>NC_088684.1:147226498-148476498 GCF_028017835.1 Emys orbicularis | reverse complement strand
TTCCCCTCTTATTAAAATGTAGGCAATAAACAATACAATGTCTGAATGTATTAGAAATGTTTGGTGTACACTGGTTGACCAATGCTACCAGTAATACAATATATCTGAGCACAAAATAAGACAAACCTACACAACAGACATATTGATTATCCAACATAAGTTCAACAATACAGGGCCAGTTGTAAACAGAATAGCCCTGTTTCAGTTGTATTTTTCTGGAGCCTGTTAGAAAATTAAAAGATACTGGAGCAAGATGTGCTTGCAGATACACTGGTGCTACTCCGTTTAAGGCCCCACTTAAGCAAAGCATTTAGGTACATACATAAGTCCAACTCTATTTAGCAAAGCACTATGTGCTTAACTTTAAGCACATGCTCAAGACTCACTGACTGCAAACAAACTTAAGCACATGCTTTAAGTCATTTACTGAATTGGGGTCTGCACACATGGAATTCCATTTTGGCTCTTCCCTACATCTGGGTCTTCATTCAGCCTCCAGAGACATCAGTGGTTTGATGAGTAGAAGCTCTCCAGAGGAAGGTTGTTACATCCCCTTAATTTTTAGATCTCAGGAAATCCACTGAAGGCAAGGAGTTTTTGCAATGCTTCCCAGCCCAGCAGCTCCCACTACTTCTTGAACAGCCTGGCTCCTACAGATGACCAAGTACATGTTTTATATATGTCTTAATTACCAGGGGCTAACATGACTGCAGTTGCCCATGGAGATATATTTATTTGAGGGTGCCAAAACATGTAATAAAGAGGGAAGAAGCATATATGGCTGTTAACAAACCAGATTCTCTTTGGGGATTTCTTCTGAGGAGGGAGGGAGAATTTATCACATCTTGGACAGCACCGTAGCCAGCCCCAAACCTTCCTCACTCAGAGCTTCTCCACTAAAGCCACTTTACTGCTGAATGAGGGCAACCCCCTGGGGGTTTAATACACTTTAATTTATGTGCATTAACTTCACTGCTTCAGTTGATTCATCTTATTTTACTGAGTTTCCCTGATTAGATAAAGTCTCTCAGAGTAGGAGCCCTGCAGGACCCTCACAGAAGAGTTATGAGGTAAGGGAGGAACACATGGCAGAGTTGATAATTGCTGATTTCCATGCCTTCCTAACCTAGACCTGCTGTTGTAGACACACTTCCATTCAAGGAACTAGAGGAGAGTTTGGGAGGTTTAAACAGGCTAGATCGTGGTAGTCACATAGACTACTGGATCACTTGTCATCTGATATTTTCTTGGTTGAAATGAAATTAATGAAATGTTACAGGCAAAAACACTCATTTTCAACCTTTGGAGGGACAACTAGTGAAGTCCTAAGTTTGGTAAGTTTTACTCTCTTTAAAAGACTTTCTTTTCTCCCTCAGATAATTTGTGTCAGTGCCATAATAAAATTAAATCAGGGCCAAGCAAAATAATGTTTTAAATATGACATCAGAGCAAATACTTGTATATACAGCTTTTCTTTGTTTTAATTTTTAAGGCATGAGGATTTCTTTTTGTCCTTGGTTTAAAATACATTCCAGATTTTTCTGTTTACAAACTAGAAAGCTGCAGATATTCCCATGTAGGCATTTCACAATTTATTCTATTTGAAGGGGCACACGTAAAAATGCATTGCAGAGAAATGGTGCTTTCTTTTCTAACAAGCATATAGTTCAAGCATCAGTCTGTTGAAATACAATTTCCATCTCTGTGTCAGTGATGAGTATTTATACCTCTGAGATGGCCTGAATCACTCCTCCACTGGAAAGAGGAATAAAAACAATGAAAGAAACATGCCCTGCTTTGGAGTGTACTACGCACATCTAACACTGTGCTCAGCTCTGTATGAGGAAGACTGGAGTTATACTGCGGGAGGGAAGATCTTTTAAGCTTGATGCCAAAAGTGTATTCAGAAAGAACAGTGTCACTCTTGTCTTCTTGTTCTAACACTTCTCTTTTCCATTTAAATAGCCACTGCCTGGTTTGCCCTAAATATTGTAAATCGCCAAAAGGCAAAGTCTTGGCAGCAACTCATTCAGACTATTATTACAGGTGTCTGAAAGGATGTTACATCTAGGTCTCATATGTTAAAGCAGTACACAGTTATTGGGGAACCTATGCTTTAGTGACCTTTACATCTTGTTTAGAATTTCTCTAGGCACTCATCCCCTGAAACATGTCAGTTATATATTACTGCAGTTGTGCAGCAGGAAGAATTTTCCCCTTCTTCCTTCATTGCCACTGCCTAGGTGTAGTGCCTAGACTAGTCAGTATTCACACTAGACATAAATAATTTTGACAGTCAGGAGAAGCACGCACTAAATATACAAGTCCCATACAGCAGCAATCAATCTTATCTGACTGACTAACCCCAGAAACATTTTTTTAAACATTTTTTTTCTTTTGATCATCTTCTGAAGGTTTTTGACAGACACTTTTTGGTTTCCTCTTTATATTGAAGCTCTAACAGAGCCAGAATAATAAATAATATATTTCTTTAGCCTCCCTATATTCTAGCTAAATGGCATACACTGGGACTGAAAGTGGAAATCTATAGACAAATGGTGTAATCCTGATACAGGATAGGCAAGTGATTTATCTGAGGCTTAGATTTGATACATCAAGAGGGGAGGAAACCCTTACTTTCTGAAAAATTTCAGTTCTTTGGGAAATATGATCTTTTAAAATGGTACTAGAGACATTTCAAAACAGATTAAGACTAATGTATTTCAAGAACAGCAGTATTCTTTTCATGTTTTTGTTTTTAGGAAATTATGCACACCACATAACCTTCCTCCACAAAAATAGGGTGGTGGTGGTGGGGGGGGGAGTGATTGTTAATGCAGCCCTGATGTGTGAATGAACTTGAGTTACATAGTGATATTTCTTAGGGTGCGCCCATTACTGGTGCAAGACATAAAATTCACCATCACAAAAAAGAAGACCAGGAGGATACATTCAAACCATGTATCAGTGCTGACCACAGACACAACAGGTATTCTGGAATATTCACATATGTGGTGTCATATCACAACGCCACCCTTAACTCAGTCTGGGTTTCACCTGATTTCAGTTTTGTGTAGTTTGCAGCCAACTTAGTTTAATTGGCAATGCCTCCTATTCCCTTCTCAGGCCTAGTGGAGGCTTTGATACTGGGGACCATTCCATCCTTCTAGAATACCCATCTGGCTATCTAGGTGTCTCTCACCCTTCCTGTTATGGATACACCCATATCAGACTCTTTTCTCTCTGGTAACAAAGGAGTTCCATCTCTGTAACAAAGCTCCACCTCTATAGTGTCACAATGGGTTTAGTTCTAAGCCCTCTGCTCTTTCTGTTTAACCTTTGTCCCCTTGATTACATAGCTATCTTTAATATTAACAATTCTGTACTAAAGATATAAAATATGTACATTTGGCTACCTCTAACTTCTCCTTGCTCACCTTTTCTTCTTGTCTTAAGCAAGTAAAGATGTGCTGTCATCTCATTTGCATTTAGAGAATTTCCCCCAATATGTGTTTCTCTTGAACAAGTAGAGCATCTTCAACACACTTTTTTATCTTTTGAACTCAGATGCCTTTGCTTCCACATACTGGAACATTGACATAATCTTATCTTTTAACTCTTCTTTTCATACATCCCCAAGGCCTGTAAATCCACTTTTCACTGTCTGCAACTTTTCCCATGTATGCTAATGCCTCATCTTCATTTCTGCTCAAATCCTTAGCCATGCCTTTTTTGCCTTGACTCTTGCAGCTCTTGGCTCTGGTCTCCCTCAAGACCCTTCTCTTCAAACCTTATCATGGTCAGATTGGTACTGTCTGCCTTTTCATGTGTATAAAAACAGGCAGCCAACCTTCCTCCTCCTTAACAAATTCCATCAGCTCTCCATTTTTTTTCAGGATCCAGTTCAAAATTGTTCTCCATGTTCTAAAACTTGCTCCAGCCTATCCCAAACACTGTGTCTCTCTCTTCTCCCATACTACTTCCCTTTGCTCATCTAGTGCTGGCCTCTTCTTGTACCCTCCACATAATCCTATCACTTTTGGTGTGTGAGGGCTTTCTCCTTGGCAGATCTTGACTTGAGGTACTGCTGTATCCCTTCCTGATTTACTCTCCATCTCATTTCAAATTTAAGCTGAAGATCTCTTTTCTACTTTGTCTAAAATAAAGGAGAAAAAAAGAAAGAAGAAAGAAGAGAAGAGAAGAGAAGAGAAGAGAAGAGAAGAGAAGAGAAGAGAAGAGAAGAGAAGAGAAGAGAAGAGAAGAGAAGAGAAGAGAAGAGAAAATCTTGCACAGATAATAGTTATGGCTCCTCTCCCCTACAACTCTCTAAAGCTTTTTGGGTACACTTTGTTTTAAAGAAGATTATCACAAATGTATTTTGGTTTACTGTTTTTTGTTGTTGTGCTACACCATGTGATCAAATAAGCATAAACATTACTTATCCAACCTGTGATATAGGTTACAGAATTTTCCATAATTTGTCATGCATGCCAATGGAATTCCATGTACTTCCATTTATTGCTACAGTGCAACATCTCTGTTTTGTCGAGCTAGCAGTGTCATAACAGAACCTGTAAAATTAACCGTAGCCAAATTGAATGCCATATGCCAATAATTTCTGCAAACTTTGCTGCACACTGCAAGGGGGTATGTTTAATGTTGGGAAGCACGCTACATGCCTAATATTGGAAATATCGATAGGATACGAGATCATAATTGTGGCAATGTCTTACAAGCCTTTTGTAGCATTAGGTAAACAACACTGTAATCCTCCTAATTATGTTGCCTTAGGCAGCCATCTCATTATATACTGTTCATGATGTGACTTTTTAAAATGCTGTCAGAGTAATCCATTGTGCAGCAGTCTTTCAGATTAAATGTTAAAACACTGATCTTTTAGCACAAAACACAAATGTGCTTTGGATAATGATATTTCCAGTTAGGAAGATGATTAGTGTACTTTAGGAAGAAAGTTAGTTACTAGGGAGCCTGTTAGGTGTCATTCTCTGAGATCAGAATAAGATGCCTTGAAATGACAGAAAATCTAGATCCAGATATACGGGTTGATTATTGGCTGAATGCTGACCATATGTTTTTGCAGTATGAAATGTAAAGTCCCTCCCACAAGAAGATCCAGAGAACATAATGCATGGTTGTAGGCAGTGTAATTTTACCCATGTTGGTTCGAGGATATTAGAGAAACAAGGTGGGTGAGGTAATATCTTTTATTGGACCAACTTTGTTGGTGAGAAGACAAGCTTTCAAGTCACACAAAGGTCTTGCTCAGATTGTTGTAATAAGCCATAAATCCACTGTCTCTGAAACCCACTAACCCCCTCTTTTTGTCCTATGACTGCAGAGGTGTTAACGGGTCACTCTGCCTTGAATGGTCCCTTGCAATATGTGCTAACTACTTACGCTAAACAATCTGTTCCACCTTCCATTTTGCTGTGACATTGGGAGTTCCTTTCCCAGACCTGAAGAAGAGCTCTGTGTGGCTTTTAAACTTGTCACTCTGATCAACAGAAGTTGGTCCAATAAAAAGAGATTACCTGACTCACCTGGTCTCTATAATACATAGTGACAAGAGAGCATATACTACTTGTCTGAAGTTTGGTACTCAACATAGTGCATAGAGAATTTCTAATATTTTGGACTTTTTACTCCAAAAGTTGGGCACAGTGTGGTCCTACATTAGGCACTTTTTATACCATACATTTTATGGTCTGGTATTAGGCAACACAGAGACAGGGAGGAGTAATTTTCAATTTATGTCAGCTTCAGCAAATCTGGCCTATAAGCTTTAGTCTTCACATACCATTTACAATCCTATGATACATAAAGCATCATATATGAAAGCTCAGAAGATACATAAACAGAGATAAATAGCGAAGTATGGTATTTGTCAAGAGAACTTTACTGGGCTGAGACAGTGAAAATTGTAAACTGAGAAATCATCATGTACTTAAACTGAAATTACAGATGTTGTATCTACTTCATTCACTAGCAAGCATCTGCATATTAATATTTGTTTGTCCCTACCTTGCTGAAATATATCTCTAAATATACTCTTTGGCAATAAGATCCAATTGTAACCAGAGAAATTACAGCAACACTCATAGAATTAATATATCTCTACCACATGGGGCACCCCTAATCTGTTGGATTGAGGGGGTATTTGTTCTTCACACTCACTGGGCAGTGCAGTGTCCTGTTCTGGCACCAGCTATTGACTGTTTATTAAAATACAATTTCCTCTTGTCTGGCATTTACAGACATATCACAGTAGGGAATGATAGTTCTCTGTCCATATTGGCATATTACAGTGGCATAATGTTAAGATTAACTCTACTTTCCAGATAAGTGTATAGGTGACATAGAGCATGCATAATGAAAACAATATTGATCACATGTGCAATGCCCATACACTTGCAAAACTGATGTCAGGATTCTGGCTCATATGGATATAACTCCTGAAAGGCACACAATTTCCTTTTTCAAAGGTTAGAATTAGAAAAAAAATATTTTAATTGAGTTTCTGACCTTGGAAGTACTTACATGTGTATTCTTACTCCCACAAAGGGGAAAATATAAAGTGATTATATCCTGTTAGAAAAAGAGAGCAAATATAGTCCTGTGGTTAAGGCACTTGACTGTGACCCAGGATACCTACATTCACTTTCTGGCTCTGCAAGAGTTTCTTTGTGTGACCTGAGGCACTTAATATCTCTGTGTTTCCAGTTTCCTGTCTGTAAATGGAGATAATAGCACTCCCCTAATTCACAAGGGCATTATGGATAAAATAATTAACAAATGAGAGGTGCTCAGATGCTATGTTGATGGGGCATATAAATACCTAAATAAAAAGGGAACAGAAATGATCCCTCTCCCTTCCTTATCCCTACTAATCTTAGTAAAACAAACTTTTAACTTCTCCTAAAATAATCGGGGCCAATGGCTTTGATAGGAGGATCAACATTTTATTTCTTTCCCAACTTTTCATAGAGTATTATCTTTGCATCCCGGAACTGTCTATAACTGGAGGAAGGAAAAAACCCATTGCTTACAGTATATGGTGCCTTTCAAAGCACTGAATAGGCACCTGATCCTGATTGATTCTTAGCACCTGCAACTCCCACTGAACTCAATTGGTGGTGCACCACTGATGACCAGGCCTTAACTTCAACAAACTCAACACACCCACACAGTTCATTACCTTCAGCTTATTGGGAGTTAACCAAGCGTTAATTTAATATGAAAGCAAACATTTGTCTAGCTGAATGTCCACTGAGACAACAGAGTAATAAATTAGATAAGAACAGCTGCGTCACCATCCTTTATTTAAACACATGGACTCTACATTTATGTTTACATTTTCCAAAGTGCAAAAAGAACACTAGCACAGATCCTTTGTTGTTGTTGTTGTTGCAGCACACTGCAGGATGCTAAAATGAGTTTTGCCTTGACCTAACTCAATATTTAAGGAGTCTATACCAATTTCATGCAGCTGTACAGTAAAAATGTATTTCTATTTGGTAATTAGTACAGTCTGTTTTGTGAGATTTCTGTAGCTATTCTAATCATGACTTAGGTTGTCATTTTATAGCTAGCAGTAAAATTGGATATATTCCTGTTACTAAATCCAGGCTATGCGTAAGTATAGAAACTCAAGGCAAGGACTGAATGACTTTTCTCTTGCCTCATAACTGACATCTTGCCACAAGATGGCACCAAAGGACTAAATATCTTAATATTCTTAAGGTTTCCTTGCTAGAGAAATGGAACAAACTTTGATGGGGATTTTACCAGTGAAATCATCAACAGTTCACCTTCCAGTGAGTCAATAGGTTGTTCACATAACCCTCCCTTGCTTTGACAAGCTGCTGAATGCTGAGACTAATTTTGGTTCGTTTAATATTCAGGAAGTTTATTTTCCTTAAGTTTAGGTTTCCTAAAAATTGCAGAAAGGAAGGGGATAGCATTTAGAATTAAATACTTGATTTTCAAGGCACAAGCAAAAACATACAGAAGGGTATGCTGGTCACCAACCAAATGTTGATGGCCCTGAAGTAAATGAATTTCATCCAAGTTAAAAAAAAGCAACAACAACAGGAAAAGTTTAATCTAAAAACTGCTGAACTGTTTCTTTTTCATTGGTAACTGAATAGTTATAAAATATTTTTCCACATTAACATTTTAAACAGAAATTCAATTGCCATTTCCAATTCATTGAAGGCTTTATGGAAGGTGCATGCTACAAGAAAGACTCAATGATGAAAAATATTCCTAGCATATTTTTAATTTCATTGTTATGTTAATTTTTTTTCTATTTCCTAGTTTCCACAAAACATCACAATTCACAGAGAATTTTGTTAAATGCAAGAACACAATTCTATGATAAAGTCAGATTGAATTGTGTCCACCTATTTCAAGAGCTGAAAACAAAGTAAAAATTATATGCCATAATTGCAATACTGGTACTTATAATCCTACTACTCTGCACTTATTGACACATATCTCTCTTCAAAATAGTTGTAAAGTATAGTGTCTACACATAAAAAAGCAAAGATAAGCATTCTCCTTAATATTCTTTAACTAACTGCATTTTTTTCTTATAAAAAACAATAACCTGAAGGTTGTTTGCATTATGAAACAAGAGATTTTATGTCAGAAATGTCTTATGTTTTATTGGCACTGTTTATGATAGTACAGTATTTAACTGCATTGAAAGATGAAATTTCATCCATGGATCAATTTATTTTACCTACTATATTTTAAGGCACTCACACTTTACCTCAGAGGGCTTAATGCCTCAAAGTAAGTCCACTGAAATCAATTATATGACTCCTACTGACTTCAAATGGGCTTTGGTTCAGGCCTTTATTCATCTGTTTTCCTTAAACTTGCAATTGTCACTGCCGTTAGGTCATTTTTTTTTCATAACATCTATCTTACCCTAACACTAACTGGCCCAGTTGTAGTCTGTTATTACCTAGTGACAACACAGGAACTCTTCTCCAGAGGTAAAATGTTCATAGACTAGTCATATATTCAAATCTACAGTACTGTGCTTTTTTTTTCTTGCTTTTCTTATTAAAATCCTGCTAACCTATGCTTTACAAATACATATTTAATTCATATTGGGAAAAGTAATAAGCAAAGTACAATACCAAGGGGGGGGGGAGTGTGACAGGGAGTGTGGGGAAAGAGAGAGTGCTTTTTGGAGCGTGTCAGCACTCTATTTTGCAAGTTCCAAACTCCCGGACCCCTGCTCATTCATTCACTCACTCAAAGCAAACAGCAAACTGTTTGCTTTTTCTCTGTGGTACGAGCTTTGAAACTGGCACTTCCGCATTCCTGCAGCCGGTCACAACAATGGAGAGGATTGGCCACTTGACAAGGTGATTAGTACAGTGCTGCAAGCGTTTACACTCACACCCGTGAGTCATAGCCATTCCGCTGTATCTCTTATGCTTCTCGGGGAGGTGGAGTACCTGCAGCGGTGTACCCAGGGAGATACAGTGCTGCAAGTACCCTGCCAGTGTGGACAGGGAGTGAGTTCCAGCACTGGGGGAGGCTTTACAGCGCTGTAACTCACAAGTGTAGCCAAGGCCTTAGAATAAAGGTAGTTTAGGTTGCTCACTAGTGATTGAGATGAGCTGTTCCATTTGTGAGGAACTTTAAATGGCATGGTGACCGTAAAGATGAAAAGAAAACCTATAAGAAAGAAGAGATTTGAAAACTGCTGTTTCTAATATTGTTCTAAATCATGAATCTAATTTATGTAATTTAAGTCCCCAAATGTAACAAATTGTTTTGTTTTGTTTTTTGGGGTTTTTTTAAGTTTTGCATTTCAGAAGTAAAATAAGATCTCTGTCTTTCTTAGCCATTCACTCACAGGTATCCAATTTAAGACAGCGCTAGCCTAGTGACCTCTCTGAGTCATAGTATAGACTGCTGAAATATTCTGAAGATTTATATGTACCAGAACTTAAATGGGATTATTTCTATAATGGACTATGCCTCAGTTCATCACTCTCTTTCTAATTCTCATTATTCTGACCTCAACAAGAAGCTGTATGAAATGAGCCACTACTGGGACATATTCATATATACACCTCATGTACTTCACATGTACTTCACAGAGTGGGTTCAGCTGGCTGACACATTGTTTCTCTCTAGTCTGCGATCTCATTCAATTTATATAATTTCACCACATAGTTATTTCATGACTAAAAATAAAGTATTTCAATAATCAAAAACAATTACAATGTCATTAGTGGGCAATACCTCAAAACTCCAAATAAAAGAATGAAATAATTCCCCATATATTATGTGATTTCATCAAATTAATAAGTCAATTAAAACAAGACACTTCCTCATCTCAAACCAGTTGAAGTGGGGGAGCAAATGTGTGTATATAATATAGTACTGTGTCCATAAATGTATTAACATTCCAATGGAAACACACCTACATCCAGAGATGGAGCTAACCCCCTGAAAAGTAGGTCTGGTCCATGATACATTTCAGCCCATTTCAGTGACAAAATGGAAGATGAAATCCAATGTTGGTAAGTGCAAAGTAATTTGCATTGGGAAAAAGAATCCCAATTATATATACAAAATGATGAGGTCTAAATTAGTTGATACCCCTCAAGAAAGAGATATTGGCATCATGAATACTCCCCTGAAAACATCTGCTGAATGTACAGTGGCAGTCAAAAAACAAAAAGAGTGTTAGCAGCTATGATGAAATGGATAGATGATAATAATAATAAAAATAATCACAATGCCACTATATAAATCCATGCTACGCCCACACATTGAATGCTGCATGCAGTTCTGGTCACTACATCTCAGAAAAGATATATTAGAATTGGAAAAGGTGCAGAGAAGGGCAACAAAAATGATTAGAGCTATGAAACAGCTTCAATGTGAACAGAGATTAAAAACACTGGGACCATTCATCTCAGAAAAGAGACAAATGAGGGAGAATATGATAGAAGTCTATAAAGTCATGAACAGTATGGAGAAAGTGCATAGTGAAGTGTTATTTACCCCTTCACATAACACAAGAACTAGGGGTCAAACAATGAAATTAATAGGCAGCAGGTTTAACACAACCAAAAGAAAGTACTTTTTCACACAACGCACAATCAACTTGTGAAACTCATTGCCATGGGATGTTGTGAAGGCCAAAAGTATTACTGGGTTCAGAAAAGAAGTAGATAATTTTATGGAAGATACGTCCATCAATGGCTATTAGCCAAGATGATCAGGGATGGAACTCCATGCTCTGAGTGCCCATAAACCTTCAACTGACAGAAGCTGGGACTGGATGACAGGGGATGGATCACTATAAATTGTTCCCTCTGAAGCATCGACACTGGCCACTGTCAAAAGACAAGATACTGGGCTAGATAGACCAGGGGTCGGCAACGTTCGGCACGCGGCTCGCCAGGGTAAGCACCCTGGCGGGCCGAGCCAGTTTTATTTACCTGCTGACGTGGCAGGTTCGGCCGATCGCAGCCCCCACTGGCCGCGGTTTGCCATCCCGGGCCAATGGGGGCGGCGAGAAGCCACGGCCAGCACATCGCTCGCCCGCGCTGCTTCTTGCCGCCCCCATTGGCCCGGGACGGCGAACCGCGGCCAGTGGGGGCCGCGATCGGCCGAACCTGCTGCGTCAGCAGGTAAATAAAACTGGCCCGGCCCGCCAGGGTGCTTACCCTGGCGAGCCGCGTGCC
The DNA here is from genome assembly GCF_028017835.1 of Emys orbicularis. Lineage (NCBI taxonomy): Eukaryota > Metazoa > Chordata > Testudines > Emydidae > Emys > Emys orbicularis. Next base: position 148,464,754 of record NC_088684.1, on the reverse strand, counting down.
AACGTTGCTGACCCCTGAGATAGACCATTGGTCTGACAAAGTGTGGCTGTTCTTTTCTTCTTAATCATGAGAATAGTTCAATTCAATAAAATGCTTTAGAGCATGAAGTCAAAAAAACATCAGATTGCTTAACATGTCAGAGACAGGACAAGAAAGGAGAAAGGTTTTCCCAATGGCAATCAAGACTTCAGCCTCAACAGCAAGGTGAAGATGGGTGCCAATCTCTTGGTCAGTGACAGGAACCCACCTCAGGATTTCAATGGCAGGAACACCCATCCCCCACACAAAATAATCTTTTTCTAATAATGCAAACATAGTGATGTAACCCATGTCAGTATCCTCCTTTTGCTGGAGACAGATATGAGGATTGTTTCAGCCCAAAGGCTGTAGTAACTCCCCTAGCAGGAAAAAGAGATATGGGTCAGGAATATGAAGTCGATTTTTTTTTCTTTTGGTGGGGAGTGGGAATAAGTAGAAGGTTCACTCTTTACATAGCTCTTTAATTTTTCACATACAATCAGTGCAATTCATTACTTCCCTCCCTGATGCACAGGCCCGACTGCTTATGGATAAGGCTGCAAAATTCAAGTAGTTAATACACGTGAAACCTACTATGATACTGTTGCATATATTGTAGTTACAAGGACGACATAGGCAAATACCAAAAATTAAATGGTTCATGAAATCATTACGTATCTTGAATATTATTACTGATATTTCTGTATTTGAGATACTTTTCAGAGCATTTATTTAAAATAGAATAGAATATTTTAAATAAACTAAATTGATGTCTGAAAGGAAAGTGTCTTCTGTTTCATGAATTAAGAATTAAATTGATGTAATGAGAAGTGTTACATACAATTTACTGAGTGTTGATATGTCTTATGAGTCACAGGGCCAAATTCTGCCTTCACATACTCCCCATGCCACCACATTTATTTTAGACCAGAGTACAACAGGATTTTCAATAAAATGAATGCCTGCTGGTGATATAGGAATATGATGCCATGGTCTTTCACGTTCTGTGGTACTGACTCTATATTCTACAATGCTGAGAATGATAAACATTGTTCACTAGAAGTGATTATAATTCACCACTGTAGTCACAAATGGTAATTAGGCCCCAGTCCTGTAATGAAAATTCTGAGGATAGGCTAGTGGGTGCATGTGATTCTCTTTGCAGGAATGAGGCTTTAATGATGCATAAATCAAAATCCCCTCCTCCCCCCAGAACAAACAAACAAACAAACCTTAAAGTAGTGCTAACTTGTGCAAAAGACTGTATAATTAAACAATTGGAAATAAATAGTACAGTACCAAAATAAAGGGTATTTACATATTTCATTACAATATTACATGTGAAAGGATAGATTAAATATTTGCATTTTCTGACAGTTTTAATAATTAATGTGATTGTTATTGACATTCTTTTGACTTTTGTAATCTCTCCTTGTTTCCTATGTCTTGTGCATGTCCTGGTTTGTGCTTTTCAGTTACTACCTTTAAAGTTGATGGACTGTTCTAGTGCAGATTTAGGACATTTTCATATACTAAAGTGATTAATAATTATTTCCAGTAATTTGGGGATATTTATTTATTAAACACCATTTTAAAAGGATTCCTTTTAAGTATTAAATCCTTCTCATTTAACTCACCCCTGTAGGTTTCAGTTCAGCAAAAGTACTTAAGCATGTGCTTAAGTGGCACTGAAAGTAATGGGGTTTAAGTAATTTACTTAATAAATAAATAAAAAATAGACTGCCAAATCAGGGCTGTAATTCTTTTGAGGTACAATGGGGACTTCTTACATGAATAAAGTGAATAGGATTCACAAAAGTATAAAGATGGGTCCAAGTTGTAAAATTCAGATCCAAACTCTTCCAGATACAGGACCTTGCTTTAGGTTCATTGCCGAAATTGTGGTTACTTGTAAATATATATATAATAGATTTTAGGAACATAGGACTGGAAGGGACTTTTAGGTTATCAAGTACAGTTTCCAGCCATTGCTGGCAATCCAATCATATAATCCTATTCCTGAATTTACCAAATTCCATTTGAAGACTAGTTAGTTTTTTTGCCCTTATTACCCTCATTGGAAGGCTGTTGCAGAATCTCATACCTTTGATACTTAAAAACCTTCAAAAAAAACCTTGATGACTGCAGGAAACCATCCTTGATTTAATGTTTAAATGAATCAATAGCAAACTCAATCTTAATCTAAATGTGAGGATTAAAAATGGAAAGGGGAGGGAGAGGATAGAAAGCAAGAGCATGTACAGCTGCATGCCCTAAATGCACTGTTGCAGGACAGGGCCAGCTGTCATAAAGTAATTTCTCAGCATAATATGGGCCAGCTGCTGTATGTTACTCATTCAAAATACCCTTTGAAGATAGTAGGAGTTTTGACTGTGTGAGGAAACCAGGAATAGTCTCTAAAAGGTGCAGGTGCTCTGGGAAGTTGCAGTGACTGTATTACGAAGCAGCACCTCCCCCTGGGACATGTAGGAGTGAGACAACAAATTGGCTGGAAAAGCCCTTTTATCAGAAAATTATTTGTTGCACATAGCTTTTATGAGCTCAATGTAAAACCTTAGAAGATTTGGGAAGTTGTTTTGATCAGGCCCCAAAAATCCCTCTCCTGCCCCTTCGGGCCTAAAATGGCTTTTGAGACGGTGGGGTATTGGCCCTGAACTGGACCATGGCTCACTTTTCATCAGTGCATGCGCCTAGTAAAAGTTGCACATTTCATCTGTAGTTTGCATGATTAATATGAGTTGTCTTGTTATTATTTTTTAGGTGACGATGTGCATTTTTTCAAAAATATGTATACTTCTGATATGACAAATTTCACCTTTATTTTATGTTTCTTCTCTTAGTGGAACAAACATTACTATTAGACTTACTCCAATCTTCCTAAATCTGGTTTGGACACCATTCCACAAACTTTACCAATGATCCAATTCATGCAAAAATTGCAAGTTGTACATGCATACAGCAGTTAGTGCACATCTAAAATTCTTTTTTTGCACAACCACTAATTCCCACCACCATGATTTATTGCAGATTTGTAGACCTGAGAATTTTCAGGATACCTATGTTAAAATGGTGCCAAATCATTACTGAATCTGACCTGTGACCAGAGTCTGATCACAAAGAGAATTCTGGAGAATGTGTCAGCAATTCTGGGGAAAGCCTCATAAGTCTAAGCCAACTTCTCACAAACTGTGAAGAATTCTAGAAAGTGCATGAATTGTTTGTAGGCCTCTATCTTTGAACAGTACAAATCTCAGTATGACGAAAAAAGAAATCAGCTTACAAATAAATTTACACTGGGAGATTCTTACAGGAGACCAAACTTTGAAAGAGAAATGAAATTCAACTTGGAAAACAATGAAAACAAACACATTTCAGGGAAATAATCAGAAATATTGATATTTAATGGGAGGGAGAAACTTGGGAAGCTGTAATGTGGCAGTAAAAATGGCCAATGGCATTTTGCTCCTCATGCAAATGCATCCTGTCACAAAGCAGAGAAATAAGAGTTCCCTCTCTAGAACCCTGATCCAAAGCCCACTAAAGTCAGTGGGAGACTCCAATGGGAATTAAATTAGACTCTTAGCCCACCATACTTCAGAACAATCTTGCCCTGACAGTGAGATTGAAAAGAATTGGATGATCTAACAAACCTTTTCCACTTGAAATTTCTATGGGCCATGAAAATAATCCTAAATCATTTGCTACTAATTGGGGCTGTTTACCTACACAGCGTAGGTCTGTGTTCAGAAATAACACACTGTGGAGCTGATTTTCAATCAAATCCCTGGTCTACACTACGAGTTTAGGTCAAATTTAGCAGCGTTAGATCGATTTAACCCTGCACCCGTCCACACAACAAAGCCATTTTTGTCGACTTAAAGGGCTCTTAAAATCGATTTCTGTACTCCTCCCCAACGAGGGGATTAGCACTGAAATCGACCCTGCTGGGTCGAATTTGGGGTAGTATGGACGCAATTTGACAGTATTGGCCTCTGGGAGCTATCCCAGAGTGCTCCGTTGTGACCGCTCTGGACAGCACTCTCAACTCAGATGCACTGGCCAGGTAGACAGGAAAAGCCCCGCGAACTTTTGGATTTCATTTCCTGTTTGGCCACCATGGCGAGCTGATCAGCACAGGTGACTATGGAGTCCCAGAATCACAAAAGAGCTCCAGCATGGACCAAACGGGAAGTACTGGATCTGATCGCTGTATGGGGAGATGAATCCGTGCTATCAGAACTCTGTGCTAAAAGACTAAATGATTAAGCGCAGCCAGACACCAGGGCGGTTAGAAGAGCGCAGCAGGGCGCGCTGCGCATCAGAGAAGCTTTGAAAACCAGTTTCATGACTGGCCAGGCTATGGTGTGAAAGTTCTGTTTGTTTCTCCTTGATGAAAACCCGGCCCCTTGGTTCACTCTACTTCCCTGTAAGCCAACCGTCCTCCCCTCCCCCCTTTGATCTCCACTTGCAGAGGCAATAAAGTCATTGTTTCAAATTCATGCATTCTTTATTAATTCATCACACAAATGGGGGAATAACTGCCAAGGTAGCCGGGAGGGGTGGGGAAGGAGGGAAGCACAAGGGTGGGGTAGTTGTAGGGGCACCCCCTAGAATGGCATGCAGCTCATCATAGAAGCGGGATGTGTGGGGCTCTGACCCGGAGCGGCCGTTTGCTTCTCTGGTTCTTTGGTAGGGTTGCCTGATATTCCAGGCAGGACTGAATCTCCATTAGATGAAACTTAAAGAAGGGAATGACCTGGAGTCACTCCTATTTATGTCCAGGCACCCTCGACCGACCTCACTGAGGCCAGCCAGGAGCACCCATGTCTGCCCAGGTGCCCCCGACCGACCTCACCGAGGCCAGCCAGGAGGAACCAGGAGACAGCAGCTGACGGTAGAATAACCGTCTTTGCTAACCATCTTTGCTAACTTGCAAAGGCAAGGAGCTGCTGCTGTGTAGCACTGCAGTACCGTGTCTGCCAGCAGCACCCAGGAGACGTACGGTGACAGTGAGCTGAGCGGGCTCCGTGCTTGCCGTGGTATGTCATCTGCACGGGTAACCCAGGAAAAAAGGCGAGAAACGATTTTTTGCCGTTGCTTTCACGGGGGGGGGGGAGGGGGAGCCTGACGACATGTACCCAGAACCACCCGCGACAATGTTTTTGCCCCATCAGGCATTGCGAGCTCAACCCAGAATTCCAATGGGCGGTGGAGACTGTGGTAACTGTGGGATAGCTACCCACAGTGCAACGCTCCGAAAGTTGACGCTAGCCTCGGTACTGTGGACGCACTCCGCCGACTTAATGGTCTTAAGTGGGGACACACACAATCGACTGTATCAAATCGATTTCTAAAAAATCGACTCATACTAAATTGATCTAATTTCATAGTGTAGACATACCCAAAGTCAATAGGGCCTGTAGGTGCTCAGCATTTCTCAAAATCATTATCTGTAAGTTCTCAGTGCAATGACACAAGACCACTCATATCAGTGTGAACAGTCTATATACTCTTAATTGTGATGCTTTAAAACAATTTAAAAACCATTTGCTATATTTAACTTGCAAGACATTAACTATTGCTATGTCCTCTACTTCACTGCATCTTGTATAAAAACCTCAGAGTTTCTTGTCAAAGGTAAAGCTTACAAGGTGGTGCTTTGGTTGCAGTTGGAATATTTTCAATAATAGATATTATTTTAAGTTGCCAACAAAAGCTATTCTAATATTTTGTCTGAAGGTTGTGATGCCATTAAAGTTAACAGAAAATTTGCACCCTTAGTGGTATACTGCAGCTGGTTGCAAGGCTAGATAGATCTGTGCTAATGGGCTCAAGCCAATGCACTAAAATTAGGAATGTGGATGTTGTGACTTGGGCTGTGAGATGAGGGGGTCAGGTGGATTTGAAAACCTGAACTGCAGCCCAAGCCGCAATGTTCATACTGCTATTGCTCGTGAACCAGCTCAAGCTCTGTTAGCACACATCTGTCTACCTGGGCTGGGAAGCTTGCTCCAAGCTGCAGTAGAGATGTACCCTATGTACCCACCTTGCAGGGTCCTAGAGCCCAGGCTACAGCCCGAGCCTGAATGTCTACACTGCAATTAAACAGCCCTTTAGCATGAGCCCATGAGCAGGTCAGCCCTGGATGTCTAACAGCAGTATAGACATACCCAATGGTACTAATTTCAGAAAGTATATAATTTACTTGCCTGAGTTTGCCTTTTCCATTAATTTAATACTTTGAGAGACATGGACAGCAAATTGATAAAGATGCTGTTTTTTGATGAAGCTGATGGGCCCTTGAGTCTTTTAATATTGATTATTAATTAGCAAAATAAATATATCTGGAAATGATTTCCTATACTGCTCAATGGTTATGACCAATAGTTGCCTCGTTAGAAACCTTATAACCCTCTCCCCACCTTGAATATTTTCAGCCACTCCTTTTTCACAACACTGTCACAGTTGACTAACAATTCATTTTTCCCTGTCCACTTTGCCATATACATTTTCAATAAAGGGATTGTTACCCCTTTTAGTTGTTTGTATCTCCAAAGCTATGCCATCACTTTATACACATGGCTCCTTTGCTTTTGCTGGAAGTGAAGGCTAGTCCTAGATGTATCATAGCTTTAAAGGTGGACATGTGTTTCCTGCAGCAACCAATGAAAGAATGCACATTACTCATATGATGCATTTTCTTAGACACAAGCACATTATTTGTTTTATTTATGTTCAGCATTAGGATTATGTCAACATTCTTCAAATGTTCAGTTCATTCTGTTAAATAAACCTATTACATATACATTACTAAGGCTCACCCTGACACATGAGGGTATGATAATTAATTTCTACATATTTTACATTGCTAATTTGAAAAAAAAAAAATCCATGATATTACGTTGTATTTCAAGCTCTTTGTTCATAAGTGCAGTGAATTGCATTGACATCTACCCCTTCTTACTCCTTAAAACCCGGGGTGCTATAACATCTGCAGAGCTCACAAGGATTGCGTTCATTTTAATTGCATGATTTTATCATGCTAAATGAAGGTATGTCATGTTTTTATGCGGTAATGCAAAGCACTGAGACTGGATTTATTGCATTAGCCTGTCTGTAATGTGGCAGATGATGGAATACCAGTGATAAAATCATAAGATGTACAAAAAACATAATTACATATAGGGTTATATAAAATTGCACATGGGAAAATATTTCAGACAAAGATTTCTGCTGTTGTCAAAAAACACAGAAGCAAACTTCTTTGGCTTTTGAACACCAGCAGAACTCTGCAAATGTCTGGGCATTTCATTTCCTACTAGATATTATTTCTGAACACTTACCTTTTAAAAAAGCAAAAACAAAATATGAGTTTGTATCCTTTATTTGTAAATTAAATATGGTTTAAAGTTGGTTTTGACTTATGTGTAAGAGTTGCCATAATAAAAGAGTAACAAAGAGAAAAGTATTGTATGATTAAATTAATTAAATAATATTGTCTCTACACTGTCACATAATTAAAACAGACACCTGCCATGTTACCTTAGAGTATATCTAGTTAAACTTCCTAAAATTCTGTATTCCCTGAGTGCAGCCCGTTGGTACCAAGATAGCATTACATACTGGCAGCGAGAAGACACAGGTTTGAGTTCAGAAGCAGATCCCAAATCATATGGCCTATTGATAGTGCAACCTAGAGAATGTTTCAGAGATACTTCTAGTGCTGTTTATGCCTCCTGCAGCACATACTTCCTTCTTATCAACAGAATGACACAGTCATCTATTTCATGCTAGTTTCTGGAGGCAAAATACAGGGAAGAAGTGGATATCTAATGTGAATTAAGAGATAAAGGAAATATAGTATCCTATTTATTGTAATGTAATCCCTTTAGAACATATAAAGTTTCTTCCCTCCTTCCACGTGGAGTAACCGGCTTTGATGTTAAATAGTCAAGAAGGCTAAAGAAATACACAAAAATATTGGCTAGCATATTTCTGGCAGACCATCCACATAGTAAAAGATAGACTGGTAAACTAATAAAGAGGATTCATGAGATCAGTGGCCCTCTGGTTTGGATCCTATTCTAGCTCCCCCCAACTCCACACAAAAGCAAAGGCAGTGCTTGGGTCTCCTTTACTTTCTGCTGTGTTAGTGTGGCCCAGTGGATGAAGCATGCTCAACTCCCAAGAGACAAGGATTACTTTCTGTTGCTCTACCCTGACTGCTGTAACCAACACAGTAGCAGAATGGGTTTCAATCTCCACCCCACCCACTAACTGCAAGGAAGTCATCATTCAAAGGACTTGAAAGTGAGGAGGGTGTAAATCTACATGGACAGAAACAAAAATACACACACACACTCCCCAGAGGGATTTTTCTGGGACAACACAGAGAGATCAAGAGCATACCTATTCCAAGAGGGGAAATTAAACAGAAAGCAAAAAGTTTTATCAAAAATCTGGAAAATGTTGGGGGGTTTTTTGTACATGAAATCTCATATATCAAATGATCTTTATAGGTGGAAATATTAAAAGGGAGTTAATTAATCTTATTAAAGGCAGCACAGTAAGTCAGAGGGTGAACCACTAATATAATCCATATTGATGAATAGTCTATATTGGAGTGTGCAGGGTGACTTAAGTTTTTCTTAAGGGACCTTTTATACACAATTTAAAAAGTGTTTGCTGTACTACATTTGGAGTCTCTCTTTTCTATTTTAATAACTATAGACAATCATACACAATCAGTGAAGATTAAAAATGCTTAATCAATTTTACCATTGCTTAAATATCCATGATATTAACAATGAAGTCATCTTTCATGTTTTTTGACTTTGGGGTACCCAAACAATCTGTTTGAGAGTAATTAAAAATAAACCAAGGCTCCTTCACTCTCTCTTATTTTAGATATTCAGCCTGTATTACGAATGATATGTTAATTACGTCTCTGCATCTATTCTGTTACATACAGTAATTCATAAAAGAGAGCAATGCATATATTGCTCAGTGCAGCCACAGTGATAAGACGTTCCCAAAATGTCCTCAAGTCCTTCTTTACTACTGTATCTACTTACCTGCCTGACTTTCTATCTTTCCTTCCATTTCTGTCTATCATCCTAAATTATGGAGCTAACTGACAATACCAACACATCATTTATATGTCTGAACACCGACATATTATGAAGTTTAATTAGGAAGCCTGAGACCTTGCAACACTTCAGCTAATAATGAATCAATTAAAAATTAATATTTAATATTAAATTAGAAACCCCACCTCTTTTTTGCTGCCAATCCAGCAATACTTCACTCTTACCCTTACCCTATGCACTAATGCTGCAACCTAGTGGCATGATAAGGTATGAAATAGGAAAATTCTTAGAGGATAACATATCACCTGGTTGTAAATCTGATTAACAGACACAGAAAATAAGTCATTTGCATGGAGATCACCCAGCTCACACACACTGTTTCAATCATTTGTTTCCTTGCGAAATCATTTTGAGATGAGGAAATGACTTTGAGAACCCAAGTTGGGCATCATTTTCAAATTAACCTTTCTGTCTTTTACATTGAGTTATTTAACAAGAATGATGGGGAAATATGTAACTGTTTCAACATAAGCTGTTTTGTACTGTCATTTTCTAAGTGTTTTAATAGGAATATATAGCTTTGACTGACAGTATGTAACCAATTACATTTTTTTTTAAACTAAGCTCATATTTGGATCACAACTATAACCACAATATTAGATTCTACTAAAACTGTATGGTATTATTTTCATCACTTTGCATTTTCATAAGGGAGCCTTAGTCCACGGAGAACATTCATATATATATATATAATTTTACTATAGATGTACACATCAACTCCAAAGCAAAATCCACAATACTGCTCACCAATGCTGTAAACAACTGTATCTATATACTGACATATAAATAGCTATACCTACAGATATATGCCCTTGATGTTTTCCTTTGCCACTTAAAGTTACAAAATCAGACATAGTATTGCAAATATAAAAGAAGGGTGAAGGAAGCAGTAAGATCCGTTTACCTATTCCATCCAAAGATACAAAATCAAATATAGCATTCCAAAAATAAAACTAGCATAAAGTGTATGCTATGATCTATTTTACCATTAACATTCTATCACACAAAATTAAGTTCAAACATACGAACTCGCCCTGACACTCAAAACCACAGAAAACATTGATTTAAGGAGGAAATAAATTATTACATAAACCTGCTGCACAAATGAGCTTGTCAGCTACATTGGATTTTACCAGAATAGGTCTGAATTTGAGGATTTCCCAAGGCACATACACGATTACCATCTTATGATCCAAGAAGTATTTATCTCCCTGTGTAAGCTACATTGACTCTATATAGAGCTACTTTTTCTGCTCTGGAAAAAATAACTTATCTTTCCAACTTCCCTCTTCCCACCCATATCCTACACTTAATTCTCTCATCGCTTTCTTTAAAGCAACTAACATTATATTCAATAATATGTGATTAGCATAAAAGTTGCTGTCACCTGAAATTCTCAAGAACATTGCATGAAAGTGAAAATATTCCTGGCAAATGGTATATTTAACAAGGGACTTTGAGACTCAGAAATATTTTTCAAGTAAAAAATCTGGCAATAGTAACACATAAATATAAAGCCTATGGTCACCAGAAAAAACAGGCAGAACAGTCTTTACAGAGCTGCTTCTTCTCTGTCTGTCTGTCTCTCTCTCTCTCTCTCTCTCACACACACACACACACACACACGCACACGACAAAATAACGTATCTCAAAACACCTTACAAGTAATGGATGTGCAGTTTTGGATAACAGAGAGACTTTTACTGGAATGAAAGATGAAGATTATAGGAAATAGCTCCATTTGTGTGGAAACAACAAAGATAATAGGTCCGTTTTAAAATGCTGGTTGCTGTTTGTCACTGATTGCACGTGCAGATTCATTCTCTTATGCTAAAGGGCTGCTAGGTTTTTCTGATTGCAACTAGTATGTACAGTATTAGTCTACTGCAAATATCTCGTGCAGCTTACAATGCCATCAACAGTTACTTCTTGGGAATATGGATTTGGACTTGCAATGTGCTGCATGAATTTAAGACATAAAATATGGATTTCATTGCAGCAGTGACAATAAAGGGTCACAACAACTGCTGACTACACATATTTTCTTTCTTCTCTTTCCCTTTTTTCTTTGATTTTTACCTTCTTACCACAATGTGAAATGCTTGTATAGGAAAAGTGTGTGCACTTTTCCCTTTGTATGAGCGTATGTGTACAGATACACACACACACACACACACACACACACAAAGTATTGCCTGTATCTACCTTGCAATCAGTCTCAACACAGAGACTTGCTTCCTGAAGAAGTATTTGCTTTAAGCGTTAGGATTTAATTCAATGAAAAGTCAAGTACAATAGTGTAATATCAGAGAAAGCTGTAACAGACTTACAATCAGGATGCAGTCAGTGTGGGCATGTATGTGTATGTTGCATGCTATGCTCATGATAATTATAATGTGAAACACTATGCTTTTGAAGTCCAAATAGTATTTCTTCCCCCCCACCCCCTCCGCTCCACTGACTTTGCAGTAATTGAATACAAATTAAAACTGTGCTGCTTAGAACCTAGCTTGGTTATTGGGGGAAGAAGAAAAAACGCTTTGCAAAATGCAGTTCAATCCTGAATATGTATAAAGGCAGTTCACTTTGAGTACAGTATACACACATTTATCTCCTTTTCATTTATGTGTGATATTTATCAAAGTGCCTTTGTAATGTATAAAAGTTGTATATAATAGACTAATTCTATGGATTACATTAAATACAGTGCTGCTGATAGTTCAAGAAAATAAAACCACCGAAGGAAATACAATTATGAAAGGCTCCTACCTTTTATTCTGCTTCTGAGTAAGTGTGGTAGTGTCCAACCCAAGCAACGCTGGAGAATTTGCTACTATCTTTCTTTTTTTGATTGTTTTCTGCTGTTATTTTCTAAGACTGATCCTACTTGAATCTAACTCAGCTTCTTCTCACAGCATCACTTAACTCTGGACAGCAGGGAACCAATGCTTAGGGGGGAGCTCTCTCACTGACTGGCTTTCATTCAAAGCTCCTGATTAAGAAAATAATAATAAAAAAAAATCACTCCCTCACAGAGAGAGAGAGAGAGGTTCTGCTGATTGAACCACAGCACTTGCCATGGGAAGGTTAGAGACTGGGAAAGCACAGGCTTTCCCAAGCACACAGTGATTTGCAAGTGAATGCAGTGGGAGGTACAGAGAAAGGAAAGCTTTTTTGCTGAAGCTTCCCCCTCCCCCCTTGATAGAAGGCTCTCTGTGTCTGAAGTCCAAGGTAATCAGCCTAATCTACTCTTTTTGCAGTGATAAACAGTAAACACATGACCACTTCTTGTAAACATTATTTCTTAATTAGATATATTTACTTTTCCTTTATCATCAGTAATCCTGCAGTATTCACCATGACAAGCCACTGCATAGTAACTAAATACATAAACAAGATACCAAGTTAAATTACAACTAGCTCTGAGATGCAACCAGAGAGTTATTAATTATTATTGCTATTGTTTTCACTGAACTGCATACCCCATTAGTTTAAAAAAAAAAAATTGTCTCTTCTGCTCCATCAGTGTTATAATGTGTACAAAACAGGGCAGGTTCACATTATATGAAATACCAAAGTATTTCTAAACCTCATCTGAGAAGATGGTACAGAGCTACTATTCATTCTCCCCAACCTTATATTTTCTTCAAGTCAATATTTGAATCACTTGTGTTTAGCATAATGTTATTTGGATCACTACAGTGTAGCTTCCCATTTTGCTGATGTAATCCTTTTCACAGGTTTAATCTGTAACAGTTGATGTTTCCTAATACAACAAATTGGACTCAGCACAATCCCTCTTTGGATCATATTAAGCCCAATCCTTTCTCTGTGTTATAGTAGAATATTGTGTAACATTGGTTAGGAGAGATACAGCAAATATCCTCCTAAGATTACGTCAGTGGATGTCAGTATTGCTCCATCCAAACAGTGCCAAGAGGGAATTTTTCTGGTTATAAAAAAGGCCTAAACCCTTCCCCAAAATTTAAGATGTATCAGATTTAGGATGCAGCACAAGTGAGAGAGAGATAGATAATATCAACGAAGATTTAGTAGCAGTGAATTGTATTACATTACAGAGTAGTCTCTTCAAAGGAAGGGATAGAAGCCTCATTGCCTAAGTCAGCAGGACTTAAAATGTGATCCATTGACCAGGGCAGGTCTGCAGAGCAGTTCATGGTGGTCCATGAGTGTTGAAAGGCCACATTGTGCTCTCTCTTTTTCCCATTTCCAGCTGCTGAATTGCATTAAAAAGGGCATCAAGAACTAAAGTAAGTACTTTCTTTTTTCCATGTAAGCAATTGCTACAGTTGCCACAGGAATGTAATGGGATCACTTAAGGGAGAGGAGGTGATCTGTGAAGTCACCAATGGGAGGGAAAACAGTCCATTGATGTGGCCCATGCAATGCATAGAATTTGAGAATTCCTGACCTAAGGTCAATCACAAATAAAATAGCAAAATTTATTGACATGAAGGAATAAAACAATGTGACACTGAAAATCTCTCTCTCTCTCTCCAGGATATAGCACAATGCATAACATTTTAAAACCATTTTCTTTATATTTGCTTTCTTTCATTTCCCATAGCTAGCTCAATATGACAAATAATGATCTTGCTTCTGTTCCTGCTTTACATAGAATTTCATTCTCAGTCGTTCACTCTTTCTCAAGGAGGGACTAGAGTATGGAATTAATACATCTGATTTCCTTATTCTCTCCAACACGGGGAGAGCTGTCCACACTTCCCACCAATCTGTCTTGCAACAATGCTGTGACATCTTTACTGACCTCTAGTCTTTCCCTTTATTCATATGAGGCAGGAAATATAAAATTCCCTTGTGTTTGATGGACTCTGCCCCAGACTGAGTTGAATGTGATGTTTACAATTGCCTTTTCCAGCTGGACCAACTGTGCTTCTGCTCCCTAAAAGCAACATGTCCAGGGGTGGCACCTGCAATGCCAAGCTGAATAGTTTCTTAAAGTGACAGCTACATCAAAATAGCTGCAGGGAGTTACAACAAATTTTTAAATAGATATTGTTGTGAAATAGCTTTGCAAACCTGAATAGCGGATCTGATCATGGTCCAACAGAGTCTTATGTTATGAATTGTTGATAGTAATTTTTCCACTTTTTTTACATTTTGTCTTTGTTATTAATATTGCAGTCATTATGAAATGAAATAAAATGGCAGTGTGTATTAACAGAGCTATTTTATATATATTCATAAAAACATACATATATATGCACAGTCTCTTTTACACACACACACACACACACACACACACACACACACACACAGAGGGAGGACAAGATGATTTAAAGGACATTCTTATTCCATAATAAGAATGTCCGGTTTACATTAATTAAGATTAAATTTGGATTAAAGTGGACTACGCTAAACTGGAACAAGGCTCTCTTATTCTGGAATAAGAATGTCCACACATGGAGTTATTCACAAATAGCTATCACACTCCAAATTCACATTTTATCTTAATCTGAATTAACAGTCAAGCGTAGACAACCTCTAATACGTTACTAGCTTCTGTTTCTCATGGAAGTGGTCACCATTAAAAAGTCAACATTCACCAACAGTCACAACACAACTATTATAGGCAGGACTGGTATCACTACCTATTTTAAGGTTGCCTGACTTCCCATTATAAGCCCATTTTCAGTAGCTTATAATTTTGCCAAACTTTAAGCATTTGGGTTTAAGTTTTCCTTGCTGGGTGTCTGCCTCAGGCTGAATTATTTTAGTAAGTTTCAGCCAAAACCAGTTAGTTGTTTCTGAGAACAAGGCTAGAGAAAATACAATTTTTTGCCTATGTTAAAATATTCTGGAGACCTTTTCTTTGAAAAAGCTTTAAATACCGCAATGCTTTGGAACTTTTGTGTCAGGAGTGTGCTTTTTGCTAGCCCCATGAAAATCCATCCAAATTTGGGCAAGTTATATAAGACTTTGGAAAAACTGCAGTTTGTATACATGCAACAGAGACTTCTTAGTGTTTAGTAGCTACATTTCCCAAAGATTCCATCCACGCTGAGCAAGACTTACTATGCAATTGCAGCTCTGGGATGCTACAGGCCATGCTGGGTCCAGTTCTGGGCACCTGAACTGAGTGTGGGGAATCTGCCTCTCCCTGTGCTCTGAATCATCCCCCCGCAGGGCTCAGGAAGCTTGAAAGAGAAAGTAGCATGACTCAAATGCAGAGGGGACAAAAAACAGATCTGCAGATGGGGAATGAGCAAGCTCGGTCACTGAGGGGCACACGTTTTTAGTACCACCTGAAGGAAAGACTCCCTCTGATTGGCTTTTTCCCCCCCACTTGCCTATCTCCTGGGGTAGAGCAGCTAACCAGGGCTGCTACAGGCAGGTGGACCTCTCCCCACTACCCCTCAGCAACCCAACACCGTTCTCACAGAAGGCAAGGGAGCAAAAAGAGCCCAACAGCTCAGGACAGCTCACTTCTCTCCTCCTCTCCCCCTCCTGTGAGCAACAGAATGGCTTCTTTGCTCCTACCCCCTCCATGCAAGAACCTGCCTGGAAGAAGGGGGAGGGAACTCCACTGCAAGCCCTCCCTCCATGCCTGGTAGTGGGGGTTGATGAACTCCAAAGAGCTGTAGGAGGAGCAGAGGTGAGACTGGGGGGAAAGGATGGCAAAACTGATATGGGGACAGGAGTGATTTGGGAGTTGCCTAACAGCAGTATAGACATACCCAATGGTATTAATTTGAGAAAGTATATTGCTGGGCAGGGAAATGGGCAGATGTGGAGGTCAGTAGATTGGATCATGGAGTCAGAGGGAAACTAGAACTGGGAATTGGGGTGAGGGGAAATGGACTGTCTGGGGCTTGATCTGGAATCTAAAGGCGGGGAGTGGGACTGCAACTGATTGGCGATTGGGAGCCAGGAGATTGGTGGGAGACTGAGGTCAAATGAAAAGCTGGGGTGACTATGGGGCTGGGATCCATTTGGGCAGAGGGAAGGAGGTGAGGAGGGAAGGCAATATGACAAGAAGCAGAATGTGAGGGGAGAACAGGCTCTGGTTGGGAAAAAGGACTGGAAAAGGAGTTGGGGGGAAACAGATCAGATGAGGAGCTGGGCACCATTGGGTATAGGGAACGTGGGTGGGGTAGTGAAACCAGAAGCCAGGTTGGGGGAGAGAGAGACATGGGGAGGGAAGCGTCTAGCACTTGCTGGGCAAAAAGCCTGGGACTGGGATGAGAGGCTAGAAGTGTGGAGACTGGATAGATGAGGAGAACAAGACTGGGATGAGGAACCAGAGGTGTGGAAGAGACAGGACTGGAATTATGTGAAGTGGGAGCAGACTGGGCAGAAAGGGTCATGGTTGTGGAGAATTAGCAGAAAAGTCTGTGCCCACTAGATCATCCTCCCCTTTCAGAGTGTGGAATGGAACAAAGATTACATTCCTGAGTCACACCCTTCCTCTCCTGTCAGCAAATATTTATGATCATCACTTACAAAGTGATGACCCTCCTCTTGTGCTGGTCCAATTAGAGGACAACAGCCTCCTAACTCCATCAGTTAGTCCATTAGTCCATCATATGGCAGAAGTCTTTGCAGTGGATCCAAAAGGTCAGGAAGGCCAAATCACACTTGGAGTTGCAGCTAGCAACAGATGTTAAGAGTAACAAGAAGGGTTTCTTCAGGTATGTTAGTAACAAGAAGAAAGTCAAGGAAAGTGTGGGCCCCTTACTGAATGAGGGAAGCAACCTAGTGACAGAGGATGTGGAAAAAGCTAATGTACTCAATGCTTTTTTTGCTTCTGTCTTCACAAACAAGGTCAGCTCCCAGACTGCTGCACTGGGCAACACAGCATGGGGAGGAGGTGACCAGCCCTCTGTGGAGAAAGAAGTGGTTCAGGACTATTTAGAAAAGCTGGATGAGCACAAATCCATGGGGCCGGATGCACTGCATCTGAGGGTGCTAAAGGAGTTGGCGGATGTGATTGCAGAGCCATTGGCCATTATCTTTGAAAACTCATGGCAATTGGGGGAGGTCCCGGATGACTGGAAAAAGGCTAATGTAGTGCCCATCTTTAAAAAAGGGAAGAAGGAGGATCCAGGGAACTACAGGCCAGTCAGCCTCACCTCGGTACCTGGAAAAATCTTGGAGCAGGTCCTCAAGGAATCAATTCTGAAGCACTTAGAAGAGAGGCAAGTGATCAGGAACAGTCAGCATGGATTCACCAAGGGCAAGTCATGCCTGACTAACCTAACTGCCTTCTATGTGGAGATAACTGGGTCTGTGGATGAGGGGAAAGCAGTGGATGTGTTATTCCTTGACTTTAGCAAAGCTTTTGATACAGTCTCCCACAGTATTCTTGCTGGCAATTTAAAGAAGTATGGGCTGGATAAATGGACTATAGGGTGGATAGAAAGCTAGCTATATCGTTGGGCTCAACGGGTAGTGATCAATGGCTCCATGTCTAGTTGGCAGCTGGTATCAAGCGGAGTGCCCCAAGGGTCAGTCCTGGGGCCAGTTTTGTTCAATATCTTCATTAATGATCTGAAGGATGGCGTGGACTGTACTCTCAGCAAGTTTGCAGATGACACTAAACTGGGAGGAGTGGTAGATACGCTGGAGGGTAGAGATAGGATACAGAGGGACCTAGACAAATTAGAGGATTGGGCCAAAAGAAACCTGATGAGGTTCAACAAGGACAAGTGCAGAGTCCTGCACTTAGGACAGAAGAATCCCATGCACTGCTACAGTCTAAGGACCGAATGGCTAGGCAGCAGTGCTGCAGAAAAGGACCTAGGGGTTACAGTGGACAAGAAGCTGGATATGTGTCGACAGTGTGCCCTTGTTGCCAAGAAGGCTAACGGCATTTTGGGCTGTATAAGTAGGGGCATTGCCAGCAGATAAAGGGACGTGATCATTCCATAAGAACATAAGAACGGCCGTACTGGGTCAGACCAAAGGTCCACCTAGCCCAGTATCCTGTCCACCGACAGTGGCCAATGCCAGGTGCCCCAGAGGGAGTGAACCTAACAGGTAATGATCAAGTGATCTCTCTCCTGCCATCCATCTCCACCCTCTGCCAAACAGAGTCTAGGGACAGCATTCCTTATCCATCCTGGCTAATAGCCATTAATGGACTAAACCTCCATGAATTTATCCAGTTCTCTTTTAAACGCTGTTATAGTCCTAGCCTTCACAACCTCCTCAGGTAAGGAGTTCCACAAGTTGACTGTGCGCTGTGGGAAGAAGAACTTCCTTTTATTTGTTTTAAACCTGCTGCCTATTAATTTCATTTGGTGACCCCTAATTCTTGTATTATGGGAATAAGTAAATAACTTTTCCTTATCTACTTTCTCTACATCACTCATAATTTTATATACCTCTATCATATCCCCCCTTAGTCTCCTCTTTTCCAAGCTGAAAAGTCCTAGCCTCTTTAATCTCTCCTCATATGGGACCCTCTCCAAACCCCTAATCATTTTAGTTGCCCTTCTCTGAACCTTTTCTAGTGCCAGTATATCTTTTTTGAGATAAGGAGACCACATCTGTACGCAGTATTCAAGATGTGGGTGTACCATCAATTTATATAAGGACAATAATATATTTTCCGTCTTATTCTCTATCCCCTTTTTAATGATTCCTAACATCCTGTTTGCTTTTTTGACCGCCTCTGCACACTGCGTGGACATCTTCAAAGAACTATCCACGATGACTCCAAGAAGTTTTTCCTGATTTGTTGTAGCTAAATTAGCCCCCATCATATTGTATGTATAGTTGGGGTTATTTTTTCCAATGTGCATTACTTTATATTTATCCACATTAAATTTCATTTGCCATTTTGTTGCCCAATCACTTAGTTTTGTGAGATCTTTTTGAAGTTCTTCACAGTCTGCTTTGGTCTTAAATATCTTGAACAGTTTAGTATCATCTGCAAACTTTGCCACCTCACTTTTTACCCCTTTCTCCAGATCATTTACGAATAAGTTTAATAGGATTGGTCCTAGGACTGACCCTTGGGGAACTCCACTAGTTACCCCTCTCCATTCTGAGAATTTACCCTTAATTCCTACCCTTTGTTCCCTGTCTTTTAACCAGTTCTCAATCCATGAAAGGACCTTCCCTCTTATCCCATGACAACTTAATTTACGTACGAGCCTTTGGTGAGGGACCTTGTCAAAGGCTTTCTGGAAATCTAAGTACACTATGTCCACTGGATCCCCCTTGTCCACATGTTTGTTGATCCCTTCAAAGAACTCTAATAGATTAGTTAGACACAATTTCCCTTTAGAGAAACCATGTTGACTTTTGCCCAACAATTTATGTTCTTCTATGTGTCTGACAATTTTATTCTTTACTATTGTTTCGACTAATTTGCTCGGTACCGACGTTAGACTTACCGGCCTGTAATTGCTGGGATCACCTCTAGAGCCCTTTTTAAATATTGGTGTTACAAATTAGCTATCTTCCAGTCATTGGGTACAGAAGCCGATATAAAGGACTGGTTACAAACCCTAGTTAATAGTTCCACAATTTCACATTTGAGTTCTTTCAGAACTCTTGAGTGAATGCCTTCTGGTCCCGGTGACTTGTTAATGTTAAGTTTATCAATTAATTCCAAAACCTCCTCTCGTGACACTTCAATCTGTGACAGTTCCTCAGATTTGTCACCTACAAAAGCCGGCTCAGGTTTGGGAATCTCCCTAACATCCTCATCCGTGAAGACTGAAGCAAAGAATTCATTTAGTTTCTCCACAATGACTTTATCGTCTTTAAGCGCTCCTTTTCTATCTCTGTCATTGAGGGGCCCCACTGGATGTTTAGCAGGCTTCCTGCTTCTGATGTACTTAAAAAACATTTTGTTATTACCTTTTGAGTTTTTGGATAGCTGTTCTTCAAACTCCTCTTTGGCTTTTCTTATTATATTTTTACACTTAATTTGGCAGTGTTTATGCTCCTTTCTATTTACCTCGCTAGGATTTGACTTCCACTTTTTAAAGGAAGTCTTTTTATCTCTTACTGCTTCTTTTACATGGTTGTTAAGCCACGGTGGCTCTTTTTTAGTTTTTTTACCGTGTTTCTTAATTTGGGGTATACATTTATGTTGGGCCTCTATTATGGTGTCTTTAAAAAGCGCCCACGAAGCTTGCAGGGATTCTGCTCTATTTGACATTGGTGAGGCCTCATCTGGAGTACTGTGTCCAGTTTTGGGCCCCACTCTACATTAAGGATGTGGAAAAATTGGAAAGAGTCCAGCGGAAGGCAACAAAAATGATTAGGGGGCTGGAGCACATGATTTATGAGGAGAGGCTGAAGGAACTGGGATTGTTTAGTCTGCAGAAGAGAAGAATGAGGGGGGATTTGATAGCTGCTTTCAACTACCTGAAAGGGGGTTCCAAAGAGGATGGATCTAGACTGTTCTCAGTGGTAGCAGATGACAGAACAAGGAGTTATGGTCTTTAGTTACAGTGGGGGAGGTTTAGGTTGGATATTAGGAAAAAACTTTTTCACCAGGAGGGTGGTGAAGCACTGGAATGGGTTACCTAGGGAGGTGGTGGAATCTCCTTCCTTAGAGGTTTTTTCAGGTCAGGCTTGACAAAGCCCTGGCTGGGATGATTTAGTTGGGAATTGGTCCTGCTTTGAGCAGGGGGTTGGACTAGATGACCTCCTGAGGTCCCTTCCAACCCTGATATTCTATGATTCTATGATTCTAACCCAGCTGATGAACCATGTGGGTGTTAATGAGATGTCACATGATGGAAAATTTCTGTTTTATCAGTTTGCTTCTTAAAAACCTAGAAAATGACACACCAAACATTGATTTAAAAGAACATTCAGGTTGCAAAGGCAAGCTCTGAAAAATTAGGAAATGGCAAAATTAAGGTGACCTGAGCTACTTTAACTCAGCTCCCTTGTGTGTATGAATTATTATATAGTCATTAATTACATGGTTACATGCTATTTTTTTCCCAAAGGAACCCTGCCTCAGACAGTGCAGTGTGGACCTTCTCTGAGGATGAATCAGGGTTGTGTAATGAAGGAAACTGGCTGTCTATAGGACACCTGCCTCATTCATTACAGAAAAAGAAAGGATAGTCTCACAGTTAAGGCAATTGGATATGGTTCGAGTGACTTGCCTAATATTACACTGTGGTAGAGGCAAGGATAGAATACAATTGTATCCTTGCCTCTGCCACAGTATAATATTAAGCAAGTCACTCGAACCATACTTTTTACACATGGCCACTAATTGTTTGTTCCTCAGTTTCTAGGGTCTGACTTGAAGTGTTGAGAACTCACAACTGCAACTCAAGTCAATGTGAGCTATGCTTTGAATTTATACAGTGCTAAAGAATTCTAAGTATTCTGAAAATCAGGTCCTCGTTCTCTCAACTTGGGTTCTCAAAATAAATGGATACTTCTGATCTTAACCTCGCTCTGCCTCACTTTCCCGTCTCTAAAATGGGATGATACCAGTCCCTCACCTCACAGGGGAGTTGTGAAAATAAATGCATTAATGTTTGTGAGGAACTAGGATAATATAGTGATGAGCCCATGAGGAAATCAATAACTCTCTCTTCAGAGCAGGGTGTGAATAGCATGCAGCATGTTTCAGAATTCATGCAGTGGGAGTTTAAGATTAAATGGGGCCCAGACCAAATTCCAACAGACCCACTACAAACTCAATGCTCCAACAGCTTCCCCTGCAATAGTTTTCCTAGTACTCTGGGTGTCCTTCTGTGTCAGTACTACTCTCTGTTCCCCCAGGGCAGCTCCTAACATTGTCTTCCCATGCCCTCCTACCCACCATCATAACTCCTTTAATCCAACACAGAAAGTTAGGGGGGAGGGATAGCTCAGTGGTTTGAGCATTGGCCCGCTAAACCCAGGGTTGTGAGCTCTTGAGGAACCATTTAGGGATTGGGGGCAAAAATCTGTCTGGGGATCAGTCCTGCTTTGAGCAGGGGGTTGGACTAGATGACCTCCTGAGGTCCCTTCCAACCCTGATATTCTAAATCTAAGATTTATGATCAGATCCATGAATTTAACACCCTACCTTAATCCATCCCTGTGTGTCCTTTTCTCCTATAGTTAAAAACTCATAAGCCACTTTTATGAAAAAGCAGAAATGTGTTTTCAACAAATGCTGTACACCCTATTTCACCCATTGTCATTACTCCTGAATGTATAGTACAAGATTTGCCATGCACAAATCTCTTCTCCTCATGTCCTTTTTTCTTAGGTCTTTACCTGTTCTGATGCTATAAACAAATATGGGCATCATAAAGAGTTGAAATTATCTATAGTTGCCTTGCAGACACCCTCTGCTATGGTATAAATGAAATGTGGGATTGAGGTGCAATACGTTTATGTCTTTCCAAAAGACCACACATAAATAAAATGGAACAACCAGGCAGGATAGCAATAAACCAATTCTATTGTAAACCTAGATTTGTCAAGAATTTCTGCAATGATTAAAAAAAAATGTTATCCACAAAACATTATGGACAAATCATTACAGAGCATAAGCAACAGCCGTTTTAATGGCAATATAATGGACAAGAGAAATGCAATAAATTAAAAACAAATGGTTGATTAATATAGCTGCAACAGGACATGAGCCTGTTGATGGTATACCTTCCTTTTGATATTTAGATGTAAAAAAAGAGGACCTTTATTTTAATGGCATTTATGCACTTAAGCTGCACTGAAATTGTTCTTCTCGCTGTGCTGCTCAGACTCTTTTTGGTGTTTGTCACTATCTCCCCCCCTCCTCCAAGACAACATGTTTATTGTTTTCTTGCTAATGTTGGCTTTTACATTTTTACAGTTTACTTACAGGTGTAAATGATTATAGGAAGCAGAACGAATAGTAGATTTGCAGCTTCGATCTGCATTTGAAATAGAACAACCAATTCCTACAAACTGTTGTTTGATCCCCTTCTAACGTAAATAAATTATCCCAATTTTAGGTGTCAGTGTGGCATTTTTCACAGATTGGATTTAATCAGAAGTGTGTTTTAGCTGGAAGAGTTGTAAATTCTAGTGGAATGTACAAACAGAACAGTGAATGTGTCTCTTCCTGAATGGATGACAAGTTGTGTATTGCCATCCCATTGAACTTAAATAAGCACGTACACGCATATGCAATTGCACAGCAATAACTAAATAAATGAGGGAGCCCGCCTATTTTGATAAATTTAATCTGTGTTCTTCCAGATACATTTTTTACGTTTGCATTTGGCAAATGTGATGGCTTACGTGATACAAGGAACAGCAAACTAGCTTCAGTTTTATTGCTCACATTTGAAAGAAGCTGGATTTTTGCAGCAAAAGAAATAAAATTAAGCACACTTTTCAATCTAAATAATACCATGGATGACTTTTGCAGAGTTCAGGGAAGCACAAAGAAGATGGGAAACCACAGTATTTTTCCCACCAGCAAAATTAAAAATTGGTGAAAATTAAATCTAGAGAACTGCTTCACTTTAAATATGTTTACACAGTTGTATTTACACCTTAAGGAGAAAATCTGGGTATGAATTGGGCACATCTTGAGTTCTTTATTGAGGCCTAGATTAGTTCCAGGTGTCCATGTGCAGAAGAACCATTACAAACACAGATCTCTCCCTTTCCAAATTGAAGAGATTATGAGGAGTGGCACTGCTGTAGCACAACAGCACCTTGTCCTCAAGAGGGTCATGTGGCGATGCCCCTCCACAGATTTCTGAGGTTGGAAGAGGGTGAAGGGGTGAACCTACTTCTGTGACCGTATCCCCTGCTCTGTGGCAGGATTTGTGTGTGCAAAATTATACAGCTCAAAGCCATGTTACCACACTCTGGTTCCAGTCCAGAGAACCAGCCAATGTCAGAAAAGCTCCAACAGGAGCCAGGCTGCCAGGGAGAAAGTATTAGCAGCGCAAGGAATGGTCCTTGTAAACTGTCTCCTGGCTCCAAATAAAGGGGAGCTCCTTCCCCACAGATCTCCAAGAGCCACCGGGAATGCTAAGACCAAAATCCATCTCCCATCCAACCAATGTTATTAGGAAAACCTCCTCCTCATAGACCTCTTTTGAAAGTTCTCCCACAGGAGGAGGCAATGTGGCACTGACCTCTCATTGACTGCAACGGGAGTTTTCCAGACTAAGGACTGAGTAAAAGCTGAGCAAGAAACTCAGGATTTGGCCTTGTATCTTAAAACACTGTATAGGGATACACATTAGAAGTAATGATGGGGGACAACAAATTTTATTATTATTATTAAATTCTGTGGGGAGGGAGAGAGGGGAAACTCAACATGGAATTCTAGATTTAACGTCACTTACAAAACTCATCTAGAATTTAAATGGACATAGGAACAGTTCAACAGGATAACTGTCAGACATTTTATGTTGTGTGAATTTAAATGGCATTTATATTTGTGATTGGAATTTCTGTCTAGCAGATCAGAGTTCAGGATGGGTTCCACACAACTAGGACGGCTGGAACAGGTGCAGTTGGTGAATACAGAGGGTGATATGTTGATGCTCTGAAGTAATTTTGAGGCCCCAACATATTTTTTTATGAATGTACAATTATACACTGAATGAGCCATTTTCAAGGAGATCACCCAGTGCATTTATGTGAATCTCAAAATGCTACATTCAGATCAAATCGGGTGTATTTGGACATTCAGTAAATCATCCATTCCTCATACCTTTTTTAACTAAGATCAAATGCAAGAAGTTTACCATTTAGCAGGGTTGAGGTTGATATTTTAATCACTTGTAAATCAGGAAATCCAAATTCCTGGTTTCCACAATAACCATAACAGCCACCAGACCTTATTCAGTCATCTAAAATCCTTGATACGTGCAGGTAGACAAAGATGTTGTTGGTGTATATACAGGAGCAAGTTCTGGATCCTTTCTATCATTTCCATTGCTGCATGTTTTGGTTTATAGTTTAAGATCTACATAAGATACACAGACTTCCAGTTGGGACTTTTTTGGGTAATAATGACTAGTAGTGAGAGGCAATTTGGGAAATCTGGCTGTACATGTTGTTATGAAGTTGTCATTATGAAATTGCAGTATCAGGAATCACCTCTATGTAGACATGGAATCCAACACTTGCTGACACTGGCTGAAGCATGCATCTACCAGACAAGGGACAACAGACTGTCATTAACCTTAACAACTGTATATGGCTGAACCATTGATATAAGGAGATTCATTGAAGCTGGGAGAAGCTATTTCCTCCAGTTTGTCTGCAAGAGATGGGTCAAATGGGAGTGGAAAACCACCAGCAACAGAATGAAAGAACTAGCTGTTGGTACGGAGGAAATATAAACCGTAGAGACAAGAAGAGAAAGCTTTTGTCAGGAGAGGGGAAGAGGGGAAAAAAGGCAGGATTTAGTAGCAGGAGGGTTCTGTTAGCTGCAAACCAAGCAAGATCAGAGGAGGCTAGCTGGATAAGAGTTGGCTGCCATGGGTGGCAGGTGGAGCCCCCCCTTTGAGGAGGCTAGCCCCCAGCTCCGCACCTTCTGCCTGAGACCCAACACCCCCACAGCCAGAGCCCCAAGACCCCCATGCTCGGAGGAACCCTGAATGCCCCCCCTTCAGCCAGAGGAGCCACAGGCTGGCCAGAGCACCGAGCCCCCCCCATGGCCAGAGGAGCCACAGGCCAACTGCGCCACACTTCCCTGCCCCTTCCCTTCCCAGACCCCAAGTTGCATTGCGGGAAAAGCGTCTCTCCCCGAAGAAGAACCTGAGCTTTTGATATTCCCCATGCAGGCTCTGGGGTGGCTGAGGAGGTGGTATGTGCTATTCAGCTTCCTGGGTTCATCAGTAATCTCCCTGGCATACTGCCTCCTCAGCCATCCTGGAACCTGCATGGGGCATAACAAAGCAAAAACTTCCCCTGACAATTCTGCAACCAGGCCTCGGGCAGAAGCACCAGGGAGGCAGAGCCTCCCCTGCCCTATTATACCCACCACCCGTGGTAGGCTCCATGTTTCAGAAGAGAAGTCATGAGCTGCTGGGGAAGGATCCTGGGCATCTCAGAGGGCTCGGCTCAATACACAAACCTTTCTAGAGTGGTGAGGAAACAGACAGGGGAAATGTATACAGGTGTGTTTATTATTTTATTGAAATCTGTATATCTCTTATCCTCTTAACTGAAGAGCTATGGTGTTTTATAATCCTTAGTAAAGTCTATGTTTCTACTGACATTCACTACCCAATGCCCCTGAAGAGGTAAACTGTAAACCAGAGAGTTCACCCCTTGATGGCAATCTGGGTTATGTGCAAGAGCGTGTGCCTAAATGATCAAGGCCAGAAACAGTGCCTGAACTCTGCACAACTCCAGCATGTGAAGGGCATGGGGGATTCAGCATTTGGACCCCCTCACAACAGTCTGGTGAGTGTTCAATGCACTTGAAGCAACAAAGTAAGCATTCACTGGAGTCTGGGGGAGGGTTCCTAACCTACAGAGTTTGGTCAGTAAGACTGCTGAAGGCATGAGGTGAGAAACTTTGCTTGAATCTGATACGGTTTGTTAAGTTAAGCATAAATAAACATTTTATCTTTATTTTTCTTGTAAACATTTCTGACTTTTATGCCTCATTACTCATAATCACTTAAAATCTCTCTTTGTAGTTAATAAACTTGTTTTACTGTTTTATCTATTCCAGTGTGTTTAAATTGATATGTATGAATAACTTTGCTATAATAAGGAATAACAGACAATATATTTGGACTATCCAGGAAAGGTCTGGGCAGGACATACATTTTGGGGGCGAAATCAGGGCAGGGTGGGTGTTGGGGTCACCCTGCTGTATAATTAAGGCTGGTGAGAGCCAGAGTGTAACCCAAGTGTGGATGGCAGGCTGCAGTTACACACACACACACACACACGCACACAGTGTGTGTGGCTTTCATGCTAGAAGGCTGTTTTTGTGAGCAGCCCAGTTGGGAGCTACTTCAGCAAGGCATTGTGTGGCACCCAAGGTTGCAGGGCAGGGGTGACACAGCTGCTTATTAGTCAGGATTGTACCCTGGTATGTCACACCTATATAAATGGGTAATTTCACACAAACACAGGATTTGATCATGCAAATACTTGTTTTTCACATATGTATTCCAGATTTCAACAAGTGTGTGCACACATTAGCAAGTATGATATGCAATTGAAAGTTTGGCTATTTGGTTCCAATTTTACTCAAACACATATGTGCAATTCCCACCAAGTTAAATGGGAACTGCATGCATATACTTGAGCACATAATCTGATTGTAGGGGGGCTCAGACTTGTGCACAAAAAAATCAGTGTCAGAATTCCCAGTGATTTAAATGGGAGCCAGATCTGGCCCTCAGTCTACAGTCCAAACAGTTACAGTGGAGACAGAGTAGGAAAATGTGAGATAAACAATTTTTCTGCAGCACAAAAGGGGATCATAGCTGAGAGACAGCGGCATTTACCATACAGAAGCAATTGGGACTCTTAAGTAAAAGTTGTTTTAAATTAAATATAAAATTATTCTCTGAGATTTTTATTCTCTGTTCTTTAAAAGCATTCATGTGGGAGAAAGAAAGCAGCAGCAGCAGCAATTTCTTGTGTTTAATTAAATGTATGACAAAACCAAATATATGTCTACATAAATATACTGCAGAGTAAAAGTCAAGTTTTCATCTCGATACACAGGCGGAAAAAGAAAAAAAAAACGGTGTGTGTGTGGGGGGGGGAACCTATGCAAACTGTTAAGTACAATACAAAAGGTTATAGATAAATACCTGATCCAGTGGCCACTGAAGTCTTCTCATTGACTTAATGTGAAATGGTTCAAGCTTATATAATGCTTCATTTACCAATCAGCTAAAGTATTCCTGCTAGTTTTAAAATGTCTGAATTATTCAAATGATTCATTTACCAACTGGAAAAAGTTGTAATTTAAACTAGTATTGTCTAATCAATGTATCAGTGTTGATGTCAAGTTCTTTGTTTATGTAGATTAACTCAATGTAAAACACTTCCAATATTTACACCTAAGGATTTCAAAAGAGACAATGGCGGGAGGAGGAAGTTAGTACATAGCAAGGTTGACCACTCTGCCCATCCCTCTTCTTAGCACCTTTATAATTCACAACAATCTTAATAAAGCTAATAGAGTCTATGAGTGTCAAATTGTACCTGTCATTGCCCTTTTATTTAAAAAAAAAAAAAGTGTCCACAAAGAGTAGTTTTTGATGTATAAAAAACTTTAAAACAAGTTAAATACTTTTTAAGTGAGCTCTCAAAGTTGAGCTTTTTGTGGGGGGGGAGTCTCATTCTAATGTATGTAATGTATGAAAAAGGCTTGTAAGATGTTTATAGGGGAAAGTTTAAAGGTTATTTTGCTTGGGGGTTTTTTGCTGCAGATTTTTTTAAACATTAGAAATGCAAGTTTTGTTGATTCTGTTTTTCATGAAAAACTATTGAAACCTAGAGAATTGATAGAATGATGACATCAGATACACCAGACATGCAAAACCTGGTTAACTTAAGTGTAATTATTTTTATTTACACTTCAAAAAATAAACCTTTTTTTTAAGCATTTAAGTTAAGAAATACTTAAGAGGAAAACGGTTAAAGTATCACTGACTTATCCATTCATTTAAGGACCAAGAAATCCACATATCTAAGCCAATCAAATTTTTTATCCTTATTTTGTAAAAATGCTATGCCCTCATGGGGATTCTTGCAATTGTTTCCCGTTCTCCACCATATAAATGTTGTCCCTATCAGACATTTCCTACCCATTCTTGTCTTATCACACTTCCCTCCAATCTACTAATGACAGACCACTGTTCTGTTTCATCATTAAAACATCTCCACATTATTATTATGATTATTATGGTAGGGGCCTCAAACGACATCCAGACCTCATTGTACTAGTCACTGTACACACAGAGAGACAATCCCTGCCGTGAAGAGCTGGCAATTTTGGCAAAAAAGTAGACAAGGCAGATAAAAAATTGAAGTGACTTGCCCATCATCCCACAGCAGGTCAGTGGGAGTAGAACCTAGGTCTCCTGAGCCCCCATCCAGTGCCCTATGCACTAGGTTATACATTCCCTTTATTTTACTTCAGTCAATAAGACCATTACCATCTTTCTCTTTCTAACTGTATTGCCCATTGCGGGAGGATCTGACCACTTCATGAATAATGATACATTTATCCTCACAGGGACAAGGTTATCCTCTTTTTACAGTCAAGAAATGGAGACACAAAAAGATTACATTATCTGCCCAAGGTCATACAAGTAGTCCACAAGAAGAGTCACAAATAGAAACTGTCTCCTGAGTCACAGTCCAGTGTCTTAACCAGAGGACCACTCTCTCTTTCAAATCCCTCCTTAGTTTTAATTTCTGTTACCTACAAGTAATCAGCTAAGTAATGATAACTAGATTATGCTTGCAGTTGGGGATAGCCAATTTTACATGTTTGTTTGTTTTTAATCAAGATTTGAAGCCATCAGAATGTGTGCAAAAGCTAACCAATGTAACAGCATGTCATAACTATAAAGGGAAGGGTAACAGCTCTCCTGTGTACAGTACTATAAAATCCCTCCTGGCCAGAGACTCCAAAATCCTTTTACCTGTAAAGGGTTAAGAAGCTCAGGTAACCTGGCTGACACCTGACCCAAAGGACCAATAAGGGGACAAGATACTTTCGAATCTTGGGGGGGGAAGGCTTTTGTTTGTGCTCTTTGTTTGGGGGCTGTTCGCTCTTGGGACTGAGAGGGACCAGACATCAATCCAGGTTCTCCACATCTTTCTAAACAAGTCTCTCATATTTCAAACTTGTAAGTAAACAGCCAGGCAAGGCATGTTAGTTTTACTTTGTTTTCTCAACTTGTAAATGTACCTTTTACTAGAGTGTTTATCTCTGTTTGCTGTACTTTGAACCTGAGGCTAGAGGGGGGTCCTCTGAGCTCTTTAAGTTTGATTACCCTGTAAAGTTATTTTCCATCCTGATTTTACAGAGATGATTTTTACCTTTTTCTTTAATTAAAAGCCTTCTTTTTAAGAACCTGATTGATTTTTCCTTGTTTTTAAATCCAAGGGGTTTGGATCTGTATTCACCAGGGAATTGGTGAAGGTCTCTCAAGGCTACCCAGGGAAGGGAATTAGCTTTGGGATGGTGGCAGCGGACCAGATCTAAGCTGGTAGTTAAGCTTAGAAGTTTTCATGCAGGCCCCCACATTTGTACCCTAAAGTTCAAAGTGGGGAAGCAGCCTTGACACAGCACAATCTTGTTTTCATTATGTTTGTTCTCCCTCCACACTTCACTCATAGAATCACTGAAGTGTAGGATTGGAAGTGACCTCCTGAGGTCTTCTAGACAAGTCCCCTGCACTCATGGCAGGACTAAGTATTATCTAGACCATCCCTGACAGGTGTTTCTCTAACCTGCTGTTAAATGTCTCCAAGGGGGGAGGGATAGCTCAGTGGTTTGAGCATTGGCCTGCTAAACCCAGGGTTGTGAGCTCAACCCTTGAGAGGGCCATTTAGGGATCTGCTTTGAACAAGGGGGTGGACTAGATCACCTCCTGAGGTCCTTTCCAACCCTGATATTCTATGAAGATTCCACAATCTCCATAGGCAACTTATTCAAGTGCTTAACTACTCTGACAGTTAGGAAGATTTCCTAATGTTCAACCTAAACCATCATTGTGGCAATTTAAGCCCATTGCTTCTTGTCCTATCTTCAAAAAGTTAAAGAGAATAATTTTTCTCCCTCCTCCTTGTAACAACCTTTTATATACTTGAAAACTGTTATGTTCCCCCCCCCCCCCCAGTCTTCTCTTTTCCAGACTAAACAAACCAAATTTTACAACCTTCCCTCATAAGTTATGTTTTCTAGGCCTTTAATCATTTTTGTTGCTCTTCTCTGGACTTTCCCCAATTTGTCCACATCTTTTCTGAAATGTGGAGCCCAGAACTGGAAACAATACTGCACAGTGATTAGGCCTCAACTGGAGTAGAGTGGCAGAATTACTTCTCATGTCTTGCTGACAACACTCCTGCCAATACATCCCAGAATTATGTTTGCTTTTTTTGCAGCACTGTTGACTCATATTTAGCTTGTGGTCCACTATGACCCCCAGATCCCTTTCCGCAGTACTTCTTCCTAGGTAGTCATTTCCCATTTTGTATGTATACAACTGTTTGTTCCTTCCTAAGTGAAGTACTTAGCATTTGTCCTTATTGATTTTCATCTTATTTACTTGAGAACATTTCTCTAGTTTGTACAGACCATTTTGAATTTTAATCCTATCCTTCAAAGCACTTGCAACCCCTCCCAGCTTGGTATTGTCCACAAACTGAATCAGTGCACTCTCTATGCCAGGGGTTGGCAACCTGTGGCACGCGAGCTGATTTTTGATGGCATGCGGCAGCGGGCTGAGCAACTCAGCCCGCCACCGCTCTGGGGTTCCGGCTGCTGCCCCATTGCCAGCTGGGGTCCCAGCCGCTGGCCCCACTCAGCGCCCGCTGCTGGCCTGGGGACCCCCAGGGAACCCCAGGCTGGCAGCGGGTGCTGAATGCGGCCGGCGGCTGAGACCCCGGCTGGCAGGAGCCGGCGGCTGGAACCCCAGAGTGGTGGCAGGCTGACCCGCTCAGCCTCCTGCTGGCCTGGGTGAGCAGAACCCCAGGCTGATAGTGGGCTGAGGGGGGCCGGCGGCCGGGATCCCGGCTGGCAGGAGCTGGTGGATGGAACCCCAGACCGGCAGCAGGCTGAGCAACTCAGCCCGCTGCCAGTCTTGGTCCCAGGCACCGACCTCGCTCAGCCCAGACAGCAGCAGGCTGAGCAGGGCCTGGGATCCTTGTCTGAGGTTCCAGCCACCAGCCCCGCTTAGCCCGCTGCCGGTCTGAGGTCCCAGCTGCTGGCACCACTCAGCCCGCTGCCAGCCTGGGTTTCCATTCACCCAGACCGGCAGCGGGCTGAGCAGGGCTGGTGGCCGGGACCGAGACTGGCAGCGCCCTGAGTTGCTCAGCCCGCTGCCGGTCTGGGGTTCCATCCGCCAGCTCCTGCCAGCCGGGATCCCGGCCGCCGGCCCCCCTCAGCCCGCTACCTGCCTGGGGTTCTGCTCACCCAGACCTGCAGGAGGCTGAGCGGGGCCGACACCTGGGACCCCGACTGGCAAGGGGCCGGCAGCCGGAACCCCAGACTGGCAGCAGGCTGAGTGCTGCCAGCACCCAGACTGGCAGCACCCAGACTGGCAGCGGACTGAGCCACTCAGCCCCCCGCCGGCCCCGCTCAGCCCGCTGCCGACTGAGTTAATGGAACCTCAGACCGGCCGTGCGCTGAGCAGGGCCAGCGGCTGGACCCCAGACCGGCAACGGGCTGAGCGGGGCTGGTGGCTGGAACCCCAGACAAGGATCCCAGGCAAGGATCACACTAAATTGATAAGATCTGCATTTTAATTTTATTTTAAATGAAGCTTCTTAAAATATTTTAAAAACCTTATTTACTTTAAATACAACAATAGTTTATTTATATATTATAGACAGAGAAAGACCTTCTACAAATGTTAAAATGTATTACTGGCACCCGAAACCTTAAATTACAGTGAAGTTGGCACACCACTTCTGAAAGGTTGCCAACCCCTGCTCTATGCCATTATTTATATAATTGATGAAGATATTGAACAGAACTGGACCCAGAACTGATCCGTGCAGGACCCCACTAGATATGCACTTCCAGCTTGACTGTGAACTACTGATAATGACTCTCTGGGAACAGTTTTCTAACCAGTTATGCGCCCACCTTATAACTCTGTATCTTCATTACATATTCATTTTTGAATCATGTCTCAAATGTAGATTATGAATTCTTTAAGCAAGGGAACCATGTCTGTGTATTTATATAACCCTAGCACAAGAGGGCTCTGAACATGACTGGGGCTTCTCAACACTATCTCAATATAAATAGTAAGAAATAAAGCCATAATAAATTCATGAATATCAGATTGCCAACACGTTTTTCAGAAAAAAACAAGGAAAAAAAGGAAACAAATTTCCGGATATTTCTTAGATTAAAAACAGAAAAAATATTTAAAACCCTCTACCTGTTTTAATATATCTTAAAGCACCCGGAGGGCGGGGGGAGGGGGAGGGAGGCAGGGAGGGAGAAGGTTGAAATCCTATTTACAGGTGACATTTAACACCTGATGTATTGTGCAGATGGGTATTAAAAGACTTGTATAAGAAGCAAAATTTAGATCACATTTTCAAATAAAAACTTAGTACCTCTGGGGTATAAGAGAGAAGGAATTGGAGTAGAAAATTGAGCAGTTTCATGTTTATACTAAAGTTCACCAAAGTAAATGATGCTCTTCTCCTCCCCCAGTTGTCTTACACAGAGTAAAATATTTCTCTCAGTCTAGATGATTTATTGTAAAGTAAGGAAAACAACAAAGAAAAAATTAAACATAAAGCCTCCATGAAAGAGGGAGAATACAAAGGGCTCAGTGACTCATTAACATTCTCCCTCAGAGCTGAAACAATATAGTGGTTGCTGCTGCATACAACACCACTTCAGTTACACAGCTATGCACACAACCTGCTCAGTAAACAGAAGTCCATCCACCACACCTCCCAGGAATAAGTAACAAAATATGTTAACACACAAATACACCCCCCCCCCACACACACACACACTCTTCCCAATAGTATAAGCACTGTGTAAATATCATCATCACCACCTGTCCTAAAAATAGGTTTCCTCTCACTCCCCATCACCACATGGCTTATTTTAAAATATTTATTTAGGGAAACTACATCAAATATGTGAGTTTTACATTGTGTTCTGAGGGCAGCAAGATTTGTGATCAATTGATGTTTTTTTTTTCCTGGAAGGAGTCCCACAATTACAGGCCAGCTGCTGAGAAATCTCCACCCTCACAGGATCACAAGCCCCACCATTGTGGTTAACAGTTCCATTGTTCCAGTGGAACAAAGCTGTTATGGGCAGTCAGGGTCACACACGGGGGAATTTACACAACTAACCTGAGTCAGCGAACCAGCTGAGCGGTGAACACCAGAGGCTAACAGAGGGAGTTTGCCTAGGATCTGTCCGAGAGGAGGTACGCTAAGTGCTGCATTAGGGGGGCTGTGTTGATGAGTATCTGAGTGTCTGTTGCTGGGACAGTTTGTCTGTTTGACCATGTGCTTGATTGCTTGCTTGTTTGTTTGAAAAGTGTGAATTGGGAGTGCTTTGTTCCAGGTGGGCCTTGAGTGGGCCTGACTGGTATATAAGGGCAGTCAGCAGTGAACCAGCTGAGTGGCGAACAGCAGAGGCTAACAGAGGGCATTTGCCTGGGAGTTAGCCTGGGGAGAGCTCACTGAGGCTTTCATCTGTGGGTTTCTCTGAGTAGTTACTGCAACAGCTGAGGAAGCTCTTAAGAGGAAGGTGATATGAAAGGTGAGCGATCAGCTGTTGTAACCTGCACAGGTTGTGCCATGTTTGTCTTTCTTCCTCAGGACAGAAGCGACTTTGTCTGTACAAAGTGCAAGCTGGTCTCCATATTGGAAGAGAAGGTTCGAGGTCTGGAGAAACAAGTATCGACTCTGCGTTGCATAAGGGAAAATGAAGATTTCCTGGACAGACGTCAGGAGATGCTTCTACGGCCACAACGTTCTGAAGATTCAAAGCAGGCGCAGCAGGGACAGAAGGATGGTGAAGTTTGGCAGCATGTGACCTCCAGAAGGAGAAAGAGGAGCGTCCATGTACCAGAAATGGAGATACAGATGAGCAATCATTTCCATGTTCTCTCTACAGGTAC
The DNA here is from genome assembly GCF_028017835.1 of Emys orbicularis. Classification (NCBI taxonomy): domain Eukaryota; kingdom Metazoa; phylum Chordata; order Testudines; family Emydidae; genus Emys; species Emys orbicularis. The sequence goes on along the minus strand of NC_088684.1, from coordinate 148,429,773 downwards.
TAATGCGGAGAGTGGACTAGATGACACATCTGAGGGAAGGGAGCAGAAGGAGACTCCACCGATTGGAAGGCAAAAGATGCACTGTCCTAGGGATGAGGGTTCCACAACCACCACTCCCAAGAGGAGGAGGAGGGTGGTGGTGGTCGGGGACTCCCTCCTCAGGGGGACTGAGTCATCTATCTGCTGCCCCGACCGGGAAAACCAAGAGGTCTGCTGCTTGCCAGGAGCTAGGATACACGATGTGACGGAGAGACTGCCGAGACTCATCAAGCTCTCGGATTGCTACCCCTTCCTGCTTCTCCACATGGGCACCAATGATACTGCCAAGAATGACCTTGAGCGGATCACTGCCGACTACGTAGCTCTGGGAAGAAGGATAAAGGAGTTTGAGGCACAAGTGGTGTTCTCGTCCATCCTCCCTGTGCAAGGAAAAGGCCTGGGTAGAGATCGTCGAATCGTGGAAGTCAACGAATGGCTACGCAGGTGGTGTCGGAGAGAAGGCTTTGGATTCTTCGACCATGGGATGGTGTTCCAAGAAGGAGGAGTGCTAGGCAAAGACAGGCTCCACCTAACGAAGAGAGGGAAGAGCATCTTTGCAAGCAGGCTGGCTAACCTAGTGAGGAGGGCTTTAAACTAGGTTCACCGGGGGAAGGAGACCAAAGCCCTGAGGTAAGTGGGGAAATGGGATCCTGGGAGGAAGCACGAGCAGGAGAGCACAAGAGGGGAGGACTCCTGCCTCATACTGAGAAAGAGGGACGATCGATGAATTATCTTAAGTGCCTATACACAAATGCAAGAAGCCTGGGAAACAAGCAGGGAGAACTGGAAGTCCTGGCACAGTCAGGGAACTATGATGCGATTGGAATAACAAAGACTTGGTGGGATAACTCACATGACTGGAGTACTGTCATGGATGGATATAAACTGTTCAGGAAGGACAGGCAGGGCAGAAAAGGTGGGGGAGTTGCGTTGTATGTAAGAGAGGAGTATGACTGCTCAGAGCTCCGGTATGAAACTGCAGAAAAACCTGAGAGTCTCTGGATTAAGTTTAGAAGTGTGAGCAACAAGGGTGATGTTGTGGTGGGAGTCTGCTATAGACCACCAGACCAGGGGGATGAGGTGGACGAGGCTTTCTTCCGGCAACTAGCAGAAGTTACTAGATCGCAGGCCCTGGGTCTTATGGGAGACTTTAATCACCCTGATATCTGCTGGGAGAGCAATACAGCGGTGCACAGACAATCCAGGAAGTTTTTGGAAAGTGTAGGGGACAATTTCCTGGTGCAAGTGGTGGAGGAACCAACTAGGGGCAGAGCTCTTCTAGACCTGCTGCTCACAAACCGGGAAGAATTAGTAGGGGAAGCGAAAGTGGATGGGAACCTGGGAGGCAGTGACCATGAGATGGTCGATTTCAGGATCCTGACACAAGGAAGAAAGGAGAGCAGCAGAATACAGACCCTGGACTTCAGAAAAGCAGACTTTGACTCCCTCAGGGAACAGATGGGCAGGATCCCCTAGGAGAATAACATGAAGGGCAAAGGGGTCCAGGAGAGCTGGCTGTATTTTAAAGAATCCTTATTGTGGTTGCAGGAACAAACCATCCCGATGTGTAGAAAGAATAGTAAATATGGCAGGCGACCAGCTTGGCTTAACAGTGAAATCCTTGCTGACCTTAAACGCAAAAAAGAAGCTTACAAGAAGTGGAAGATTGGACAAATGACCAGGGAGGAGTATAAAAATATTGCTCAGGCATGCAGGAGTGAAATCAGGAAGGCCAAATCGCACCTGGAATTGCAGCTAGCAAGAGATGTTAAGAGTAACAAGAAGGGTTTCTACAGGTATGTTAGCAACAAGAAGAAAGTCAAGGAAAGTGTGGGCCCCTTACTGAATGAGGGAGGCAACCTAGTGACAGAGGATGTGGAAAAAGCTAATGTACCCAACGCTTTTTTTTGCCTCTGTCTTCACAAACAAGGTCAGCTCCCAGACTGCTGGCCTGGGTAACACAGTATGGGGAGGAGGTGACCAGCCCTCTGTGGAGAAAGAAGTGGTTCGGGACTCTTTAGAAAAACTGGATGAGCACAAATCCATGGGTCCAGATGCGCTGCATCCGAGGGTGCTAAAGGAGTTGGCGGATGTGATTGCAGAGCCATTGGCCATTATCTTTGAAAACTCATGGCGATCGGGGGAGGTCCCGGATGACTGGAAAAAGGCTAATGTAGTGCCCATCTTTAAAAAAGGGAAGGAGGAGGATCCGGGAAACTACAGGCCAGTCAGCCTCACCTCAGTTCCTGGAAAAAATCATGGAGCAGGTCCTCAAGGAATCAATTATGAAACACTTAGAGGAGAGGAAAGTGATCAGGAACAGTCAGCATGGATTCAACAAGGGCAAGTCATGCCTGACTAACCTAATTGCCTTCTACGAGGAGATAACTGGCTCTGTGGATGAGGGGAAAGCAGTGGATGTGTTATTCCTTGACTTTAGCAAAGCTTTTGATACGGTCTCCCACAGTATTATTGCCGCCAAGTTAAAGAAGTATGGGCTGGATGAATGGACTGTAAGGTGGATAGAAAGCTGGCTAGATCGTCGGGCTCAATGGGTAGTGATCAATGGCTCCATGTCTAGTTGGCAGCCGGTTTCAAGCAGAGTGCCATAAGGGTCGGTCCTGGGGCCGGTTTTGTTTAATATCTTTATTAATGATCTGGAGGATGGTGTGGACTGCACTCTCAGCAAGTTTGCAGATGACACTAAACTGGGAGGCGTGGTAGATACACTGGAGGGTAGGGATCGGATACAGAGGGACCTAGACAAATTAGAGGATTGGGCCAAAAAAAAACTGATGAGGTTCAACAAGGACAAGTGCAGAGTCCCGCACTTAGGACGGAAGAATCCTATGCACTGCTACAGACTAGGGACCGAATGGCTAGGTAGCAGTTCTGCAGAAAAGGACCTAGGGATCACCGTGGACGAGAAGCTGGATATGAGTCAACAGTGTGCTCTTGTTGCCAAGAAGGCTAACGGCATTTTGGGCTGTATAAGTAGGGGCATTGCCAGCAGATCGAGGAACGTGATCATTCCCCTTTATTCGACATTGGTGAGGCCTCATCTGGAGTACTGTGTCCAGTTTTGGGCCCCACACTACAAGAAGGATGTGGAAAAATTGGAAAGAGTCCAGCGGAGGGCAACAAAAATGATTAGGGGTCTGGAGCACATGACTTATGAGGAGAGGCTGAGGGAACTGGGATTGTTTAGTCTGCAGAAGAGAAGAATGAGGGGGGATTTGATAGCTGCTTTCAACTACCTGAAGGGTGGTTCCAAAGAGGATGGAGCTCGGCTGTTCTCAGTGGTGGCAGATGACAGAACAAGGAGCAATGGTCTCAAGTTGCAGTGGGGGAGGTCTAGGTTGGATATTAGGAAACACTATTTCACTAGGAGGGTGGTGAAGCACTGGAATGGGTTACCTAGGGAGGTGGTAGAATCTCCTTCCTTGGAGGTTTTTAAGGCCCAGCTTGACAAAGCCCTGGCTGGGATGATTTAGTTGGGAATTGGTCCTGCTTTGAGCAGGGGGTTGGACTAGATGACCTCCTGAGGTTCCTTCCAACCCTGATATTCTATGATTCAATTCAAGCTATCTCCAATAGTGGCTCCATGTAGATGCTGAGAAGGACAAACTAGCCTTAGTAGTTATTTAACATCTATGTTGCATTAGTACTTCATGGCTAAAGTAAGGTTGGGCCACACTGAACTAGGCACTGAACAAACATATATGCCTCAAAAGCTTAAAGTCTGAATGACACAACAGAACAGGTGAGCAAGACTGATTCATAGACTCCACATAGACCATTGTGATTATCTAGTCTGACCTAAAGTATAACACAGGTTATAGAATTTCCCCAAAATAATCTCTAGATCATATTTTATGGTGGGGGGGTGGGGGAAACATCCCAATCTTGATTTAACAATGTAAGTGGTGGAGAATCCACCATGACTTTTGGTAAATTGTTCCAATAGTTAATTACTCTCTCAGTTAAAAATTTGCCCCTTACTTCCAGTCTGAATTTGTCTAGCTTCAACTTCCACCCATTGGATCATGTTATCCCTTTTTCTGTTAGATTGAAGAGCCCAGTATGAAGAGCCACAGTGTAGGGAGCTGGACTTGATGACTTCTCAAGGTCCCTTCCAGCCCTACATTTCTCTGATTAAATATTTTCTCCCCATGTAGATACTTATATCCTAATCAAATCACCCCTCAACCTTTTTTCCCCCTTAAACTAAACAGATTTACCTCTCTGGGTCTACCACTATAAGGCCTATTTTATAATCATGTAATCATTTTTGTGGCTCTTCTCTGAAACCTCTCACATTTATTAACATTCTTTTTGAATTGTGGGCACCAGAACTGGCCATCGTATTCCAGCAGCAGTCACTTCAGTCCAAAATATAGGAGGTAAAATATCTCTAGTCCTACTCAAGATTGTTTAGGCATCCCAAAATGCCATTAGCTCCTTTGACCACAGCATCACAATGGGAACTCATGTTTCTGTAGATAAACCTTGTGGAACTCAACAGACAAGAGCCTTAGACATCAAGGAGTAGCTGCCCATCTTCATCGTCTGGTTTACTGAGAAAAATGACTGAAAACAACTCAAGGTATTACCCTTCAACCTGGCTGAGCCATCCAGCAGCACAGGCATGGATGTGTTTCCCCAGTTGCTTGGATAAAACAAGCCCATCCTTCAGCAAGACCATTTTCTCAGTCCCATTTCATGGCCAGCTGTGAATGAATACAGGATATTGGCAGTAGACAGATGGACTCAGCTCTTTATTAGTTTCTCTATTGGCCTGCTCAGATATGATTGGTCAGACACCAGATGGCAGCTTGCAAGATCAGTAAGACCAAGAGAAAGTTTTCTCAAGTACTGATTGGACTACTACATGCTTGATTTCTGTTTTTCAGTCTCTGTCAGTAGGGGACACTGTTTCTTCTAGTTTTCCACTAGCCATTAGGAGCACAAGTAGTTGTTTGGATTCCACTGGAGCTTCCAGGACTTCCTGTTGTGTGAATGAGCCAAGTTATTGGAAGTAGTGTGCTAGAACACTAGGATGGAAGCTGATCTTCTCTGTGAAGCAGAGTGGCAATTCCTGAAAGTGTGTGTATGGGGAGGCAGGGCTAGGAAGTATAGAGTGGAGGGATTTGGGGCTCCAAAAAAGGATTTATCATCTGAAATAATTCTGTGGGACATTACTTCACAGACCCTCTAGTGAAAGATAAGTACAAACTATTGTCTTCCTCCATAGCAGATGCACATTTTTTTATTCCAAATTTCATCTCTATCCACTCATGTTTGCTCTCTGCCACCAACTCTTACATTTTCTTCCTTCTCTATTCTTCTGAGGCAGGTTGGCATATTAGTCACTAGAAAGGGTTGGGCCAATGATGCAGAACATTGGTGGTTTGACCATCTCGGCTGGAGATGTGGAGAGTTCCAATTTCCATCAGAAGTGAGATGGTGCTTTGGCCAGAACAGTGAAATATCATCTTTTCCCCTGTTCAGTCAAAAGATCAGGTCCAGAGAGTTACCAGCTGGGTGTGCAGGACCAAAGATTACCTCAGAGAAGCCTAGGTAAATAAAGTAAATGTCAGAGGCACCATTAGAATCAGCACTGAGGTCATTAAGGACAATGAAACTTGCTAACTTCAATACCCTGACAGTAGATTTATCAAAATCTCTAGGAAAGCCTTGGTGTCTCATGGCTTAGAAATTAACAAGATCCCCATGTCAGACTTCGCTTCATTTCCCGCATTTGAGGCATGAAGTAAAGTGGTTTGAGACACTCATGCAGCAAGTAGTCTGGAAGGGGTGAGAAGAGCTATCGTTGGATGTGCGGCATAATCTATGCAGATTTTGATGAAAGCTGCTGCATCAAGGGTCAAACCTGAAATAAAATCATGGACAGTCCCACTCATTTTGACAATTGAACTAACTTTTACTAGAACAAGCCAGAGATATTAGTGCTATGTGAGTTGCAGCCCTGTATAAAGGTGAATGTGGCTTGAATCCACTAGATTGGGTGTAGCAGTTAAGTGGTGCACATTACCACCAATGGTTTGTGCTTCTGTGAACTGTTCCTGTAATAAAACTTACAGTGAAAAGGAAAATTAGAGGTTGGTACACCCAATGACTACAGCCTGGTACGTCTACTCCACCTGTTGGGGCACTATGTTAAAAGCTGTGCTGGGGGGGGGGGGAGGAAAGCTGTCAAAGTCTTGCTTAGGAATAGTGCTTTGCGGTTAGTGTTTGGGGAGTAGGTTTTTTTTTTTTTTTTTTGGTAGCTCTCCAATAGAGATTTTAAATATCACAGCTAATGTGATATGATCTTTCTAATCATTTCTTGCATATCTTCAGGTTTTCTAGAGCTCTGCAACCATAAATTCATGTAGCTGAGGCAACCAATAAATGTGCAGAGAGCTTTTACTATGAGATGACCCCACAAAACAGATTCATGGCCCTTAAGATCTCTGTAGGTGCCTGGATGAAGAAAGTGTAAATCAAAACTCCTGTAATCAAAAAGATTGGCATTCAATCAGTATGAAACCATGTATGATGCAGAGCTGGGTTGAGTTCAAAACTCCAGAGGGAATGTTCAGATCCAGATCTGCATGACCCTGGTCCCTATTTCTAGAATAAGAACTCAAAACACTTCATATTGACACTCCTAAATTGTGATAAACTTCTTATTTGAGTGTGAACTTTCTACACTTCAGACTTGAATTCAATATGAAGCAGGAATGGAACCAAAAGTCTCATTTCCATGCACATCTGTCCTTTGAGTCCTGCCAACAGATCAACGTCTCAATATTCAGAGGCTTACATGACGATAACCCCCACATCAGAGTAAGGGTAACAAGCTCCTTGATGTCATTAAGTGAATAATGTGTAACCATCAAAAGACATACCAATACCACAGATAAGCAATGGAGATTTTCAGTACCTTATACATATATGATGTAGTCCTGGCTAATTGTAGGAGTAGAAGCCAGGCATAGTCCAAAAAAACCACAAGGTACATGAAGGGGGAGGGGATCCAACATGCAGCTTACATTAAAAAAATATTAGCGGGTGTAATTAAGACCAAAAGTTATTCTCATCTGATGGCTGTTTCGTGGTTTACATGAAATTAGTGTATTGCTTTGGACCAGTTCCTTAAGGACAAGTGCCCACATCATAAACACACACAAAATCATAATTGGTATTAAATTAGAGTGGCAACTTTGTTGGCAGCCTGAACAAAAATGGAAAGGCCGTTTTTAGTTAGGTTTAGCATAATATCAGATGGCAAAATAAAAATGAATGAATAAATCTTGGCACAGAAAATCACTATTGACACTTCAAGAGTTAAATATGTTGGAAAATTATATGCTAAATTAGCTTATCCTTAACTAGAATAGATTCTAAAAAATGTACTGACTGCAGGATCCCCCCCCCCCCCCCCCCCCCCCGTATGGTTTGAGAAGCTTGCTCAGACAAAGTATGGCAGTAATCTTGCAAGAGAAAACATATCAGGATAGCTTAAAACCTATACTTTAAGATCTCCATAGGTGAAGAAATGCATACGTACAATATTTCTGATTTCTTCTGTGCAGAATTTGTCACTTTCATCTTTGTGCCCAAAAGTGTAAGTGTCATTTTGGCTTTCTCCTAAATATTTTGATAACAGCTCTGTCTATTCATGACTTTTTCTTGCTACTTGAAGCTAAGGAATTGCTGGTTTGATATTATGCCAGATAATCTGATACCAAACTCCAGAATTATGTGGCTATGGTTTAAAGAATTTAATTCTTCTGCTGCACCATTTCCATCCATTAGCCACCCTTTTGAAAAACTCACTGGCGTTGGATAGAAAACAGTCTGTGAATGAATATAATGCATATTTCAACCAGTATTTTTCACCTTTTAATGAGGTTTTTTTATATTGGAGTCTGGATGGGATTTTGGAGTCGCATTAAGTATGTTTTGCCTTCCAGGTTTGTCACTTGCTGGTGTCATCACAATATAGCCCTTATGGAAATACTGCCAGAACAGTATTAGAAACCTTGCAATAGTGATTCACACTTCAGTCACTTAAGTTATGTCATTTATTGTTTCCTCTAGTCTTTCAAAAACGTCACAGAGTAGCATGAAATGAATTTTGCATACGGAGCTTGAAAAGACCATAAGATTTTAGCCGTAGGTTGATAGCATTAGAAAAAAAAAATTAAACAAGACCTGAAACAGCCAAAAGCCTTTTATATCTCATCTGCAAACTGGACAGCAGCCAAGGGGCTTAGGTTCAGTCCCTAGTTAGGTCATTTACTGTGCTGCTTTCTCATCCTCAAGAAACCAAGTATTCAAGAGCTCCAAGTACTGACATTTTCTAATTATGCTACAGTATAGCATAACATGAAGTTATGAGGTATAATGAAGGCCTACGGGAGACTATTAGCACAATTTTTAGAAGCTAGCAAAATCCTTTTTTTAATATTTATTTTAGTCACAAACCCCACATGCCAACGTAGCAATTAAAAGAGATGTAAGTGAACAAGCAGTATCCTGTAAGACAGAGTATCATTGTGTAATAGATGAATAGAAAATGTAGTTCAGTGCTCAGTTTCCCTTCCCCTTAAAAAAAGCACAGTAGTTTCCATGTAAAATGAATATTTTTTTCATTGTTTCTCAAATGTAAATCTAGAAACTGTTGCCTTGAGTAGAAATATATGCTTTGAGGAGGACTCTCTTCCAAGACAATTTGCAGAATTTATTGTTTCCACTATCTTTCATCATGTGAAAAAGCCAGATTTTAAAATTTGTCTCATTCTGGCATAAATTTTACATTTCCCTAGTCTTTATTTATACTATCATAGGGACTGAAAAATAAAAATAAAAAAAAGTGTAGTGACGACAGCCATATTATCAAAGTCATTTTCTTCAGTTTCTTCACACCCATGGTTCCCTTGGCTCTGAATAGCAAAGAAAATCTCTATTACAGATTCCATATAAACACAATATCTGGTATGTGCCCCCCTCCCGGGTACTAGGTCCTAAGTTATAATGACTGTTTTGTCTAGTGGTCAGAGCACAGTACAAGAAATAGAGACACCCACATTCTAGTTGCATCTCTACCAGTCTCCCTCTGTGAACTTGGAGAAAATGAGACAGAGACAAAGTGACTTGCCCATCAGTAAAGTTGGGGAAATAATTACAACAACACATATTTCTCTCTATTTGCAAATTGTCCATGCAAAGCTTACAGTTTCCTTGTATTTCTTATGCAAAATTATTCACTGAATAATTCTTAATCTATAGAAGATTTTTCAGAAGTAGTTAGTTGCAAGAACTGGATATTTGAAATTTAAGCAATGCTAGTTAATTCTAATTGGATACATTGACTAAATGATACTGTTTCTGTCCCTTAACTGGAAGGGCATAACTTTTGCAATTAAGTTTCTGATACAAAATATGCACATTCATGAGCTTTTCAATATTAAGAGAATATTTATGAAAAGCAAATTACAATGTTATTTCAGCAAATGCTTTTTCCAGGAAACTTGTTTGCTAACATTTTCATGGTAAGCAAATACAACATGGGGCGTGAAGATACCTAAAGCAAATTCAGTACTTACATGCTCAGAAATACTCAGCTGTTTTTTGTTTGTTTGTTTGTTTCAGTATTTTATTTAGGTATTCACCCAGCTCTACTGATAACAGTATTTAACTTCCTCACAAGGGTATTGTAAAGATTGATTAGTTAATGTTTATACAATGCCTTTTTACAGAGTGCACTGGGTTTACAATTTACTTTCTTCTACATTTACATACTTCTACAAGGTCTATTGAGGAAGTGCAGAATTCTTCTGCGAACACTTTGAGTTTACTTTGCTGTCGTCTGGGGTGAATGTGAAGAATCATGCATTTCTGAAGGTTGAGATGTTATTTCAAAAGTTCACATTAGCTTTCCTTGTACTCAGGAATGGTCCTGGACCAATCCTTTTATCAGCATTCAGAACCTATAAAAAAGTGGGAGGAGACAGTGCCAGTGGAGAGCAGAAATGAGCCTTGCATTGTTTCAAGAACTGTGGGTGTTGCATGGATTGGCCAAACAGAGTGTTGCAACCTTTGCAAGGGCTGCATATATTGAGACTGAGTTGGGGTCCCTGCAGACAAAGAATGAGACCAGCCTGCTACAGAAGATGAAATCTGGAAAGAAGTACTGTGGTGACCTGTATAATCTACTCTATTGGTATGCTGCTTTTCACAATAGCTCACCCTTTCTGAGTCATGCTGATTAAAAAAAAACAGTGTTTCCCTAGGAAACAATGAGAATTTGCCTCATTTTTAGATTAGCTGTTAATTTTTCAAAATGTGGCTGCATTTTACTCTGTCTTTTGAAAAGTAATATCCTAAACCTTCTGTTTTGAATTTTAAAATGACCATTTCAGACTCTAAGAAAGATCATGTCTGAGTCAATGGGACATAGTAACATTGTGCTTTATTAACAAAGAACAGGTGTTCCAACAGAGTAATCGTTGCACATTTACCTTTGTCATGTGACAGGAATATTAAACCCAGGCACGTATGTCATATCCATTGTACGGATATTCCCCACAATATGCTGAGAATCCATATAAATGAGTAAATATCCATATAACGCATAGTATATTTCCTTGCTTGGTTTGTTGTGTGCTCATTGCTATGGTAATATTCTTCTACATCTTTTTAAACAAAATAGCCCTCTCATCTTGAAATATGATGTAAGGTGATGAAAGGGAAGGATGAGTGAATTGTGATAGGATGCAAAATTAAACTGTGCCTAATTATATCAATAAACTACCTAGTACGTTTTAATGATTTAAAATGTATTGATCTAAGCTTTAGTCATAAATCTCTCTGAAGTTTTCATTTAGCTTTGCTTTAAAGATAGAAGTAGGCCTTGAAAATTCCTGTCTTTGATGAGGACTTCACAAAATTAGCTGCAAACTAATTCTAAAAGGTTATTTCATTATCCACTTACCTTTAGTATAAACAAATCTCTTCAATGTTTGAATTCACCTCTATAGACCCATCATCAAGCTTCTGCTTCAAAACTTTTGCTGGATTGTTATTCACCTGGGGTGGGGGGGGGGGGGAGAGAATAATCAGATGGAGATGAGATTGCATTACAGTAGACAGCTTTTTTAAAATATGAGGGGTATGACAGTGAGAGGTTAACCAAATTTAGTGAATGTCTTCATCTAAATCATACATTGATTTTAAAATGGAACTTTTCTAATCTGAGCAATTCTGCACAAATCACTCTAGCACTCACAGGCAATGGAGAAGTAAATCAATAACTAAACACAAAACATACTTAAGTATATTTATTGTGGGTGAGTGACCCAACTTTTCAACCCAATGGCTTGCCGTTTCTAACCTTAATTATTGTCACTACTTGATGAGAATCACAGTTTAAGCAGTAGGGCTCTAAATCCCATATGACAGACACACTTGGAAAATTATCTAAAGTAAACAAACATAACTATGACATTTGCTAGAAGAACAATCCTGTAATTACTAGTCTCAAACTCCCAAGTTACTGGTCAGCCATCCAGGATATCTGAAGACACCTACAATAGGTCACAGATGGTTAGGTATGGCCCAAAGCATTCTCTTCTCTTTCAGTCATATTAACTGACATTTATTACCTTACTGTAAGTATTTTCTATGCCAGTGAAAGCTACAAAAACCTGAGACTGCATCTATGTTCCCATTTAATGTTATGATCAACATGTAGCAATTAAAATGAATTTGATACATACAGCAGCCTCAACACTATTTCTACATAGCACTGACTGCTTTCATGGTGAAGAACATAATTCTATTTGAGAAAGGAATGTGTGTGCATGTACACTCTCTGTCACGAGCATGTGTATGCAAGAAAGTATGTGCACATACATTCAATAGATAGAGTTGCAAATCATTTTTGTTTCCATTGCAGTTATTGTTCTTTGGGCTACCATTGCCATTTTATTGAATGAGAAGAAAAAAAAAGTCAAAGACTTTCGGTCAGGGTAATTTACTATATGCTAGAATTAGTTTCTGGCTCTAAAACAAAGCCAATGTAGACTGATATTGGTGGAGTGCTGAGGATAAGAACATATACTGTACTGTTTGTACTTTCCTCCTAGAGACATGACAACTCACAGTATTTGTGTGTGACTGCCTGCCTGTCTTGTCCTTAGCGGACAAGTCACACATTAGGCTTTTAAGGAAGGATCCAGGATAACATGGGGATTTAAAGTACACAAGTAACTACTATTTATCTTTAGCATTTTAATGATATCTTCTATTTTTAATAAATTGAAAGCATTCAGAGGAGATACTTCAATGAGGCAGAAAAGTGTATTTCAGGAGCCTTTCTGGAAAGATCATATATGCGGTATATTAAAAGCAAACAATGACTTTTTCTATATAACTTTTTGATATATAACATTCATTGAATAATTAAGCAACCAATATACCAAATACTACTTTGGAAGTTTACAGAGAAATTGTCTGGTAATGCAGGGATTCCAAAAACAATGTTACTTTGGCATGTTATAAATCCTATGCGTTTGGTACTATATTAAAAAATATAATAATAAATGCACATTAATATATTAAATGTCAAAATTAGGAATGGAAAATACTATATGCAATGGGACAAATACTTCCCTACTTGCTTTCAGTGGAGTTATATAAAAGATGAATGTGGCTACATGTGGTCAAGATTTCTTTAAAAAAACAACAACAACAACAACAACAAAAGCAGGAAATTCATTTAGAATTTTGCATATAGATCCAAGTCCTATCTCCCGGGCACATCCCAAGAAGTTAGTATCTGAGAGGAATATTTCCTTAGGGAAAGGAATCGTCCATCTAGCTAACCAAGAAAAAAATGGAGCTAAACCCCAGTCACTAGTCTAACCTTAGAGCCTATGTAGTGAAATGAATGATCGGGGATCCACATATCAGTAAATCAACTATCTGAAGAATGGTGCTGTTGCAGGCAGGAGAGCCAAGTATTGCATAGGAACAGGCCCACAGATATTCTTGCCATAACTGAATATCTGGTTTAATCCCCATAAAGTGCAAATCAGGGGTTGCCATACAAAGAGGATTTAATGCTCACCTTTGCAGTACCCTTATCCAAGTTTCAATCTGTGCATGTCCATCCCCCATCACATGGTGTTAAAGCATCTTAAGGACTGTTCCAACTTTTGCTAGGCTGTAATGACCACATGGAACCAAAAACAGTCAATAACTGACACACTATAGAGATATCTCAGCTATGCCCCCTTCCCACTACTACCTTGACAGTAGGGAGTGTAGCATAAGAGACCCCTAGCACAGCTCTATGCCACCAGAGATTCACCTTTAAACAGGGGTCATCATTCTTGAGCTGATCAGTAGTTTAGGAGTACATGAGTTGTCAAAATTTTTCACACCACCTGTCAAATTCTGTTCTCATCCCTCTTAATGCCAACCCTTGGCTAGTGCTAAGGGTGTGACACAGGTCCTGCCCCCAGGCATGCACTGGGGCGTGCAGCTGGGCCCTCTGGCAGTAGTGCCTCCTCTCCCCTTGACCAATCAGCACTGATATGGGTCCAGAAATCACACCTCTCAATATCTTCTGAGACCCCACCCCTTGGAGCATGCACCGCATATGTTTGTTTTTACTTCCGGGGGTGACTCAGCCTCCATGACCCCTTCTGAGGCCTGCCCAAGCTCCCCTCTGCCAATCAGTCTCAATCTAGGGAGTGTGAGCCAATCGGTAAGGCCTGCAAGCACCGTGCCAACCAGAGAGGGTGTATAGGCCAGAAATTTGGCCTCCAGCACTTATCCATTGGCTGTTTAGAAGAATCATCCTGCAAGTCCTCAAACCCTCATGGTATGAAAGAGGCCATCTTGTTTAAAGATCTTATTTTCAGAAAGCGTGGAAGCACAGAGATGAATTAGTAACAGCTGATCATTTTCATTTCCACTATAAGCATGTGTGAAATAAGCTACTGAAGCAATTAGGCTTATTGAACATATAACAAATTACTGCACAAACTGGTTTAGAGCATGTATCTTATTATATATTATATTAAAAGAGAGAAACCATATCAGTGCAAAAGGTGGCAGCAACCCCCTGTTAATATTACCTAACACTATTAATTAGAACCCTGTTAAGTCCAAATCAAGGAAATATCAAGTTAGGGGGAAGTCTTCAATATTCAGTGCAAATATCACACAGAATGCTAATAAGGACACACAACAGAAACTTCATTTGTTCCTCCAGAACATACCCCCCAATCCACTGCATACCCAGCATGCAGCTAATTCATGGTGTAAAGCAAAACCTTATCTCTAACCTCAGCAAAAACTCTCTTAATAGTTTGTTTGATAAAAAATATGGAATCACAGTTAAGGTTTTGTATTATATGCATCAGCACATTGTAAGCACATACCATGCATCTATTTTCTTCCAAAATTGAAAATAGCAGTATCCCATAGTTAAATCATTAACAGTAGCTTCAGAAAGGCTACCTCCCCCTTGCTCTAGGAATGCCAGCTTGAATCTAGATCAGTATCATCCTTACATATTTTTGACAGGACTTCAGTCACCTGAAATTCATTTTTTTTCCATTAGTTATACAATCAAGTGTTATTAAGAGCCAGTGTTTGTGATATGTCTATATTGATGGCACATACTCTGCACTGACCAAAAGTCCTTTATTAGTTGTAGAGCCTCTAGGATGTGGTGAGCTCTCAGTATCAGCAGGTCATCCAGAGTGAAGTTGACTTTGTTTTCTTTATTCCCTACCTAGATACCTAATTCTGTCTGAGCACTGGGGTTAAAATGCAGCAATTAGAATGAAAATCTTGGGAAAATGGGCTACTCTACTATGTTATAATAGATTCTTGACAGGTGCAAAGCTCTGATAAAGAACCATTTGCAAGTCAAGTGATCTTGAACATTTCTGAGTCTACTCTATCTTAGCAAAGAGAGCCTTTAGTGGCACTAGAACAACTGAGATGAGGCATGGAGGTGCACCTCTAATTGCTTCTTAATTTAGTTAAATACTTCCAGGGAACACTCATTCCAAAAAGAGATGCAGAGTCTACTGAGAGATTACATTTTCTATACTAACTTCCACAGTAGATTCTATTAAAATATCCTCCTAGCTTGAAGCACAAATAGCCAATACATGTACACTGGTTTCTATTTGAAGTTCAATTTTTGAACAAAATATACAAGATGTAGAGATAAACTGACTGTATATGGTGCAGAATTAAACAGCAACTCTCAGAGATAGACTAGACATACTGGGTAGTCATATAGATTCAGATAGAATATACAGTCTTGCTTTTACACCTCCAGCCACCAGACATGGCTAACTATCTTCCCTCAGCCCACACTATTATATATGTGGTATGCTCTTAAAGTGGACAGTTCAGAGCAATTGCACCTGTATTCCCCCACCATGATCCAGCAGGGGAACCCACTTTTAGAAGAACAACAAAGATTAGCCCTTGGCATGTTCTAACAACAAATATGGCATATCTAGAAGCAAGCAACATCAAGTGGAACACAGAATGGCTTCTGAATACTCTAAAGCAGAGTTTGGGAGAAGACCCCACCCCCAGGAGATGTTAGAGGTAAGAAGGGGTGGAGGTAACAGCCTTTTAAAAACTTCCTCAAAAGGGGTGAAGACAATGGAGTTGTGCCATATGGACTGTTGTAATAATTGAGTCAACAAATTTACCCTAATTGTGAGCTGAACTGTGAAAAGTGAGAAAAAGCTCACAGAATTTCGCAATAACGTATAACAAGAAATGGGGGTTGGTGGGAAAAAGTGCATAAGGAATGCAGAAAGACTGAATTAATCCATACAAAAAGACCTATTGATATAATTCAAGGTTGGTGGTAATATCATACTATTAGACAAGAGAAGTGTGGGACTGGAAATTAATAACTCAATATTCATAGGTTAAAATTAAGCCTTATTTGGAGAACAACATAATGGGGTGATAGGTTGTTCCACTCATCACCCACTTTTGGGTCCTCAAAGGAAAAGACTATGGCAGGGAGATTCAAGCTGTCTGACAACTGTTGGCTGGGAGATGGGTAGACCAGAAGGAGTCAACTTCACAGTCATGGCTGTCACCCTCACTGGATCCTGGGAACACAGGATCCACCATGACATCTTTGTCACCTTGATCCTGAAAGATGTCCTGACCAGACCAGACCAGAGAAAGGGATACAGATGGCACCACCTTCACTGATTTTGGATAAACCAAATGGGATGGGAGACTTTTATTCTTCTTGTCATGCCCCACCCCCAATGTGTCCTTTTCCTTTCCCATCTTATTTCTTCTTTTTTCCTGCTCTCTCCCCTTTTGCCTTCTGTTTAAAGAAAGTCTGGCTTAGCTAGCTAAGACTATTTAGTTTGCAACATTGCTGTAAGCCTATAACAATAAGCAATGCCATAAATGGTCTGATGCTAGTACAAGTTTTTCAGGTCTCGGAGTGGTGGTTAAGACCACTGGCTATGCCTATGTTTCTTCAACAGTAAGCGTGCAAATTAAAGTCAGCACTAGACACAGAAGCTGCATTTTCTATCTTCATTCTTTTCACTCCCCTTTTGTGAGCATATGTCTTGTCTTCTAGGAAACGGGATCAGACTTTAACAACAGCTCCAGCCCATCTCAACTAACTTTTTCTCTTTTTGCCCCCGAAAGGACAGTTACCACCATCTTTAATATACATACATACATACACCTCACACACACACACATATATATATATATAAATAAAAGAGGCTGTACATGCGTGGGTGGGAGGTGATGGTCCTTGGGCCCTTCTAAAGACTTTCTACAACTAAAGGAAAAGGGAATAAGTGACAGTATTGAAATGAAAGTCTTACTTAATACTTTACATTTCAAAGGCTTTAACTGTTTCTTTTCTTTTTCTGTACCTGTAATAAAATGTTTAAAGGATTTTCATTTGTGTTTGTGCCATGGGACTAAGCAGGCTGAGCTCTCTATGTTCCAGAACACTGAATCTTGTTTAAAACAGTTAATGTTGTACAGTTAATGGGTCACATTAACACCTTTGACTCTCTTGGAGCATTTATTTAAAATTAAGAATATAGGACCCATTAGCAGAGCTGGCCAAAACTCATAATTTCAAGTTAAGGGAAATTTTGACATTTTGAAATTTCTTTTAATTTCTGATTTGGAACAAAACAAATATTTCCTAAATTTCCCACAAACTGTAAATTACAAAGATGTTGATTTTTGAAAATTTTCATTTCAAAATTTCAATAATTAGGTTCAGATTTCCAAATTTCATTTTGCAATTTTGAATTTTGTTTCAGAAGTTCAAATTTTTGTTTTTAATTTGTGTGACTTTTTTCATTTTTACAGAAGAACATAAGAATGGCCCTACTGGGTCAGACCAAAGATCCATCTAGCCCAGTATCTGGTCTTCTGACAGTGGACAGTGCCAGGTGCCCCAGTGGGAATGAACAGAACAGGTAATCATCAAGTGATCCATCCCCTGTCTCTCATTCCCACCTTTTGGCAAACAGAGGCTAGGGACACCATTCCTGCCCATCCTGGCTAATAGCCACGGATGGACCTATCCTCCATGAATTTATCTAGTTCTTTTTTGAACCTTGTTATGATTTTGGACTTCACAACATCCTCTAACAAGGAGTTCCACAGTTTGACTGTGTGTTGCGTGAAGAAATACTTCCTTTTATTTGTTTTAAACCTGCTGCCTATTAGTTTCATTTGGTGACATCTAGTTCTTGTGTTATGCGAAGTTGTAAACAACACTTCCTTATCTACTCTGTCTACACCAGTCATGATTTTATAGACCTCAATCAAATCTCCCCTTAGCTGTCTATTTTCCATTCAGAAAAGTCCCAGTCTTATTAATCTCTCCTCATACGGAAGCCGTTCCATACCCTTAATCATTTTTGTTGCCCTTTTCTGAACCTTTTCCAATTCCAATATATCTTTTTTGGACCACATCTGCACACAGTATTCAAGATGTGGGCATACCATGGATTTATATAGAGGCAACATGATATTTTCTGTCCTATTATCTATCCCTTTCTTAATTATTCCCAGCATTCTGTTCGCTTTAACTGCTGCTGCACTTTGAGTGGATGTTTTCAGAGAACTATCCACAATGACTCCCAGATCTCTTTCTTGAGTGGTAACAGCTAATTTAGACCCCATCTTTTTTTATGTATAGTTGGGATTATGCTTTCCAATGTGCATTAATTTGCATTTATCAACATTAAATTTCAGCTGCCACTTTGTTGCCCAGTCACCCAGTTTTGAAAGATTCTTTTATACCTCTTCGCAGTCTACCTGGGTCTTAACTATCTTTAGTAATTTTGTATCATCTGCAAATTTTGCCACCTCACTGTTTACATCTTTTCCCAGAAAATTTATGAGTATGTTGAATAGGACTGGTCTCAGAACGGACCCCTGGGGGACACCACTATTCACTGCTCTCCATTCTGAAAACTGACCATTTATACCTACCCTTTGTTTCCTATATTTTAACCAGTTACCAATCCATGAGAGCACCTTCTCTCTTATCCCGTGGCAGCCTACTTTGCTTAAGAGCCTTTGGTGAGGGACCTTGTCAAAGGCTTTCTGAAAATCTAAGTTCACTATATCCACTGGATCCCCTTGGTCCACATGCCTGTTAACCCCCTCAAAGAATTCTGGAAGATTTTTATATCATTTTTACATTATTCCTTGACACTAATAGCAGTATTGTTTTCTTGTCATGAAACAGTTTGACATCTTGACACAAAGTGTTTCATTACACCACAAACAAGAGACATTTTGCTCTAGAAAAAGATTATAAAAACAAAAAACAAATGGACTGAAATCAATGACAAGTTCCCTTTCATTTGAGCAGAATTAGGACTTAGCCCCAAGGATTTTTGCTGCTGCTGGTAAAGGTTTTTAACATTTCCTCTAGAAGAGAGAGCATGTCATTTCACCCTAATTTCCTCTTCTTGCAAAAATGCTGCCTGCTCACTATCTATGACACTTCAGTAGGCAAGAGGTTGTTTCAAAAACAAAACACTCATATTTTTTGCTACCTAGATGCCAATGTGTATATATAAATAAAATAACAGACACAGTTAATTTGGTAATCTTGATTTGGAATATTTACTAGTGGCAGGGAGTTTGAAAGACCCGTAGACGTTTGTTAAAAAAAATCTGCAGATTGTTTCTTCAGATGTCCTGCAAATCTGTTCGTAATCATTTGGACAGGTCATTGGTTCTTACCTTTGAAGCTGTCTAGAAAGATTGTTGACAATGTTCAGCTTTTTTTCCACCATCAGTAGACTCTGGGTAATTCAAATTCATTTGGGAAGCATGTCGTTCCAAACTGTGGAGAAGTGTACAAGATGTCAACGTATTTTGAAACTGTAGCGATACCAGTGAAAGTTGTTCATATGTTTATTAACAGAGCACTATTTTCTTCCTATAATACGAAAGTAAAAAGCAGCTATATTGCCACTGATTTTTTTCCACACAATTGGCAGTATCCCTGTCTCCAATAACGTAACTACTATGCACTTTATATTCTTTTTTAAACCACTCATACAACATAATAGGAGTCTGATACCAACTACATTTTGGGTGATGAGATTTGCAAAGTGAAAAAACAGAGGCAGGAGGGAGAAAGAGTTGTCTTTCTCCTCTGTCTGGTCCATCTCTCTCTCATCTTATCCCTCCACCTATTCTATATTTCCTCTTCCCTCCTTGATTCTCATCTCCCCTGCTTCCTACCCCTCTCCCCGCCAAATTTTCTGTCACACATTCTCTTCCCAGAAACAGGCTCCTGTACCCCTTCTCTATTTCTTGCTCCAGTTTGACACAGGAGAGATAAAATGGCACATAGGTCAACCCAGGTTAGATTGGTAGCCCCCTGCAGAGGACAATGGCATTGCTCAGGGCCTGTAAGTCTTGTTACTTGCCGGAGACAAAGCAACTCTTTGAATCATGGGGAATGGACTCTTGTAGAAAACTTGTTGGGTTGCTCACTGCACAATTCTATTTTTCCAATTTAACTGAATTCCGCATACTCAATCCCAGTTGCCTTTCACTGCCTTTGACTCACTCCTCAAAACCTTCCCTCCTCCTGACTCCACTTCTCTCTCTGCACAGGATCTCACTGAGAAGACAAAATACAAGGTGACCTTTTCCCTCCCCTTAGCTTGGTGCTGAGACCATTGTCTATCATGCTACCTAACATTTTCTCAATGTTTGCTTGTACTTTTTCATCCACCTGTATCCATTTGTTCTTTCCTGTAAACTCTTTGGGACAGGGACAGTCTTTTGTTCTGTTTGTGCAGCACCTAGCACAATGGGATCCTGGTAAATGTCTAGAGCTCCTACGCACTATGGTAATACAAATAAAATAAATAATATAACGAACAACAAACACAACTGGTAACATGCCTAAATTGGTGGCCTTCATGTGTAATGTGTTCAGTCTGCTGTTGCTTTCACTAGGTCAGGTGACTGGTGGCTCTTCATTGTGGCTAGTCTACTGGGGTTTGCAAAAACTGGGACAAAATACTGAAAAAAAGAAAGATTCAGAAACATGGTCACTTATCAATTTTAGTCTTTGAGTATCTGGAATTAAGGTGTTTTAAACCCAGATTTTCAAAAGTGACTACATTAAAAGGTACATGCATCCTGCACTTGACATATGCACATAAATGAAGGTGTACCCAATCCCGACTTGCACACACATTGACTAATGAATGCATGCAGACTGAGCACATGCACAAGTGCATGCTTGAAAATGTAGGCCTTAATTTAAAGGTAGGCTTGGAAGGATTAGGTTTTTATCTATAAATGTTGGTAAACACTGATTTCACAACACACAAACTGATGAAAAATATATTTCCATCAATAATGATAGAAATTTACAAATAGGCAAATAAGAAAAATGCTGCTTGAGAACTTAAATAGCATTTGATTTAAAGATATTTACTTTGTATATTTTGATATATGATGTTGACAATTTATGTTTTAACAGCTACAAAGCTTTACCTTTTTGAATCTCAGTATCTACTGTCATTAAATAATTGTCTGATCATCATAGTTTCCCAAAACATTGAAAAATTTAATTGGAAAAAAAAATGAAAAAAAAAACCGCTTAAAAATAAACATTGATATTCCAGTTAACATTATTTTTTAAAAGGTCACATTCTGCCAAGCCTATCTATAGGCCAACTAACACTGGATTCTGGATATTCATATTAAACAAGTATACAATCAAGTAGTATTGTCAAGTGATTAGTACAGTTGAACATGCCAGGACTACTGAGCAGTATTCTTGTCTCTTATGTACTTTCAGACAAATCAGTTAACCTGCTCAAGACTCAATTTACCTGACAGTAAAATGTGAATACTGAACATATCTCA
Organism: Emys orbicularis; assembly: GCF_028017835.1. Taxonomy (NCBI): domain Eukaryota; kingdom Metazoa; phylum Chordata; order Testudines; family Emydidae; genus Emys; species Emys orbicularis. The sequence goes on along the minus strand of NC_088684.1, from coordinate 148,408,260 downwards.
GCGGTGTTGTGATAATTAATGTTTTCCAAATGATTTGTGATTCCCCAGGTGCCACCTATAACTGCAAAGAGTTATTCATTATCTAATCATATTAGATAACCATTGTAACATATTGAAAGTGCATATATTTGGAGAAATTTACTAAAAGAACAATTTAAAAGATCAACAATGCTCGTGCCTTCTTACACAAAGGCTACTAAATAATTTTCAAGAATAATGTACCTTGCATTTTTATATCTCTGATCTGCCCAGCTCAGCTGAAACTGCTGTTCAATATTCTAACAAAGCAATTTCATCTCCCAGAGCAAATGCACATTTTCAAGGAATTGGAGGGTCCCCCCCTCCCGCTCCCAACACATAGCTGTATTGAAAGATTGCTTAACATTGCACAGTAAGATGTTAAAAAATGCAGGGTCACTTCACCAGTTTTATTTTCAGTGAAGTGTTGAGTCATCTACAAATGTTGAGGAAAGAAAATTTTCTATACCAGAAAATTACTTTTTCCTATAATGTATCTGTCGAAATCTACCAGTTGGTTTGATAGAATTTTGCTGAGTTTGTGAAAAAGGGCAACCCTCTGAGAACTTCTTAGAGATTTGTTGAATTTCATGTATTATATCTACAGTCGAACCTGAAAAATGTGTTTACTTCCAAACATAAACCTTTCAGTGACATTGGATTTGTCTGTTACAGTCTGTAAAAAAAGCCACTAATCAGATGTGTTCTCAATGTATGCTGAATGTTGGACAACTCTGACAGAGAACAGACATTTTTTGCCGAAGCTGGTTACCACAAGTTTTTCATTTCTAAATACTGTAAAAAATATTTTTTGGATATCTTTACTTGCAGAGCTCTAATTGCCAATATGACTTGACTTTGATGTGATGGAAAAGTTGTAATTTCAGAACCTACAAAACCAAGGCAAAGACAGAAGAGGTGGGGTATTGTCCTGCTTTTGCTGCCTTATTTAGAAGTATGGTTATTTTTCTCGCCCCTGGTGAAATCGGAAGGCAGGTTTTCATTGTCAGAAAACTGTCATGTAACCACAAGAGGCTGTTATACTGAAAAATAAAACAGAGAAATATTTGCCAAATGGTTAACATCCTCTTGTGAAAAATTCTGGGTAACAATGTAAATTGTTACAATGTAAAAAAAGGTACAACACTGGCATTTCAACGAAGTGGAAATGGTGAAATTTTGTCCTGGATTAAATTTGTGAATATTTGGAAGATGTGCAGAATAAAAATGGCCAGCAAAAAGTATAGGTTTAATCCAGCAAGTTGCTCAACACATGTGAGGCCTGCCAGTCACATATTCAGTTTTCTAGGAAGTGGCCAATTTGTACCTGCAGATTTACAAGGATAAATGTAAAAAGCTCTTTTAAAAAAATATCCTAAAATATAATGCTGACATAATAGTAATGATGATCTCAGTGGACATCATAGGCATAGAAGAAGTACAAGAAAAAATTATACGAACATACAAGAGAGAAAAACTGACCAATAAAAAGTAGAGTTGAAAAGGGAATGAAATTAACGAACAACAACAAAGTTAGCCAGTAGGATCTATGCTGTGAGACAGTTTTTATATTTTTTTGTAAAATGCTCTTTTATCAAATCACAGAAAATCCGTTTTTTAGACTTGTCTTAGAGTATCAGAAAAAGATTAAGTTAATGGAAGGGAAGGTTACTCACTTAGTACAGTAACTGGAGTTCTTCGAGATATTTTTCCCTATGAGTTCTTCACTTCAGGCACACATACTCTGCATGTACCTTTGACTGGACACTTTTGGTAGTAGTGCCCATTCACTTTGCACATACAACTTCGCTATCCTCATGCCCCACACCGAAAGCATACAAGACAGTTTTGAATGAACCATCCTCCGCTCCTTCTTTACCACAAAGTCCTGGCAAGACAAGATTCTGAAGCAGAGGAGGAGAAGGGTGAGTATTGTGACAGATATTTTGAAGAACTCTAATTACTGTACAAGGTAAGTAACCACTCCTTCTTCAAGTAATGTCCCTGTTGGCACTCCACTTTAGGCGATTCACAAGCAGTACTTCCTACAGGAGGTGGGTGCTTATGAGCTCAGTATAAGACTGATGAAAAATGACAGGTTCAAAGGCAACATCTGCATTGGAGGTATGAACCAGAACATAGTGCTTCTAAAAGGTGTAAACTGAAGCCCATGTGGCAGCTGTATAGATTTCTGCTTCCCTTCAACTCTCTCTGCAAAGAAAGAAACAAACCATCTGGAGGAAGCTCTAAGGCAGTGGTGGGTAACCTTCAGGGCCATGCTGGCTGCCGCTTCCCACAGCTCCCATTGACTGGGAGCAGTGGGTGGCCGTGCCTGAGGATGGTCAATGTAAACAAACTGTCTCGTGGCCCACCAGCAGATGGGCCACGTGCGGGCCACAGGTTGCCCACCACTGCTCTAAGGGGTTTGGGTTCTTTCTAGATAGGAAGCCAAAGCTCTAGTGTCTAAAGTGTGAAGAGAGGATTCCTCCCTGGAGTGGTGAGGTTTAGGGTTAAAAAATATAACAAACAAAACAGAACAAAAACACGTAAATGCCCTGATTAATATGCAAATCTGCAGTTACTTTAGTTCAGGAGTACTCAATAGGCAGACTGAGGACCAAATCCAGATTGCCAGATGCTTTTGAATGGACCATGAAATCTTGTTACTTATTATAATTATTGTTATTACAGTGTGAAAATGTTTCTCTTGAGTCTGGACCTTGATTACACCTTGACCAAGAAATTTGGACCTTGACAAAAAAATAATTGACTACCCCAACTTTATTAAAAGTAGGATCTTTAGTGGTCTAAGTGATACCTTTTCCCAGTAGAAGACAGTATGAGGGGCAGGTAGGAGAGACCAGTCATTAAGACCCCAACCTTGCTGTCCTCCTAGTTGAAATGACTGCCACTAAAAAGGCATGTTTCACAGACAAATGTAGCAGGAAACATTTGGCTAATGGCTCAAAGAGGTTTCACAAGGGACTTGAAGACAAAGTTCAGATCTCATGCAGCGGTGTGTTCTCTGACATCTGGGAAAGCCCTTAATAAATGAATAGGTAGTAGGGTGAGCAAATACCGAAAATCCTTCCGGGGGAGTGGGGATGGGTAGAAATAGCAGCTAAGTTCACTTTAATGGAACTCAGAGACAGATCCAAGTTATTTAAGGCAAAAAGGTAGTCCAAGATATATGATAGAGGAGAGTTGAGAGGGGAGAAGCCCTGCTGTGTGCACCTGTGGTGCAATCTCTTCCACTTCTATAGGCTTGGCTTTTTTTCTAGATGACGACTTTCTGCTGTTCGGTACTACTTCCTGCACTTCGTTTGAGCAGTCCATTTTTATCCTGAGAGCCAATGGCAGTGCAGTGAGTTTGGGATGAAGAACCTTCCCTGAGTCTTGGGTCAGTAGGTTGGCTATCGGTGTTAGATTAAATGATGTGTGGGATGAAAGGCAAGCTAGATATGGGAACCAGACTTGTTTTGGCCAGGCTGGTGCTATTAAAAGGGCACTGGTTTTGCCTTGTCTGATTTTTGCCTTGTCAGGGTTTTGAAGAATAATGGAACTGGAGAACAGCAATAAACTTTCTTGATAAAATAAAAATATTTATTAATAAGCATGCATTTAAAAAGTACAGCATTAACCCATTGCCATGCAGGACAGCTACCATTACCACACCAGAACAGCAGTAACAACAGAATCTTAAAGAAAAATAAACCAACAAAACCCAAAGTGCATGAACAAGTGCAAACAGTGAAATCATGTACCAGATAGAACTCCCCTGCATGTCCCCTGAACCCCCATTCTACTTTCCCTTCTTTCCCCATTTGCCATGCATTTGGAGCCTGGGGAGGGGCACAGAGATAGCCATGGGGGAGGGGGGAGCAATATGGAGGACTGCATGGAAGTTGCTACTTCCAAAGCATCCATTTCTACCAATCATCTTCACACTCCTTACTTAATTCTTCACATTGTCTCTTTCACAAAGTCTTTTGGCAATGGGTAATTTTGTACTCTGTTTTGATAAGGGGTAATTACATATTGGCATGACTGACTCCCCTGTCCCCCTCCCCAGCCAAAACAAAAGTTAGGGAGATGTTAATGCAAATGCAAAAAGTAATAGGCCATTGTGTCTATCCATCGCTCTAAAATAAGTTAAGAATCTGGCATTAAAATAGTAGATTATTTTGTTTGGTTCCTACCTACCACTCTTCACCATTCTACTACTGCAGGCTTGGCAAATCCATTTGCACCCAGAGTCAGTTTTCCCCCCAACAAAATATATAATCTTGTTAGAAAGAAGTGTAAAATTCTGAAACATGACAAAAATAACCAACCTTTTACTGTCTAATAACCATTTATTAATTTCTCTGAGTCTAATAAGGATGGTATTAAACCAGCCAATCTGGTGTCCTTTATAACAATGACGGTAAAAAATTGAAAATGTCATTGCTGACCTTACTTATTACCTGGTATTTTATATCAGTTGGCATGGAACTTGCAATTGCATTTTAAAATGCTGTGTTACTGCAAGATTGATTTATGCTCATTCTTATTCACTCAGTTTTTTTGTAAACTAATAGTTACATGTTGATCATTGCCTAAAGCAAATATTTTAGATAATGTTATACCTGGTATTAAAAAACTAACATAGCAAGACAAGTGCATAACAAGATCTGATGGCTATAGCTGAAGAAAGCAAATATTAAACTGGAAATAAAATGAAAATAGTTAACAGTGAAGCTAATTGCCCACTGGCACAGGTCACCAAAGAACATGATAAAATCTCCATCACTTGGAGTTTTGACATCAGGATGTCCTTCTGAAAGATTAGCCCAATAACCTAATGTTGAGCTAGAGCTTAAACACACAGATAAAATTCCACTACGTGGAAGTATATGCCCTGAGTGGTCAGATTAATTGATCCTAATGGCCCCAACTGACCTTAAAAACCTATTAATTCTTTGCATTTGTAGTGTTTCCAATATGAGCCCAGATATAGGTGCCATTTTGAGTTTTCTCCACAACAAAAAAGAATTCAAACACAGGCTACTTTAAAAGCCTTGAGAAAGTCACAGTTCATTTTCAATTTGATAGAGCAATAACATTAACAGAACATGAGTTTCTGCTTCAATAATGGTCTGTAATAGCTTCAAAAATAAAGGTCTCAGTTTAGCCTTTGCATTTGTGTGTTAGCAGTGTAGGCCATTGTGGAGCATCAACTCACATATTAACATTATTATCACTTACTTATGTGAAATGGATTAGGAGACAGATGGCTGAACTTCTAGCCCCTAAATAAAATTAAGAAAATTTATTCTTGAAAGCTCAGTATGCAGTATTTGTAAAACACTATAGGCCAAATTCTTTTCTCACTTATATATGTGTAACTCAGATTAAAGTCAGTGGGAGTTAACTAGGGCAGAATTTAACTCAGTAGCTGTTTTCTATATGAAACAGAATATAATATATTAGTAATAATGCATCATACAACATCATGTATCAGATAAAATGCACCACTCATTAGAAATAAATCCATTGTAGACCATGTCCCAAGATTAACATCTCCTGATTTGAGTTAAGAGTTTATGTGCATCTCAGCTTCATCTCAATTTATATTCCACAGATGCCTCACATTTCTTTCTGCAAGTAGGCTCTACAAGCTACTTAATTATATGCTTAATTTAAGCATGTGAGTAATTCTACTAACTTCAACGAGACTGCTCACATGCTTAAGTGCATTTCTAGACCAGAGCATTCTGTAGTAACAGAACATCATTTGTTGACATGCAGTTTCACTGACAAGATGTTGTAAATATAAGAAACAATGACAGCAGTCAATGGAAAAAAATATTGTCACAAGCAAGTTGTCTCCTGCTGCCACACCCAATCAGATTTTCAAAAGATGGCCTCTCTATTCTCCTTCCCCCATCTACATTAGCCTTTTTTCATTCTAAAGAAAACTTCCACCATTGCTAACACTGGTGCAGGTAGTCCACTAGTTGCCATGCTGGAAGCATTAGTGTAGACGGGGGCACCAGCAGCTGTTGGTGTTTGTACCACTGTGTGGCATAAGCCAGTTTGGAGCATGTTAAGGTCACTTGGTATTTAAAGCAGTCGCCGCTGTGTCAAGACTTACACTGTAAATGAACGAATGAAATGCAGTGATCTCATATAGCAGCAGACAATTATTGCTATTTTACAAGAATGCATAGTGACCATTATATATTTAAAAAATACGTCATGAAAATAATCAGACACCAATAGTACAATGTAAGCATTAAATAAGAAACATTATCGTTGTTCCTTCTGGCCTTAAAATCTGAGTGCACCAAGCATAATGCATGCAGGGTCAGAGTTAAGGTGCTTGTAGTAATCCCCTTCACCAAGGGATTCCTGGGTTTTGTCTGTTTAAACCACAACTTTAATATGCTGATAATGTTGGGTTTATGTTGTTCTTGTTTTTGTTGTATTTAATAGTTTTATGTATTACATTCTATGGTATAGAATATTGTGATTTCTCTTGAGATCAAGGAGAAATCAAATATAATAGCAGATTTCTTTCAGTTTCTGGTAAGAAGAACTCAGCATTGTCTTTTTATCAAGACTAGACTTTTAAAGAGAACATTTATTGGCTCCTATTGAAATAAAAAGGCTGAATATTTTCATTTCAGCATACAACTGTATTTCAAGGGGTTTGAATATTGTAAAATATACACAGCATTAAAATAGTCATATTTAGTGGGGAAATATTTTTATGTTTAAATCTTGATTTATATAATGTATTTTTAAATTTTAATCTCTCTGCCAATGGCCTTACTCTTTATCAGGTACAGAATTAATTTAGCCAGTAGCACGTGTTCACGTGAGCTATAATTTTGAAGCCAAGACCTCTCCTGCATCCCAACCTCCTGCCCCAGCCCAGTGAAAGTGAGTCGGGGGGTGGGGGAAGAGTGAGCCACTGAGGAAGGGAGGAATGGAGAGAGCACGGGTGGGGCCTCAGAAGGGATGAGGCCTCATGGAAGGGGCGGGGAAGGCGTTTTCGGTTTTGTGCGATTAGAAAGTTGGCAAACCTAGCCATCACACTGGCATTAATATGTAATTTACTCATGTAAATATGTCTAATAGTTTTTTAAAGGAAAAAAGGAACTCTTGGTTTATCTTAAAGCTAAAAATCTATAGATAGTTTTATTGGGGAATCCAAGCCAGTCAACAAGAACAAGAGTACAGAACTACCAATACAGTCATGTAGTTTCATTATAGCTCCACCCAGTTCCATGAGAGGACTATCTGAAAGTAAAACTTAGTTTTTTAAAAGGGTTTTGTTATGAGGTAAGGGTCAGAAAACCAAACTCTGTTATTCAATAACCATTCTCCTTGAGGCCTTGTAAATGAGATATTGCATTCCACAGGGTGAACTCGTGAGTGGAAAAACACAGTCTCTCTTTCACACACACACACACACACACACACACAGAGAGAGAGAGAGAGACAGACAGACAGACAGACAGAGACAAACAGACAGACAGACACAAAAAGACAGGCCTCCAACCATAAAGTGCATATCTGTGAAAATAAAAAGTCTAAGACAGACATAATCTTCTCTGGTTTTAACAATCCAGAACAGAATGAGGACTCTGAAAAACTACTGACAATTAAAATGCAAGTTGAATCTACAATTGTAATAAAATTAGAAAGACGGGAATTAAGCCCTAGCAATGAGAATCCAGCATTTTAAATAATAAGCCTAGAAAGATTTGCTTAATCAAATGCCACACTGACACTGCTAATATAAATCCTATTGCCCAACTGCCTTATTAAACCTCAGATTTAAAGGAGAAAAGTTAGAGGATCAAAGTGGATGAAATGTTAAGAGCTGAAATTATCTACATATTATCGGAAGCTGTGGGTGTCAAATTCTAACAATTCTCAAGTATACCAATGACATTTTATTTGATGGAGTTGCAAAGTCCAGTTTCCACTTCTGCTTTTCCAAAGTGCTGGTAATGCTTGCTCAATTTAAAAGACTAAACCTTCCTCACCACTGTTTTTAGCTATCCTCTCCTTTCTGCTGCCAAATAAAAGGCATTCACTTTTCTCAATCTAAATTACATTTACTCATTAGTATTGCCACCTCAAATGTCTCTTCCCATTAATTTCCCCCTTCCTATTCTAATTCCGCTTTATTTCCCTCTTGTTTTTAGTCCCCCAGGATCTTCCTCACATCATCCAGTCTTTTACGAGATCCACCTTCCTTAGTCCTTTTTCTATCATTTCATCCAGTCTCTCAAATCTTGCTGCATTCACAGCTGCCATTGTCAGATGTTCCATTACATCTTGTACCTTCAACCAATCCATAACTGTGGACACTTTGGACCATTCCATTCTCTGGGCTCACCTGCACATATTTCCAATGCCCTCTTGTCATGTTTCTACTCCTTCCTATTAAATGGCTCTCATTGTCTGACAGTACAGTAGAACCTCAGAGTTATGAACACCAGAGTTATGAACTGACCAGTCAATCACACACTTCATTTGGAACCGGAAGTATGCAATCAGGCAGCACCAGCAGCAGACACACACACACAAAAAAGGGGGGGGGGGAGGGGGGCAAACAGTGCAGTACTGTATTAAACTACCAAAAAGGGTGAAAGCAGCATTTTTCTTTTGCATAGTAAAGATTCAAAACTGTATGAAGTTCAGTGTTGTTGTAAACTTTTGAAAGAACAACCATAACACTTTCTTCAGAGTTACAAACAACCTCCATTCCCAAGGTATTTGTAACTCTGAGGTACTACTGTACTTCCATCTCAGGAGACTGTGTGAGAAGACAGCAGAGGGTTGAAAATTGAACTATGTCAGCACTTGAAGTTAAAGGTAGAGACTGCTGTGGAATTCCTTATTTATCCACTGCTTCACACTGATTAATTTACACTGTACATATCTTCCAACATGTTCAATGACCACTGCCTCTCAATCTTCTCTCACGCCTTTGACTAAAATTTGTCCTCATATCCCTTCTGCTAAACATATCAAAGACAGAAATGCGTTTCTTAGGGCATGGCTACACTTGCAGTTGTAGAGCGCTGTGAGTTAAACCAGCCCTCGGAGATCTCAGTAGGGAAAGCGCTGCCATGTGTTCACACTGTCAGCTGCAAGCGTAGTGGCGTGGCCATATTTGCGGTACTTGCAGCGGCATTGGGAGTTGTGCATTATGGGAAGTTATCCCACAGAGCACCTCTTCCCATTCTGACACTGTGGCTTGTGGGAAAGGGCCTGGGGGGGGGGGGTGCAGGGCATTCTGGGTCCTGCCCCAATGCCCCGGGATGCATCGCTTCGCATCCCAACAATCCCTGTGCTTCCATCCACATTTGGTGCCATCTTTCAACGTGTTTTGTACTGCACGCTCTGCCTTCCCTTTCGGTCTGTGGGAATGGATACTGAACTTGTGAGGAATATGCTGATGGGTCTCGTCAGCACATCACAAATTGCAGTGGAATTACTCCTTTTGCTACAAACTGACAGCGAGGAGGCCGACGATGACGTCGATTCACATAATGCATATGACACGAGATTGCAGGTGGCATTCACAGACATGCTCACAACAGTGGAACATCGCTGTTGGGCTCGGGAAACAAGCACTGAGTGGTGGAATCACATCTTCATGCAAGTCTGGGATGATGAGCAGTGGCTGCAGAACTTTTGGATGAGAAAAGCCACTTTCATGGGACTGTGTGCTGAGCTCTCCCCCACCCTGAGGCGCAAGGAAACGAGATTAATAGCTGCCCTGCCAGTGGAAAAGCGGGTGGATATTGCAATCTGGAAGCTGGCAACTCCAGACAGCTACCAATTGGTTGCTAACCAGTTTGGAGTGGAAAAGTCGACCGTTGGAATTGTGTTGATGCAAGTTTGCAGGGCCATTAATCTCATTCTGCTCAGAAGAACCATGACTCTGGGTAACATGCGTGACATTGTGGCTGGCTTGGCACAAATGGGTTTCACAGTGCTCTACATCTGCAAGTGTAGCCATGCCCTAAGAATTCCATCTCTTCTGTCTCCTTGACTCAGACCTTTCATCCATCTCTGGTGTCTGCAGCCTTGATGTCATAGTTGTCCCTTAACTCTTCTACCCTTTTATTTTCTTTGTATGCACATCTGTCTTCCTGGAGGCCTAGGAATCAGTTATTTGCAGGCTGCTGAAACATACTGAATTTCTGTTTGGACTACTTTCACTCTCCCCACAAGGGGGCAATCTCCCTGAACAGCACAGCTGGAGGACTGTGCCTGGATTCTAAGACAGGAACAGTGTCTTCCCAAGGGGGCACAGAAATTAGGGGAGCGATAAATAATGAAGAGGACAGGTCCCCGACAGAGATGGATTGCGTGGAATGCTGGACACAAGCAAATAATGTGTGTTTTAAATACAGCTAAATGTAATGTTGTATATCTAGGAACAAAGAATGTATGCCATGCTTAGCACATGGGGGAGACTCTATCCTGAAAAGCAGTTCTGAAAAGGATTTGGGGTTGTCAGTAGGTAATCAGCTGAACATGAACTCCCAGTGTGACACAATGCCAAAATGGCTATGTGATCCTTGAATGTATGAATAGGGGAACCTTAAATATAGCCAGGGAGGTTGTATTATCTCTGTATTTGACGCTGGTGTGACTGCTGCCAGAATACTGCATCCAGTTCTGGTGTCCACAGTTCAAGAAGAAAAATTGAAGAGGTTCAGAGAAGAGTCATGAGAATGATGAAAGGATTGGAAAACATGCCTGATAGTGATAGACTCAAGGAGGTCAATTTGCTTTGTAGTCTGTATATATTACATGGGAAACCAATATTTGAAAATGGGCTCTTCACTGTAGCAGAGAAAAGGTGTAACGATATTCACTGACTGGAAGTTGAAGCTAGACAGACTTGAAATAGAGCATATTTTTTTAAAAATTTGAGTCTAATCAACCACTTGAATAATTTACCAACAATCATGGCAGATTCTCTGTCACTGGCAATTTTTAAATGGAGAATTTTTAAATTCTTGAAAAGATACATTTTAGTTCAAACAGAAATTAATTTAGGGAAGTCCTATGGCTTCTGTTATATATGAGGTCAGACCAGACCACAGAGGTCTCTTCTGGTTTTAGAATCTATGAATAAATTTGATCAATAAGGAAGATTAAAGTTTAGGCTCTTGCTGGAACTTCTCCTTCGGAGTTTGACTGTTCATTGTTGACTGATATGCCTTAAGAAACATTGCCTTCTATACACAAAATTGGTAGAGAAGTGCACTAGTTCTCACCGAGTTCAACAGGAAAGTTGGGGGTGCAGGGATATGTTGATGTCAGGATCATTTATAACTCTTCTTCACATTATAATAAAAAGTTTATGAACATCACACACAAACATGTTTAGATGAAGATGGAGGGGAGTGACATACCAGCCTGATTAGTTAATAACTTGGGGAATGGATGAACAGACTGTAGATTGATGGGTATCACACAAGACCTATATAAGCATCTACACTTTTGTCAGATTTTATTGTAGGACAGAAGGGATCACAGTTTGTAATATTAAGATGGAAATTCAAGAAGGATGCTGATAAATTTGAGAGGGTTCAGAGCCACGAGAATGATTAAAGGGTTAAAAACATGCCTTACAATGAGACTCAAAGAGTTCAATCCATTTTGCTTAAAAGAGAGAAAGTTAAGGCATGACTTGATATAGTCTATAAATAAGGCTGGGAGTTTGTCACAGAAATCGTGGATTCTGTGACTTTCCGGAACCTCCGTGACTTCTGCAGCGGCTGGTGCAGCTGGCCTGGAGGCCACCTGAAGAGCTTGGCCAGCCCCTGGGCCAGCCACACCAGCCGCTGCTGGGGCAGTCTCGGGCCACCACCTCCCCTCCCCCTTATGAGCAGCAGCAGGAGTTTGGGTGGCCCCCGGGCCACCTCCTCACCCACGATTTAGTCAGGAGTATATAGTACAAGTTTGTGATCTGTCCATGACTTTTACTAAAAATACCCATGACTTAAAGGTATCCTTATCTATAAGTATCTCCATTGGGAACTGTAGTGAGGCGGTGTGGCTCCCTGCCGCCCCAGAGGGGGAAGAGCCCATCTGGAGGCCGGAGTGGGCGGAGCTAGGGAGCTCTGAGCCCGCCCCGCAGAGGGTCAGGCAGCGACCCGGAAGTATAAAAGCTCACCCTCACAGCTCAGTCAGGCCCCAGCCGCCGGAGAGACCGGACGTCTCCAGCATAGCTCATGACTGGGAAGACCCCAAGGCCCAAGGCGGCTGCCAGGACTGGCCAGGCCTGCCCTGCGCCCACTATCCGGAGGAGCCGCTGGATCGGCCGATCAATCGCTGCCCTGATGAACCCATGGTCTTGGATCCCCCAGAGGCTGACACCACGACCCAGGTAGGCCCCGAGGGGGAGTGTGGAAGTAGCCCGGGGGCAGCCGACCCCAGTCTGGCTGCAGCACTGCCAGAGCCTATGTCAGTGTGTTGCGGCCAGGATCCCCACTGACTAAGCAGGGGCCTTCTGCCACTGCTAGGGCCCCGGGCTGGGATGCAGTGGAGTGGGAAGGCCTGCGTCCCCCCTGCCACCCAACCCGTGGGTGGCAGTCTCCCCCGCTCCCAGGCCTTTTGAGGCTTGGGGCCTACTAGTGTTGCTCAGCCCTGACTGAGGGTCTGAGCTCCTGACTCAGCATTTGTTGCCCTGCCCTGACCTAGGGCCTGAGCTAAACACTCTTGCTTGCTGCTCAGCCCTGACTGAGGGCCTGAGCTCCTGACACAGTCTTATTGCCCGCCCTGAGCAGGGCCAGGCTTACCGTGTTCTTCCAGCTACAGCAAGAGCTGCCGAGGGAGACCCACGGCCAGACAAATTTCCCCAGCTCACCGGTGTGTAGTGAGCCAGTGTGGCTCCCTGCCACCCCGGAGAGGGTCGAGCACCGGCAAACTCTTGTACAGGAACAAATATTTAATAGCAGCCTCTTCAGTCTAGCAGAGGAAGTAACAACATGATCCAATGGCTGGAAACTGGCACATTTTTTTAAAAACATGAGAGTAATTAGCCATTGGAACAATTTACCAATGTTCATAGAGGATTCTCCATCATTGATAATTTTTAAGTCAAGACAGGATGTTTTTTTCTAAAAGATACATTATATTAATTATTTTGGGGGAAGTTCTGTATTTTGTGTTATACAGGGGGTCAAACTAGACAATCACAATGGTCCCTTCTGGCCTTCAAATCTATGAACCTATGAATTACATAGTCCTTATCCATGTCATTATTGTTCACACAAGTAGTTCCCGTTGAACCACAGTGGGACTACCAACTTGAGTAAGAATTACATATTCTGACCCAGTGTAAGTAACCCAATTCTACTTCTATGCAGTCATGTTTTTTTACTCATCTGAAGCCTTTTCCTTCAGTGTTACTATATACTGCATTATAGAATCATAGAAATGTAGGGCTGGAAGGGACCTCGAGAAAACAACGAGTCAAGTCCCTCTGTGCTGAGGCAGCATGAAAACCTAGACCATCCCCTGACAGGCATTTGTCCAACCTGTTCTTAAAAACCTCCAATGACAGGGATTCTGCAGCCTCCCTCGGAAGCCTATTCCAGAGTTTAAACTACAATTATAGTCAGTAAGTTTTTCTAATATTTAATCTAACTCTCCTTTGGTACAGATTTAGACTTCTTGTCCTCCTTCAATGGACATGGAGAGCAATTGATCACTGTCCTCTTTATAAAATGGTTGAAGACTTATGTCCACCCTCAGTCACCTTTTTCTTAACAGTCTTCAGTTAAGACTAAACATAGCCAACACCAAAAAACTTCCCTCATAGGTCAGGTTTTCTAAATTTTTAACATTCATTTTTTATCATTCTGGATATCTTTCCTAAAGAATAAGACAATACTTCAGCTGAGGCCTTACCACCGCAGAGAAGAGTGGGACAATTCCCTCCTGTGTTTTACATACAACACTCCTGTTACTACACTTCAGATAGATATTAGTCTTGGTTTTTTTGCAACTGCATCACATTCACTCATATTCAATTTACAGAATTAAAACTGTGACTAAGGTTTACGATTTCAAAAAGGCCATCTTTAATAAATTAAGGCAGGAGGAGGGAAGTGGATTGGGCTAACATACTTAGGGATCTAAAGGCAGATGGCGCTTGGGATTATTTCAAGTTGAAGTTGCACGAGCTGTCCGAGGCCTGTATCCCGAGAAAGGGAAAACGGTTAGTAGGCAGGAAATTTAGACCTAGCTGGATGAGTGAGCATCTCAAAGGGGCGATTAAGAAAAAACATAAAGCGTACAAAGAATGGAAGAGGGGAGGGATCAGCAAGGAAACCTACCTTATTGAGGTCAGAGCATGTAGAGATGCAGTGAGAAAGGCCAAAAGCCGTGTAGAGTTGGACCTTGCGAGGGGAATTAAAACCAATAGTAAAAGGTTTTATAGCCATATAAATAGAAAAAAAACAAAGAAAGAGGAAGTGGGACCGCTGAAGAATGTAGATGGAGTGGAGATTAAGGATAATCTAGGCATGGCACAATATCTAAATGAATATTTTGCATCGGTCTTTAATAAGGCTAATGAACGGCTTAGGAATAGAGGGAGCAGGACAGAGGGGAATAAAGGAGGGGGGTTTGACATTACCGTATCGGAGGTGGAAGCCAAACTTGAACAGCTAAACGGGACTAAATCGGGCGGACCGGATGATCTTCATCCGAGAATATTGAAGGAACTGGCGCCAGAAATTGCAAGCCCCTTAGCGATAATTTTTAATGAATCTGTAAACTCGGGGGTGGTACCGTTGGACTGGAGGATAGCTAATGTGGTTCCTATTTTCAAGAAAGGGAAAAAAAGTGACCCGGGTAACTACAGGCCTGTTAGTTTAACATCTGTAATATGCAAGGTCTTGGAAAAAATTTTGAAGGAGAAAGTAGTTAAGGACCTTGAGGTGAATGGCAATTGGGACAAATTACAACATGGGTTTATGAAAGGGAGATCGTGCCAAACCAACCTGATCTCCTTCTTTGAGAAAGTAACAGACTTTCTAGATAAAGGAAATGTGGTGGATCTAATATACCTCGATTTTAGTAGAGCGTTTGATACGGTACCGCATGAGGAATTATTGGTTGAATTGGAAAGGATGGGGATCGATATGAAAATCCAGAGGTGGATAAAGAACTGGTTAAAGGGTAGACTGCAGCGGGTAGTACTGAAAGGTGAACTGTCAGGTTGGAGGGAGGTCACCAGTGGGGTTCCTCAAGGTTCGGTTTTGGGTCCGATTTTATTTAATCTATTTATTACTGACCTCGGAACCGAATGTAGGAGTGGGCTGATAAAGTTTGCGGATGACACAAAGTTGGGAGGTATTGCCAATTCGGAGAAGGATCGGGATATCCTGCAGGGAGACTTGGATGACCTTGTAAATTGGAGTAATAGTAATAGGATGAAATTTAATAGTGAGAAGTGTAAGGTGATGCATTTAGGGATGACTAACAAGAATTTTAGTTATAAGCTAGGGACGCATCAGTTGGAAGTAACGGAGGAGGAGAAGGACCTCGGAGTCCTGGTTGACCGCAGGATGACTATGAGTCGGCAATGTGACGTGGCTGTGAAATAAGCTAATGCAATCTTGGGATGCATTAGGCGAGGTATTTCTAGTAGGGACAAGGAGGTGCTGCTTCCGTTATACAAGGCGCTGGTGAGACCTCATTTGGAGTACTGTGTGCAGTTCTGGTCTCCTATGTTTAAAAAGGATGAACTCAAACTGGAACGGGTACAGAGAAGGGCCACTAGGATGATCCGAGGAATGGAAAACCTTTCCTATGAAAGGAGACTCGAGGTGCTCGGTTTGTTTAGCCTAACCAAAAGAAGGCTGAGGGGAGATATGATTGCTCTCTTTAAATATATCAGAGGGATAAATACTAGGGAGGGAGAGGAATTATTTCAGCTCAGTACCAATGTGGACACGAGAACAAATGGATATAAACTGGCCGTGGGGAAGTTTAGGCTTGAAATCAGACGAAGGTTTCTAACCGTCAGAGGGGTGAAATTTTGGAACAGCCTTCCGAGGGAAACGGTGGGGGCAAAAGACCTCTCTGGCTTCAAGATTAGGCTAGATAAGTTTATGGAGGGAATGGTTTGATGGGATAACATGATTTTAGTCAATTAGGCAATAACATGTCATCGCTGGTAAAATGAGGGTCCGGCTGGAGAATCTTGCCTGTATGCTCGGGGTTCTACTGATCGCCATATTTGGGGTCAGGAAGGAATTTTCCTCCAGGGTAGATTGGCAGAGGCCCTGGAGGTTTTTCGCCTTCCTCCGCAGCATGGGACAGGGGTCGCAAGCTGGAGGATTCTCTGCGACTTGAAGTCTTTAAATCACGATCTGGAGACTTCAACAGCTGAGTTAAGGGAAAGTGGGTGGGTCAGCTTTTGTGGCCTGCATCATGCGGGAGGTCAGACTAGATGACCATAGTGGTCCCTTCTGACCTTAAAGTCTATGAGTCTATAATTTGCAGTCCACTATAACCCAGAGATATTTTTCAAAACGTACTACCACCTAGCCACTTACTCTCCATTGTGTAGTTATGTATTTGATTCTTCCTTCCTAAGTAAAGAGTACTTCTCTTTATTGTATTTCATCTTGTTGATTTTCCAATTTGTCAAGGTTGTTCTGAATTCTAATCCTGTCCTGCAAAGTGCTTGCAACGTCCCCCCCTACCTGCTCTAACCCCATTTTGGTGTCTTCTGCAAAATGTTATAAGCATACTATCCACTCTATTATCCAAGCCATTAATGAAAATTTTGACTACTACTGGACCCAGGACTGACCCCAGCAGGACCCCACTAAATACACCCCCAGTTTGACAGTGAACCATTGGTAACTACTCTTTGAGTATGGTCTTTCAACCAGTTGTGCACCCACTTATAGTAATTTCATTTAACCACGTCCCTAGTTTCCCTATGAGAATGTCATGTGGGACTGTCAAAAGCCTTACTAAGATATAATTTATTTATTGCTTTCACCCTATCCACTAAGCCAGTAACCCTGTCAACGAGGGAAATAAGGATGGTTTGGCACAATTTGTTTTTGAGAAATCCATGCTGGCTATTACTTCTGACCCAATTATCCTTACGCTTACAATTGATAGTTTAATAATTATTCCATTATCTGTCGAGGTATCAACATTGATCTGACTGGTCTGTAATTCCCTGGGTCTTCTTTGTTATAATACAGTGCTTCAAGATTCACATCCAACTTTATTTTTCTACTCGATACAGTCGTGTTAAGTCTTCCCAGAAACCCACTAAATGAAGGCATTCCAATTTGTTTTACTTGCTTTGTGGTTTCATGTCACACACCAGTCTAAAAACAAAAAAAAAATAAAGTTATGTGCAACATGTAAAAGTGCTGTGTTCCTCCCCCTACACATATTTAGACAACAATATGTAGTGTCACATTTCAGGGCAACTTCACCATATTTCGCCTCAGTGGTCCAGCAAGAGCACCCACTCTCAGGCTTCCAGCTCTCACCCTGTTGCCTTTCTGGCAACATTTCTCCCCCTCCTGATCAGGGTATTTCAAGGCTGCACAGATCCCTGCCTTCACTCTCTTATTCCCAGTTTGCCCAAGAACAACTGCTTGCTTTCTCTTCAGAGATGGTTAACAGGTGTAATTGCTACAGTTATAAGTTACCACACAGTTCCTTCCATGCAAGCTTATTTTATTGTAAGTGCTTTTTAAACTACAGATAAAACATAATAAAAACAGTAAAAGAACCTTCATGCATGCTAATAAACTTACCAGATTTCACCCCAACCCTAATGTAGATTCTGGCAGGAGCATCATCCAAATAGGGTGATCATATGTCCCGCTTTGGCGGGGACAGTCCCTTTTTAAAGCCCTGTCCTAACTTTTTTTGGCAAAAGTGGGGATTTGATCAGTTGGCAAGAGCAAATGGGACAAATGCCCACTTTTGTAAAAAAGTAGGATGCAGTGCAGAGGAAAGTGCCGGGCGGGGGGGTGGGGGGGGGGAGACAAGCAGCAATGCCAGCCCCACGCAGGGGAGCAGGCAGGGCAAGTGGTGACTCCAGCCCTGAGCAGGGGGAAAGGCGGGGGGGGGCTTGGGCCAGGCCCACACAGGGGGCAGGCAGGGGGCTTTGTGTCCTGTTTTCCCTTGGATGTAGGGTGACCATATTTTCCAAGGGTATTCCTTGTGCTTACAAGTTCATCGGTTTCATCTCAGAACAAGCACCCAGGCTTAGGAGGCCTAAGTAGGCCCCGTCCTTCCAACCCTACCCTAAGGATTGGGGACCTCCATGGAACAGGGGTCTTGTCTGTTTGTTGGATTAGGAAAAAGCTGTGAGCCAAATTAAAAGCAGACTCTTTATCCAAAAACCCTTTACTTGTCTGTTGGTCCCTGGAGAATTGAGTTGTAACTAATACATGCATACTGCTCCTGCTGGGGGGAAGAAGGGGGGCAGAGGCCTCAAAAGGTAGCAAACAAAAACTACATGAACATCCCCTAGAAGAGAAGGTAATTACAATGCCACAATAACCACAAATGCAATGGCATTTTAATGCAATATACCCTCCAAATGCATTAAACCTAATTCAATACAGTTTAACTTAATTCTATAAAGTTTATTCAGGATATTGCAGGAAATTGTCAGTCTGTCACACTTAGGATTTACATACTAGATTTATCCCATGTCATACACTGTAATGGGGTTTCTATAATTTCACTGGCTATAACAAAGTTAGTGTACCCTAATCAGAGAGAATGAAACTCACCCAACTACATTAAGGTTGTGGGAGACTTCCCATAATGCTTAACTGGGTGGTTTCACTGCACAGAAGTGGGTGTGTGTCAAAGCGGGAGTCCAAGAGGACTCTACACAAGATGTGCATAACCCAAAAGCAGGGAAAGGGGTTGTGGATGGGCAAGGGATGCCACTGAGTCTATGATTGTGTGTCTCCAGGGGCCCACATTTCTCATGTGGGAGAATGCCCAGGAGCCACTTTTGTGAGTTTAGAGGCTGAAATAGCAGCTACAGAGGATCTATGGAATTGTACAACACCCAGCCTACTGGTTGGAGTGAATTCAGGCCTCCCAACCCCCTTGTAGTTCAAATTTCACTCCAAGATGAGAAATAAAATACTAAACACCTCAAGGTTAACTGTATATATTTTCCTCAAATTTGACTGACTTACACTGCAAAAAACGACAATGATACTCTCTTCTGGGTTAATGTGTCCTTGGCAGGTAAGATATGAGCATCCATCTAAATCACATCTTGCTGATCTGGCTTTTATTTTTTCCCCTCCTTATTAGAATACAACTTTCTTTTGAACAATATTGTCACATCCAGAGAATACAGTTAAATGTGTTCCTTGACACTTATATGTAAGAGACTTAAGACTGCACTGTCAGAGGCTCAAAAGTCATGAAATGCCAGAGTTAATGCTGCACATGCAACCTTAACTCTGCTCCCTTCTGAGTATGCATTACCATGCAGTTTTTAATTGCAAAGCCATGGAGTCAAATACACCTCTACCCCGATATAACACGAATTTGGATATAACACGGTAAAGCAGTGCTCCGGGGGGGGCGGGGCTGCGCACTCCGGTGGATCAAAGCAAGTTTGATATAATGCGGTTTCACCTATAACGCGGTAAGATTTTTTGGCTCCCAAGGACAGTGTTATATCAAGGTAGAGGTGTAATGCATTATATCATTCTTCTACAGCCTTAGAAGATGAAGCCAAAAGATTAAATGATTTGCATGGAGCCACATTAGACAACAAACATTAGAGCCAAGAACAGAACCCAGATCTCCCAAGTCCAAGTCTAATCTCCCTTCCACTGGATCTCACTGCTAAATGTTATATCAGTAGTTCTTTCGTGGCTGTATCAGTTTCTGCAGAAATTAACTTTTACTTAAGAAAAAAAATTCTTAAATTTCTTAAAAGTTTCAACTTTTATGATTATTCTGGATGCAAACCACTACAGTGCAATGCCTCCAGCAGACACAGTGGAAACAACAATTGTATGGGCCAGGTGCCAATCACTTTGAGTGGGAAAGAAAACCTAACAAGAGGAGAACTACTATTATGCACACCCCAAGGATTAGGCGAGTGGTAGGTAGAGCTGTCAGGAAATTCCATCAGAACAATTCTTTGACAAAAAATGCAATTTCAAAAATTGCCCCCAAAAAATATTTTCCATTGGGAAAATCAAAGTGAAATACTTCATTTTATGTCAGTTCAATCCCAATGGGAATATATTTGTTTGCTGAAATGATCCAAAATGCATTTGTTTCAAGTTATTTTTGCATTAAACGGCATCTCTCTATTGTGCATGCTTTGCCTTATGGAAACTGTAGCTCCAGCTCCCATTCTCTCTTATGGGCGTAGATCCCAGCAAGAGTACATCTCCTATAATGCAATTCAGGGACTCCTCTCTGACTGAGCTGTGTGGTGCATCATGGTAGTCGCATGACTCTTGGTGCATTATGGAAGATATAGTCCATTTACAGAGTCTGACCCATGGGGAGGACCGGGAGCATCAGGCTCCAGAACTACAACTCCGATAAGCAGGGACACAATGGGGTGCGAGGGGGCAGGTTCCCGTGCCCCTTGGACAGCTCTGAGCAGAGACGCAGCAGCCAATGCCTCTTGGACTGGCCATGGCCAAGACAGTAGCATTGAGTGACCCCAGGGCCAAGGACCCACTACCCACACAGGAGTAACAGGCTCATGGCAGCATCCTTGCACAACAGAGGAGCCCCTGCAGGAATACTGGTGCTGCAGGCTGGGAGGGGAAGCCCCAATATCTCCCCAAGACCCTGCCCCAGGGCAACAGCATGGAGAAGGGCTGCAGCCCAGAAGCTGGGGCTTTCCACAGGGAGTGCGGGCACTGGAGGGTTGTGTAGCTGCATGGTATCCTCCCCTGCACACTCCAGTCTGTGCCCTGCCCTGGCACTAGGGGCCTGGTCTTGGCACTCCCAGCATTTCTTTACCTGGCTACAGCCCTACAAACCTGCCTGTAGCTGACTCCATCCTCTGTGAGCTGTTTATCAAGCCCAGCTGTGCCCCAGGACAGTTGCCTTACTGGAGAGGGATTCTCCCCTTGGGTCTGCTCCTTAGGAAAATTCTGGTTGTGCCCTGAAGGCATCCTGTCAAGATATGAAAATACAATTTAATGTTGAAATGGCTTGAAACAGAGCCTTTCAGGTCATTTCAAAGGACTGAAATTTCAGAATATTGAAGTATTTTGTTTCAATCAAAAATATCAACATGTTTTGTTCTGACATTTCCCAATAGCAATTTTTCAGCATTTCTGTTGTGTGAAAAGGTTCAAAATGTAAACTTTTCACCCCAATGTGGGACAAAAACAAATGTTGACATTTTGGAATTTCCAGCATGACAGAAATTCTGAATTTCACCCACTTCTAGTGGTAGGTATATTCTGCATTAGCTGGATCCACAAATCAGGGTTACAGGAGGGTCCAGCTGTTGCAGACTGCCCCCCACCAGGCCACTGAGTTGGATAGAAATATTATTTTCCTCTTAACCTTATTTAAATCCTTCACATAAAATGCCTTTACTTGAGCTGTCCACAAAAGTATCAGCATATGCTCCTTAAAAAGGAATTAACTGCCTCAAGTTAATCTCAATGGATTTTTAATTCTGAAGTATAATAATTGTTTTGTAAATATGGTTAATCATTTAATTACTGATCATAATAGTAAAAACATCCAATTACTATGGGATAGTGGATAGATCTTGAATAGAGTTACCACCACTTTGCCTCAGTCCGGTCCCTGAGCATCTTTCATGTCAGAGGATTGTATATTCAAACAAAGAACCAAACAAAAACCTAACCACTACATTAAAAAAATGTTAACATTGCAATCTCAAGGACTCAATTTGGAAATGCCTTGTTAAAATTGTTAGTGCAACCTTAATTCATCCCTCTTATGATATGGTCTTTCATTTCATAATCACATACTGTATTTTTCAACAAGACTGCTGCCTTATTCACTGGATGGAGGGCTGGATGATACTCTAAGAATTAATCAGTGTTGTGCAGTGAATGAGGCCTATAGGACCCCTTCCTCATTTGTTGCAAAAGTTGTAAGTTACATGAGGAGGGAATTACAGGAAGAGAAAGAAGTGTCTGATAGTGAAGATGGTTGAATGCTGCCCTGGAGAACTGGATTCTATCCCTGCCCCTGCCACAGAGTTCCTGTGTGATGCAGGTAGATCACTTACACCAACATTCAGAGTTGTCCCCTAATTGTATGTTCCCCAGACTTCGAAACAGTGTGTGCTCATAACTGAAACTGTAGTACTTTAGAGCTATAGTATGAATATATAAAGTGATATAAAATGCCAAGTAATCAGAAAAAAATCAGGTCCTAGGTATCTCATATTGGGTATATAAAATTTGTGGATTCTTTAGGTCTTACTGTCTCTGTGCCTCAGTTTCCTATCTGTAAAATGAGGATACTACTGCCTAATCAAACAGGTTACCTGTGGAGATTGATTGATTAATTAATTAGTGTGTATGAAGCACTCGCATATTATGAAGAGCAACATAATACCCATGAGAAAATTAATAATTTTGTATTCAGTGGAGGGTTTGGATGGCGTACATTAAATAAGGCCTGAGATCATACACTGAATGTGGAGGATAAAAAGTAATACTGAAACAATCTATGGAATAAGTCATGGATCCTATGGAAAAGATAGGATGATATCATGTAATAAAGGCTGTATCATTATGCATATGCACAAAGGGAATGAAATAAGGTTATGCAGGCAACTGTTATACTGGCACTTCCTAACTTTAACATAGTATTTTTTTTAAAAAAAGGACCTTTACAAATAAATAAGTATAATAAGCTGACACCAACTGCTCTTCAACATTGTCAGTTGGCTGATTTCTTGCAGGCATCATAGAGTAAGTGGATTTTGTGGAGGGCTTTTAGGCAGGAGAGGGCTGATGCCTCACAGAATGTTTCAGCTTGCATAAGGACTGCATGGAAGAAAGTTAAAGGGAAATCTACAGAACCAGCTGTGCTGCATGATTTGTCTCCCACCCCAGAAGGAACCCTGGAACCTGCAGTTTTCAGAAAACATCACATACTCTGGTATGAATGCAAACTCCTTAGAATACATATGTGAACATGTTCATTGTGACCAGCCTCAGCATGGAGAAACATACATTAAACACACATTATAGATAGTACAATATACTCCAAACAACCTCTGCTTGAAATCAGTGTTTGCACTTATCCAGGTAAACACGCATTTCAGGTGCCAGTGTCAATATCCCAAAAGAAAATGCCCCTAGGAAACTCATACCTCATCCCATTTTCAGTGAGACATCTCACCATGTGAGTCTCTGTAGCCCAGTGGGCCAGCTTACCTGTATTATATTTAGTAGTAATGCAAGGAACCTACAGGCTTTTATCCTGTAAGACTTGGCTTTAGTAGATAGTGTGAGGCTTGAGGCCTATAACCTTTGGTATAGATAAACTTAAGTAACTCATAAGTTATAGGGAACTGAAAGTAGTATGCAAGAGGGGGAATTTTGTCCAAAATACCCACATCAGCCACCCACAGAACATAGCTGACACCAGCATCCGGAAGGTTCCGGACAGAATGTCCGAACGCAAAGGTGCCATGACAGCAAATTGATGTGTATGCTAATAGGGTAACATCATACATATACTAACCTGTAGAAAATGGACACCTTAAAGGGAGGAAATACAAATAAGGACCTCTATTGAATATGCATTGGACATGGCAGCGCCAGCATAACCTACTATAAAAGCAACATCCCAGGTGCAGCAGGAGGTTGGAGAACTGTAGACCTTGGGAGGGGCCAGAATGATGGCCACCAGCGAAGATGAGGATAATGTCAGTGATGAGAAAGATA
The DNA here is from genome assembly GCF_028017835.1 of Emys orbicularis. Taxonomy (NCBI): domain Eukaryota; kingdom Metazoa; phylum Chordata; order Testudines; family Emydidae; genus Emys; species Emys orbicularis. The sequence goes on along the minus strand of NC_088684.1, from coordinate 148,384,270 downwards.
ATGGTGAGTATGAAAGATAATGGTTAAGTAGGTTAAGAAAGATAAGGGTGTAAGTCTGGACATCCAAATGTATTTTCTGTGTTATCTCTATCTGCCTGGTTAAGTTTAAGCATGTGTGTGTATGTAATAAATCTTTGCTAAATTATTAATAAATTATATATTTGTAAATATATATAAAGAGTTCCTATGGTGTGAGTGTTGCACCTGTGCACATCGGGGTTCCCAAATTATATGGTAATTTTACAATAATCTTACTGGGCCTGATCTTGGGAAAAGAACCTGTTAATCCTCAAGTTACAATTATATATACACCCAACTTTGGGTCAGGCTACGTCTCAAATCTGTTTCAGAAATGTAATTTTGGTAGTACATTTTCCTGTCACGAGATTTACTTTCCAAAAAGGCTCACACAGATTCCTATTCAGCTATGTGTTTGATAGCCTCAACACCTGGACTACTTTATGAGATACATAGGTATACTATATTAATGAAATTACATAAATACACACACAATGTATTTTTCTTTATTAGAAGTGACGGAGAAAAATAAATGATTTCACATAAGTGATTTTTTAAAATTATACCTAAGTAGATAATTGGGAGAAGATGTTAATTGCTACTTGAAAGGTAGGGATTTAATAATTATGTAAAGTTATTTCTGAAGACATAAATACTCCTTAGCAAGCACCGAAGAGGGGCCAAAAAGCTGCATCTATCACCTCACTGCCTCTTAAGAATTTGTATATATAATAAGAACTGTAAGTAAAATTTAACAGAACACTGTAGATAATTCTTAATTATTTATATTTTAGTATATTTGTTCCACAAGTCCCCAGATATAATTAAGTTCTATATAATTTGCTAGCAGCAACATTTCAGAACGTCTATATCAATAGTGACAGATCTCACACACAGTCAATCACACTATTAAATTACCCAATAGAACCACATTTTTCTCCAAGCTAGAACACAGTGTTGCATATCATTGGCCTCATCTTGCTCCAGAGTTGAGGTATACCACCACATTCTAAGACTGGAGACCTTCATTAGCAAAAAAACCCTGACTTCTGCATCAACTATGCAGAATAATAATGCAAAACGTTCTACAAGGCATCCATGGAATTAAAAGCTTCTATAGCAACATCCTGGTATTCAGGATAGCTCAAGAAGCCCTTGACAAATCACTCAGGCAAGAATCCAAGAAGCTTCATGTGGAGAAACTTACAATGAGCTAAATGGCAGTTCCATAAATCCCTAAGCAAGTTTTTCAGCTATGTCTTTTTTCAGATCCTAACAATATATACACAGAATGCCAGCAAAGTTCATAGGCTCCCAGAAATGCTCAATTATTGAGTATGTGGTGTTCCTTATTTTGCAAGAACGATCCAGTTCTAAACTAGATGGCTTCAAAGAGACAGACGTCCAACAGATCTAGAAAGATAAATATGAAGCCACCCTTGCACTACTTTCTTCACATTTGAAAAGTGGTACAACAATATCCTATTCCAACCCAGCCAAAATGAAGTTATCACTAATATAAATCCTGTGCATTCTGGTGCCATCCTGGCTTAAAGGAATGTAGTGAAAATAAGTTTCACAAGACATTTTCACCATTTTTTCAATCTAATCAATATCTACTATTTATATGTTATAATGAATCCCCATCACCCATGTATCAGGAATATTCATGTATAGAAAAAAGAAGGTCTTGTCAACACAGAGGATTCCATCAGAGATCTAACTGGAGAAACTAACTAGTGATACTTTTCCAAGGTATGCCTTCTTCAGATCTCAAAAGAAGATATCACTCACCATTTCCTCTTCAGATTTTCAAAATTTTGGGAAAATCTCCTTTCTACCTACTCTGTCACCAATCACACTGCTGATCAATGTTGACATTAAAATGTGTTCTTAGGTTTCAAAGTAAAGAACCCATCTATATGACAAGGTATATAACAACTCTCTCAGAGCTATTGTTTCAGGCTTTCTGCTGGCCCAGGGAGAAATCACTGCCTCAGTTCACATCTGTTTCACATTAAATTCACAACTTTAAAGGATGTAGGGCTTTTTAATTTTTTTAAATTATAAGTTAAATTCTTAAGCATAAGATGGCTGCCTCCAGAAAATGGTACTGGCTCATCAAAATGCAACAAACTGGCTCAGTCAACACAGATCCTTATTTATTTTATTTAGATGACAAAATCTTGTTAATATCCTGAAATCTGAGCTGTCTGTGTAGTGGGGGAAAGGGAAGTATATAAGGAACCTTTTCTCCCCTCTCTTAACACATTGCGCAGTCCACCCAAAGACTAGGCAGAACTGCAGCCCTGCTCTCTCCAGAGCTCAATGACTGTTCTCTCTTCACATCTCTGGAAGTGAATTGTGTCCAAAAGGGGGGGGCATGGCCAAAGGCAGGAGGACCACACCTCTGTCCTATCCATGAGCAAGAGAAGATGACTGACCATCCAGCCGAGTGTAAACTTCATCCCACAAAAAAAGTGTAGTATAGCAGGTATGCTGTCCGTCCCTGCATTCTGAGAGCTCTGAACAGCATCCTTCCTCTGGTGTCTCTACATGGGATCCAAAGCTGGACTGCATCTTCATGACATAATCTAGCCTTAAATAGTATCTTTTTGGTGTTTTTTGACTTAGACGTAAATTTTCAACCACATCTCAACGTAAGAAAATTCTGACTGCATCAACTCTGAGAAATCCAAAAATGTGGGGCCCCCTTTAATATTCCAGAGAGATGATCCACATGTACATGGAGCATCAAGTTTGATGGCATGGCTCTTCCTTTAATGTCCCCCCCTCCCCTTCTAATCCAGTTTCTATTGTTACTTTTACCTTAGTGACATCTTTAATTCAGATGGATGGTCTACTCTTAAGATAGTTTTGGAAGATTCCTTGTTCCTGGCACATACATCACCTCTGCAAATGTAAAAAAATCAGATGTGGAAAGAGCTGCCCTCTTCATTTGTGCATAATTTGAACATCAGCATATCAATTGTTCAGCAGACATTTATCCTTAGAAAGACAAAGTTGATGAGGGTCCAATAAAAGATATTACAACTAAATTACCGCATCCACCGTGTCTCTCTAATATCCTGGGACTAACATGCCTACAACAACATTGCATACATTTATCCTTTTGTCATTTAACTTTCTATATTTTATTATTACAGAAAAAAAAACAGCTACTGGGTTTTTTAGCCAAGACAGCTGTTTAACTGTTTTAAAATGGCAAAAAACAAAAAGTATTTTTCCTAATATTGGTGTACCTTATTATCTTGAATTCCAACTGGAAAAAAATTGTATCACACAGTAATGAAATTCCATCCCCTAATAAAAATTCACAGCTATATACCCCTAACTCTGTTTTTATCTGGGAAGATTCCTATGTGTTTACATGGCTGATTTCTGATTTGAAGTAACATGGTGCCCCGGTGTGAAACTGAATGCTTGCAATGGGTAAGCTTTCCTGTGTTCTTTCACAGGAATATGAATAGTAACAGATTACCTCACCTCCAGATACAAAACTTGTTACTATAGTAAATTTTTGTATTCTCGCATCACTTGATTTTATAGAATACTCTCTTGTGGGTAATATATCTACATAATGGCTCATGCATCTAAAAGCAATCCATAAAGTACTTCCAATAACAGTAACTGTAACTCTGTGGGGTATGATTAGCATCAAATAAATGCACCTCAAATGGCTTTTAACAAATCAATAAGGGGAATTTTAGTTTTTTTCCATCCTTCCTTTTGTTTTTGTTATTGTTACTGAATCCTCCTTCCCCCAATTCTTAAAAAAAGAATTTAATGAATATCACCACCATTGAAGACTGTCCCAGTTATCCCTCCCTACTACATAGTCCAATACGTAAACTGGAAATTTTTCTTGTTGTTGCAGTAGGTCTAGTTGAAAACTGAGATGAAGCAGGAAGTTACAGATGAAATTAGACTATTGGGTTTTTATCCTTATAATATATTCTGTGTAGTGAGAGTTTCTTCTAGGTTGATTGAATGCCCTATTACCAATTCACACCACAGATATATTTTGCAACCAAGACTGCAAAATTTTGCATGCTGTTGAATGTAAAGAGGTCAAATAGGATTTAAGGGATTTAAATTAGAACATAATAGCAGAGATGTATGAAAATAGTTGAATTATGGATTGAACAAATACATTTCTTTTTATTTTAAGTTAATATCTCAGACCAAGAATACAACTGAAAATAAAATCTAGGGTCTGGATCATCTTCTCCTAAGGCAAAAAAAATCCAAGTGAGGATGCTTTAGAGAACAAAACATTCTCTTTAATTTAACCCCTATTCTTCTGTCTTGGGGTACCGGTGGAATTCTCTCTCTCTAACCATTCTCTTTGACAATATGCCACAGGGTTTTTCCCAAAAGCTTGGTGATTCTCAGGGATTCAGTGATACCCCCACAGGAAGCCAGGTCCACTTGAGTGGAGACCGTATGCCTCTGCACTGACTTTGATACCTGCAAAATTACATCTCTAGCCACACTATCGGGGTCCTCCACTGACTACTTCTGTTGTACCATGGGTACTGTGCTATATAATTGGTTATGTTTTGGCTATACCTTAATTCTTACTATAAAACATACACTGTGTATTAGAATAAATGAATAGGATAGTGGATACTAGTATTAGCCATTTTCTTTTTATGCCTTGTAAGTAACAGACAGGATTTTGTCTGTGTCTATGTTAATTAGATTAGGCCCAGGCCCCAGTGTGGGAAAGGACAGTTACAAGATTTAGTAAGATTTATCTAATTTATGATGCCTTTCTTGTTCAACATAAAAAAACCTGCTATTTGTTACCTTTTGAAGGTCTCTGCAAAGAACTGTTTGTGTGAATGAGGAATGTATGAATCAGGGAAAGATAAGGTGTGAAGGCCATTTTTGAAGCCAGATGGCCAAGGGAGGAGGAGTGATGAAACTGAAGACTCCAGAGAACCATCAACGTGCATCCATGGTTGAGGAGGGGCAGACTGACAACCCTGAGGTGAAGGCTGGCACCCTTAAAACACAAGATAATTGATTAAATCAAAAACAGACAGGATGACCCTCTTGTGTTTTGGGCCATCAAAAGATAACACTAATTAAGGAGTAACCAGTCATGAACTGACACAGCAAAATTCATAAACTTCAATGGAGAAAAAAAGACTATAAGAACAGGGTGCTTTGCCATGGGACTTTGAATTTGTCTTGCCACTACTCCAGGAGCATTGGATCGCGACTGACAGAGCCTGGCTCCCTTCTGCGACCAATCTGGCTGGCCACTAGATTGATCCAGACTCTGGACCAGTAGCGTAGCTGGGGAAGGGAGCGGCCGCTCTCCCCACTGAGTACAAGTGGCACCTTGTCAATTTCCTGGCGCCTTTGTACTCACCCGGGGGAACGATTAAAAAAAAAAAAGTGCCACCCGCTGCAGCGCTTTCATTTTACTCACCCGACGGTGGGATCTTCACTCGCTCTGGGTCTTCGGCGGCATTTCCACAGTCCCAAAGCTTCACAGAGTGTACACTTCATGTGTACACTGCAATTAGACACCAGCGGCTGGCCCATGCCTGCTGACTTGGGCTTGCAGGGTTCGGAATAATGTGCCAATTTAACTGCGGTGTAGACATTTGCACTTGTGCTGGAGCCTGAGCTGTAGGACTCTGCGAGGTGAGAGGGTGCCAGAGCCCGGGCTGCAGCCCAAGCCCAGATGTCTACACTGCAATTAAACAGCCCCTTAGCCCGAGCCCCACAAGCCCAAGTCAGGTGGCACAGACCAGCTGCAGGTGTCTAATTGCAGTGTAGACATACCTTTAGAGGCCAAGAGAATCCCCCGTTCACATCTGAGTCCTACAACAGGGAAAAGAAGATATGACATTCCCAATAATTGTAAGACAAAAAAGAAGGGAAAAAGCATTTTAATTAAAAATTTTCATGTGCTTCTTCAGGCCACCTTTAATATTACAAAGACAGATCCTCCACTCAAAATTTCCATTAAACTCAAAGAGAGAAAGTCAGGCCTATTCATGACTTCAAGATACCAAGAGGTATACATCTGAGCAATACAAGATATTTCCAGCTGTCACTAAATTTGACTCAAGATAATCTTGATATGTACATTCTACAAGGAGTGATTCTAACATGCTGGAAGAATGACACATAGCCATCAATGTCATCTTCCTTGGAATGTGAAATATATACAATTCAAGATAACTAGCTGCTTCAGCTTCTGCACATCATTCAGTATAAAAATAGGAGTCAACTGGAATATAACTATGCAAATAAATAAAGTTCTCTTTTTTTGTTTGGGGTTATTCCCCCCCCCACACACACACACACTTTCTCCTGTGTACAATGGGTGTTTGCACATATTACATAGTTAGAATAATTAATGGTCATATTAATAGGTAAGGCAGTTATATCTGTTATGAAAAAATCAATTTAAATATGTGTTATGTAAAAATCAATAGACATGGATACTAGCAACTAGATCTGGGCAAACACTGCAAAACATTTTCTGTGAGTAGTTGCGAAAGTTTAAAAATGAATAGGTTTCAAGAATGCTCATGTCAAATAAAACATACAAATGCAGATAGTCACATAATGTAACTATGACTAGAGAAAATTACACCTAAACTCTATACTCAGCCAATGAATCTTACAACAGCTTAATAATTTTCTATTACTCATGCCTTGGGCCAGGCCTGGATTGCCTACAAAGGAAAACATTTACATTTTTCTAATTTATTCTAATCCTAATTATCTGTTCCTCATCTCCAAACTGCTTCCTGTCCCTAAAAACCATCATCATGACTCGTTTTAATACTTCTCATTATATGAGTATAATCACCCCATCAACGAACTGAAATGATACCATGTGACCTACAAAATTTTTCTAAACAAGCATCACATTTTTAAATACAGAAAATAGCTTTCATTTAAAAAAAAAAAAAAAAAAGGAGGAAAAGTAGGCTGAAATTCTCATGTGATTTTATCACTCCAGGAACTGGGGCTATAAGAAAAACAAGTATCATGACACTCAAAAAAGTCACAAGAGCTGACAGCACAGTTATTCAGTCATCTCTGATTAGGACAAACAAACAAAAAAAGAAATATTACTTTCTATAGGCGATAGTAGCAATTATTCACACCAAGCCATCATTTTTGTAAAAAAGGCCCTCTGAGCTAAGCGATGCTCAAATTATTGCTTAAAGGTAGTCTTACGTCATGCCTTGGCCAACAAGTCAGGGGCGGTTCCAGGCACCAGCCAAAGGTGTGGGACCTGCGGACCTCCCACAGGCATGCCGCCAAAGGCCGCCTGACCGCCGTGCTTGGGGCAGCAAAAGACATAGAGCCGCCCCTGAACAAGTGTAGATTCCGGAGTGAATTCCATAATTATGAATATCTGTTTTCCCAGCAATGTTCTGACCCCTCCCCCTATTTCCTGCAAATTCAATCAGAAGGGAATGTCAGAAAGGGTCTCAACAGCTGGTACAGAGGGTAAGAGAGAGATGAAGTCTTTTACAGAGACACAGTCTAAGTTGTTGCCAGTGAAGTAGTCTAAAGAGAAACAGCAAAGCAATTAGAATTATAATGAAACAAACAGTTTTCCCTACGACATGAAAATAGCTATTAAATATTCTGGATTTCATTATGATACCCCTGGAATAAAATGTTCGGTACTGTGTTATTTAAGAACAAAATCCAGGGGGAAAAAAACACCCACCTATGCTGCTGTACTTCACTCTCCAACCTAAATTAGGGACAACACTGACCTTGTCTCCTCTATGAATAGTAATTGTTTGCGGATATCTAACTCTTTCATCCATATATCTCAAAGAACTTCAAGGGATTTGTTGTTATCTCTACTTTACAGATGGGAAATGGAGGCATAGAGAGGTGAAATAATTTATGTAGCTGGTCAGTGGCAGAGACCCTGTGACAGACTCTCAATTCCCCGCAATACCCTGAATGAACTTTATTGAATTAAGTTAAACTTCACTGAATTAGGTGATTTCCCTTGGGGTCCATTGTATTAAAAATGCACTTGTGTACGTGTTCTTGTTGAATTGCATGTATTTACATGGGAGGAGTAAATAGGAAGACAGCGCGGGATGATTAGGCAAATTCACTCAGGTTCTAACATCTCCAGAGAAACCATCACCCTGGAAAGGTCCGCATATACCAGTTCAAACTGGATAGTCCAGGGACCAAGAGGCAAAAGGGTTTTTGGATAAAGAGCCTGTTTTTAAACTGGCTCATGTCCTTCAACCCTGGTCCACAGAGGGCCCCAGTCCTTAGGTTAAGGTTCGAAGGACAAGGCCTACTGAGACCTGATAAGAGTGATTGCTTGTTCCGAGCTGAAGCTGTGATGAACTTGTTAGCAAAGAGAAACCCCTTGGGTGGGGATTTGAAGGACTGTTCCTACCAGAATCTATGTTAGGGTTGGGTGAATATCAGTAAGCTTATTAGTAGGCATGTAGGTTCTTTTATTGATTTAAATGTTTTCTCTGTAGTGATTTATACCATAAGAATAAAACAGGACTGCATAGAAATAACTGTATGGTACGTATAACTGTAGCAATTACACCTATTAATAATCTCTGAAGAGAAGGCAAGCAGGTGTCCTCAGGTGTCCTGACTGTGCTGGGAATAACACAGAGAAGGCAGAGAACTGTGGAGCCTGGAAATACCCCAGTTAGAAGGGAGCAAGATGTTGATCTCTAACCAGAAAGGCAATGGCTAGGGAGCTGCAAGTGGGTGCCTTTGCTGGACCACTGAGGGGAAATCAAGGGCAACCGTGCCTGTAACTGTGACACCCTCCACACAACAGAACCCAGGTCTCCTCAGTCTCAGTCTCCTGACCTATCCCTGTACCATGGTGACTAGCTATAAGCAAAAGCATGTCTCAGTGGATGCTAGTCCAACCTCAAATGTCACTGCCTGCCCTATACCTTTCCTCCCAGTGCCCCCTTCATTACCACCACCATTAATTGCTCCTCCAGTTGATCTTCCACTCCCCCTTTTCCTCCCCAAACCACCACCTCTAGTTTCCAGTGTGCCCAACCCTCAAACTTTTACGGTCCAGCTGCAGATTTCCCAGCAGGTCCATTTCACATGGCACGAGTTCTGGTGTGCTCTGTGCCTTGACATACCTCAGACTGCATCATGCAAGAGTGAAAATGTGTTCATTCCTCTTAATAGGACAATATACTGTTAAGCTGGGAGATTCAATGACTACCATCAAGTGGGTCTTTGATCAATAGACAGTCACACATTTGGTTAAATCCCATGGGTGTGCTAAGCACCCTTTTTTCAGGCTAATTGGCAGGAACAATTAAAAGCCCCTTAGGTGCCCAAGTAGCTCAGTTGGGAGAGCATTAGACTGAAGATTGATAGTTGAATGATAGTTGGAAACAATAGGAGGCTGAGCAGAGCTAAGCAGTGTTGGATGGGTTTTCATGGGACAGGTTGCAAAGACTAGGGGATACAGAGATTGTTTTGCAAACTGTGTGTGTGTTAGATCAGTGGCTCTCAACCTTTCCAGACTTCTGTACCCCTTTCAGGAGTCTTATTTGTCTTGCGTACCCCAAATTTCACCTCAATTAAGAACTACTTGCTTACAAAAATAGACATAAAAATACAAGTGTCACAGCACAGTATTATTGAAAAATTGCTTATGTTCTCATTTTTACCATACAACTATAAAATAAATCAATTGAAATATAAATATTGTACTTACATTTCAGTGACTAGTACATAGAGCAGTATGAAGTTTTAGTTTTGTACTGACTTCGCTAGTGTTGTAAAAATAGACACCTATCTAGGTGAGTTGATGTACCCCTCTGCATACCCCTGGTTGAGAACCACAGTGTTAGAGCAGAGAGTGAGAGAAGCAGTCGTGAGAACATTCTTGAAAGGGGAGCAGAGACAGAGCTCCTTGCATCACAGAACTTGCTGGAAAGGCAAACTTGGAAATTATGAGCAGGGAAACTGCCCGCTGTTTGTTTCTATTTTGTTCAGAAGAACAAGACTGTCTGTACATTTTTTTGGTAAATAGCAGGATGGCACCAAAGGATATATCTGGCTCCTAACATTCATTCATCCACTTAATGGAAATAATCCTACAAGGCCCCAAATATTGACTAACTGCTTGGACCAAAGGAGAAACAACATTTTACAAAGTTGGATCACAGGAGTGCTCAGAGACCCTTTGTTCAAGTGTCTTTGCTTTTATGGGTAAACTGCCTCACTTAACATTATTATACAGCAAGCTTTTTTGTGCTTTAAAGTTCATTAGCATTCTGGCTTATTTCAGCTAGTCACATTTCAGGAAGAATTCAGATTTTGTTTTTATGAAAGAAGAACGCTTATGAGCCAGACAATGTACAAAAAAAGATTATGCTGTCATCGCCGCAGAACATTAAGCATATATGATTGACATAATGCCCTCATTGCACTAAAAACATTATTTTGTTATTGTAAGGCACATTCTAGTGACTATTAACAATATAGATTTTTTTGAGAAACTTAGCTCCTTGATCATGTGCCAGATTTCATTATATAGCTAATTTTCTCTCCTCCATTTAGTTTTCCCATATAATAGCTAGTTTTGCAACCTTTTTATCTTCCTGGGGAGGGAAAGCAAATTATATATGGAATCTCCCCAAAGCTACTGTCAAGTGCTTTTACATAGATGATAGTGCACTACTACTACATCCTCAATGAATATCTATGGCATCACTTCACAAAGTACTTTTGCTAAAGGTTTGTGTAATAGGGGACCTTAGTTTTCTCACAAACTTGAGTCACATGAAAATGTGTACTTTCACGCCAACAGGCTTTTACCATTATTTCCACATTGATTCCAGTTTGCCCCAAGGTCTGGGATAGGAAGTGATGAAAAAAGAAATACTGATATAATAACAATGTTTTCACCATGTGTGTAGGAAGGCAGCTCTAGTGTGTGTGCGTCTTTTCTATTTGGCTAATAATTTCAAACAGTCACACTACTGATGCAAATATTTCCAGTTTGCTGTAGGTACTGAAGACCATGAGGAATTCGCACTAGCAAAACTGGTGGAGAAAACGTTTTCCCGCTCCCCAATGCTTTTGCAACAAAATAAATACATAACCTTTTTTTGCATTCTTCTCTAAAAAAATCAGTGACCGTTTTTGCAGGTGAAAAGGGCAAAAAATTAATCAGGGTAATTCACTCCAGGTCAAAATTTGCATTAAAAAAAATAGCAAAATGGAAGAAATGGTAAATTTTTGTCTCTAATGGGTAGCTTGTGCACTAGTCTCACTTCGTAAAAAAACATGAGGATGATAAATTATAAAGCATTCCTGAACTGTTGAAAAAAAAATTGATTCTTTTTTTTTGGCAGGAGACCCTAATTCTCTTCTTTTCTTCTGGATTCTAAGATTAAACTTTGCCCTTTTCTATTGCTATCATAAGCCAGCATGGAAGGAAAAGCAGCAGGAATTGTATCTTATAAATTAGACAGGCTACTGCTTCAAAAAGCCGCAACCTAAAATTATCTGCAGTCTGGGGCAAGGAAAAAACATGTGTACATTCCAAAAATCCCCAAGTCCATCTGTGTATAAGTGCGTAAGGGATAGAAGAATCATCCTTAGTCCTCTCCTCCAGAAAGGTGTCTTTTCCACAGGTTTAGGTAGGACATGCTTTTCCTTCACCCCTACCTCTTTTTTCGCAATCCCCAATGACTCAAATCCAATTTTATATGAAAGGAGAGATCAGTGGTGCAAATGACTCTCTGTCCGTATGACCTCCTAACTCTTCCAGGGGGGAGTTTCATGGGTGATTACACCAATGAACCCCTATTAGCAGCCCACAATATTTTTCAGGAAACTAAAATATACAGGCCAAGGTTTGTCTCCCTCCCAAAAAAGAGTCAGTGTCCTAAATCTATATTTAGGCACCCATATAAAAGTATCATGATTTTCAAAAAGGTACTGAGAGCATGCAGCTACAATCAACTTCACAGATACTCAAAGGAGCTCAGCATCTCTAAAAATCTTCCCAGTTTTACTTAGGTGTCTAGATATGGATTTAAGGATCTACATTTAAGTAACTAAAAATTATAAAAAATGTTTTGCTTTGAATCTACAATATATTAGGTAAATTTTGTAAAAAAAATTTTTTAAAAATTAGCTGTTAGTTAAATAATAATAATATTATGTCCATTGTGGACCAGACTAGCACCTAGGTGCCCTAATCATGGACCATGACACCCTTGTGCTAAAGGCTATACGAATGATAGACCTCCTTACTCTCTTACTTTATGGACAACTCAATGGGGTGGGGGATGAAGGGACAGCAGGATGCTGACATCTGAAGAAAAACCAACCACCACAATCTTCTTTCCCTCTACTCTCACCTCCCATTTCAACCGAGTCCCTTCCTCTACTGTTCATCCTCCCTGTTTCATTTTCTCACTCCCCCTTTGCTGCCACCTCTGTATACTTTGATCATCTGGGGCCAGGCTGCTGTGAGGCTTCACAAATATCCGTAAAACAGTTTGCAATACTCAGATGACAAATTCTCACCTTTGTGCACACTGATTAGGATGATATTCAGGATCATTTCTTTACACTATGCCAATATTTTCTTCCAAGCCATTCCTTACCGTTGGCAGACACTGAATCAATAATGTGAAGTCCCCACTCCAGTAAGATTAGAGTATCACAGCTCTACATACAAAAATCCACTAAACATAAAATATATTCATGACTGGGAAGAAAACACTCATCCATATAAAATTTACCAGGATCCTTTCTCTGGACAGAACCCTGGACAACCCCCTTCCAAGATGCCATTGTGCACTAATCACCTGCATATACAGAACAGCATATCCTGGACAGATGGTATTTAACACAAAGACTGTACAAAGTATTATACAACCCAGAGATAGGGATCTCTGAATCCAGATCCCAACTTTCTCAAAATTCAGACACAAGATTTCCCTTCAAGCCCAACACCAATAAAAAATGATGCTGGAGGGGATTGACTGGATACCTAATGACTATCTGGGAGGCCTGTTCTAGGGTGCAAATATATTGGTAGGTGATACAACAAAGAATTCAGATTACTAGCAGCCTTCTTGAAACTTAATTGGAATTCCCTGCAAAGACACAGAACTTCTCCTGAAACCTTGGCTATTGTTCACTTGGCTTTCTATGGCAGCTAGGTTGAAGGGTAAAACTTAGATGTGAGACCTCCGAAAAAAACATAGTGTATAGTGCTGACAATTTAGCAGGTGGCCTCCTCCTTATGAGACAGTTGGAACCATTATATAGCACAGTGTTATAGGACACAGTATTGCTCAAGGCACTGCCTTTCTGATTAAATGTACAGTCATTAACAATCCCATCAAATATATAGGGTGTTCGCTTCAGTGCCCTGGACAGATTTTAAGTTGAGTAATTATACTCTACCTATCTAAATTCCCTAGGCTCAAATATGAACAGGGTGTACAATGTGCATGGAACTGTAATTGGACACTTTAAAACAAAATGCACACAGACTTTTCCTAGTATCAAAGGAAGTTCTGAAACCCCAAAATAGCCATACAATAGGCCAGCTGCATGAGATCAGTGTTATGTTTTATCTGTGACAGGGGAGAATGACAGATACTTCTGAAGATGAATGAAATCCCTCATGGTACATTTACTGGAGTAAAAGTATGCCTTAGTGAGAGTTTTTCTTGACCCCTAGCTATTGCCATCTGGCTTGTGCCCTGAAGCACAAGAACTTAGTAGCAAAGAAGAAACCCTCTTAACCCACTTCATATAATGCTTGCCACAGGAAAAAGACCCTGTACTAACTTCCTTTGTGGATTTAGCATCCCAAGTACTCACTATCACAGTTTCCTGAGGGTTGGACCTGGTTTTTGTCCCTATTTCTGAGATGGTTACAGGAAGGTAATCTACCCAGTCATTCAGGCCTGACTATAGACTCCTGGAAATGATTACACAGGCCGCCAGCTCACAGGTACTCAGATGCAGAAAAGTGATTACAGCAGGCACGGCTTACATATCTTGAGTAAGAAGCAACCGTCTCTCCATAGACATTCACAGAAGGCTCCATCTGACCAGGGGCCCAACTCTTACTGGTCTTGTAGAGGGTGTGACACAGATATACAGTGTGACAGATATGGCAATTTCCTGCAATATCCTTGAAAGACTTTATGTTAAGTGTGTGTGTGTGTTATTGTGGACCAGGATTGAACATAGCCTATCGAAGGAGGAAATGTGACAGTTACTGAAACTCCCATGCAGTTTTATTATTGGAGTCCATTTTTTTAAATGAATGGTTTGTGTATGACTGTTATTATCCATGGCAGAGGGCTGTCACAGCCTCTCCAGGAACTAAAAACAGTGGATGGTGATTAAGGCAAATCAGCGAGGTTGTAACCCACCCAGAGATGTACCACCTCCTTGGGAGTCTCAGGGCTCACATATACTAATTCAAACTGGTTCTCCATACCAGAGGCCAACAGACAAAAAAAGGACTTTTGGTTAAATAGCCTAAGTTTAAACTGACTCAGGGCCTTCTTTCTGATCCAACAAATAAACATGACTTTCTGTCTGGGATGAGGGAGGGGGGAAACAATCCTTGTAGAAGGGTTGGCAGGACAGTCACCTGCCTGAGGTTGGAGTTTGGGTGACCTCTAGTAAGCTTTTTAGCATGATGGTGGGTTTTTATTACTTTTAATATGTTTCTCTGTAATGCTTTCATCTTAAGAATAAATGTGCTTGCTTATAAAGAGCTGTGCCCATTTATAACTGTGGGCAATTACACTGTTTGTTGCCTCTGGAGAGAAAGTAAAGTGCAGATGCTGGCCTGTTGAGGCAGTCTGGCTTGCTGGAAACATTATAGTGTAAGCAGGAAACTGAACAGCTTGGAAAACCTCAGTTTGGAGAGAGATGTAGCTTTGTATGTAAGAAAGGGGGATGGCAGAGGACCTGGGAGCCTAGAATGGGTGCCCTTGGTGGACCAGAATGAGGGAGGGAGGAATACAGGTGCAGTTGCCCTGAACTGTGACACACAGAGACTTAAACTATAACTCAGATAAAATTAAGAGAAGAAACTAGGGTATACTAGTGAGTGAAAATTCCTAATTTACCAGAACTGGTTTCCCCTTCTCTCCCCTAGTTCAAGAACATAAAAACTCTTAGCTGAGTTGCAAGGAAAAAGTGACTGGGCCCACTCTAACTTGAACTGTACAATGAATCTGCCAGCTACTGTCTGACAGTTGGCTGCTGTTAGCCTTCATCAAGCCCAGCTGTGGCTAATTTTAAAGCCTCACAGGTGCAGCAATAATTAATCAGCAGGAACTCAGTTAGTATTTGTCTTCTGCTGCAGAAAAGCCTTGCAGCAGAAGCCTGCCAGTCTCTGCTGGCAGCCCTTGCAAGGAGAAAAGATATCAGTGTTTTTAAACCCAAATAAACAAAACAAAAACAACATCGCACTACTTTTCAACAACTGAATTTATAGAGTGTCAATATGTTTTGCCCGTTGTCCTACTTTTATTTTGTTTTTAATCTTCTTAGTAAGTTTTGATTGTCAATGCATTTCATTTTTCCTCCACTTGCCCTGAGCCATCATTTTGCAAACCTCTTGCAAACCCTTGCCACAGTCTCTGAGCTGACATGAATGTTATCACAAGATTTATTATGCTTGAAAGAAATTTTAATTTGAAATATAAAATATTTGCCTTTCTGGACTGTGCTGTTTGATTTTCTATGACACCAGGATGTTTGAGAATAGTAAACATGAACTACATTTTCCTTCTTGTATTTTTTTTTATTCCTGTTCCTAATAACTGCTTCTGCAATCTGCTTTCCTGATGCACAATTTCTGAGATTTTCAAATGCAATCACCAAACTGGGAATTTGAAGGATACCCATCATCCCTACCTCAGCTGAGACTAAATTAAATGTCACAGAGCTTCCTCACTGGATGTCTTTAAAATTATCACTTTTTTCTCCTCTTTAAGACTGCACTGAGAATTCATTCCAGTGTCCATATAAAAAAAACCCCAAACTATCTTTTTTTTTCTTTTTAAGGGTGAATACTGTTCCTAAAGGACCTTTAAAGCTTAATTTCATGGGCAAAATGATTCAGAGCTTTCTGAAGCTTTTCTCATTGTCTCACCTAGTGATTTTTTGAGTGCTGACTTGGTCTGCATTTGCCTTCTATATGCTGTTTCAAATATATTATCATACCATTGAAAGGGGCTGATTCCCAGCTTCCTACTGGGATATAGCCACTGCTCTAGCCCTGGAAAATCTTGAGATATATGATCTTAAGACTGTGGCACTTTTAAAGTCATTTTAGGTCATTTTTAGAGGTTTTTGTAACTCTTGCAAAGCCCTTTATATAGTTGGAATGATGCTACAATATCTGGGTTTTCACAATAAGGTTTATAAAAACATCCCCAATAAAAATTAAAAATCTATGTAAAACTTTAGTAAAACAACTTCTTCACCCTGTACTTATCTACCTTATGCAGAGTACATGATGAAGCAGTAATAAAGCTTTTACTGAAACTTGGATGGGATGACCTACGTAATACTCATGGTTGCAACATGTGAGCAGTGCAACCATCCCGAACTCATGCAAGTAGATACTTTTAGAACACACTACAAAGTGTTATGAACCTTCGGCTATTGTGATAGATATGTCTGATATTATCAATATGGTTTTGAGAGGTAAGATATTATACCAAATCAACAAAACATTTCTATGACTCTTTTGAATAGCAGTATATCTAAAATGTTCTTCATCAATATTAAACAGCATTTTCCCCCCATGCTGCTTGGAATCACAAATTTTTCTCCTTGAAAAAAATTATAGCAACCAACAGCCATTAACTAATCACAAAGAGACCAGTAATGATGAACTAGAGGTAAGACTTCTCTCTTTGCCTCTGGCCATCCCTCAAGTATCCCTCCTGTAGTTTATCAGTAGAGATGAGTAGCAATACATGTATTTTTATGGTTAAGGCTCTGGACTGGAATTTAAGAGCTCTGCCACAGTCTTCCGGTGTTATCTTGATCAGATCATTCAGTCTCTGTGCCCCATTTCCCCACCTTCACCTGTAGATTTCATATGCATTTATTATGGTGAATATTTAAATCATGTCTCTGTCACTGTTTATGTCACTCCAGAAATTAATGACTGCTTAAAATTATTATTCTAATTCACAGCTACTGTATCTAGGTTGATCTTCAAAGATGAAAAACAAGCAAATCTTGCTTTGTGTGTTTTATATATTAGTGCAAGAGTTACTCCACTGATAACAATGTTGCTTTAATGTATCATTAATATCATTTAACAGAAGGATACTTCACAGTGCCTTCTGAATATAACATAATCCATCTTCATCAATACTGTATCTAACATTCCAAGCTCTGAGCAACTTTCAGGTACTTACCATTTCAAAAATAAAATAAAATAAAATTGCTGCCAAAAAAAATCTGTTCATCACAAATTTAGAATTTATCTTTAAAATTGCACAGGCTTGAGATGCAAGACCTTAGGTAAAGTTCAATTAAAATGATCCTTAAATCTGCTGTTGGTTTAGGATTTCACAATATTCAGACAAGTTTAAGGTTCAATAAGTGTTCAGATACTAGAGTGATGGGTGTGGAATAAGAATCGGAACAGATTAAATGAAAATATGTAGCAAAACATCATGAGTAAAGGGGGGGGGGTGTTTATATTATATTGGGAGCTGGTGGTTTGCTCTGAACTCAGTGAGATACAATACTTCATTCTAGCTGTGGCAAGTTCAGAGAGAGCTGACCTTAAAATTACAACATTATGATTTAATGGAAAAGCTTTATCTAAAATTGTTTTTGAAAGTTTATTAGTTAAAATTTTTCTCTCCCTCTTTCTGTATGTATGGTACTAAAAGGCTACTTGGCTTTACAAGTAGAAAGATAAGAAAAAAATAGTTCCAATAGATAACAAACACTCTAAAATATTTTATGGGGGGAAAATATGTGGCATTAAACAGAATACAGGAAGACCTGGGGAAGGTTTTATTGGCACTCAGTTGAAGGGCTGCATCAAGTAACTCTCAAATGTCAAACCACCCTTGAGTAATGTGCCATCCCAAACTAGTGCCAATAAAACTGTTACTTCACACCAGACCATCATGTATTCCTATGCTCCCATATTTAGTAACTGTAAACAGTAATCCAAATAAGGATAAATAAAAGCTTCAGCACCCGTCATGCATTTTGTTTATTCCTATGTTTTAAAGGAAACATCGGGGGGTTTTAAATTACTCATGCATAACAAAATAATCATCCCAGGCAAAATGCAGATAAGGCCTTTATATCACCATGTATTCTGTGTATGCTACATCTGTTACAGAAAAATATTTTAGAAATGTTTTAGAGAGTTTTTGAAGTGTTATTGGGAATATTTCTTGTATCCTACCAATTGTAAAGCCAGACTCCTAACTTAGTTACTGTACTGTGAGTCCAACCAGAGAGGACTGAGAGAGGCAAAAACATTTTACTAATACATTTTTCAAGACAGCTAACAATGACCTGAAATAATATCTATATAGATAAAAATAGAGTCCTATATCATTGTATCTTCCAGGGCTATTAGCAAATACTGTGAGTCCTTTTGGAAAGATGTTTATTTCCCTTTCCCAATGACATAAAGCTCCTGTTTCTAGAGACATAGGGCTGTAAGACATATGAGCAACATCCAATATCATTCACTTTAAATCTATCACTGATCTAAGTCTCATTCTTGCGCATTCTGGGTTTTGGATTAGTATCGTTTTGGGGAAAATATTTCACATGATGTAGGGGAAAGGACAAGAATTCTGACAGTGTTATTTAAAAAACAATGCAGTGGCAGTTTTGAAACTGCTCAGAGATTTGGAATGTTTTATTAGTAGATGGATTAGTGTCCAGAATCCAAGTGAGGCAGTCAAAGGTGTAGGATAAATACAATTTATCACAAATCTCTGCAATTTACCAATTGTCTCTACAATTTCTCACACAGATATCACCACCATATATGTGGTATTTGTGGGTATGAAATGCATATACATACACAAGCTTTTTATTGAAAGGATATGACTCTTATAGTAATTGCTAATACAAAGGTTCATAATCCAATGTACGCCTCCCCATTTTGTTTCAAAAGTCCATTACATTCTTAATGACCCTGACCAACAGCAGCACTAGGTTTTCTCTCAAGGAGAGGCCTCGAATTAAGGTGTTGAATCTGAATTGATGTACTTATTGTACATAGCTGATTATTGAGGAGTAAAGGTGAAACCATTTAACACAGAGGGAGTTTGCGACATTCTCCTTCCTTCTGCTCCATCCGTTTTAAAGTTCAGTTATCACCTGGTTACTTTTTCAGCCTCAGAGAGAAATTCTTAAGGAAAATGAAATTTTGGACTGAAATTAAACCAAGTTCTAACTGAACTAGACAGAAGGGAAAAAAGAAAAACAAAAAATGATGGGAGCTTTGCACAATTAATATATTTATAATATACGGCACTTCAATAGATATGGTTACTTGGAGCTTGGAACACAATAAAAATGAAGCCAATTTTGACTGTTAATTTAACAAAGCTGCACAGTATGATTTCCAGTCTTCTGTTATCTCAGAAGCCTTTTGTTTTACTTTATTTTTTACATTTGGCTCCTTAAAAGTTTTTATGACTCTTCTTTATAGAGCAGACTCAGAGACGAGCCCATTTCAGCACATGAATTGATAAATCTCATATTGTGCCTAGTTGTGTGCTATCACTATGATATTATAAACCAGGATCAATGCAATTCAAGGGGAAGGTAAAATGTATATGAACCCCAAAGGCCCTAATTTAGTAGTTATACGGACATAAAGCTTCCACTTGTTTATGTGCAGAGCTACACATGAACTTATGTTGAATTCCTCTTTGGGCTTGACAAGTATCCAGCCTTCTGTATACTGTTGCAATGTCAATGTGAACAGTGATGAGTAAAATGTGCAGTTATTCAATTTGCTCCTACTAAACATCCATGTATTTGCTTATATAACTATAACAAATCTCTAAATAATATTTCAATATTCCTTTCTACTCCCACATACTCCTCTACCCAACACTATCCTCATCTCTTCCCTCCACTACCATTACTTATAACCCCAACCCTGTCTTTGACCTTCTTCCTCCCATCCTCAATGACATCCCAGCTTTCCTTTCTTTCACATTCTCTCCTTGATCCAACCCCCCTTCTCCCCATCTAGGTGATATGCCCAGCCCTGTTATCTCTTAAATTTCTCCCTGCTGTGCTATGGTATCAATACTGAATCACAATATGCTGTTCAATGTGTTTTGGGATATATTGGTAAATTGCTTTGAATGTTGCTTACCTTTGATGGTAAGAGGGAAATTTACATTCTTTGGCATAGCTTGTAGATCAAAAGGTCTGAAAATACCCACTACCTACAGTTTGCACAGTCACTTCCCCTCAATCTCTCCCCACAAAAAACAAAACAAATAAAAAAAACATCGATGGAGGAAAATACTTCTCAAAACAATACCACCATGAAAGACTGGGTACATCTGTGATTAAACACAAAACATAGCAACATCCCTTCCAGTTAGCAAATTATCTGTCCCAATAAAGATAATCTGTTCAGTACTCGGGTAGTGAAGTGGGAGAATAAGTGAAGGTTTCAAAACAATTTTCAGTTGTGTTGTACGGTACAGCAATGGACAGGGAGCCAAGGAACAGGGTCTCCTCTTAGAACAACAGCAAACTTATAGGATGAAGCGCCAGGGGATGAAGTGGAAGGGGAGAGGAAATAGGATGGCAATGGTCTTCATTTTATTTTACAACGAAGACCAGGCACTGATGTCAAATACAAAGAGCTCTTTCGAGGCACAGAGTAAAAGGAATGTGATCACTTCCAGCCCTCACTGGAGGGATTGATTTCTAAAACATTTCAGTATGGGACAAATGAGTATTCCAGCTACTACTAACGTTCAATTTAAGTAACAGAGCAAAGAACTAGTAAATATCAGTAGCTGGTACTTTAATGAATTCAGGTCTATCCAGGAAATCCTGGAAATACCATGGAAAACCCTATATTTGTGAGACCTCCTTGTGAGTTTCCAAATCAGATGATCCATGAACAGCAATATCATGTCATCAGTTTTTGAGCATCTTTCCCTAATGAATGCAGTGGAGAGTTCTGCTTCAAAAATCAAGGCACAATATGGTCTTGTGAGCCTGGCTACTACTCAGATAATCATGAAAGGTGAAAGTCCCTGCTGAGTGCAGAGTGACAGCACAAGGTGTTCTACTTCAGTCCTCAAAATGGGGCTTAAGTGGTGCATCAGCCTTGTGTTGGCCCTTTACTTGGAAGTGAATTTCATCTTAAAACTTCTAAATGACTTTGCTGATGTAAGCAAAAGACCCAAACCAACCAGGATTCACTTGGCACTAACAACACTAATTTGTATTCTAGATGCTACCAATTTGTCAAAACTAAGAAGCATCAATCAAGGGATGAATCTCTTTTCATTTGGATGTATGTAGTCCACCTGTTATTTTGTTCTTTATTGAGGGGGCGGGGATAAGGGGAAAGGAGATACATTTCCCTTTAATTAATTTCCATCATCATGTTTAGTACATACACATCTCGATCTTCAGGAATACTTACAAATGAAATATGACAGTACAAGAAGAATTAATTTTACAATAAAGTAACATTGTATATCTGCATGAAAAGCATGCACAATTTTTCTATGAAACACTATTCACTTTACTGTATTTATTTGGAACATCAATTTAATGTCAATTTTTAAAAAAAAACATCGCTTTAGCGTATCTGGATCCTCATTGAAGTGAAGGAAAATGTGAGATTCATTGGGGTTTATTGCAGTGAGTAGCATACAACCATGCTTTGGTTTTGATTGTTTAAGCTTTTCATTTCCCATTTTTTCTTCTGAAACTTTCAAAAATATGACATGATTTATACAGAAAATGTTTTACATTTCAAAAAATCAGAGTCCAATACATTATATTCCCATCTTGCCACTGGCTGGAAAAAAAATCAGGTGATAAAATGTATTGAAAAAGATTAAGACAAGTATTGTAGCACAAAAGAATCACTGTACTAGGTAGCTGATCTCATTGTACTGTAAATAACTCACTAAAAGGAGTAGTTAGGAATATTAATCAATGCAGTACAATTTACAGAAAACTACACAAAATGTCATTCTCACATTCCACATAAATCATTTCACAAGGAAACTATTTTTGAAAGCTTTTTTCATGTTCATTATAATTAATTTTGAATAGTTACACACATTTTTATTCCCCCTGACATGCTATTTCAGTAGGATTTTCTAAACTTTAAAAATAAATAAATAGAACCCCTAATTTCAAATAAAGGTTATTTTTATGTCTTATTAGTGGAGGCAACATTGTAACAAGGTATTCGATTAGGTGCAAATAAAAATGTTAACATCACATGTAGTTTCACTGAACTGTGGCTCCCAAGATGTACTATAAGCAGGTGTTTTTATAAACCAAAGTAAGGATTTAAAAAACCTAAATCTGATTATTGAAGAACTCATTAAATCATATTCTTACCATTAATTATCAACATGAAAGATACATTAATGAATGATTAAACAAAGCAAGTACTAATTGCAGCTAGTGGGACTCAAATTCAAGTTAATGAAAAACTAATCCATTCTGCAAGATCAGCCAAACAGAATTAATCCTTTAGAGCGATGTTATCTTAAAATTAAGTTATGACACCACTTTACTAGTCAAATGTCACCATCTCAGCATCAAGTAGAAATATTCTTCCCCTGCCCCAACTCCCATCTGTGCAATGGAGAATAATATGGGTGTGCTTATACTCTGATTAATGTGTTCAGCAAGAACAAACACTCAGCTCACTCATGATTTGCTGCTAGCTATGGCATTCATTTTGCCCTTAACTTATAAGGCTTACAGTGTAATAGGAAGAGAACAGAGAACGTCTCCCTTGCATGATCCATGTAAATGCTATCAAGAACAGAAAACTCTGGTTGCATTGACTTGCTCCTCCAGAAGCAGCACTACGCAAGTAGACAGAGCTATGGTTCTGCATCTCTAACACAGCAGCCAGAATAGCTGTCTGGCCATATGGAATAGAATCTGATGCACCCTTTAAAGGGCTGTAAAAAAATTATTCTCCCTCCAGCACCAACAGGGGTAGGTGAGCCTCCCTGGACCAGAAGGTTTCCCAGGATCAAATGGACAAGGCTGTCTACCTCATTTAAGCTTCTATTTGTCCTTGATAATGGTGAATTTTTAAATGAACCTAGGAGGTGCACCCAGAAAGGGAATCAACCTACCTTCATGAAGGGAAGTTGGATGAGGGATTAAAAATGGGAGCAAGAAAAGAATGAACATACAGACACAATCACAAGCCCCGTCCACTATGGTAAGCTGACTCATAACCGGACAATGGTTTCTCAACAATGGATCCCTATGAGCCAGTATGGAGAACAGTTTAACTAATAATGTGAATGTGATAAAACTCTGCTCCAGAGCTATGACAGAAATTTTGATAGACACTATGAGCCAGATTCACCAATATGCTCCAACTACTTAGCACTGTAAGGCCACCTTTACCCATCCAGTGTTAAGTGCAAAGCAACAGAAATGTATCAATGAATCTGGCTAGGTGTTCTCCCAAGCATCAGTCAACTTTTTTGTAATAGCAATGAAAATGACTTTTTCCCCATCTGCACTGGCAGTTGAAGAGTTTGGCTTCTTGACTACTTCAGTTTGGCATAGACGGATCAGTTTTATTTTTCTTAATGTCATTATGTATAACTTTAGCTTTTTTCTTAATTAGTTGGTGAAACCTTCATTTTTAATTTTCCTGATTGCATAGGCTCTGACTCTTGTTCTTACATAGATACCTCCCACCCACAAATTAAAATTGTTAGCCTGAGGGAGCGATGCATACAGTACCCTCCCACTCTGACAGTTCTAAAATTGAGTTAAGAGCTGTAGGTGCTGCTGCTGCTACTTCTGCTTTCCTCTTCTTTAATTGCTCTTCACTGTTGCAATACACAGTGATAATAATGCATGACCTTTTACTTAGTTCTGCTTATATGCTGTGTTTGGTGGAAGGTCTCCCAATTATACAGACTTCTGCAGACAGATTGCAATGCTGACATTTCTATAGAATCCTATAATTTTTCCAACATTTCCATTTCCCCTGAGGAAAAAAATAAACAAAAATAAAAACAAAACCCCCAAATCCTCAGCAGAGTCAACTCTCCCTGCCTCATTTTTGTTGCACAGCAGTCATCTTTTTCTCTAGCAAAACCGGAAAGATATTCATCTGCTAGCTTCACAGTGTAGTATCAAGTATTTTATCAGAAAGGTTTGAAGCATATCCAAATTTAAGCTCAAGGACAAGGATACTGATTCAGAGAACTGTCATTTGTTGCTGCAGGCTATGCCTTTTGTTTCCATGACACCATCCCAGTGTGTTCATTACCATATTGTTAAGTTGTGTTCCCAGCCTGGGCAGACAGCCTTCTAGTTCATTGATTTCAGGACTGTATCTGAACATGTTCCTTCAACAGAAATAATCATTGGAACCAAACTGGCTTCTCCCAAAGAATGTGACTCCACCCACAGCAAGACAGAGAAAAAGAAAATTACTTGGGAAAATGAATTAACAGCAATAAATAAAGATGTATTTTTACCCTTGCAGATGAAGAAATAAGAGTTAATAGTGCAAAAGTCATGATCCAAAGTGCCACAGTTGTAGCAGGTTGCATGCATGCTAGTGAAGTAAAAATAATGTGACATACATGAATTTGAGAGTAATATACCAACCAGGCTACAAGCTGTGGCATGGCGAAGGAAACAACTGTATTACAAAAGGTAGCCATATGTCAGGTGTAATGTATACCTTTCCATTCATTCAAAATGCATAGCACATACCCACAAGGAATTCATGCTACTGACATTTATTTTTGCATAAGTGGGGTTTGTGAGAGTTACGGCAATTTCCTGCAATATCCTGGACAAACCTTATTGATTTTCAGAAGCAGATTGTATTAATAATACAAAAGATGATGTATTATTGTGGGACTGTATGGAACTTCATTAGGAGGAAGAACAGATTAATTCAATCTCTGGGACGTACTGTGATCTTAAAAAGATTATGTTGAACAACATGGCAGACACAAAGGATCTTTTGGGACATTATGCATGAAGTGGAATTCATTGGAAATACTTTGGCGGAGGGGAGTGCAAACTTCCACCTATAGACTCAGCCTTTGAAGCTTTGCCCTGAAGGGGGAAACATTTATCTACTGATCACCTATTATATGAGGGCAGTTCAAAGACAAACTGTATAAAAGAGTAACTGACACGGGCCTTGTCTACATTTAAATTGCTAAAGCACTGTAGTGCTTCAGTGTAGACATTACCTATGGTGACAGAAGAGATTCTCCCTTCAATATAGGTAATCCATCTCCCTGAGAGGTAGTAGGTAGGTCAATGGAAGAAATTTTCCATCAACCTAGAGCTGTGTACACAAGGATTTAGGTTGACTTAACTATGCTGCTCAAGGGTGTGCATTTTTCACACCCTGACTGACACAGTTAAGCCAACCGAATTTTCTAGTTACTCCTGGGGAAATTCTGCACCAAAAAATTAAAATTCCTGCACAGAATATTTTAAAATTCTACAAATTCTGCATATTTTGTCAAAATAACATAATATAATCATGCCAGTTTCAATTATTTTGGTAATTTATTTCAAAACACCTGTCAGCAAGTTTGCCTGTAACAACACAGACAGGAAAAAAAGATTCAGGAAATGTTCTTTTGACAAATAGATTCTTTATTAGGCATATTAATACAGAAATTAAGTAATTCATTTAAACTACAAAACAGAAACTTATTTCTTGCATCGCTCAGACGCAGTGCAAAAACATGCAGGAGTCGGGGGTAACAGAGGAGCTGAGGGAGAGGGAAGGATCCTGGGAGTGAACCTGGAGGGTTGATGGGTGTGGGTGAGAGAAGTATGGCAGAGAAGTTTACTTACCTTGGGCAATAACTGAGGTTCTTCAAGATGTGTGTCCCTGTGGGTGCTTCACTTCAGGTGACTGTGTGCCCCTGCACCTCTAGTCAGAGAATTTTGACAGCAGTACCTGGTTGGGCTGCACATGTGTTCTCCCCATCTTGTGCCTGAAGCAGTGGTTAACTAGCATTGTGCAACCAGCCTCACCCTCAGTTCCATCTCTACCACAGTGGATCTTACTAGAACTCCAAAGTAGAAGGAAGGTGGATGGGTAGTGGAGCACCCACAGGGACACACATCTTGAAGAACCTCAGTTACTGCACAAAAGTAACTTCCTCTTCTTCTTCGAGTGATGTCCCTGTGGACATCAGTGGGAAGGAGGGGCTTCAGAGTTGGGTCTGTGATTAATGGTAAGACTATTCATCCTAATAAAGTATTGGATGTTGAGCCCTGCTCAATTGCATAGTGTTGAATGAATGTATGGGCTGATGCACAAGTGATTGCTTTATGTATGTCTGTAATAAGTACATTATTAAGGAAAGCTACTGATGTGGAGAGTGACCTGGTAGAATGTGTTCTAACCCCTGATGGGGATTGTAGTTCGTGTTGACAGTAGCAGAGATAAATTCACTCTGAAATCCATTTGGAGAGTCTCTGCTTAGATATAGCTTCTCCTTTAAATCTCTCTGTAATAGAAACAGCTTTGGTACCTTCCTGAATGGTTTAGTCCATTCGAGGTAAAAGACTACTGCCCTTCTGACGTCCAGAGTAAGGAATGCCCCTTCTTGCCTGTTCTTATGAGGTTTAGGGAAGAATGCCAGAACATGGATGGGTTGGTTGACATGGAAAGAAGAGGGTACTTTAGGTAGAAACTAAAGTGGTCTTTCATTCTTGAAAAAGATGGTGTATGGGGAGTATGCCATGAGGGCCCCAAGCTCTCCTACATGTCTTGTGAATGTGATGGTGACAAGGAAGGCTACTTTCATTGAAAGGTGTAATAGAGCACATTTAGCCAAGGGTTTCAGCGGAGGTCCAGTAAGGGAATGAACTACTAATTTAAGATCCTATAAAGGTGTTGGGACTCTGAGTTTGGGATAGATGTTCTGGACACCTTGTAGGAATTGTTTTATAATTGGATGGGCAAAGACTGAGAACCCATTTACTTCATGGTGAAAGGTTGTGATCACTGCAAGGTGTATTCTGAGTGAGCTCAATGAAAGATCTGATTATTTTTAATTGAAGTATATAGTCTAGGTCTAGTGGGAGAGGAGAGATAGTGGCTCTGATTTGTTTGTTCTGGCACCATGTTTAGAATCTCTTCCATTTCTGGAGGTAGGTCGAATGTGTAGTTAACTGTCTGCTATTTAGCAAGATATCCTTCATCTCTTCTGAGCAGGTCATCTCTTCGCCTTGGTATCATGTAGGAGCCATGCTCTCAGATGGAGTATCTCCAGGTTCTGGTGCAAGATCTGGCCTGCATCTTGTGACAGGAAGTTGGAGGATGTATGGTGGACATGCTGACATCTGTTGTAGGTATGGAAAGCAAGTTTGCCTGGACCGTGTGTGCTATCAAGATGATCCTGGATTGGCTGGTATTGATCTTTTGTATAACTCCAACAACAATGGGGTAGGAGGGAAAGTGTAATGAAGAGATGCATCCCATCTGAGGAGAAAAGCCCTCTCTGGAGCAATATGTTGGACATTTTCTGTTCTTACTTGTGGCAAATAGATCTATTGCATGGAATCCCCATTGTTGGAATATGTCCTGTATCACTGAGGTGTTTATTTCCCACTCATGATCATGGGAGAACTTTCTGCTTAACATGTCTGCTGTGGTGTTCTGACATAGAAAGGCAGTGAATATGGTGATGTTGTGTTGGATGTACAAGTTCCACAATCTTAAGGCCTTGGTGCAAAGGGAGTGTGGGCTCGCTCCTCCCTATTTGTTTATATGGAACCTGCAGGCGATGTTGCCCGGCAGATTTGTATGTGTTTTGCTTTTTATCACAGGCAGAAAGCATGCACATGCATTGAGAACTGCTCACAGTTCCAGAATGTTTATGTGCAGTGTTGATTCTGAAGGAGACCACCTGCCTGGTACTGTTAGGTTGTTTAAATGGGCACGTCAGCCCACTAAGGAGGTGTCCATTGTGATTATCATTGTGAAGGGAATCTGTAGAAAAGGGACCCCTGCAAACACATTGTGCGAATGTGTCCACCACTATAGCGAGTTCTTGACCTTTTGTGGTATGTTCAAAGGCTTGCTCAGATTGTGTTTATGTGAGATGTACAATGTCCTGAGCCACCCTTGCAGGCAGCACATATGTAACCTGGCATATTTTACCAGGTGGTTGCCTCTATGTGGTCTAATAGTTGGAGGCAAGTCTTAGCAAATATTTGTGGACTGTTCACTGCAGTGTTGATCAGGTTCACTAGGGCTGCATATCAGTGTAGTGATAGTAAGGCTTTCACCTCTAAGGAGTTTAGGTGAGCCCCAACGAATTCTAGTTCTTGCACTGGTGTCACCGTTGTCTTTTGAATGTTTATTTGAAGGCTGAGTTTTGCAAAGAGTAACATTCTCTTTTGCGTGGCTTGATGGTGCCTTCCTGAGTGAGGGCCTTGGATAGACAGTCATCTAAATATGGGTACATCATGACCCATTGCTTACATAGATAGAACTTTGGAAAAAACTCGGGGAGCAATGGAGAGGCCAAAGGGCATTACCAAGTACTGATAATGATTTTGTCCCCCAAAAAATCAGAAAAACCGTCAGTGTGATGGATGTATGGTGATGTGAAAGTACACGTTTTGCAGGTCGAGGGCCAAAAACCAATCCCCTCATTCCAGTGCTGGAATTATTGTTGCTAAAGTGACCATCCTGAACCATTGTGTTTTGACAAATATATTTAGGTTTCTCAGACCAAGAATGGGCCTCCAATTTTTTTCTGGGTTACAAAACTATGGGAGTAAAAACCCTTCCCTCTGTGTTGTTCCAGACCTGGTTCTACCACACCCAATTGCAGGAGATGGTCTACTTCCTGTCTCAGAAGGTTCTTGTGAGAGGAGTCCCTGAAGATGGACGGCGTGGGTAGGGGCAATGGAGGTGAATAACCAGTGTTGATAATTTCCAGTACTCATTTGTCTGAAGTCATAATTCACCTTGCTGGGTAGAATGGTATTAAAAGGTCTGTAAATGGATGGTTCGTAGAAACTGGTTTCAGCAACTTGAATTGGGGGAGGTCTGTTGAGTCCTCAACCAAACCTTAAAATTTGATGTTTCAGTGCTGATTGTTGTGGCATGGGAGGTTGAGATGGGGTTGGCCTACATCTTGTGGGTCTTTGTCTCCACCTCTGGGTATCATACTGCCTCTGTCTTGAGTGTTGCATTGAATAATATCTGCCTTGATTTTAATTTTGTGCAAATGTGTAGATGCCTAAAGATGAAAGAGTCACTTTAGAGTCCTTCAGTGTAAGGAGGGACTTGTCGGTCTTCCCCACAAACGATTTTGGAACTTCAAAGGGAATATCCTCTACAGTAGATTGCATGTCCCTTGGGGATCCAGACAGGTGGAGCCAAGAGGCCTGTCGCATCACTATGGAGGTTGCAACGGCTCTTGCCGCTGTGTCTGCCAAGTCTAAGGATGCCTGGAGAGCAGTTCTAGCCAGGAGCTGGCCTTTGGAAATGAATGACCTAAATTGCTCCTTTTTGTCTTTTGGCATAAAGTCAATAAATTCAGACAGTTTAGAGTAATTGGTGTGCTTGTATTTCGTCATCCAGGCCTCATAGTTGGCGATTCTGAACTGTAATGTTGCTGACGAATAGGCCTTGCGACCAAAAAGATCTAGTCTTTTACACTCTTTATCATACAGGGTGATCCTTGAATAGTGTTGCCTGCCCAGTTCATTGACCACCTCTACCACCAATGAGTTTGGATGGGGCTGTGAAAATAAAAATTCTAGTCCCTCTGATGGGACATAATACTTTTTATCTGCCCATTTACATGTAGGGGGAATTATAGCGGGGTCTACCAGATAGTCTTGGCAGGCTCATGAGTACTTCATTTATGGAAAGAGCAATTTTGGATCAGGCTGATGTGTGCAGTATGTCCAACAACTTGTGTTGGGACTCAGCAACCTCTTCCAAGGGGATTTGGAGCATGTCTGAAATTCTTTTAAACAGCTCCTGAAAATGCTTAAAATCATCTCCTGTAGTAGGTGGTGAAGGCATGATGGTCTTGTCAGGAGAGGAAGAAGTGTTAGTTGCAAGAGTGGATCTAGAGTCTCCTCTGTTTCCTCAAAAGTCTCTTCAAGGTGCTCACAGGGTACTGCCTCTGACATTGATAGGGAACATCTCTGTCTTTCCCTGGAAGTATTGGGAGGTTTGGAGAAATGTGGCCTAATTAACTGCACCACAGGTGTGAGATGGGGAGAGTGCACATGTGGCCCAACTGAGTACTGCTGTTGAAATTCTTTAACTAGAGATGCAGGGGTGCACAATCATCTGAAGTGGAGCAACCACAGGGACATCACTCGAAAAAGAACAGAGGAGATTTGGGGCAGGGAGAGGGGAGGGATTTTTAGGGACCCTCCCCCATACCGACCCTGGCTGACCGCTAGCCACTCCCATTCAGTCAGGCACATCTTCCCCTTTCCCCATGTCCCCCTGCACTCCACATCCCTGTGTCCCCCTGCATCCCCTCCCTCCTGTCCCTATATGACCTTGTAGCCCCCCTCCCATTCATCCCTTGTCCCAATGTTGTCACCCCACTAGCTTCTGAACCCATGTCCCAGTCTGTCCACTGCATTAGACATTCTGAACCCCAGTCGGTGACCCCCCAGCAATCCCGTGTGCCCAGTTCTGTCTGCCTGGTGCCTCCTCATCTGGCCCCACTGTGAGGAACGCAGCCTCTCTGGCCAGCTGCCCTTTCTTCTGATGCCACAGCAGGCCCTGGTAGGTGAAAGGTGTAACTGCAGTGCCTCTCCAGCAGAATCTATATTCTGCGGAGAAAAAAAAATCTGCAGGGGGATATAAATTTTGCATGTGCACAGTGGTGCGGAATTTCCCCAGGAGTATCTAGTATACAATCATAGGACTGGAAGGGACCTCAAGAGGTCATCTAGTCCAGTCCCCTGCACTCATGGCAGGACTAAGTATTATCTAGACCATCCCTGACAGGTGTTTGTCTAACCTGCTCTTAAAAATCTCCAATGGTAGAGATTCCACAACCTTGCTAGGCAAATTTATTCCAGTGCTTAACCACCCTGATAGCTAGGAAATTTTTCCTAATGTCCAACCTAAACCTCCCTTGCTGCAATTTAAGCCCATTGCTTCTTATCCTATCCTCAGAAGTTGAGAACAATTCTTCTCCCTCCTCCTTGTAACAACCTTTTATGTACTTGAAAACTGTTATGTCCCCTCTCAGTCTTCTCTTTTCCAAACTAAACAAACCCATTTTTTTCAATCTTCCCTCATGGGTCATGTTTTCTAGACCTTTAATCATTTTTGTTGCTCTTCTCTGGACTTTCTCTAATTTGTCCACATCTTTCCTGAAATGTGGCTCATCCAGAACTCCAGTTGAGGCCTAATCAGCGCAGAGTAGAGCGGAAGAATTACTGCTCGTGTCTTGCTTACAATAGTCCTCTTAATACATCTCAGAATGATGTTCGCTTTTTTTGCAACAGCGTTAAACTGTTGACTCATATTTAGCTTGTGGTCCACTATGACCCCCAGATCTCTTTCTGCAGTACTCCTTCCTAGGCAGTCATTTCCCATTTTGTATGTGTGTAACTGAGTGTTCCTTCCTAAGTAGACTACTTTGCATTTGTCCTTATTGAATTTCATCCTATTTACTTCAGACCATTTCTCCAGTTTGTCCAGATCATTTTGAATTTTAATCTTTTCCTTCAAAGCACTTGCAACCTCTCCCAGCTTGGTATCGTCCTCAAACTTTATAAGTGTACACTCTATGCTATTATCTAAATCATTGATGACAATATTGAACAGAACCAGATCCAGAATTGATTCCTGAGGGACCCCACTCATTATGTCTTTCCAGCATGACTGTGAACCACTGAAAACTACTCTCTGGGAATGGTTTTCCAACCAGTTATGCTCCCACCTTATAGTAGCTCCATCTAGCTTGCTTTTCCCTAGTTTGTTTATGAGAAGGTCATGCGAGACAGCATCAACAGCTTTACTAAAGTCAAGATATACCACGTCTACTGCTTCCCCCCTATCCACAAGGCTTATTACCCTGTCAAAGAAAGCTATCAGGTTGGTTTGACATGAATTGTTCTTGACAAATCTATGCTGACTGTTACTTATCTTATTTTCATCTATATGTTTGCAAATTGATTGCTTTATTATTTGCTCCATTATCTTTCCAGGTACAAAAATTAAGCCGACTGGTCTGTAATCCCCCAGGTTGTCCTTATTTCCCTTTTTATAGATGGGCACTATATTTGCCCTTTTCCAGTCTTCTGGAATCTCTCCCATCTTCCATGACTTTTCAAAGATAATTGCTAATGGCTCAGATATCTCCTCAGTCAGCTCCTTGAGTATTCTAGGATGCACTTCATCAGGCCTTGGTGTCTTGAAGTCATCTAATTTGTATAAGTCATTTTTAACTTGTTCTTTTCCTATTTTAGCCTTTTCTGGTCCTACCTCATATTCACTAGACGTCCAATCACCACCAACCTTGGTGAAAATTGAAACAAAGAAGCCATTAAGCACCTCTGCCATTTCCACATTTTCTGTTATTATTTTTTCCCCCTCATTGAGTAACGGGCCTACCCTGTTGTGAGTCGTCTTCCTCTTGCTTCGAATGTATTTGTAGAATGTGTTCTTGTTACCCTTTATTTCTCTAGCTAGTTTGAGCTCATTTTGTGCCTTGGCCTTTCTAATTTTGTCCCTACATACTTGTGTTATTTGTTTATATTCATCCTTTGTAATTTGACTTAGTTTCCACTTTTTGTAGGACTCTTTTTTCATTTTTAGATCATTGAAGTTCTCCTGGTTAAGCTAGGGTGGTCCCTTCCCATATGTCCTACACAGTGGGATAGTTTGCTCTTGTGCCCTTAATAATGTCTGTTTGAAAAACTGCCAATTGTCTTCAGTTGTTTTTCCCCTTAGACTTGCTCCCCATGCAATCTTACCTACCAACTCCCTGAGTTTGCTAAAGTCTGACTTTAGTGTAGACCAGCCCTTACTCATGAGTGCGCTTGTTCTGAACTGAAGCTGTGATGAACTTGTGACCACAGTTCCCCACTGCCCTGGGTGGCATTGAAGGGCCGGAGCACTTTCTGGAGTTAGGGATGATGTCTGGTAAGCTTATTAGCATGTGTGTAGGTTCTTGTATTGTTTTCAATGTGTTTTATCTGTAATGCTTTTACCTTAAAAATTTACTTGCTTAGAAAGAGCGGTGTGGTAACTTAACAGTGGCAATTATATTGTTTTTCATCTCTGAGGGCAAAAGGAAAGCAGGCTGACTTTGCTGGGGAGGGTACTGTGCAGTCTGAAAATGCCCCATGCAGGAGGAAGAGACACTCTGGTTTCCACCCAAGTGGGGTGATGGCTGTGGGGCCAGGAGCCTGGTTATAGTACGAGAGGGGGAGAAAGAAGATTCAGTTTATTTTCCTGTCTCTGCCACAGATTTTTTCTATGACCTTGAATAAGGTCAATTCACCTCTTTATACTTCAGCTTTACCATACGTGAAATGGAGATAATTGTTATTCTAAAGATGATGGAAGTCTTGTTTATTTTTATTAGAGTAATTAGAAAAAGAATTCATTATTTAAGGAAAGAGGCAGCATAATCTCTTGGAACATCCCATTCACTAAGTTATCTACAGTGGGAGTGTGAGAGTGTCCTATTTAGTCACCTTGTATAAAATGTGTGGTAGAGTTCTTAAAAATTATTGCAACATTCACTTTTTCTAACTATCTTACTGAGGAATCTGCATGACCAAAAAGTAGTAGCTTTTGTGAATACAATCATCTGCAGCATTATGTATGAGGTGTAGAGAAATGACAAAGTGTGTACCATTGATAGCCACCTCACATTTATGGAAGTCACACTCGTACTCAGATACAAGTGTAGTGATACAATATATTTAATACAAAAATATCTTGATCTGATTGAAATATACACTTTATCTCAGATTTAGTGAAGCATTCAGGATATATTTCTTTGTTGTTGTTGTTGTGTTTTTTGGCTTATCAACTATGTTATGTATAGCAAAACAATTACGAAAATACAAAATGAAGAAAAAAATCAGATTGAAAATTGTGAGAAGAAATGTAAAACTATCACAAATTCGGGACACAGCGTTTGCATTCAGCAATACCTACTCAGTGTCACTGAGTCAAATTTGGCCCCAAATCTCTCTACATCACTTTAATCATGTGCCCAACAGAGTTTTAAGTATAATGAAGGCAAAATTTGGGAGAATCTGTAACAATTGAGAAAATGTGTTTACATGAATCTAAGATGTAAGCTGCTGTTACCACAACATCAGGAATTACATCTCTCCTGACCGTTGTTTAAAAGACATTTTTAAGACTGGAGTTTTTACTTTGTTAAGGAAACCATAGCTTCCCAGGTTGAAGCTGTCTTCCAGTGCACCATAATTCACTCTGCCTGTAGCTTTGGGCATTATATCCCTCTGTCACTTATATTTTCAACCCAGGGGGTAATACTTCTCCTCTCTAAACATGTACCACAATCAATATATATTATATATTGCATGGTTAGTATGTCATTGATTGTCAAATTTATTGAGTTAACAAGTAAGAAATATATCAAGTAAAAACTTAGTAGTTGCTTCAAGGTTCTGTGCAGCAGATGTTTAATGGCTTCATACACAGACAGAGGATTTGTTTGGAGACTGCCCTGGAATTAATGTAGTACGATATTCTTGCTCTAGAGTTTGACAGTATATCACATTATTCTTATTTAAGGTATACCAGGAGCCTTCTGAATTTTAAAGAACTGTATGGAAGGTACTAGAGAGTAAACCTATAATTCTCAAAATACTTATAAATAAAGCACTTCTGTTTGTATGTGCTCCAGAAAGAAAGGCATTTCTGCAGGTGAGAAATGTATCCAACCTGAGCTAAATAATACAAATTCCTTTTTAATTAGAATTTTATTTTTATTTGCTACATTTTCACCACTGATTGATAATTATAATGAAATTAAATGACTGGGAGAACCTATAAATTAAACACCTAACCCTCTAATCATATGTACGTAGACAGATCAATATAAAGAAAAATATTAATATAGCTATGAATACATTAAAAAATATAAAGATAGGCCTGAATTTTCAAAAGTGACTGGTGATTGTGGCTACTTAAGTTGATCCACCTAAAGAGGCCTGATTTTCAAAGAGCAGGTTCTCAGCACGTTCAAAAATTCCAGCCCCTACTAGGTGTGTGAAGTTGGATACTCAAAAAGCAGAAACAGCCAAATCATTTTTGAAAATTTAAGCTGAGTTCATATAGATAAATATGCTTAATGGATAAGCTATATACACTATACTGTGTGTGTGTATATATATATCTTATAGGTTTTACATATGGGGACCTTCCCTCACTTTTCATGAGGTGCTAGGGAGAAGGGTGATGAGGGAGGAAGGCATGGTCCCCATCTGGGCTTCTCCCGATTAAATTAATTCAACCCTGGTCCCAAAACAGTTAATTCAGGCTGCAATCACAATAAAATTAAATTAATTTCCCCCCTCTTCCACTGACAAGTCCCAATGCAATTAATGTAGTTGCCGCCCATTCCCCCCCATTTTACCTGTCTGCATGGCTCCACTGCTTCTGCTCCCCCACTCAATCCCCCCAAGCAGTTGAAGTCCTGGATTCCGTCCCTGCCGCTGTTCTGGACCGTGCTCGCCCTCTGACTACCCCTCTCCCCATATTCTCCTCCTGCCCTCCAAGAAACAAAGAGGGAGTACAGCAGCAGACAGTTTTCCAGGAGAGGATAGGGAAGGCAGAGGGCAGAGTCTGGGCCAGGGGACACTTCAGAGGCAAATGGGAGAGGAAGGAAGAATTGGAGTCTCCCAGCCTGGGAAGAACCCAGCTGTTCAGGGCCTGCTCATTTCTTCCTCCTCCGCATCTCTATGAAAAATGCAGTAGGCGGCCTGCTCCCTCCTGATCCAGAAAGCTTCTCAAGCTGTGGTGCTCCCTCCCTAGGAGCCTGTGCCTGCTCCTTGGAGAGGGAGAGCAAAGCAGAGGAAGACAGGACTCCAGAACTGCTGAAGAAGGATCTCCTTTCACTTCCCCCACCTTGCCAGCTGCTGCTGCTCCCTGACTACATGTGAGAGTCCAGAGTACAGGAAGAAAGAATAAGTTATAATGGGGAACAGTTAGGGATGCAGCCAGAGTTTTCCTAAGGAGGCAGCCCAGGTTACCTGCCAAATAGCAGAGGTTGCAGCATGCACTTCATTCCCAATTTCCTCACTGGTATGATCCTGCATTCCAAGAGGTACACACATGCATATGGTATTCCTCTTCTCCCCCTTCACACTGTCATACATGTCCATGCAGAGCTGCCATCTCTTCTTCTTCTTTAGTGGGCCCAGAAGCACAAGGGGTGGAGGAGGCAGCATATGGAAATGGTAATCTGGCATAATGGGAAACTGAGAGCTGGGTTAGGGACCTCTCCCCCTTCCCCTCCCACCAGAGAGACCATCAGCAGCCAGGACATTTCCTCCCCTCCCAATAGAGAGGCTGGGATCATCAATTTGTAGTATTGTTGGTCTATGACCAAGGGGTGAGGGTGAGGGGCTGGGTCCCATGGGAACAATACACTTGAGAGGTCTGCTGCCCCCTATATTTAGGTTGCCTAATATTTTACACTATTTTTAAGAGATATGGCACTTCATAATTTGCAGCAATTTGGTAGGGTGATAGTCCTGAAGTATGGATTGCACAGACAACCTTAACACACACACACAACTATTGGTCTGATTTGCAAAGGCGTTGAGCTCCCCACAACCCATTTGATATTAATGGGAGCACAGATGCTTAGCATCTTTGAAAAATAAATTATATATGTGTAAACTATATGCACATTAGACACTAGTTTGTGATTCAATAAACAAAGTGGGAATTGAGAGGTAAATGCTATAAATGGCACTATCATGCAAACTACCTTCCAACATTTCATAATATTTTGGATAGTTTTTGCTTCTGTTAGCCAAAAAAGTCTTATTTTCATCAAATGTCAACTATAATAGCACAAAGATTAATTAAATGATAAAAATGCAGTGACCCTTTTGACTCTGAGACAAGATATGATTTTTTTTTAAAATACAAAACACATGATTTGAACTCAGGAACCTTTGAAATAGCAGAGATGTTATCTAGTAGAGTACATATTGTTTGGTGAATATCCATGGGAAATTGCAGACATTGCCTGATTCTGTACCCTTTACTGAAGCAAAGCTACCACTGACATCTAAACATATTGAGAATGATGAAAGAAGGAATAAGAGTATCGAACATAAAGGCTAGAAAGTTCAATTAAAGTTCACTCCATGATCTAAATATACATTATAAGAAGTCTAACTAAAAATAGGTTTGATTTATTGTTTTTTGCTTCTTCAATAAAAAGGAGACAAAGAAAAGAAACTCTTGATATGTTCACTACAAATGTTTGTATAAAAGATATTTATTCAAATGATTCACAGCAGTGAATTAATCTGTAGATCAACAAAAAAATAAGATTCTCTATCAAATTCAGTTCTATATAGATAAGAAAAGTAGTGTATTTCCTCAAATTTGTGATTACTATGACTATCACCACTCAGTTTATGATGTTCCAGTTATCACAATTCTCCATAAACATATCTGCTTCTAATTTCGTGATGTTACATTTTCTACCAATATTCATATGCAAAGCATTTAGCTATTTAGTTACCATTTTCTTCTTTCATCCCTCTTCTTTACAGACTTTTCCCTAAGTATTTGGTAGTCTGACAAATCTCCTTTGTATATCTTCCCCTTCTCATTCCAAATTTGAAGAAGGACCAATAAAGTCAGAGGGCCAGATTTGTCTCTGGCCAATTTTCAGGTGTGTAGAAAAGGGTCAAGGATCCTTTCTCCCACCCCATGTGCACAAGGTCCAGGGATAAATCAATCCATGTGCTTAAGTGAACACAGGCCAAAATTTCCAGAGATACTTAAGTGCCTAATTCCTCTTGAAATCAAAGGGAGTTGGGTGCCCAAATACCATTGAGGATCTGGGCCACAGAGATTGCTCTCTCCTACTGGTCCTGGGGGCACACATCTCCTCAAAATGAGTGGGAAGAACAGAAAAGGTGTCAGGCTCAAGGCCTTAAGCCATTTGCACCAACTCACAGTGTGGGCCATGCACAATGGGGGTGGGGGGTGGGGGTGGGCAGGAATCTCCCTTCCCAAAGACATCTCCTGCCCCATGGGTGCCTGTCTGTACTTGTTAAAGACTTGTATAGAGGCACCTGGCTTTCAGTGCAGTGCCACTTACAACATTTTTGTCACTCTCTCATGTTACCTGGAATTTCTGCTCTCCTCTTGAGCATCCCTCTTTCCTGCCTGCACACCTACGTCACCATCATATGTTAAGGGAAATTGAGGTGGATACTGGTTTTGTCCTTTTGTGTTCTGTCTAGTGCATTGTTTCAGAAATTCCAAGAGATTTTTTTAGGCCTTTTGAGACAATCTATTCTAACACGACATATATAACTAGAATAATTTTGCATACTCCCTGAACTAGCTCATTCATCCTCTTCTCAGCTACCATGGTGATGAGCACATTTATAAGATACATAGATTTTGCTAGATAATAGCCACAACACTTAAACTAGGAAAACAAATTTCAACCCTGTTATTAACTTTATCATTCAGCAGAACAGACTGTCCATAAAACACCACATAATTTCCTATTTTATTACTCCCTTTGATCCTCTACTACATTGTAACATCTCTCCTCTTTCTAAGCCTATTATGACCCTCCTTAGATCATGGTTTGACAAGCTTAGCTGACAGTTTCTGCAGAATTTAAGATTTCATTTTATATGTGTTTGTGCACGCATACACACATATATATGTGCATATGTGTGTGTATGCGCACACACGCACACACACACTCTCACTCCTTACACACACACACGCAAAGTTTATGTTGCTAATGTAATATCAGTGCAGCACTATTTCCTTAAATATTAAGGCAAACACATCAGATGCTGACACCTTCCTCAGCTGCTTTGTATGACTTTGGCAGCACAAGGTATCCACAATACTGACTTAACTAATCAGTGGAAAAGTCTCCTAGTGTGAGAAATATCAGGGTAGCACAGAGTCACTTTGGCACTTCTTACACAACCCCCCACCCCACCCCACCCCAACTCCTAACATAAGGAGTATTTAACAGAGTGACTGTCCCTTTAAGGGTATGCAGGGACTAAGGGTCAGTCAACACCTGTTCCATGGTGTGTCCCTTTAAGGTTCCAGGAATTCTGGATGGAAGCCTAGGGCAGAGAAGAAGCAGGTGTTGGGAGAGAGGAAGTGGTCTCAGGGGATAGTCAGTTTTTGGGGAAACCTGGGTTACTATCTCTTTAAGTGCTCCAGGACCAGGAGCCTGGTAGAGTGGGTTGAGCAAGGCTCCATTCTCTCACTGCCAATGGGGACACACACTGGGAAGGAAGGATGTATATATTCTGACTCCTCTTTCAGAACAGGTAAGACACCAGCAATGGAATGGACTGAGCTGAGGCTGCAGCTGGCCTGACCTGCACTAACCATAAGGAGGGCTGTGCAACTCCTGCAGCAGAAAGAGAGTCTGACCAAGTCCACACAGATCGAAGGATGATAATTCAGGGACACCTGAGTCCAGGAGGGGAAGCCTGACTGAACTTCTAAAGACCCCAAAAAAGTGGGCTGTGGAACTCCTGAATGAAGGAGAGGAGTGGGGTCTGAGGGCTGAGAGTGTGTTTTCAGGAAAAAGATTAAGGCTAAGTCTGCACTAGAGAACTTACAGCAGCACAGCTGTACCAATGCAGCTGCAATGCTATAAGATCTCTCATGTAGCTGCTCTATGCCAACAGGAGAGAGCTCTCCCATCGACATAGCACTGTGTACACTACACTTATGCCAGCAAAACTTATGTCACTCAGGGAGTGGTTTTTTCACACCCCTGAGCGACATGGGTTTTGCGGACAAGAGTGGTCGTGAGGACATGGCTTAAAGAAATAAGACCCCAGAAAGGGAAAATCTTGTCTAAGTATTCAAGCCTGTAAGTTATTACCAAGAATGAAAGGGGAAATTTAGGCAGAGTGCCCGCAGGACCACTTCAGTCCACAAAGGGCACTCTGGGAAGGCATTCATCTACAGAGAATGCCTGCGGATTCACTATGCCATGGCTACCAGGACAGCCTCTCTGGGCTACAGGCAGCCAAGCATAAGTTAGAGCAGTCCTGAGGTTACTCTAACTAACACCAGCGATCAGTCAATTCCCAGTGGACCCAGGATTAGTTGCCCCTCTAAGTTGAAACAGATGCTAGGGCCTTCCTGATCATTTCCCTAAAGACAGAAAAATCAGTGAAGTGGAACATCTTGTTTTATTTACATCAGCCCTGAAACACAGGTGGTCACAAACATCACATAGATAAAAATTCTGTTACATGAATCTCAGACAAAACATGTCAGGATCCCAGGGAGAACCTCTGCATCAAAAATTTACCCTAGTCAGAAAGATTTAGGCAAAAAGCAAACTCTCCTGATGAGAGCAAAAGCTCACTCAAAGAACCAAAAACCAATGTCATCACCACATTTTTTTAAAGTCTGAGCTGTTCTCAAGTGCTACAAAAAAAGAACATATAAATGTACGTGTGACCATCTAGTGACTTCTGCCATGGCACATCTTTATCCTATTCCTCTCTATTGAGTTCTGCTTAACACAGTTCAGATAGATCCCATGTTGGGACCAAAAGTTCTGAGAGATGTGAATTACTGAAGAAAGGTATAATTGTGTGGTCAATCCTGAACACATCTGTTGCTCTGTCTTTGTACCACCACCACCTCTCTCACATTCTTACATCTGTATTTCACTCTCTCTTTCACAACTGCTATATGTCTGGAACTTCTGGGAGGTTTTAATCAGTCCCCTTTCCACCTTCCCCAAACCTGTGAAAATACTCAAAGGATAAGATAAATTTTCCACTGACATTGGATGATATGTCAAAGAATGACTTAGGGCATGAGTTCTCAACCGGGGAGCATGCCCACCCTCACTCTTTCTTTATGGCAGTTTGGGGAAGGGGGTCTCAACACAGGCACTGACTTCATCATTTGCTGGGGGGTGCTCGATCCCTGCTCCACCCCAGGCCTCGCCCCCACTCCACCCCTTCCCTCAAGGCCTCACCCTACCATGCCTCTTCCTGCCCCCACTCTGCCTCTTCCTGACCATGCTGCACACCTTTCTGCCCTGTTCTGCCCCCTCCCCTGAGAACCCCACCTTCATTACCACCTCCCCCCAGCGCCTCCTGCCTGCCGCTGAACAGCTGATTATGGCAGGTGGGAGGCGCTGAGAGGGAGGGGAAGAAGCAGATTGGCGGGGCCCACCAGCAGGTGGGAGGCCCTGGGGGTAAGGAGGAGGAGCTGATCGGTGGGACTGCCAGTTGGTGCTGATCACCCACTATTTTTTCCACGTAGGTGCTCCAGACCCAGAGCACCCACAGAGTCAGTGCCTATGGGTCCCCAAACACTTTTTTGTTGTTATATGAGCTCACAACTGAAAAGGATTGAGGGCATCAAGTAGTCCCACCTATTATCTTATGTATACAACAGTTTCTTATCTGAAGATAAATATTTATATTTTAAAGTAAATAATATACTTAGAATGTTTGTTTGTTTTCTAATTTCCCTCCTCCCCTCAAACAGTTCTCTTTTGGTTTCATAATGAAGGAGAAGATAAACAATTGTATTTGATTTGGTTTCCAGAAAGCAAGGGTTTTTGGGTTTTTTTCCTTCTTCCCCTTCAAGGGCATTTGTTAAGTAGAATATGGCCACCTCCTTGCATGCCATCTTGGTGAGATTATTAATACATGAAAATAAATTAAGTGGGTTCTGTTGCAGAAATTAATGGATAGGGAAATAATGCAGTCCCACAAACAAAAATAAAGAAGATCATTTTCATTTAAAAATATTTAAATTTTTAAATGAAATGGCACAGGCCACCTTAATTCTGGCATTTCCTAACTTTTGAGTGCTTGACATTGCTATCTTA
Source organism: Emys orbicularis (assembly GCF_028017835.1). NCBI lineage: Eukaryota > Metazoa > Chordata > Testudines > Emydidae > Emys > Emys orbicularis. The sequence continues at coordinate 148,341,863 of NC_088684.1, read as the reverse complement.
ACATTCTTTTATTGTACTTTTTTTGTAAAATTATGTGTGCTTTCCAAAAATAAAACTTCAATTCAAAACCTAGTTAAGGTTGCAGAGAGACAATAATGTACATATCTATCACATGATTAACAAACCTTAAACAATTAAGGAAATTGATAGTTAAAGATACAAAACTTATCATGACTATCCCAGAAACAAATTATTCCTAGCATGTATGTATGCTTCATCATATCACAACCTTAACAGTGATGAAAAATAAAAACACTATCCTTTCACCGGTGATCTAAAATATAAATATTTCTAAATCTAAACTCTATGTCTAATTTATGACTGGTTCCTGTGATTGCCCTATAGGCCAGAATCTCTAACATGCTCTTCCAGCGTGCCCCCTACTTCAGGGCTTCCGAGGGGATCCTCGGAAGGCAGCCATATTAATGTTCCCCATAGTGCCGGTAATGGGGGAGTCCTTCCCTGTCAGGATAGAGCCCCTTCACGTTGTGCCAGCCATTTTATATAGCCAAAGGGGATGGAAAGGGGAAGAGGATCTTGCCCAATCTATTTATGATGGCTTTTTCTACTCATTTTATTGCTTTTAACTGTTTAGGTTTTGTAAAATGAAGTGCTTTTTTCATTTGTACACACACAAATATGTGTATTCCCAGATATGCGGCATTACAGGAATTAATGTTGAGAGAATATATCATTAATTTATCGATAAAAGTACAAAAATTTGTAATTGTCCCAAAATCACGCATTATAAACCCAGGAAATTTAGAGTTAATATTAAATTTAGAAGAAATCCAAATAAGTGAAGTTATGGAAATGCACAGTTAATGCACTCAAAAAGCCTTAATTTTATCTTGTAGCAACACCATCTAATAACCATACAATTATGATAAAGACATTTTAGCATTTGTGGTCCTGGAGTAGATTAAACTATTTTTTAAAGATGGGTTAGTTTTGCTTCTTCCCACCCCCAACCTCATGGCACTACCTGAATGGTTGAAAAGCCAGATGGACATACACACCTAGCATGTTAAATTAGATGAATAATCCTATAAAAGGAAAGCAGAATGACGTGCATATGCTGAAAGGCTGAACATCATGAAAATGTTAACTTTTGTGACTTGATGAAGGACTTTTTTTTTTGCACCAAGATGTTGCATAAATTAAATTATGGGACCACTTATACAGTTCTGTTACTATGCCTGGATTATACATGGGGCCCTGAGTATTATACAGAGAACACTCAGATGAGTGCCATCATGGATAGAACATCCATATTTGTGCCAATTTGTTTTCAGGATGGTCTTTCTCTTCCTAATGCATTAAATGGCCTTCCCTTTAGATAATGATTTTTTTTAAGTTACATTAAATCACCCTTGAAATAAAGACAATGTAAATGATAGTAAGAGGGCTTGAAAAAAAAATCCCTACTTTTTAGAAACTAAAGCCATAGTTTAACAGAAGTGTTTGTGTTTAAGCATAGCCAATATTATTAAGTCCACATAACAGCAAATTTGAAAACTGCAAGAAACAACAAAAAAGAGGGCTGGGGGGGGGGGGGTGGTCAGGGAAAGTAAGAAAGAAAGGAATGAAAGTCTCTTTATCCAGGCTTCCATTTAGGATTCATTTCAACCCTGAAAAGGACACACAATACAATCATGTAACATTAACTTATATAAATAACCTGGGCATTTTTCTGTGACACAATATTCCACAAACACAAATTGTACATTCAATCATCTTGTCAGCCAAAGTAAAGAAAAACATATTTATTAGAACCTAGAGACTTGAAGATAGAAATAGATACCCTCACTAAAAGATTCTGCCTGCTACTAGAAGATTTTTTAAGTGTATAAGCATAAATCCAAGTTAAAAAAAAAGTTCTCTCAAACAGAGGCTTCAGTGATTGCCTTTCCAACAATTTTTCTAAAACATCATGTTCCAATGCCTCATCATCTATTCCAGTATATTTTCTCAGAAACTGTTCAATAGATCCAGTGTCAGAAAGTACAGAAAATGTATCTAGATTAAGGAAATGAAAACTGGTTAGCTACAATAGTGCTACATTCATAGAACTGGTCAAACTAATAAGAACTGACCTGAACCTTTGGTGAAACCAAACCACTTTTAAAATAATAATAAAAAAGTATATTTTTAATGTTTTCATTTACTTTTGAACTTCCTAAAGTAAAAGTGCCAAATGTCACACAAGATGCAATTCTAGCAGAATTTTGGCCCTAACTAGAAGCAACAAATACTAGAGAAATACAACGAAGTCTCATGAGAAAGTCTGTTCTTGTGAGAATCCCAGCCCAATTTTGAAGGCCCAAGAGGTTCAGCTACTTTGACTGAGGATGAGTTAAGTATATGAACCAAAATAACCCACTAAACCTTTGGAGATTTGGCCATCAGTTTCATAGCTCTTCCTTGTCAAATGTTTTGAAGGTTGTCAGATTCATGTTTCTAGATTTGTAAATCCCAAGGCCAGAAGGGACCGCTGTGCTCAGCCTCTACTCCTGAGGGATGTGATTTTGTCCTGAAAATTAATACAATCCGAGAAGAGGGAAGGTTTTAATTTCTTTCTAGTAGCCTGCATGCTATTCATATTTTATTTAATATTTGTGAAGTTCTATCGCACTTTATGAATAAAAACAATAGGTGGATATGGCACTGTAGAAGCAAATGACAGATGCTTACTATCTAAAGAAACAGAATACAAGGTATGAAATTAAATAAAGGTGGCATAAAAGGGTAAGAATGAAGAAGTTACAACAACATTGAAAGATCAAGCAACATATGTATTGTTACATACATATCTCATCAATTGCTTTTTTGATTGCTTTTGTTTTAATATTAAAATTTGAGCACAGTCAGCTGGAGGTCAGCAACAGAAGGTAAGTGAAAAGAGGGATTTAATGGAGAAGTAACGTTGCAAGGCATAAAGGGCCCAGGGGGGTATTACAGACACAGAAGACAACATGAGAAAAAGCAAAGACTTTATTACCGAATTGGAATCGTGAAATTTCCAAAGTTACTAAGTGTTGGCCTATCTCTGCTCCCATTGAAGTTAAAGGGAGTTTTATCACTAACTTCACTGAAAGCAGTTAGGTGAATACTGACAACTTTTGAAAATTTCACCCTCAATAATTAAGATAGAAGCTAGCTCCTCATTACAAATTCCAGTTTTAACCCTATCATCACCCTCACCAAAAAGTTTCACATGCTGCATCTCTTCTTAGGGTGGAGTTTTCTCTCTCGTGTTTGGTAAATATCACAAAGACTTTACGTTGTGAGTTTTGAAAAATGTACCTGAGAAAGATTATAAAACATGAGCCACCTAAATGTTTCAGGAGTAGCCCTGAGAGGAAACTGAAGGACTATCTTGTGTTTAAAGGAGACTGTAAGTTAAAACTGTTTGCTTTTTCTCCACGTAGCTGTCATCTTTCTAAAGAGACCAGCTGTCCCAGTTTTTAATATGATGCCCCAGTCTCCCAAGAACTTTTTTTCTGAAATATCCCAGTTATCCATTTCATCATTCACAACTTAATTTTTTTAATACTTATTGTGATAGACCCAGGCCAGTTGAGTACAACAAAGTAGCAGAAGGCAGATATACTGGCCACTGGATTAGCAGTTTTCTGTTCCCTGACTGACCAGAGCAGGGGCTGCTCCAGGCTAATGAGAACACCTGACTCCAATTAACCTGCAAAGAGTCAGGTGAGGCCATTAAGGTAATGTGAACACCCGACTCTAGTTAAGGCCCTTTTGATACTATAAAAGGACTCACTCCAGTCAGGCTGGAGAGAGCCAGGGAGCCAGAGGAGAGGAAGTGCGGCTGAAGGGCTGGTTAATGAAGACACCCTCAAACCATTGGTAAGGGAGCCCTAAGGTAAGGGTGAAGAAGGGAGAAGCAGGAGAGCTGTGGGGAAGTGGCCCAGGGAAATGTAGCAACTCTGGCAGTGAAAGGTTGGCTGCCAACAGCTGCTACCATTAGGGTCCCTGGGCCGGAACCCGGAGTAGAGGATGGGCCGGGTTCCCCCTCAACCTGCCACTACAGAAACACCTCCTGGGAAGGGAAGACAGGCCCCTGTCAGGACAGGAGGCTAAACTGTTCTGAAATAAGCCCTAGAGACAACAGAGACTGTGGAAGTTCTCTCACCAACTTCCTGCTGGCTTATGATAAAAAGGGCTCAGTAGACTGTAACCCTGGCCCTGGAGAGAGAACATAAGAACATAAGAAAGGCCGTACTGGGTCAGACCAAAGGTCCATCTAGCCCAGTATCTGTCTACCGACAATGGCCAATGCCAGGTGCCCCAGAGGGAGTGAACCTAACAGGCAATGATCAAGTGATCTCTCTCCTGCCATCCATCTCCATCCTCTGACGAACAGAGGCTAGGGACACCATTCTTACCCATCCTGGCTAATAGCCATTTATGGACTTAGCCACCATGAATTTATCCAGTCCCCTTTTAAACATTGTTATAGTCCTAGCCTTCACAACCTCCTCAGGTAAGGAGTTCCACAAGTTGACTGTGCGCTGCGTGAAGAAGAACTTCCTTTTATTTGTTTTAAACCTGCTGCCTATTAATTTCATTTGGTGAAAGGGCTACATGGAGGGTCGCAGTGAGCCACTGAGGCTAGCATAAACCGCCTAGAAGTGCGGGACCCATGGGGACAAGGTCAGAGCTCTGCCACATTATATAAAGTTTGTTCAGAACTTATTGCTATATCAGGTAAAACCTACACTTACCAAGGACAAACAGTCCAGTGCAGCAAGTATTCTGTGTGACTGAAAGCATTTGGAGTGATGAGAGTAGATGGTACCAAAGCTGTTTATTTGCTCAAGGTGAAAGTTAATGACACTTATTCAGTATTTCATGAAAAAAATCATTTACAACTCTTAGTTATGGGGAAGGGGGGGAGGAAACATCTCTCACTCCAATATATCTGAATGTCACTGTTGAGTCAGAAGTTAGCAGCAGTTGTTGGTGTCACTAGGCATAGCTACCAGGTAACTCAGGAGAGTGGAAGGCCATAAGTGCCGATGAAGCTCTTCTGCTCTGGGCCTACCTGAACCACAGAACTCCATCTTGTGAACTCTCACCTACTTCCATGCTAATTGCCTAGATGCTGAAGCAAAATATGTAAAGGTCAGCTTTCCTAGCAGACAGCTGCTGTTTTGCTCACTCACAAACGCCGTAGTGATAAGACGAGGGAAAACTGCTGTAAACAGGCCTTGCAAGGCCAAGAGATAAGCAGACGACTGGGAAAGTTTCTAACATGCACACGGTGTAACTGCTGTAACTGTTGTCTGAAAGGGAGGGGTAAGGGTGAAATAGACAAAGGCTTGCACAGAGACTGCTTGGAATATAAAAGGGAAAATTTGTTTGTATGTGCTGCACTTGATTTGAGACATGGTGGTCTCCTAGTGCCTATTCAGAGATCTCGAATAAATGTGTTTTGTTTCTCCACCTTGGTGTCTTTATTGGTGCAAAGCACACCAGGCAACGAACCCTGTTTGCCATCTCGGGGCCCATCTGGGCAGGCAACAGTTTTGGCGCCCAACGTGGGGCTCGAGGCTGAAATTTAGCCTTGCCCGGATCCCTCCTGGCGGCCGACGGATTACGACGACGACCGACGCCCAGAGCTCACCGGTGACTTCATCGGGGGCCTCGGCGGAGACGTGGTTTGCTCGACCCCGGAGGGCACAACAGTGCAACGCACTCGGACAGTGGAGAAGCAGTTGGGGGCGACGGTGCAGAACCGGACCCTTGGATAAGGTAGGAACAGTCCAGTGGGGACTTTATCTGTTGTGACCTGGGGACGCCCAGTGTCTCCCTGTTTTGACCTGGGGATGCCCAGAGTCTCCCTATGGGGCAGGAACAGAGTACAGCCGGCAGGGTACAGTGTACACCCTTGGAATGCATTCTGGGGAACTGGAAAGTGTTTGGATCTGACCAGTTGATTAAAAGTAAATTGAAAAGGTTCTGTACAGTTGATTGGCCTCAGTATCAGCTAGAGTGCCAAGAAAGGTGGCCACCGGAAGGATCATTCAATTACAACACGATCCTTCAGTTACTTTTGTTTTATCAAAGAACAGGTAAATGGAATAAACATCTCTATGCATATACGTTTATGGTGTTAAGAAATAGGACTGATATTTTGCACAAGTGTCATTTGACTCCGACAGGCTCGGTAGTAACGGCTGCTAAACCCCAGAACCCTCCCACTGTTGTAATGGCAGTATCGGTGTCCCCTTTGGCTCCTCCACCTCCACAGGTTCCAGAGAGTACCCCCTCGGTGGGATTGTATCCGTTGATTACTGAGAATGTGGTAGCCCGTCCAGGAACACAGGATCGTGCAGCCCAGATTGTGTCAGTGCCTTTTAACCCTGTACATCTAGCTGCTTTCAAGGCAGAGGCAGGGGAGTTCTTGACGAATCCAAGCAGGTTTATTTCAATCTTTGAAGGGTGTCTGGCTAGCCATAAGCCTGACTGGGATGATTGCAATATACTTATGAGAACCTTGTTGTCTGAAGTGGAGCGGAATCAGGTTATAGCCAAGGCTAAGAAGAAGGCACAGAGAAGGCATTTAAGGTTTAAAAAGGAAAGCTATTGGACACCAGAGGTTGTACAGAGTGGAATCCTCAGAAGTGAGTGTGCTTGTCCTGGTTTGTTGCTTCAAAGCTCTGTACAGAAGTTATGTTACTGAAAGGATGTATAATGGCAATGTGTATGTGTTAATGGTTGGAGAAAAGGTGTATGAGTGAAAAGTGGAAGGTTCCTTTGTAAGTTAGAAGAAGCCGAGAAAGGGAGAAGGAAAAAGCTCAGAATGAGTTAACTAGGAAAATATAGCTAGCAAGCTCAGTCATGCTGGCCCTATCCAAGGACATTGTTCACAGCCAAGACTTGGCTGACAACCAAGAGAAAGGGGGGCCTGAATGTGCCCAAGCAACTGTGAGATCTGCAAAATACTGCAAGGCATAATGAGGACAACAGAAGGGTTAAAAAGCAGCTTTGCTGGACAGTATTGGCCCAGGGATTTAAAAATTCCCCCACTCTGTTCGGACAGGCTCTGGCCAGAGACTTGGAGGAGTGGGACAATGAGGACAAAGCCCTCCTTCTGCAATATGTAGATGATTTGCTAATTACTGCTGTGGGTCTAATCCCTTGTCTTAAAGCTACTGTGAGTCTCCTGAACATTATTGGACTCCGAGGATACAGGGAGGTGGACTGTGGGCAAAACCTCTGTATGCATGTGTTAAGGGAGCGGATCATGACCCCTTTCACTGGTCCCCAGAAGCGGACAGGGCATTTCAGTTATTAGGTGCCTGGAAACGTCCCGTAGCCTACTTTTCTAAGCAACTGGATCAAGTTTCAAAGGGTTGGCCGGCATGTTTGAGGGCAGTCGCAGTCACTGTCACTGCTCTAGTGCTTGGGGAAGCTGAAAAACTGACACTGGGAGGAACTGTGCAAGTGTATATTCCCCATATGGTTCAAGCCCTGCTGGATACTAAGGGTGGTCTTTGGCTCACACAGGCTCGGGTTGCTCGGTATCAAGTGAAACTGTTAGAGAATCCTGAGTTACCCTACAAACCTGTCCCTCCCTTAATCCAGCTACCCTGCTACCAGAGACAGAAAAGCAGGAACATGACTGTCTGGAAATCATAGATGTTCAGTATTCTAGCCGCCCAGATTTAAAAGATCAGCCACTCCCAAATGCTGACTTGGAATGGTATACGGATGGCAGTAGTACTGTTGTGAATGGGCAAAGGAGGGCGGGTTATGCTATTGTGACACTTCATGATACCGTGGAAACTGAAAGTTTACCTGCTGGGACATCTGCCCAACTTGCTGAACTAGTGGCCCTGACTCGTGCACTCGAGCTGGCAAAAGACAAACGGGTTAATATCTGTACTGACTCAAAGTATGCTTTTGGGGTATTGCATGCTCATGCTGGTTTGTGTAAGCAAAGGGGAATGCTAACAGCCCAAGGTTCTCTGGTTAAGTATGGGTCTCAAATTCTCCGGCTGTTAGAAGTGGTACAACTCCCCTCAGCAGTAGCAGTGGTACATTGCAAAGCCCATCAAAAGGAAGATTAAGATGTAACCAAGGGCAATGCCAGAGCAGACAGGGAAGCCAAGCATGCTGCTACCCTGAAATCACCAACAGAGGAGAATGTCCAAATGCATGCGCTTATCTCATCAGTAGGTGAGCTTGCAGCCCCTCAGTACTCCCATGATGACAGAAACCTGGCTGACAGGCTCGGTCTCCAGGAAAAGGAGGGATGGCTTTATTCCATAGAGGGAAAAATCCTCCTGCCCAAGGGCCTGATTCGACCAGTGTTGCAGAAACTGCATCAAACCACACACGCAGGCAGAGAGGCTCTTACCCAGCTTATGAATAAATATTTTCTAACCTCTGGACTTAAACCCCTAGCATCACAGGTACAGGCTGAATGTTTAATCTGCCAAAAGAATAACCCTCGACCAGGAGTAGCAGTGCCACCAGCCACCCTGGAACCTACCCCAGGCCCAGGATTGGTGTGGCAAATAGACTTTACTGAGTTTCCCAGGACCCAAGGGTACAGGTACCTTCTCGTCTTAGTGGATCGATTCAGTGGATGGCCTGAGGCCTTCCCATGTCGTAACAACACTGCCAAGACAGTGGCTCTTAAGTTTGTCAAGGAGATCATTCCTCGCTTCGGCCTTCCCCCAGTGGATGGAATCTGACAATGGAACACACTTCACATCTCAAGTTGTTCAAAAGATATCAAGTGCTCTGCAAATCCCCTGGAAGCTCCACACACCATGGCGACCACAAGCCAGTGGAGTAGTGGAACGCACAAATCAGACATGCAAGCGACACCTCTCAAAGATCTGTCAGGAGGCCTCTCTTAGGTGGCCTGATGCTTTGCCCCTTGTGTTACTCCGCATTCGTGCTCTCCCCAAGGGTAGGTTAGGGCTTAGTCCCTTCGAGATTATGTTTGGAAGGGCATGGCCTCTGAATTGTACACTGGTTCTGGCAGGGGAGTGGGAGATGGGGTATGGTTTCTTGTCTCAGTACATGTGCTCTCTGTCTGCTGTTCTTTCTTTTCTTCACAGACACACCAAAGATTCACAGCCTCTTCTGCTGGATACACCGGTCCACTCCCTGCAGCCTGGTGACTCCGTTCTCGTGCGGACCTGGAAGGACGAGCCTCTCCAAGAGAAGTGGAAGGGACCCCACATCGTCCTGCTTGTTTCCCACACAGCGGCAAAGGTCGAAGGACACAAGAACTGGATTCATCACTCTCGACTGAAAGCAGTACCCGCTCCTGAACAGTGGACTGTCCAACCTGCTGAGAAGACTGCTAACTACGATTTGGGACTTAAGCTGTTATTCAAAAGACAGTAAGGGTCACTGGGAATGCCTGGTGATCTCTCTGAACAGCCACAGCACACTCCCCGCGAGAACCGTGAGCATTGGTTTTATCTATTCACAGTAGGCCAACCTAACCTATGGTCCTGGCCCTTTTAGTTTTTGATTTGTTTGATATCAATACTTCTTATCCACTGGGCATTTGGGTTGTTGTAATCACAATATGGGTTCAGGTTTAGGGTTTCTCACAACATTCCTTTTGTCACAGAAGCACTCCTTCTGTTACCTAATGTTTCATCCACATCGCATGCAGGATGGGGAGCCATCCCTGCAGATATGGCTACCAATACCTATGAGACCCTGAAAATTGCCTTTGCCCATGAGTTCAATCTCTCCAACTGTTGGATATGTGCCCAGACTCCCCACCATTCAGCGGGATTGCCCTGGAGAGTAGTTCCCCAAAATTGGTCAGACTATTGTCAAAGGTGGATGGTTACCAGCAGTAGCACCTCTGACAATTTGAGTTTGCGATCTAACTGTACTGCGGAAGCTCCTTATGGCCTACACAATGGCTCTTGGAATTCCCACTATAGTAGCACTCTTAAGCCCCAGCCTATTCGTTTACATTCTCCACCCACTGGTCTCATATGTTATCAGCAAGCCAGTACAAGTAATCATCCCTGGTTTGCAGGCATTAGTAAGTGTAGATTTTATATTGGTCCTGGTATAAGGCTCACTGTTCCTTTACTAAATGCCACTGGTTGGCAAACCGGTGCTGCATTCTTTACCCTTTCCCCACAAGCCACACTACGGGACCTACAAGGTAACAATGGAAAGGCTAGTTATGGTGAAGCATTCTGGGTTTGTGGTAATAGTGCCTATAAATGGCTCCCTCATGGTGGGCATGGTAGCTGTTACAAAGGCTATCTCGCTCCTCCCCTCCATGTTCTCACCAAGGTTCCCTCAGGTCACCCTAGGTACTATCGGTCCCTGAGAGCTACCATTGAACACATTGGTGAAGGAGACAGGTTTGGGATGATATCCCTCCCTACCTATGGGGTGGGACGGCTAACCCAACTCTACAGAAGACTGTCTAAATTTCTCACTCAGTTTGCCAATGATACCCTGGCCATAGAGAAACGCATAAGTGCTGAGCTGTACCAGCTTCGACTGCTGGCTTTGCAAAACCGCCAGGCCCTAGATTATGTGTTAGCTTCACGGGGCGGGGTATGTGCCCTTATTGGAGAAGAATGTTGTACCTATGTCCCGGAGTTTTCACAGGATATTAACAAGCATATCTTGTCAGCCGAACAGGCCTTTAACCAGTGGAAGGCCCAGGAAAGAGAACCCACTATTCTGGATTCCCTTTGGGGTTGGATACCTGGTTTAGGGGAACTAGGAGGACTAGGGAAGGCATTGTTCGCATCTTGCTCACAGGTGTTGTGATATGTTTTGTCCTTTTCCTTTTGCTCGCTTGCTGTAAAGTGCTCATATGTAAGATTTGTACCTCCCATACCCCAGAAGTTCCCTTATACCCTCTCATTGATAATCCTGATTGCATGGAGCTTAATCGCATTTTGTCTTTAGAGTATGAGAAAACTCTGACAAAGGTTTGTTGAGTGTTCTCAAAGGAGGGATTGTTGGTGTCACTAGGCATAGCTACCAGGTAACTCAGGAGAGTGGAAGGCCAAAAGTGCCGATGAAGCTCTTCTGCTCTGGGCCTACCTGAACCACAGAACTCCATCTTGTGAACTCTCACCTACTTCCATGCTAATTGCCTTGATGCTGAAGCAAAATATGTAAGGGTCAGCTTTCCTAGCAGACAGCTGCTGTTTTGCTCGCTCACAAACGCCGTAGTGATAAGACGAGGGAAAACTGCTGTAAACAGGCCTTGCAAGGCCAAGAGATAAGCAGACGACTGGGAAAGTTTCTAACATGCACACGGTGTAACTGCTGTAACTGTTGTCTGAAAGGGAGGGGTAAGGGTGAAATAGACAAAGGCTTGCACAGAGACTGCTTGGAATATAAAAGGGAAAATTTGTTTGTATGTGCTGCACTTGATTTGAGACATGGTGGTCTCCTAGTGCCTATTCAGAGATCTCGAATAAATGTGTTTTGTTTCTCCACCTCGGTGTCTTTATTGGTGCAAAGCACACCGGGCAACGAACCCTGTTTGCCATCTCGGGGCCCATCTGGGCAGGCAACACAGTGATACCAGCACCTTTTTTTTTTCTGTTGTTGAAGAATACTTTTCTATGAAATTTCAACAATCCTAAATCATGTTGCCACAAAATGTTCCCAGGTTTTGACTGAAAATTAGAGTAATCTTACATCTATCATGATTTAGTTGGGGCTGTCATAGGTAATTTTAACCACCATTCCATGAATTTGCTGTCATGGCCAAGATCCAGGGTCGTTTAAAAAGTGGCAGCAGGATTTCTCCTTTTAGTTTCCTCCAGTCTGTCTTTCTGCCTCCTAACTTGCTTCTTCCCCTGCTGGATAAGAAGCAGGGAGAAGCAGCAGAGTAAACACCACAAGGAATCAGGTAACAGCAGCCAGCTGGACATAAGGTGGAGTGAGCAATATTGGGCACAGGCACTCCCCACAAATATACCCTCATTTGATTCTCTAGTTCCCCATCACCCATCCAAACCACCAGCTTTCCCATGCCCCAGGCTACCTATCTCCTGACTTACACCTAAGAAAGATTATGCTCCTGGTTTAAGAGAAGATAGAGTACCTTGATGCTTGCAAAATCATTAAAATACAGAAAATATTAGAAAATAATAAAATGTTAAAGTCTAATGTCAGGAATGACATAATGATGAATTGTTTCTAACAAATTAGTGTAAGGATAAAAATGAAAATAAATATTCCAAGGTACTATACATCACTACTTATTTCTATGGTGACCTGTGATTTTTTTCAGCACCAATAAGCTTTTGGGAATATTGGGTTTTAAGGCATTAAATATTACAATAAATTACCCGATAAACAATGCACTCATTGCACTACTCATTTTAATATTTATCAAAAATCCTTTGTTTTAGAATTTTTGCTCAATTTATTTTACATTGCTGCAGAGTAATTTGTTAAAAATTCAGTATTGACAGTTTCTCACTGAATGTACACAGTTGTCAAGCGGAAGCTGGAGGGTTTGGTAATAGTAATGGGTGGGTGGGAGATGAATTTTTTGCCAGATGGGAGGAGAGCTTCTGGCACCTGGGAAAGAGGCAGATTTTAAGGCCTTTGCCAGCTAGGAAGAGAGAAGTTGCAAGGAATTTTGACATCTCGATGGTTCATATGGCTTCTTCTCTTATATTGTTTATTGTGTTATTTATTGTCATATTTAATGCATTAAAACCTTAAGTTTTCCCACAAACTTCTTGGTACTGCAAAAATCAAAGATCTTTATCTTGCCTTTGGGGAGGGAAGGCCATATGACAACGTGTTTCTCCCCCATTACAGTCACCTTGCTGCTCTGACACCACCAAGCCTGTTTGCTCTATCCTGACCTAATAATCACATTCTGTTTTATGGAATGGAAATGTACTGTACTGAAGCCCAGGCAGAGCTAATGGAGCAGTCTCAGGAGAACTTTCCAGCCCAGTCAGTTGGAGTTCCTGTGATCAATGTTCCACAACAGCGCTTTCCCTGCACAGATGTGCAATCCGTTTCTTACACTGTCCCTGAAAACTTATACAGGAGCCAAATTCTGTGTGTGTGTGTTTGGGGTGAGGGAGTGGATGTTGGAATATGTGGCCACTTTCCTAATGTAGAATTGCAGAAAACAAGGGCTCCTGACATATAGCATAGGGGAAATGTAATTTTTGTATTCTGCTGTACTAAATATAAAATATAGCCATACTTATGGACTCAATATCATGAACTGAACAAATCAAGTTCAGTTAAATATTACCAAATTACTGTCTTATGAACTCACACAAACACGGAGATTATGCTGCATGAAAGAGACCTCTGTGACATGTGTTGGGATCAGGTGGAGGTTACTCCACAAGGCTGGTATCCATGTAGGAAGAAGGGCCATTCCCACAGATTGTTAAAGTGATCCTGCAGCTTGAGGTGGCATTACCTTTCCTGTGGAGGCCTTCTACATTTCAGACCCTTCTCTAAGGATCCTGCGGCAAACCAACTGCTCGTTCCATGACTGGAACATACATCCCACATGATTTGGAGAAAACCCCACCAGGAGATCCTCAGAGTTCCTTTTACCTTCCCAGGGTCCTTCTTACAATTAATTCTGTGGGAAGGGATGCTATGAGGGAATGGTAAGAATACGTAGTGCATGTGAGGACAGCTGGGTTACTGGCTGGGGCTGGCACAGGCAGAAGCATACTGTCAGAACTAACAGCTGGACGTACCCTTAACAAGATAGTGATGTTGAGCAGACTGCAGTGAATGCTTTCATTAGAAGAGTATACACATGCATTGGGGTCAGCAAGTTAGACCATTGCTTGTGGATTGGCTGGACCCTTAGGACTCACAGATAATTACCTCAGAACACTTGGGCTCAACGATGACTCATCACAATACATTCCAGCCAGACTCTATATAGTCCTTCCATTTGTTGAAGCATTTTCAACAGGGACCAGTCCACGCTACATCACTTCCACAAATTATGTTCCTTCATTGTCAGAAATGAAGACAAGATGGAGCAAGCAGGCTTGAAATAAAGTCCCATAGAAACAACAATTGACAAACAAGAAATATCCCTTCTCTAATACTACAGACAGCAAAAGTAGCAACAGACTTCAGGAAGAAAGTGTGGGGGGGGTTTCTCTGAAAACAGTGGTAATATGTAACAGATACAGTTTTTGGTATCCTATAAAACGGTTTCTCCTTGTTCAAAATGTGACAGAAAATCATGTTCCTTGTAACAGTGTTTCCCCCCCTTTGTTTTATTATTCATTGTTTATTACAAAAAAATTATGATCTTACAAGTTCAAATTTACAGAATTCACCTAATAAGATGCTCTGTTCAGTACATTTGTTGTGCATATAGATGTTCATGTGAAATTTGCTTTCTGTGATAATATAAGAAAAGACATTTTGTATTCAGATATGATGGTAACATCTCTGCACTTAGAATAAAGTTATATTGTTCCTATTTTTTTCTAGCGTCCTGTTTGATATTTTTGTTTTGTTTTCATAACTTCCTTTGGGTTGATATGTTCTATCATTTATCCCCAGACTATGCTGGCGGCAGGAAAAATATAAAAGGAGCAAGCTTTAAGGGAAAAGTGTTATGGAGCTGTATCGTTTGAGCTCTATTTCTATACTAGTTTAAGATTCCTGGTAAAGCTTTAATTCTCTCCTCTAGGCAATCCTGTGAGCTGAATTATGTACTCTATTCATAGCAATAGATTTCCCTCTGATGGAAAAATAGGAATAAACAAATATCTTTATTGGTCCCTAGCACAATTCAAAAATACTAAAACACTAAATATCTATGGGACATTAAAACAAATATTTTATTTTAATGCTGTGCAAGGGGACAGGAAAATGGCAAGAAAAGCAGTGGGGTAGAATAAATTAAAATAACTTAGAAGCCACAGAGGTACCTTTATGTTTTGTTTAATTTAAACAAAATATGAAACAGTTATGGAAAGATTCTGATGTGATGAGTACCATCTGCTCTTATTTTGTTATATAATGATTTGCATAAAGTCTATTAAGTTTGCTGTATTGCATGCTTCAGGAATTTAATAACCCAGAATTATGTATGATATACAGTACATGGCAACAAATTGTAATAAACAGAAATTATACTTCTAACTGCAAATTCTTATAGAAAGGAATATGCAGTTTTTAGAAAAATAAAGCTGTTGCAAATCATTTTTCTAATTTTTTTCTTCAGTAATTAATTAGTTTTAATTACTATACGAGAATGTGTAATAATTCTACATTCTTGATGCAGCAGAGCATAAAATGATACTAGGTTTACGTGGTATATCTGTATCAGTAGGCTTTCCTCACTGTCCAATTTGTTATTTTTTTTTAAATATTGGTGGGAAGATTTCTTAATTGTTGTGAAGATATGCTGGGCCTGGTTCTGGTCTCCCTGACACTTTGTGTAGACAAGGTCCAGCTCCTCTGAAGTTATAGGTGTTATTATGGATATAAAACTGGGAATGATTATTGGATCAATCCAATTCCTGATTAGTAGTACAGAACAGGGCTTTCCACCCTGTGGCTCTCCAGACTGTAAGCTGTGGCCCTTGAGGGAGACTTCAAGAAAAATTGAGTTTATTTATTAATGGAAAATGTGTTGCCTGGGCCTTGCCGTACAAGTATGAAACTGAAGCTTTTGGATCATAAGAACGGCCATACTGGGTCAGACCAAAGGTCCATCTAGCCCAATATCCTGTCTTCTGACAGTGGCCAATGCCAGGTGCCCCAGAGGGAATGAACGCTACAGGTAATCATCAAGCAATCTATTCCCTGTTGCTCATTCATAGCTTCTGGCAAACAGAGGCTAGAGACACCATTGTGACAGATTTATGTTACCAATCTGCCCGGTGCGTCAGGTGATTAGGCTCAGGCCGTAGGATTTTTAGGGGAGGGGTTGACGGAGCACACCAAGTGTTTACGTTTTAAAGCTTTATTAATAAAATAATAAAATAACAGCGGAGAGTGCTGGGGGTTCCCTACATCACTCAGAGGAAGGAAGAAAGCGTTAGTGTCCCAAGCCCTAACCCACTTTTATATTTCCACCCGCACTTCCCGAGGCTGGCCAAGCCTGGGTGTAACATAAGAAGAAGAGGGGGAGGGGTGGATGGGAGTTTTTGTCCTTGCTTGTTTTTGCATTTTTTGCATCCTGCTCAGCTTAGTTCTCCTTTTTTTATGGCTGGCTGGGGTTGGATAAGATGTGAATGCAACTGCAGACTTCTCGCCATGACCTTGGACCGGGGCCAGCGTCTTATTTTTAGACTGAGCTAGCTGAAGGGTCGAGTTAACCCGTTCTTTGCTTTTTTCCTCCCTCCCCCTTTGGCCTTTTGCAACCTGCAAAGGAATTTTTTACTCCACACTTACACCTTTAACCCTTCCCAAAATACCTTGCGATGCTTGCAACAGTGCTAGCAACATACGATGCTGATTTGCCTCCCCAGGGGACCTAAGGGAGGAGGCTATTGGGTTTTGACATTCCCCCTCTTGACCCCGAATCAACATTTTGTTGTGAGGGGTCACCACTTAGGTTTCCACCCTCCCTGTGACACGGTGGCTAGGGTTACTGTTGGTTTCCTATATAAACAGCAATATAGCACAAACAAAATTGTTAGGGCGGCAACAATTGCATACACTAGCCAGTAGTGGCTTTTGGCTTTCACATCTCCCTGTTGACATAGATGCCCCATCTGAATGGTGGTGGCAAAGGCGGCTTTTTCCAAATTAGACATGTGCTGCAACACCATAAAGGAGGAGGCATTTGTTTGGAATATGGTCAGTTGTTTCCAGGTGTGCGTCAAGGGCAGGAAAACATTGGGTGTAATTTATGAAAAATTAAACACAACATAGTTAGAGATATTAACCATACTTTGTATAACTGCGGGCCAATGCACCGAAAAATTTTATACCTGAGAGTGTAACAGTACATTGAGGGGCACCCTGGGGAGGTGGTCCTCCCAACACACGCAGAGGTATTGGTAAACACATGAGCTTTAGTGAGGTCATATCCCAATGCCTCCCCTTCCTAGCAGATGTGTTGACCCTCTTCATAAAAGCGGCCTGGCATTGCCTTTTTTACACATTATTTGAGGGGGCTCCATAGGCTACAGTTGCCAAGTATTGCCCTTTGTAATCCATATGGGCTATATGGGGGGGGGGGGGGAACCACCTTCCATACATTGCGATGGACCACCCAGTCCCAGAGGCAGCCTTCCCAAAGGCCTGGTTGGATTTTTATAGCGGGGCCCACACTTTTTTTATGGGACCAAAGGCCGTGAAGGAGCAGGTTATATTTGTGCACTTTTAGTTAGTGAGCCTCCAGAAATAGCAAAAAGGCCATTGTTCCCGGGGAACCCCTGAGTGGGAATGGATTTCCCCGGGCCAGGCTCCATGGAGCACATCCTTCTCGATGCTGTGGATTTGTTGGGTCAAATATTGTTGGAGTTGGAGCACACAGAATCCCATGCTAATTGGTCCCCGGCCTTAATTATGGTCTTAATTAGTCCCTGCAAGGTATCCCGCCTGTGGAGGGCCAATTTGGCAGTATGTTTGAGGGCAGCGGTGGCTCTCAGGTGGGTGAGATCCGCACTTGTGACCAGTCCCATGGCCTTTTCCAATTGTCCCAACTGCTTGTTTTTTATGGCCCCTTGCTGAATATTTCATATACTAGCTGCTGTATTGGCCCCATCCCACAAGGAGCCCACTAAGGTCCGCCTTTTCCGGGGGACAAGGACAACATTTGCCTGAAGAGGGCAAGTTGGAGGGTGGCCCCTCTGGTACAATTGGGAAGGAAGGCTGGGACTTGAAAGAGTGTCAGGGGCAGGTAAATGTCCAAAGCTTTCAAGGTGTCATCCAGGAGGATCCAGTGTTGAGTGGCTGCTTCCCATTTGGTGGTGGGTAACATCTGCCACCACTGCTGGTCGGGGGAGATGTGGAGGTGCTTTTCGAGAACTGTTCCCTGGAGACTAGGGGCTAAGCGGAGGAGGCTACAATTTAGAAGGGGTGCTGGAAATTGTTCGGGGCATGTAATATTTACCTCCCCACACTGGCGGGTTGTGTGTGCAGATGAGTGAGGGATATGCATGATATACCAACATTTGGAACTGTGGGGGTTAGGTTGAACCCCACAATCCGGGTGTCAATACCGCAACCACACCCCAATGCCAGCTGTTAATGTGGAGCACTGACTCTGATGGCATGTTGCACTTTTTTTGTGACATTGAAAACCTCCCCATGTACCTTCCCATCGGTGGTTTTCTTGAGCCATTGCTCCCAAATTTCTCCTTCCCAGTGGAAACAAACTTTTTGGAAGGGGGGGTTTAGGTGGAGATGGGATGTAACATTGTTCCCTGTGGTGATATTTGGTGGTGGGGGTATATGGTTCTTTGGGGTTTATCCTGTCTGGGATCCGATTGGAGAGGGATATGCAGGGCCAGGGGACTTGGGGCTTTTGGCAGGGGTCCACCCCTGGGGAAAAAACTAGGCAATACATGGTGCCACATTCCCATGATAACGTGCTATAATTACCCCCCGCCAATGGATGTTTGACCTTTCCCCCCCTCCCCCCACTATGGCCAACGCTGAACCGTGGTAAAATTAACAAAGGAGGCCACAAACATTGGAAACCTGAGGATTCCCATAGATATGTGCCACCATACATACATTGTTTTACCCTGACAAATTATGCAGACTTGAATCAGCAAGAGCGGTCCCACCACTTCTGTTCAGGGTGTCCCTGGGCTCTCACTATTACTGCCTTGTCCTGTTAACAAAGCAAAAGGGAAAGAAAGAGAACAACATAAATGCACCTATTGGGGAAACTGAGGCACAGAGGATAAATTCTGTACATCATTAGTTTTTCCACTCCTGCCCTTCCTTGCTTTCCTGGTTGTTTGCCTGGTTTAGGAAGTCGCAACAACAATATTGCATCCAGGGATCAGGGGCTGCTATTGCTTGCCAAAGGGCCTCACATTCCGCTCCAGGCCACCACTTGAGGAACAGGGTCTGCCCCTTTGGCTCAGGCCCCATCGGTCACTTGAACCATGGAGAGCCTTTGGAGGTACTTTCCCTCCTCATTTTTACTACAGGGCTTTGGAGCAACAGGCAAGGACAAGCACACCCACTTTTGAGGAGTCCACTCGGTACAACCTCTGGTGTCCGATAGCTTCCCTCCCTCCCCAGCCCACTGGCTCAAGGTCTGGGGTAGCCAGAAGGATTCTATGTTCCATATGAGGAGTGGGCTAACTTTCCATATCTCTGCTTCAAAACCAATTCCCCCTAATATGGTGTCTACTGCCTGAGGACCTATCCTCCAAGAATTTATCTAGTCTTTTTTGAACTCTGTTATAGTCTTGCCCTTCACAAAATACTCTCGCAAAGAGTTCCACTGGTTGACTGTGTGTAGTGTGAAGAAATGCTTCCTTTTGTTTGTTTTAAACCTGCTGCATGTTAATTTCATTTGGTTACCTCCTAGTTCTTGTGTTTTGAGAAGGAGTAAATAGCACTTCCTTTTTTACTTTCTCCACACCAGTCATGATTTTATAGACCTCAATCATGTCCCCCCTTAGTCATCTCTTTTCCAAGCTGAAAAGTCCCAGTGTTATTGATCTCTCCTCATACTCAAGCTGTTCCATACCCCTAATCATTCTTGTTGCCCTTTTCTGAACCTTTTCAATTCCAATATACCTTTTTTAGAGATGGGGTGACCACATCAGCACGCAGTATTCAAGATGTGGGTGTACCATGGATTTATATAAGGCTGACCATTCAAACAGGTCCCCTTACTTTATCAGGGCAAGGTAACCTTAAACAAAGGAAACAACAGTCATCTCAGGTCTTCAGTGGTATTTAGGCACCTAACTCCCACTGAAATCAATATGAGTTTGGTGTCTGGGCCTCAGTCTATAACAGAGGGATAACATCCATTCCTTCATACTCCACTCATGACCCTTGTCTTTTAGGCTCTAAGTTCTTTGGGGCAGAGTCTGTCATTTATTTTATGTTTGTACATTGCTATAGGGATGTGGTGGGGAATTGCCTCCCACGACTTCCCCTGGACAGATATGATGTCAACCAGGAGCAGCCTGAGCTTGCCTCCCCTTCCCTGCTGCAACTGCTCAGCAGTTCTTCTCCCCCCCCCACCCCCAGCTACATCACACTAGACTGAAAAGAGCAGCGCAGGATGCTCTGTTGCTTACTTCCCTGCTGTGCTGCAGGATCCCTTGGGAGAGTAGAATATGAGCTTCAGTAGAAGTGGAGGAGAAATTGAGAAATAACTATATACAGCTTTCTAAGCATAGGTTAAAGGCACCTGGGGGCTGTATTAATTTGCACCAATTGACTATGGTCTCCAAGGGAAGGTAAAGATAGTCAGAGCTCAATTTGTTTCAATCACTCCCCTTCACTGCCTTTGACATAGCTCCTGGGCCAGCAAGCTATGGAGCTGGAGGCATAGGAGCCAGCTTGACACTATTCTAGGTTCTTATACCACACAACACCATAGTATCTGGGCACCTTCCAGTAGCAAATTAATCAATGTGACTACTGCCACATCTGTCACATGTTGTTTATTCACTCATCCTCTTTCCAGAGTGAGAAAAATGTATGTAGTGGAGTGTCTTGAGGAGAATACCTAGCAGGGGATTTACTAACACTTTTTCCCCCCTTTGTAACATGCATGCAGCCCAAAGGCAGAATAGGACAGACTAACTTCCGTAAAGCATTGATTGCGCCCCTTTGATCTTTTTGAAATCATGTCTTTGGTCTTCAGGCTGAAAAGTCACTGCTTTGAGCATCATTTATCAGCAATACAAATATAAGACTAAGCTAGCTGAGTAAATGCTTGGTTGAACTAAACTGAATATTCTCTCTATAACAGGATTCTCCCATAGCTGGCTACACCAGCTTTGAACTGCTTTTGCACTAGTGGTACATCAGAAAGCACCTGGAGTGCAGGGGAGAGTCTAGCCAAAAGTCTCCAGGAGAACGTATTGATGGGAATAAAGTTACATATTTCTTTAGAAGATTATTAATTTATATCTAACTGTAGATCGGTGCTAGTTTAAAATTACAGCTGTACTGGCTGAAAGTGTAAAGGAGTTTGGTAACAGGGATGTATGTGAGGGTTACTTGGTGATAAGGTACCCAGGCTAGAAAAAAAATGTGAGGGACAACAGTCTCCTCTTTGTTCAACTAATGTGCCCCTGGACTACTAACTCTTTGATTTCAATGAGGTTACTCCAGACTTATAACAGCTTGATAGAGCAGAATTTGGCCCAGCTGGTAGTATAACAAAAGAGATAAGTGTAGAGATTGATCTAAGACATCTCCAAAATGAACTAATGGTTCTATTACAGGTCTATCATACTAGTCAAGTTACTGGATAGTTTAAAAGAAGAATCCATATAAAAAACAGAAAAAAAAATTGTTTATATAGTCGTTTCAGTGTTGGTGGCACTACACAGCTGGTGAACTGCAAACAAGCAATAGGCCTCCGCATCACAGTTCTTACATAATAAAGGTTCAGTAAGTAGAACAAAAGTATAACATAACACAACACAGTGTACTGAACATGCTTCCTGCAGACTGCAAAATCTAGGTATAAATATTTGCAGTTTGTATTAATGTAAATAATGCTTCCTCTTTTATTGGTTAAACATGGGCTTGCTTTGTGCATGAGATTCTAATCTTCTTGCACAATATCCACTAACAAAATTGTCTCATGTTTCTACGTGAAAGACTGCACCTTACACTGGCTACATGCCTGCCCTGACCGTGATGTTGAAAATGCAATAAGAACACAGTTCATTAAATTCACAAAAATGTCATTATCATTTACGTATTCTAATAAATAAACTATAAAGATGTTATAGTGAAAATTGTAAACTGAAGTTTGGGAAGTTTAAAAAAATGAGATGTATAAAGGACCAGCTACATGATTTCTCTTGTGGGGGTGGGGGTCTTGGGATAAATATTCTTAGAAAATTATGCAATAGTTGCGAACCTTGAACCTGCAATATGTTCCTGCCAGGTAGACCCCCACACCCATGTAGTTGAAGTCAATGGGCCTTTATACAGGTGCATAGAACAGTGTGCAGGATTAGGACCTTAGATCCCTAGCCTCATCTTTGCACAGTTTTGTAAAACGGTGTATAATGCAGTTCATATCTAGATAGGGTGTCACAGCTTTTTAGAACATCAAAAAGGAAACAAATTCAAAACAAAGGGAGTTAGTATGGTATATTGAAACATTCAGTGCTACACTGAGAGAAAAAGCTTTTAAAATATCTTGGCTGGTGTTTGCAGAAACACGTTTTCTAAATATATTCTTGTTTCTTCGTAAATATTTATATTCCAATGAAAGAGAAAAAGGGGAACAACAATTAGAATTCATACAGTACCTACTTGCTACCTTTATAGTCATATTTTCTGCTAGTAAATCCCAGAAAATATTAAAGTCTAGTGACTGAAGCAAAAATTGTTGGCATTCTAATATAAGACTAAATAGGCTTGGTATTTAGTGCTAATAAGCTAGAATTTGGCAAACAAAGTCTCAGGGTATGTCTACACTACGAAATTAGGGCGAATTTATAGAAGTCGATTTTTTAGGAAGCGATTTTATACAGTCGATTGTGTGTCCTCCCACTAAGTGCATTAAGTCAGCGGAGTGCGTCCACAGTACCGAGGCTAGCGTTGACTTTCGGAGCATTGCACTGTGGGTAGTATCCCACTGTCTCTGCCACCCATTGGAATTCTGGGTTGAGCTCCCAAATGCCTGATGGGGCAAAAACATTGTCGCGGGTGGTTTTAGGTACATGTCGTCAGTCGCCCCTCCCACCGTGAAAGCAACGGCAGACAATCATTTCGCGCCTTTTTTCCATGGGGGTGCCATACTGCTTTCAGCAGACGGTGCAGTAGGACTTCTAACCGTCATCATCGAACGACCACCTCCGCTGCCACTCTGCTCTCCTGCTCTGGCCGCAGACGGTGCAATAGGTCGGAAAAACTGGTCTTCCAACCACCGCTTCCGCTGCCACTTGGCTCTCCTGCTCTTCTGGTGGTCTCGCAGGTCCTCTATATGACTGTCGTCATCCGCCACTTCCGCTGCAACTCTGCTCTCCTGCTTTTGTCTCGCCATACCACGGCAAGCGTGCAGACCACTCAGATGTTGTGTCCTGGCAGCAGACGGTGCAGTAGGTCTACAAAACTGGTCATCCAACCACCGCTTCCCCTGCAACTCTGCTCTCCTGCTCTCCTGCAGACACCATACCACGCCAAGCATGGAGCCCGCTCAGATCACCATGGCAGTTATGAGCATTGTAAACACCTCACACATTATCCTGCAGTATATGCAGAACCAGAACCTGCAAAAGCAGGCAAGGAGGCGATGGCAGCGCAGTGACGAGAGTGATGAGGACATGGACACAGACTTTTCTCAAAGCACAGGCCCTGGCAATTTGGACATCATGGTGGTAATGGGGCAGACTGGTGGGACCAGATAGTGTTGCAGGTCTGGGATGATTCCCAGTGGCTGCAAAATTTTCGCATGCGTAAGGGCACTTTCATGGAACTTTGTGACTTGCTTTCCCCTGCCCTGAAGTGCAAGAATGCCAAGATGAGAGCAGCCCTCACAGTTCACGAGCGAGTGGCAATAGCCCTCTGGAAGCTTGCAATGCCAGACAGCTACCGGTGACTCAGGAATCAATTTGGAGTGGGCAAATCTACTGTGGGGGCTGCTGTGATCCAAGTAGCCAACGCAATCACTGAGCTGCTGCTATCAAGGGTAGTGACTCTGGGAAATGTGCAGGTCATAGTGGATGGCTTTGCTGCAATGGGATTTCCTAACTGTGGTGGGGCGATAGACGGAATGCACATCCCTATCTTGGGACCGGACCACCAAGGCAGCCAGTACATAAACCGAAAGGGGTACTTTTCAACGGTGCTGCAAGCACTGGTGGATCACAAGAGACATTTCACCAACATCAATGTGGGATGGCCGGGAAAGGTACATGATGCTCGCATCTTCAGGAACTCTGGTCTGTCTGAACAGCTGTAGCAAGGGACTTACTTTCCAGACCAGAAAATAACCGTTGGGGATGTTGAAATGCCTATAGTTATCCTTGGGGACCCAGCCTACCCCTTAATGTCATGGCTCATGAAGCCATACACAGGCACCCTGGACAGTAGTCAGGAGCTGTTCAACTATAGGCTGAGCAAATGCAGAATGGTGGTAGAATGTGCATTTGGACGTTTAAAAGCACGCTGGCGCAGTTTACTGACTCAGTTAGACCTCAGCAAAACCAATATTCCCATTGTTATTGCTGCTTGCTGTGTGCTTCACAATATCTGAGTAGGGGGGAGACGTTTATGGCGGGGTGGGAGGTTGAGGCAAATCGCCTGGTTGCTGATTACGTGCAGCCAGACACCAGGGCGATTAGAAAAGCACAGCAGGATGTGCTGAGTATCAGAGAAGCTTTGAAAACCAGTTTCATGACTGGCCAGGCTACGGCGTGACAGTTCTGTTTGTTTCTCCTCGATGAAAACCCACCCCCTTGGTTCACTCTACTTCCCTGTAAGCCAACTGCCCTCCCCTCCCCCTTCAATCACCACTTGCAGAGGCAATAAAGTCATTGTTGTTTCAAATTCATGCATTCTTTATTAATTCGTCACACAAATAGGGGGATAACTGCCAAGGTAGCCTGGAGGGGTGGGGGAGGAGGGAAGCACTGGGTGGGGTGGTGGAGGAGGGGAGGAGGGAAGGACAAGGCCACACTGCACTTCAAAACTTATTGAATGCCAGCCTTCTGTTGCTTGGACAGTCCTCTGGGGTGGAGTGGTTGGGTGCCCAGAGGGCTCCCCCCCGCCACGTGGCTGGGCATCTGGGTGAGGAGGCTATGGAACTTGGGGAGGAGGGCGGTTGGTTACACAGGGGCTGCAGTGGTGGTCTGTGCTCCTGCTGCCTTTCCTGCACCTCAACCAGATGCCGGAGCATATCAGTTTGATCTTCCAGTAGCTTTAGCATTGCATCCTGCCTCCTGTCATCACGCTGCCACCACCTATCCTCTTGCTCCAGCCATCTATCCTCTTGCGCGTCCCTCCCGTCCTTGCATTCATTTTGTGCTTTCCTGGATTCTGACATTGTCTGCCTCCATGCATTCTGCTGGGCTCTTTCAGTGCGGGAGGACTGCATGAGCTCAGAGAACATTTCATCACAAGTGCATTTTTTTCACCTTCTTATCTGCGCTAGCCTCTGGGACGGAGATGATAGAGGGAGCGTTGAAACATTTGCAGCTGCGGGAGGAAAAAATGGGAGAGTAGTATTTAAAAAGACACATTTTAGAGAACAATGGGTAGACTCTTTGATGGTGAATCAAGCTGTTAACATTACATAGCACATGTGCTTTCTTTACAAGGTCGCATTTTGCCTTTTATATTGAGGGCCTGACGGTTTGGTGTGAGAGATCACACACACAGAGCCGGGCAACAGAATTCGGCTTGCAGGTAACCATGGTAAGCCACAGTCTTTTGGCTTCTTTAACCTTCATAACATGTGGGAATGGTTTCAAACAGCAGCACCCTCATTTCCCATACCAAGTACCCTTTGGGTTGGCCATTTAAAAGGAGGGGCTGCGGTTTTCAGGTTAACGTACAGCACAAACCCAACTAACCCCCCCCCACACCCAATTCTCTTGGATGATCACTTCACCCCTCCCACCACCGCATGGCTAACAGCGGATATGATTTCTTTTCAGCCACAGGCAAACAGCCCAGCAGGAATGGCCACCTCTGAATGTCCCCTTAATAAAATTCCCCTTTTTCAACCAGGTGACCATGAATGATATCACTCGCCTGAGGATAACACAGAGAGATAAAGAATGGATGTTGCATGAATGCCAGCAAACACCGGGACCATACGCTGCCATGCTTTGTTATGCAATGATTCCAGACTACGTGCTACTGGCCTGGCGTGGTAAAGTGTCCTACCATGGAGGACACAATAAGGCTGCCCTCCCCAGAAACCTTTTGCAAAGGCTTTGGGAGTACATCCAGGACAGCTTAATTGAGATGTCCCTGGAGGATTTCCACTCCATCTCCAGACACGTTAACAGACTTTTCCAGTAGCTGTACTGGCCGCGAATGCATCCCAAGTCTTCAGGGCAAATTAATCATTAAACACGCTTGCTTTTAAAACATGTATTATATTTACAAAGGTACATTCACCAGAGGTGCCTTCTCCGCCTTCAAGGTTCGGGAGCCTGGGTTGGGATGGTACTGTCTCCAGGGTGATTAAACAGTTCCTGGCTGTCAGGGAGAACGGTTTCTCCGCTTGCCTGGTGTGTGCTATCTTCAACCTCCTCCTCCTCCTCTTCCTCATCCCCAAATTCCTCATCCCTGTTATATGAGACTGCCTTGCAGGAGTCCATGTACAGGGGTGTAGTTGTAGGGGCACCCCCTAGAATTGCATGCAGCTCATCATAGAAGCGGCATGTCTGGGGGTCTGACCTGGAGTGGCCGTTTGCCTCTTTGGTTTTTTAGTAGACTAGCCTGAGCTCCTAAAGTTTCACATGGCACTGCTGCGGGTCCCTGTTATAGCATCTGTTCTTCATGCCCTTGGAGATTTTTTCAAATATTTAGGCATTTTGTCTTTTGGAACGGAGTTCTGATAGCACGGATTCATCTCCCCATACAATGATCAGATCCAGTACCTCCCATTCGGTCCATGTTGGATCTCTTTTACAATTCTGGGATGCCATGGTCACCTTTGCTGATGAGATCTGCATGGTCACCTGGGCTGATCAGCTTGCCACGCTGGCCAAACAGGAAATGAAATACAAAAGTTTGCCGGGCTTTTCCTGTCTACCTGGCCAATGCATCTGAGTTGAGAGTGCTGTCCAGAGCGGTCACAACGGAGCACTCTGGGATAGCTCCCGGAAGCCAATACCGTCAAATTGCGTCCACACTACCCCAAATTCGACCCGGCGATGTTGATTTCAGTGCTAAACCCCTCATCAGGGAGGAGTACAGGAATCGATTTTAAGAGCCCTTTAAGTCGATTTTAAGAGCCCTTTAAGTCGATTTTAAGAGCCCTTTAAGTCATGTGGACGGGTGCAGGGTTAAATCGATCTAACGCTGCTAAATTCGACCTAAACTCGTAGTGTAGACCAGGCCTCAGTTAGTGAAAGCGGTCTTTTAAATATCTGAGTTATTCCTCACCTTCTGGTCCTGGACACTCTACACAGATTCTTTCCATCAGTTGATTTTCAGCCTGCCACCCCCAAAATGTTTGTTTTCTTATGAAGATTACTAATAGCTTGTCTGTGTATAAAAAACTTGCTTCTATTCCTGCTATGACATGCTGTTTAATCTCTCTCTCTCTCAGATCTCCTCTTTTTTTGGCTACGTAGCGGGGTTAAAGTTGGTAAAGATAAGAATCCTTCCCCCATGCACAAGATATATTTAAACTTTTGCTGCATTGAAAACTCTAAGGCTCTGAAATCATGAAAGAAGGAATTACAAAGGAATCCCATAGCTTTTGTCCATATATATATATGGGATCCTCTTTAATACCTATGTTTATCAAACTGTGCTGAAGTTTTTCATAATTACGACAGGAGCTAGACTTTACCTCATTATTGGAATGTCTAAAATAGGTCTATTGCAGGACCACACTTCTTTCTGTTGGTTCTGCCCATTTTGCCAGCATATGCATGCATGCTCTCTCTCTCTCTCTCTCTTTCTCTCTCTCTCTCTCTCTCTCTCTCTCACACACACACACACACAGAAAATCAAGGTTTTAATCTGAGCATTGATAGCTAGAGTTTGTCCCTTCATTTGGTGTTTCAAAGACACAAAATTCCACTCTAAGAAAGTCAAATCTGAAGCTGTCCACAGTACGCTTCTAATGACTGACTCACTTTCTTCCACCACCTCCTCTTTAGTAATGGCTCCAGTCTGCTTACATTGCTGGTCTATCCATGGTCTACTAGGCAGATATTTGCTTTTCAAGATAATTAAGATGGGTTTTGCTTGGTGGTAGCACAAACCAAAAAATGGGGCAAAACAACTGTTAAAGTATTCTAAGTCTTTCCTTAAAGTAGATTTTGTTTAGAAAGCAGAACTTACTGAAT
Source organism: Emys orbicularis (assembly GCF_028017835.1). NCBI lineage: Eukaryota > Metazoa > Chordata > Testudines > Emydidae > Emys > Emys orbicularis. Next base: position 148,313,694 of record NC_088684.1, on the reverse strand, counting down.
CCGCAGCCATCTATCTCCCCCAAGACTCTACCCTCTTATCTCTGTTTCTTTGTTTGTTAAAATGAAAATGTCACAGAATCATCTTTGAATTATAGTTGAAAAAAATTGACCTTAAACTCAGGCATCTATTGGTTTTCATCCATCGCAAGACAAAGGGCCTGGACTTCAGCCAGTATAAATTGGCAGTGGTCTATTGCAGGGGTTCTCAAATTTCATTGAACTACGACCCCCTTCTGACAACAAAAATTACTACAGGACCCCAGGAGGGGGGACCGAAGCCTGAGCCTGCCCAACCCCCGCCACTCTGGGAGGTGGGGGAGGCAAAGCCAAAGCCCAAGCCCCACTGCCCCAGGCCAGGGGATCCAAAGCCCAAACCCAAGGGCTTCAGCCCCTGGCAGGGGGCCTGTCAAGGCTGAATCTTCACTCTGCCACTTAGAGTACAGAAGGTGGGGGCCCACAAGGATTCTAAAAATTAATACTGGCCACTACAGGCTTGTATTAAACTCCCAAGGTTACAGCTTTTCACTGACCTTAGCTTGGTAAACGCTGCCACCACCCAAATGCCAAAATCCCCTTTGACCCAGGAAGGAGTACTTGGGAATTCATCCCTGTGGGGTACCCTCAGCCCTTTCACCTCCCCTCCAGGGAACAGCTGAGAAGAAAACAAAGGAAATTAGCTATTGCCACCAGCTAATCAAACAGCATAGGCACAAACCTCTTAGGACACATCAATCCAAATCCTGTTCTTAAAAAAGGTAAATTTTATTAAAAACGAAAAGAAAGAAATACATTTGGAACTTAGGCTTTTGCTAGATTTTAAAAGAACAATTCCAAAATTAAGCTCCAAAAATAGCTGTCTTGGGAGTTCAGCTTAAAGGTTACAAGCAAAGAAAAGCATCTGGGGTTAGCACAGAGGAGATCCACAAGCCAAAATAAAGAAATAAACCTGATCGCATTTATCTAAACATTCCCTATCCAAATTATTCCTTTTAGGTATGGAAGATAATTTTTCATACCTGGTTCAAACCTTACATAGCATTGTTGCTCTGTGTCCCTGCAGCCCAGAGAGAACAACAGACAAAGGTATCAGAGGGGTAGCCGTGTTAGTTTGGATCTGTAAAAAGCGACAAAGAGTCCTGTGGCACCTTATAGACTAACGGACGTATTGGAGTATAAGCTTTCGTGGGTGAATACCCACTTCATCAGATGCATGTCAACAGACAGACAAAGGGAAAGTTTCTTTCCCAATTTTAAAAAGTTCTAGCCTTCCCACTGGCTTTTTTGGTCAGGTGCCCACTTTTTTTTCTTTACCTGTGGGACTTTTTAACCCTTTAAAGGTAAAGCAAGTAGAGAACATCTACTCAGAGGGATTTTACAGCTAACTGGCTGGCTGGGTGTCCATCAAAGGGAGCTACCCCCACTTTATTTATCACAGGGCCTGTAACCTTAGCCCTACCACCCAGGGCTGAAGCCCTCGGGCTTGGGCTTTGGCCATGGGCCCCAGCAAGTCTAAGCCAGCCCTGGTGACCCCATTAAAATGGGGTTGCGACCCCTTTGGGCTCACGACCCACAGTTTTAGAACCGCTGGTCTATTGAAGTAAATTGAACTACACTAAGAATCCATCCCAAACTGGAGAATGTAGTTTCTTCATCCCAAATGGCATTAGAGATATGCTCTCTGGGGCAGGAGCTGTGTCTTCCTCTGTGTCTGGAAAGTGTATATCCTACTTTTTTTAAGTAATACAATCTAAATAAGAGATAGTATTTTAACTGGAGGATCTTAAAATCATACTTTTATACTACAATAAATCCATAGCTGCCTCATGGTGACAGTAAAGAGAAAATGGTCCTCGTGGATCTGGATCTCTCTCTAAAAAGACTGAATTTTTAAATTATAATGAGTCTAGTGGTGCCTTGCTGAGCAATATCTCCCCACTTTGGAATGACCTGAAAGAAAAAGATTGGACCATAGGTCATCTTGAGAAGAGAGTAGTCAATCAAGGGCACTGTGATCCAGCGTGACTTGGAGGAGGTAATGAATATAGGAATCAAGCCTTGGGATTGCTAGACAGGAGGCCAGCATGTGTGATCTGAAAATCAGTGGCATCAGCCTGAACTAACTACAAGGGAGAGCCTGGTAATATGCTTGATGTGCAGCTACAAGTAGTCCAGGAGAGCCGTGACCATAAGAGGCAACTCCTGATGTGTTGGAGGAAAACAACAACAGATAGCCAGGCTTATAAGTGGAGAGCAGGTAAATAGGGAGGTACATAGTGGGGCTGGAAGAAGGCCCATGGAGTCACTGAGGTACTATTACCACTAAGGCGAGAGTTCAGGCACAGTAGCCTGAGCAGTGGGCCACAGAGCTGTATCAGCAGTAGTTCAAGGAAAGACTGTCACCTAGAGGTATGGAAGCCATCAGATAGAATACAAAGACCAACAGTGTAGCAAGGCACAGGTAAAGAGCATGACCAGCAGACAATCCCCAGAGTACTAGAAGCAGAACAAGACTAGGCCTATGAAATAAACAGCTTAAGCTGTGTTTACAGAACATACCACTACATAGCGAGAAGGGCTGCTTTATCACAGTGGAGCTGGTTCCAACACATTTTTTCTCCTGCAAAGGTAGAATACAATGGCTTGTATAGTTTCCATGGAGAACACTACAACTTGCTTTTTCTTAAGAAAATATCACAGCAGTTGTTATATTTAAAAAATATATATATTCTCAGATACTTCTCAGACTCTTAAGGAAGTAGAGGCTCAGATTATCTTCAGTGGGATTCTGCCTGTTCCTAGAGAAGGACAGCAAAGGGCAGACAGAATTGTGAGGATAAATAGCTGGCTAAGGGAGTGGTGCTATAAGGAGGGCTTTGGGATGTATGGCCACTGGGAGGCTTTCGGGGACAGACAGCTGTTCTCACGGGATGGACTTCACCTGAGTAGGGAAGGAAATAGACTTCTGGGAGGGAGGCTGGCTCATCTCATCAAAAGGGCTTTAAACTAGGAACTTGGGGGAGACGGTTGGGAGATGTCCAGTTAATCTCCACGCCAGATTCCAACACTGAAAAAGAGGGCGAAGAGATAAGCACAGATATACATAGGGGTAGGGAATTGGACATAAGAAGGGGGGGGCGGATGGACAGTACGGGGTCCGTACCAAATTCCATAACTAATGGGAGAAAGGATAGACAGCATACAGTAATATGTTTATACACGAATGCGAGAAGCCTAGGTAACAAAATGGAGGAATTGGAGCTCCTGGTCCAAGAAATGAAACCTGATATCGTAGGAATAACCGAAACATGGTGGAATGGTAGTCATGACTGGAGTACAGGTATGGAAGGGTATGTGCTGTTTAGGAATGACCGGAAGAAAGGTAAAGGTGGGGGTGTGGCATTGTATGTCAATAATGAGCTAAAATGTAAAGAAATAATAAGTGATGGAATGGATAAGACGGAGTCTGTATGGGCAATAATTACACTGGGTAAAAGAACTACTAGAGCCTCCCCTGAGATAGTGCTTGGGGTGTGCTATAGACCGCCGGGATCTAGCCTGGATGCGGACAGAGAACTATTTAATGTTTTTAAGGAAGTAAAAACTAATAAGAGCTGTGTAATCATGGGGGACTTTAACTTCCCAGATATAGATTGGGGAACAAATGCTAGTAACAATAATAGGGCTCAGATGTTTCTAGACGTTTTAGATTTGGTGCTGGTGAGTAGTGAGGACCTCGTTGAGGAAATGGTTGTAGGGGACAACCTTGGCTCGAGTGACCATGAGCTAATTCGGTTTAAACTAAATGGAAGGATTAACAGAAATAAAACTGTGACTAAGGTTTACGATTTCAAAAAGGCCAACTTTAATAAATTAAGGCAACTACTTAGGGAAGTGGATTGGGCTAACATACGTAGGGATCTAAAGGCAGATGACGCCTGGGATTATTTCAAGCTGAAGTTGCACGAGCTGTCCGAGGCCTGTATCCCGAGAAAGGGAAAACGGTTAGTAGGCAGTAGAATTAGACCTAGCTGGATGAGCGGGCGTCTCAAAGGGGCGATTAAGAAAAAACAGAAAGCGTACAAAGAATGGAAGAGGGGAGAGATCTGCAAGGAAACCTACCTTATTGAGGTCAGAGCATGTAGGGATGCAGTGAGAAAGGCCAAAAGCCGTGTAGAGTTGGACCTCGCGAGGGGAATTAAATCCAATAGTAAGAGGTTTTATAGCCATATAAATAGGAAGAAAACAAAGAAAGAGGAAGTGGGACCGCTGAAGAATGTAGATGGAGTGGAGATTAAGGATAATCTAGGCATGGCACAATATCTAAATGAATATTTTGCGTCGGTCTTTAATAAGGCTAATGAAGGGCTTAGGAATAGAGGGAGCAGGACAGAGGGGAATAAAGGAGGGGCGATTGACATTACAGTATCAGAGGTGGAAGTCAAACTTGACCAGCTAAATGGGACTAAATCGGGCGGACCGGATGATCTTCATCCTAGAATATTGAAGGAACTGGCGCGAGAAATTGCAAGCCCCTTAGCGATAATTTTTAATGAATCTGTAAACTTGGGGGTGGTACCGTTGGACTGGAAAATAGCTAATGTGGTTCCTATTTTCAAGAAGGGGAAAAAAAGTGACCCGGGTAACTACAGGCCTGTTAGTTTAACTTCTGTAGTATGCAAGGTCTTGGAAAAAAATTTGAAGGAGAAAGTGGTTAAGGACCTTGAGGTGAATGGCAATTGGGACAAATTACAACATGGGTTTACGAAAGGCAGATCGTGCCAAACCAACCTGATCTCCTTCTTTGAGAAAGTAACAGACCTTCTAGATAAAGGAAATGCGGTGGATCTAATATACCTTGATTTTAGTAAAGCGTTTGATACTGTGCCGCATGAGGAATTATTGGTTAAATTAGAAAAGATGGGGATCGATATGAAAATCCAGAGGTGGATAAAGAACTGGTTAAAGGGGAGACTGCAGCGGGTAGTACTGAAAGGTGAACTGTCAGGTTGGAGGGAGGTCACCAGTGGGGTTCCTCAAGGTTCGGTTTTGGGTCCGATTTTATTTAATCTATTCATTACTGACCTCGGAACCGAATGTAGGAGTGGGCTGATAAAGTTTGCGGATGACACAAAGTTGGGAGGTATTGCCAATTCGGAGAAGTATTGGGATATTCTGCAGGGAGACTTGGATGACCTTGTAAATTGGAGTAATAATAATAGGATGAGATTTAATAGTGAGAAGTGTAAGGTGATGCATTTAGGGATGACTAACAAGAATTTTAGCTATAAGCTGGGGACGCATCGGTTGGAAGTGACGGAGGAGGAGAAGGACCTCGGAGTCCTGGTTGATCGCAGGATGACTATGAGTCGGCAATGTGACGTGGCTGTGAAAAAAGCTAATGCGATCTTGGGATGCGTTAGGCGAGGTATTTCTAGTAGGGACAAGGAGGTGCTGCTTCCGTTATACAAGGCGCTGGTGAGACATCATTTGGAGTACTGTGTGCAGTTCTGGTCTCCTATGTTTAAAAAGGATGAACTCAAACTGGAACGGGTACAGAGAAGGGCCACTAGGATGATCCGAGGAATGGATAACCTTTCCTATGAAAGGAGACTTGAGGAGCTCGGTTTGTTTAGCCTAACCAAAAGAAGGCTGAGGGGGGATATGATTGCTCTCTTTAAATATATCAAAGGGATAAATACCAAGGAGGGAGAGGAATTATTTCAGCTCAGTACTAATGTGGACACGAGAACAAATGGATATAAACTGGCCGTGGGGAAGTTTAGGCTTGAAATTAGACGAAGGTTTCTAACCGTCAGAGGGGTGAAATTTTGGAACAGCCTTCCGAGGGAAACGGTGGGGGCGAAAGACCTCTCTGACTTCAAGAGTAGGCTAGATAAGTTTATGGAGAGAATGGTTTGATGGGATAATGTGATTTTAGTCAATTAGGCATTAACGAGCCATCGCTGGTAAAATAAGGGTCCGGGTGTAGAATCTTGCCTGAATGCTCCGGGTTCTACTGATCGCCATATTTGGGGTCGGGAAGGAATTTTCCTCCAGGGTAGATTGGCAGAGGCCCTGGAGGTTTTTCGCCTTCCTCCGCAGCATAGGGCAGGGGTCGCAGGCTGGAGGATTCTCTGCAACTTAATTTAAAGACTTCAAGGGAAAGTGGGTGGGTCAGCTTTTGTGGCCTGCATCATGCGGGAGGTCAGACTAGATGACCATATTGGTCCCTTCTGACCTTAAAGTCTATGAGTCTATGAGTCTATACTGTATTATCTTGTGTTTGGTTTGCTTAAAGAAATATAGTATTTATTTTTTATTTTTAAAAATTTGATTTAAATGGCTAGAAATCAAAAATTGAAGTGTAATAGATGCTGAGTATTTGAAGTGGGCTTTAGCCCACGAAAGCTTATGCCCAAATAAATTTGTTAGTCTCTAAGGTGCCACAAGTACTCCTCGTTTTAATTACGGAGCCTTTACTTAAATTATCTCTTATTTATATCTTACATTAGTTGTTTCAGCTTGTGACGGGGCTCCATTCACCACACTGGCACCTCCTGCTGGCCCTCTTGGGGATTAGCTCTGCAGGTCAATGTGACGTTGTGCAGTCTATATGGTTTTATAAAAACATGATAATAAGTGAATATAATGTAACTGGGATAGTTTTATAAAGATTTGATAAGTGAATATAATGCAACTGGGATATGCTTCGTGCAAAAGGTCTCTTGTAAGGTATCATTACAAAGCTCATAATCTACTGAGTGTGATCATCCTATTTGTAGAAGTGTACCACTCTTGTATCTAAAACTAGAAATATAAAACATAACTCTGAGGGTCTACTGTAATTATGTAAAGTGTGGGCCATTAATGATGGTTTGGAATCTTGATGACTCCCATTAACAAGGACCATTGTCTGCAGATGGCTGTGTTTACCTGTTAGTTTTCCTGTATATGTGTGTGCTGGCAAGTGGGCAATGAAGACTTGCAGTGACATGTGATCATGTCACCTGAACTGGAATCCATCTTTAACCTGGTACTTTTCCAGTGAGTGGGGGTGGAAACCCAGAGGGACAAAGGGTTCCCGCCTTATGCAAAAGATATATAAAGGGGTGGAAGAGAACAAAGGGGAGAGGAGCCATCATGAAGAATCCCCTAGCTATCACCTGAGCTGGAACAAGAGCTGTACCAGGGGAAAGAATTGTGCCCAGGCCTGGAAGGTGTCCAGTCTGAGAAAAAACTTACTGAAGCATCTCTGAGGGTGAGATTATCTGTATTCAGTTTGATTAGGCATAGATTTGCGCATTTTATTTTATTTTGCTTGGTGACTTACTTTGTTCTGTCTGTTACTACTTGGAACCACTTAAATCCTACTGTCTGTATTTAATAAAATCACTTTTTATTTAGTAATTTACTCAGAGTATGTATTAATACCTGGGGGAGCAAACAACTGTGCATATCTCTCTATCAGTGTTATAGAGGACGAACAATTTATGAGTTTGCCCTGCATAAGCTTTATGCAGGGTAAAACGGATTTATTTGGGTTTAGACCCCATTGGGAGTTGAGCATCTGAGTGCTAGAGACAAGCACACTTCTGTGAGCTGTTTTCAGGTAAACTTTCAGCTTTGGGACAAGTGATTCAGACCCTGGGTCTGTGTTGGAGCAGACGGGAGTGTCTGGCTCAGCAAGACAGGGTGCTGGAGTCCTGAGCTGGCAGGGAGAACAGAAGCAGGGGTAGTCTTTGCACATCGGGTGGCAGATCCAAAGGGGGTTTCTGTGATCCAACCCGTCACAGAGTATGCCCTCTCCCGATGGTGCCTCATCCGCCATCACATCTACTTTTAGACCCATGTAACTTCAAGGACTGTGGTGTCCTCTTCATGACACAGTCCTCCAGCCATGTTACTATCTGTGCTCCCCACTTCTGGGAGATAGTGCTGCAGTCCAAAAGTCCAGACACTTCCCCAGTGGCGAGTGGAGGTGGGCCTACCCACTGTTCAAGGTCCCAGCCCAGGCACCCTCTGAACCATAGTCACCTACTGCATTCCTTTGCCTCAACTACCACTGCATTTTCCTGGGCCACTACCACGCAGCCACAGTCTCAGCAGCCCTTCCAGAGCTCCTTCTCTAATCCCCACGTCCCTGTCTGCACTGTGTTGTCCAAGGTGTTATCTTCCCTCCACCTGCAAGGCACCCAGTACTCCCTCCTTGAGCTCAAGGGAGTAACTGCCCCTGCTCTGCCCTAAGGCTTTTCTTATATGGGCCTGCTGAGCCTGGATTGGCTGCTCCTCACAGCCCCTCTCCTATTGGCCACTTCCTGCACAGCCTCCCGAGGGTTCTATTAACCCCTTACATGACAGTTTGGGCAGATGCCTCATCACACAGCTATAGAGTTCTGAGGAAAAACTCTGACCATGTAAAAACTACGTCTGTGATGTTTCATTAAATGTTTCACCTGATATTTTCTATTAAAATGAAAGGCAGCTTCTACAGTTGAAAAACGAAAAAAACCTTTGAAAGAAGAAAAATAAAGACTTGGGACACATGTAAATTCAAAAGTGGCAAAGACTCTGCCACATTTACAGTAAAAACGGAACTTACCATCAGCTGGTTACATGACATCCAGCATGAACTTCGTGAAGGTCTCAAGTTTGGCACAGAACTACAAAATGAAAGTGTTTATAGATAGAACAAACATGGAACCTATTCTCATTCTACACTAGGGTGACCAGATGTCCCGATTTTACGGGGACAGTTCCAATTGTTGGGTCTTTTTCTTATATAGGTTCCTATGACCCCCGACCCCCTGTCCCGATTTTTCACATTTGCTGTGTGGTCACTCTATTCTACACGCAGGTATCATTTTTCATGATACTATCATTCATGCCCCATGGAACACATGAAGGGTTGCAGTTTCTTCTATTTCCTATTTTAAACTCTGTGTAATGCCTTCCAATTACTTGTTTGACTTATGTGTGCTCAGCAGCATAGTTCTAGCTGGGTGACTGCTCATTCAATAAGAGTGAAATTCACACTAGTACAGAGGACCTCCCCAAGGTCCTCTGCACCAAATGCACCCCAATAAAGCTCTTAATAGAGTGCATAAGTGATGTAGAAGAATTTACATAGGCCCTACATACTGGGATGAATTTAAATATATATAATTAGAAAGCAAAAATAAAGCCTTTTTAACATTGATTTGTTTTCTTTCTTCCTATTTGTAGTGTAAGGATAAAGTAGTTACTGTATGTTCACAGTATCTCTATATCATAAAAATGTACATGCTTTAAATCAAGTCTTTATTAAGCATCACAGTTCAGATAAATAGGTAAAAGCAGTGAGCTCTTTGGCTACTTTACTTCTTGCTCATTAACATTTTCTCAGTCATACCCTCAGCTTGTGGTAGTTTGGCTCATAATCTTTGCAGAAAAGGAGGTTTTGACCTTGGCTTATTGAGCTTTTGTGGAGAAGTAGGTGCTTGTTACTGGGAACTGCTCTTCTAAAGAAACTGTACACATTTAAATGCAATATGAAATTCAGAGCTGCTCAAGATGAGAATGCAAAGCTCTCATGAGAAGTCTAACACCAGTAATTAAGATATCACAGTCACTGAAGACACTCAGACATGAGTTAACAGAATAAAAACATGAAAACAGTAGACCAAATTCTGCTCATTTACACTGGTGTGTATCAAGATTAACACCACTGAAATTAATGAAGTGATATGGATCTGCACTAATGTAGCTGATTATTTTGACCAAGTTCTCTTCACTCCCCTTTTCTAAGACAGAATTAGTTGTAACTTTAACTGACATGATAAAATGGCCCTGTAGTCTTATTAGTGTGTATGCATGTGGGGCGGGGGTGGGTGTGGGGGGAGGAGGAGGGTGGGCGTGGGGGCATTTCTGCATAAGAAGGGAGTTGGCTAGAAGGGCTGGAGCATCCAGGAAGATTACTTAGCATGAAGTACAAGTTTGGCTACCTTCAATTTCACTTTGTGGCTGATGCCCTCAACATGGGTATTTTTTACTTGGTAGTGTGATGGAGAACCTCAATGCTGATGCAAAAAAGACAATAAATTATAACTTATTCTTATAATATTAGGTCATTACTAACTTGCCTGGGCCTTTATTGAATCTTAGGGGACATTTACCATAACTTTTATACATAAGGTGCTTGGTGAAAAGTACCTCACATGCATATATTTTTGTTAATTTAATTATATGAAATTATAAGGAAATTCCTAGGAATGCTGTTGTCTCTCTCTGTGACCAACTCCCCAAGTGTCCAGAGAGATAACAAAATGTTTATGACTTTTAAGAGTGTTCATACAAACTCAGGAAACCTGTGTTTTAAACTTTATCTTGCTTTAAACTTTCTATGCCAATTTATTTTACACTGTTTTGGAACACTGATATAAGCTTAGTTGTTGTGATTGGTGCTTTGTATAGAATATTTGAAAAGAGTTTTCAAACACTGCCTCTGTTTGTGACAGAATGCACTCCTGTATTCACACCCTCCACACGATTGTAATCTTTTTGGAAAGTATGCCTTGTGAAGTATCATTTGAAAGCTCATAACTTGCTGATCAATAATATTCCCAATATGATGTCAAAAGTGCATATTCAATACTCACATAGCACCAAACTGGTCTAACAGGCATATCTTGAACAAAGAAGTGTATGTTTGCCTTAGTTTGCATTTAAGCAGTAAACAGAGTCATCAAGCAGAAATGGGAAAGGTAGGAAACAAAAGGAAGTCTGTATGTGAGCATACACAGGTGAAAAAAACCCAGCAAGGAACACCCTTGTACATACACACACACACACACACACACACACACACACACACACACTGTCTCCTGGTTCTCAACTGGAACTGCTTTTCAAAGGGGGACAAACTATAAAAAGGAGGGGCAAACACTCAATGGACCTCTCTCTCCCTATCCATCTCACTCTTTGTACATGAGAAGACAAACAAAGGAGTCGCTGGACTCTGGGAGAGGTGTCCTGACTAGAGGTTGGTCAGTAATACTGCTGGATGCATGTGGTGAGAAAATTTGCTTGAATCTAACAGTTTATTAAGTTAGGTACTAGAAAGCATTTTATCTTTATTTTTCTGACTTCTACACCTCATCACTTGTACTCACTTAAAATCTCTCTTTGTAGTTAATAAAAGTGTGTTTAAGTTGATGTGTCTGGGCAATTCCATTTAAGGTGACAAGTTGTTGTAAATTAATCCCATAAAGGAATAACAGACTTAATATATTTGAACTATCCAGGAGATGGCTGAGCAATACAGGACATACATTTCTGGGGGAAAATCTGAGACTGGGAGTGTGTTCATGTCACCCTGCAGTATAACCAAGGCTAGTGAGAGCCAGGATGTGACTGGCAGGCTTCACTTACACAAACACAACTGGGAGTGACCTGAATGCTGCCAGGCTGTTTGTCAGCAGTCCAAGTTGGGAGCTACAACAGTAAGGCACTGCTTGGCACTCCACCGCTCTGGATTGCACCCTAGTATGTCACACTGTTAAACACAATTTGGTCAAAAGACTTCAAAGAGACGTACTACTGAAGATCCTTATCAAAACCATAAGCTGTGGAGTATAATTGGGCTTTTGCCCTCCTGCTTCAAGAAAACCCTCTAAGTAAACCCATACAAAGGATTCTAGAAATAGCCATATGGAAATGGATTTCTTTCATGATCACTCTAAAATCTTCATTCTGGAAGTTTTAGGAAAATGTGTGTAGTTGCGAATGTTTTATAGAAAACTTTGTGTTTATTTCTTAATTATAAATGGCAAGCCCCTTTTTAAGATATATTTCCAAAAGTTTATAATGTAATTTCCTAATATCATTGCTATATAAAGGATAATATGCTTCATGTACCAACCTGAAATCTAACATAAGCTGACTATTAAGAAGCCATTTAAGTATAGAATATTTCTATTAATTGGAATTAATTAGCTATTTAACATAGTTAAGCAACTCCTCGCCCAACTCAGAAAGACCAGAAGAATCATCTCTCCAAAAATTGTTATGAAGAATCAACAACTTTAATAACTATTTAATCTAAATACTCTAAGAAATATTGATTTTTAAGAAGACTACTGTTTTGAGAATAAAACACACTTGTAAAAAGAGGAGTGCTTGGAAATCTTGAAATCAGAATTTCAATACCTGTTGAAACTCTGATGAAACTGAAGAAATAGCTTTGAAAGTGGATTGAATAAAAAGAAAGTTTAAATTTTAAGAGGTATCTGAGGCTTTCCTGCCACAGAAGAACAAAGACAATTAGAAGTGTGTTGCATGTTTATTAAGCTGATTGCATATTCAGGAGCTGAAGTTGTCACCAAAATTGACCAATGGAGGCATGGAGCCAATAAAAGGATGACAGCAGCCAACTCTCAATCTAAATAAACCGGAAAGATGTGTGTTTTCTTATAATTTCATTAAAATAGGAAGAAGAGCATAAAACTCTGAAGTGAGCACCCATCAGTCACATTCTCTGCTACCCTGCTCGAGTACTCCTCAACTCAGCTGCCTATCTCTATAAGCAAGCTGCCAGACAGCTAAGAAGAAAAAGAGAACAACCACACAGAAGCAAAGAAAGGCAATCTTCCAACCCAGATGAAAACCAAGACTTCATCCTGGTGAGATGGAAGTTGCCAAAAGCACTACCAAAGGATTAGATTTGAAATCTCTTGTAATGATTTTGTTGGAATACTGAAATGGTATTGCAACTTAACATATTAACAGTTTCACTTGTTAATCACCAAACAGGTAGACCATGTATTCCAGGAAAGGAGACAGGGATTAAATATTGGAAACACAGAAATAATATTTAATTGGATTTAAGATTCTTATTTGAAAATTGGCCTGTTTTAAGACAACTCCTTAAATGGCTTCTTCTAAGTAACAAATTTAAATATTTTCTTTCATTTCATAGGATTTAGTTAAGATTGCTTCCCTGGCCCTTTTATAAGCTCTTTGTTATCTCTGATAATGAACTCAGCTCACTTGCCCATAAATAATTATTTTGTCCATTTATGAATGGTTTAGTTAACTGATGATATAATAAGAGTGGACTTAAAATAATTTTAAGAAGAAATACCTTGGTCTTAACTTACAAAGATATAAGTGCCCCGAAAGCAATTTTCTGAGGGGTGAAGTCTCTCCCCATACTGAAGAGATTGTAATGGAAATAACCATTTATCATTTTTGTTCTGTTTTGTCTAATGTTTCATTTTTCTTGCTTTAATAATAAAATAGCCATCAATTAATAGTTGTGATGATTTGGCTTAGTTTTAATTGTGGTCTACCCTAAGGTATGTAAAAGAACCCCTATGATTAAGTAGCGGGAGTCACATGCCTGAGCTGGCTTCAAGAAAAACAGTTAGTAAGAACTGGCCAGCCATATGCTTTTACTCTAGACCAACTATTTTTAGTTATTTGGGGGACAAAATCACTTGCTGCTCAACAATTTAAGCCCAGCCCTTTCTACCCACATCAGCCAAATGCCTCCTCAGTCATGGCCAGACCCAATTTATTATTAAAAGCTTATTAAGAGATGGAAGATTGATTGAGTGTTGGATAATACCTGAATCAGTGCAATAGGGTTACCCTGAAGGGACGACGGGATACTAGAGTTAGACTTGAATGTTTATTTTAATGCATTGGTTGGAGTTTCCCCTGAGGCAAGAAGTGCTCACTGGATCTGGGAGGAGCAAGAGAGGTGATTCTGAAGTAAAAACCAGGCAGTGATCCATGTTAGTAATGGCCAGTTCTTCAAGTCTTTCAGAGTATGAGGTGGGTAGAATTTTAGAGATGGTTCTGGGAGACAGCAAGCAGCCCATTCAGGTGCAGCTAGCCTTTTGGAACTTAGGTTCTTGAATAATTTTGTTGTAGTGCAAAGCAACTAGCACTTTAAACATGCAAGGAGGGACATATTAGGGGTGTGGAGGAATGCACTCAACTCCACTTGAGGGCAGAGGTGAGCCCTCTCAGAATTTGACACTACGATCTGGGGTGTCGTGTATCTATCATGCATTGGCATCATAGTCAAATCAGGGTGGTTTTATTGAGCAGGATATTGGGTTAACAGAACCCCAAGAGCAGGTTTCAGTTAGGCTACTGGAGGACTAATACTGGCTCAGCAAGGGAAAATTTAGATAGTGCTTCAGCGTTTAGGGATATTCAATGGGAAGTAAAGAGATCTGACTCCCTGAAACCAACTAAGGGATGGCAATATGAGTCATAGTACGAGACTGTAGGGATGCTGAGATTTGCCAAGTCAGAGCAGTACAGATTGGCCTAACATCATGGCTGCTGATACTAAGCCACTCTTACTTCAGGGGCATGGGGGTTACCTCTGAAAAGGAAATTTCCATTCACAATGATGTCAAAGAGGCTGAATTGGGATCCTATTCATTCAAAATTGGAAGAGTTTCATCCACACCACAGCTTGGAATGGGAGTCCAATGGAATATACCTATCAACAATTCAAATATATACATGGGTGTGAGCCTTGTTGAGGAGGATAGTTCACTGCTTTAAGTGTTAACCTCTGTTTATCCCTTCCTTCAGGCTCAAGAAAATGGGTCATATGAGTTGGTGACTGGATGTGTGAGGACAGTGTTGTGCTTCTGATCCACAGGTTGGTATCCAATTCCCTCTGCAAGTTTATTGCAGTTTATAACAGTGAAGCAGCTCCAAGTTGGCATGGAGGGAGGGGCCACATGAATGGATCCATGTGCACCTCGGGAAAAACCATTTGGAGATTTAGTAAACAGGTAAAACAAACTGATGAAGGGTGGAGTTGAATGCTTCTTCCAGGGCTAACTGTGATCTGGCCTGAGATGCCACAAGGGAGGGTCTCGCAAGGCCTTTACAGGTGAATGAAGCCCCAAGGAAGATAAATTGGTTAGTGGTTAAATTATGGGAGTTGGAATCACACATCCCATCATGAAATTTCATATGCAATACTTGAGTTATTCAGGGAAATGGCAAATCTCTCTGACTGGGGAATGAATATGATTCTGGCTACTATTAGGGAAGGAATGGTTTACTATCTGGGAATCTGGCAGGGTGGACATGAGGCAGCCAAGAAAATTGCTGGTACCTCTTGGTAGCAGGTGCCCAGTGCAGGTAATTATTCAACATTTTGGTCTGGTTCCCTGATAAACCTGAATTGGAAGAGGTTTTGGAGAAAGCATCTCCTAAAGAAGATGAGGAACAAGGCCGGAGTTCCTAATGACTGATACAGTGAAAACGCTCCACCCTCTCCCCACTACTCTTGACCCACAGATGACAGAGGCCACTGGGGATCTCAGTGCTGGTGTCAGGTTAACAAGGTGAGGGGCTGACAGCAGTCCTCCACCAGGTGAAAAGGATTACACTAGGTAGGATGACCTGCCTTGGCAAGAGTATTGCCAGATAGTTCCCAGAAGTGTTATATAATAAAGCTGTGGCCTAGATAAACCACATTCCAGGTGTTGTGTTTTCTTCTTGTGGTGTCCAGATGAATAATTCAAGAACAGTAATAGCATAATTTCTTTTGAGCATGGTAAAATAATGTTGCAACATTATGCAGCATTAGATGGAAATACTATATCCAAGTTTAATAAATAGTTATGAAATGCATTTCTTGGCATTACTGCACTGTATTACAATGTGACTACTGCATGTGTGTAAAGTGTTATAATAGTCATGCTGTCCTTCTGGTTGCCTTGTTCTGAATGTCACATTACACAACATGCGATGCTGGACGTTCTATTAAGATCAAAGAGCAGTAGAGAAATGGAATACAGTTACATTATATCCATGAGCAATGCTGCAGTCAGTGCCTGATTTTGATCTCATTTAAATATTTGAAAAAAAAAAAAAAGTTGTAAATCCCTTAAACAGAGTAGAGCTACTCCATTTTCCAGTGTAAATCAGATGAGAATCAAGACATACCTGATACACTTGTGACCTAATGAGGTTTTTCTGTGTTTTTTTCATATTAATTTGTTGACTGAACTAAGCCAAGGTTCCACGGTATCTGCAGCAAGAACAAAGACGAAATGGAAAAACCCAGCTTGCAAAGTTCTTCCATTGCTAAATGCTGTCAGGGTAGTTATCATATAAGAAATGGACTTTGTCAAGGTTTTGAAGTTGACTCTTGTAAACAAAATGTATTGAGAATATCACTCTCACAAACAGAATCATTATCCAGGAAGGTAAATTGTTTTAATAACTACCAGAAAATAAATACATTCAGCTACAAGCAAAATGTATTACTCAATCAAAGCACAAACATTGTTGATGTAGTTGTAAGTGTGATTTAAAAAAAAAAAGATGTTATGTAACCAAAATAAAAAAGTAGCCGTTAGAGAATAAGCATAGTACATTATATTTAAAATGCTTGTATATTTATACTGAAACTGTTCTATAGTTAGTCAGGTGCTGTAACCTTTGGATGACCCTTCTGCATACAATAGGAAAATAAGAAATACACTCAACCCACCAGTCTTTAGGTATTCTGCTATTCACTCCTGGTATGTCTGTGATCGAAAACCCTGCAGCACCAAGTCTCAGAGCATGGGTCAGCTGCAGGGCTAAACATTGCAGTGTAGATATTTAGAGTTAGGCTAGACCCTGGGCTCTGAGGCCTTCCTCCCGCATGGGGTCTCAAAGCCCAGGCTCCAGCCTGACCCCGAACATCAACACTGCAGTTTTATAGCTCCGTAGCCCGAGCCCCGGGAACCTGAGTCAGCTGAGAAGAGACAGCTTGTGTCACAAGTCTTCCGTTGCAATGTAGATGTATATTCTATGTTTTACCAAATATATATGGAGCCAAATAAAGTCTGCATGGTTTATAGTTAGCCAGCATCATATACAATATGATATAAAATATCACATATGTTTTATAGTACTATGATTTTTTTTCAAGTTAAGCTCTTCCAAAATGTTTTACACTTAAGCAGTTTAGCTAAGTGGAAATGTGAAGTATTGTAATCTCAGTGTTAGGTAAAGAAACAGTCCAAAGAACAAGAATACAAACAACGTTGTTGATGCTTAGCTATCATGCTCTATGTACCAAGCTATAGCCGATGCAGGATGTCTCTAAAGTTTTGCTGACTTTTGGAATGGTACGGTCAAAACCAGATAATAAACTACCGTATATACTCATTCATTAGCCCGTTCATTTATAAGCTGACCCCCCCAAGATGGTAATGTAAAAATAGCAAAAACTGTATGACCCTTTCATAAGCCGACCCCATATTTCAGGGGTTGGCAAACTTTGGCTCCTGGCCGTCAGGGTAAGCTGCTGGCGGGTTGGGACGTTTTGTTTACCTGGAGCGTCTGCAGGCATGGAGCCCCTCAGCTCCCTGTGGCCACGGTTTGCTGTTCGCAGCCAATGGAAGCTGCGCGGCTCCCATTGGCTGGGAACGGCAAACTGCTGCCACAGGGAGCTGAGGGGCTCCTTGCCTGCAGACGCCCCAGGTAAGCAAAACAGCAATGCATTAGATATTCAATTCAATGATTACATAGAGTTTAAAATAATCAAATTTTGGTGTAGACCCGTTTATAAGCCGACCCCCGCTCTTTGATGCATCACTTTTTTACCAAAAATATTTGGCTTATGAACGAGTATATACGGTAGTTAGAAGTTTACTATAGGGTCTGTGCAAGCCTAGCAAGAAGTGTCTGAAAACGATGTCAAAGATAATAATTAAGCAATAATGCAAAGAAATGGCAAAACTTTCAAACCTAGTATATATATAGAGAGAGAGGCAGAGTGCAGCCCAGATTTTGAGTCAGTTGGCCAGCTGCACTGCTATCTCCCAGATCAGTGGTAATGTATTTTTCTTCCTTTCTGTATTATGCTCTATTAATCTTTAACTAATGATCTTTGATTAAAGTTGATTAAGCCTAGCTACTTGACATCTCATTATTAAATTAGATTGAACCGATAGCATGTTTATTCACTACAATGCAGTACAGACATGACAAAGCGACAGAGAATTATTGTGAAACCATCTGAAGATGTATGGGTGGTACAGATAATGTCCACTAGCCTTCCTTTTTACCCATTTTCCTGGAAGTGAAACTCAATAAGATCATTTTTCTAGAAACATGGTGCTCAGTATGTAAACAATCGTTGTGCAATTATGTATTTTATTTGCTATGCCCTCATTTTTAAAGGTGTCAGACATCTCTGGGATACCCACATTAAGAAAAAGGGGGGGGGGAACGAAAGAGAGAATTTTGAAATCTTTGGTGCACCAGGTAAGCACTCATTTCACACGTTAGGGAGATAGAAAGTACTGCTTGTCTTTTTGCTACTAGTATATACAGTACTAAAACAATAAGCTTACAAATGAATATTTCATATTTAGACAAAGATATATCTGTGGATATAGACGAGGAATTAATCTGAAGACCTACACACTACCATGGAAATACTTAGAAACATAGTAAAATCCTTACGTGCAGCATCCCTCAAGATTCTGCATAGTATTGAACAACTGAAGCCTTAGTCTGAACCTAGCTGATTCACTTTTTTATACTGTCCAAGTCTGGTGTTCACAATTCAAGAAGGATGTTGATATATAGCAGAGGGTTCAGAGAAGAGACACAAGAATATTAAAGGATTAGAAAACATGCCTTATGTTGATTAAGCTCCTTGAATATATTTAGCTTAAAAGGAGGGTTAAAGGGTGACTTGATTGCAGTCTATATGTATCTACATGGGGAACAATATGTAATAATGGTCTCTTCAGTCTAGCAAAGAAAAATATAACATGATCCAATGACTGCAAATTGAAGCTAGATAAATTAAGGCTGGAATTTTTTAACAGTGAGAGTAATTAACCATTGGAACAACTTATTTGGGGCCATGATGGATTCTCTATAACTGATGATTTTAGCATCACAATTCAATGTTTTTTTCTAAAATATATGCTCTAGGAATAATTTTGAAGAAGTTCTATGGCCTATGTTATATAGCAAGTCAGACTAAATTATCACAACTGTCCCGTCTGGCCTTGGAATCTATGAATTAAGCATGAAGATATTTATATGGGATAGCTGCACAGAGACACAAGTAAAAATAAATCTAGCCTTTCAAGTAGATTAAGTATGTAAATTCAGTGTTACTGACTGGATTCACATACACTAGAGAGGATCTCCAAAAGGTAGAAGAACTACAAGAAAGACAGATGGCAGTTGAGGAAGGTTATAGATGATTTGTAATAGAATGGTTGTTGGCTACCAAAGACACCAGATTTAATCTTTTACATAATGCACAGCAGTAAAATGTAGCATTCATCTCATAGTATATCATCTCTGAGCAGTGATAACAGTTCAGAGATTATAGTGATAATTTACTACACTTTGTGATGCTGGGAAACCAGGTGCCATTTCTTACCAAGTCTGTAGGCATTAGCTGAGTACTGACAAACTCATAATTGGAAACCAACCCAGCTCACCTGTATCGTAGTTTTGTTCAAAATAGGTAGCAGTCTTATAAGAATTTCTGTAGTGTTTAGACTGTGTGAAATGCTTGTAAATGGCTTTATGCATCAATCTGACTTGCATTGTCTATATCCAGGTTATAGGAATTATGTATGTTTTGCCTTATAACTTTGAAAATGTTTGCTCTGAAGTTGTGAACCAAGGCACAGAAATCATCCCCCCAGCCCATTCAGGAGACCTATCAAAATTAAACAGACCATCAAGGTACATCATGATACAAAGGATGGGTTAATGGCCCTATAACACCTTGGAAATGCTACCTGCCAGGGAGCTTGTCTCATGGACTGGAAGGCTAAATGCAAAAGATAAAACAGGATCATAAGAACATTTTTCATCTATTTGCTGTTTGAACTGTCACAGGACCAGAAACGCTAAACTAAGGCAGATATCCTTCTCTAAATAACTCTCTTACTACTTTTTCCTGATTCATAAACCTTTAGCTAGTTACAGGATTGGCTACAGGTGTTGTCTTTGTTGTGAGATCTAAGGTACAAATTGATCTGGAGTAAGTGACTGGTCTCTTGGTCCTGGAAACAACCTGATTTTGTGTGTGTGTGTGTGTGTGTGTGTGTATGTGTGTGTGTAAGTGACCATTTATCACTAAGTCCAGCTTACCTGGGTGGCAAGATAGACTGTCTGCAACTCCCTGATAAGACTATTATAGTGTTTTGGGAGTTCACATTTGTTACTGAGTTGGTGAAATATAATTACAGAACATACCACCAGTTGGGGTTTCTGCCCTGCTTTTTGACAGTCTGTTCTGAGCTTGGCACTCTTGGTCATGAGCCATTCCAGACAGCATGACACACTTTCCAAAAAACCTTAGACAAAGTGGTTCTGATCAACCTACAGGGAAACCAGGTTTGAAAATTGAGAACCCCTCTCCTGATTACATCTGGAACTGTTCATTTGAGCAGTTCAGCTGATACCTTTGGGTTATCTCTTGGGAAAGATGCAGTCTCTGAGGGTACCCAGGACCTAAACAATTTAGGGCTTTATTTAAAACTAACAATTAAACTTGCAAATGAGCATGTGTAGCTCATGGAGAAAGGTGTGAGAAGTGCCATTAACTGTGCGAGCAGCCACATTTTGCACTGGCTGGTGTTAAGATAGAGCCCACTTTAGAATGCACTACAGAGATGACTGAAGTGTGGATCACTCTGGTTAGTGTACATTCAAAAGAGGGCAAAAGCCTCCTGAGCCAATTGTTAAGGATAAAATGCTTTTCTGGTGGCTGTTGCTATGTGAGTCCCCAGAAGTAACTGAGGAGCCAATGACACTCTCTCATTACAAAGGTGAGCACAAACATTCACAAGGAGATGATACCACCTCCACTTTTTGTTTAAAGTTCTTTCTACACAATAATGATTATTATCCTCAGGCTTATGTAGGTTAAGAGACAGCCATCTTATCCACATCTGATCATAACTGGGTTAAAGTCTTACAAAAGAAAAAGTATTTCTGCTATAGTATCTTCACATTTTCAACAGCCTTACAAGTGATTCTTACCATCAGTGTTTATATTTGAAAACAAAACCCATGACTTAGCTTTCAAGGAGATTAATACTCATTTTGTAAGCACAGTATTATTCTTCAGGTACTGTAAAGTCAAGCATTGCACAAGAAACAAATATCTGCCTCCACAAACCTTTTATAATGCTTACCTGTAACCCGAGGCATCTCCATATTGAGACCCTACACACTATTGCAATTATTTTTGTACAAAATATGCTTTGTGAGGTATCATTTGAAAACTGGTAACCCACTGGTCAATAACATCATTGTAAAATATATGTAACCATATTCTATGTGAAATTATGGATATTCACAAACATTATGCTTTAAAGTCAATGACTAAAAGGTTTAAACCAGGCGTGTCAAGGGAAGTTGATAAACAGGTTTTCCCCAGATAAAAGAATGAGGATGACAACTCAAACCAGGTGTGGCTCAAATTCAGTGGGTTATTCATTAGTATTGGAATGTCTCTGTAGAGGCAGCAAACCTAATCCTTTTTCTGTGAGGGTCCAGTTAGAGGGACTGGACCCTGAAGGACAATGTTTTTTGGAATCAATTAATGGTTGGAAAGGTACTAAGGTGAGCCTGTAAGGAATATCCAAGTTGGGCAAAGCCAGGGTGAGGCTTGCGGTCTGCTGGCAGGCTGTTGGGGTCAGAGTTCTGAACAGAAGCTGCAAAGCCACAAGACACCCAGGGTTACAAGGCAGGTATTGACTAAAGCCCTACTGGCCTGGTGATCCCCAAAATGTCACATTACCACAGGAGTTAAAAATAGGTAAATGGTCAAAAACAAAAGCTACAAGCATTTACATACCAATGCAAGAATCTTAAGGACACATACAGGTAAATTTCAGTGACATGCAATGGAAGAGAACCTAGATATAATAAACATTTCTGAAGCAAGAACCTAGATATAATAAGCATTTCTGAAGCCTGATGTAATATTTATGTTGAAATTGCTGAATTGTTTCATTTGGGGAAAAAAAGGAAAAAGTCAAAGTCTCTTTCTGATATTTTCAAAATGAAACATTCTGACTTTGATTCAAAACAAACTTTTGTTTGGAATTTTATATAAATTTGATTATTTTTTGTAGAATGTAAAAACTTCAAAAACAAAACAGAATGTTCCCTTTCAGGTCAAACTAAACGTTTTGTTTGACCCCATTTTTTTTTCTGTTCAATCCCCCCTCCCCCCAAAAAACAAACAAACAAACAAACAAACAAACAAACAGCTACTCACACAGTTCTATTTTTCACCACATATGTAGGGGAAAGATTTACCTTATACCTACTGCCTTTCAGTAATAAATATCAGATGGCCAGTTATTTAGAGATCAAAAGAGAGTACAGAGGAACAAACTTATAAGTTAATGAGCAGCAAATCACCAGGCCCGGATTGTTACCCCTCAAAATGAATTTTGGGATGCTGCTATAATAACCTTCCTATTGCCCCCTTAATCTGTTCTTCCCACGTAAAAGTTTTGGAGTCTTTAAGGAAAACACTAAATGACATAGCTATAACCTTCCGATAAAGCAGGGGTCTCAAAGTCCCGGCCTGTGGGCCATCTGCGGCCCGAGAACCTCCCCACTGTGGCCCACGGAGGAGAGACGCATGCAGCCAAGCTGACGGCTCTGTCTGCTGCAGGCGCTGCCCCCATAGCTACCATTGGCTGGGGGAGAGGGACAGAGATACCATCACTAGTCGCCAGGCAGAGTCAGCCACGGAGACAGCATCACTTTTTCCCACTATGAATATAAACAAGTCAAAATACCGAACACAACTATCTGATGAACACCTTGCTGCAATCCTTAAGGTTTCAACTGCTCAGTCACTGAGGCCAAACATCAACAAACTGACAGAACTGAAGCATTTCCAGGTGTCTGGCAAACAATAAAAACTCTTTGGCAGGCTAAGGATTGTATAAAGTTGTATGACAGTTTTATTATTTCTAAGAAATTTGAAATAAATACAATATAAACTTTTTCTTTTCTGAACACCATCTTCAGTGACATTATTGGCCCGCTGGGAGGATTTGAGGACTGGCACTGGCCCTAAGGTAAATTGAGTTTGAGATCTCGCAATAAAGTAATTGACATAGGCAGTATTCTTTCCAAAACCAAAATAGCTTATATTAATGTAACTAATAATCCCTAATACAGTAGATCCTAAAAATCCTAAACAAAACATGAAATCCCTGAGACATAAATCCCTTATTGCAAGTTAAAGAGCATTCAAACTACAATAGTACATAGTTCAAATGATTCTAAACAAAGCTATTTGTTACAAGTGGCCAGTTTGTAACAAATCACTGACAGCAGATCCTAAATTGTTTTAAAGTTTACATAGGTATGTTGCAATTAAACCACACATACAATTCAAGCAAATACTATGCTAAACTATACTGCACTAAAAATTAAAATCTTACTTTATAAATCCATTGGTATCACTGCTGCTGCTTTATACATTCTTTGGCATTTTTCTTTTAATCACTGTTGCTGCTCAGCTCCTGGTCATTCAGTTTTGTTCAGCTTCAGGTTTCTTCTCTCTCTTTTTCTCTGCAGCAGCTTTTCTGACTTCTTTCCCACAGCTTTTCTTTGGCTCCCCTTGCTGGCTTTTGTCTTCTCCCGATCATCTGTCTCTCTCTCTCTCTCTCTCT
This sequence comes from Emys orbicularis, assembly GCF_028017835.1. Classification (NCBI taxonomy): domain Eukaryota; kingdom Metazoa; phylum Chordata; order Testudines; family Emydidae; genus Emys; species Emys orbicularis. The sequence continues at coordinate 148,289,998 of NC_088684.1, read as the reverse complement.
CTCTCGCCGCCTCAGACTAAGAAACTGGCTTCTGGCCTTTTATACTGTCCTATTGTGACTTCCTTATATACTTTTAAGAAATTACCCCATCCACACATGCTCAGTACCAACCATCTCAGAATTATGATTGACAGGTCTGATCTTTAAAATACATTGTGACCGGTCTGAGTGGGCTACCACCGGCTAGCTACTCAGCTAACTGACCTCTCTGTCACCCCTTAGTGCACATGCTCAATAGCCAACAATCTTGCACATGCTTTCTGTTGTCATTTACCTCAGAGCTGTGATTCTGCCAATCCACCCACCCACACTTACACACACACATGGCTCTTTGCCAGGGCACCATTTTAAAAATTCTGGGTTTTTAACTGTGCATGCTCAGGATCCACACATTCATCTCAGGGTGGAGTGATTTTCACTTATTCAGAAGAAAGATCAGGCGGACAAAGTGGAGACTGGAGAATTCCTCTAGTAACAAGATGGTCTAAATTGAGCAATTTGGAAGGAACTTAAGAATGAAGTGACTAAACTGCTGACAAAAAAAAATACAGTCTCCTTAAAATATATTACTGTATTAGATGGCTGGAGGGAAGGATGACAGCTATAACTGATCATCAGTTACGGAAAATATGTAAGTCCCCTGGCAAAAGGCTGCTGCTAGAGTGAGAGAGTTCTTCAGTTCCTGGAAGTGGGCTAAGCTAATGTGCCAAATCCACATACACTGTTATTTCATCTATCTGATTTTGTCTGGTTTGATTAAGCTACCTAGATGCACTGACAGGCCTCCAGTTTGTGTTGGTACTCTGAATAAATAAGCCCTTGAGCCACTAAATTGGGGAAAAGAGCCACACTATTTTAGCATAGGTTACAGTTTCAAAAGAGGGTTCATCCTATTTAAAACTGGTTCTCTGTTCCATAGAATGACTCTGGTCAGCTCTCAGTTCCAAATACTAGTACCCCGTGTTTCAGCGCATGAACCAATCTCTAATGATGGAGATTTGGAAGAAATTTACCCGTGAGCTGGTTACTCTATTATCATGTTCCTTCCACTTTCCTCTGAAGCATCTGGCTAACTAGATGGACAATTAGTCTGAGCCAGTATTGCAATTCTGTATTCCTACAGTTCACTAATATGCAAACTACTTCTCCTTGTTGATGTTATTTATCACACACTGGGCTTTCCTCCCACCTGGTGGTAGAGAATGGTGTACTGACTACTGTCCCCATATGTCACTTCACTGAAGTGAGAATGTCAGACAGATAATGAATATAAATTCAGTGTTAGACTTTATTCTTGCCAACAGGGAAGTTTGGGGGTGTTTTTTTACATTTCAGCATCAGAAAAATATGTCCCTTTCCTGTGCTTGTGTATAAGGACATACTGTATAGGACCATGATTGTTCTAGTCATAAGGACCCAAAAAGAAGTTGAGCCTAAATACTTTTGTGGATCTGGGCCAAGCTACTCCACAAATATTTGTGCTGTAGCAAAAGGCATTTATTTGCCAGAGTGTTCTCATCTGAAGTTTATTGTTTGATATGCAACTTTCCTATTTTAAGATAGACCTCTTGAGGTATCTCTCCCCAAGTACTTAGTTGCTTCATATTCACAGTAGCTTTGCTTTCCTGCTTATTGTTCTGAAAGGCTGTTCTTTGAGCCCACCATGAATACTTTCATTTGAATCAATTATTCACAGAAAGATCCAAAGAAGTTGTTTGTAGAGGCAAGACACCTGCTTTTAATTTGTCTGATCTGGACGCAATATGCAACTAGAGCAAACACTTGTTTGGAGCTTGGGAGTATCTCAGTAGGGAAACATTTCAATTGGAAACCAAAATACATAACCATTTTGACCACGCGTCTCAAATCCATTCTGCATATGTAATACGAGTCTTTTCCCCTTCGTAGCAAATTTGAATGAACTATCAACATCTCTGTTCTTTCTGTTTCTGTAGTTGCTATGAAAACATCTTATTAAAATGGAAAATGAGAATAAAGCTCACTGCTACCATAAACAGGTAGAACTCCACTGAGAGCAATGGGAGTTACATATTTTAAATCCAGAAGTGAATTTCATTAAGTCAACAGTAGCTTTGAAACTGGAGCATCTATGTTTGCCTTTCCAGTGTCATCACACTCTTAGTTTAATTAAAGATCCTCTAGGTTTTACTTAGATATAAAACATACAAGCTTAATATCTGAGATAGGTGTACAATATAATGTTAAACAATTTCAGTCTATTACCTAGACAGAGAGCTATAATATTTGTTATAAGCTTTGTAGTACCTCCCTACAACCCTTGCTTTCGTTCTATGGTAGTCTCTCTTCCCATAACTTGGCTCTCCAGCCAGGTCACAATTTAGTCCACCCATCCCGGGATAAGAGAGTTCAACAAATAACCCAAAATTCCTCACTTAAAGGTCTTTGTCTCCAACCCTGGACCCTACGGTCCTCTCACCTGTCTCTCAGGGTTCTCCCTGGGTCCTTATCCCCTTTGCAGGGGCTTCATGCCACCTTCAGTAGTTGAGGGTGAAGCTGGCCCTCCGCCTACACCAGGTTTCAACCCAGGGAACCTATAGCAAGCAGTAAAGGTCTACTCAGTTCCACTCCTTGTTGCTGTTTCCCTGGGCTTCTCCTACCCAGAATTTCTCCCCTATAATATCTCTAGATCCACCCTTGTTTCAGGGCCAGGACTCTTAGGGCCCTCCATTAAAATCCTCTAAGAAAATTCTAGCAAAGGAATATAAACAAAACCCACTTCTGACCTCCTTGGGCCTGACCTTGTGTACCTCTCAATTAAATGCCTCTCAAAATACTCTCCCTGGGGTTCCAGTTCCTGTCCTTTTGTCATGGCTTTCCCAACAGAGCCTGATCCATTCTGGTGGTTGTCCTATGTTAATCCTGTCTGCTTGCCAGCCTCCTCTACTCAGGTGAGTATATAAGGGCTTGCTCTCTCCTTAGTTTTCCTTCTCTCTAATCCCAGAAAGCGACTGCTGACTCTCTCCCTGCAGTCCCCTTCTGCTGTAAACTTTCTGCTTTTATGATCACTAGCCAGCTCCTCACCAACTGGGCTTCATCTCTAATTAAGCCTGGCCCACTCTCCAGATGCAGCCAGATAATATAACTAGCCTCTCAGTCTCTCATTAACCCTTTCAGGACCTGTGAAGGTGCATGCCCCTTTAAGTAAAGTTTACATTCTACAGCACAAGATGGCAGCCACCAGGAAAAGCATTGGATTGCTGAGCTACCGCAAACTGGCCTAATCTGATCCATGACCATCCTTCTTCTTTCCCCACAAATAGTTACAGTATTGTACACATTTTATATGCGTTTCTAATCAGAAGTGTATCCTGTCACTGGAGACTTTACTGAGTACATTTTTTTTTTTTTTTTTTTTTGTGGTTCACTTGTGTTGTTAAGTCCACAAGAGCAGGAATGACTGATTGAAGTGCACCTGCAGTATGTATGATGCAAGGCATTAATTTGGTTCCACCCAAGTAGAAAATCTGCAAAGGGATAGTAATAAGTAAAGCTTACTGTTTGTATCTTTATCCTTTTACCTGCTCATATGTTCTTAATAGCTTAATTATACATAATTACTGTAGAATTGTTTACATACCTCTATCCCCCCATATGAGATTTCACACTTGCTTTTCTTTTTCATAAGCTCCTGCTACTGCCATCATTTTATATGTAAACAAAATATGTCCTCACAAAAATAAAAGGATAACTAATTTGCTAACAATTTCATCCTCAGAGTATCTTGTTATTCCTGAGTGACTGTTGCTAGGTAATCCCTTTCATACTAAACTGGAGGGATCCAATGTGATTTTCAAATGATATGTTTTAGTTCATTTAAGCACTTGATGGCATTAATTTGAAATGAGAGAATTACCAAAGTCCAGAGATAGTCTAGAAACAGAAGCACTGGTACTGCCAAGTCACAGAGTGAAATAGCAGGTGGTAATTCAATAAACATATATTTACAAAACAATTTTAACCATTCTTAACAATTGTAATGGAAATATGTATCACACACACCAAAATGCATGTACCCAATTCCATGAACTACACAGGAAGTGGTATTCTATATTTCACACACTTTTCCTTACACTATTGTAGAACTGGATACAGCTAAATTTTTGCATTGACAGATAATAAATCATTTTTATGGAGTAAAAGTTATACTCACTGTCATGGTGTGCATACAGGCTCCAAATGGCTAAAATGCACTTCGAAAGGTGGGGATCTTTGTTTGGACTAGCAGGAAAAAATGGGTAGTGCTCTTTGAAGAGTTCATCTCCCCTGATATTTGGGTGGTCAAAAGGGGTGGGAAGGTCTGTGAGGCTCAGGGAAGCCGTTGGCTGTTGAACATTTGGAGAGGGTATATAAATCCTGTCCCTCCAGCCTGAGGTCCCTCTCACAGCCAGGTTAGCAGCTACAAGAAGGCAACAAAGGAGCCTCTTGTGGTTATACATGGGTGTGTAAGAGTTCCCTGTAGGTTTGGGGGTACCCAGAAGGCTCCAGGGTGACCAGTAGGGTCCCAGAGAGGACTGGGTGAAATCACCCCAGGATCATAACAGAGTTATCCAAAGTAGCAGTGGAAAAGATAGGCAGCTAGTAAATGCACGTGTTTTCCCCCCAGTGAAGGCTTCTTCTTTGCCAGGAACAGGCAAGTGGCTGGAGGGGCAGGGGCAGGATGGTGAAGATCTCCTACTGGCAGCAGTTCAGTGCAGGTACTCATTCCACAGGGAATCTGGTTCCCTGATAAACCAGAATTGGGGAAATCATCCCTTAAAGAAGGCAGGGAACAGGGTTGGGGTTCCTGATGCCTGGTATAACAAGTAGACAATTCCTTTTCTCCAGCTCCTTAAGCCTATTCTGAGGGGAAGGCAATGGTGTCCCAGCAATGAGAAGTCTGGGGGCTATTGACCAGGTGAAAACAATCAACGAAAAACTCATGATCTGCATCATATGAGTTATCACTGATAGTTCCCAGAGAAGTTAATCAAGTTGTAGCCTAATTAAACCACACGTCCCTTGCATCTTGTCTTTCTTCCTGCAGGCCTGGGACAAAGGCACTGTCATCAGGTTTGTCTAGGCCACAATGAAGTCTCAGGATGGAGGAATTTTTAAAGGGAGGTAATTCAAACATGTCAAGCTCTGCATGACCCTGACAAATGGCTGCAGTCACTGGGTTTATCATTAGGTCATTTGCAAAAGTCAAATATTGCTACTGAAGAAATTCATATGACTTAGTCAAAGTAGTTTTTATACTGGCAAATAAAGACACCCGTATGAGACAGTTTGCACCAAACCTTTTACATTTACATATCAAAGCACTGTAGCACAGATAATGCAGCACTAAAGAAAAGTCCCTACCACAGACCTGAAGATCTTCAAACACCATCCAAGACTTGACCCTCACTGGCAACTACAGGAACGTTATCAGCAAGAGAGATTAAAAAATAAAATAAAAAGCATACTCACCACATTGGAAGGCACGCAGACCACAAATCAAAAACCTCACATTTACCTTAATATTCAGGATGGTGACCTGATGCACCCCACATCCCATTCTCCTGCTATCAGTCAATGATCACAGCATATTGTATTGTATCCTAGATAAGATGCAGTCTTCCCTGCACAGAACCATCAGTCCACAGACAACATCTTCTCCTGTTCACCATTCCAACCCATTCTTTATGTATATACCAGACATTCCACTGTATCTCCCTAAATCACCTTCCTGTTGAAACGCTGATAGACACAGGGCAGATATGCACCTTTACCCCAAACACTCGACATAATGACCTCACAGCACTTAGACACATGCTATCTACACACATCAGAGTACCACTTTCACTGTGGTGAAGACTATGGAGAAGAGATAGGCATAAGCACTGTGTGTAATGCATGATTCTTCATATACAGTCAATTACAAGGAGAATTTCTAAAGTTGTTATGATATTTAAGTTACCTGTATTATCCAGGTGGAAAATGCACAAGAATACAAGTCAGAGTTTAAATCATTTGAGGAACCTTCACTATGTATTTCCTGGCTTTTCCAACTTCTTACTCTTTAATTACATCATTTTAAAGAGATTCACTTGTGTTTGATATGAATACTGTATATTTTCAACCAGCTGTAAAGTTGTGTTCTGCATGTGGGAGGCAATTAAATGCCCTAATTAAAAACATGTGATTCACTTCACTGTTTCAAATTAACCATGGCCTTTGTGACATTCATATTTATTTGTTAATACCATTTGTAATCAGATCCTCTTCTGAACTATCCTGTATGTACAGGCATTTAAAACAGATGCATAGGAGTGTATGTGTTAATACTAATTAAACAGCTTGACATTTTTCAAATATTTTAAATTCCAATTTTTACATTGGTTTTACATATGACAGAAGTAATGGGATTTTTAAAAGTCATAATCAATCTCATCCAAAACCTCTGCTCCCTATTGGAGAAAGGGACATCTCCCTCCTTATTTCCAATGTGAACCATACACAATCACAAAATCATCAAAATATAGGACTGGAGGGGGCCTTGATAAATCATCTAGTCACCCACGCTAAATCAGTACCATGTATACCTAATACCATCATGAAAGGTGTTTGTCTATCCTGTTCCTAAAATCTTCCAGTGATGGTAATTCCCCAACCTCCTTTGGTAACCTATTCCACTACATAACTACCCTAATACACCTCTACCTCGATATAACACTGTCCTTGGAACCAAAAAATCTTACCACGTTATAGGTGAAACTGTGTTATATCGAACTTGCTTTGATCCACCGGAGTGCGCAGCCCCACCCCCCCGGAGCGCTGCTTTACCGCGTTATATCCAAATTTGTGTTATATCGGGTCGCGTTATATTGGGGTAGAGGTGTAGTTAGAAAGATTTTCTGAATATCTAACTAAATCTCCCTTGATGCAGATTAATCCCATTAGTTCTTGTCTTACCTTCAGTGGACATAGAAAACAATTGATCACTGTCCTCTTTGTAACAGACCTTAACATATTTGAGAACTGTTATCATGTCCCCCCATTTTCTTTTCTCAAGACTAAATATGTGCAGTCTTTTTAACCTTTCTTCATAGCTCACATTTTCCATTTTTTAAAAAATAATTCTGTTGCTCTTCTCTGGAGTCTCTTGAATTTGTTCACTTCTATTTTACAGTGTGGCACCCAAAAATGGACACAGTACTTCAGCTGAGGCTTCATCAGTGCTGAGTTGAATGGGACTATTAACTCCCTTGCCTTACATACACCACTCTTATGAATACACCTTAGAATGGCATTAATCTTTTTCAACACTGCATCACACTGTTGGCTAATATTCAATTTGTGATCCACTCTAATCCCCAGATCCTTTTTTCAGTAGTACTACCATCTAGCCAGATATCACCCATTTTCTAGTTGTGCATTTGATTTCTCCTGCTTAACTTTAGTACTTTACACTTGTCTTTACTGAATTTCACCTTGTTGATTTCAAAGCAATTCTCCAATTTGTCAAAGTCATTTTGAATTCTAATCCTGTCCCGCAAAATGCTTGCCATTCTTCTCAGCTTTGTATCATCCACAATTTTATAAGCATTATCTCCATTCCATTATCCAAGGCATTAATACAAGTGTTGAATACTGTAGTACCAGACACAGGACAGATCCCTATAGGACCCCACTAGATACATCCTTCCAGTTTGACAGTGAACCACTGATGACTACTCTGAGTAGTTTTTCAACCTATTGTGCACTGTATAGCAATTTCATCTAGAAAGCATTTCCCTAGTTGGGAAAACATTTAATGATTCTTTCAAATCATATTTTATTCAATTTATAATCCATGATTGCTATTTGTGGTCCATCTAGAAATATAATGACTGAGATTTTAGGAGAGAAATATAAAAGAGGCTGGGATTACAACTTTAGTATTCAAAGCACATTCTACTAGTTTTGAACTATTTCCTCATACCTACCAACCATTCTTGCTATAGTAAATGTGGATAAACTTAATAAGGTTCAAAGCACTGGCTCAATTCAGATTCACACCCAAAGGACAGATGCATTATTACTTTAACAGTAGTTAGAACTGTCTGAAACCAATGTGTACAACAAGGCTGGAGATTGCAATCAGATTAGTTTTATATTTCCAGATGGACCTACAAATTGCAAAATATGGATAATAAATTGTATAAAACGTGTTTTGAAAGAATCATTACATGTTTTTTCCAACCTCAAGAGAGGCTACATTTGGGTTTGGTTCAAGGTTTGATCGAATAATGTAAACAATGGTCTGATCCTTCAAAATGGTTTACCTATTCTGAAAGAGAATAAGTGGTATTCAGGTCCATTCGACTCAATGCAATTTGCACTGCGGGGGCTCTTTTAACATCCTGTTATTCCCTGCTTTGGAGGAAACAGAAGAGAGGTACTAAGAAATGTCAGTTTTCATAATGGAATGTAAAGGTTTTATTGTGGCAAGTGTTTTGAATGTGTCGCAAACTATAATGTGTATATTAAATTATAAAAATTATAAGTTTGCAACACATTCAGAATACTTGCCACCATAAAAACTTTAGATTCCATTACAGAACTTCACACTTCTCACTCTCTCTCTTTTGGGTGGCCTAATCTGTCCTTTGGGTGTTAATACTTGAGTAACATATGGTGCCCAAATATTTATCTTGTGTACCTACCTTTTAGTACAAAACCATTGAGTTCTTCAGATAAAGAGAGCTATTGTGTCAAGCAAAATCTTTGAAATGGAAAGGTACTAAATGTCCGGTATAACTGTATGAATACTGATAATGAAAGAGTTCTGCAGCTTTGATTAATCACTTTCAGCTAGCAAGAGGTCCTGACCCATTTGACAGAAGGTACCTTGCATAGATTAGCATACAGAAATGAAGAATAGTAGAAGCATAATGTTTTATAATCATGCAATCAAATTAAATTAAAATGTTAAACTTGTTACAAGAAGCAATGAACGTGAAGGCATCCACAGTTAAGGGTGAAATGCCCTCTTGTGTTCTTAAAACCTACAACACTACAGGAAGAACTAACAATCTAAAGTGGTGTCCCTCAGATTGGTTATCCCTTATTTGAAATCACTTTTTTTTGCAACCCTCTTACATTTACTATACAAGTAAGAGTAAAAATGTACCAATGACAACAATTATAAACTTATTTAACTCTACTTGTATGTGTGTGTTTTTCAAGAATCTGACAGTGGATACTTGACCTTGCAGGGTTAACGGATTGTGGGGAATGGGGAGTGAGATTTTCTTTATTTTAGACTGTGATAAAATTTTCAGTGCCTTATGCCTTCCCCCCACATTCCGATTGCCTTTTGTGACCCGCCTCCTCAAGGAGGTTGCAACCCATTGGTTGAGAAACATTTATCCAAAGTAATATATCATTACTTTTGTGCATAGTGAGCACAGAGTAGATTCCACCCTTAAGACAATCAAACTTAAGGCTCCTAAACAATTTACCTTAGAAGTTGTTTTTCATTTCAGATATAGAGATTGAGTTTCCTCCAATTTTCTTTAGCAAATTTGTTCAACTATGATTATTTTTCTTCTAATCTCACATATGACAAATATATCCCAAACAAATACTTTGAGTACACACTCTGTGATAAAGAGTATGTATTATGTATAGTGTTACCACTTTCATCAAGAGCATACCAGAAGTTGTAGCTATGTGCCCTTAATTGTTTTTAATTAACTGCATAAAATCTTCTGTGTCCCACACCTGTGTATTAATCAAGTCTGTTATGACATATAATAGTTCAAATATTCCCATATTTTCATTATAAACAACCTTCGAGTGAGAGAACAAAACTGATTGTCTACTCAAAAACATTAATTGAACATTTCTTTACATCAGTAAGTTAAAAATATCCTTCAGGGAAACCTACAGGGATTGGATCTCTTATGCCTACTATTACTTTAACAGTGACTTAGGATCTTAAATTTAGGCATCTGTTTCTGAAGATGTTGGCCTTAAAATAAGATCTGTTTATTTTATTTGACCAAGGTTTTTTAGGATTATTTTATTATTTTGTCCGCTATCATCTTCACTGTTGTTATATCATTTTCTAATCATTGCTTCAAAACATGCAGTAGCATGTTGTATGCATAATTGGATTATGTGTTATTTTATATAGCCAATAAAAGAAACAATGATAATGAGGTAGGTTGATGGTTTAGCATTTTAGTATGATGAAATACCCATTGCAGTAACTTTATCAAGTTCAATTATTGTTACTATATTCAGTGATGACTGAAAAATTTTCACACTAAATTTTTTGAAGACCCCTTACTGCACAGCTATGAAAGGACATTGGATGTGCTAGTAAGTGTTATACTGACATTTGAGTTCTCTACAAATACAAGACTTGGTTAAATAAGTAATAATGTATTTATGAATTTTGCCTCATTGAATTGAAGCTGTCCATGAGCACAACACAATTTTCTCAGGTCTATTTGTTGTTGCATACATATATTTTACCCAATAATTTTTGGAAAATAGACCAACATAGGTTATTCTGGACTCTCTTCATTTGTGAATGAAGTAGTTATGCATACTCAAGTGGGAATGAAATCTTTATTGTACCCTATACCATCATAGTTTATGTATCACTATTGTTTTACTAAGAAGTACAAGCATAATGAGACAGTGTTAAGTCCTACTGTGGGAACTACTGCAAAGTGTATTCTATTTGTGCTCTTATCATTGAGTTCAGGAGAAGCCAAAGCCCAGATGACACCAGCAGTAAGGAGGATACTAGCCAGAAGTGAAATACTGCAATAACAAGTTGTGCCAAAAGCAGCAGCTGGGGAATGAAGCAAAAATGCCTGGCTAGCTTCAAGTAATTAAAGACCCTGTCAGTCAAAAATAGAGCTTGGGGAGCTGAAATTGAAATGGTTTGGTAGATTTAAGTGTAGTGGGCTGTCCACAGAGGAGAGTTTGAGGTTTTTTCTGTCTTCAAAAGAGGAGAAACTAATGAGATCCAAGGCTAAGAACTAATGTGTTAAGGGATGTCTCAGGAACACCTTCATAAAGCCCTCATTATATGAGACTTGGGACTCCTCTACATGGTGCAGCAATGAGCACTAGAGGGATGTGAATTCTAAAGTGCACCAACAAGTTGCACACTAACTGATCCATGTAGACCCTGCTGGCACACATTAGAAGTTCCCTAGTGCATGTTAAGATAGAATGGTGTAGTTAAGTACCCCATTAGCAGTAGCTAATAGTTTAGTACTGTTTAGTACTACATTAACATGCACTAGTGAGTGTGTGCCATCAAGGTGTACTTTAGAATTCACATTGCCCCTTCAGTGCACATAGCCGTCTTGTATAGACAAGCCCATAGATAATGCAATTGTAATGTTGGGAGCATTCTCTTGCAGACATAAGTAGGTGAAAGCTCAGCTAGAGGAGAGGAACTTAATCTGATTCAAGGAGTCCAAGAGGATTTGTAGTAAAGGATGAAACCAATTGCTGGCAGTGATACAACAGGATATTGGAAACTGGCAGAACAAAAAGCCCTCATAGAAGAAAAAAATCTTGGTTTATCATGAGCAAGAAATCATGTGATTAATCAAGAAATTTGAACTTTTCAGCGTTCAAGAATAATAAGGTTTGGAAAGCTTTTCACTAAACTAATCATGCATATAAATAACTGTATCCTGATTAGTTGCAGCTGCTACAATTATACACATCTGATCAAACAGACAGTATATACAGTGTAGTTAGTATTACTACAACACTTTGAAGATGTAAAGCGCTGCAGTTTATCTGCATAACTCAGTTTTCTAAGTGCATAATTATTTCTGGATCTCACACTTTATCTTCCTTTCAGAAATGTTAGTTTAAAAGGCCATTGGTGGTCATAATGGAGAAATGCACAGGTATACCAACTTCATGTTTCAATGAAAAAGATTAGTCATAAGGTCTGAGCTGCATAAATAATACAGAATGTTTTCAAAAAATCATGTCAAAATTAATTTCTGACTTGTGTTCACTTCCAATGAACTTTTGTGAAATTAAGGTTTACCCACTTTTAGAAAGCAAATGCTAAGATTGCATGCTCAAGTACCCAACAGAGTGAATTTTTAACTGACACATGACTATTCCCATTTGAATTGATATTTTAATATAGGATATAGCTCAGGGACGTGGCTCCCAAAGTAAAAGCAATTAAATGAGCCAGATGAGGAACTGACCACAAGTTTTGCAACTAAGACTATACAGATACACATGCAATTACTTTGTGAGAATATGCCAAAAGAAAATTAAATTTAAACTCTGCACCCATCCAATAAATCTTATAGCAGCCTAACATTTTTAGTAATAATGCTTCAGGCAATGACTGTGTTTACCAGAAAAGTTTCACATTTTCTGAAATTCTCTTACCGTAAGTTACTGAGAGCCCTTCCAACTAAGCAGATGGTAGGGAATTTATTATGGGAAGATGCCACAATATTTATAATTTACTAGTTTCTGTGTTCTGGTGTAGCAACACTATGTGAAAGTATTCACAGAACATTAACAGGGTAGAGTACAGGAGAGCATAACAGCATTTAGTAAGCCCCCACCACCTCCACTTGCCATCATGAGCCTCAATGGGAACCACACAGCTAAAATCCCGTGAAGAACATGTACCTAGTGAAAGTAAAATATAAGATACACTAGCTGATACAGTATATGGAACTTTAGAATCTGGTGGAAAGAGTGGCAGGAGAACTTGAAGTTCAACCATTAATTCAGGAGAGACTTCTGGCACAGGTTAGCAGTTTACTATGTGAATACTGCATATATAGGTTTTTTTTATTATTTGGAAGCAGTTACAATTGGAGAACATAATTATCTTTTGTAATTTGCAGATTTTGTTCAATCTTAGTGGAGGAATAATTTATTTTTATTACACATTAAACTTTGTAACAGTCTACATTTTATTAAACTTGTACACTAAAAGTAACAAAACTGTGTTACCAGCAACTAACCCCTCTCCCCCAAACTGTACCCAAAGTACAACTAAAAATGTACATAGGCGTGCATTCATTTTTTATTTGCTAAATTGGGCATCCATTACTTTCCTATATTGGATGCAGAATTATGTTGTTAAAGTCCCATTCAAAGGAATTATTTCTACATGGGATATGATAGGATTTCATTAGTAGACTAATGCGTCACCAGCACATTACCCATAATACTGGTCAAATTAATTCTTTACAATTTTGACCACAATTACAGATAAGATTCTCAAGAAGCATTAACCTGATATAAACCATGTAACATATCAATATAGATTGAATCATATGAATGTAAATTACACAAATTAATTCTACAGATATTCCAAACAGTGGAGGATGTACTTTGTAGTTGAACTAAAATAAATGCCACATTCATTACAGTATGTTATTGTTCGGATATTTTGTTACACAGCTTTGGCAATGGTTTATACAGGATACAGGGAATATTACACCAAATGGATAACTATTATATATAGTACTATACAGTACAATAGATAGTAATATACTTTAATTCTAATACTTTTATATTCTGGATGAAATTATATGACACACTAGGGAATAAAACGCAAATGGAATTCTGAAATTAACTGGAATAGAGATCAATAAACTAATTCATATTAAAATCAATAATAAAGGAATAATGGCGTGAACCCACAAGAAACATGATATACAAAACATAACATTCTTTGCTCTGACAGATATTATGGTGCGACAGCTACTAGTGCTCTTATCAACAATCTTAAATAGATCAGTGCGGCTTGTTACTCAGTCAAGTTATACACGGTGCTTATTTTGCATATATTACAACCTCTAAAAATGTTGTTTAAGTAAAACCAACATTTAGCTGTCAGCATAAGCTAGAGCTGCCTGGAATATTGCATCAGTTTAAATTCCTTCTTCATGCTTTTGATTGTAACAACATATTTTATTTTCATCACCACATGTATCACAACTGTGCCAATAGTGGATTTGAGCTAAGCATGAATAGTGTATTAATTGTTCACATTCTACTAAAGGTCTAGTATCTACTATGAAGTGTGGCTTCTCTCACAAACCATTAATCACATCTTTGGGAATTATATGAGGAAACATTGTTGAGGCTAAGATTAATGTTAAAAGCCATGGAGTATAAAAGCATTTATTTGAGGTGTTTTATTGTACTTAAGTGGAGCACCAATTTAAATTGCAATAATCTGTTTATCATTTCAGAGCATATGGTCACGTGGAAATACTAACAGAACACCTGTTTGGAAATAATACTTTACTCAAAGATTATAAGACAATGAAGTATCTTTTCCTGTCAAAATCATAACACAACCCTCAATCTTTAATGTATCCTTTGGGCTTGTATGTCCTGAGAGAGTGCACAAGATTAACGCAAGGGAGAAAGTGTTAAGACTGCTTCACAGTGGTGCCAAAGGGCATCGGAAGGACAATTAAGGAGAAAGGCTTCTGGCGCCACCCTCATACACCAGGAAGATGGTCCCCAAAAGAGGGAAACACACGTTATACCAGTTGTGTCCAAACTGTGTTCCCCTGGGCATCAAAGGTAGCTTTTTAAAGGAGATTTGTATTTCATTATGAGTTGAAAAAGCACTCATATGATTTTTAAACTGAAGTACTTGACTCAAAGTTGTCTGTAAGGGATGGTGGTACCAGGCAATAGCTCCTCTAATTGCTTCCCAACACTTCCTTTGCAGTCCCAGGAGCAATTCTAATGTGAGCCTGCTGCACTGCAGGGGAGAATAGCTCTCCCTGATTCATTGCCTGCTTCCCTGCTGGGATGAAGGAACTCCAGGGGGAACAGGATAAGGACCAGTAATTTCCTATCCTAAGTAGACAAATAATGTAATAGATGCTGACATTTTATTGACAACCAACACAGAGAAAGAAGACATATTGAGCCTCTTCTATACACTAGGAATACAACACTTTTAAGTCTCTGTGGTCTAATCTGGCTGATATTGGATCTATGAGTCTGTCTTGAATTGTTTCAGACTCAATGTACATGTACACATAACCATCCATATATTTGGACATTTTTTTGGCTGCGAGTGAAGAAGGGATTATATCTGTCATGATCTAATAATCACTACCTTCATCTTGAAGTCAGTTCTTACCTTAATTCCTGCAAGGAGCTAGATTTATTCCACTGGTACATCCAGCAAGATTGCTGAACCAAATATGGTGTCAGAAGATTTACAGATAGAATAGTCCAGTGATTATACAATCCTGTCAATCATCTGGTGGAATTGTGTGATGAGGCCACAATGATGGAAATAAGGTCTCAAAGTCCTCTCCCTGCACATCATCCTCACACAGTTGGCCTTCTTACCAAGATGACCCATAACATGTGAAACAGATGGAGACATTTATAGCAAAGATGGAAAATCTTGTGTTCAGAGGCCTGCCTATCTGAGGCGACTAGAACCCACTGAAGTATCAAGTATTTATAATTCTATGTTGTTGCTGTTATGGAAGCTGAGAGAACTTTCTTCTTTTGCATGATAGCCTGGAAATGCTTTCAGCATTATGACAATTACCTATAGTGTTTAATGGGAATGAAGTCAATAGGTTCTACAGAAACTTTACACATAATTGTTACAAAATAGTTAGACACAAAATTCAGCAGAAAATTACACACTTTATTAAGCCATCCTATAGAATTCCAAAGCAGGAATATAACTCTTTATTTAAATGCATAGGGCCTTTTGTTGGAACCATCCTCTAGGAAGGGTATCACTTTATAGAAAAGTCCTGCTGAAATTAGTATAAAGGCGGGTGGCAGATAGCTTAGTGAATTCAAGATATCATAATCTAGAAACAATGTAAGCTCTCAATGACATACCTATCTATGGTTGGGGTAGAAGCTGCACCATTTCATGTAGCATTGTAAGCAGTTTTGCTTAATCAAGTTCTAAATATACTGAAGAAGTTTAATGTTAATACCTGGAGTTAGGCCCAGGGCTTTAACGATTGATAGTGAAATCAAACAGGGAAGTACTGGATCCTTGGCTATCTGACTTTGTTAATGCCTCACTGATGGAGGGCCAGGGGCCAGCATTCCCAGGTGAGATGCTTCACTTAAGGAATTATCTATTCACATCACAAATCTCATTAACTATTGGTGTCCCTAACCAGACCTTTATGAGACATAGTTAATGCAATTGGCTGAAATGCAAAAACTTGTTCAAATAGTATGTAATATTCACAACTGTGGTTTGATTTATCCTCTTTGTATTTCTATTTGCCATTTGTGAATACCTGTATGACTAAAGTTTTGTAGGTGATATAATATTATTATTTGTATGGCCACAGCACCTAGGAACCTGAGTCATGGAACAGGACACCATTGTGTTAAGTGATGTAAAAACAAAAGAAAAAGGCATTTCCAGACTCCAGGGACTTAAAATCTAAGTATAAGACAAGAGAATACAGATGGCAGACAGACAGACAGACAGCGAATTACAAGGCAACGAGACAATATTGTCTAAATGGAAAGACATTGTCTAAATGCGAAGGGTGAATAATGTGATGGTGGCAAATGTCATGTTAGTTCTACTTTTTTTGGCGGTGGGAACCTCTGCGGAGGGAATCAACTAAATAGAAAGAAAAAGAAGGGGAAGGGATTGAGGAAAGGTTGGGGAGGTGAGAATAGACAGGGCAGGTGTGGAGTGACGCTGAATTGAAGAGACTGTGAGGAGGGAGAGGAGGACTGGAGCAAACAGCTAATCAGCACAGGGCAGAGAAAGTTAGACAACATTCTATTTTGTCTGGAAAGCTTTGGCTGCTTCTGATCCTATAAGGTGGAGTCTCTGGCTGGCTCCTTCCTGCAGCCCACATGATTGGTGAGATGGGAGACACTGCCTGGGTCCTACTACATTCAATGCCGCCCTTCAAAGGGTGTACACATTCCCAGCAAGAAATGTAAGAAATTTCCCTTTTATCCAAAGCTTTCATTGAAGCACTATGCAGCCTTCTTGGTTAACAAACCCCACTTTATTCATGATATAGAAAAGGCCATATTCTTATAGGTGATTTCTGTGTAACTTCATTGGTTTCACTTATTTACACAAGACAATCTTACCTCACAAACTTATTTATTTTATATGGCTGTTCAATTAATGGCAATGTCCAATGATCATGCAAAGGAGTAAGTTACAGTAAGAAGCCAAAAATATCTAGCACCCTGACAAGAAGTTAAAAATGGTATTCACTACTGAATGAATACAACAACACATATCAAACTGCTAAAAATGTATCTCTGTCGGTGAGACCCAGAAGAAGTTCATCATTTCGTTCAAAATAGGTGAGAAATCAAATCAGTATCTTAGATGTCTGTATATTAATGTGAAAAGTAAGGGGAACAAGCAGGAAGAACTTGAAATGCTAGTTAATAAACACAACTATGACATAGTTGGCATCTGGCTTGGTGGAATAATACACATGACTGGAATATTGGTATAGATTGCTCAGGAAGGACAGGCAGGAATAAAAGAGAGGAGGTGTTGCCTTATATATTAAAAATGTATACACTTGGACTGAGGTTGAGATGGAAATAGGAGACACTCTTGTTGAAAGTCTCTGGATAAGGATAAAATGGGTACTACTACTACTACTACTACAGACCACCTAACCAGGAAAAAAGAGGTGGATGAGGATTTTTAAAAAACAACTAACAAGACCATAAGAACAGCCATCCTGGGTCAGATAAAAGTTCCATCTAGCCCAGTATCCTGTCTTCTGATAGGATGCCTGGTGCCCAAGAGGGAATGAAAAGAATAGGTAATCATCAAGTGATCCATCCCCTGTCGCCAATTCCCAGTTTCTGGCAAACACAGCCCCTTCCCAGCTTCTGGCATCCAAAGTACAGGACTTGGTGGTGATGGGGGACTTCAACTACCCTGATATATGTTGGGGAAAATAAAACAGCAGGGCACAGATTATCCAACAAGTTCTTGGAATGTATTGGAGACAACTTTTTTATTTCAGAATCTGGAGAAAGATACTAGGGGAGAGGCTGTTCTAGGTTTGATTTTGACATATAAGGAGGAACTGGTTGAGAATTTGAAAGTGGAAGGCATCTTAGGTGAAAGTAATCATGAAATGGTAGAGTTCATGATTATAAGGAATGGTAAGAGGGAAAACAGCACTATAAAGATAATGGATTTTAAGATGGTATGCCTTAGCAAACTCAGGGAGTTGTTAGGTAAGATTCCAAGGGAAGCAAGCTTAAAGGGGAAAACAGTTCAAGAGAGTTGGCATTATTAAGGGCACAAGAGCAAACTATCCCACTGAATATGAAAGATAGGAAGTATGGCAAGAGACCACCCTGATCTAACCAGGAGATCTTCAATGATTCAATGATCTGAAACTCAAAAAAAACCCCAAAAAACAAAAACAAAAAACACAGTTCTACAAAAAGTGGAAACTAGGTCAAATTACAAAGGAGAGTATAAACAAGTAATACAAGTATGTAGGGACAAAATTAGAAAGACCAAGGCACAAACTGAGATTAAACTAGCTAGAGACATGAAAGGTGACAAGAAAACATTTTACAAATACATTAGAAGCAAGAGGAAGACCAAGGACAGGGTAGGCCCATTACTCAAAGAGGGGGACAAAACGATAACAGAAGATGTGGAAATGGCAGAGGTGCTCATTGAGTCCTTTGTTTCTGTTTCCATCAAAAAGTTTAGTAGTGACTGGATGTCTAATATAGTGAATGCCAGTAAAAATGAACTAGGATCATAGGCTAAAAAAGGGAAAGAACAAGTTAAAAATTACTTAAACAAGTTAGATGTCTTCAAGTCACCAGGGCCTGATGAAATACATCCTAGAATACTCAAGGAGCTGACTGAGGAGATATCCGAGCCATTAGCAACTATCTTTGAAAAGTCATGAAAGATAACAGAGATTCCAGAAGACTGGAAAGGAGCAAATATAGTGCCAATCTATAAAAAGGAAAATACGGAAAACCTGGGGAATAACAGAGCAGTCAGCATAACTTCCTTACCTGGAAAAAAAATGGAGCAAATAATTAAGCAATCAATTTGAAACACCTAGAAGATAATAAAGTGATAAATAACAGTCAGCATGGATTTGTCAAGAACAAATCATGTCAAACCAACCTGATAGCTTTCTTTGTCAGGGCAACAAGCCTTATGGACAGGGGGAAAGCTGTAGATGAGATATATCTTGACTTTAGTAAGGCTTTTGATACTGTCTCACATGATCTTCTCATAAACAAACTAGGGAAATGCAACCTAGATGGAGCTACTATAAGGTGGGTACCGAACTGGTTGGAAAACCATTCCCTGAGACTAGTTATCAGTGGTTCACAGTCAAGCTGGAAGGGTATATCAAATGGGGTCCTGCAGGGATCAGTTCTGAGTCCGGTTCTGTTCAATATATTCATCAATGATTTAGATAATGGCACAGAGAGTACACTTATAAAGTTAACGCACAATACCAAGCTCCAAGTGCTTTGGAGATTAGTATTAAAATTCAAAATATCTGGACAATATGGAGAAATAGTCTTCAGTAAATAGGATAAAATTCAATAAGGACAAATGCAAAGTACTCCACTTAGGAAGGAACAATCAGTTACACACACACAAAATGGGAAATGACTGCCTAGGAATGAGTACTGGAGAATGGGATCTGGGGGTCATAGTGGTTTTCAAGCTAAATAAGATTGAACAGTGTAACACTGTTTAAAAAAAAAAGCAAATATCATTCTGGTGTGTATTAGAAGGAATGTTGTAAGCAAGATATGGAAGTACTTCTTCCACTCTACTCTGCACTGATTAGGCCTCAACTGGAGTATTGTGTCCATTTCTGGGTACCACATTTCAGAAAAGATGTGGACAAATTGGACGAAGTAAAGAGAAGAACAACAAAAATAATTAATTATCTAGAAAACATGACTTACCAGGGAAGATTGAAAAAATTGGGTCTGTTTAGTCTGGAAAAGAGAAGACTGAGAGGGGACATGATAACAGTTTTCAAGTACATAAAAGGTTGTTACAGAGAGAAGGGAGAAGAATTGTCCTCATACTCTGAGGATAGGTCAAGAAGTAATGGGCTTAAATTGCAGCAAGGACAGTTTAAGTGGAACATTAGGAAAAACTTAATAACTGTCATGGTGGTTAACCAATGGAATAAATTGCCTGGGGTGTTTGTGGAATCTCCATCAATGGAGATTTTTAAGAACAGGTTAGTCAAACACCCATCAGGGATGGTCTAGATAATACTTAGTTCTGCCATGAGTGCAGGGGACTGGACAAAATGACCTCTCAATGTCTCTTTAAGTCCTATGAATCTATAAATTACCATCCAGAGAAGGAAATATCATAATTAGAATGGAAATGTTTTAACTTTTGTTCTTGGGGAGGAAGGTCATACCTAATTATTAAGATTTGATTAAATTGGATAAAGCTTCAGTGTTTAGCGTAACAGAAGGAGAAAGGGGAAAGGGGAAAATGAAAACACCAAGTGGACCCAGGAAAGCAATAAGTACTTATATAAACATAAAATTAGCCACAATACTGGAAACTAGGAATATCTGAGTTTAACCCTGCCTCTGAAATGAATTCTGATTTTGCATATGCCATTTAAAACATTTGCCTCAATGTTCCCATCTGTAAAATAAAGGTAGGAAACATAACTGTTTCACAGGATGCTGTGGGATTGAGTTTGTTCCTGCATTTCTTCTCTTCAAAATGTTTTACAAATGTTCAGAAATTATTTTTGTTAATATTAATGCAGTTGTCAGAAAAGTCATTTGAAAACAAGTCACAAGTTTTGCTTCTATCTTTTATTCCCATTTTGGGAATTATCCATCACACTACTGCATGCATGTGATTTTTTGTGCAAGGTCAGTGCCAATATCAGCACAACAGTTACCATCACAGGTTGTCTTCATCTCTTTAATCTTGGTACTAGAGGGACATCTACTATACATGTTCACTAGTTTCTGAACAATTGAAAATGACTGAAAGCCAAGTCATTACAGGGAAGCAATACCTCTAAAACATCAGTGTAGATTATAAAGCCAAAGATGCAGAACACATAGGTTGATAATATGGAGTTGGCCATTTAATTCTGTGCATGTAATTTGCAAAGGCTGCCAGTCAAACTCACATTCCAGATGAGACACTCTTAATATTCCAAGGATATGCTTTGAGAAAGGTGAAGAGAGAATGCAAGTACCAGTTCTGTGAAAGAATGGTCAAACAGCTTTCATTTCTTCCACTACAGTTTAATAATTGTAATAGCCTTCAGTTCTTCTATTTAGACATAAAGTCAATAAATATATGACTACCTCTAATACAGTAATTCTGCACAGCACAAATCTATAACGTAACCACTGACTCATACTAGGAGAAATAACTGGCATACTCTGAAGATATGTGTAGACATGTCTGAGACTTTAATTATGGACCTGATTTAAAGAACTTAATGGAGTTGGCAAAGGACTTCGGTTCTAATAAGTTTGAAGTGTAGGTCCATAACTTTTCTTAAGGCCAATTCTGGCTCTAAGACACTACAAGAATAAGAAATCATGACTGTGTCATCTGTGATCTCTGTTGGCACAAAGTCCTATTGTGAAAGAAACACAGGTAACAGTTTCTATACCTGGCCCTGGTTTGAAGCCTGGCTGAAGGGATACAGCATGCTGGCCACTGCCACTGGAGACCAGATGAGAAAAAGGGGATGGAGCAGATGGTTCTTTTTACCTTCCCCTCCCAGAAGCTGCACTGCTTCTTTAAGAGAGAGCTTTGATCTATGCAGTATTTGCATTGAAAGCAGGGTAGAGCCACACAAACAAACAGGTAGAGTTTTTGCTTGGAACTGGATGAGGGAGGCTAGGGTGACCAGATAGCAAGTATAAAAAATCTGGATGGGGAGTGAGGGGTAATAGATGCCTATATAAGAAAAAGCCCCCAAAATCGGGACTGTCCCGATAAAATCGGGACATCTGGTCACCGCAAGGGAGGCTGACCAATCCTATATCCCATTAAAAGATCCAACAGTCAAGTTTGGGCTTGGAATCAGCAGAAGATGCATCATAGCACAATAGCAGCATACTGGCTTTATGCTCTACTGGCCCTAATGGCTTATATCAGTTATGTCCTGACTGTAGATCCATATATTCACCTTGAAATGCTTTGCTTTCAAGCAATGAAAGAATGGAGGGAGTGCAAGAGGACTCCTCTGCCCCATCTCCTCCCCCTCCCGTAGGCCTGCATTATGAGCACCTGTATGTCTGGACGATGGTTCTTCAGGATTATATAGTGGTAACTTTTCAAATGCTTAATATTTTAGTTATTGCAAACCTGATCATACCATGTGTACTCAGGGTAAAGTTATGCTTAAATGGGGACTACAGCTCTGACATGAACATGAATTAATAGGTTCAGGGCCGTCTCTAGGGAGGTTTGGGGTCTGGGACGTAGGCGCCGAGTTTCTAATCTGCTGGGGGGGTACCCCCCTGGCTCTTCCCGGTCCCCACCCCCACTCCACCCCCATCCTGCTTCTTCCCATCCCCGCCCCTTCCTGCCCCACCTCTTCCCACTCCAGTTCTGCCCCCTTGCTCCTCTCCCCTCCCCGCCAGTGCCTCCTGATGCTGCGAAACATCTGATCCACGGCAGGCAGTAGGCACTGAGAGGGAGGGGAGGCACTGATCATTGGGGCCCGCCAGGGGGCAGGAAGTACTGTGGGGATGGGGAGGTTCTGATAGGGAGCTCCTACTCACCCCCCCACCTGCCCACCTGCCACTCACCTCCCCGTTCGCCTCCGCACCCTGCTCACCCGCCTGCCTCCCGCTTCACCTCCCAGCCCGCCTCCTCACGATTTTATCGAAGCGCCTGGACCCCCCAAAGCGCGGGGCCCAAGGCGGTCGCCCCGATTCACCGTACCCAAAGGATGGCGCTGAATAGGTTTCTTTTGTTTTTCTCTCTACATCTGGACACTGGTGTGTTTTAAGCCAGGACATGGAGACAGTATGTCTCTGCAAGAATTCCTAATTCCCTTTGCTCTTACCAGCTTTTCTGCCCCTACATGTGACACAGTGGTCCCTTACCGGGGAGGCAAGGGAATAGCAATTCCTTGTGGAGGACAGGGGGGCAACTAGTGATTTCTGATGCACCACAAAACATTGTGTAATAGTTTTATAGGGAGTGAGGAAAGCTTTCAATAGTGAATTAATCTGTTCATCTCTCTTTTCACTGTTATTCCCAATTTTTTTAATATTCTCTTCTTTATTTTTATTTGCAAAGTTCCTGTATTTAGGAGGCAACATTGAAGCAACTTCCAACACTGGACCATATTTGTGAATATATAGTTTTGGTAGCCTAGAAAGTCATGAATTAGAGAGTTCTTTCCAAGGATGAAAACATGAAAAGTTTGACACTTGTTTCTTGCCTTTTACAAAAGTCTTTCATTGACGTAAGCAATTCATAGAAATAGCTACAGTTTTAAGATCCTACTTTTGGCTCAACCCAAACAATGCTTACTCACAAAAATAGTCTCAATTGCTTCAACAGGACTATTCATTTCGGAATGTACAGAGTGACATGAGTACACTTTGCAGACACTGCTTTTGTTTTTGACTCCATGTTCTGATGCACCACATACACAGGGTAACAGATTGCTAAGCATGTGCCCTTCGGATCTTTAAGACAAGCAGCCACAGTCCAAGGGCTGTAACATGCACATTGGTGCACAGGCCTGTGTCCCATGGTCCACTACCTGTTATACCTTCGTAACAAACTGATGTCACAGAGTTATGATCTCCATGCAGTTTCAGGATGAGTAAAAAGCCATGGTTTGGAGGTTTTCCCCCCAACACCTTGATATAAAATCTGTTTTGATCACAATTTAAGATTTCTTTTTAATTATGTCTCTAGGAAAAGAGCTCATTCAAACAAATGTATTGTGACAAATCTTTAATTCTAAAGTTAACTATAATATAGCAAATTTAGCATGCAGTGGTCTGTGAGGGGTTGGCCTCCAGATCAGCTAGAGTAGTGAGTTTATCATTAGAATTAGGGCCTCGAGGAGCACACAGAAACAATCAGATACCTTCTTTCTTATTAGCAATTTTATTAACAAGACAAACAAAATGATCAACACTGCAATATAATGAAAGAGAGAGAGAATGCAGAATGTCCAACATTTGCATTACTCACATCAGCCTTTGTGGGGAACCCCAAAGTAGGTGAGGTGATGACTCAACTGTCAGCAGGGGTCATCATCCTGGTGTTTCCCATGGCATACAGGCCAGATAACAGCTATTGCAATGTCGCAAACTGTATCTTATGCATATTCATGAGAGTTTCAACCCCCTTTCCTTATCTGAACTTCCACACCCCACTTCTGTTGGGGTCCCCAATTCCCATAGGTTAATTAACCATTTATACCATATTTATGATCATTTATGTCAACTGGTTGCTGTAGCATCATTGTGGTCAACCTTTGTGAGTTTCAGTTATACATGCACCTTAAAAATATCCTAAAATACCAGTAACCTGTGTTTGTGGTTTCTTGCTTCATACCACTCCGCTGACTTATCACACTTGCTGCTATATTTCAACTTGTGATTTAAGGTCACTTGCCTGTCAGCTACTTGTGTCAAGTAAAAACTCAGCCCTTAATTGACTCTACTAAATGAACTATTTTACAGGTCCCAAGCCTGCTGGTTCTTTGCTTGTGTTACAACATCAATCAATTTTCATTCATTACCTAAGATACACTAAATAAATGTTTTCCTTTTACAAAATAAGTTCCATGTAAATTACTATCTTTAAATGTGTGATAATCCTCTTAAAATAATATTTTTCTGATTACTTGGAGTTACAAATTTTAGAGACTTTATTCTTCTGAGAATATATATAGACACCAATTAAAGACCCTTGTACTATAGAATCTTTACAGAGAAAGTTACCCAACTACAAACATCTGAGTGGGGAAGCACTATTAGTTTTATAGTAAATGTTTATCTCATTTTCTTTATAATACAGGATGACAGACAGAAAGTGAAATATCCCATAAAACCTATGTTTGTATTATAACCTTTTAAATATGTGATTTCATTGGCTGACCATAATCCCTTATATATCTTCAGAGGTTGCAAGTGCTGTAAAAGTAGAAAATGGTCACCCATTAAAATAAAGAACATTGAAAAGGTCAAAATAGCACTGTGTGGCTGGGTTTTTGTACACAGTGTCAGGGGATGAAAATGTATACAAGTAACACAGTCTTAAAAATTCTAATTCACATGAGGCCTAGCTATGGCCTATCCCAAAGTAAATTTCTATCAACTGACTATCCTATTATCAAGTTCAATGTTGATTTTATGGTGTTTCCTAGATATAAGCTTATCTGCAGTTCAAAAAAATTGAATTACTCAGCAGAATAAATAAAGCCACCTGTTTTAATTCAAGGACATGGTAGCAATAGAGATGCACACAAACCAGGTTAAACCAAAGAAGAACCACATAGTGTCATAAGCATAGTGCAGTGAGCCTGAACCTTAGTGTTTATGGTGGGATAGACGAGGGCCCGTAGCACACTGCTAAGATACAAGAGTAATTGGACAAAATAACTTGTTTACCAGTTTGTAAAATCCAATAAAGTTCAGAGAACTTCAACATAAACATAAACAATTCACAATAGTTGTACACAAGAAAAGTGAAATCACAGTCCCCTTCCCCCCGTCCCTCCCTCCCAAAAAAAAGCAGTCTCATTTTAATATTGCAGTCTGGGCTGGGTGCTTCTGAACACATATGGGTTAAGAATGCAGGAGCACCAAAGTTACCTCCATTGTATTGAATAAACCAAATGATGTAAAGGGTGTTGTTATAAGAGGTAGATATGGCGAAACAACACTTCCAACTCCAATAAAGCTATGCTGGGGGTAAATGCATTGCTAATATTCGAGGCCCATGTCAACTCAGAAGGCACAGTTTGGTTTGTCTTTTTTAGATGATAATGGAGGAGCAATACAATTGAGAGAGACACCTGTTCATTTGGTATATGATTGGGGGCCATTAGTTAGTGGCACATCCTCAAAGTTGCAACTGTAAGAGCAAACTGGGCCTGATTTTCATTAGTGCTGAGCACCCAAAAATCCAATTGAAATCAGTGGTAGATGCAGGTGATTCCCAGACATGAAAACCAGGTCCTAAATAATCAAAATATTTCTGTGGGTTTTGTGCAGAGAAAAAACAAAACTGCTACTCTCTTTAAGAGACACAGCACACTTTCTCCCTTCCCTCCCTTGTACAACCAGCCTCCTCTTCTGCCATATCTCTACTTACCCTCCCCTGACTACTTTGGGCTACAATACACCCTTAGCAGAATAATCAGGGAGCCCTAAATACAGTGAATACAATTCTTCCCAGTCTATACAGTAGCTGCACGAAGGGCAGGAAAGGTTAACTCCCTTATTTTTCTCCACCTGCACTACACAAGGGTATCCCTAAATAACTTGCTATAGACTTAAGTTTACTTATCACTGTCAATGGATCACATTTTATCTGATGAATGTTCAGCACAGTCTACCTGGCAATATTTCCACTGGAGTGTAACTTCATGCTGGCCTCAAAGTGTCTTCAATGTTTCTAGAATTCCCAATTTGAAATCCTGATACTGATGAGAGGGACTGCCTAATCTTCTTTTGACATATAGGAATATTTTGCTTTGTGCCACTAGTATTACGTGGTGAGCTTCTAATGAGATGTTAAATGCAGACAATGTTTTACCACATTTTCAAAATAGCCAAAAGGTGAATTGGCAAAAAAAAAAAAAAAAAAATTAGACTTGTAGATTTTTATTGCTGCAAGATGAGCAATAAACTGACAAGAAAAAAAAAGCAAACCCACTTACTTTCAAAGTGGGAGGAAGTCTTGCTACAGAATAAAGAAAGCTTTCCTCAGTGTTTGAGCATTAAATACACATCTGTCAGCAAACATGAAGTATTACACAGCTGCCAGGCATGGCATGTCATTATTGCACAAATGAACGTGTCTCACACTGGATTGTTTTAATTATCACTTGATTCTGCTTCCCCTTCTGAAGCTAAGCAGTGCGTACTCATATCACTAGTCTCACTGAGCTTCATGAGACTATTCCAGGAGTAACAACTGCTCAGTATGAGTATGAGTGATAAGTCCTTAAAGTTTTCAGTTATAAAAATACATCAGTAGCAGTGAAGAGGAAGATGAGAAGGTATTTGACTCATTTAGCAATCGAGTAAAGAATTAAGTGTGAAGATCTAAAACCATTTCTACCAAACTGTTCCATTTTGACCTGGCTGCTACACAGCCATATCATTAATAATTAAGTCAATAATATCCACGTATGTCATATATGGACAACTACATATGTAACAGATACAATAATAACTGGGCCCTTTTTAGATAATGAAGGGAAAGATACCTGGCACCCCATAGGTCTGCAGCGTGATGTAGTTCTGCACTAGGCACATGTTCCCACTATGGACTTGGTGTATATAATGGCATACACCTGTATGTTTTAAAGGCCATTGATGGAGCTATATTTTGTGCAGAATCTTCTTCTTTTTTTTGTTTTGTTTTTTGTTTTTTGGGGGGAGGGTGTTTTGTTGGTTGTTTGTCTGAGCAGGGAAAGGGGTTGGAAGATTCCTGCCATATCCTTGAAAAAAAACTTATTGAATTAAGTCTAAGTATGCCTGGGGTTCATTGTGCTAAATGCAAAGTTTATGTATTATTGTGGGCCAGGATTGTATGTAATTTCTCTGGAGGGAGATGTGATCTAAGGCCTGGATGATCAAAGGACTATATTGAACTATTTGCCAGACAAGAATGGACTTTTGGGACAAGAAGTGTTAAGTGGATGTCCTGGGACATACCTAAGGAGAGGTTAATGTAAATTCCCCACCCCTGGTTATGCAAAAACTCTACCTTTTTGACACTATATCCTGAGGAGTGGGCCGTTGTCTGCTGATCACCTGTCACAGGAGGCCAAGATCAAAGGCCCAAGCTGTATGAAGGAAAGACTGAATTATTCATGAGTCTTCTGGTTCTGAATCTGAGACAGTTATGCACTTGCAACCATAGGAAAAACCCAGTTGCTGGTTTGGAAGGACTGACACCTATCAGAGTCCAAGGTTGGAGTTGGGGTGACCTCTGGTAAGCTTTCTAGCATGTGTGTAAGTTATTTTATTGATTTTAATATGTTTTCTCAGTAATGATTCTACCTTAAGAATAAATGTGCTTGCTTAGAATGGGATGTGTGGTAACTTGTGGCAATAACAGTTGTTCACAACTTCTGAAGAGAAAGCAAAACACAGACACTGGCCTGTTTAGGCAGTCTGGCTGGCTAGGGATATCACAGTGTAGGAGGAAACTATGCAGCTTGGGGGAAAAAAATGGTCAGCAGGGAGAGATGTGGGTTTCTACCCAAGAGAGGTGATGGCTGAGGAGGCAGGAGCCTAGAGTGGGTGCTTTGGTGGACGACGGAGGAGGAATATAGGTGCAGTTGCTCTGAACTGTGACCTGCAATGGGGGGTGGAGAGGAAGGGGAAGAGTGGGGAGACATCCAGCAGGCTTAGATGCTGTTGATTGGCTGCACCAGGATCCCATATAATTAGAGTTCAACACTCATACCCATGGATGATCTTTAGATGGCCTAGAGTGGAACCCCCTCCCCAACTGCATGTAGCTGTGTGATAGGTCACACAAGTGGTACTAATTATGTTACACTCTCACACCAGGGGGCTGTTTTAGACCAAACTATTTTATTAACTTTTGTCAGAACCCAACAAACATATGCAAACATCTTGCACATGCCCTACTGCCAGACAGTCTTTTAGGTGCATCTAATACTTCTGTCCACACACACCAGAGCTGTTCACCTTTGACCTTTTTGGTATAGATCTAAACCTTAAAGGGCCAGTGCGCAGGAACACATCCAGATCTTACTTACACACAAAAAGATACATTCACATTGAACTACTATAATGCACAAATTCTAATTTATGAGTAGTACAATTACAGTTTGGGTCTTTTGCTACATCTAGTTTACTTGCTTGTACAACTAGTCAGATAGTGTGTACCAAATATAAAATCCAATGACTTTTGCTTCAGAAAACTTTGCAAATCAAAGCCATTATTGTAAACCTATTTGATATGCAAAATATTTCCTCAGTATCACAAGTAAACAAATAGCAATTTATAGTTTTTTTTAAAGTATGCCATGTTGATATGAGCTTCAAAATGTCAGTCAGAGAAACGTATTTAATGTCTAATATGATAATTGATCACATACACTTATTCAGTGTATTATTTAATTAATTAAAGGACAATAGCTTAAAAGCCTCACAAATACTTAAGGGATCAAAATTCCTTTTTAATCAACCCAAAGGCCTAGTATTTAAAAAAAAATATCAGCAAGTGTTCCCCAGTGTTCAGCCCCCTCTACTTGTAAGGGAGGGATAGCTCAGTGGTTTGAGCATTGGCCTGCTAAACCCAAGTTTGTGAGTTTAATGCTTGGGGGGCACGTAGGCATCTGGGGCAAAAATCTGTCTGGGGATTGGTCCTGCTTTGAGCAGGGGGTTGGACTAGATGACCTCCTAAGGTCCCTTCCTACCCTGATATTCTATATTAGTATCATACTGAACTTAATGTAATGAAAATAGCATGCCACAGGCATAGATTAGATTAAATATATAATCTCATGTGTAAGAGGAAAAGGGCTTACACTCAACAACTCAGTGAACTTTGGCTTTATTCTCTGATTTCAAGACTGAATGGTGAATATGAATCCTATCAATATACTAAATTTTAAAATCATAGAAATGAAGAGCAGAAAGTGACCTTGAGAGGTCATCTAGTTCATCCTCCTGTTCCCAGGCAAGACCAAGTAAACCTAGACCATCCCTGAATGGTGTTTCTCTAATCTGTTCTTAAAAACCTCCAATGATGGGGATTCCATAGCTTCCCTTGGAAGCCTGTTCCAGAGCTTAACTACCCTTACAGTTAGATTTTTTCCCTAATATCTAACCTAAATCTCCCTTGCTGCACATTAAACCCATTACTTTTTGTCCTACCCCCAGGGGACAGGGAGAACAATTGATCCTCTCCTCTTTATAAAACCCCTTAACATTTTGAAGACTATCAGGTTCCCTCTCAATTTTCTTTTCTCAAGACTAAATATGCCCTGTTTTATCAAGCTTTCCACATAGGTCAGCTTTTCTTAACACTTTAACATTTGTATTTCCTCTCCTCTGGACTCTCCCCACTTTGTGAACATCTTTCCTAAAGAGTGGCGCCCAGAACTGGACACAGTACTTAAGCTGAGGCCTCACCAGTGCCAACTAGAGTAGTACAATTACCTCCTGTGTCATACATATGACACACTAGAATGGCATTAGCCTTTTTTGTCACTGCAATCACACGCTTGGCTCATATTCAATTTGTGACCCACTACAACCCCAAGATCCTTTTCAGCAGTACTGCCACCTCAGTGTAGTACTTTGCACTTGTCTTTATTGAATTTCATCTTGTTGATTTCAGACCAAATCTCCAATTTATCAAGGTTGTTTGGAATTCTAATCCTGTCCTCCGAACTGCTTGCACCCACTTCTAGCTTGGTGTCATCTGCAAACTTTATAAGCATATTTTCCACTCCATTATCCAAGTCATTAATACAAATATTCAATAGTACTGGACCCAGTACTCACCTCTGCAGAAACCCACTAGATATTCCCTCCCAGTCTGATAGTGAAACATTGGTAACTATTCTTTGAGTATGGTCTTTCAACCAGTTGTGCACCCAGCTTATAGTAATTTAATCGAGACCACTGCTTATGAGGCTGTCATGTGGGACTGTTAAAAGTGGTACTACAAATTAAGATAAATCACATCTACTGCTTCTCCACTACACTTTAGGCCACTAACCGTGTGAAAGAGAAATAGGTTGTTTTGTTCTTGACAAATCCATGCTGGCTATATCTTATCACTCTATTATCCTCAAAGGGCTTACAAATTGATTGTTTAATAATTTTCTCCAGTATCTTTCCAGGTATCAAAGTGTTTTATAATCCCCCAGTCCTCTTTCTACCATTTTTAAAGCTAGGTACAATGATTGCCCTTCTCCAATCCTCTGAGACCTCACTCATCCTCCATGAGTTCTTCAAGGTAATTGCTAACAGTTCCAAAATTGCTTCAGGTAGATTCTTAAGTACCCTACAATAAATTTCATCAGGCTCTACCAACTTGAATACATTTAACTTAACTAAATATTCTTAAACCTGTTTTTTCTCCTATTGTGGCTTGTGTCCCCTCCCCCTTGTTGTTAATATTAATTGTGTTGAGTATCTGGTTGCCATTAATCCTTTTTAATGAAGACTGAAGCAAAATAAGCATTAAACCTTAGCTTTCTTGATGTCATCACTTGTTGGTGCTCCTTCCGAAATAAGTAGGAGACCTACACTTTCTTCATTTTTCTCTTGCTTTTATCATTTTCTCATTTGAACCTAGTTTGGTGACTCAGTGCATAAAGATATTCTTCTCCTTCTTGGGTAGGTGGATCTCATTTCTTCCCAGAAGACCTTCTTCCTGAAACAGCATCCTGTGGTTAAGGAAGCTAAAGCTCTCCTATCAACACTATCTGCCCAGCCATGCATTCATCTCCAAGATGCACATGTTCCTGCCTAGGCCCTTACCATCAACTGGAACACAACTTCCACCCCCAACTTATTCCATTGGTCCCAGAGTCCTGTAGTCCCTGCTGATGTGTTCAGAGTCTTACCCGGAAGTATCATTAGTTCCCACATGGATAAGCCATATGGGGTAGTGGACAGAGGGATGGATGAGCCTCAGCAACTTTTCCATAATATCTTGGACATGGGCTCCAGGTAAGGATCACACCTCCTGGAAAATGGCATGACTGGTACAGGACTCAATTGATAAAGAATTAAAGGAGGGTAATATAATCAATGACAATCAATATGGGTTTATAGAAAATAGATCCTGTCAAACTAAAATGATATTTTTTCGGTGAGTTTGGTTGATAAAGGTAACAGTGTTGATGTAATATCCTGTAAGGCATTTGACATGGTATCAGACAACACTTTAGTAGTAGTTTAAACATCTAGTTTAAAAACTAGAACAATATAAAATTAATATGGCACATATTAAATAGATTCAAAGATGGCTAACTGATAGGTCTCAAAATGTAAAGGTAAATGAGGAATCATTATCGAAAGGATGCATTTCTAGTGGGGTCCTGCATGAATTGGTTCTCGACGCTACACTATGTAACATTTTTATAACTGACCTGAAGGAAAATACAAAATCATCACTGATAAAGTTTGAGGGTGACACAAAAATTGGAGAAGTGAAAATAATAGAGAGGATAGGTCTCTGACAGTGTGATCTAGATCACTTGGTAAGCTGGGCACAAGCAAACAATAGATTTTTAATATGGTTAAGTGTAAATGTATAAATCTAGGAACAAAAAAATGGGGGACTCTATCCTGGGATGCAGAGACTGAAAAATATTTGGGGGTCGTGGTGGATAATCAGCTGAACATGAGCAACCAGTGAGAGGCTGTGGCCAAAAGGACTAATGAGATGCTTTAATTCATAAACGGGAATCTCAAGTAGTAGTAGAGAGCTTATTTTACCTCTATATTTAATACTGGTGCAACCACTGCTGGAATACTGTGTTCAGTTCTGGTGTCTACAGTTCAAGAAGAATATTGATAAATTAGAGAGAGTTCAGAGAAGAGACATTAGAATGATTAAGAATTAGAAAACATGCCTTATAGTGATAGATTCAATGAGCTCAATCTATTTATTTTAACAAAGAGAAGATTATGACATGTGTTATACCGATCAGACTAGATGTTCACAGTGGTCCCTTTTGTCCTTGGAATCTATGGATCTATAAGTCTGTGCTAGTTGTGACAAAGTTCCTCCTCTATCTTGATGGGTCCTGCGCTTATTGGCAGATTTTCTTGCCTCAGAGATTCACCATGTGGGTTGGGGAACAGCCCAGAGACCTTCCCCTCTGGAAGAACCCACAGTCCAGGTCAATTGGGAGGTTTGGGGGGAACCCGGGCCCGCCCTCTACTCCGGGTTCCAGCCCAGGGCCCTGTGGACTGCAGCTGTCTATAGTGCCTCCTGTAACAGCTGCATGACAGCTACAACTCCCTGGGCTACTTCCCCATGGCCTCCTCCAAACACCTTCCTTATTCTCACCACAGGACCTTCCTCCTGGTGTCTGATAACGCTTGTGCTCCTCAGTCCTCCAGCAGCACACCCTCTCACTCTCAGCTCCTTGCGCCTCTTGCTCCCAGCTCCTCACACTCGCACCACAAACTGAAGTGAGCTCCTTTTTTAAAACCCAGGTGCCCTGATTAGCCTGCCTTAATTGATTCTAGCAGCTTCTTCTTAATTGGCTCCAGGTGTCCTAATTAGCCTGCCTGCCTTAACTGGTTCTAGCAGGTTCCTGATTACTCTAGTGCAGCCCCTGCTCTGGTCACTCAGGGAACAGAAAACTACTCCTAAGTAGTTTTGCCCTCTACCAGACTCCTGTTTCCCACTGGTCTGGGTCTGTCACATATCCCTCCCCCCTGCTCAATGCCAAGGGGTTGGGCAGCTTGGGACGCCAGACAGTGCACACGTGACAAGCCATCGGCATTGCCATGACGGCTCCCTGCTCTGTGTTGCACATGGAACTGGAAAGGTTGGAGGGATAAGAACCATCTCGTCACCCTTGTGTTCTTCTCCTTGTTCTGCTGCATCCATTGAAGAGGGGCATGGTCGGTCACGAGGACAAATCTGCGCCCGAGCAGGTAGTAGCGCAATGTTTCCATGGCCCATTTTACAGCCAGGCATTCTCTCTCCACCACTGCATATTTTTGTTCCCTTGGAAGGAGTTTCCGACTGAGGTATAGAATTGGGTGTTCCTCCTCCCCGACCATCTGTGATAGAACGGCCCCCAACCCTACTTCCGATGCATCCGTCTGCAGGATAAACTCCTTGGTGAAATCAGGGGCTATCAGTACGGGGTTACTGCAGAGGGCAGTCCGTAGGTCTGTGAATGCTTCCTCTGCTGCGTCAGACCATCTCACCAGATCAGGTCCACGGGCTTTCACTAGGTCTGTCAGGGGGCTTGCCCTTGTGGCAAAGTGGGGGATAAATCGTCGGTAATACCCCACCACACCTAGGAACGCCCGGACTTGTTTCTTGCGACTTGGTCGGGACCAATTTTGGATGGCCTCTAATTTGTTCACTTGGGGTTTTACCAAACCTTTTCCCACAATGTAGCCAAGATATTTGGCCTCTGTAAACCCTACAGCGCACTTGGCAGGGTTTGCTGTAAGGCCAGCTCGCCTGAAGGTATCGAGGACTGCCTCCACCTTCTCCAGGTGGGTTTCCCAGTCTGGGGTATGAATGACCACATCGTCCAAGTAGGCAGCAGCATAACTGTTATGTGGGCATAATAGCTTGTCCATGAGGCGCTGGAAGGTAGCTGGGGCCACATGTAGTCCAAAAGGGAGGACAGTATATTGAAAAAGTCCCTCTGGTGTAGAGAACGCAGTCTTTTCCTTTGCGTCTTCTGCAAGGGGAATCTGCCAGTATCCCTTTGTCAAGTCTAGGGTAGTCAAGTACCGGGCATTACCCAGACGGTCCACTAGCTCATCTATGCGAGGTATGGGGTACGCGTCGAAACTGGGATACTTCGTTTAGTCGCCGGAAGTCGTTGCAAAATCTTGTGGTGCCATCAGGTTTGGGCACCAGCACGATCGGGCTGGACCACTGACTGTGGGATTCTTCGATGATCCCCAACTCCAGCATTTTTTTTACTTCTGCTTTTATTTCCTCCCTTTTTGCCGCTGGCACCCGATAGGGCCTCATTGTTACGCTGGCCTCAGGGTTCGTGACGATGTGGTGATTGTTCGACCCGGTTTTGTCGAGAACACATCTTGGTTCCGGAAGATCATCTCAGACACCTCATTCTTCTGGTCTGGTGTTAAATCGGGAGACACTCTCACCTGTTTGGAAGGCTTGTTTTCCTGGGTTAGGTCTTTTTGGACCGTTGTGCATGCCTCTTGTGCATGCCAGGGTTTCAGAAGGTTAACGTGATAAATCTGTTCTTGTTTTCTACGTCCTGGCTGCCGCACCTTGTAGGTTACTTCCCCCAATGGTTCAATCACCTCATAGGGCCCCTGCCATTGGGCCAGAAGCTTGCTTTCTGCCGTGGGTACCAACACCATAACCCGATCCCCTGGTTGGAACTGTCGCACTTTTGCCTGGCGATTGTAATGGGTTCGCTGGGCCTCCTGTGCCTTCTCCAAATGTTCCCGTACAATAGGGGTAACCCGGGCTATCCGGTCTCGCATCTGCATTACATGTTCTATTATATTTCTCCCCTCATTGGGTTCCTCTTCCCAGATCTCTTTGGTGATATCTAGTATGCCACGGGGGTGACGCCCGTATAATAACTGGAAGGGGGAAAACCCAGTTGAGGCCTGAGGTACCTCCCGGATAGCGAACATAAGGTAGGGTAGTAGGGTGTCCCAATCCTTCCTGTCCCGACTTACCACCTTCCTTATCATAGCCTTGAGGGTTTGGTTAAACCTTTCTACCAACCCATCAGTCTGCAGATGGTAGACCGAAGTTCTCAGGGTATGTATATGGAGCAGCGTACAGAGGTCCTTCATTAGCTTCGACATAAATGGGGTTCCTTGGTCGGTTAATATCTCCTTCGGTAGCCCCATTCGGGCAAAGATCCCCACCAGCTCTTTGGCTATAGTTTTAGAAGCCGTGTTCCGCAGGGGGACGGCTTCTGGGTAGCGAGTAGCATAGTCCAAAATAACAAGTATATATTGGTGGCCCCGAGCCGTCTTCTCCAGGGGTCCCACTAGGTCCATGGCTATTCGCTCGAAGGGGACCTCTATGATGGGAAGGGGTACTAAAGGTGCCCTCAAGTGGGGACAGGGACTGTGCAGCTGACACTCTGGGCAGGAGGCACAGTACCTCCGCACTTCTTCATGTACTCCGGGCCAGAAGAACAGTCGTAGGACTCATGCCAGGGTCTTCTCTACCCCCAAATGCCCCCCCAAAAGATGACTATGAGCAAGACTTAATACAGTGTTCTGGTGTTTTTGAGGTACTAGGATCTGCTGTACCTTCTGCCCTGTACTGGTGCAACCCGGTATAAGAGATCCTTCTTCATTATGAAGTAGGGTCCTGGTCCCTGGGTTTTCCCTTCCACGGGGACCCCATCTATTTCAGTCACCTCCTTCCTAATGTTGTCATACCTTGGGTCTTCTGCCTGGTCCCATCCAAAATTTCCTCTCCCGGGGCTAATCTGCCCAAGATCTAGGGGCCCAGTCTCTGTTGCCTCTACTGGTTCAGAAGCATTAGGGTGGGGGTCAGAGTCAGGTGCTTCTCCCTCCTGCGTGGCCTCCTTTTCAGCTGCGTGGGTCTGCCTACCTACAAGAGTGACCCTCTGGCTTTGGGTCAGTATTCGGGTTCCCAAGGCCTTAGCTGCCCTCTTTTCCCTTTTTGTCTTTCTACCCTGTCTGGGAGTGGAGAACAAATCTGGGGATATTTCAGAGAAGATTGGGGGTTGACAGTCTGCTGTGGATGCCTCACCAATTTTAGGGTCCCCATCTTTCTCCAATCCCCCTACTGGGAGTAAGTTTCCAAACCCTGAGAAGTCCCTCCCTATGAGCACCGGGTATGGGAGTTTAGGGACTACACTTGCTGCTACCTCAGTAGTGTTCCCTTGGATCTCGATTTTTACTGGGATGGTGGGGTAGTAACTAACTGTCCCATGGACACATGTTATCCCTGTATGTTTAGCCTGTAGCAGCTGACTACGCTTCACGAGCTTCCCTGAGATAGGCATGATAGCACTCCCCGAATCAACCAGTGCCGTGGTCCCTACCCCATTTAGTTTCACTGGTCTGGTATACATATGTGGGGTTAGTGAGACCCCCACAAGGTGGATTAGGGAGCATGGATCTGCCCAGTTC
Organism: Emys orbicularis; assembly: GCF_028017835.1. Classification (NCBI taxonomy): domain Eukaryota; kingdom Metazoa; phylum Chordata; order Testudines; family Emydidae; genus Emys; species Emys orbicularis. Next base: position 148,252,900 of record NC_088684.1, on the reverse strand, counting down.
CCCAGGTTACACTGCATAGGCTCCTCAGCATTGGGACACTGTGCAGCTATGTGTCCCCACTCCCCGCAGGCATAACATCTGTATGGAGCCCTAGGCGTTCCCCGGTCTCTTGGTTTGGGCAGTCTAACATCACTATCCTCTTCTCCCTCAGTGCTCCGACTCTTTGTGGCCTCTGATGGGCCTTCAGCCTCTCTCTTTTTCCACCTGGGTCCTCCTGGTGGCCCAGTCACCCGAACTTTAGGGCTTGGTGCTGCTAGTTTAACCCGGGGTGCCTCTTCCTTAACTGGTCGGGTCAGCTCCCTCGCTGTCCTTCGCCTCTCTACCAGGGCGACAACCTCGTCATAGGTGGAGGGTTCGTTCTGGCTTACCCAGGCATGAAGGTCTGGTGGTAGTCCCCTCATGTATCGGTCGATGACCAGAACTGCTAGTATCTCTTCCGGACTCCGGGACTCTGTTTGGAACCACTTTCATGCGAGATGGATGAGGTCATACAATTGGGAGCGCGGGGTTTTGTCTTCCTGGTACCTCCAACCGTGATACTGCTGGGCCCGCACTGCTGTCGTTACCCCAGATCTGGCCAGGATCTCTGCTTTCAGCTGGGGGTAGTCTGCCGCAGCCTCTTCAGGCAGATCATGGTAGGCCTTCTGAGCCTCCCCACACAGGAATGGGGCAAGGATGCCAGACCACTGATCTCGAGGCCAGGCCTCCCGTAGGGCTGTCCTCTCAAAGGCCAGAAGGTATGCCTCTACATCATCCTCCCGTGTCATTTTCTTCAGCCAATGGCTGGCCCGTGTGAGCCACGTCCCATCATGACCGCGATTCAGCTCTGCAAGGGATTTTAGATGGTTTACCAGTTCCCGCAACATAGCTCAGTCTTGAACAGCCTAGTCCATCAGCAGGTGATTAGTCTCTTGCTGCAGCCGCTCTGCCTCCTGTTGGGCGGCTGCCTGGACACGGGTAGCCTCCCGCTGGGCTGCCGTAGCTTGTATCAGTACCCGCACTACGTCATCCATTGTGGTGAAAAAAAATAAACCCTCTCCCGTTTTTTTGTTTGTTGGTTTTTTGTTTTGTTTTGTTTTTTAAATCACTCTCCTTCTTCCGCCGCGCTGTGCACCCCAAGATCCCACTTCTGACACCAGTGTGACAAAGTTCCTCCTCTATCTTGGTGGGTCCTGAGCTTATTGGCGGATTTTCTTGCCTCAGAGATTCACCATGTGGGTTGGGGAACAGCCCAGAGATCTTCCCCTCTGGAAGAACCCACAGTCCAGGTCAATTGGGAGGTTTGGGGGGAACCCAGGCCCGCCCTCTACTCCGGGTTCCAGCCCAGGGCCCTGTGGACTGCAGTTGTCTATAGTGCCTCCTGTAACAGCTGCATGACAGCTACAACTCTCTGGGCTACTTCCCCATGGCCTCCTCCAAACACCTTCCTTATTCTCACCACAGGACCTTCCTCCTGGTGTCTGATAACGCTTGTGCTCCTCAGTCCTCCAGCAGCACACCCTCTCACTCTCAGCCCCTTGCGCCTCTTGCTCCCAGCTCCTCACACTCGCACCACAAACTGAAGTGAGCTCCTTTTTTAAAACCCAGGTGCCCTGATTAGCCTGCCTTAATTGATTCTAGCAGCTTCTTCTTAATTGGCTCCAGGTGTCCTAATTAGCCTGCCTGCCTTAACTGGTTCTAGCAGGTTCTTGATTACTCTAGTGCAGCCCCTGCTCTGGTCACTCAGGGAACAGAAAACTACTCATCCAGTGACCAGTATATTTGCCCTCTACCAGACTCCTGTACCCCACTGGTCTGGGTCTGTCACATAGTCTTTTGTACTTATCCTTAGCAATTTGTTCACATTTAAACTTTTTGTAGGTTTCCTTTTTGATTTTAGATCATTAAAATGCTCCTGATACAGCCATATTGACTTCTTACTATTCTTCCTATGTTTCCTTTGCACGAAGATCGTTTGCTTATGTGTGATAACAGGAATGCACTTGTCTCTGAAAGACTTTTTCATATTAATCTAAAAGTGACAACAGCATCCAAAAAAAGATGGCATCTGGTGCTCTTAGCTCTGCTAATGAAGTGCTCCCGTCTTCAACTATCAGCGACCTATTATTTATTTTTGCTCTCATCTCTAACTTTCAAATTCAGCCTTTTGCAAAGTTAGATGTTCCCTTTTATCTTTACATTTACCCAGTCTTTCCATGCCTCTAGTTTTCATACCTACAAGGATAGGTCTTTAGGAGGAGGCTGTGGCTTGGCATCATTATTACATACCAAAAAAAGGAGGAGAGGCAGCTGTGTTTGTAGGGACGGAGGTTCATGGGATATAATCCTGTGCGTTTCAAAAGTTAAGGGACTTTGGATAAGTCCCCATTAATAATTACAGAGCCTACTCCACTAGAATTAGAACTGTGTGAACCCATCTGATTTGGTTTGATATCGCATCTGTGCAAACCCACAGACAGGGGTTGCCAATGTTTGCCTTAAGTGTTATGGCTTTAATCTGGCAAACCAAAAATGAGCTCAGGGAAAGTTTTCCTTCTAAAACTGGGATCTATGTGTGCCAACACAATTAAGAGGCAGTGCCCAAGAACGGAGGGAATTGAATGTAATGTTTTAAGCCACAGCCTTACTTACTTCTCAGTCACAGCCACAGACGAAATGCATTCTCTTTCCCATACAGATCAGGCTCGACTGAATGCAGTGTCTGAGAAACCAGGTGAAAATGGCTTCCACTGCATTGAGCTAATCATCCTGAACAAATGGGCCAACTGGGGTACAGGGGGGAAAAAACATGCACCTGTTATCCGATGATTTGCCCCATGTGAGGAATCAGGTTAAAACTCAAAACATACCATAAACAGTTGCCTAATAAAATTTGAGTAACCAGACACAGCAATTAAAATTAGAGAATAATTCAACAGAATAAGAATCTAAACACTTTCACAGGCAGTTCATGGACACAAACAGAATTCAAATGAGCCAGTGCTGATTCACAGAGATGCAAGTTGAACCTCTGTCCAGTGCTGAGTTTGGGTATTTTTTATAATTTGAGCTGCACAGTTTGTAGAGCTCTAATTAAGACAAAGTTTGAATAATCCATTTTACCTCCAAATATGATATTAAATGTAACAGTTCCTAATGATCATATATGATCCAGTTAATTATGGTGAACTGCAGCAGTGAGAGTGAGAATTAATGGTAGACTGATATAATTATCTGCTATCAATATCCAGATTATTTTAAGAGGCTGTCAAAACATTTTAAAATGTAAAGATTTCCTAAAGTCATCCTGAATAGTAATTAACAAGAGGTCTCTTTGTTCAAAGTCTTATGGATGAGGCTAAAAATCAACCATGATGAGATTGTTTTTATTTATCAACATAAAATTTGATTTCTAAATCAGATTTTTTTTTTGCATATCTCGTTACTCTGTTATTTTTTATCACTTATAATACTAAGAAGATACAGTTTTAAGACTTGATAAAGCATTTTTACTCCTACCGGATTTGTATTTTTTTTTTTCATTTTGAGTAGTGAAAATACAGCTGTGACACATGCAGTGCATCAATATTTTTTAACCCTATAGATTAGCGTAAATTGATTTTGTTTTAACTTCTACCATTTTAAAAGAGAAGTATTAATTAATCAACCTACTCTCTAGCTTTTTGGGTAAAACCAACTGTGTCATCAGTTGATCTCACACTCTATGAGAAAGTCATATCTTGCTTTTATAGGCGATAGGCTCTATGGTCTAAAAATGTCTTTTTCACTCATGTACTGTGATCCTACTATGCTGAGCGGATATAAATTAGGGAATCTGCAAGGATAATGCTTACCCTCATGGTTGAAAAGATCTTTGTGGTCAATAAATTAAAAAAATCCTGTGTACGTACTGTAACATATAATGACCATTGAATCCATTGAACATGAGCAATGCCTAGGCTTTGTAAATTCAAATCCAACTCTGGGCAGAAATCTGGTGGTGGACAGGGGGAAAAGGGGGAAAAAGAGGCATGTTGCTACAATCTGTGTATCAAGGGTGATTTGGGGTGGGGGGCAGATTTGTTTATTTAATTATAAGGAAATGTAATCTGAGTACAGCAGAAAATTTAGAATGTGTTCAAGCTATTTTTGAAAAGAAAAAGTATACATTCAAATGCTTGCTCAGGGATGACAAAGGATTAGGGGGCAGAGGAGTGGAGGGGTGAGGAGGAGATGTGTTGGGACTGGAGCAAGTGGGGAGGAGACTATGGTGTGCAGAGAAAAGTAACACAGAGAACAGGAGCAGTTAACAGGGGAATTTTGCGAGGGAGTTCTCCAAGTGAGGAAGGAGTGACTATGTGACCATTGGGGTGAGTTTGTTATCGTCAGTGTGTGTGTGTGTGGTGTGCTTGCTGCTTGGCTAAAGTATGTAATGTGGTGTGTTTGTTTTGGGAACTCTGTGCTGAGCCTAGTGGCCTGCTAGGAAAGCCTAAGAACGTCTTAATGAGGCTTTGATTTCCAAGCCCTTTAGCACCCATCAACCCTTAACCAGGGGGTAGGACTACTCAGGGAGAACTGGGGTTTAATATGTCCACTCCTAAGCAATCAGAGGAGCTAGCAAACAGGGGAGTTTTGTGAGGAAGCTTAGAGGGGGAATGGGAGAGTGTGGGGGTCTAGACACACTTAATTAATGTTCTTTAAACTTAAGGCAGTAAACACCACTGATAAAAATAAGACAACAATAAAAGAAAGAGCTGCAGGAGTAAAAAGAGAATGCAGGCAGAAGTCCAGCAACAGAATGGGGGCTATCCAGTTTATTGCACTGAATACAGCATGTATGATTACCTGCCTTCTGGGTGGGTGGCATATATGTGCATTTGGCGCAAGGAGTAACTTGCCCTAAGAGACCGTGTACGGGCTTTGGAGACCACAGTGGTTGAACTGGAGGAGCTAAGGGAAACAGAAAGATACACAGATGAAATTTTCTGGGACACAGTAGAACAGTCCCACCCCTAGTCTGACAGCCTATGTGCTGTTGAGGAGGCTGAAAGAAAATCTCAGTGAAGGAGAATATGAAATTGGAGCAGAGGGAAATGATCAGATAGTAGGGAACCTCTTTCCAGATGATGTCATGATATCCTCTCACCCTGAGGATACGTCTTCAGGGGAGAGAACTCCATTTATTAGGAAGAGACAGGTAATAGTAATGGAGGATTTGATCATTAAAAACATAGATAGTTGGGTTTGCAAAGACCGGGAAAACCGCATTGTGACTTGCCTGCCAGGTGCAAAGACTGCGGATTTCTTGAAACATCTAGACAGACTTATGTGTAGTGTTACTTATGTGTTACCAGGGAAACAATGTAAATGCTTGTACACAAATGCAAGGAGTTGGGGCAATAAAATGGAGGAACTGGAACTACTAGTGCAGGAGGTCAAACCAGATATAATAGAGATATTATAGAAACATGGTGGAATAGCACTCATGACTGAAATATAGGTATTTAAGGGCATATGCTGATTAGGAGAGATAGGTATAAAGGTAAAGGTGGCAGGATAGCATTGTACATCAACAAAGTGTTAACCTAAAGAAGTAAGAAATGATAGTATTGGCAAAACAGAATATGTCTGGGTTAAAATCACTTCAGCGAAGAATTGTAAAAGAGTCTGTTGGGATAGTGTTAGTGGTCTCCTGTAGACCTCCAGGATCAGACTTGGACATGGATAGAAAGCTCTCTAAAATTATTAGAGAGAGAAACATTTTTAGGAATTGTGTCATAATTGGAGACTTTAACTTCTTGGCTATAGATTGGAGAATAAATGCTAATAATACTGATAGGGCCAAGTTACTCTTGGATGTGATGCAATTTTAAACTTGGTTTTGACAAGCAGTGAGGACACCATAAAAGAGCTGGTTGTAGACAATAACCTTGGATTTAGTGATCACAAGTTGATTCAGTTTAAGTTAAATGGAAAGATAATCAAAACCAGGTTGCTAACTATGGTATTTGACTTCAAAAGGACAGATTTTGGGGAAATAAAGAGAATTAGTTAAAAGAGTCAACTAGATTGAAGAGCTCAAGGGCTTAAACGTGGAGGAGGCTTGGAATTTCTTCAAATCAAAAATACAAAAACTATCTGAAATGTATATTCCAAGCAAGGAGAAAAAGCTTCTAGAGAAAGACTCCAGACCCAGCTGGGTGAATAACCACCTCAAAAAGGTTACTAGAAGTAAGGCGACTGCCTTAGAGACTGGAAAAAGGAAGGAAAGCAAAGAAAGTGGGAATAAAGTCAAAATTGCTACATAAAAAGAAAATAAGAAAAGATGAGGTTGGGCTGCTATGCAAAGTGGATGGGAAGGAGAATTAAAATCTAGCCAAAAACTAAATGAATACTTTGACTCATTTTTCGATAACAATGATAAAATATGGAACATGTGTATGCAGGCCGTATGACTGATGGAAATAAGTGTGTAGAAGTGAAAACGACCATACCTGAGTTTAATGTGTTAAAATCAGTTGGACCAGATTATTTCCACCCTAGAATACTAAAAGAATTGCCACATGAGATTGCTAGTCCGCTATCAAGGATTTTTAATAAATATATATTTAGGGGCAATACTATATGACTGGAGAATAGCTAATGTCGTACTTAAGTTTAAAAAAAAATCAGAAAAAAAGGGATACGGGCACTTACAGACCTATTAATTTGACCTCAGTCATATGCAAGGTTTTAGAACAAATTGTGAAGGACAGAATAATTAAATTAATGGAGGTAAATGGAAAAGGTGAAGCAATGTAAAATGGCTTTACCAAAGGTAGATCATGCCAGACTAACCTGATTTCTTTATTTGAAAAAATAACTGATTTTTTTTAGATAAAAGGAAAGTGCAAAACGTTAATACACCTGGACCTCAGTAAAGCATTTGACATGGTACCACATGGGAAATTATTTGTGAAGATGGGGATCAGTACAAGAATTGTAAGGTGACTAAGGAACTAGCTAACGGAGAGAAAACAATGAGTTGGGCTGAAAAGTGAATTATCAGACTGGAGGGAGGTTACTGGGTTCCTAGTGGAGTTCCCTAAGGATCAGACTTGGAACCAATCTTATTCAATATTTTCATTAATGACTTTGGCACAAAAAGTAAGAGTATGCTAATGAAATTTGCTGAGGATACAAAGTTGGGATATATCATCAATACAAAGAAAAATCGGAATATTATACAGGATGATCTGGATGACCTTGAAGACTGGAGTGACAGAAACAGGATGAAATTCAATAGAACAGAGTGCAAGGTCATGTGCTTAGGTCTAATAATAAGAGATTGTGGTACAAGCTGGGAGCTCATCAGTTGGAAGCAACAGAGAAGGAGAGAGACCTGGATGCATGGGTCAATCATAGGATTATTATGAGCCACCAATGTGATGTGGCTGTGAAAAAGACAAATGCCATCCTAGGATGTATCAGGTGAGGCATTTCCAGTAGAGACAAAGCATTATTAATGTCAATATACAAGGCACTGGTATGACCTCATTTGGAATACTGTATACAGTTCTGGTCATCTATGGTCAAGAAAGATTAATTAAAAAACCATAACAGGTTATAAGCACCTGCAAACTTGAAACCATGGGAGTTCAGGGCTGTGGACACATCTGCATTGCCACTGGAGGCTTAGCCTAAGCTCCCATAGGAGGACCCTGTGAGACTGGGCTCTGCAGGAGGTACTGCCCAGCAGGATCAGAGTGGTGGCCCCTCACAGCCCACTGACTGGCTGGTACCAGTACTTAAAACAGGAAGCCATGAAAGGAACAACACAGACTGCCTGCTGTCTGTCTCTGCTCCAGACACTGCTTGCAATCGACCCTAGACTCCTGCTTGCGATGCTGGTTTGTCCTCGACTGTGCTCTTTGATTGCTGTCTGTATCTTGGTGCCAGACACCGATATGGTAACCTGACCCCACCTGCCTCCTGACATCTGATTTGCAGTCTGCCCTCTGGCCCATCTCAGACTCTGATGTCTCAGTATCTGACTCGTCCTGCCTCTTGACTCTAGCTCTAACCACTAGGTCTGACTGCCTTCATCCTAGCTGTGACACAGCGGTGCACAGACGAGCCACTAGGATGATCAGGGGGATGCAGGGCCTATTTTATGAGAGGAAATTGGAAGAGTTTTGATTATTTAGTCTTCCAAAAAGAAGGCTAAGAGGTAATCTGATTGCTCTTTATAAATACATTAAGGGGGTAAATACTAGGGAGGATGAAGAGCTATTTAGTTAGTTACCCGTTTGTTCTTGTGCCAGCTATTTGTAAAGGACAGTGCGGGCACAAGAACAAATGGGAATGAACTGGCCAGGAACAAATTCAGGCTGCAAATTAGAAGGTTTCTAGCCATCGAGGAAGTGAGGTTCTGGAACAGGCAGGAGTTGTGGGGGAAAACAACTTAAATTAGTTTTACGAGAGAGCTTGACAAAGTTATGTGTGCTATTGTATGGCAGGGTTGCATGAGATGGTAGGGAGCAGGGCTCATTTCCAGTTTATGTCTTATGTTCCTAAAACCTCATGTTTCATGATTTCAGCCGGCAAGCTGGAGGGATCAGGAAGGGTTCCCAGGCCTCCTGCCCCCAGTATATTGGGGTATTTTTTGTATTTTTATATCTTCTTCCTCTGAATCATCAGGAAAAGCCAAGGATGCAGATGGGACATTGGGTGAGGAGGGCCAAGTCTCTGGAGTGGCACTGAGTATTCTGTCTCTCACATGCTTGGCTGACCTGTTCTTGCTCACAATTTCATGATCTAACTGATCACCATATGTGGGGTCCTGAGGAAATTTCCCCCTAGGTCAGATTGGCGGTGCCCTTGGGGGATTCTCACCTTCCTCTGAAGCATGTGGGTGCAGGTCACTGGCCAGAATTATCTGGGTATAATAATTTTCTTGCCATTGTGGGGGCCCTCAGTCACTTGTGCACTTCGGTCCCTCCTATTCTTTGCCACACAACAGTCTAGTCTTCTGTGGGCTGTAATACTTTGGTTTAATTTCCATTGTAGGGTTTGGTGTGGTGGTGCTGGATGGTGCTGGTGTCCTTTGATATACTAGACTAGATCTGGTGGTCCCTTCTGGATTTGAATCCTATGACTCTATGGCTATGTTTTGTGTGCTCAAGATATCCTTATGCCCAATGTGTCTGCTCATACGTCTCTAGTGGCACTAGAAGTAGAGAATACAATATGAATGCAGCAATGACTTGAGTCATACCTGCATTATCAGCATTTGCTAAGGTAATTCTCTCTCACTCTGCTGCCTGTGGCTGTAGTGCCTACAGAGAGAGAGAGAGACGGCTTCTCTTGATAGAGAGAGACTGTGTGCAAAGCATATGAAGATTTAGGCAGCTCTGTTATCCAGGAGAGTCAAGAGAATGGGATTTCATGAGTCTGTATTTGAAATCTATGCTCAAGGAAACTGTCAGCAGAACCCAACTTATTGTAGCTGACAGGGCAACACTGCATATTTTGGATTTTTATTGTGCAGCCAGAAATTATGTGAAAGGGAAAATTTAACTGCATATAAAAGTTACTGATTTGTATATATGAAATCTTAATCACATTATACTCCCTATTTTAAGGAGGCAAATGAAAAGGAATTTGTTAGTACACATGAGTTATGCTAAATCCATGTCTTAAGACCAGTACTAATTAGGAATACAAAGTAAATGTACAAATATTTTAGTCCCAGTGGCATGCTACATATAGTATGGGTTAAACAAACACATTTTTGGTAACTAATGCATCACCGCTGCACTGTAGCCAAGTACACATTTTTACATCTACATAATTACTACATGCTACAGAACATACATTGCCTTCAATAATAGGTACCAAGTATTAATATTATACATGAATTCAAATAAAACAAAACCCAGGGACCAGAAGTGAAAAAAACTAATATAAGTCTAAGCCTTGATCTCTAGACACACATGTTTTTTTAGAGAATTGTAATAAATTAACCTAGAAGATAATTGCTTGATCTTAGCCATCAATTATCTCCAGAGCAAATATAAACTATGAAGAAGAGTACCTAAGAGGCCCAATCCTGCAAACCCTTACTTGCATGACTAAGAGTTTTTCACACAATGGGTTTTTGTGGATGCAGCTCTATACTTCCAGGAAAAGAAAGTGCTGCTTTTCTAAGGGTTCAGTATACATTACTTGTGATGTTTTTCAGATTATTTTGGTTAATAGAGGATCATCCATTTCTAGCTCGATTTCTAGTGTAGAGAGTCAGGGTATGTCTACACTATGAAATTAGGTCGAATTTATAGAAGCGGTTTTATAGAAATCTGTTGTATACAGCCAATTGTGTGTGTCCCCACATAAAATGCTCTAAGTGCATTAAGTCGGCGGATCGCGTCCACAGTACCGAGGCTAGCGTCGACTTCCGGAGCGTTGCACTGTGGGTAGCTATCCCACAGTTCCCGCAGTCTCCGCCGCCCATTGGAATTCTGGGTTGAGATCCCAATGCCTGAATGATGCAAAACAGTGTCGCGGGGGGTTCTGGGTACATGTCGTCAGGCACCTCCCCCTCCGTCAGAGCAACGGCAGACAATCGATTCGCGCCTTTTTACCTGGGTTACCTATGCAGACAACATACCAAGCCAAGCATGGAGCCCGCTCAGCTCAGCTCACCGTCACCATATGTCCTCTGGGTGCCGGCAGACGTGGTACTGCATTGCTACACAGCAGCAGCTAATTGCCTTTTGGCAGTAGACGGTGCAGTATGACTGGTAGCCTTCATCGGCGATCTGGGTGCTGGCAGACGTGGGGCTGGCAGACGTGGGGCTGCATTGCACACAGCAGCAGCCCCTTGCCTTTTGGTAGAAGATGGTATATTATGACTGGTATCCGTCGTCATCGTACTGCAGTGGCTGTCAATCATGGGCACTTGGGCAGACATGCTCAGTCCTATCGAACTGTCTTGATGATGATGGCTATCAGTCGTAGTATGCTATTTTCTGCCAAGCGCCCAGTATTTTCTGCCAAGCACCCAGAAGATGCCGACGGCTATCAGTCATGCTGCACCGTCGTCTGCCAGCTAAAGATGTAAAAAATAGATTTGTTCTGTATTCATTTGCTTCCCCCTCCCTCCGTCAAATCAACGGCCTGCTAAACCCAGGCTTTTGAGTTCAATCTTGGGGGGGGGGGGCATTCTGTGTGACAGTTGTTTGTGTTTCTCCCTGATGCACAGCCACCTTTGTTGATTTTAATTCCCTGTACCTGTACGCCATGTCGTCACTCGCCCCTCCCTCCCTCCCTCCGTCCGTCAGACACTAGTTTCGCGCCTTTTTTCAGACCAGACGCCATAGCACTGGGATCATGGAGCCCGCTCAGATCACCGCGGCAATTATGAGCACTATGAACACCACGCGCATTGTCCTGGAGTATATGCAGAGCCAGGACATGCCAAAGCAAAACCAGGACCAGCCGAGGAGGCGATTGCAGCGCGGCGACGAGAGTGATGAGGAAATTGACATGGACATAGACCTCTCACAAGGCACAGGCCCCAGCAATGTGCAAATCATGGTGTTACTGGGGCAGGTTCATGCCGTGGAACGCCGATTCTGGGCACGGGAAACAAGCACAGACTGGTGGGACCGCATCGTGCTGCAGGTGTGGGACGATTCCCAGTGGCTGCGAAACTTTCGCATGCGTAAGGGGACTTTCATGGAACTTTGTGACTTGCTTTCCCCTGCCCTGAAGCACCAGAATACCAGGATGAGAGCAGCCCTCACAGTTGAGAAGCGAGTGGCGATAGCCCTGTGGAAGCTTGCAACGCCAGACAGCTACCGGTCAGTCGGGAATCAATTTGGAGTGGGCAAATCTACTGTGGGGGCTGCTGTGATCCAAGTTGCCAGGGCAATGAAAAACCTGGTGAGATCAAGGGTAGTGACTCTGGGAAACGTGCAGGCCATAGTGGATGCCTTTGCTGCAATGGGATTCCCAAACTGTGGTGGGGCGATAGAGGGAACCCATATCCCTATCTTGTCACCAGAGCACCAAGCCACCGAGTACATAAACCGCAAGGGGTACTTTTCAATGCTGCTGCAAGCCCTGCTGGATCACAAGGGACGTTTCACCAACATCAATGTGGGTTGGCCGGGAAAGGTACATGATGCTCGCATCTTCAGGCACTCTGGTCTGTTTCGAAAGCTGGAGGAAGGGACTTTCTTCCCGGACCAGAAAATAACCGTTGGGGATGTTGAAATGCCTATCATGATCCTTGGGGACCCAGCCTACCCCTTAATGCCATGGCTCATGAAGCCGTACACAGGCAGCCTGGACAGTAGTCAGGACCTGTTCAACTACAGGCTGAGCAAGTGCCGAACGGTGGTGGAATGTGCATTTTGACGTTTAAAAGCGCGCTGGCGCAGCTTACTGACTCGCTCAGACCTCAGCGAAAAGAATATCCCCATTGTTATTGCTGCTTGCTGTGCGCTCCACAATATCTGTGAGAGTAAGGGGGAGACATTTATGGTGGGGTGGGAGGTTGAGGCAAATCGCCTGGCCGCTGATTACGCGCAGCCAGACACCAGGGCGGTTAGAAGAGCACAGCAGGGTGCGGTGCACATCAGAGAAGCTTTGAAAACGAGTTTTGTGACTGGCCAGGCTACGGTGTGAAACTTCTGTTTGTTTCTCCGTGATGAACCCTCCGCCCCCCCCCCCACCCGGTTCACTCTACTTCCCTGTAAACCAACCACCCCACCCTCCCCTCCCCCCTTCGAGCACCACTTGCAGAGGCAATAAAGTCATTGTTACTTCACATTCATGCATTCTTTATTAATTCATCACGCAACTAGGGGGATAATTGCCAAGGTAGCCCGGGATGGGTGGGGGAGGAGGGAAGGAAAAGGACACACTGCAGTTTAAAACTTTAACTCTTATTGAAGGCCAGCCTTCTGATGCTCGGGCAATCATCTGGGGTGGAGTGACTGGGTGGCCGGAGGCCCCCCCACCATGTTCTTGGGCATCTGGGTGAGGAGGCTATGGAACTTGGGGAGGAGGGCTGTTGGTTACACAGGGGCTGTAGCGGCGGTCTCTGCTCCTGCTGCCTTTCCTGCAGCTCAACCATATGCTGGAGCATATCAGTTTGATGCTCCAGCAGCCGGAGCATCGACTCTTGCCTTCTGTCTGCAAGCTGACGCCACCTATCATCTTCAGCCCACCACTTGCTCTGTTCATCCTGCGATTCAGCCCGCCACCTCTCCTCTCGTTCATATTGTGCTTTTCTGTAGTCTGACATTGACTGCCTCCACGCATTCTGCTGTGCTCTGTCAGCGTGGGAGGACATCTGGAGCTCCGTGAACATATCATCCCGAGTCCGCCGTTTTCTCCTTCTAATCTTCACTAGCCTCTGTGAAGGAGAAACATTTGCAGCTGGTGGAGGAGAAGGGAGAGGTGGTTAAAAAAGACAAATTTTAGAGAACAATGGGTACACTCTTTCACGTTAAATTTTGCTGTTCACATTACACAGCACATGTGCTTTCGTTACAAGGTCGCATTTTTCCTCTTATATTGAGGGCCTGCCGGTTTGGTGTGAGAGATCACTCACGCAGTGCCAGGCAACAGATTTCGGCTTGCAGGCAGCCATGGTAAGCCACAGTCTTTTGGCTTTTTTAACCTTCTTAACATGTGGGAATGGTTTCAAAGAGTAGCGCCCTCATTTCCCATACCAAGCACCCGTTGGGTTGGCCATTTAAAATATGTTTGCAATGTAAAAGGAGGGGCTGCGGTTTCCGGGTTAACATGCAGCACAAACCCAACTAACACCCCTTCCCCCCACACCCAATTCTCTGGGATGATCACTTCACCCCTCCCCCCCACCGCGTGGCTAACAGCGGGGAACATTTCTGTTCAGCAGAGCAGGAAGGGGCACCTCTGAATGTCCCCTTAATAAAATCGCCCCATTTCAACCAGGTGACCGTGAATGATATCACTCTCCTGAGGATAACAAAGAGCGATAAGGAATGGATGTTGTCTGCATGCCAGCAAACACCGGGACCATACGCTGCCATGCTTTGTTATGCAATGATTCCAGACTACGTGCTACTGGCCTGGCATGGTAAAGTGTCCTACCATGGCGGATGGGATAAGGCAGCCCTCCCCAGAAATCTTTTGCAAAGGCTTTGGGAGTACATGAAGGAGAGCTTTCTGGAGATGTCCCTGGAGGATTTCCGCTCCATCCCCATACACATTAACAGACTTTTCCAGTAGCTGTACTGGCCACGATTGCCAGGGCAAATTAATCATTAATCATTAAACACGCTTGCTTTTAAACCATGTGTAATATTTACAAAGGTACACTCACCAGAGGTCCCCTGTGTGCCCTCAGGGCCTGGGAGCACGCCTTGGGTGAGTTCGGGGGTTACTGGTTCCAGGTCCAGGGTGATAAACATATCCTGGCTGTTGGGGAAACTGGTTTCTCCGCTTCCTTGCTGCTGTGAGCTATCTACATTATCTTCATCCTCATCTTCCTCGTACCCCGAACCCGCTTCCCTGTGTGTTTCTCCAGTGAGGGAGTCATAGCACACGGTTGGGGTAGTGGTGGCTGCACCCCCTAGCATGGCATGCAGCTCCGCGTAGAAGCGGCATGTTTGCGGCTCTGCCCCGGACCTTCCGTTTGCCTCTCTGGCTTTGTGGTAGGCTTGCCTTAGCTCCTTAATTTTCACACGGCACTGCTGTGCATCCCTGTTATGGCCTCTGTCCTTCATGGCCTTGGAGACCTTTTCTAATATTTTGCCATTTCGTTTACTGCTACGGAGTTCAGCTAGCACTGATTCATCTCCCCATATGGCGAGCAGATCTTGTACCTCCCGTTCGGTCCATGATGGAGCTCTTTTGCAATCCTGGGACTCCATCATGGTTACCTGTGCTGATGAGCTCTGCGTGGTCACCTGTGCTCTCCACGCTGAGCAAACAGGAAATGAAATTCAAACGTTCGCGGGGCTTTTCCTGTCTACCTGGTCAGTGCATCTGAGTTGAGAGTGCTGTCCAGAGAGGTCACAGTGAAGCACTGTGGGATAGCTCCCGGAGGCCAATAACGTCAAATTCCATCCACACTACCCCAATTCCGACCCGCTAAGGCCGATTTTATCGCTAATCCCCTCGTCGGAGGTGGAGTAAAGAAACCGGTTTAAAGGGCCCATTAAGTCGAAAGAAAGGGCTTCGTCGTGTGAACGTGTCCAGGCTTAATTCGATTTAACGCTGCTAAAGTTGACCTAAATTCGTAGTGTAGACCAGGCCTTAGACTAAACACTCAAAACATATTTTACTACAGGCAATTGCAAAGTTATACATCTTGGAACCAGGAATGCAGGTCATATCTACAGAATGGGGGGCTGAAAGGGATTTAGGGGTCATGGTGGACAAGCAACTCAGCATGCGCTTCCAATGAGAAGCTGTGACAAAGGAGGGCGAATGCGACCCTTGGATGTATAGACAGGGAAGGGAATTTTACCTCTGCATATGGCATTAATGAGACCGATCCTGGTATATGGCATACAGTTCCGTGTCCACATTTTTAAAAGGATGTTGAAAAGCTGGAGAGGGTGAAGAAAAGAGCCACAAAAATGATTCAAGAGAAAGAGGAAATGCCTTAGAGCGAGAGACTTAAAGCGAGAGACTGTTTCGTTTATCAAAAAGAGGACAGAGGTGTACCTTGATTACATTGTTTATATTCCTTCATGGGGAGAAAATACCTGGTACTAAAGGATTCTTTAATCTAGTGGAGGAAGTCATAACAAAAACCAGGGGCTGGAAGCTGAAGCCAGGCAAATTCAGATTAGAAATAAGGTACTTTTTTTAAATAGTGAGGATGATTAACCATTAGGTTAACCTGAGACAGATATTATGGACACTTTGAATATCCAAAGACTATAGTATCAACTTTATATATGTTATATGTATCTTTATAGGTTAGGAATTGTATTCTTGCTCCATGAGGGGAGCTGAAAAGTATCATGCAGACACTAAAAATCACTGGGAGGTAATTAATTCAAATCCCTAGAGAGGTAACAAGTCTGGAGATGCCTCACCCGCCTCCAAAGGGGAAATTGCATATACTGGTTTGGGCTGTTTAAAGAACACAAGCAAATGAACAACTGAACTGTATAAGTGACTACCCTAGCATAGGGAGGGAGGTCACTCTCATCAGATCCAAGAAAGGATTAGCATGAGGATGTGACCAGAGGAACAGGTCCTGTGGAAGACCTGAAGTACTTTGAAACCTGCCAGAGTCTCCATGGGGAAGATGAGTCATATATGGTCTGCTGTGACCTACATATAAGCTATTTATTGTTTTCAAGATATGTTTTCTTTGTAATGCTTTTGTTCTCAATAAGTAATAATCTGCTTTTAAAAAGGCTGGCTGGTCACTGGATAATCCTGTCACTGTATCTGAGAGAACAGGACTGCAGGTACTGAACTAACCTCACACCTGCTGAGGTGATCACAGTAAATTGTAGGAGTGATTGCAGTTTAAATCCTGGGACAGAAGGAGAGAGTTGCAGTACTCAGTCTCCAAAAAGGATACAGCTAGAGGCTTGAGATCCGAGTGCCTAGTCAATGAGGCTATGAAGGAATCAGAGGTGCAGTTACCTCAGGAACTGTGGCACAAACTACCAAGAGAAGTGGTGGATTCTCATCTCTTGAGGTGTTCAACTCAAGACCGGATGCCATTCTGGAAGGTGAGCTTTGGCCAAACACAAGCAATTGGGCTCACTACAAGATTAACTTGGTGAAATGTAACCACCTGTGATATACAGGATTTCAGACTAAATGCTCTAATGGTCCCTTCTAGCCTAAAACTCTATGAAAATACCCTGTAATGGCATTCTGGGAGTGCAGTTCAGTAAGGGGTTGTGTCATCACTTACCCTGAAACCCTGGTTCCTTACAATGCATCGCTGCTGGGATGCTCACAGTCATCCTGCAAGCATGCAGGTCACACCCTGAGTGTCTGTGTACCACACAGCCCTGGTTCAACAGCTCTGACCCCAGCAGCCTGTCTACAGCCCCACCAGCCTTGGTTACAACCAGCAAGGTGACCTCAACATAATTCCAGCTCTGAATTTTCCCAAAACTTTGTATTCTGTAATGTCCAGCCCTCTCCTGGACAGTTCAGAGAAATAATAAGATTTGTTTGTGCCTCTAAAGACACAAAAGCACCTCACAGCTTATTAGCTTGATTGACTTACATACACCCCTCCCTTCAGACATAGCACTGAGTTTCATAGTGAAAATAAAGGAAATTTATTAACAAAATGTACACAGGATTAAGTGAGTTCAAGTATAAGGAATAAAGATAGAAAGGGTTATAAAAATAAGAGTGAAAACACACATCTAAAAGTCTAAAACTTAATTTAGCAAGGTGCAGGCTTTGTTTACGATGTTTTCTCTCACCAATCTACCTTCTTCTCTGCCATGGCTGACATTCCCTCAGGACCTTCCACAGAAGTACTAGATGCTGGCTTCCCTTATCTTGCTAGGTCAAAGATCTTTGCCTCAGCAGGTTTCTCAACTATATTTAGTTCCCAGAGACTTCCCCTCCCCCCCCCCAAATTGGTTGAAGGACACATCTGTCTCAGCTGGCAAGAGCTCTGTTCCATTGTGTCTAAATGACCTCATGCTGTTCTTCCCTTCCTGTGGGCTTCCCAACTCCCTGCTGATTTGAATGTAAATGGGGCTTCCATTGTTTCTGGTCACACTTTGCTTACTTTACTTGGAGACAGGTAGATAGCTGTGACTTTCCCTCCTATCTGGGAGAGACCTGTTTTGTTCCTTTGTTTGAACACAGACTGTAAAGCCTAATATCAATGAGTACCCATAATTCCTTCTATAGTGTTAATACATATGTTTTACAATTATATTAGTCACCAGTGCGTCATAGACTTTCATAAAACACCTCACTCAATAAAGTTTTATAACACAGTAATATTGTACACAATTAGTTAATCCAATTGCTTATTACTTGAGGTTCAGACCCTCTGTCTTTATAGCCAAGATAAAGTTTCTTTTACCCTGCTGGAAGCTGTCTCCTATCCCGCTTGTTAGATTGATAGATTTGTTTACCTAACATGTAAATGGACCTTCCTTGTCTCTCCCTGACAACTAGGTTGGTCAGAGAAGCAAATACAGGTTCCTTTGTCTAGGGCAGACCTGCTTACCAACTCCTCCTGACATGCCTGGCTTAAACCCATTTTAGTCATAATTTCAGCATATATCCATATCTCTTCAAATGTACTGCGGACATATATCACAAAATAATATTAATGATCAGTGAGGAGTTATTTTTCCAGTGACATACTACATAACACCTTTTAGATACAGATTATAACCATACACTGAATTGGTCAGGCCAGCTAGAACTCGTCACCTGATACCTCATGACCCTTGTCATCTGGAGCTGGGATATTCTTAGAATCACACCTGCCCCCTCACAAAGCTGCAGGAGGAGCAATCAGTGGCCGACCCAGAGACAGCAGGTCGGAGCCTTCTTTCCCGGACAGGGCATCTACCACCATATTTTCTTTCCTCTTTATATAGAAGAAATCTGTTTTGTCACCTTTGTCTGTTTACAGTCTCCAGGATGTACAGAGAGTATCCATAATTTCACCTACTGAGTTGTTACAAAAATTTCACAGTGACACTAATGACCAGTGTGTTATTAGATTTCAAACAATTTATTAGTGTCACCTTTTAATAAATATCATGACACCAATGTGTGAGGTGTAGTGGGTATGTCAGGTCTGACAAGAGTCGCTGACACAGAGCAGTGAATCACAAATAACCCTCTGGGTCACAAACCCATACATTGTGCTTTCTTTGCATTTTACTGTGCATCTTCATTGGACAGATGAAAAGCTATGTTGTCTCTGCCAGGATTGTGTGGAATATTACTTTGCTCTTCTAAGTTCTCTCATGTTTTATTAAACCATAAGACCAAAAAAAAAAAAAAAAGCTACAAACAACATGACAGAAATTGGGGATGGGGGGAAAGCAAGGTAATTTCAAGTTATTGTTAACTTTTTGTCCTGATGGATGATGCTGAGGGAAAAGGGCATATTATTGTGAGTTCAGGATATAGTGTCGGCCTTAATTTTAAATCATAAATGGCTGTGACAAAAAGAGCAATAGCCAGTGCTGGCATGCCAGAATGGACTAAGAAATAATATATGAGGACAGAAGCTAGAAATATGATCAGGTAATAACAAAAGGATATTCAGCCTGGAAAAATGCAAGCTAATGCCTTGGGGAAAAAAGTTTGAACGCGAAGAATCAGTGGGGAGAAGAAAGTAGGAAATAGCAATACTCAAAATGCTAGTGGTGACAGTGCATAGTCGGTTAGGTAAGAACTTGCAATGCACTGTGACAGCAATATAGGAATGCAAATTTGTATTACATGTGTGAAGGCTTGATTAAAATTGACTAGTGGGGACACTTTAAAATGTTATTAATGTATGTTGAGATTTTTCAAACATATTTAGTCACACAGCTCCTATTAATTGTAATGGGAATTGTATGACTAAACCATTTTTTTGGAGCGGGAAGGGGGGGTTAAAATAGTGTTTAACAGGAAGGAAGAAAAATTGTGTGGGTGGTAAAGAGTGGGGTGTCACACTAGGTTGAAAGAAAGAAAACAATAGAACTAATCCTGGGGGGAAATATTGTGAGATTAGATGGAAGAGCACAAGTGGTAGAAGCCCCAGAATGTGGACATTTAACACTGGGTTGGACAAAGCATTAGAGAATATAGTATACTGCATTGTCTACACTGATGCTTAGATGTATAAGGCATCCGAAGCCAAAAATTTCCTTGAGTTTATTCATGTATTTGTGAGCAGGTTTTCTTGCCCTGCTGTAAAAGAAGTAAACGTGGAATGTAATCCAAATTCTCCTCCTTTTTTGAGGCTTGGATTTACTAACAGTAGAAATAGTAATACAGTAGATCAACCCAAACTGTATTCCAGACTTGGCTGTTCCTAGGCTTCCTCCTCAAAGACATCTGTCAGACTAGTGTTATGCCCAGACAGCTACTCCCACATCCCTTGCAAGCAGGATACAGTTAATAAGCCACACCTGCCACAATGAGTCAGCATCTCCCAGTAAAATTCCATAATCTGCTAACAGGATGAGTCAACAGAAGACCTTCTAACAATAAATATCTTTTTAAGGAGGGAGCAGAATACTTGATCATGAGCAACAACATCTTGTCCTGAATTATTCCCCTTAATTACTTCACTAAACACAAGCAAATATAGTTTTTACTTCCAGTAGCCACTTTAAGCATTTGGGCAAGATCTGCAATCATCTGTTTTCACCAGTGTTTCTGTTCCAATGCAATTCAAGTCACTGTGTTCTCTAGAACTAGGCTCTATTCTCACTGATGCCCTCGATTCTTCTCCCAGAGCAGATGGTTTAACATTGACATCTGCACTATCTGTAGGCATTCCAGGCCAGCTTTGGACATCTGCTGCTTAACACTTCCAATACAGAGATGATATTCTAGAGCCAAATGAAAGCCCATTTCAAACTCCATGTCTACCTCTCTCTGGTACCGCTGTCCAAGTGTCTGTGGCACTTGTGCTTCAAACACTTAACTCTCCTCTTCCCAGCAGAAAACAGACCATCCACCCCTCGGACACCCTTTCTCCTCTAATGGAGACAGCCAGGGCACGTTGCCATTGCTCCAGCTCACTCCTTACCATGAGAGAATCAGAAGGCAGGAAACTACCTCCTTTTACTCCCTGACTGGATGCAAAGTCTCAGGATTTAGAGTAACTTGTTCTTTAGCCATCCATTCATTTTAAACTTAAGTTTAATTCAGTGTTTTTAATGACTATTATAAACATTTTATCAGCCACCCTGCTAATTTTATTAAACTTACTTCCTTAGCATTACCTTTTCAGATACTGAAAGCATTCCCTGATGGCTGACGAGAAGGGAACAATTATTCCTTTGCCCAAAAAGCTTGAGAGCCTTTCCTAATAGGAGAAACATATAACTGCATCATTGTGTTGTCTTGTATGTATGTGTAGCAGGGGGAAAGTTTAGTTTGTTTTCAGTAAAGCTACCTGTCAGACTAATGTTACCAAGTTATTAAGTAGCATTAAGAATATATAAAAGGCATTTGAGTAGTCAGAAATGTGAGTATTGAATAAAGGGAAAGAGAAAATCAAATGTAACAAACCCATCAAATACTCCAAGTGTTTGCCTGGCATGCGTCATACCAGAGAGATATAAGAGGAACAAACAGATTACAAAAAACCGAAGATCCAATTTTTAAAAAAACACTACATATATTTTGTTCAGTGTAACAATAACAACTCACTAAAATCTTTAGGATACACTGACACATGCTGCTTTTACAAGGATATAAATGGGGCAGGGGAGAAAGGTAATATATAAATGAAATACCAGGACCATTTACTGGTATAGTACATATTTCCTTTATTACAACGCATTTTTATGACTCCAGCAAAAGCAAGAAATAAAATATTTAATGTTATTGAGGTATATTGTTCTCACTAAAGTTGTGTTCGAGTCATAAACCTGGCTGCTCCCCAATGCACCATATGTCCACTTGTGTTTGTTGGGATTAATCAAATGAGCATCCACTCAATTTCCTGCCTCTTATGTTACAAAAAACATGGTGACCATTAAAGTGGCGCTGTAATTCTGAATGAAGTATTTTTTGTTATTAATATATTAATATTGTGGTAGCACCTAGGGACCCTTGTGAGGATCAGTACACTTTATGCTAGGTGCTGGAACAGGAGAAATCAGTCTCTGTCCCAATACATTATATTTTGAGCGAAACCACACTAACGGCTTGTCTACATGGTGCATTAGTCCACACCAAAGTTCCCTAGTGTTTGTTAATGTAGTCCCATTTCAAACAGTACTACATTAACACACACTAGGGAACTTTTAGTGTGCATGAGCAGGTCCACATGGGCTAGTCAGTGAGAGACACACTCGTGCACACTGGAATTTACACCCCTCCAGTGTGGACTAATGCATCATGTACACAAGCTCCAGGCGTTACACACAAAGTTACATCAATCTGCCTCAGTTCTCAATCTGGAAAATGGGGATACCACTTCATCCCTCCCTTCCGTCCCCCTCACCTATTCAG
Organism: Emys orbicularis; assembly: GCF_028017835.1. Taxonomy (NCBI): domain Eukaryota; kingdom Metazoa; phylum Chordata; order Testudines; family Emydidae; genus Emys; species Emys orbicularis. The sequence goes on along the minus strand of NC_088684.1, from coordinate 148,230,736 downwards.
ACATTATGAACACTTCAGGGCAGGGACAATCTTATTATGTGTATGTACAGAGCCTAGCTATAATATACTACTATAATACAAAGGTAGCAGGATAAGGAATATAAAGTCTCATCAGCTTGATTTCTTTCCCAATAAGCCAATACAACCCTGAGTGTAAATTCTGTATAATACATATAATATTATCCCCCAACTAAGCATTACTTCTAGGACTAACAAACTGTTAATATACTACTCCCCTTATTGTGTAAATGGCATCTACAAGTCATTAGTCATGTATTGGGGTGAATTCATATGGGCAAGGAGACATTTTTTTCATATTTTTATTTTTTTAACATCCATCTGTGCACATAAATTCAACAGATTGCACTTGTGATTCTGGCTGTAAAAGCACAGGAAGGGTTAGCAAATATATCTAATACACATATTTTGAAAATGTTGTAAGAGCATGGAGGAATGTGTAAGCTCCAGGCAATCTGGTACCTAGAGAAAATGCCCATCCCAAAGTGTAAACTCCAATAAATAGTGTAGTGAGCATCCTATAAATATTGCTACTGTTACAGCTGGGGTTGCTGTTTTTCACACACATATCATGGGCACTTTTTCCAGCACATTTTCCTTCTCAGTGGATCCTCCTGAACAAAAGGACACAATGCTCTTCTCTAGGACATAACGAGATTCCTGTCCTTTAAGGTTGCTTTGAGACTTGCCCATCAAAAGGGTTTGGCATTCTAATAGTTCCTTAGAGAATTTCATATTTACACACTAAGTTACAGAAGATGGATGCTGCTTGTTTAGTAATGGATGAAGAACGAAGAACTCCATTACTACTAAACTTGGAAATCCCTTAGTTGATACAAGTTGTAAAACATGTATTAGAATAGAATTGGTGCTTTTGGGGTGAAAACATTTTATTTTCCTTTACTATCATGAAGCCATTTAAAATGTATTCATCTTTTTGACCATATGTGCCAACAAGCAAGACAAATGGAAGAAGCAAGGGAGGGCTATAGTCAAAGGTGAGAGTAGGATTATGCCTATTAAGTTCAACTATAACCCTATGCAGTAAAATATTTTAATGTGTTTGGGAAAGGGTGGGTTGAGATGGGAGAAATGACAAGGAATTGATTGTTTTCTTCTGGGATTAACAAATTAGTGTGATTCCCCACCCACCCTGCCCTACTCCACCAACACCTTTTTACGATCATCTGTATTTCTGGTATTTAATTCTGTAATGACTAATTTTGAAATAGCTGGAGAGGAAATTAAAGAAATACAGTGAAAGTGAAAAAGATTAATCAGAAACCCACAATATATAAATCATACAAAAGTCAAACTAAACCCTTTGTTTTTAAAATAAAAAAAACAATACACCTTTGTATCCAGGTACTGTATAAAAATAATGACTAACTATCATGCAGAGCTGATAAGGTAAACAGTATCACATGCCATAACACATACCACTTTTGGAGCCATTATAGGTGTACAGATGTTGGTCAATTGTGTGGTGGATATTTTTTTTTCAAGACATTGTGATGAATCAGCTGAGCATTAATGGTTCAGCAAAGGGCAGTATGGTGAACCTGCTAGGCTGGGCATGAACCGACTCATGCTCTTTTCCTCCTGGTTGGGAGGGTAATGGGTTACCAGCAGGGGAAGAGTTTATAACAACTAGAAGAGTGGATCACACAGGCAGGGTGTTTGGGGCTTTGGAAGCAGTGTGGGGCTGAAGTCAGTTGGGGAATGCATATTGGGACCTGCAGAGGCATAGCAGCTTTAACACCTACAGTGCTTGCCCCAGCCATGGTGCATCTGGCATGCTACAAGGGACTGAATCAAGACAAGATTTTAGTACAATGGCATGCCAGAAACCATTCAAGACCTACAATTACAGCATGTTACTGACAGCAGGTATAATATCAACCTAATAAAACTCTTGGTTTATCTCTAGCTGAGGTCTTCTTAATACACAGCTTTTAAGCCTAAGCCTATGTGCTATAGTTTTTATTAGAGATACCATTATGAATACGGCTAAGTTTAATCATGGGTATTTTTAGTAAAAGTCATGGACAGGTCACGGGCAATAAGCAAAAATTCCTGTGACCTATCCATGATTTTTACTAAAAATACCCCTGACTAAATCTTGGAGGCTCTGGGGGGACTGGGGGCGCAGCTTCTGTTTGGAGTGGGACCTATGGGATGCCCTGTTGGTGGTTGGGGGGGGGGCCTTCTGGGGTGCCTGTTGGTGCTTGAGTGGGGGTGAAGGGGGGCTTCCCAGGATCGCCACCTCTGCTGCTGCCAGGGGTGGGCAGCGTGGGACTGCCACTGCCGCTCCTGGGAGGGAGCAGGTGCGGCAGGCCCCGGGCTGCCAGAGCTTCTCCAGCTGTCCTGTGTCAGTCGCACCTCCCAGCTGCAGAAGTCACATTGGTCCCGGAAAGTCATGGAATCTGTGTCTTCAGTGATGGACTCACAGTCTTAATTATGACATTTGCTAATGCAAATCAACACACGTGCACAGGGCTAGTTAGACAGGCAGAACTGCAGGGTCTCAATGTGTCAATGAGACTATGGTGTAGGGAGGAGGGGTTTAGATTTATTAGGAACTGGGGAAACTTTTGGGACCTGGGGAGCCTATACAGGAAGGATGGGCTCCACCGAAACCAAAATGGAACCAGATTGCTCTCACTTAAAATTAAAACTTTTGTAGAGCAGTTTTTAAACTAAGGGCTGGGGGAAAGCCGACAGGTGAGGAGGAGCACGTGATTCGGACACAGGATCTTTGGGGAGGATCCATTGATGGAAATTCTGTATGTCCTAGTAAGGAAGAGAGGATGGAAGATGATAAAATACAGGTAGGATCTGATGAGAAACAGTCAAATGAAAAAAAGTCCCATTCAATTACATCAGGTAATGCAGATAACTAAAAAGTGACAAGTTTTTAAAGTGCTTATATACCAATGCTAGAAGTCTAAATAATAAGATGGGTGAAGTCGAGTGCCTCATATTAAATGAGGATATTGATATAATAAGCATCACAGAAACTTGGTGGAATGAGGATAATCAATGGGACACAGTAATACGGGTACAGAATATATTGGAAGGACAGAACAGATCATGCTGATGGGGGAGTGGCATTTTATGTGAAAGAAAGCATAGAATCACATGAAGTAAAAATCTTAAATGAACCAAACTGTACACAGAATCTCTATGGATAGTAATTCCATGCTTTAATAAGAAGAATACAGCAGTAGGAATATATTACCAACCACCTGACCAGGATAGTGGTAGTGACTGTGAAATGCTCAGGGAGATTAGAGAGGCTATTAAAATAAAAAAAACTCTATAATAATGGGGGATTTCAATTGTCCCCATATTGACTGAGTACATGTCACCTCAGGACGGGATGCAGAGATCAAGTTTCTTGAACCTTAAATGACTGCTTCTTGGAGCAGATAGTCCTGGAACCCACAAGAGGAGAGGCAACTCTTGATTTAGTCCTAAATGGAGCATAGGATCTGGTACAAGAGGTGAATATAGCTGGTTTACTTGGTAATAGTGACCATATAATTAAATTTAACATCCCTGTGGTGGGGAAAACACCACATCAGCCCAACACTGTAGCATCTAATTTCAGAAAGGGGGACTACACAAAAATGAGGAAGTTAGTTAAACAGAAATTAAAAGGTACAGTGCAAAAAGTGAAATCTCTGCAAGCTGCATGGAAACTTTTTAAAGACACCATAATAGAAGCTCAACTTAAATGTATACCCCAAATTAAAAAACATAATAAGAGAACCAAAAAAGTGCCACTGTGGCTAAACATCAAAGTAAAAGAAGCAGTGAGAGGCAAAAAGGCATCCTTTAAAAAGTGGAAGTTAATCCTAATGAGGAAAATAGAAAGGAGCATAAACTCTGTCAAATGAAGTGTAAAAATATAATTAAGAAGGCCAAAAAAGAATTTGAAGAACAGCTAGTCAAAGACTCAAAAAGTAATAGCAAAAATATTTTTAAGTACATCAGAAGCAGGAAGTTTGCTAAACAACCAGTGGGGCCACAGAACAATCGAGATGCTAAAGGAGCATTCAAGGATGATAAGGTCATTGCAAAGATACTAAATGAATTCTTTGCATCGGTCTTCAAAGCTTAAGACGTGAGGGAGATTCCCAAATCTGAGCCACTCTTTTTAGGTGACAAATCTGAGGAACTGTCCCAGATTTAGGTGTCATTAGAGGAGGTTTTGGAACAAATTGATAAACTGAACAGTAATAAGTCAGCAGGACCAGATGGTATTCACCCAAGAGTTCTGAAGGAACTCAAATGTGAAATTGCAGGACTACTAACTGTAGTCTGTAACCTATAATTTAAATCAGCTTCTGTACCTAATGACTGGAGGATAGCTAATGCGACGCCAATTTTTAAAAAAGGGCTGTAGAGGTGATCCTGGCAATTACAGGCCTGTAAGCCTGACTTCAGTACCAGGCAAACTAGTTGAAATGATAGTAAAGAACAAAATTGTTAGACATATAGATGAACGTAATTTGTTGGGGAAGAATCAACATGTTTTTTGTAAAGGGAAATCATACCCCACCAATCTACTAGAATTATTTGAGGGGAGTCAACAAGCATGTGGACAAGGGGGATCCAGTGGATATAGTGTACTTAAATTTTCAGAAAGCCTTTGACCAGGTCCCTCACCAAAGGCTCTTAAGCAAGGTAAGCTGTCATGGGATAACAGGGAACGTCCTCTTATGGACTGGTAACTGGTTAAAAGACAGGAAACAAAGGGTAGGAATAAATGGTCAGTTTTCAGAATGGAGAGAAGTAAATAGTGGTGTCCCCCAGGGGTCTGTACTGGGCCCAGTCCTATTCAACATATTCATAAATGATCTGGAAAAAGGGGTAAACCGTGAGGTGGCAAAATTTGTAGATGATACAAAACTACTCAAGATAGTTAAGTTCCAGGCAGACTGTGAAGAGCTACAAAGGATCTCTCAAAACTGGGTGACTGGGCAACAAAATGGAAGATGAAATTCAATGTTGATAAATGCAAAGTAATGCACATTGGAAAAAATAATCCCAACTATACTTATAAAATGATGGGGTCTAAATTCAAGAAAGAGATCTTGGATAGTTTTCTGAAAACATCCACTCAATATGCAGCGGCAGTCAAAAAAGTGAACAGAATGTTGGGAATCATTAAGAAAGGGATAGATAAGAAGACAGAAAATATCATATTTCCTCTATATAAATCCATGGTACGCCTACATCTTCAATATTGCATGCAGATGTGGTCGCCCCATCTCAAAAAAGATATATTGGAATTGGGGAAGGTTCAGAAAAGGGCAACAAAATGGGTATGGAATGAGTAGGGGTATGGAACGGCTGCCATATGAGGAGAAGACTTTCCAGCTTAGAAAAGAGACGACCAAAGGGGGATATGATAGAGGTCTATAAAATCATGACTGGTGTGGAGAAAGTAAATAAGGAAGGGTTATTTACTCCTTCTCATAACAGAAGAACTAGGGGTCACCAAATGAAATTAACAGGCAGCAGATTTAAAACAAACAAAAGGAAGCATTTTTTTCACACAACGCACAGTCAACCTGTGGAACTCTTTGCCAGAGGATGTTGTGAAGGCCAAGACTATAACAGGGTTCAAAAAAGAACTAGATAAGTTCATTGAGGATAGGTCCATCAATGGCTATTAGCCAGGATGGGTAGGAATGTTGTCCCTAGCCTCCGTTTGCCAGAAGCTGGGAATGGGTGACGGGATGGGTCACTTGATGATTACCAGGTAATAGCCACTGGGGCACTTGGCATTGGCCACTGTCGGAAGACAGGATACTGGGCTAGATGGGCCTTTGATCTGACCCAGTATGGCCATTCGTATGTTCTTATCAATGCTATATTCCTAAAAGCCTTATGACACATAGGGCCAGAGTGTGACATTAGTCACGCCCTCTATTTTGGGAGGTTAGGAAGGGCCATGTTGCAGAAGGAGCGCCAGTAGGAATTTGGGCTGACTAAGCCACAAATCTTCCTGCAACTGGAAAAGAGGATGGGTGAGGACTTTACCACACCTTGAAGTGGTATAGGATGTTTCCCCCCAAGCTCATCTGGCCAGTGTAGGACAGTGGGCTATTTACCAGTTATTCCCTCATATCTCTTACCCCTTTTAAGGAAGTCATCACCTCCACTGGTGAAAGGGTTAAGCAGTGCTACAGCCAGGGCTGGCGCAACCCATTAGGCAACCTAGGCGGTCGCCTAGGGCACTACAATTTGGGGGGTGGCGACCGCGGCGGTATTTCGGCAGCGGGACTTTCCGCCGCCTCTGTGGGGGGTGGCATTTCGGGGCGGGACCTTCCGCCGCCTAGGGCGGCAGAAAAGCTGGTGGCGCTCCTGGCTACAGCTTTATATCCCAAATGAGGATTTCATCGATACAGGGCTGCAAGGGAAGCATGCTGTAGCAGTGTGTATAAAAGCTTATCTATCCATGCAGAGCCAATCACAATTTAGCATACAAATGAGTATGAGTATTTTCTGCTTTGTAAGCCACTTGACCTTATTCATATTGTCTTTACATATAAAACTACATTCTACACTCAACTGCAAAAATATAGCGACCAAGACATGTGTGCACTCCCACAATCTATTTGTCTGGATTACACTAAACTTGGTAGTAAGGGAAGAAATAAGATCCCTACCAGATAGTCTTTATATATTATATTTCACAGAAAAGTTTTTTCCCCCCACCACATTAAAGAACATCTGGAAATATTAGTTAATAATGGAAACACTTATAGACCCCCAAGTACATCAGGATAATGATAATGACTTAAATTTTCAGTTCATTTTGTTCACTTACCTGGTAATTGTTTAGCAGGTCAGCTTCACAGCACTTGGAGATAGGAAGTGAAGAATACAGAGTCTAGTGAATCTGCAGGAGGAATATAGAGGGGCAGAATGTAATTGCTTAAGCTGTAATGTTTCTGTGACATTGAAGTTCACATCTAATTTTGTAAAGGCAACATGGTGTCTTTAATTAACACAAGTTGTCAAGGTATTAATTTGTCTCATGCGCAGAAAAAAAAAACTGATCTTGAATACTATGCCCCCCTCCCTCCCCACACATACTTTGATTCAATACTACGTCAAAGGAGTACATGTCACCTACTGAACAAAAAAAGTAAGTTACAACCTGGCCCAGTCCCTTTCTGGGCAGCAACCAGTCTGTTGTAAGTGGGTCCAACAGTTGAATCCCACATGCTCCTAAGCACAGCTGGTCAGAAATTTTTCAACCCTCTCCCCCAATTTTATCAGAAAATGCCAATTTGGTAGAATGAAATATTTCACCAAGTCTACTACAATTTGATGTAACCCTCCTTAAAACACAGCAAAGCACCTGAGCACTCTGCCTCTCCACCTCTGCCCTAGCACCAGGGGACGAGCAATGCCAAAGCTGGGGAGTTGCTGAGAGGCAGAGCATATCGGCTCTCTGCCTTTCCAGCAGCAAGGCAGGAAGGTTCTTTGTCAATTGTAAAATTAACAAGAGACTTCCCTAAGGGCAGCTGGGAAGGCAAGAAAAGCATTTTGGTTTTCCAGAAACTGATTTTTTTCTTGAAATTCCTTTCCACAGTATGTATGTGCATTGTGACAGACCCAGACCAGTGGGGTACAGGAGTCTGGTAGAGGGCAAATATACTGGTCACTGGATGAGTAGTTTTCTGTTCCCTGAGTGACCAGACCTATTGGGATCCAGGAAGTGGGCGGGCCACTGCTAAAGGATCCCCCCCAGCCTAAGGGGGGGTCCACAGGACCTGGAGACCAAAAAATTACGGGGGACAACTAATAAAAGAACAGGGACAGAAGTGAGGTCAAAGATGGGGACACCGAGCAGAGAACCCCGGGGTTCGGGGGTCCCGGATGTCCCTCCGTGCCGGGCCAAGGGGCAGTCCCTCCGGACGTGTCCTATTGCCCGGCAGAGGTAGCACCGGGCCTCCCCCGTTGAATAATGCACCCGGTAGCGGGCCCCCTGATAGGGGACCAAGAAGGACCCCTCGAGCGCCTCACCGTCACGTGCCGCCGGCGGCAGTTGTAACTGTACCTGCCGGCGGAACGAGAGGACGTGACGGAGGGCGGGGTCTTTGTAGCCCAATGGGAGAGGGCTGACCACAGAGATCGGCCTCCCCAGGGTAGAGAGGGCGGGTAACAGGGCGGCATTTGGAAGGAAGGGAGGGACAGAAGTCAGGACCAGTCGGGCGCCCAGGTCTTCTAGAGGCTCCAGGGGGACGTACACGCCCCCCACCGCCAGGCCCTTCTCCACTGCCTCCTTCGCGGTGGCCTCCGATGCTAGGAAGAAGACGACCTTTCCGTACATCTTGGAGGCCGCCACAATGGCCGTGGGCCCCACCACCCTCGCCAACGCCCGCACGTAGGTCTCCACGTGGGGCGAGGCAGGTACCAGGAGGCAACGGACGCCGTGCTTCCTAGTCAAGGTGGGGAAGGGGCCCCGGCCGCTATAGATGGTAGCAGTGGCGGTGGTTGATTGAGATGATGATGAAGCGGCAGGCGGGGGGGCCGCCGCCACCTGGGCGTATGCCCTGGGGGCCGGGGGAGGGACACCTACAGAGCTGGTGGAGGGAACAGCGGGGAGGGATGCCGCGGCCGATGGCGGGGCCGCGGCAGTGGGGGAACCCCCTGCCATGGAGGGCCTGGCTTTTTTAGTGGGGCCTTTACCCTTCTTTGGGCCCTGGCCCTTCCTGCCGGTTGGGGGGGCTCCCCCAGAGTCGGAGGGAGCGAGGGACGTGGCAGCAGCGGAGGTCACCTCGGTATCTGCCGCTGCCGGCGCTCCAACAGGGGCGTTAGCAGGTGGCACGGCAGCGGCGGTTGAGGTAGAGGCTAGGGGGGACGATGGTGGGGCGGGTGGAGGAGCGGCAGCAGGGTCTGCCCGAGGGGTCTCACTCTCCTCGTCCCCTGCCATAATGAGGACGGGGGGAGAGCAAACACTGGAGGGGGCAGGGTTACTCAGTCCGGGAGGGCCCCCTCCACGGTGGTCTGTAGAATTCCTACGCGCTCCCCCACTGGCAGATGGTTCTCTTCTTCTCCTCAGGGCTCCAGCAGCTCCCCAGCAGCAAACGCAGCAGCTCCAGGCAGCAGTCTGGTGGCCAGCAGGAAGGACCCTTCTCAGGTGGAGGTGGTGGTGGCATCCCCAGCAGCAGGAGCAATGGCTGGGGTCTCTCCCTCCCCTCCTCTGGGGAGTGGGCCAGCAGGCCCCCCCCAAGGGGCTGTAGCTGGAGCAGCAGCAACCAAGGGTGTGGGTGGGTCTAGCAGCCAGCCAGCAAGCAGGTAGCAGAGAAAGAGGAGGAGCAGCCCCCTACCTCCCTCCCTCCAGGCCAGAGGGCTACAGGAGAGTGATCTATTATCCCAGGTCAGACAGGGTTTCTGTTCCCTGAGTGACCAGAGCAGGGGCTGCACTAGAGTAATCAGGAACCTGCTAGAACCAGTTAAGGCAGGCAGGCTAATTAGGACACCTGGAGCCAATTAAGAAGAAGCTGCTAGAATCAATTAAGGCAGGCTAATCAGGGCACCTGGGTTTTAAAATGAGCTCACTTAAGTTTGTGGTGCGAGTGTGAGGAGCTGGGAGCAAGAGGTGCAAGGAGCTGAGAGTGAGAGGGTGTGCTGCTGGAGGACTGAGGAGCACAAGCGTTATCAGACACCAGGAGGAACGTCCTGTGGTGAGAATAAGGAAGGTGTTTGGAGGAGGCCATGGGGAAGTAGCCCAGGGAGTTGTAACTGTCATGCAGCTGTTACAGGAGGCACTATAGACAGCTGTAGTCCACAGGGCCCTGGGCTGGAACCTGGAGTAGAGGGCGGGCCTGAGTTCCCCCCAAACCTCCCAATTGACCTGGATTGTGGGTTCTCCCAGAGGGGAAGGTCTCTGGGCTGTTCCCCAACCCACATGGTGAATCTCTGAGGCAAGAAAATCTGCCAATAAGCGCAGGACCCACCAAGATAGAGGAGGAACTTTGTCACAGCATGTGAATGTGTGAGAGTTGCCCCACCTTGGGACACAACTTATTACTCAAAAATGTCAACATTTTAATGAAAAGGGATTCACCCCTTTTCAGCAAGTTCTACTTCCAAGCCCTCTGAGTCTGGGTAGAGTCCCTGTTTCGAGCTTTGAGCGTCTAAGGCACACTCCCACACACAGACCTCCTGCATGAGTTATTCCTTGAAATGTGGGTCTTTGCAATCCAGCTGCCCTAATACCTGGAGTCAGTGCCTCAGACCTCCTGAGCCCCACAGTTGCTTACACTGGCTCCCCCAGAGTTCCACCTACTGGTGGGCACTCTGGCTTCTAATTCAACCCCTTTCAGGGAATATGTGATAGAAAAGGAAGGAACACGGTTTAGTACAGGAATTTCTTAACTACAATCACTTTACTCTTAAAAAGTACATAAGAGTTACAGATCTTTGCAAAATAACGAAAGTCCCGAGACACCGTCTTGTCCTGTCTGATTCCCAACTATGTGAGTCTGAGGCCTTGTCAGCCATATCAGGATCAGCAGAGTTCCTCCTGCCTTCTGACTCGCTCTCTCCAGTTCATATTCTGCATGTGGCAATGGACAGCCCTCCTTCACAGAGATGCACCCTTCCTTAAATATATTTTCTGTCCCTTTTGGCCACATGCCCTGGTTGAGAAAATCCAGCTCCTCCCCAGTGAGGCCTCTTTGCAGAGAATCCACTGTTCCCTGGGGATAGGCCAGTAGTTGAGAGAAAAGAAATCACAGTCAATGGCCCTACATTTCTTTTGTTATAGCTTCTACTTGGCTTGAGATACCTGAGGGCATCCTAGCCTAAGGTGATCTGGCTGCAGATTCACCTCTTAGAAGATTCGAGTTAGTTAAAGTTCAATATAAAACTGTAAAAGTATCACAGACAACTTGTGTCAATTTGAAACTTCTGAAATATCCATGAGAACCAGTCTGATGGAAGATTTCTTTCTCGGTTTCAAGTCTTAATTTAGAGCAGTGATTCTCAGCCAGGGGTACACTTACCCTTGGGGGTACACAGAGGTCTTCCAGGGGTACATCAACTCATCTAGATATTTGCCTAGAGTTACAACAGGCTACATAAAAAGCACTAGCAAAGTCAGTACAAACTAAAATTTCATACAGTGATTTCTCTATATACTATACACTGAAATGTAAGTACAACATTTATATTCCAGTTGATTTATTTGATGGCTATATGGTAACAATGAGAAATTAAGCAATTTTTAATTAATAGTGTGCTGTGACACTTTTGTATTTTTATGACTGATTTTGTAAACAAGTAGTTTTTAAGTGAGGTGAAACTTAGGGTACCCAAGACAAATCAGATTCCAGAAAGGGGTTCAGTAGTCTGGAAAGGTTGAGAGTCACTGATCTAGAGTATATTATATAAACACATCATATATTGTTGTTTGAAGATGTGGGTCAAATATTTCAGATCAAGGTGCCTAAAGTTAGTGGAAATCCATTACATATTTGTGAGTCTGTGCTTCACTTACTTACTAGACAAGATATTACAGGCCTGATTTTCCAAAGTGCTGAGCATTTATAGCTTCAGTTTCTTCAGTTGACATTGCAGGTGCTGAAAATAACAGACTTTTTTTTGTTATTTAGGAAGCTAAATATTGATTTAATAGTCTAACTTCACGCACTGAGGTTTGAAACTTTTGTCCTTGGAGTGTTAAGCTTCTTTGGAGATGCTTCCCAACTAGATGCCATATGTGTTTTCCCACACACTTGTGAGTCCAACAAGCCTGCTGAAACTTGTCTGAACTTTTTTCTATGCACCTAAAATGTTACTTTTAAATTTGAACACTGCTTCTGATTAACGTATTCTGAAACTCCAGGATAATCTGCTGCCAAAATACTGCTTAAATTGTCAATTTAATGGTGTGGAAAAAATACTTATCTATTTAGTAAAACTTTGGGCCAAATCTAGTTGTGAATTGCTTCCAGGACAGCTCTCCCACAGCAAATGTTAGGCTAATATACTTGGTACTTGTGTAAGCAGACTGAAATTTTGATAGGTAAATACCTTCGCCCAGTGGATAATTGGGCATGCTGCCCAGTTTCCACTTCCATACTATAAAGCAAGAAACAATTGGGTTCTGGGGAATGATATCTGGGCACTTTGGGTATGCACACTATATATCAAACATAGATACCTATTATCTTACTAAAAGAGCACCATGATGTCCTAGAAGTGTGTTGTTCTTTGGCTGAGTTAAAGTGAACTCAAAAATACTGTGCCCTCCCTACGTTCTGTTCCTGAGATTGCACAGAAAGAGGTGTACAGTATATGCCATCTACTGGCCTTGATGTCTTCTAGTGTTGATGGGAAGGCTAAGTGATCCTCCCATGCTTAACTCAGAAATTGAACTATTACCAGGAAAAAGAGAACAGGATTTGTAAGTATTGCCTGTTTTTTTTTTTTTTTGGTTAAGTAACTGGCTTATAGTTTCTGGGATTCTAGGTCAATTAAAAAAAAAATCTTGGTAATAAAAGGACAGGCCATTGAGACTTTCCAAACTGCTACCCCTGAGGTCACAGAAGAGTTATTCTAGTCCTGAATGTAGAGTTGATTTGATGAGCTTTTTACACTTTGGAGTGTATTAAGAGAGCCTCAAGGTTCAATTAAGAGACTCTTGGTTCCTCCCTCATGATTTTTTCTAAGAAGCTGAGGTCTAGTCATCTCACTGAATAAAGATAGCAGGCGTGGCAATGTATGAGAGAATATGCAGCACGGTTAGACCCGCTATCCTGAATTCCAGACAGCTGATGCTCTTTGGGTTCCATTTTGAAACCAGCCTTTAACAATCCATGGCTCACGTGTATTCCCCATCCTTTCAGATGAGCAGGTACAATAGGACTGCAGCTCACAGCTGCTGAATCAGGACAATAGTTTGGGCAACAAACAAACAAATCTGCTGAGAACTACCTCTAGTCCCAACAGGAATATGGCAACCCCTAACCTAAATAGGCATATGAAATTGGGCCTGTACGATTGCTTACATTTTTATTCTCTTCTCCACGTCCATCCCAGCTTTATTTAATTTTTTGCTTTACCCTTAAAATTCAATATTATGCATATATTTTATAAAGTAGATCCTTGTTTTAAAGTACCTGGTACCAATTCATATTTGTCTCAAGTTAGATCTCTGTTAGCAGCAAACAAACCAAAAAAAAAAAAAAAGAAATAGAACAATTAACTCTCTCTTTAGGAGAGGAAATGGGAAAATGTTATTTCTAATACCCAGCAGAACTAATTAATTGCATACACTGTACTAAGACAAATTCACTCCTGGTGCAACCCCACGGAAGTCAATGAAGTTACACCAGGAACTATTTTGTCCCTGCAAATTTGTCATTGCTAGAAGGTATCTATCCCCACTGCCAGGAACTAGCTGCTCCAGATAAGGAACTACAAGATTTAGAAGTACATTTCTTACAATAAACCTGGCACTCTACAGGCTTACTATAGAATATTAAATTACTTAATTGGTGGTGTAACACACAGACTTGGCAAGCTGGTCCCTATTATTTGAGCACAATCCTAAGGACATGCCCAAAATGCCAAGAGTTAAGGACCAAAGCCTGATGTTGCAAAAACAGTAACTCAACTGTTTTCAGTTCAGTAACTCTGGATTTACACTAATGTAAACTGAGCAGAATTTAGCCTTTGTTATGTATTATGTAACACTTACCAAGAACTGATGTGGTCAGGTAGGGCAGCAACCGTCATCACCAATTGTTACTTGCTTAAGAACATAAGATTGTCCATACTGGGTCAGACCAATAGTGCACCACCCCAGTATCCTTTTGTACAACAATGGCCAATGCCAGATGCTTCAGAGGGAATGAACAGAACAGGACATTTAATGAGTTATCCATTCTGTGTTGTCCAGTCCCAGATTCTGACAATCACAGGATTAAGACACCCCGAACATAGGGTTGCATTCCTGGCCATCTTGGGTAATAGTCATTGATGACCTATGCTCCATGATGTCAAGTATCAGAGGGGTAGCCATGTTAGTCTGAATCTGTAAAAAGCAACAGAGGTGCCACAGGACCCTCTGTTGCTTTATGCTCCATGAATTTACCTAATTCTTCTTTGAACAAAGTTATAGTTTTGGTCTTCACAACATCCCTGGCAATAACTTCCACAGGTTGACTGGTGTGTTGTGTGAAGTACTGCTGTATTTTATAAACCTGCTGCCTATTAATTTCATTGTGTGACCCTGGACTCTCGTGTTAGGTGAAGAGGTAATAATGCTTCCTTATTCACTTTCTCCACATATTACAGACTTCTAGCACATCCCCCCTTAGTTGTCTCTTTTCTGAGTTGAACAGTCCAAGTCTTTTAAATCCATAGTCGTAATAATTTTTGTTGCTCTTCTCTGTACTTTTTCCAATTCTAATATACCCTTTTCAAGATGGGGTGACCACAACTACATGCAGTATTCAAGGTGTAGGCATACCATGGATTTATATAGTGGCATTGTGATATTTTCTGTCTTATTATCTATCACTTTCCGAATGGTTCCTAACATTGTGTTAGCTATTCTGACTGCCGCTGCACATTGAACAGATGTTTTCAGAGAATTAACCATGATGACTCAAATCATGGTTCTTGAGTGGTAACATCTAATTTAGAACCCATAATTTTGTATGTATAGTTGGTAATATTTTTTCCAATGTACATTACGTTTCACTTATCTGGATACATCTGTTGGCTTTTGCTCTTTAAGGTATTTTTAAGGTGAAAAAATCAGGCTGAACAGCACATTTTGAAACTGGTTCCTTGCCTGTTTCACTCCCTGGAAGTAACTTTCATTTGTTATGATCTTGTGTTGATTATACCCAGGGCCGGCTCCAGGCACCAGCTTGTCAAGCAGGTGCTTGGGGCAGCCACTCCAGAGAGGGGCGGCACGTCCAGCTATTCGGCGGCAATTCGGTGGACGGTCCCTCACTCCGGCTCGGAGCGAAGGACCTTCCGCTGAATTGCCGCCGCAGATCGCAATCGCGGCTTTTTTTTTTTTTTTTTTTGGCTGCTTGGGGCGGCCAAAACCCTGGAGCCGGCCCTGATTATACCCTGAGATTAACTACTATGTGAGGCATATGAAAAACATGTCAGTGGAAAAACTCAAGGAGTTCAATCTGTTTCGCTTAACAAAGAGAAGGTTAAGGGGTGATTTGATCACAGTCTATAAGTACCTACATGGGGAACATAAATTTGATAATGAAGGCTCTTCAATCTAGCTCACAAATGTATAACAAGATCCAATGAATGGAAACTGAAGCTAGGCAAATTCAGACTAGCAATAAAGGCACAATTATTTTAACAATGAGGGTTACTAGCCACTGGAGCAATTTACCAAAGACAGTGGTGAATTCTCCATCATTAGATATCTATAAATGAAGATTGAATCCTTCCCCCCCCCCCAAAAAGATATGCTCTAGTTCAAACAGGAATGAATTCAGGGGAGTCCTATGGCATATGTTATACAGGAGGTTATACTAGATGGTCATGTTGATCCCTTCTGGTTTTATAGTCTATGAATATGAGACAGGAAATGCTATTGTGCAGTTAATATTGCTACAAATGTTTCCCACTCTCCAGAAAATGTTTCATGAAATAGTAACAGAATGGTATTTCACACAGTATTTTCCTCCCATAAATATGGCAATTTGGAGTGTTAGGACCTTTTTAATCCTGACCCACTCTTCATCCTCCCCTGCTGGTTTCTGTTGCTTTCATCTTATAGTTCACATGTGGCCAGACCCCATCACCACTGGAGTAATACCTTGCCCTTGAAGAGAAAGGATTTAACATTTTCTGTGGAGGTTCTGCCCTAAGCATGGTGGGAGAGATAAGGAGCATTATTTTTTACAATTCTGAAAAGCATAGTTTTGCTTTACTCAGTGGATGAAGTTCATCCCTGGTGAAGTCCAGAGTTCTACCAGGGATGAATTTGTACATGTGTACTAGTAAAAAGCTCAGCATCATTTTCATGACTCATATTGTAAACAAATATAAATTAATATGCTTCAGGCAGTGGACCATGTTCTATCCAGATCACTACAAATCCATAATTATCTCCATTTCAGTCAGTGAGTACTTCAGATTTTAGTACACTGGTACAACTGGAAGCTGATTACAACAGGAGTATCATAAAAACTAGCACAAAATCAAGTGATCCTTTATAGATGTCATACCTGTCTCTAGATGTTATATCTAGAGACAGGTTAAAGAGTTTACTAAGTCAACTCAGTTTGATCCTATTTTTGTAATGAGGATTCAAACTTCTTTTTTGTCACTTCAGCATACCTCGATCTCTCAGTTAACAACAACCTCTAGAGAGACTAATAGCTAGCTAACTACTGAAAACAGCTTTATAGTATATTTTTAAGCTTTTCTGTAGACAGCCAACATTTCATTGTCTTCAGGGTATAATTTCATTATTTCCCACTAGTAGATATAGCAGATGTCCCAGCTGAACTGGAGACATGATCACCTGCAACAACTCACATTTTCAATACCCCAAGATTGCATCTTGTTGATGCACCAGAAGTAACTCCACACAGGTAATGCCACAAAATGTAACTGAATTGCCGAAGCTTCTGGAGGGACCAGCTTCGGACTTAAAATCCTATACTTTGCATCAACACTTGACATTAAACAAAGGCTGAAGAAATTTAGTATGTTCATTTCAATACTAAATGACACCAGAAGAAGACTGAAAAACTAGACATTCAAAATTTAAAAGACAAAAATATTTTATAAAATTTAAACTTTTTAAGCCACTTTCAAACACCAACTGGAATTGTGTGGAAACTTCAAAACTTTTTTATTTTTCCATTTTAAAAAGTACATTTGTATGTGAGCACAATACATGGATGAACAAGCTGATAATCAAACTGAGATGTTAGTATTTGAGGGTTCAGTTTATAAAAGATTCAATGGAAGTACAGGTAAGACTGTAAGATGTTTTTTTCTCTCATATCCAAACAGTGCCTGGCATAATGGTATCTTTATCCTTATTAGGGTTTCCAGGTGCTATTTGCAATACAAATACAAATAATTTAAAATATACTGTTGCCCCTTGACAAGCAACAGTATACATTAGGGCGTTACAGATTGGTTTACTGTTGGAGGTGAATCAGTGACAAGGAGTCTGCGTATTTCCTCAGTGTAAATTGTTTATTTTATACTATGTATATCAATCCTGGAACAGAGGTGGTCACAAATGGTACACAAGCAAACCCCTCTTTCAGGAATTTCAACCCCAGCACCAATACCCAGTTCCCTTGGGCAATTGTGCTCCAAGAATTTACTCTAGTGAGCGATATTAGAGATATAAGAGAAAATTCTTGGTGCCTTCAAAGTCCTCCCCTCCCCCGCCCGCCCCAAAGAAACTGCATCACAAAACTCCACAGCATTCCTTCAGGCTGTAAACGGCTCATGTGCTACAGAAAATAACTTGTTAGACTACGTGTAACAGTGCCATCTGGTGACTCCTGTCATAACAATATTATTTATGCTGAGCAGGGGATTGAGAGCAGTAGAGCATCCCCCTTATCAGCACAGAGATCATTCAAATTTTTAAAAAGAAAAATCTTAGATTTTCCTGTCTTTCATGGAGGAGTCATGGCAGTGGGCAGCCTTAAGTGTGGTATGCAATAAGTAGGAATGGACAGAAGTGCACAAATGGATATATTGGCAGGCAGCTTCAAGAGGGAATGGCAGGAAAGCACAGCAATATCATGAGAACAGGCACACCTCAAATTTTTTTTCCCAAAGCTATTGCATTAGTTTAAGACATATAGCAGCAGTGATCTCAGTGTTCCATATAACTCCCTATATCAACTGCATTGTAAAATATGATCTGCCTAAAAAGTTTGCCCCTTTCTAACGCAGCCCCTATATTAGCACTGTAGCCAGCAGCAAATGCATCTAGTCCTAGATGTCAATGCAATCTTTGAGTCATATTCCAGTGAGGAAAAAAAACCCAAGCATTTTCCAATATTCAGTAGCAGACTCAATATTCATTCAACTAAGAAGCCCTAGAGCTGTAATTATGAAGCAGGTGACCAACTACCATACATGCTGATCTTTAATCAACACATACTTGAAGCTTGGAACCCGTAGTACAGGAGAGTGATTCATTAATTTAATAGCTAAAGGAAAATCAAATGGGAACACCTTAAGAATAGTCTGACAGTTCATTACCGTGCTAGTAATTTGGGACAGTAAAATTTCTGCTTATCTGGAACGTCTATGATAATTTTACTAACAAGAAAACAATTCATTAAAGAGATCAAATGCCAATGAGTAATATAGAAGCAATTTAGATCAATTTTCGTTCTAGGTTTTCATTTTATAGAGTTATTAAATGTTTTGTCTTTTTGTTAAGGCAAACAGACTGAGACTCACTGTGAAATACTGCCACTTTCATTCAAACAGCTAGAGAGTTAGATTCTGATCTTACACCAATGTAACTCCATTACTTCAATGGGGTTACTCCTAATTTATATCACTCGGAGAGAGACTGAAGTCACGCCCATTTTGTATAAAAATGAGGAAAGAACAGACAGAGGAAAACTTACCTTGTGGATTAAATGGTCCTTTGAGTTTTTCTTAGGTAATAAGTTAAAACATCATAAGGTTTGCTTTGATCACAATATAGCCATCTGAACTGTAATTCTGTAACTGGATATTCTTTTACTTTAGAAGCCAATCCTGCCCCAAGACTATGGCAGGCTCCATCTGTGGTACAACTACTGTGCTTCCATAGCAGTGAAGAGCAAAGTTAGAGCATGTGCCAGCTGTGGAACCCAGCTAAGATGAGGCTCCCAGAATGGTTCCCTGTAGCAATTCATTAGGATGGGGAAAGCAGATGGTAGGGCTGTTGGGTCTACTACTCATGGACCTTATTTGAGTACCCAGTGCAAGAGCTGCAGAGCCATTCCAGCTCAGACACTAGCCGGTCGATTTCTGCTCTGTGGCGTGGTGGGAGCAATCCCCCAAGCCCACCTGATAACTCCAGCATACAGCCAAACTTCTTGTGATAAGTCCTGAGAATAGCCTCTTGCCATTAGTGAAGTAGTGCTTTTTAAGTTGTACAGACAAGTGCCAAATGGAGAAAAAACAATGACAGCTAAAGGCTAACCACAGCAAGGGGGTAAAAAGAATAAAGATAAAATTAAACAGCAATTTCTCATTTTTAACTATAAATGAAAACATTGCAAGAACCTTAGACATTAATAGCACATAAGTCAGTTGCAGGCATTTACAATCTTATATTATAATTTCTGGACTGAAATCTGATTCAAGCTGTCCAATTCTCTTTTCTCCCATTTGTGTACCACTTACCCTGATTATCTTTGCTGTTCACTTCACTTGAACCTGAATTTATTTAATATTGAATACAGGGGAACTTGGGAGAACTTCTGGATTTCTGGGGTATGTAGAGTTCTGTGGTTGGTAGCAGTGAAGTATTATGAATATCTGCATAAATTAAAGCTAAAAATGGTAAAAAAAAAATGCAGACAATTGATTAGCGGTGCTCAGGCTTACTCCTTATGTGGAAACGCAATTTGGGTAGAAGCTCTTCGCCTTGTGTACTCCCACACGCAATAGTCCAAACCTTACCCTAAGTGGTCAAAACCTGTTGCCTTTCCAAGTACTCTATATAGAAATTATGAACAAGTTTTTTTTTCTCTTTCCTGGGTTCAGCAGTACCAGTTATTTGTGTGTGTATCTGCGTGTGTGTGTGTGTGTGGGGGGGGGGGGAACCAAGCCTCCTTTGTACAGATCTTTAAAAAGGAAATGGAAAAACTGCATCCATCATCCAATGTTTATGAAAGCAAGTCTCAGAAGACTTAATGCTGAGTCTTTTGGGAAGGCAAATGGTTATATAAGCAGAGGGGGCTCATGCAAGAAATGTAATGGAAAACCTACCCTGCAACAAGACAGAAGAAAATTATATAGAGAAAAAGCAATATATTTCAATAACAGAGCTCTGTGCAGTACAAGCAGCTAAATGATAGATTACCGTGAATAAATGTAAATATACACATTTCTGCATTCAGTTATTGAACTGGCTTCAGTAAATAGACCCCTCTTGTAACCTCAGTGCAGAATAAATAGAAATTGGATTCTGCATGAGCAATGAAACCATATTAGTGGGTAATATTTTAAACATTAGTCTCAATAAGAATACATCCATTTTGCCCAAGACATAGATGTTAGACAGGGGAACATCCCAATGTGAATTTAACCATGTGTAATTTTTCTCTATTTAGCATAATTTTCCTTTAGTTCACACATTTTGAAGGCCAAGTTTGCTTACAGAAATACTTCATTGTGTAATGTGATCTTAAGCAATAATCTGATATACTGCCATTTCTTGACACTAACAGTCTTGCCTGGAACTGGGTTTATGATAGACTTTAAGACCGTGATTCAGCAAGGTGATTAAGCACATGCATAATTTTAAGCACAAGTGATGAAGTCAATGTTCAAATGTTTACACATAAACATATGCTAAAGTATCTTGCTGAAAGGGGGCCTTAGATCACACAGGGCTAAATCCTATCCTGCAGGAGTGAGAGAAGACAATGTCTACATTACCGCTGGATCGATGCTCTGGCAATCGATGCACCAGGGATCCATTTAGCAGGTCTAGTGAAGACCTGCTAAATTGACAGCAGAGCGCTCTCTAGTTCACCCCGGTACGCCACCAAGAACAAGAAGAGTAAGGTAAGTCAACAGGAGGGTGTCTCCCATCGACCCAGCACGGTGAAGACACCGCAGTAAGTTGACCTAAGCTACATCAACTTAGGTTGACTTACTGCGGTAGTGTAGACATAGCCAAGGAAACATCAAGTGATTCAACCTTGTGGAGTTTCTGTGAAATGTTCTTCTCAGGTAGAGGAGAAGCTCAGTGATTGAGAGGAGCCACTGGACAATGCCTCCAAATCCTTCAGATCCTAGAGATCTATAAGGAAAGGAAGCTCAACCCAACAGTGAGCTAGGTCCTCCAAGAGGGCACCTGCCTATACCTTCACATGATATCTTGACTCCCTAAAAGATATAGTCTCAGAGCTATCTTCCCAGTAGCTCATCTCCTGCACAAGCCACAGGCTATTTGGCATAGCATTACCACAGTGAAGTTTCTCTAGAGACTATTAAAATCCTTTAGTGTTCTCTGTTGATTTTAGTTCCAGTGAGGAAAACAGTAGCCCCAAGAATCATACATAAGCTGCAGGGACCAACAGACCTATTGCTCTGGTCTAAAACATAGTTGGCCAACAGGAAGCCATAAAAACAAGTTAAAAAAATCTTCTACTGGAATCCCTAACCACTTTCCAACTCTAATTTTGTTCCCTCCCAATTCAGACCATTGACTTCTTTGGCAAGCAGAGATTCTGTACCCTAGAGAGGTGGGGGTAGAGTACAGTGGAGCCACTGCATGCCTCCCATTCCTTACATAAGAGTCTGGTTCCAAAGGCTTCTGTTCATATTAGTAGAGGGTAACATACAAACCATAGTATTTTACTTACATTGTTGCTCAACTAAGCAACACTTCTTAATTATAATTTGAAGAGATACCTCATTCTGTTGCTGCTATGTTATTCACAAAGGAAAACAGAATACTTTATAATATTCAATCGACACAACTGTGTAGTCATACTTTACCTTAGGATAATTAAAGGCATGGATTCTAACCCATCTGCTAGTCTGAGCTCACAGTAAGTCCAATTCCATTTTAGAAATAGTTCATTCTGGAACCCCATAATTTGCCTTACTTATTGTCCCTTTAGTTTACTGCTAAACTGAATACCTTATTTTTATTTTTTTTACTTTTTAATACAATTTTTCTGGTAACCATGCATGACACATTTCTGTTCCCTTTAGTATTTCAACTAAGAAGATCATATGTCTCAGTTATAGTTATGGAGGTGTGTGTGATGGGTTAAGGCCAAATTGGTGCCTTTACTTTAGGGAATGATGCAAAGGGGTCTTGGTGGTAAGGGGCAATGGAGTAGTACTAGCTAATACCTGACAAAACATCTATCCTGCTCTTGAAGGTCACAATAGTACTAGGAAGACTGTGGAGGTAGATTGGAAATTTTGCTTCTGATCTATAGATCAGTATATGCCCTTAACTAACACTTGCCGCTGAGCACAGCATACATGTTGGCCATGAAGGAAAATGGCCCATGTCTAGCCGAACTCAACCCATGACAGCGTACCAGCCAGTGTGATGCTGGTCTCCCATTCTAGCACACTGTACTATGCATGGTGTGGAAAGGCTCCCTATACTTTATCTTGGCACTTATATGGTTCGCATTGTTGTAGCTTCCAACATTTATCATCCTTTGGCCTTTTCCTCCCCATCTCACCTAAGCATCAGAGGGCAGAGCTTTTCCCAGTCATATTTTTTAAAAAAATGAATATCAAGTGTATGGATGACTTCATATACTTTTAAAAATGTCTTTCCTTTGAAGGCATTTTCTATTCCATCTCATAATGGCACAGTGCTGGCATTAGCCAAACATAGATGCCATAGGGCCAAAGTCTCCTCTTACACTGCTGAAGACCAGGAGTAACTCCCACACCAGTGTAAGTGACAGTGTAGTTAGAACCCCTGCATGTGGCTGTCACCCCTTTTTGGAGATCTATTTTGTAAGCTCACACTGGGTCAAGATTTTCTTCCAGCCCTGTGCAGGAACTGTCCCATATTTTGTCCAATTTGCACTTATTCCCTTTCCTGAAAGCCCCCTTTCACCTTTCCTTTGCACTTAAATGGTAAAAAGAGGTATCAATTTAAGATTTCATATAGTTTTCTCTTTCTTGAGGCACTTATTGAGACTACGTGGTGACTCACCTCCAACTTTTTCCTAAGGTTTTGAGGGCTACACTATGCAACAGAGTAGGATTGGAATCTGCCTTTCATATAGGTAGCACAGACAAACTCATGGCTGCTGAGTTAGAGGGTTTCTTCTGTTTTGATTTGTTTGGCACATGCCCCCACATATTTGGAAAATTAATAGCTTTAAACAGAAAGTCACAGAGTGGCTGTTTTGCTTCTTTTTTCCTGGACAGATGTTTGATACAACAATCACACCTTGAGAGATGGAATGGATGCCAGGGGCATTTGTGTTCCTGTACCAGTGTAGAAATGTGTTTATATTTCAGAACACCACAAATCCATAAATTACAGCTTCTCAATAAGCCCATGAACTAGGCGAGTGAAAAATGAATCAACTTCATTAAAATGAACTTAAGGCATCAACAAGGTTTCCTGCCTTTGAGTGCCAGCAGGCTAAAAGCTCTCACTGTTGCTTCTTGTGGCGATAACACATTGCTTCCTCCTACATCTCTACCATAGTTCCTTAATATGTTTTCCTCCTCCTCCATAACAACCTAACTCCCTCCTCTTCTGTCACCTATCTCAGTCTACAAAAACATTGAAATTGAGAAGGCTTCACTGGTACCATCTTACAACATTGATTCACTTCAACTATTTATGTTTTTACATTCTGCAGATACTTTTACTCAATAAAGTGTCCATAAACAAAGGTGGTCACAAATAACAGTGAAGACAGTTGGAGGGTTTTATTCACAAGGATGTGCAGGAATATCCTTTTGCTGTTTTCCGTCAGCTCTAGTCAGTGCAGAATTTGGCCCAGAAATTTCAACTGCAGTAAAAGATGGAGTTAAAAATTGATTGGTCGTATTTTGTTGCATATTAGGATCAGATTTCAGGACTAAAGCTTAGTTCTTTGTTCTCAGGACTTGTTACACATGTCTCTCCTCATGAGAGACAGAGGGACAGAGCCACTGTTTGTGGTCCATTCCTTAATTTGGGTACTCTATAAATGTCAAAGCAATTCTCCAGTTTCATTTCACATGAAAGTACCCAGGCTTTCTTCTTATGGAGAGAGTATATCAGAAGCAGGAAGCATGCAAGATTGTGGATCCGCTCAATTACCAAGGAATACAGAAAGCAACTGAGAACAAGGATATTGCAGAAAAGCTAAAGGATTTATTTACACCAGTTTTCAACAGAGAGTGTGGTCATAGCCAGCTCTAGAGACAACAGAAAACTCTTAGAGCATGCCTTTACAGCAACTGAGAGGTGTGATTGCAGCATGTCAACATACCCAAGCTAGCTCTGATCTTGCTAGCTCAAAAAACAATAGCGCTGAAGCCATGACAACACCGGCAGCAGCCCCGGCTAGTTGTCTGAGCATGTACCCAGGATTTCAGGTGGGCTTGTATTCAGGTAGCTAGCCTGGATTGCCATGGCTTCAGTGTTGTTATTATTCAGGCTAGATAAACCAAAGCTAGTTCAGGTACGTCTACACGTGCTACTGTGTCACTTCTATCTGCAGTGTAGACATTTCCAGATATGCACAAAACTGGAAGGAGTTCGTAAAATTTAATATATTTGTACCTTAATGTATTGCATTTTTTTGGACACATGTTGCCTCTAAATTTGGTGCAAAGGAGTGGACATTTTCACTCTTTTTGCATTAATATGGCAGATTCCTCTGCATTCTATATTTAAAAGTAGAAAAAAATCTTAAAATTCCCAGGAAAATACATATCACCTGAGTGTAGGGGATCAAGCAGCCCCTAAACAACCATCTGATATGGAGAATTCGTTCTGGATTAGTAAGTGTTGATATCTGTGCCTGGACCCCAGTAGGAGAAGCTTCTTCCACAACAGAGACTAGTAGCATTTTTTATTTTTATTTTTTTAAGGGTGGGCAGAGATTGGAAGAATGCAAAGAATTAACTTGGCAATCCTCCTAGTGTCACAAGACCATATTTGTATATAAGGGTATGGTCAGGGGACAGGGACGATACATTTTTTTTTTGGTACGTCTACCCCAAATTACTAATGCAAAACTTAAGAAAGCACTTTCTACAGCACAATTTGTAACCATCCTTTCTGGTTGATTGTGCTTTGAAGGAGTTATTTTCAGACTTTGTTGCTGGAGGCCTGGTTATCACAAAAAGGGGGCCTTTGAAATGTAAGAAGAGTCACAAGGGAAGGGAATGGGGCTCTTCCTTGGTGTGGGGGGGAGGTTTGTTTATGTTGTTTAAATTGCCTCTCCGAGTAACCATAGCATGTCACATGAAGGCAATTTTACATAAATTACACTACTTAAGTTGGTATGCTATAAATATTGAATAAACTATTTTCCAGAATGTTGGTTTACAACTCAAAGGACTTCTGGTTTATCAGGAAAAAAATCAGCATTTAAAAGGACCCAGGGACATTTCAAATTTAAAACCTTTCATTTGCTTCTTGAATATCTTTGACAGCAAAGCCTTATTACAGTGGTCTTGGAAAGGGAGTGTTTACCATTTGCAGTCCCAATCTCCTTAAAGAAGCTGTGAACTGATATGTTTAGTATCTTGCAAATTTGAAAAAAATGATGAATAAAGAGTACAGCGCTGAAAATGATAATCTGTTTCCCTCCTAAGATGTAGGGATGCAGAAAACTGGAAGACTTCATAAATCACATGTATTACGGAGCATTTAACTTGGAGACTAGCTTCACAATCTGTATTGGGGCCATCATTAATCTAAAGTGTATTGCCATTTCGGAGATTCAAAGTATAATTAGAATATTTGTCCCAAATTCCCTTCCACTGGATTTATACTAGTGCAATGCCATTGATTTCAATGCAGTTACTCCTCACTTACCCCAGTGTAAAAGACAACAGAATCAGACTTATTTTCTTTAACTGATAAACAAGCTTGAATTAATGAGCCTGATTCTTCTCATTCACAATGTTTAAAGTCAAGGATAATTACTTAAATCAGTGGAACGTCAGTGGGCAAAACTGGTTTAAGTGAGTCAGTGTTTCATTTTACACTCTTAATTCTAATTCTCTCATTCTATTAATTAATTGTAGACCAATTGCGCCGACCCCAGTGTAATATTTTGCCACTCCCAGCTTTTTTCCCCAATCTGTTAAACATAATTTGAGGACCACTGTGTTTCACAGACCAGTTATATTTTACAATAATGGTAGATTATATAACACCAACTCAGATTTGATTTATACACAAATTCAGCCTCAGAATGAAATTGGAATGGCTCAGGTTATGAACATTGGTTATAAGAATTGGGTTTTTGTGCTTATTTAAATACCTTTATAGTTGTGTTACTTAGTGCTTATTAACATAACAGCATGCTAACAATAAAAGACTAATTCTGATCCCACCAAAATCAATAAAAGTTTTGCCATTTTCTTCAATGAGTTCAGGATTACACCCCAGTATTGCTACAAACCAGACAGAAGTATGATCCAGCGGGTAATGAACAGGACTCCAACTCTAATTAACTTGGTTCTGTTCTAACCTGCCACATATTTCCTTTGAGAAATTGAGTGAGTCCTTATCTCCCTGTACCTCAGTTTTCCTATCTGTAAAACTGGGATAATAGAAAACTTGAAGAAGAGTTGAGAGACTTGGGTGGAATTTTCAAAGGGCTTCTACAGTACTTGCACTCCTTTGAAAAGCTCACCCCTAATTAATATACAACTGTGAAGGAGATCCAGAGATGGCAGGCACTACAGAAGTGCTGAATATTTTTGTACATTATAGTTTGTGATGCATATATTTCAAAAGCTCTTCTCTAAAGTAGGCTGTAAAATAATTATCACAGATATGCAATACAATTTCTGAATAGTTAAAATATTTCTAGTAAATTATCCATTCTGTTTGAAATAATACATGGTTTATTACTTAAATTTGTTTTTCATATCTGCTGAAATATTGAATACCAAATATTTGATATAACCTTTTCAACAAACTAGTTTGGCACAGTTTCCTATACACATATCTTACACCCTCTCCCTCTCATCTTAGACTCTCCACCTGTGCAGTGTCTGTTTCTTGAATGTCCCCATTTCCCCCATTTTTTCCCAAGCTATCCAACTAACATGACAGAAAAGTTATACTGTCTTTTTCTCTTAAAACAATATCTTTTTAAAAGCCACATAAAGTATAGCTTTCTTATGCCAGCTAGCAATTTATGGGTTAATAGAACACATAAAATAATGGGGTAAAATACCGTGAAAGTACTTTTACCTATGTTTTCAAACTTGAATGTATAAACTAAGGCACCTAAACTCAAATGTAGGCACCCAAATATGTGGTCTGATTTTCAAAAGTGCTGAGCACCAACAGCTCCAGTTCACTTCACTGGCAGCTGTAGGTGGTCCATAGCTCCAAGTCATGCCATTATTTTAGGTGCCAAAATATAGGTTCAGATGTCTCCGTTTAGGAACCCAAGTTTTAAAGACTGGCCATATTTGCCTGACCAACAACCAATACATTGTTTTCAACTAAAAAGGGAGCCTGTATCTTCACTGCTAAGAGAACTGGGCAGGCCTTTTGCATATCTTTATAAGAATAGATGTTTTATCTCAAAACCATTACAACACATGATTGTTAATTCCCCTCAAACACTAGACAACTCACATGTAACTTTAGTTACCTAGCTATTGGTATATTCACATTTGTCATTATCTATACTTTATTTTCATAACAAAACGAAGTATTCAATGACAAGAAACCACAGCAAGGTGCCTTACTGCAGTAGAAATGGGCAGATATGTAGCTTATGCTTATGCTACTGTTAAAGTCACAGTGCCCCAAACTCCCAATGCCTTTAATAAAAGCAAAAACAGGCCCCATGAAAATGAAATGGGGACAGAATATCTTCTAACCATGGAAGAAATGAGTTCCATGAACTTTACATTTTCACCTTTCCTTGGCTTATTGCAAGAAAGCTCAACTCTGCATACTGAGTGAATAAGGCCAGCTGGAGGAACAGCCACTAAGTACAGCATATGTCCCTCAAAACTGAAGGTTTGAGTAACAAAATACACTGCTCTACAGCCAAAATGCTTCTGAAATAAATGTAGTCAAACTTTACTAATTCTGGGTCACTGAGAATGAAAATGATGCTTAAAATTGTTGATTGGCTCTAGTTTTCAAGATATGCTATTGGGTCAGTATATACGACCCTTGACTTGGGAATGGCGGAGGATAAGTGAGTTATAAAGGGAAGGGATCTCAATTTAAACCAGAAATGACTAAAATACATCTTTGACTGGATCTATGAATAAATCTATGACTGGGTTTGGACAGTACTTGCTTTTTAGGCAAAACAATGAATGATGCAATCTGAAGCTGGTATTGCGTCATACATGATATGAATTGCATCATGTTATTCCTAGAAGTCATGGATGATGCAATCATAACGAAGTTTACATCACCCTGCTGAACAAATTGCCTTATATCAGCTCTAGAAATCATACAGTGTCGTGCTCTCTTATTTGTCAGTGTTTGATTTTGCAAAGGGACACATTTCTGTTTAGCCAAAGTGAGCAGAGATGCCTCGTACTTGTGTGAACAGTGCAGATAACTTCTGCTATGTTTGTGGTGAAGTGACTTTTGCATCACAAAAGCACAGTATAACCACGATGGATAAGAAAGCCTATCACCTTTATTTTGGCTGCAAAACTGGAGATCAGGACAAGAGGTGGGCCCCACACATATGCTGCAACACTTGTGCAACAAATCTTCGCCAGTGGTTGAACAGGAAAAGGAAATCTATGCCTTTTGCAGTGCCAATGATTTGGAGAGAGCCAACAGATCATACCAGCAATTGTTACTTCTGCATGGTGCCTCCAGTTGGGAAAGGTGTGTCAAAGAAGAAAAAGTGGACTGTGCATTATCCAAACATTCCATCAGCTATATGCCCAGTACCCCACGGAGAAGGACTGCCGGTTCCTGATGCACCAGAATCATTCTCACTTGAGTCAGATGAGGAAGAGGATGAAACTTCTGGTCCTGAACCATCAATGTCACAGGACCCACATTTTCTCCCATCCTCCTCCTCCTCTGAACCACACCTCATAACACAAGGTGAACTGAATGACCTTGTCAGGGATTTGGAACTACCCAAGAGTAAGGCAGAGCTGTTGGGCTCCAGACTACAGCAGTGGAATCTCCTGGCAGGTGATGTTAGGGTTTCCATGTTCCATGACCGTCAAAAGGATCTTGTCCCATTCTTCTTCATGGAAGGTGATCTTGTAGCCTGCAACAACATCGATGGTGTGATGGCAGCCCTCAACATCGTTCACGATCCAGATGAGTGGAGACTGTTCATTGATTCATCGAAGACGAGTCTTAAAGCTGTTTTACTGCATAATGGCAAGGTTTTGCCATCAATTCCAGTTGGTCATGCAGTCCATATGAAGGAAACCTAGGACAACATGAAACAACTTTTGAGGTGCATAAACTATGACCAACATCAGTGGCAGCTTTGTGGCGATTTGAAGGTTGTTGCTCTCTTGCTTGGTCTGCAGACTGGATACACAAAGTACTGCTGTTTTCTTTGCGAATGGGATAGTCATGCAAGAGATTCCCACTACATCAAGAAAGATTGGCCACTCCGACAGTCATTGGAGCCGAGGAAAAGTGTTCAGCATCCACCACTTGTTGAATCAAGGAAGATTTTGTTACCACCCTTACACATCAAGCTGGGTCTGATGAAGAACTTTGTCAAGGCCATTGACAAAACACAAGCAGCTTTCAAGTACCTCCGTGGAAAATTTCCAAGGTTAAGTGAAGCTAAGGTAAAGGAAGGTGTCTTTGTTGGTCCTCAGATTCGTGAACTTCTTCGAGATGATGCATTTGACCATGCACTGCGTGGCAAGGAAAAGACAGCAAGGAAAGCCTTCCAGTTAGTGGCAATAAATTTTCTCGGAAACAACAAGGCAGACAACTACAGGTTGTTGGTGGAAAACCTCCTCAAGGCATACAAAAGCCCTTGGTTGCAACATGTCACTAAAGATACATTGTTTGCACTCTCATCTAGATTTTTTTCCACCGAACTGCGGAGCAGTGAGCGACGAGCACGGCGAGCGATTTCACTGGGACATTGCAACAATGGAGAAACGCTATCAGGGCAAATGGAGCCCATCAATGCTTGCAGACTATTGCTGGACAGTGACAAGAGATGCTCCATTTAATGAATACAAGAGACAAGCCAAGAAGTGCCGAGTAGACACTGAATAGGACTAAAATATGTACAGAATAGTTTTTTGCCTTTTGTTTCATAATAAATTTTATTTATATAACCCTTTTGCTGATTTTTGAAGTGTTACATAAACAGGACAGGTGAAATATTATCATGTAAAGCAACCATAAACACATGAAAAGACCTAGGTTTACAATTTATGATTAAAACTCTACTATCTACACAATATACATAGACATAAAATGTAAAAACTTAAATATCTTAGAAACAGTAGCCAATCAGTTGTTTTAATTGTCATATTTGAACTCAGCACATCAAAATACATAATAAATAGCACATTTTATCTCTGAAGCAGACGACTTCTCAAAAATTGTAGACCAGTGATATCTTTCCATGACTTCTAGAAATCATGGAGAAGGGGTGGGCAACTAGCCAGAGGCCATTTAACGTCTTCATAACAGGAATAGGAACCATTCTGCCAAAGATGCAGGAAGCCTGAGAGAAGTACATATGGGCAAAACACAGGAACTGGCATATTCTTGCCTGCCTCTTCCTCCCATATGAACTGGTGACTTGGAACTTGTATTCTGCTAGTGCCCCTTTATCCACCAGCTGCCAATGCAGCTAAGTGGAAGCAACTGAGGAACAATGGCCCTCCACAGTCCTTTTTATTCTGTGCTATCTTAAATTCAGCAAGGACTACAACAATCACTTAGGACAATCCCAGAAGATCAAAAATTGTTTCCCTTTATTATGATTGCATTTGTTTCAGCCCTGAACAGACCACCTATGCTATATTTAATTCTTTATCAGTAGAGTGTGAAATAATTTACCAATTATTTTCCATTGATACCCTCTCCAGGAAAAGGAACCAATAAAATAATTGTTTGAATTAATAATATTCCATTCCATTTTAAATCTGAATATTAAACTCAGTCTTCCACTTTTGTTTAATATAAACTGTACTATCATCAAATTTAAGTGAAAGGATCAATACATTCTAAGTTCTAGTTTAAATTAATTGTAATAATCTAATTCAGTCACTATAACTAAGATGCTCGTGAAGACCTGTAGTCTCTAGGTAAATTACTTATTCCCACATTTTGATCAGGTTTATACTCTATTCTGTCTTCTAAGCAGCAGTATTTAAATTGGAAATGGATCATACCATGCTTGAGGGCATTTTCCCCATCCCTGCTGTTTAGAAGTATGGTTTTATACTGGCATTATGCCTAATAACTGCCTTTTGGAATTTGAAACCTTTGTGTTGGGAGTTACTCTGTTTCATAACTAACATTGCTGCATTTACTGAGTTCAGGGCCACTGACACTCCACTCAACAATGGGATCACAGTTAGGTAGAATTATACTAGTCACCAAAGACAGAAGAAGGGATTATATGATAAAACTTTCAGTCTCTCTACAGTTTTTCACAAAATGGTTATCACTCATGTGTTCATTGCCACAGCTGAAGAGAATCTTTATAGCAATAACTAAGTGAAAACTGTAGGAAAAAAATCAGAACTAAGGGTCTTGCCCAATTTATTCAGTGACTGAAAAATTAAAGACATATTAATCTCTAACATGTTTCCACAGTTACTTGCCTAACATTGCAGTGCTATTTAAAATGACATAAGCAGGAACACAGATGCAAGAAGCAGCAGTTAACAGTGTCTGAATTATAAATGAATAATTCTGTTTTCACAGCAGGGTTTGAACAGTGTACAGTAAATCAAGCTTGAGGCCACAAACTGAACAATAAGAAAACAAAATATTAAATGGCTGCTTATTAATTGTGCACAGTCCATCCTGTGCACTGACTGACACAAGGGTCCTGTGGAAAACAGGAGGTAACTGTGTAATTAAAGGCTATCATAGTGCTTACGTGCAAGGGGGATACATTCAGATTGCACAGGCAACCTTAATTCTGGCAATTCCTAATTTTTAAGAGCTTCACTTTGCAACCTAACTGTTCATTAATATAGTATACTGTGTATAATATAGTAACTATATCAAATAAATTAAAGAGCACCCCCACACTTCTGATAACAACCACCAGCACTTTAGGTTACTAAGTAATTATTGAAAGTTCTCTGGTTGCCCGTTTTATAGCAGCTATTTCCTGGCATGCTTTCTGAGCATCCCTTTAACTTAGGCAGAGGCAAACAGCTGTTGCTGTTTTGCAACTAATTACTTGATTGTACTGTTCACTTTCTTGGATGGTCAATATTAGAGTTCAGTTATGAGTTTACTTCTTAAATCTCAAACCAATAGTATAGTTTCAAAGATTTGTACAGATTTGTAAGGTGTTACTGAAGGGAGATGGAAGGCTGTCCCTATCCAGGCTGTCTGGGGTTAGTGGAGAAGCTCTTCTCCTGTACTTCACCAGAGAAAAGGGCACCTGGAGGAGGAATGGTGGTCCCCGCCCAGACTGTGCCCAACATAACTAGTTCAGTCCAACTCCTCATAAAATTAATGTAGCCTCTCCAACCACATGCCATTTTAGCCTCTACCTTACCTATGTAGCTAACTCAGGACTCCCACTTCAGTACCATTAAAAATAATATAGCATACCAATTCCCCATAAAGTTAATTTATGCCCAGCCCTATATCTCTGCAGGTTTCCACAGATATTACTTCCAAGAGTGTGCCTGCTGCTTCTGCTCTGGGCCCAGCTCCTCTCTCCCCCTTCCCTCTAAGGAGTAGAGTCTAGAGAAGGCAGGCTAGGCTAAGCCAGGCACACTTCACAGGGTGCAGGAAGGGGAAGTAGGAAGTTGGAGGGGCCTCCCAGAGTAGGAAGAGCCCAGCTGCTCATTTCCTTCTCCCCTGCCCTCCTGAGAAAAACATAGCAGGCAGCCTGCTCCACCCTCATCCTGCCCTGTGCTACCACCACCTTGTGGGCAGAAGTGTAAGCAGGGAGAGGCTTTGGGGTCCCAAAGTAGGGTTGCCAACTTTCTACGCACACAAAACCGAACACCCTTGTCCTGCCCCTGCCCTTCCTCTGAGGCACTGGCCATGCCCCGCCCCTTCTCAGAGGCCCCGCCTCTGCTCACTTCACCCCCCCTGTCCTCCATTCCTCGTTCTCCCCACCCTCACTCACTCACTCATTTTCACCGGGCTGGCTCAGGGGGTTGGGGTGCAGGAGAGTGTGAGGGCTCCGGCTGGGGGTGCAGGCTCTGGGGTGGGGCCAGAAATGAGGAGTTCAGAGTGCAGGAGGGGACTCCAGGCTGAGGCAGTGGGTTGGGATGCGAGAGGGTGTAAGGACTGCGGCTGGGGGTGCGGTCTCTGGCTGGGGGTGCGGTCTCTGGGGTGGGACCAGAGATGAAGGGTTTGGGGTGCAGGAGGGGACTCTGGGCTGGGACCGAGGAGTTCAGAGTGCAGGAGGGGGGTCTGGGCTGAGGCAGGGAGTTGCAGTATTGGGGGGGAGAGGGCTCTGTCTGGGGGTGCAGACTCTGGGGCTGGGGATGAGGGGTTTGGGGTGTAGAATGGGGTTCTGGGCTGGAACTGACGGGTTCGGAGGGCAGGAGGGGGATCAGGGCTGGAGCAGGGGGGTGGGGTATGGGGGGGAATGAGACCTCCAGTTGGGGGTGCAGGATCTGGGGTGGGGAACCTTTTTTCTGTCACGGGCCATTGACCCACAGAAAAAAATCAATTGCGGGACACTCACCTACCAGGGGGGCGGGGCGCAGAGGCTCATGGCTTCCCTCTGTAGTAGGGCGAGCTGGTGCTTGTAGCACCAGCCCTGCAGGGAGGAGGGGCATGAGGCTGAGAGCTTACCCTGCTTGTGGCTCCAGCCCTGCAACGGTGCGATCCAACCTGCCTGGCCCAGACCATTGTGTAAAACTCTGCTATGTGCTCAGATTTGCCACAGCTCCATGCAGTGATGGCTTGTGTTGCATTGTTCCCAGGGTTGTTTTCATCCCAGAGCTCAGGCTGGTCAGGCCCATATCAATGCAAAGGGAATGTAGGGAGTTGGTTTGTTTATAGCTGCTTTTCTTGCCTTCCTCTGCTAGTGAAATCATGAGGTCTACTTCCAGCTTATCCACTCTACACAACTGACCTTAACTCCAGCTGATTGTTTCACCCGGCAGCCCAGCCAAGTGCATAGGTAATCTGGGAGCGAAGGCAGATATCCACCCGTAGTCTGGCCACATAAAGCAACAGGATCCTGCTTGCATTGTCTTAAAGTCACAGTGATGTGCAGTGTGGGATGAAGAATATAGGACTGTGGAGTGAGCGAGAGATGGCCCCTTCTTTTCTCTGTGGGCTCCTTTGTCTTTCCCCTAGGGTCCCTATCCAGGGTTGGAGTGGGGAAAAAAGAGAAACAGAAAAGAATCTGGGCAAAGAAGGTAGCCAGAATTCCATGGAGAAGGTAAGATAAATATAGGGACAAAAGAGGAAATGGGAGAAAAGAAATCCATATAGGAGAGGGAGAGAGCACTAGTCAGAATATGAATAAATGAGCAGGGTAACTCAAAAAGTACAGATTTTAGGTTATTTAACCTTATTTTATTGTAGTTTGTTGGCACATATATGTCTAAGTTTAAGTTAAGAGGTGATCTTTATAGTAATGCTGCTCTGCAGCTACTCTGGTCCCTGTAGTTATGTGCTCCCCCCCCCCCCACCCCCCGACGTACTTTTTAATTATTATTTTAGGCTTGTTTTACTTTCCCATCCTGTTGGCAGTTTAGTCATTTTTAGAGTGACATGTAACTGGTTTTAAGAATGATTGCTCTTTTTCTCAATGCAAACCTTTTGTTCCTTCCTTGGTATGTAATAAGGTGGGCAACTCTTTGTGGATCTGCTCTTTTCCCTGAGCCATTATTTGCTATTGATCATGCATCCTATGGAGGGGGTGTACTGTCTGCTAGTTTAAATACTAGTTGTATCAGTGCTTGGATGGAGGGAAGATGAAGTGGGGATGGTGGTAGAGGTATTCCCCTGCCTATGCTGGTGTTCATTCCCATCTCTAGAGCTGCATGCATGTCTTTGGCCCTTGACTCATAAAGATGCTTGTAAAGTGAAAACTTTCCTTTGGTTTGCAAACAGTACTGGATGACATGGATCTTTCTAAACATTTCGTTATGTTACCCTGAACCCTAGTCCTGCACCACTCTGCAAATCTCTCAGCTCTAATATACGTGTGTGTGTGTGTATATGTACACATGGATGTATTTTTTTAAGTCAAAGTATAAAGTCCCACAAATGCATTTAATTTAACTATGTTTGGCACATGGTACCACCTTTCTTACTCTACATTTTTGTATAAATCTGGAAACAGATGGATAAAATTCCCCAGTCCTCTTCTTTCACTTCATGCAGCTCTTGATCTAACACCACAAGATACTATTGTGCATTTCCAGCTGAGCATGTTGGCAAGTGAAGGTGCCATGCATAGGTGCCCATCGGATAGCTTTCACCCAGTAATGGGACATATGAGACAGAAAATTGGCTACCCTGGTTTCTCACAGAACTCATGGACAGGTGTACACCGCAGATGGGCATTTTAGGATGGAACCGAAGGATTATAGGGAACTAGTGTTTATGCTGATATGCCAGCTGCTGATCCAAGAATGACAACTAGTAAGAGCAGCTCTCACAGATTATTCCTACCGCTGAGAGGAATACAGCGATGGGAGAGAAAACGATGGACTTCTAGTGGTCAGAATATGGGCACATCTCAATGCTGCTCTTTGCTTGTTTTAGAGCACATTTTATAACATTTCAGAATTGGATTCACAGTTTTCAATGTCTTTTGAATGTGCTTTGATTCCTGCTGAGTGTTTCTCAGAATGCCATTCCATTCTAAACAAAGTTAGTATTCAAATGATTCTTACAAGCCCTTAGGAAGTACTGAGGATGGCTTGTAAATATATTAGCAGGGCAAATGTGTATTATAGCCTAAGGCAACAAGTTAATATAACTCTTTATTTAAAAGAAGATAATATCTGTGGACAGTGAACACAGTGCACATTGAATTG
Source organism: Emys orbicularis (assembly GCF_028017835.1). Classification (NCBI taxonomy): domain Eukaryota; kingdom Metazoa; phylum Chordata; order Testudines; family Emydidae; genus Emys; species Emys orbicularis. The sequence continues at coordinate 148,194,625 of NC_088684.1, read as the reverse complement.
TTACAATGCAATACTGGAGGCTGTCAGTATATGACATCTTTTGTTTCTGTAAGGATTATGTTTAGGGAATGACTCTCCAATCACAGAGAGGAAACTTCTGAGAGCAGGGGGAGCTAGAGACTCTCTGTATAAAATCTGTATGTACTTTTAGTAAAGCTTAGTTCCAGAGCTCCTTGTTTCAGATGTAATTTGTTCCAGTAATTTGACCTGCAGTATAGCTAGGTGCAAAACTTAATAAAAAATATTTTACACTCTCAGGCCTGGTCTACACTACCCGCCGGAATCGGCGGGTAGAAATCGACCTCTCGGGGATCGATTTATCGCGTCCCGTCAGGACGCGACAATCGATCCCCGAATCGACGCTCTTACTCCACCAGCGAAGGTGGTAGTAAGAGCCTTCGTCGGAGGTCGATTTTGCCGCCGTCCTCACAGAGGGGTAAGTCGGCTGCGATACGCCGAATTCAGATACGCTATTCGCGTAGCTGAATTTGCGTATCTTAAATTGACCCCCCCCCTGTAGTGTAGATGTAGCCTCAGAAGCTTCATCCAGGTGCATGCATGTGCGCTCTCTCTCTCTCTCAGAATGAGACAGTTTTTCAGATAGACACAGGGCCTGCAGACTCCATTTAATTTAAAATAACATTATGAAACCAGGCTTTTAAGACTAATGTAAGTTAATCTTGCTTTCTAGTTTGATAATACCTTTTGTAGTTATTGACCTTTGCTAACAGTTCTATAAAGGATATAAATAAAATGATCCAAAGTTTCAGAAATACTTTGGGCCAAAACTTGTGTTGATTTACAAACGCAGGTTTCTTGACTGCAGTGAGTTCACATGGGGTTCAAGTCAGCACAGAATTGTCTTATGGAGCTGTATGAGTCTATAAAAGAGGGGCTAGACCTAAATTGGTAACCTGAGTTAACTTCACAGTTACTGGGATAGAATAAGAGTATTAGTGGATATGATGTCATGATAATTAACTCCTGCTGCCATTGTAAACTGACTACCTTGTCCTGAGCTTTGTAACTATCAGGACTCTTATTAACTGTTCAACATCTTTTGTTTAACCCTATTTAATAGGGAAGCAGAAAAACAAACATAGCTAACGTATTTGGGGATCTGCTGAGTGATACTGACATTTTATTTCACAGGTTCCACAAGATAGTCTTTTTATATATGTATATTAGATAAATAGGGCAACAGTCTGACTTATCCACATATGGCACTCTTGACAGTACTTTAGTGCTGTAGGGGTGGCAGATGGAGTAATTGCACACTGCCTCTGTGGGAAGTAACCTTTAAAAGAAGAATCTAATGCAACATAGAATGTGCCATGATTTTAGGGAACTTCTAACTTAAGTTCCCAGTAGATAACAACTTTCAGTGTTAAGTCTGCTGGACTGTTTAGGTTAGCTTCCTCTAATTAATATAGCTATACAACACTCTTTTGACATTCAACTCCCACTTATGAGAATATTTTTGGGTTGAGATGCTTAATGAACAATCTAAATGCTTCTTTTTATTACCATATACGGCTTTGTTTTCCATTGTGAAATGAGAAATGTATGATCAAAGAAATGCAGGACAAAATGTACTAGAATTGGTAACTTCTGAAATTTATTTTGCCGACAATCAGCTTGCAGCATTTTTAAGGTATGTTTTTGGCAAAAAGTACAAACACAATAATTAAAATAAGAGATACAGAAATACTCACTTTGTTGTTGTATTAATTCTTTGTTTACAAACTTTCAAAGTATCTTCTTCTTCCAGAGCAGGCTTTGGTGGCTTACAGAATTCTTTCATCAATAGCTTTATTTGCTGAGAGGTTGTTGACAACACCCTGGGTGGGGTGGGGTGCTCTTCACTGACTGTATGTCAGCCTTCACCTTAAGAACGTTTGGTTTTATTCTCTCAACACCTAATTTGGGTCATAAGTCCAACATGACATAAGAAAAAATGCTATAAAGAATATATTAAGGAGGATTGATTTTTCATGTGAAAATTTTTACTATTTCATTTCATTTTTAATTATTGGAAGACTTCTATACAAATGGAATGTTCAAGAACTTTAAAGTTGAGGGATGTGTCAAGGCTCACTCCATCAGGGACACCATAGTGTTGACAGCTAACCTTGGAGTCAGTCTAGTATGTAACATTTGCAGTTATAGAAAAATAAACTTTCTTCTGTCCATATACTTTCATTGAAAAAATAACAACCCATAGCCTAAATAGCACCCTAATAGTCCTTTTTTGGCAGTCAGTTGAAAGGAAAACTCCTCCTCAGTCAGACTTTCCCCATTGCTTCCCTTTACCATTACTTTTAACAGTCCTTCATGGGCAAGGGGAAGGGCTAAGCTCCCCATCATGGAAACAAATAATACACATGCTTAACTTTCCATGTGTGCGTTGAAGTCAATGAGATTACCCATGTTCACAAAGGGAAATACCTGTGTACGTTTACACAAGATAAGACTTACATGATTTAATATGCCATTTCCATCTCTGACTTGTGATTCTGTGATAAACTGGGAAGGAGAAGATGGACTTTGCAAGCTCTCTAAGACTGAAAAAATGGGGGAGCAATTTGCTTCCTCATCCTTTTTCTTCTATCTAATAAAGTCCTTCCTTGTTTCAGCTGGTCACAGTATAATAGGTCAAGAACCTTGTCTTGGCTCCCAGGCCAAAGAGGTCCACAAAAGTGAATATTTAAATCCACTGAGCTACCTAAGATATGCATCCTGAAGGCCCCATATGTGCTATATTTACAAACAAAGTGGGGAAATCCCATTAAAAACGTCCCCTGAGCTCCACAGAATCCAAACTGTTACATAATGCTGCTTTTCTGAAGCCTTAGACGTGCCATTTACTTCAACGAGGCTACTCATGGTAATAAACACTATCCCTGATAGCATGTCTTTGCTGTAAGACATTAAAGTTCTTAGGTTATAATGTCTATTCTATTTTTTTTATCTTAGGTTCATGACTTATAATTAATATATCCATAAAACATTTCTACATTGTCTTGTCTATCACTAGGATTCCCTTCTCCCCTCATTTAAAACCTGGGTGAGCTGCATCTCAGGATTCAGCCTCATATTGTGTCATTGTGCACACCCTTGAACAAAAAATAGAGTGAAGCCACGACCTAACATTTTTTACAGATTGTATTGAATTGTCAAGAAACTGATGATAATGCAATGAGCAGGACATTTAAATTAATAAACAGTTATCAATATCTGGACAAGACTGCAAACATACAGATTTATTGCTTTTTATGCTTTCAGCTTGTTTCCCTTTCTCCTTTTTATTTTTTTGTTTGTACATAAGAAAGGTCCAAAGGATCAGTTCATACTTATTACAAATTTAATCTAATAGAACCTGATATTTCTAATGTAAAACAAAAACAGAACCTCCCACCAAAATTGAAGACATCCTTACACAAGATAAAGGAGCCATAAAGAGCAGAGCCCAAAGTAACTTTTTACCTTTAAATTTGTGGTTTAATTACTAGGAGCAGTGAGCTGCCATATCCATAAAAACACTGATGGAGTCTGTGACAGATACGATGCTTTGTATGCATGGAATATTGCAAGACTGTTATATTGAGATGTGGCAGATGCTATGGACATGTCGAATATCCAAAGACTATAGTATCAACTTTATAAATGTTATATGTATTTTTATGGGCTGGCTAGTGATTGTATTTGCAATGCAGGAACTAAGCTCATTGAGGAGTAATTAATGCATATCCCTTAGGCAGGTTACAAGTCTATGGAAACTGGGTTTTACCCCGGGAGGAAATAACATCTACTGGGTTACCTGGTTCAATAAGCCTGGCAAATGAAGAACTGAAAAGTATCCTTTATTGTTGCTTCTGCATCTCCTCTAAGTCAGCCTGGGTATTTAAGTTAATTTTATTTTAGCCAGATCAAGGTAGCCTTCTTTCTTTATTGTGACTTTTAGGGCATTTAGTAATGTATTTTTGAATAGTTCAATTATCTTTCACACTTTTCTGTTTAAATTCTTTCTCCCTAATGATTTGGCTCACAGTTGTGTATATAACAAATGGAAAAAAGTGGGATTTGGTAGCAGTGAACATAAATCAGAAGTGGAAATTGTAGAAAATTGATAAGGGAAGCAAAAGGACACAGGTCAACAGAGTTAAGGACAGTTAAGGAAGTGTTCAACAAATGTCTGTTCTGTATTTGAGAAAAAGACAGCTGATGTAGTCATATCATCTGATAAATGATTAAATACTTTCCATTCCAACAGTAACTAAGGAAGATATTAAGCAGCAGCTTCTAAAGATAGACATCTTTAAATTAGAGGGTTCGGATGACTTGCATCCAAGAATTTTTAAAGAGCTAACTGAAGAGCTCTATGAATCATTAATGTTGATTTTCAATAGGTCTTGGAATTTTGGCAAAGTTTCAGAAGACTGGAAGAAAGCTAATTTTGTGCCAATATTTAAACAGGGTAAATGGGTTGACCCAAGTAATTATAGGCCTGTCAACCTGACTTTGATCCTAGGCAAAATAATGGAATGAAGGATATGGGACTTGACTAATAAAGAATTAAAGGAGGGTAATATCACTAATGGCAATGAACATGGCTTCATGGAAAATAGATCTTGTTAAACTAATTGGATTTTTTTTAATCAGAGTACAAGTTCTGCTGATAAAGGTAATAGTGTTGATGTAATATACTTAAACTTCTGTAAGGCATTTGACCTGGTACTGCATGACATTTGATTAAGCAATTAGAACAATAGTAAATCAACATGGCACAGGGTGAATGGACTAAAAAGCTAGCTAACTGATCAGTTTCAAAATGTAATTGTAAACAGGGAATCATCATCTTGAGGATATGGCTCTAGAGGGATCATGTAGAAATTGGTACATGGTCCTACGCTATTTAATATTTTTATCAATGGATCTGGAAGAAAACATAAAATCATTACTGATAAAATTTGTGGATAAAAGAGTTGAGGAGTAGTAAATAATGAAGAGGACAGATAACTGATGCAAAGAGATCTGAAGCATTTGGTAAACTGGGCAAAATCAAAAGTATGTGTGTTTCAGTGTATCAAATGTAAGGCCATACACCTAGGAACAAAGATTGTAGGCCATACTTACAAGATAGCAACACTATTGGGAAGTAGTGACTCTGAAAAAGACTGGGGGGGTGTGGTGGAAAATTAGCTGAACAAGAGCTTGTGGTGTGACGTGGTGGCAAAAGAGCTAATGCCATTTTTGGATTTATAAGCAGGGAAATCTCAAGTACAAGCAGGGAGGTTATTTTACCTCTGTACTTGGCAGTGATGTGACTGCTGCTGAAATAGTGTGTTCTTCAGTTTTGGTATCCACAGTTCAAGAAGGATGTTGATAAATTGGAGAGGGTTCAGAGAATAGCCATAAGAAAGATTAGAGAATGGGAAAAGATGTGCTTATTTACATTTTCCTGAGCATTTTTAATTTTGCCCCATTGTGAATCCATCCTGTGCACCGATGGAGGCAGGGATCCTATGGAAAAACTAGTCTTTAATTACAAGTATCAGGGGGTAGCCGTGTTAGTCTGTATCCACAAAAACAACAAGGAGTCCGGTGGCACCTTAAAGACTAACAGATTTATTTGGGCGTAAGCATCCATGCATCTGAAGAAGTGAGGTTTTTTTACCCACAAAAGCTTATGCCCAAATAAATCTATTAGTCTTTAAGTTGCCACCGGACTCCTCGTTGTTTTTCTTTAATTACACAATCATATACTATCATAGTGCACATGAACAAGAAAGCTGAATTAAGGTTGCACAGATAATAGTAAATCTGACATTTCCTAACTTCTGAGTGTTTGACTTTGCAGTTTCAATAATTATGGTTGCAAGTTTTTATTTCCTAATGTTTTTAACAACAAATTGTATTATGTGTAATTGTTACACCCTCCATCATAAAACTCAGTTTTTCAAAGAGAGGACATTGTTTATTCCAGGATTCAAGCTTTTTCTTTAGGAGCTTCTTGCAGACAGAGACCTCCTCAGTGCCCAACTACAGGCCAGCTTCCTCTTGCAGCAGTAGCAGGCTCACTGAACACTCTAGCCCCTTCAGTAGCTCACTCACTGTAATCCCACCCTGATATCAGAGGGACAGCTCCCATTTCTCTTATATAATTTCTATTACCATTAACTTCCTCCTGCCCCATAATGTGTCCCTGATTGGTGGGGGAGAATAGGTCGCTGGGGTCATGTGCTGGGTCCTGGAGGTGGTTGGACCCATCACACGACCCTATGGCAGTCGGGTGAGCTCCAGCCCATGCAATGTCCCCAGGGAAGGGTGAAGAATGGTCCATGGGAACCAAGTGCTAGTCCAAGGCAGGTGGGTGTTTAAGGGAGTAAGGAGCTTGGCCCAGTTCCTGCCTCATTTGTGAAGCCACTCAATCAAGCATCATCTTGTAGTTCTACAATGCTGTTGCGTTTTCATAATAGAATTTTCTTGCAGAATGTGCCACACACTGTAGTGGAGCAAGTTTCCAAAAAGTTACCAGTGAGCAGGTATTGTCCATATCAAGTCAAAGCAGAATCTTCACTATTCTTTATATGTCAGGTTAAAGTGGCCATGTGGAAGGAGGAGAGGGTATGTCTGAGTGTGTCTGTTTACAGAAATATACGTCTATATAAGCACTACAGTGAAGGTCACTCACTGTACAGCAATACTGAATTATGGGTTCTGTGTCAAATTAACCATTTGCACATGATTTTATCTTAGGAAGGCTTTCACCCTTGAAATTTTACACGTTTGTTGGAGTTTCCAATCCCCACTACTAGTGGTTAAATTTGATGTAGCCATTTAAATAGCATAGTTCATTACACATTAGTCTTATCAATCATCTTAAAGAGAGATAGAAGGAAGAGTATATATTTAGAGCTAGTCTGTATTTTTGTCTTTGGTGTAAGAACAGTGAATCATTTAATATTATCTGGAATTCCTCAATGACATTTTAGTTCTTTTTAATGTGCTTGTGGGAGAGCTACAAAATATAATCAGTTGCACTTGCACAGTACCTTTGTTATCAAAAGTATTTGCCACATAATCTTTGTTACTGGATCATTTCAGAAAGTGACAACGATAATATAAATGGCATCAGGCAAGCAACCATAATTGCAGTAGAGGATGCACACAGTTCTGAAACATATCAAGGCTTATATTCACTTCCTTAAAAAAGAATGATAGACTATAAAAAGAAATACGTTGGGGGACCAGAAGAAATCAATATTATGAAGTAGCCTGCTCTAATGTTTCAAGAGTTTTTTGTTATCTTCCTGTAGCTACTATTGTACTTTCCTGCAAGGAAGAGGTTTAAAGAAGCAGAAAATGTTTTAAAGGTACTATATAAATAGAGAGATCATCTGTTTATGTCAAAGGAGCCCTTATTAATGTGGCGGCTATATAGCCTGGGTGCATACATATGTCATATCATATGACAGGGCATTGTTTGCTGTACAGCCTTCTGGGTTCAGACATATGTCATTTCATATAACGTAGCACACAGGGTTAGTTCAAACAATGCCTTTTGACAATAGGTATGTGGACAGGGAGCAAGCTATTTGTATATTCTGGCAAATGTTTTTATATTAGTTTTTCATGTTTACAAGAATGGACTTTTAGTTTTTAAATGCATCCACAGCGCTTGTGGAACATGTCATCTTTCCAGCTGATGTTGTGGAGGACGTGTTAAATTGAGCCCCCTTCTCCGCCCCCCCCCCTTTTTTTTTAAATTTCCTTAGGGAAGTTGCAATTCAGGACAACCTAAAAGAAAGCAACTGTATTATTTACCATAAACTCCAGAAAGGTATGTACAAAGGAATATTAGATCTCTGAAGATCAAGGTTCAGTCCTAGCTTACAGTACATGTATCATATCAGTTTGTTCACCATGTCCTCGTCCCAATTTTTGTTGATCTTGTTGGATATGCTGATTTAATGTATTTTTAGTTTTGCAGTTTGTTGCAATCTGAAGCTTTTTTTCCCCCCTGGGCTAGTGGTTATCCATTTGGGTAAGTAATTAGTCCTGCTGAAATCTAGTTTACTGGATTTTTCTTTGTCTGTCTCTATTTTTATTACTAATCCCATGACATGGAAGTAGGGAAGTTTCACGTTTGTGTTACTCTAGTTTTTAAAGAATTAGAGGAAGACTTATTCTTTGGTTTTAGTCTGAACCTTGTAAGATGTTTGTTCTATTGGTAACTCAGAGAAATCCTTCCTCCATTCTTTTTTGGGATGGTTTTCATTTTAATCCATTTGTTTACAGAAAAAGTTTTAAACTGTAAATATTTCTTCTTTGGTTTTTGCCTAGGCTAAAGCTTCTATGTTTACAAAAATATTATTTAGCCACCGAGGACACCCACGCAAATCAAGAGATTAGTATTAAACAATCAGAAAGCTTATTAGCTTGCCTTGCAGAAAACCATGTTCTTACTTGTGCTGAAGAAGAAAATGGCTTCTGTTTCCTGGCTGACTTTCCATGGAATTGAAAACCATCATGTACTGCAGTGCTGAAATCTGCAAATCATTACATCTAGCTAAATATCTTACTAGCCCTCAATCAAGGCTGATCCCTCTATGCAAAGAAAACATTCAAAGGGAAACTATCAACTAAAAAAAATTACATTTCTGTCTGAAAATGTTTTGTTACTGTTACAAGTAACATTTAAGATTACTATAACAGAAAGAGATTAAAGAAATATCTTTTTCAGTATTTTGTGTATTTGACAGTATAGACAATTTCTCTGTTTTTCTGTGTAGTCAATCATTTAGTTAGTTTCCCCTTTCTTTCTGTGGAACTTTCACATGGCAGCAGCATTTAACAATAGGAAACATTTAACAATAGGAAAATGTGACTGACAAGCCACAAATAATTTTTCAGGGAGACTCCACCACAGATGTAGCACCCAAACCTACTTTTAACTCATTCAAATTGTCACTTTTAGCATTACATCAAGGCTTGATCCTGCATTCTTTGCACACACAAAGATCCTCTTGACATCATTAGGTGTTTCAATAGTAATTAATGCAGAATTGGGCATGAGGCCTGCAGTCTGTGGTTTTTGAGATCTGGTGTACACTTTGAATATTTAAATACTTCATCTCTGATACTTGTTCCTTCACGACTTGTGCAGGGAAAATTTCCATCAACTTTAGTAGGAATTACATCAGCAAAGTAGGAATGGGCTGTTAGTTAAACATTCAGGCGTAGCTTCTGCCACCCTACAAAAACAGTATTTTCCCCAGGAGCAGTCCCCCTGAAATTAGGAACTACTTATGGAGTTAAAGTACTACTCAGCATGAGTAAGGATCAGCAAATCTGGCCCCTAGTCTTTAAACCATTAAGAAATACAGAACCTGTCAGCCTATCCTCCCTAACAGGAGCAGTAGCAACCATCCATGGCCATAATTTCAGTGGAGGTTTCCAAAATAAGTATTGCTCTTCCCAGTTTTGAGTTAGATGCAGGCTTATCTTTATCTGCTTGTGTAAAATGTCAATAAGTGCACCCAGCGCCGTATTATTGCCTAGGCCAACAAGGCCTAGGCCTAGGGCGACAAATTTGCAGGGGCGGAAGCTCCCCACCGCGCCTCGCCCCCCTGCTCCAGCTCACCTCTGCCTCCTCTGCAAGCGCACCGCTGCGTCCTGTTTCTCTCCCCTCCCAGCTCTTGCGCTGCGAAACAGCTGTTTCGCGGGGCAGGGAGGGAGGGGGGATGAGGGGGAACGCCGCATGCTAGGGGAAGAGGCGGGGCCGGGGGCAGGGATTTGGGGAAGGGATCCAATAGGGGAAGGGAGGGGGCGGAGTTGGGGCAGGGACTTTGGAGAGGGGGTTGGAAGGGGGCGGGAAAAGGGCGGAGTCGGAGCGGGGCCAGGGCGGCAATTATTTCCCGGCCTAGGGGCAGCAAAATTATTAATCCGCCACTGAGTGCACCTTCTTGTGTCACTTCTGCCTATCTTCTTTTAGACATCCGTCGAGAAGAGAAAATAGCGTACATGTAATCCTTCTGCCAGGTGGAGTTGGCAACAAGGGCAAGGGGTTCCTCCTAACAATACAAAACAGAATTGACTCAATCCCCCGCCCAGCAATCCAGGGAAAACTAAACACCACTCCTGGACACTTCTAAGGGGCAATACTTTCCCACTCACAAGAACTGAGTCTGTGCATAACAAAAGAACTTTTATTCAAAGGTAAAGGGAACCAAGCATTAATTTGGGAAAACACCACAATCACATTCAAAAGCAAGTGACATCACAGTGCTTTGGGCAGTGTCCTTTGCCTCAGTTTTGTACCTGCTGGTTAAAAGAGAAAACAAAGGGTAGAAATAAATGGTCACCTTTCATAATGGAGAGAGGTAAATAATGGGGTTCCCCAAGAATCTGTACTGGGACCAGTGTTGTCCAACATATTCATAAATGATCTGGAAAAAGGGGTGAATAAAGAAGTGGCAAAGTTTGCAGATGATACAAAAATTACTCAAGATAGTTACATCCAAATTTGACTGCAAAGAGGTATAAGGGGATCTCACAAAGCTGGGTGACTGGGCAACAAAATGGCAAATGAAATTCAAAGTCGATAAATGCAAAGTAACGCACATTAGAAAAAAACTATACATACAAATGATGGAGTCTAAATTAGTCTAAATTAAGCCTGGTCTACACTGGGGGAGGGAGGGATCAATCTAAGATACGCAACTTCAGCTACGAAAATAGCGTAGCTGAAGTTGACATATATTAGATCGAATTTAAATTATTTACTTCGCGTCCTCGCGGCGCTGGATCGACGGCTGCAGCTCCCCCGTCGACTTTGCTTCTGCCTCTCGCACTGCTGGAGTTCAGCAGTCCACGGGAGAGCAATCGGGGATCGATTTATCACGTCTACGCTACACGCGATAAATCGATCCCCGATAGATTGATCGCTACCTGCCGATCCGGCGGGTAGTGTAGATGTACCCTTAGTTATTGTCACTCAAGAAAGAGATTTTGGAGTCCTCATGGATAGTTCTCTGAAATTGACAACTTAATGTGCAGCAACAGTCAAAAAAGCTAACAGAATGTTAGGGACCATTAGAAAAGAGATAGATAATATTATAATGCCACTACATGCAGTTATGGTTGCTCCATCTCAAAAAAGATATATCAGAATTGGAAAGGTATAGAGATTAGGGGTATAGAATAGCTTCCGCTGAGAGATTAAAAAGACTGGGACTGTTCAGTTTGCAAAAGAGACAGCTCACGGGGGATAGTGACCTATAAAAGCATGCATTTCTCATGTGCAGAAAGTAAATAAGTGTTATTTACACTGTCACATAAAACAAGAACCAGGGGTCACCCAATGAAATTAATAGGCAGTAAGTTTAAAATAAACAAAAGGAAATACTTCTTCACACAATGCACAGTCAATTTGTGGAACTCATTTCCAGGGGATGTTGTGAAGGCCAAAAGTATAACTGGGTTCAAAAAAGAGGATAGATCTGTCAATGGCTATTAGCAAAGATGCTCTGTATGTCCCTAAGCCTCTGGCTGCCAGATGCTAGGACTGGATGACAGGGGATGGATCACTCAGTAATGGCCCTGTTCTGTTCATTCCCTCTGAAGCATCTGCCATTGGCCACTGCTGGATGAAAAGATATTGCTTTAGAACACCATTGGTCTGACCCAGTATGGCAATTCTTATGTTCTTAGTAGCGTAGTCTCTCACTGTCTCCCTGCTAAAAATAGCAGTGTACATGTGGGAGGCACTGCTTGGGCATGTAGAGAGCCATGTAGGGTATATACTCTAGAGTTCAGGTGTGTAGGGCACACTACTCTATTCTATTTGCCTAATCCTTGCCTCGCCACATATATTGTCGATAATACCTATACTAGTCTGAGCGTGCAGCATCTGTACTCTTCACACCGCCGTAAGCATAGACATAGAATCATAAAATCATAGGACTGGAAGGGACCTCGAGAGGTTATCTAGTCCAGTCCCCTGCACTCATGGAAAGACAGGTATTTGTCTAACCTGCTCTTAAAAATCTCCGATGATGGTGATTCCACAACCTCCCTAGGCAATTTATTCCAGTGCTTAATCACCCTGACAGTTAGGAAGTTTTTTCCTAATGTCCAACCAAAACCTCCCTTACTGCAATTTAAGCCCATTTCTTCTTGTCCTATCCTCAGAAGTTGAGAACAATTCTTCTCCCTCCTCCTGGTAACAACCTTCTATGTACTTGAAAACTGTTATCATGTTCCCTATCAGTCTTCTATTTTCCAGACTAAACAAACCCATTTTTTTTCAATCTTCCCTCTTAGGTCATGTTTTCTAGACAATTAATCATTTTTGTTGCTCTTCTCTGGACTTTCTCCAATTTGTCCACATCTTTCCTGAAATGTGGTGCCCAGAAGTGGACATAATATTCCAGTTGAGGCCTAATCAGTGCAGAGTAGAGCAGAAGAATTACTTCTTGTGGTTTGCTTATAACACTCCTGCTAATACATCCCAGAATGATGTTGGCTTTTTTTGCAATAGTGTTACAGGGATTGACTCATATTTAGCTTGTGGTCCACTATGACCCCCAGATCCCTTTCCGCAGTACTCTTTCCTAGGCAGTCATTTCCCATGTTGTATATGTGCAACTGATTGTTTCTTCCTAAATGGAGTACTTTGCATTTGTCCTTACTGAATTTCATCCTATTTACTTCAGACCATTTCTCCAGTTTGTCCAAATAATTTTGAATATTAATCCTGTCCTCCAAAGCACTTGCAACCCCTCCAAGCTTGGTATCATCCGCAAACTTTATAAGTGTACTCTCTATGCCATTATCTTATTCACTTATGAAGATATTGAACAGAACCGGACCCAGAACTGATCCTTGCAGGACCCCCCTCGGTATGCCCTTCCAGCATGACTGTGAACCACTGATAACTACTCTCGGAATGGTTTTCCAACCAGTTTTGCACCCACCTTATAGTAGCTCCATCTAGGTTGTATTTCCCTAATTTGTTTATGAGAAGGTCGTGCGAGACAGTATCAAAAGCTTTACTAAAGTCAAGATATACAACATCTACTGCTTCCCCCCTATCCACAAGGCTTGTTACCCTGTCAAAGAAAGCTACCAGGTTGATTTGACACAATTTCTTCTTGACAAATCCATGCTGACTGTTACTTATCACCTTATTATCTTCTAAATGTTTCCAAATTGATTGCTTAATTATTTGTTCCATTATCTTTCCAGGTACAGAAGTTAAACTGACTGGTCTGTAATTCCCCGGGTTTCCTTATTTCCCTTTTTATAGATGGGCACTATATTTGCCCTTTTCCAGTCTTCTGAAATCTCTCCCATCTTCCATGACTTTTCAAAGATAATCGCTAATGGCTCAGATATCTCCTCAATCAGCTCCTTGAGTATTCTAGGATGCATTACATCAGGCCCTGTTGACTTGAAGACATCTAACTTGTCTACATAATTTTAACTTCTTCTTTTTCTATTTTAGCTTCTGATCCTACCTCATTTTCACTGGCATTCACTATGTTAGATGTCCAATCACCACCAGCCTTCTTGGTGAAAACTGAAACAAAGAAGTCATTAAACACCTTTGCCATTTCCACATTTTCTTTTATTATTCCTCCCCCCGCCATTACGTAGTGGGCCCACCCTATGTTTGTTCTTCCTCTTGCTTCTAATGTATTTGTAGAATGTTTTCTTGTTACCCTTTGTCTCTACCTAGTTTGATCCCATTTTGTGCCTCGGCCTTTCTAATTTTCTCCCTACATACTTGTGTTATTTGTTTATATTCATCCTTTGTGATTTGACCTACTTCAGGAGAGAGTGAGAGTGGCTGTTTGCTCAACACTTAGTAGTCACCGGGATTTAATGTGTATAATCTTGACAGGATGGGAGTGTACAATGAGGCCATTTCTTCAGAGATGCTGTGTGGCTCATCTCTATTGACTCCACTGGGCGCGTGATTGGGTCCTGGGAACACAGTACTCTGAGGATTACAGTTGGTTATATAGTTCAATTCCAGTAGGGACCACCAGATAATCTAGTCTGACCTCCTCTATATTACAGACTACCACCACTACCCAGCCACCCACACACTAACACAACCAAAATTAGACCAAAGTATTACAGTTGCTCAGCTCTTCCCTGTATTTGGACCAGTGTGTATATAATTAAGACTTTAAAAAACACAATGAGATCAGATATGAAGATATAAATAGTTTAGTTAAGAATGTATAGAAAGTTGCATCCCAGGATGGTAGGCAGTAGAAAAGTACAGTATATATTAACACTCTACATTTATCCATACCTGAATTAGATGTGAAGCCTTTAATTTCTGAATCACTCGCCTAAATGTAAAAGAAATGAAAATGTAATGTTTCATTTGTCCTAACATAATTTACTGTTTGTGAGAGCTTAGGGTTTTTCTAGGGATTGATTTATAAGAATGGTATGCATAGGGGGAAAAGGTTAAATGCGACTTTCAATTGAATTAATTTATAAGGCACAAATGTTTATAGAAAAGGGCCTTTCATGATTGCAGAGTACTTTTATTTTTGGCTTGATTTGTGAGTTCTACTGAAACAGCTTTTCAGATGGTTGGCCATTGATTTGTGAAATAGTGCAAGTTTATTGAATGAACATGTAAGAATCATATAGCAGCGAGAAAACTGTAACTTTACTTTGTCAGTGAGGACATGTTTTTCTTTTTCTTTTTTTATTGATTAATATTTTTATTAGCATTATGGGTTTCACAAATAATACATTTTCATGGTGAAATAAAATGACTATACCCAATAAAATATTATAGCTGAATAGTTTTGGATTTCTGATGAGCAGTTATGTGCCCACAGTGGTTATTACTGAAAGTAATTTGAAAATCAATGAATAGTATTTGGTCTTTAAGTGGGAAAGATGTTGGATTTAGTTAGTTAAATTAGCTTTTTAATCCAACCATATTTTTTTTTGTGTTTGGAGGAAATTAAGTATAAAAAATATTGGAGAAAGGTGTCATTCTTTGTTGAATGTGTCAGGCTTGTAATTTTTCTGTTGACATCTGTCGCGAGGCGGTGTGGCTCCCCGCCGCTCCGGAGAGGGAAGAGCCCATCCGGAAGCCGGAGTGAGCGGAGCTAGGGAGCTCTGAGCCCGCCCCTCAGAGGGTCAGGTGGCGACCCGGAAGTATAAAGGCTAGCTCTCAGAGCTCAGTAAGGCCCCAGCCGCCGGAGAGGCCAGACGCCTCCAGCCTAGCCCACGACGGGGAAAACCCCGCGGCCCAAGGCGGCCTCTAGGACTGGCCGGGCCTGCCCTGCGCCCGCTACCCGGAGGAGTTGCTGGACCTGCCTTGTTCCCGCTACCCAGAGGAGTTGCCGGACCTGCCCTGTGCCCACTACCCAGAGGAGTTGCCGGGCCTGCCGCTCGCTGAAGAACCCATGGACCTGGACCCCCCAGAGGGCAACACCTGGACCCAGGTTCGACCCGAGGGGGAGTTTGGAAGTAGCCCAGGGGCAGCCAACTCTAGTCTGGCTGCAGCACTGCCAGAGCCCATGTCAGTGTGTTGCGACCAGGATCCCCACTGACTAAGCAGCGGGTCTTCTGCCGCTGCTAGGGCCCTGGGCTGGGACGTAGTGGAGTGGGAGGGCCTGCGTCCCCCCTGCCACCCAACTCGTGGGTGGCAGTCTCTCCCTCTCCCAGGCCTGAGGAGGCTTGGGCCTACTGTCATTGCTCAGCTCTGCGTGAGCCCCTGACTCATTACTGTTTGTACTGTTGTTGCTCAGCCCTGCCTGAGGGTCTGAGCTCCTGACTCAGCAGTTGTTGCTCCGCCCTGACCTACGGCCTGGGCTTATTGCTACTGTTTATATTGCCAGTGCTCAGGTCCGGCCCGAGGGCCTGAGCACCTGACCCAGTGTTGCCCTGCCCTGACCCAGGGCCTGGGCTTACAGTATTTGTTCCTGTTACAGCAAGGGCTGCCGAGGGAGACCCCATGGCCAGACTAATTCCCCAACATCAACTGTGTGTACTGAAAGTGAGCCGGTGTGGCTCCCCGCCGCCCCGGAGAGGGTCGAGCCCCGGCAAACCCTTGTACACATCACATGAGTAAAGGTCCTCTCTCTCTCTCTCTCTCTCTCTCTCATATGAAGGAGTCTCCATTCAGAAACAAATGTGACTTGAGCAATAATATACATCTTAATACTGACACATAGGAAAAACATTCCTCTCTCTTGACTTCTCTGTACTGTCCAAAGATATCTAAATAAATTGTTCCATTTATTTTATGTTATCATTTTTTTCTTTTTATATAGATTATTTCTTGATTGAAAATTATTTTTGTTTTTATGCAGGAAATCACTTCTTTCTTCATACCATTTAAGAATGCAGCTGCAAAATTTAAGTATTACAAGTTTGTACTTTACAAATCATTGTCAAAAGTAAGAATTTGGCAACTGTGATGGATTTACATAGCTTTGATTTATAATTGTGTGTATTTTTTGTGGGGGAAGAGTGGGTTCTGATTAATAATAGCTACATTGTCAAAATGTGCTGGTATGAAAGGAAGTGTATTTTTACTGTGCTGTGATGTAAAGGTTTAAATAATTGGGATCTAAAGCAATGGATGAAACACCCTATCTCAACGAAGAATTTCATGAGGAGACTTCAGAGGTTAATAGGAGAGACATAAGTGTAAGTTTAAACACAAAATTAACTGGGATGGAGAGATAGAAACTTATGGAAAAACTGTGTTGCTAAGTTAAGACTTGTTTCATTGGACTATATAGAAGAGATCTCTCTTTCCTGATCTTGTCTTTTAGTTGACATTCCTGAAGGGCATGCTTGGCATTAACTAGCAAACACTTTCAAAGTCCAAGGGTATTTTGATGGATGTTCCCCTTACCATAGTAACTTAGGCTGCACTAGGGGGAAGGAGGACTGTCACAGCAACATAGATGGAAGCCCAGTCATTTAACACACAAAGTTGTATGGAAAAAATGTTCTTTCAATTGTAAAGAAGTTCAATAGCTCAAAACTTTCTCTAGAATTAATTAAAATAGTTTTCCTTACCATCAACCAAATGCATAGGCTTAGTCTCATAAACTGGTAGGGGACAAAATCACTAGTGATGTAAACAGGCTCAACTCGATTATGTTCATTGGAGTTACATTCATTTATACTACTATCAAGTTTGGCCCCTCCAGATCATCAGGATGGAGAAAGGGGAAAGTTTTAAACAAATACTAGGGGATATTCATGGAAACTGAAGGTTCTATTAACAGATATCTATATTTGCACCAAAACATGTTGTACTGATCCAATCAAGAAACAGATATGATCATATGTGACCTATTTCTCTAATCAGAACTAATGAATACATTTCAAATTTCAAATACTGAATACTTGCAAGGAAACACTCAATCTACAGACCAGCAATTATTTGAGAAGTGTTAGCAAATAATTTTGAACAACAATTAACATTGAGAATCATAAGCTGCAAAGAGACAATTACTGAACAAAAGGTCTAAATTAATTGAATAACATTATATAATCTTTCCTACAAATTATGTGCTCTAAAAATTGTCTGTGGGAAATGTAGATCTTAAAGGAAAGAGGAAACATATATTTCTGGAGCCTTAAAAATCCATCTGTGCTTCAAGAAGGCAGGATAATTTTTTTTTCCCCCTTAAGAACTCTATATTATTAGGTGGCAATAGCCTGCAAGGCGGGAAATTTCCTGTAGGAGAGGTGTAATTCTAAAGTTCCAGGAGTATTTGCTGCACTCAGGGTAAGGCTGCATAGACTAATTCACAGCTTCATAGACATAAGAAGTGGCAAAGACCAGTTAGGTCACCTAGTAATGGAGCTTCTGGTACTGTAATAGTAGTTTTATGGAACAACAGCTAGCAAGGTACGGGATAAAGTAGAGATTATGACTTTGGTCCCAAAGTCAAACAGCTAATTTAGAATCATAGAATATCAGGGTTGGAAGGGACCTCAGGAGGTCATCTAGTCCAACCCCCTGCTCAAAGCAGGACCAATTCCCAACTAAATCATCCCAGCCAGGGCTTTGTCAAGCCTGACCATAAAAACCTCTAAGGAAGGAGATTCCACCACCTCCCTAGGTAACCCATTCCAGTGCTTCACCACCCTCCTAGTGAAAAAGTTTTTCCTAATATCCAACCTAAACCTCCCCCACTGCAACTAGAGACCATTACTCCTTGTTCTGTCATCTGCTACCACTGAGAACAGTCTAGATCCATCCTCTTTGGAACCCCCTTTCAGGTAGTTGAAAGCAGCTATCAAATCCCCCCTCATTCTTCTCTTCTGCAGACTAAACAATCCCAGTTCCCTCAGCCTCTCCTCATAAGTCATGTGCTCCAGCCCCCTAATCATTTTTGTTGCCCTCCGCTGGACTCTTTCCAATTTTTCCACATCATTCTTGGACACAGTACTCCAGGTGAGGCCTCACCAATGTTGAATAGAAGGGAATGATTACGTCCCTCGATCTGCTGGCAATGCCCCTACTTATACAGCCCAAAATGTCGTTATCCTTCTTGGCAACAAGGGCACACTGTTGACTCATATCCAGCTTCTCGTCCACTGTAACCCCTAGGTCCTTTTCTGCAGAACTGCTTCCTAACCATTCGGTCCCTAGTCTGTAACAGTGAATGGGATTCTTCTGTCCTATGTCCAGGACTCTGCACTTGTCCTTGTTGAATCTCATCAGATTTCTTTTGGCCCAATCCTCTAATTTGTCTCGGTCCTTCTGTATCCTATCCCTACCCTCCAGCGTATCTACTCCTCCTCCCAGTTTAGTGTCATCCGCAAACTTGCTGAGAGTGCAGTCCACGCCATCCTCCCTATCATTAATGAAGATATTGAACAAAACCGGCCCCAGGACCGACCCTTGGGGCACTCTGCTTGATACCGACTGCCAACTAGACATGGAGCCATTGACCACTACCCATTGAGCCCGACGATCTAACCAGCTTTCTATCCACCTTATAGTCCATTCATCCAGCCCATACTTCTTTAACTTGCTGGCAAGAATACTGTGGGGACCGTATCAAAAGCTTTGCTAAAGTCAAGGAATAACACATTCACTGCTTTCCCCTCATCCACAGACCCAGTTATCTCGTCATAGAAGGCAATTAGGTTATTAAGGCATGACTTGCCCTTGGTGAACCCATGCTGACTGTTCCTGATCAGGTTACAAAGTAGCAGCCGTGTTAGTCTGTATCCGCAAAAAGAACAGGAGTACTTGTGGCACCTTAGAGATTAACAAATTTATTTCAGCATAAGCTTTTGTGGGCTACAGCTCACTTCTTCAGATGCAGATCACTCCTGATCACTCTCCTGATCACTTTCCTCTCCTCTAAGTGCTTCAGAATTGATTCCTTGAGGACCTGCTCCATGATTTTGCCAGGGACTGAGGTGAGGCTGACTGGCCTGTAATTCCCCGGATCCTCCTTCTTCCCTTTTTTAAAGATGGGCACTACATTAGCCTTTTTCTAGTGATCCAGGACCTCCCGCAATCACCATGAGTTTTCAAAGATAATGGCCAATGGCTTTGCAATCACATCCGCCAACTCCTTTAGTACCCTCGGATGCAGTGCCTCTGGCCCCATGGACTTGTGCTCGTCCAGTTTTTCTAAATAGTCCCGAACCACTTCTTTCTCCACAGAGGGCTGGTCACCTCCTCCCCATACTGTGCTATCCAGTGCAGCAGTCTGGGAGCTGACCTTGTTTGTGAAGACAGAGGCAAAAAAAGCATTGAGTACATTAGCTTTTTCCACATCCTCTGTCACTAGGTTGCCTCCCTCATTCAGTAAGGGGCCCACACTTTCCTTGACTTTCTTCTTGTTGCTAACATACCTGAAGAAACCCTTCTTGTTACTCTTAACATCTCTTGCTAGCTGCAACTCCAAGTGTGATTTGGCCTTCCTGATTTCACTCCTGCATGCCTGAGCAATATTTTTATACTCCTCCCTGGTCATTTGTCCAATCTTCCACTTCTTGTAAGCTTCTTTTTTGCATTTAAGATCAGCAAGGATTTCACTGTTAAGCCAAGCTGGTCGCCTGCCATATTTACTATTCTTTCTACACATCGGGATGGTTTTCTCCTGCAACCTCAATAAGGATTCTTTAAAATACAGCCAGCTCTCCTGGACTCCTTTCCCGCTCATGTTATTCTCCCAGGGGATCCTGCCCATCAGTTCCCTGAGGGAGTCAAAGTCTGCTTTTCTGAAGTCCAGGGTCCGTATTCTGCTGCTCTCCTTTCTTCCTTGTGTCAAGATCCTGAACTCAACCATCTCATGGTCACTGCCTCCCAGGTTCCCATCCACTTTTGCTTCCCCTACTAATTCTTCCCGGTTTGTGAGCAGCAGGTTTAGAAGAGCTCTGCCCCTAGTTGGTTCCTCCAGCACTTGCACCAGGAAATTGTCCCCTACACTTTCCAACTTCATAAAGAAATTCATCATTTCATTGTTTTATTAATTTAATACAGCTTAAAATTAACAACTTTTGTTTACTAATTGTTATGTAGGTGCAGTTAGCCAAATGTATACCTACCACAGCAAAACTGACAAACTCTTTGATCCAGAAAAAGATCAAGAATCCTTTTGTGATTCTCAAATATAAATGGCTGACTTCTCCTGATGTGTGACTTGCATTGTGCTGACTGGTTTGAAAATCTCCTGAAAATGTGCTGTTTGGGACACCTATACTATCACCAAAGAACAAGCAGACTTCAAGCATGACATTTCAGGAGCAGGTAAGCATGGGGGCTGATGTAGAATATAATTACTTCTGATTAACCTGAACTGCTGCTATATTTAACCTTCAGTCTATAAAAATACAAACTAAGTAAACAGCTTTTCTGTATAGCCAAGCTAGAATTGAAGTTCTTCTCTATTGCCTGTAGGTGTTTCCAAATGCAACTGGTTCATGAATGTTATCAAATATTTTTCATAGGCTCCCGGGCTTTGAGTGAGGCGATCCTGGTTGCAGACAAGCACTCTCAGTGCATCCACTGCCTCAGCGAGGGCCACATGCTACAAAAGTATTCCCTCTGCCAGCAGCTCTGACCGAGATCCCACAAGGCCAGATAGCGGTGCCAAAAATTATTTTCATGGAGGCATCTCTTCAATCTCGACCTCTGACTGATTGAGAGTCTCCCCCACAACCACAACCTTTAATCTCAAAGGATAGTGGGTTGAGGAAGCGGTCTGAGAACTTCTCTCATAACTCAAAAAAGAGAGTGGGAAGTCCCCTCAGCAAGCCTTGGGATAGCCATAAGTGATTACCATCTCACTCAGTATCCTCAGCACCAAGACCATCCGGCACCCACGCCTTACAGTGACCGTTGGTATCCAGTACTGCTGTCAGGCCCACGGAAACTTTGAGCACAGGCAACAAATTGTAGGCCCCAAAAGATAAAGGCAAACACCCTACAAAGATGCTCCCGGAATATGAGTTGACCTTGGTACTGTCAGCGACAATAGTTTGCCCGGCACCTGAGACACCAGTACAGACAAGGTCTCCATATTGCAGTCACTGCCCCTGTCACCGGGATGATCAGTAGTGGTGAATTCCATCAGACCAGAGACCTGTGCATGTCGGAGGCACCCAAGTCTCTGCCCCTTGATACTGACTTTACTAGGCATGGAGGATATCCCTGGATTCATGCCATGCCCCTCCACTGTCTAGTGAGCGGTCAGACAGTGAGCCATCAGAGATATCACAATACTCCTTCCAAGCTACGTATGAGACCCACTATCAACAGGGTCCAGGAATGTTCCCACAGATGGAACCACCACCATCTTGGTATGGCCACCTCCACCAGGCCCTATGCCAGCACAATGGCCATACTGGGACCCTTGGGCGGCACACTGACAGCCTGCCTCACAAGCAGCAAGCATCGCCCGACAACCTCCCAGCACGGTCCTTTGGCCATGGCATCTAGGGCCTCAGAGCCTCAGGAAAGAGGAACAAGTATCTGACACAGAGGAGGATGTAACACCTAAGGCCATATCATCTTCATCCCTGGACGAAGCAGTCATGCCTTCGTCTATGACAGACAACTTCTGTCTTTTCCAGGAGCTGGCAAAAAGAGTAGCGGATATCCTTCACATACCACCGGAGGAGGTAAAGGATGCACACCACCAGCTCATTGATATCTTCCACTATTCGTCTTCCTTTAAAATCGCCCTCCCAATTAATGAAGCCTTCTTCATCTCTAGCTAAAAAGTTGTGGCAAACCCTGGCATTAGTAGTCCTGATGTGCAAGTGTGCAGACAAGAAATATTCTATCCCCATCAAAGAATCACAGTTCCTTTTTCTTCTGCTTACCACCCAACTCTATCATGGTGGATGCCGTGAATTCCCATGGCCGACAACACCATTCCAGGGCAATGCCCTATGACAGGGATCGGAAGTGCCTTAATATCTTTGGCAGGAAAACATATTCCTCAGCCACTTTACAATTCTGTATTGCCAACTATCAGGTGCTCATGGCAAAATACGATTACACGAATTACAATAAGCTGAATGACTGTATTGATAAGCTGCCAGAGAGTCATCCGGAATCCTTCAAGGTCATCATTCAGGAGGGACAGTTAGTTTCAAAAACATTGCTACAGTCAGCCCTCGATGCCACCGACACAGCAGCCAGGTCCATCTCCATTGCTGGGTGATGAGATGGCTCCACTTATTATGATTCCCAAAGGAGGTGCAGACCACCGTGAAGGACCCCCCCCCCCTTTGAGGGTGTGAAGCTCTTTGTGGAGAAGACTGACACCCCCCTTCATACCTTGAAGGATTCCAGGGCCGCCCTCAGTTTGCTGGGAATCTCTACACCTGGCAAAAAAGACACTTTAGCCCCCAGTCCCAACACAAGCCATATAAGACTAAAATCCTAAGGCAGCGCCACTATGAGCCGCAACAAAAAAAGGGAAAATTCCCGAGATGCAATCCAACCGGTTGACAATCTTCGAGCCCCCTGCCTCTAAATTCCACTTTTGATAGGCAGGTTGAGGAGCCGCAAGATCACTCCCTGTAACTGACTATGATTATGAACCCATTTGGCCACCATTTGGAAGTGTTCTGCAGTGCCTGCGAGCATATAACTTCAAACAGATGGGTCTTAGAGATTGTCCGATCTGTATACTTTATCAGTCTATTCCCTCCACAGCATCCTTCCCCCTCCCTCTTCAGAGACCCTTCTTACAAGAATCTACTATGACAGGAGATAGATTGATTCCTCCAGCTAGGAACTATAGAATCTGTATCTCAACATCTATGAAGCAAGGGGTTCTCCTTTTCTTGCTTCCTAATACCCAAAAGAAAGGGAGGTTGGCAACCCATACTGGACCTCAGAGCTCTCAAAAAGTTTATCAAAGCTCAGAAGTTCAAGATGGTCACCTTATCAATGATCATTCCATCGTTGGAACCGTGAAACTGGTTTTAGGCCTTTGGCCTACAGGATGCCTACTTTCATACTTATATACTACCGGCTCACAGACGATTTCTCAGATTCACTCTTGGACATGACCATTACCAATACAGAGTCCTCCCCTTTGGACTCTCATCAGTCCTGAGAGTATTTTCCAATGTTCTCTCAGTAGTAGCTGCTCATTTACGCTCATAAGGAATAATGATCTACCCATACCTGGACAATTGTCTTCTCAGAGTCAACTTATTATAGGAGGCTCATAGAGCCATCAACACTACAATACACTTGTTTACAGAAGTAGGCTTACAGATCAACATCCAGAAGTCGACCCTCATGTCATTGCGACTCCTGGAATTCATAGGGGACAATCTGGACACTCTATAGGCCAAAGCCGCCTTACTTCAACACAGGTTGCTATCCATGGTCTCACTCATAGACACGACTCAACGCACTCCACAAATACCAGCCAGACTCTTCCTCCAACTGTTGGGGGCATATTGCGGTAGGCATGGCAGTGATACTACACACCAGACTCCACATGTGATGCCTCCAACTATGGTTCAGTTTGGGCTACAGACCGACCAGGGACAGGTTGGACAAACCTCTATCACTACCTACCAGGATCAACAACTGCATAGACTGGTGGAAGGATCCAGCCAATGTGTGCAAAGGGATCCCATTCTCATTGCTCCTTACCACCAACACGTCACTCACACAGTGACATTGCTCACATTTAAACTGCCTCACTATGCAAGGCAAATAGTCACCTACAGAGATGTCTCTACACATCAATCTTCATGAAATGAGAGTGGTCAGGAATGCCTGCTCCCATTTCCTCCCGCTGATAGGAGGATGACATACAAAGATCCTAACAGACAACATAGCCTGCATGTTCTACATCAACCGCTGGGGGCGGGAGGGGATGTCACCCTCCCTATGCACAGAAGCAATGAAGCTATGGAACTGGTGCATCTCTCACAACGTCACTTTGTCCGCGAATTACCTCCCGGGCACGCAGAACTTGATAGCAGACAACCTCAGTCACAAATTCCCACACGATCACGAGTGGGAGATGCACCCGTCAGAACTCCACGACCTGTTTACACAAGACGTGCTTAACCTAAATCCAAATATAAACAACTTAAATCAATGGCTTGATTTTTTTCAGCCACCACAGCAGCAGCAATAGCAACTTCTAGGAGAAGGTAGATATAAATAACTTTCACTTACAAGATTTTGTGAGGGCACAACATTTCAACAAGGGGGTTGGAAACTTGAAAAAGGGGAATAGTGACAACCCAAATTTCAGACATTCAAGCTGCATTAAGGTATTCGTAAACTTCAACTGCATTTTGCAGACAGCTGTGAGGTACATAAGTGCGACAGTGTAGGAATAATGTCAGTTTCACTTCAAACATTTGATTAATTATGTCTTTGAAATTTTCCAAATTGTAGTTATCACTGGGCATTTTCACATTCTGTGTATAAACATTTAAGCCCACATCCTAAAAGGTATAAGCACCTAACTTCCACTGACATCAGTTGAAGATACCTTCGAGGATCTGGGCCTTATTCAGCTTTCATAGATTCAGCATACAATCATCTAAATCTTGTTATCATCTGATAAGGACTTCATATGCTTGTGGGCTCCTTCACCAGCACAGGAAAGAACCAGTGTCATACCTAAGTCTCTTTCAGGGAACAGTTCATTATTCAAATAAAAAAGTCACAAAGTAACACAAAACAAAGCTATACCCATGAAAAAAAAAAAAAAAGAACCTGTTTGCAGAGGCCCCCAAAGCCTTTCCCCTGGCATCTCATTTTGTCCTGGAAAAAAAGACACACCCCTTCTTTTAGCCCCTGCTGAATCATGTGACTGGCAGGCAGACCTTAACTCTTTCTTGGCTGTTTTATCCTGTCCAAGCGTCAGTATTTATAAGTTCCCCTAGTTACTCTAGTGAATATAAAATCTCAATATGAAACTTTCCTGGTGGTTTATGTATGCCCGACTGGATTACTGGTAGATTGCTACTGGGCTGTGAAGAAATCTTAATTTTTCTACTGGGATAAGAACTCCATTCTATATCTATATCCACTTTGTCTTACAAAACCACTCACTACCGCCGACTAGAACTGGAGATAATATATCTTCTTCATAAATGAAACATAATTTGTCAACGGAAACTCTCATATCAATCAATAAAACTGTATTAAAAGAATGCTAAGGCTGCACAGTTGCGCATTTGAAAGTCAGGAAATGACAACGTTGAAGCTATCATACCCTTTCTCAGATTACACAGTACGGTACTCTGTCATTTTTCTCTATAAACCAACCTGCACATGTGTAGCATGTTGAAATAAACATGTACTGCACTATGTATTTCTGAAATTCAGTACCCTAAAATCATTTGTTTGGTGAACGGGAGTCCTCATGGGTATATATGGATGCTCATCAGTGCATTAATCTGCAGGGAATTAGAATGGAAAACTGTAGGCAATGTTGTATACATAGCTGCCACAAAAACTGCATCTATAATTCTCATTATGATGCATCAGAACCAATCACTCAACATTTTAGGCTATCTTTGGAGCATATCTGAGTCTTATTTTTCATGCATTTCAATTCATTTACTTAGATGCTGTTGACAATCTCCTCCATCATCACTTGTTTATAGATAAGATGAGAGCATGCCCAGGCCATTTTGCAAAAGAGCAAAGCTAGTCTTTGAGTTATGAGAAATTAAGCAAAGCTGAATTTCCCTAACTGACTGGACAGCTTGAATGAAAGAACTGGCATCCTGTTCACAGTTTATATTCTTCATTTTTACTTTAACTAAAACTTTGCCATAAAGAGTACTAAGACTGGAAACATGGCTGAACACTTGTGTTTTAGAACTTCAGTGCAACACTTATTTTTGTCTTAGCTATTTTCAAAATCCATAATAGTGATTTTTTCACAGAATCATATAATAGTAATTTGACACACTGTACGAAGTAGGCTACATTAATTAACTTCCTGCTAAGACCCATCCCACACAGTGAAGAGCGTAGATTTAAATTCTGTTTGTTCAACTGGCTCCCAAGTTTCCATCACCTTACTCATATTGAGTAGCATATGTGGGTAGTGTCACTCACACAGTGACATTGCTCACATTTAAATGGCCTCACTACGCAAGGCAAATGGTCACCTACAGAGATGTCTCTACACATCAATCTTCATGAAATGAGAGTGGTCAGGAATGCCTGGTCCCATTACCTCCTGCTGATGTGATCCTCCTATCAGACAACATAGCCTGCATGTTCTACATCTCAGTTCCCACTGGCCACGGTTTGCTGTTCCAGGCAAATGGGGGAACATCCCTCGGCCCGCGCCACTTCCCGCAGCCCCCATTGGCCTGGAATGGTGAACTGCAGCCAGTGGGAGCTGCGATCAGCCAAACCTGCGGACACTGCAGGTAAACAAACTGTCCTGGCCCGCCAGCAGATTTCCTTGATGGGCCATGTGCCAAAGGTTGCCGATCCCTGTACTAGACGCTATTGCTTTGCTGTTACAGAATGCAATATGTTCGGGGGCGGGGGGCAGAGGGGAAAGGCTACAGAGCCATGCTTCTCCACTAACATTGCACATTACATTATGTGTAATCTTCAGCAACAAACAACAATAATGACTTAGAGATGTCCTTCTAATAAGAAGTTGTTGTTTCTCCATAGACAGCACATCTGCAACAGAAAGCCTGTTTAAGCCTTGTTAATTTTGTATTCCTTTTGGGATCTACATATTGGATTTTTCCCATGTAAGTATCTCACTCAATGCTATAAAAACTCAAAAGCATGTTAATTCTTTACAGGCTGTATTTTCAAAGTGAGCTTCAGCCATACCTCTTATCTTGAAAGCTCAAGTTTGCAAGCACATTCAATAACCAGCACAAATGATTAAATTTAGCTATCTACCATTAACTACCTGATTTGTGGGTGGAAACTGTTTACACAAAAAGCAAAACATGCACTTTCATTTTTATTTTAGATGAAGTAACACAACAGAGCAAATAATAAATTGTCATGAGAGCAGAATGTGTCCCACTCCTTAAGATTTCCTTATTCTGACTCACCTCAAAGCCCTGCCCCACAGCAGAAAGGTAAGTAGACTGTTTACATGTAAAGATGCAGTGCACAGAAAACAGGATCATAGCTATATACACCAGATTCCTCCATAATTATTTTGCAAGGTTATGGATTGTCTACAAGGGGAGACCCAGGAAAATTAATCTGAATTAACTAAAGGTGTGAATTTACTCTCCTGGAGGTCCCCGTGTAGACAAGCCCTACTTTCTAGAGCAGCTACACCTATATTTCAACTGAAGGCACCTATGAGAGAGGACACATTTGGTACCTGCTCTTCATATTCACTCTGAGATTCACTCACTACAGGACCATTTTCATTTATCGTGTATTTTCAGAGCAATTAAATCCTCAAGAAAGCATACAGTTCTAATTCAAGATATTGGGAGATGCACATGCACATCTGAGGTCAAAATTTGATTCTGAAAGGCTCTCTGTTATGCTTTTTTTTAAGAAAAAGAAAGGACCACTTCCAGTGTTTCTCTTACTGATTTATAGCATTGCTATCTAATGATTACAAGAGGACGTTTTAAGCCTCAATGGTGCAACAATAGTGCAACTAATATACTGCAAATGTGCTCTGAGATTTATCTGAGCTAGACTCTTAACATGTTTAGAATGTATTCCAAGACACATCTTACTGCTTGGCGTGAGGGGCAATTCCACTTCGAATCTGGTCATTATAACAGGAGGCTATGAAAGTGGAGAAAAGGCAGTGTTATGCTCTATTATTGTAACTGAAAAAATGTACATCAGGTTATTCAGATATTACAGCGGTGGGCAGTTATGGAATGTGTATAATAATCAGTTACACCCTGATGTGGGAACTATGAACTAAATACACCATTTATATATTTCAATTAATTTTAAATGTGCCTTTCATTTTCTCTGTACAGTAATATGGACTAATTCAGACTTACAGAAGTGCTTTGAGAATCTTGGTTTTAAATTTGGGAAGATCAATGTAATAAAAAATGTAAAGATCTATTGCTAAATTCTGTCCTAATTTAGAACCCATGCAATCCCACAGAAGGTAGTGGTGAATCCACAGGATGTATGCTGGGGTAGAATTTGGTCCTTATTATATAAGTATGCACTAATTAATTTATTTTGCTGAGTTGTACAAAATAGAGTTTAGGGAAGAAATGTTGTTTCCTATGAGTTACTTGTTTGTGGTAGCATCCAGAGCTACTTCTACACTCCCCATCAGGATTGGGGTCCCTTTGTGCTGGGCCCTGTACATACACAAGATGTTCTCTGACCCAAAGATGTTACAGGCTATATGAAAAAGACAGATGAAGCGTGAAGAGAGGGATTGAACTATACAGTTATAGTTTGTATCTTAAAGTGTAGGTCACTACTGTAGCTGCAGTTTGGCAAGAAGAGACTGAGATCTTTACCTCTGCCAATACTGGATGAAATACTGACATTCCTCACTTGGCACTAAAACATTCTAAGCTTTTACTCTCCGCTCTAACAAACAGCTGAACTGAATTCACAGGCTACTATGGTGTGATGGTAGTGATCTAGCTTTTCAGCAGTTTAGACTGAGGACTAGAAGCAAGTGTATATGTGTCAGTAAAAGACAGTTCTATGAACACCTGCCATATAGATTATCAATGAAATATACAAAGTATTATTATTCTCCTATTATATTACCTGGTTTGTTGTTGCCCAGCTACCTGTCTTTGTGAAATACGTGGCGGTTGAAGGAAGCTTTCTAGGTGGAGCAAGAGAATAGAATAAAGTGAAAGAGGTTCTTTGAATAAAATGTCTGTGGCAATATATAGCTCAGACACAAGTGATATGGTCTGATCCCCATTTGTATGTCTTCCAGTTGAGAATTTCAAGAAAAAAGTGTTTTTAGCAAACAGATGTTCTAACAGCTAATTATTATTTTAATTTATTTTATTTTTACTTTTAATGGCCAGGCATACAGAATGAACGAGTATGGCAAGAGATCCACGGACTGTCATGCAGTGCTAAATGACAGAAAGTACAATATTCTCTTTGAACAGTTTGGAATCCTTTTATCTAGTTTAGAGAAAGCATTTATATAATTTTCATATCAAAGACTGACTGAATAATTGAATAAGGATTTGACAAAAAGACTATTAGGACAGGTAAAAACTAGACCAATAATATTTGTTAAAAAAATGATCAGCCCAACTTTGGGGACATCATGAAAGATTAAGCACAAACATTTGTCAGTCAGACAAATAAAAGAAACAATGCATTTATTACTGCTATGCCTGGAAATTATGATTAATTTGGGGCCAATGTAAAATTTTAAGAAATACAATGATTAAAATTATTTCTATATACAGCAATTTGTGAAAAAAGATCTAAAATATGCTCTTGTTAAAATTCATAAAATATTTTAATGAATATTGAAGTATGTAACTGAAAACAAAATCAGAGGAAGTGCTGTATGCAGTGTTAATGATGTATTTTCTGGTGTAATCACATAATTATTCCAGCTGTTAAAGATTTTCTACTCATGGGTACTAAGTAGCCCCTAATATCAATGTCAGAGAATACTGTATGTGGCAGATGTTTGCTCATGATTTTTTTTTTTTAAAGATTCTTCATAATTGCACATAGAAGCTTAAGTTTTTGTTTTATCAAACTCTGACAGATGTATGAAATTACTCTGCTTGACTTTGTTGCAAACTGCATACATCTGAGAAGGTTGAAAAATGTTTTTGAATATTCTTTCCATTCACAATATTGTTTTGTGGAACAGATTAACATATTTCTACATTGTGAAATACATTTTCATGAAGACAGGCTTTGGGGTTTTGTAACCTGAGAAGCTGACTTTTTTTTTTTTTTTAAAGAAAGTGAATGTAC
Source organism: Emys orbicularis (assembly GCF_028017835.1). Classification (NCBI taxonomy): domain Eukaryota; kingdom Metazoa; phylum Chordata; order Testudines; family Emydidae; genus Emys; species Emys orbicularis. The sequence continues at coordinate 148,164,192 of NC_088684.1, read as the reverse complement.
AGCAGACAAAGGGTTAATGGATTACCCTAATCAATGTTTCTATACAGATATGTAATTCCTGTAGGTAGGCTTTGAACAGAAAGGATATAGATATCGTGATTCAGGTTTGCAGACACCTCTATAAAGATTTTTTTCAGCACATACCCCTGGGGCAAATTTTGTCCTGCTTCCAGCACAACAGAGAACCCAGTCATTGATTGCTTTTGTTCATCTGTATGTTTTGGACTTCAATGGATGAAGAGAGTAAAGACTCCACCAACTCATGAAAAGTCATCAGTGACACTTTTGTACTAGGCCTGGCGTATGCTTTTCAGATACCACTCTTGGAAGCAATTTGTAGGGGAGAAACCTCAGTATTCATGCAGAAATGATGTTAATACAATTATTATATCTTTTAAAAAAATATTAGGTCATTATAAACTAGTTTGCATCTTTGCTGACTTTAAAGACATACCTACGGTATACCAGATTGCTTTAAAATATAGCAATACTTGTGTATGTTTTTAGTTAGTTAGCGTGTTATAAAAATATTTAGGCTGGTTAAAAACATTTCAGGCAGCTTCTGTTTCTATCTCCAAAGGACAAGCAAATGTAAGAATGATAACCCCTCCTTTCCCATAAAACCATATTTATTACTCCTATGAATATTATACAAACTCAGAAAAGTGGTGTTTTAAAACTTACCTTGCTTTAATCTGTATACTATTTTCTTTTGTACTATATTTAAAAGATTGGTTATTGAAATTTGTGCTTTGTACAAAATATTTAATAGAAGTTGAAGTGCTATAACATACAGATTGTAACTCAAAGGACCATGGGTCAAGAAACAAACCCCTAAGAGTGTTTTATGTAGACCATACCAGTTGGTACCAATGTAATCCTTATAGCAAGAAACAAACAATGTAAACCATTCATGTTTTAGGAAAAGACTTGATTGTGAAGAGGAATGTAGGGCATTACATACAACCGTGCAGAGCATTAAATATAATGGTGCAGTGGGCTTTTTCACTTCTTCCCCCCCCCCCCAAAAAAAACCCCTTCTAAGTAAACTTGCACAGAAAATTCTAGAAATATACTTGTTGAAATAAATGTTATAATTACTCTAAAACTTCATTCAGAAAAGCTTCTAGGGGAAAAAAAGCATGTGAAGGTGGAAATGTTTCAGACCTTTTGCTTATTTCTTCAGTGTTGAAATGGCAAACACCTTTGTGAAATCATACTTTCAAATATGTTAGCTAAATGCAAAGATCTTAATATAATTTTCCAATATCATTACTATGTAAATGGTAAAATGCTTTATGTACCTGCATGGAATCGAATGACCTTAAAATAATTGTTAAAATAATTACTAATGTAAGAATCCATTTAAGTATAGAATATTTATATTAATGGGGAATTAATAGTGCTCGAACAATTCCCTCACCGAAATGAGGAAGACAAGAACCATCTAAATTGGTATCAACAACTTCTTTAATAACTATTTCAGCTAAAAACTTTAAGAGTTATTTAATTTTAAAAAACTGTTTGAGAAATAAAAATGTTTTATATAAAAACCAGGAGTTTTTGGAGTTTTTGAAAATAGAATTTCATTTCCTGTTGCACTCTAAAAAAAATTGAAGGAATATTTCAGAAAATGAATTGAATTGAATAAAAAGAAAAAGTTAAACTCTAACTTTAAGAGGTTATCTGGGACTTTCCTGCCACAAGAATAACAAAGGCATTTAGAAATATTGCATGTTCATTGAAACAGACTACGTATTCAGAAGATGGTGTCACCTAAGCCAATCCTCAATGCCATGAAGCCAATGAAAAGATAACAGCAACCAATTTGGAATCTAGACAAGCCTACAAGAGGTTCATTTTCCTATAATTTAATGGAAAGAAGGAGAAGAATATTAAAAACTGAAGTGAGCACCAGTAAGTACATGCACACCTTCTGCTACTCTATTTAAACAACATGCACTCCTCCATTTATCCTGGCCATCTCAACAAGCAAGCAGCCATGACATTTAAAAAACCTGAGACGACTCAAGAAACCAACCCAAAGAAAACCTCCCCAAGACTTCAACATGGATTGGTGAGAAGAAATTAATTACTGTAGTACCAAGAGATTAGATTTAAAAACGTTTGTAATAATTTTATTGGAATATGGAAATGCTGTTGTAACTTAAATATGAACAGTTTCTCCTGTTAATTACCAAATGGTTTAGACCATGAGGAAGACCAAAGACAGGGTAGGCCCACTGCTTAGTGAAGAGGGAGAAACAGTAACAGGAAACTTGGAAATGGCAGAGATGCTTAATGACTTCTTTGTTTCGGTCTTCACCGAGAAGTCTGAAGGAATGCCTAACATAGTGAATGCTAATAGGAAGGGGGTAGGTTTAGCAGATAAAATAAAAAAAGAACAAGTTAAAAATCACTTAGAAAAGTTAGATGCCTGCAAGTCACCAGGGTCTGATGAAATGCATCCTAGAATACTCAAGGAGCTAATAGAGGAGGTATCTGAGCCTCTAGCTATTATCTTTGGAAAATCATGGGAGACGGGAGAGATTCCAGAAGACTGGAAAAGGGCAAATATAGTGCCCATCTATAAAAATGGAAATAAAAACAACCCAGGAAACTACAGACCAGTTAGTTTAACTTCTGTGCCAGGGAAGATAATGGAGCAAGTAATTAAGGAAATCATCTGCAAACACTTAGAAGGTGGTAAGGTGATAGGGAACAGCCAGCATGGATTTGTAAAGAACAAATCATGTCAAACCAATCTGATAGCTTTCTTTGATAGGATAACGAGTCTTGTGGATAAGGGAGAAGCTGTGGATGTGGTATACCTAGACTTTAGTAAGGCATTTGATATGGTCTCGCATGAGAGTCTTATCGATAAACTAGGCAAATACAATTTAGATGGGGCTACTATAAGGTGGGTGCATAACTGGCTGGATAACTGTACTCAGAGAGTTGTTATTAATGGTTCCCAATCCTGCTGGAAAGGCATAACGAGTGGGGTTCCGCAGGGGTCTGTTTTGGGACTGGCTCTGTTCAATATCTTCATTAACGACTTAGATATTGGCATAGAAAGTACGCTTATTAAGTTTGTGGATGATACCAAACTGGGAGGGATTGCAACTGCTTTGGAGGACAGGGTCATGATACAAAATGATCTGGACAAATTGGAGACGTGGTCTGAGTTAAACAGGATGAAGTTTAACAAAGACAAATGCAAAGTGCTCCACTTAGGAAGAAAAAATCAGTTTCACACATACAGAATGCGAAGAGACTGTCTAGGAAGGAGTACGGCAGAAAGGGATCTAGGGGTTATAGTGGACCACAAGCTAAATATGAATCAACAGTGTGATGCTGTTGCAAAAAAAGCAAACATGATTCTGGGATGTATTAACAGGTGTGTTCTGAGCAAGACACGAGAAGTCATTCTTCCGCTCTACTCTGCTCTGGTTAGGCCTCAGCTGGAGTATTGTGTCCAGTTCTGGGCACCGCATTTCAAGAAAGATGTGGAGAAATTGGAAAGGGTCCAGAGAAGAGCAACAAGAATGATTAAAGGTCTTGAGAACATGACCTATGAAGGAAGGCTGAAAGAATTGGGTTTGTTTAGTTTGGAAAAGAGAAGACTGAGAGGGGACATGATAGCAGTTTTCAGGTATCTAAAAGGGTGTCATAAGGAGGAGGGAGAAAACTTGTTCACCTTAGCCTCTAAGGATAGAACAAGAAGCAATGGGCTTAAACTGCAGCAAGGGAGGTCTAGGTTGGACATTAGGAAAAAGTTCCTAACTGTCAGGGTGGTTAAACACTGGAATAAATTGCCTAGGGAGGTTGTGGAATCTCCATCTCTGGAGATATTTAAGAGTAGGTTAGGTAAATGTCTATCAGGGATGGTCTAGACAGTATTTGGTCCTGCCATGCGGGCAGGGGACTGGACTCGATGACCTCTCGAGGTCCCTTCCAGTCCTAGAATCTATGAATCTATGTGTCTCTGGAGAGGAGATGGGCTAAACACTGGTAAACAAAGAAATAGTGGTATTTATTTGGATATAAGATTCTTAATATTTGTAATTAGGCAGCCTTAAAACAGCACCTTAAATAGCTTGTTTTAAGGAACTGTTTGAAATATTTGATTTGATTGTATGGGATTTAGTTAAGACTACTTACTTTGTCGAACTATAAACTGGTTGGTTATTAATAAATAACCAACAGGATCCACCTGCCTTTTAACACTTTTATACAGCTATAAACAGCTTAGTTATCTAATAAGACACTAAGACTGAATTCACAATAAATTTGCAAAACAATATACTTTGGCCTTAACTTACCAAATGAAGGACACCCCAAAGGTGGTTCACTCTCAAGGGTGTAATCTCTGTTAAGAACTCATCACTGAGGTCAGGTCTTCACTACCCGCCAGATCGTTGGGTAGTGATCCATCTATCGGGGATCCATTTATCATGTCTAGTGTAGACACAATAAATCAAGGTGGAGGGATAGCTCAGTGGTTTGAGCATTGGCCTGCTAAACCCAGAGTTGTGAGCTTAATCCCTGAGGGGGCCATTTGGGGATTTAGTTGGGGATTGCTCCTGCTTTGAGCAGGGGGTTGGACTAGATGACCTCCTGAGGTCTATTCTATGATTGATATTCTATTCTGTGATCCCCGATCGCTCTGCCGTCGACTCTGGAATTCCACCGCTGCTGAGAGGCGGAAGTGGAGTCAACGGGGGAGTGGCGGCAGTTGACCCCGCGCTGTGAGGATGCAAGGGAAGTCGATCTGAGATATGTCAACTTCAGCTATGCTATTCTCGTAGCTGAAGTTGCGTATCTTAGATCGATTCCCCCCCAGTGTAGACCAGAGCTGAGAGGAATACAGAAGAGATTGCAATGTAAGTGACCACTTCATGTTGTTTTGTTTGAAGTTTTCTTTTCCTTTCTTTAATGATAAAATAGCCATTGTTAATAATTGTGATGATTTTGCTTGGTCTTAATCCTGGTGTCCCCTAACGTATGTACAAGAACCCCAGTGACTAAAACAGTGGGAGTCACACCCCTGAGTAGGTAGTAAGAGAAAAAAATTAGTAAGAGCTGACCTAACTTTATTGTTTCTATAAACTACATAATTGTAGTAACTTTAAAATTCCCCTTTTTCTACAGGAGCCCCACGTTGGGCTGTTGCTGGTATACACTTGTATCACAAAAAGGAAAAGCACTTAAGTCATTGACACCTCACTTTGAGTCTCAATCTCAGAAGCAATAGTACCTTCAAGCTTCTTCTTGTTTTTGCTGTTTTTAATCAACCTTTATGAATGGCTCTGTACTTTGCCTTTTAAAAATATTTATCCCCACTTCAGATACAAACTTATAAGCAGTGAGTTTTCTATATGGTTTATATGTTTGCCATTTCTGCCACAATATTATATAGTACTCAGAAATCAATGTAGTAAAGATCATGTTAAAGTTATTCAGATTTTTAAAGTGTGTGTGTACGCATGTGCACACACACAAAAGTAATCAAATTCAAATGTATGGATCATTTATCCCTTTCCTATTTGTAATATTTTCTTTTCCTGTATGTAACTGTAATTTTAATGTCTTAGAGCCAAATTTTCACTGAAGCCAATAATGGGAGAGGGGTGTGTGTGTGTTTGTGTTCATGTGCACGCACACCTAGAACTAACATTGCAATGAAGACAAGCTATTAGTTGTGCTGCCAGCTTTGTTGTGGTCCCCCATTGACCCTTATTTTATTTCCCATTTAATTTTTTATGTTCAATTGAGTATACGAGTACCACTAAATTGCATTCATTTTATTATTAATAATACATATTTAGTAGTTCTCCAGCATCTTCTTCACAAGGAGCTCCGAGTGTTGAAACACTCCAGTGCAGTAGGTATATATTCTGCCAATTTTATAAATGGGAGTTCGAAGCAGAGAGAGACTGATTTGCAAAGAGTATGCTGGAAGTCAGTGACAAAAATGGAATTAAACCTAGATTGCTAGACTTGTAGTCCAATGGTGTAACCATTAGTCTGTTACTCTCTCCTCCATGTTTGATATAGCCAAACTGCTGTATCCCTCCTTTCTCCTTCACTGTGATTAGTTTGCCAGAAAATGTTTTTGTATTTTTACCACTTTAAAGTTTTAATTCTTGATAGCTTCCCATCTACTCCTGACTAGAGATAAGCTTGAACTAAGGTCACCAAAGGCAAAAGCTCCATATTGACTTGTCATCAGAGTTTACTGCTTAAACCTCTCTTATTGGTCAGATAGTCAAATTGAATCTCAACACTTCAAAAGTTGTGAAATTTTAGGTTTGGATTTGGAATTTGAAGCTCTGAGCTCAAGAACATTTGGATCCAGAATATTGGTTGAGGATATTTTAAAGACAGGAAGTTAGGATGCTTATGTGTATTTGGTATTCAGGATCGGGTTCAGGACCATCTATACTAATGGCAGCACCTAACTGTCTTAGCTCAGTAGTTCTCAAACTTTTGTACTGGTTACCCCTTTCACATAGGAAGCCTCGGAGTGTGACCCCCCCCCCTATAAATTAAAAACACTTTTTATATATTTAACACCATTACAAATGCTGGATGCAAAGCAGGGTTTGGGGTGGAGGCTGACAGCTTGTGACCCCCCCCATGTAATAACCTCGCAGGGGGGTCCCAACCCCCAGTTTGAGAACCCCTGTCTTAGCTTAAGAGCTCTGTTGAGATGATACTGCAGATAATATAACTGCCTTACCTAAGGATGTCCAAACAATGTCTGAAAATATTTTAATTTTCTCAATGGGTAAACTCAAATAAATATGGAATTTGAAACAGCAAATTAATAACAGCAGCCCATGTAGGCATTTGAGAGGAAAGTTAATTTGGTTCAAAATAGTTGTAGATCTGCTGGGAACTACTAATTAGAATTACTACAGTATTCTACTCAATATCTTCATTGTCTCAAATTAAGACTAGCAAAGCAATTAATTTGTTGTGTGTTCTGACTCTCATCCCATAGCACTGAGCAAACTACATCAGGAATAATTTCATTCCTGAAACAGTCACCTCTCCAAAGGGAGGTGAAGTTTAAGACAACTAGTACACAGCACAAGTTATAGTGGTTAGAGGTAATACATTTGGCCAAGGATACCAGGGAAAACTTTTACTTACTCGTAAAAGAAGTGTCCTGAGATCTTTAACATATATGTAGAGCAGAGGGGTGGAGGGAAGCAACAACAATCCAAACTTGTCTTTTGTAAAGATCTCATCCACAGTCAGTAAACTCTATAGAAGTTAAACAAATATTTTCAAATCTATCTATTAATGAACACTCTGAATGGTAGATCAGACTCATAATGGTATTATATCATTTGCATAAGACATACAGGCAAATATCTGATTAATTTTTCTTTCCAGTGTTTAGAAAACAAGCCAATGTATCAGACAAATATGAATCAAATTCCACTTTGGTGAAAGTGGTGTAATTCCTAATGAAGTTATAACTCCCCCCGCCCTTATGCTAGAACTAAATTTGATACAGTACACTGAGGAGAATCTTTTTTCCTTCTATATCATTGACATTACAGAATCCCCAGTCACACTTTCCAGAGGTAGAATTATCAAAGAAAATGAGCTATTAGAATTGACTTTGTTTTACAAATCTTCCTTAAATGAACTTCATGGACCATAACAAGACAGACTATTTTTTGTTGTTGTTTGTACTTTGCTTACAAATATAAAGTAATAAGCAGATTTAATACACATGCATATTAAAGTATCTAGAATAAATGTCACCACATTTAAAATGTACTCAGAAAAAATCTGTCTTCATTGATGTTACAGCAGATGGGTTTCTGGAAAAGATAAGAAGAGCTCAGTTGGAGGTAGACCAGAGGCTATTTTTGTCATCCTTGTTAGAGGGACAGATGATGCCACAGTAACTTTTTAACTAAAATTCACTTAGCCTTGAGTGATGTTTAGCAGAAATCAATTTAGAGTTCAAATGAGTTGAATGCATTTCATGTTTTCAAGGTTGGAATTTCAGCTCTTCATTTTACATTGTGAATTTTCTATTAGTGTATTTATAGTTGAGCGGCAAGGGATTTAACGCTTGTGTTGTTAAATATTGACCCATGTACAAGTGTTTACCAGCACAAATTTAAGTATACAAACATGATATTCAGACACATTGTTAGTCATTAGGAAAAGTTATTCAGAAACCAAACATATTTTATCCCTTCTCCCTAATAAAGTTCTTCAGATTTGTTAAGCTCATGAGCCTAGAGTTATGTTTGATATTAACAGAAAAGTTGAAAATAGGAAAAAAAAATAAGAGAAAGCAAGATAAAGGATGGAAGCTTCTTAAATTTGCTGTGGCCTGTCTCATCAATTTTATGTATTTAGGTCATTTGTGTATAATAGTTAATAATAGAAAACACTATTAGATCATTGATTTCATTCTGTGAAAGGGAAGAATATAGTTCTGTAGTAGAGGACACAGCAGATAAACTGATATTACACTAAACTTGCCAACATTTGGGATTATTATAGGGCTTCACTGTTTGGTGACCACAGGTCCCTTTTCCCCACTGCATTATGTATTATTAATATTCAATACCTGTGATCAAGAATGAGGTTTGCAGGGGTGAAAAAACAGAGAAGAAGAAGTTATTAACATGCATTAATGCCAAAAAATGGATGCCACAGATGCAGTAGGTTAAAACTAGTGAAATGCTGACACACACACACACACACCCATCCTCCCACCATTCCTCTATATGTAGACCTTGGCCTAAATCTTCAAATAGTGAGGGGGAAAAAGATTTTGTAACAACTTTTTCTTTCCCATCAAGTGATCTCTTTTTCAGGTGCACAAATGTGACTAGGGCTGTGAATATTTGTTTGAAGTTTTAAATAAATTGACTTTGTGCTCATGCCCATTTCTTTTTTATTCATTTTGCAAATATTGTAATGAAAACAGTTTACAAGCCAAATCGTTCACCTAAACAGTGAATTTTAAGCCAGGGAAAACAAATCTGGAATCGTGAATATTTAGAAATCTGTAAGAGTTATGCTTATTCAGGTGAGGCACGCACACACACAAAAAATCATGTAACTATAATTCTCAACCCTCAAACCTGCCCATCTGTGATGAAAGCAATTAAAATGTGTGACAAATGACCGAAATGTGGAGCCCCTTTTATGTTACACCATAGTCAGGGCCGGCTCCAGGCACCAGCTTAACAAGCAGGTGCTTGAGGCGGCCAAGGGAGAGGGGCGGTACCTGCGGCAATTCGGGGGTGGCAGGTCCCTCACTCCCTCTAGGAGCGAAGGACCTGCTGCTGAACTGCCACCGCCGATCGCGGGTTTTCTTTGTTTTTTGTTTTTTTGCTTGGGGCGGCAGAAATGCTGGAGCCGGCCCTGACCATAGTATATAATGGTTTGTAGTCCTTTAAAACAGGTTTTATACTATTTTTTCCAGTGCTAATTAATCTGTTTTTCTTAAAGGAAACTGCAAGTGTTTCACCATAAGGACACCCCACTTGAGGAGTCAGCAACAGATTTGAATCATAGCCCTTTAGATCCCCAGCACAGACCTCTACAGCTTGAAATAAAGGAGTGTGGACCTGCAGGGCACGATGGACACTTTGCCAGTGTGCTATAGCACTATTGGCTAGATAGCAATAGAGCATTGGCATTCAGGATTCTTGAGTTATGTTCTTGGCTCTGAGAAAAAAGTGTAGTCTAATGGTTAAAGCAAGATTTGAAATAACAGGCCTAAAAGGGAGTATGGCACTGAGTTGGTAAGATTTCAGTCTGTCACATTAAAGACCTGAGTTCTAGTCTCAACTCTGCCACAAATGACCTTGTGCAATATATTGATTAATTTATGTTTAAACTGGCAGGAGAGATGATAGTTGATTGTCTCCTACAATAAGCTTTGCTTACTAATAAGGGCTATGAAGTGCATGGAAACATATACTGTAGTGAGTTGAAGAACTGAGATTTGAACTCGTTGTCTCCTGAGTCCCAGCTCAGCATACCTTTCCCTAGGCTCATATCCATGGAATACCACTTGATTTGATGGGGCAGTGAAACAAGCAGCCTGACAAAGCCCTGGCTGGGATGATTTAGTTGGTGTTGGTCCTGCTTTGAGCAGGGGGATGGACTAGATGATCTCCTGAGGTCTCTTCCAACCCTAATCTTCTATTATTCTATGATTCAGCTAAAATGTGGATAGGTTCATGTAATCTGGTACTTGTCAGAGCTCTGCGCGTGACCCATGTGTTCAATCAAAGCTACTTGAATTTCAAATACTCATAATGAAGTGCTGTGAACCAAGAAATTATTTTAACAATTTGGATAACAAATGCATTTGAGAAGATCAGGCTTTGATTAGAAACAATTTTCAATCAGGAAAGACAAAAAAAAATCACTGAAAATAAATCCAACAATAATTCTTCACCTGGCTCTTAATGTGGCCTTTCATGGGCCGCAGCATTAACCTAGTAACCAAGAAGGTGACTCATCACTGTCTTCCAGTTGGTGATCTGCCAAGGAAGTGGCATGACTGACACCAGGTTTCAGGTTTCCATTGCTCCTCCCCATCACTTTAGTGAGGAGCCAAGGCAGGAGGAGGCTACCTGTGATGTGACCAAGGTGCACCCTTCACCATCTGTCCCAGCTGTGTGCTAAAAAAAATTCAAAGTTTGCCTCTTCTGGGTCCTGGCTGAGGGGGAGATGGCACCATGGAACCCTGCTGGAACACTCTCTGTCCACAGGGAAGGCAAAGCAGCCCTCTGTGGTGGTGGAGGGGGAGATCCCATGCTTCAGGGACTTGCTATAGGGGTGCCAGGGCAGAAGGAGGTGCCAGGTCATCAACCCACACCAGCCTCGGGCATAGTTGGGGACTACTCCCCAACCCTGATTTCTGTGAGCACTGAGCATGGCTTACTCTGCTCAGCCTGTCAGGGGGGGAGGGAGGTTCTGTGCTTCCCAATCTGCGCCAACTCGCTCGGCGCCTCTCCCTGGGTGAGCTGGCAGCTCCAGGACACTGCCTCCTGGATTCTAGTGCCCATTATCATCCTCTTCTACCCTGGGTCCTGTTTCTCTACAATGGTGAGTACCGTGTGGGCAGGGGTGGCTCCAGGCACCAGCGCTCCAAGCTGTGAGGGCGGTAGTCAGGCCGCCTTCGGCAGCTTGCCTGCGGGAGGTCCACCGGTCCCGCGGCTTCGGCGGCAATTCGGCGGCGGGTACGCCGAAGGTGCGGGACCGGCGGACCACCCACAGGCATGCCGCCGAATCCGCGATACCAGCAGACCTCCCGCAGGCATGCCGCCGAAGGCTGCCTGACTGCCGTGCTTGGGGCGGCAAAATACATAGAGCCGCTCCCGCGTGTGGGAGCAGGATGAGGCAGTGGGGAAGGAAGAGAGATGGGGTAAGATGGGGAAGAGAAGGGGATGAGGGAATGGGGCTTAGGGAGGGGGACAGGAGATAGTGTGGAGAGGAAAGGGCATGGGGCAGAGAGAAGAGAAAGGGAGAGGGGATGTAGGAGTGGATAGGGGTAGGGGACAGTGGGGAGAGGAAAGGGGATGGAGGATGTGGCAGGGGGAAGAGAAGGGCATGACTGCGAGTGCCACCACTGGGGAAGCGTTGCCTCCTCACTTCTGGGTGTCCGGAGTAATGGGGCGGGCATATGTCCACTGACTAGCCACAGCTACGTGTCGCCTCTGGTGGGATGAGCGTGCTCCAGGCTGCAGTGCACACTGGACTGCCTGCACCAGATAGCGCCCTCCTGCCCAAACCCTGCTGGCCATGTCCAGACCTGGAGCACATAGCGCCCACCTGCCCAACCCCTACTGGCCATGTCCAGACTTGCAGCTCACAGCCAGAGCAGGAGGCTGCCCTATAAGTCCTATCTCTGGGGGGAGAGCTGGTGCGGGGTGGAAATTTCTTCCATGGGCGGCTTCCCAACCTGGGTCTCCTATGGCTCAGTGGGTGGGATTGCCCCTGCTCCTGATTGTCTGGGAGCAGGAGTTGAGGGACATGTGCCCAACTGGGCAGCCACAGCAGCAGGGTGGTAAATATATTGCATGGATGCGGCCCACATAACACAGAGAGAACTGCATATGCACCCCACGATGGTAAATAGGTTGAGGACCATTGGGATTCTAATCAGAATATTTTGATATTCGCCTGTGACCTGAGGACTCTCATATTCAGCATCGGCTTAATATGCCTGATGGTTAGGCTTGGAAAGATTAATTTTTTACTCATAAATGTCAGTAAATGTGATTTCACTGTACACACACAAACTGATAAGAAAAAAAATCCATAAATGATAACTGAATGTTACAGATACACAAAGTAAGAAAAATGCTGCTCGAGAACTTAGTAGAGCTTGATTTAAGGATATTTACTTTGTATATTTTGACATATGATGTTGACAATTATTTTTTAATGATTATAAAGCTTTAAGGTTATAAAGCTAACTTTTTGAATCTCAACGTCTGTCATTAAATAATTGTCCATTCCCTCCCCATAATTTCCCGTAACTGTGAAAATTTTAATTGATAAAAATAAAAAAATGTTTAATATAAGCATTGATATTATCCATCAGTAATTATTGAAAAAAAGAAACAAACAAATTCTGCCAACCTTATTAATGGTTTCTGACTCTACTCACAAAAGTGGATACACCCTAGATTTTTATCTTTGTCATGGGGATGGTAATTGGTGATATAATGAACGTACTTCTGTAATGGTGTGATTGCTTTCTCCAGGCAAAGGCCAGGGTCTTTTCTCTTTCCTGATGAGGTGGTGGACTAGTAATGATGATCTGCTCTTACTGATGAATTTCTGATGGATTCTGGAACTCTTACTGAGTTAATTACAATCTTGGGGACCTTAATAAACTACTCTCTGCTTCTGTATTCTCCAGAAGCACCAGTGGCTGTAAATATATTTGCAATTTCATCTGGCTATGGGATTGTGTCCCTTCCTCTGGGATGCACATCTTAATTAGTTAACTATGCCTTTGTCACCTTATGGTTAAATAAGTACATTGTGCTGTAACTAGGTTTACTCTTGAATGGTACACCTCTACCTCGATATAACGCGACCCAATATAACACGAATTTTGATATAACGCAGTAAACCAGTGCTCCGGGGGAGGCGGGGCTGCGCACTCCGGTGGATCAGGCAAGTTCAATATAACGCGGTTTCACCTATAATGCGGTAAGATTTTTTGGCTCCTGAGGACAGCGTTATATCGAGGTAGAGGTGTACTTTGAAATTTAGGATAATGCAGAATACAAATCCCTATCTTTTAGGTAGAACAACTAGATGAGCCCATATTACCCTTGTATTCTGTTCTTTGCACTGGCTGATAGTTTGCTTCTAGGAAAGATTCAAGATGCTGGCTACTGAGCCTTAACTGTTTGAAGCTAGAGCATTACATAGACCACCACAGTCCCTGTGACAGCTGAATTTGGAAATAACACTGGTTATCATAGAATCTCAGGGTTGAAAGGGACCTCAGCAGGTCATCTAATCCAACCCCCTGCTCAAAGGGGGAACTAATCCCCAGACAGATTTTTACCCCAGTTCCCTAAATGGCCCCCTCAAGGATTGAGCTCACAACCCTGGGTTTAACAGGTCAATGCTCAAACCACTGAGCTATCCCTCCCCAAGGGTGGAGTTGTTGCAAGCTCAAGGGCAGGCAGTAGCTCTGGTATTCACTCCCAGTCCCAACAGAAATATCTCTGTGTCTAAGCACTGTTACAGCACTAAGTAAGACACCTGCCTTTACACAAGCTTTCTACTAACTGGAGGATTTTGAATATTTCTGTCATCGTGTTGACTGGCTGAGAATTCCCTGCCTCTGATCTTCTCAGCTCAGTTGCTGTAGTGGATTTGTTTGCAGTATATGGGTCTTTGTTTTGGGGAAATTGGTCTAAGCTGTCTAAATTGTACCTAGACGTGATGGTGATGGGCACATTTAAAATGTTTTATACTCCAGTGTGCTGCAGTATTTCAGGATGACCATGTGATCGCTCTTCAAGTCAACCATGACCAAAAAAAAAAAAAAAATGCTGTGTGGAACGGTTGATGATTTGCTTTTGCTTCCAGGTGTAATATGTCTTTTAAAATCAAATCCTAGTCTAAGCACACAGCCTCAGTGAGCAGACTCTAATGGAGAGCCAAAGTAATCCTTTATTCCAGACTGCATCAACATTTTGTAGCAGCTACTATGGTCTCAGGGGGTAGTAGTCCCCTTGTGACTCCAGAATTCCCATGCCCTGTGACACATCGGGGTGCAGGTCAGTTAGGGTTACCATATGTCTGGGTTTTCCCAGACAAAGCCTCTTTTTGAGGCTCTGTCCAGGGGAGATTTTAAAAATAACAGGAAATGTCCTAGGTTTTATACGGAGCAGAGAAGCTGCAGCTCAGAAAGAGCCCTGATTGGTCCCTCCCCTGAATCTGCAGCTGATTGGTCCATTGCTCTGCAAGCCACAGCTGCTGGATCCCATCCACGCAGGTCCAGGCTTTCAGCCCTGGGGATGGGGTCTCACAGGGCGGCACTGACTGGCTACTGTTGCTTCATCCTGGGCTTGCACCAGCCACCATGACAGGGAGCGGTACTGCCCCCAGTGAGTACCCCCGGCACAGGTACCCCCTCCAGCACCTCCAATAGTACTCTCCCTACAGGTCCCCCTCTCTTCCTTCCCCTCCTTTCCCCTCCCCAGCTTCTTCCCCTCCAGTAGTGTCCTCTTTTTGGGAACCTGAAATATGGTAACACAGTGGATCTTTGTAGTTGTAGATCCTTGTCTTCCCCAAGCCTCCTCTGTACCTGGTGACAATGACCTTGCATGGGGTTCAAATCCCTTGTGTACAGCCCTAGAATCTTGCCTTTTCCCGCCTATGCAGCACAGCCACATTAGTTTAGCTGTTGTCAGGACCCCTTGTGGCAAGGTGGGGAGAGTGGAACATTCTTGCACTTTCTTTTAGTGCACTCATTAAATTGTTCTTTAAAGGCTATTTTTTTCTGGAGGGTTACCTAATGACACTAGCAGCAGAAGTAGTGGTTGTGCAGTTATTTAACTCCAGCTTGGTTAATTAATGCTACAGAAGCAGCAGAGCCTGCATTAAACACACACAGACAGATACACCCTAGACTTCATTAAACCTGAACTATCTGAGGTGAAATGGCCAATCTGAGACTTTCAGGATCCAGAAGAATCTTAATCATTTGCTGTTTGTGCCAATAATGTGAATTTTGTTCCCACACCTTTATGACCCCTCTTTCTAAAAAAATAAGAATCAATCTAAATCTTCGTATTGTGGCAACTCACTTGGTTCCCATGCTTGCATGCGCTTCAATCTCTCATTGGCTTTCAACATTATTTTAGCAGAAGTGGGAATTCAGTCTCATCATGTGGAGTGAGCCTGCTGGGTTAAGGGCATCGAACTCGTGGGTGTGATTGCTTTATTGGGTGGGGAGAACAGCTCCTTATTCCAGCTTTCTGCCTTATCAAGAAACAGTAATTGGTGCCTTACCTTAATACATGAAGTGCTAGAGATTCTTAGGGAAAAGGCTTTTAGTGCTCTGAAAAGCAACATTTGTTTAGTTTTCAAGGGACTTCACTTGCTTTGCAAATCCTGAATGGAGACTTCCCAACTCCATTGTGTGGACACTGATGCTCCTCCTGCTGTGCCTTGCATCACTAACAGCTCAAACTTTCTAAACCAGTGGGTCACTAAATTGCATTTTCCCCTGTTTGTTTAAAAAATAATAAAAAAAATTATCTTTATTTCCAGGACTTTTTACTTTCTCATTTGAGCTTCAGATATGAATTAATGTAATTGGTTTTTAATTTAATGGACAAATTCTTCTGTTACATCTTGTATACCCAGTAGTTATTCTGGCTTACACCAGCATGGCAGAACAAAATTTGGCCCTTAATCTTCTTCCTGAAGGATTAGTTCTGTGGCTTTGAAAACAGTGGATGAAAGCATAAGGTCATTGGCTGGAACATTATGATTATTGTTTCTAGCAATATCTCATAAAAATGTTAAATGTATTTCACATGCATCACCACTTAAAAGATTGTAAAGTCATTGCATTGGAAAGCTGCTATGGATTTCATTCTTCACTGACAAGGAAAACTTGTGATCAAAAAATCAGGAGGTCTGGATGTCAGTCTCTAAAAATGTTCCTGCAAATTTTGCACTAATAAACATTGAAACTGCAAACTTGTATTAGAACATCCAAATGGATATTTGGCGTTGCAAATTGGTAGTTAGATATCTAACTCCCATTTGCATGAATACACACCTTGTATATGTGCACACATACGAATTATGCACATGTAGCAGTTTGTGTGAACAAAAACTTGTTGGCACAATTTTGGAAGCTAGTTTTAGAGAAAAAGCTCTTGGTGTCTAAGTGGGGATGCTTTCTGAGATATGACTTGTAAATCATTCTAAGTGAGATCTATTTGTAATATGTAGGTTGCAAAACTGGTTTCAATAGCATTACATTTAATAAGCAAATATTATATGAAAGACACCAAAATGAATGTATTCTGTGTTTCCTTTCAAACTGCTTTTATGTAGCAAATTGTAACATTTTGTTAGTGTTAGGTGATTTACATTGCATATTTCCAATGTGGCAGCTAGAACAGTACAATTATTTTTAGTATGACAACCGATCTATTGACCTTTCTTCTTGTTATGATTATCCATAGGCTATTCTTTTCCAGACATGAAAAATGTTGCTCCTTAGCTATAACACAGTGATCTTTGAACATCTATGGAAGGTTGTAATGACACACAAAGCTAATAAAATATGTTCACTAAACCATTAAAGGTGGAAAGAATCCCTTTCGTTATCTAGGCCATCTCAAGCCAATACATGACACTTCCAGAATATTTTTCTACTGGTTTGTCTAGACTAGCTTTAATTAAGCATAATTTTTCATCTTTTCAATTTCATTCAATTTCTTCTTGTTATAATCCTTTGTACTTACCAAATTAATTCCTCACCATCCCCACTGTTTATATCTTCCAAATATCTGTAGAACACTACCATGTCCTTCCTTCATAATGGGAAAGCTTAAAAAATATATATTTTGGCTAAGAGATACCTAAGTCATTTCCTTTAGACCCCTGATAATTTTGGTGTGCTTCATCAATAAGAAGTCTCTAATTTGTCAATATCTATCTGGCAGTATTGTATCCAGAACTCAGTACAATAGTCCATGTGTGGTTGCACCAGAATCTTAAACAAGGGGTTACATGTTTGCTATGTGATGTGCTCACTCTTCATATGCAGTCCACAATTATCTTTTTATCTGACATATCACTTTACACATTCTTAACTAATTTGCAGTGTACTAACATCCTTATTATTGGTCTCTTCAAGCATGTCTACTTTTTCAGGCTTCTCCCTTCATTATCTGTGTTTCAAAAATATTTCCCCCAAAATGTGTACTGGCTTCCTTTTTCCATTGTGTTACCTACTGTCCATATTCCTAATCTCTCTAGACTCCTTGGTATTGTTTCTAAGTCTTCCCTAGGGGCTTGTTCCCACAGGCAGCTCTGGTGAGGTGTTAAGCACCCTCCACTCCATTTGAAGTCAATGGGAGTTTTTGTGCATTAAGTGCTTCAGAGATGATCATCAGCAGCTTGTGGGATTAGATTCTAGTACTTTATTTGCAACTCCTTCCAGTTACTATTCCTCCACTAATTCTCTCATTTGTTCAAAGCAATTAAGTAAATCTGGGAAAAAAACTACTTCGAGGCTCTGCTAATTTCTAGCCATCCAGTGATTTTTTCTTCTTCAAAATTTGATCCATTGTTTTACTATCCGGGCCGGCTCCAGGCACCAGCATTCCAAGCAGGTGCTTGGGGCGGTAATCTGCAAGTGTATTTTTGCCGCTCCAAGCGACGCGCCGAATTGCCACCACAGATAGCGGGGGCAGTCCGTGTGCCGTTAGGGCGGCACACGCTTTTCTGTGGCGGCGGCAATTCGGCGGCAGCTTCTATGTTCAGCTGCCCACGGCGGCAATTCGGCAGCTTCTGTCTTCTGGCTGAAGACAGAAGCTGCCGCCGAATTGCTGCCGCCGCGGAAACACAAGTGCCGCTCTAACGGCGCATGGACTGCCCCCGCCGTCTGCGGCGGCAATTCGGCATGCTGCTTGGGGCAGCAAAAACAGTAGAGCCGACCCTGTTTACTATCACCACTTCGGAGAATTAAATGTCCACCTTAAAGATTTCCTGCTTTGCAGGCTGATTTCCATTGCATGTCACCAAGATCCCTTTCCCTTCCTGCTTAATAGGTAACATTTTAAGGTTGCAGGACTGTGATATTTTTAGGGAACAATTTTTAGATGATTGCACTGTTTTTAGTGAACAATTTAACAAATACATTCCCTCATTCTCTTGGCAAATCATGTGCCACAGACTTGGATTTGTATATATTAATTGTTTGAAATTATTTGTTGACTGGTTTATGCAGACATAGTTCAGTTCATGAACTATTTCCTGCAACTGTTGCTTTAACTAGTTTGGTCATGTAAGCCATATGGCAGTTCTTCTGTTCCCTGACTGGAGAACTCCCAAAACCCAGAGCGAGCTTTCAGGATGATTACATAGACAGAAGGGTATATGCAGCTTTTTATCTATCTTTCTGAAAATATACTTGTGACCAAAATTTGGTTCACATGCATGTTCAAGAAAAGTAAATAAAAAAGGTTTTGCAGGTACTATATTGCAGTATTGTCCAGCTCTGTGCGTCACATTAGAATGCTGATATTTAGCACATGAAAGTAATTATTATTTTGACAATTCATATGGGTGAGAGATGAACCTCTCAAGTCTTGTTGAGAGGGAGGAAACATCAAGAGGGGAATATTTTTTCATTTCCTCCCCACAAGTGCATTTCTCTCTCTAGTCCCCCACTGATCACTCCACAGAGATGCTGTCCTATGGACTCTGTGCAGTGTGTGTATAAAACCAAGAATTGGGCCTTAGGGTGGGTGCAACAGAGCTGGGAGGCATTCCTACTAGCAAATGAATGCAATCAATTTGTGTCCCATGCTATTTTAATGTCATAGTTAACAAACTGTCTCATACACTGCAAAACTAGTAGAACATTTTTACGTTGGCCCTTAACTTAATTATGGAGTGGCTCTTATGGGTGATAGTACTGGAAGCAGGATGATAGAATCTTAGGTTAGAAGGGACTGCAAGGGTCATCCCCCACCAAGTTGCAGAATTTGTTGTGTCTAAACCGTCCAAGCAGATAGCTATCCAGCCTCTTTGAAAACCTCCAGCGAATGAGATTCCACAACTTCCCTAGGCAGTTTGTCCCATTGTTCTATTGTTCTTACAGCCTGAGATTTAATCTAAATCTTCTGTGCTGTAGTTTGAACCTATTGCTTCTTGTCCTGACCTCTGTGGCAAGAAAGAACAATTTTTATACATCTTTTTTATAGCAGCCATTCAAGTATTTGAAGACCACTATCATGCCCCCACTTCTTTTCCTCTTTTCCAAACTAAATATACCAAGTTCCTTCAGCCTTTGCTCATATGACTTGCATTCCATCCCTTTGATAATGTATGTTGCTAGCCTCTGGATCCTTTCCAGTTTCTCTACATCCTTTCTATACAGTAGTGATCAAAATTGGACACAGTACTCTAGCTGAGGCGTAACTAGCGCAGAGTGGAGCATAACTATCACCTCCTGTGACTTGCATGCTATGCCTCTGTTGATGCAACACAAAACTGCATTTGCCTTTTTTTCCAACAGCATCACACTGTTGACTCACGTTGAGGTTGTGATCCACCACAACGCCCAGATCCTTCCCAGTAGTACTTTTGCAAAGCCAGTTATCCACCATTCTATATTTGTGCATTTGTTTTTTCTTTCCTAAGTGTACCACCTTACATTTGACTTTGTTGAATTTCCTTTTGTTGTCAATTGCCCAGTTCCCCACTTTATCAAGATCTCTTTGAATTTTAGCTTTATCCTCTAAAATGTTTGCAACCTCTTTCCCACTTCCCCCCATTTTGTGTCATCTGCAAACTTGATCAGTATGCTTTCTATTCCTACATCCAGGTAATTAATAAATACATTAAATAACACCGGACCCAGAACAGATCCCTGTGGTTCCCCACTTGAGACCTTCCTCCAATCTGACACCATTCCATTAATAGTCACTCTTTGTACTAGAAGTGCATTCCAGTCCTTCTTTTTTTAGAACTGGAGGTAGGTGCTGTAAGTGCTCCAAGCACTAGGATATTAAGTCTGTAGCCATCAGTGGGTTCCTATAAAGACTTATCCACTTTGAGTAACACGCAATTGCTTGACTAGGGCTTCGAGAAACTAAAAGGGGAAAACATCCTAGATAAAATTGTGTGCCATGGCTGGCACTAGGGGGTTGGACTAGATGACCTCCTGAGGTCCCGTCCAACCCTGATATTCTATGATTCTATGATTCTAGCTCCCACATTGCTTGCTACCCAGTTTTTCCCCCACAGCCAGCTCCCAGGCTTTTGTCTCCAGCCTGCTGCTCCCGCTGTCGTGCAGCTTCTGGCTCTTTCCAGGCCCTAATTTATTTCCTTTTCCTGTACTCTGGGGATTAGGCAGCCCTTGACTGTCTGGATGTTGCAGTAGGGACTCCATAACAGCAGGTTTGTTACAATAGCAATAACCTGTTATATCATAATTAAAGTATTACAACATAGCTCCCCGACACATTGTAAAAAAATGACATTTCTGGGAAGCCAAATTTAAACTGATGAGGACTCTTTAGTTTTCTTTATACAAAAATTTCAATTTTATATATAAGAAATAAATAAAAAGCACAGAATAAAAGTTTTAGAAATGGAATGTGATGAAAATGAAGAACAACCTGAACCTTTGTCCAGAACTCCAGATGAAACCAAGCTACATAATCTTTGAGTTAAACAGTCTTACACAGATTTTTTTTTTAATCCTATACATTCTCCCATGCCTCTGATCTTCCTTGTTTTGGCTGAGATCAAACCAAGCACAACTGCTAGAATTACTGAGAGAGCTGCTGCTTCTTGTAGTATAGCTGTCTCATTAAATTTCCAAATCAGTTCTGCAGGTTCAAGAAGTTTGGATCTAGACTTTTGGAGGCATATTTCAGCTTACTCAAAATTATAAATCTTCCGTGGTTCAACCATTATTAAAATATAGTCTTTACATTTACGATACACATTAGTTTCTACACAGACTGAAAAATAAAATATATCTAAGACAGTTAAGAAAAAAGTGTTTCCTTTTATAGGTCTGTTTATAGCATTTAATCATATTCTAATCATTAGTGTACACAGCACCTCCACCAATAGATGGTGATGTATCTTTGTCTTATTGGTAAGTTGTTGTTTTGATATTATTTTGTTATATCTGATTGAGGGGGAGATGTAGGATGTTTTAGTCCTATGTCAATGCTGGAGTTGTTACTTGCAGTGTCCCAATAAATCATTAGATTTCTATAAGCGATTATTACAATATTTATAATTACAGGATAAAATTATGATTACTCCAACAGAGGCACACTACAGTGGAGAGTGAGGGGAATGAGCCCTTCCTTTCCCAGTATGCAAAGTGATGGGCCATTATTTAGCTGTTTGCCTATTGGATGCAAGGGAGGGGAAGGAAAGATAATTAGTGCTGCTATTAGTGCTAGTTGCACTAGGGTGGTGTCTGAGCACTGCAGGATGGATATATACTGCAAGAAGCTCTGGAGCAAAGGGTTCCTCTCACTGCAGTTATCAGAGCTCCCAGAGAGCTTTATGCCTTTCAAAGGCATAAGCCCCTAGGACCGGTTCTGCTATTCAGGCAGCATCACCTCTTTCCCATTCCTAGCACAGTTCAATCTTGAAAGGAGAAGGAGTCCGGTGGCACCTTAAAGACTAACAGATTTATTTGGGCATAAGCTTTCGTGGGTAAAAAACATCACTTCTTCAGATGTTGCATCTGAAAAAGTGAGGTTTTTTACCCATGAAAGTTTATGCCCAAATACATCTGTTAGTCTTTAAGGTGCCACCAGACTCCTTGTTGTTTTTGCGGATACAGACTAACACGGCTACCCCTGATACTTGAAAGGAGAGTCATACTTCTTTCTTTTGGAATAGTTTCCTTAGGGAAGTGGTGAGAGCCACGTCTCTTGACATTTAAAATAAGAGTTAACAAAGCACCAGAAATTAATGCACAGAACAATCCTGCAATGGGTGAAGTTACTTCTCCTCTATATACTTCAGTTTGGACCCTTGGTGATAATGATATGTAATTTACTTTGTAAAGTTCTTTCACATATAAGGTTGAAAAACACAAAGTAAGAATTAAATGCTGTTCTCTAGAATTAATTTCTTTGATTAAGTGATATAGTGCATTAACATTTTGCTAGCAGAATACAGGTCTAATCCTGCAGTCTTCCCTTGGACAATTTCTCATTTCCTTCATTTGGAGTGTTGCCTATGTGAGGACTGCAAGTTCAAGTCTAACGATAGCAGTAGTATGCTAAAATGCTCCCATACTACATTAAGGGATTATCCCATGGTATTCTTTTCTACATATGCATAATCCAATTTTTGTTTGATTGTACTTACAAGCCATCAAAGAGCCATTGCTAACAAAATTGTGTTTACTGTAGGAATCCTTAAAGTAAAATATATGACAGCAGGGAGAGTACATAAATTTATTAACACTATTTTCGTCACCCAGGTATATAGATGTATGATTTTGCAATATAATGTTCAGTTATAATTCTGTATAACACTTTATTGAATAATTGCATTGTATGAACAATAACAACTACAAACAAGTATATTAAACATTGCTGCATATGTTTAGTACAGTTTACATAATAAAATGTGGATTCTGAGCTTTATACAGTGGTCCTTGTTTGATATTTCATAGTCTGTATGCTTCTTTATTGCTAGGGTAAATAGAAAATAAAATGTGACACTAGTATCATCATCTGTGGTTATTGTTGACTAACCCTCATAAAAAGTTTGATAAGACATTGTGAAAGAATATGCAGCTCTAAGCTACAGATCAGCCACTCTGGGAGAAGTGGTTTCATGAGTTTTAATAACTAATAAAAAAGTAAAATGAAATTGCATTATTGAAATCCACCGGATGTAATTTGAATCAAAGTAACTTGGAACAAGTATAATTTAAATCAAATATGAGAATTTCAAGCAGTGTTCATAATGACAGAAATTTACAAGATAAATATTGTAGAACAAATGGATTTGATTTACATTTGAAGTAAAAAAAGTATGAGGGTATTAGCATCACTCTGCATTTTCAGAACACTGTATTACTGATTATCTATTTTAACTGGTGAAAAGCAGCTTTTGGAGGAAAGTGTATAGGACTCACATAGGCAGCCATAATGTTTATTTTAATTTGATAAGCCATTCCCCATCCTTGAATCGCCACAAATTCAGCTGTATACATAACCATTATTTATTGTGTCTGGCAGACATTCTTGAAAGCCCACTTGAGGAGAATATATTATAAATATGAACTGTAAACCTGTGAAGTGTAATTAAATGCTAAACCAATTCAGGGCCCTTTGTGCCATTCAGCTTAGATGAGCACTGTACAAACTATTATACAAATTGCTCATTTATTACTTAAGGATTAATTCAATTAAGTACTATTTAAAGTTCCTCATTTGAAATCATTGATACTCAGTCTTACAAATTTTCAGCAGAAGAGAATTGTACAACTAGTTGTCCAAAGACCTAAAGCCATATGTCTTCAGATAGGAAAAAAAGGAGAAAAATCAACAAGTCTCTGGAAAAATAAATTTAAACAATATATTTTCGGTTCACCTTTAAAAAAGAAATACCACATACAATCAGATTCTCTGCAGTAAATATCTGATAAAGAAGTCAAACTATTAGATGATTGTGGAGATATATAGTGGTAACTTGTTCAACTGTATAAATTAACCCTGCTTAATGAAATAGTGACTATGCATCAGTAGACTAAATTACACCTTCAGAAAACTGCAAATGCCAGTGATGTGACTTAATCAAATATCCAGTATATCCTGAGACATGCTCTTTCCCTCTCAGAGTCTGACAATTTAGTAATTGAACAATGAGCGAAAATACACGAATATATTTGTGAATAAAGTAAATCAAATTCAATTGGCTGCTATTCATGAGGTCATAGTATTCATTATGTGTGAAATTCACTCCTGTATAGAGGGCAAACAAGTCCTATGCACCATTTAAATTCCATTTAAGCCCTCAAATAGCTTTTAAGTGAGACTTTAGAGTTGCAAAGCCTTGTTGTCCCTCTGTCCTAATCTATGGGAATAGTTGGGAAAGAATCTGATATTTATGAAAATTTGTGTGGGAAATATTTTGTCCATTGTCATTCTTTGTTATTTATTGTTCATCATCTGTTATTCTTTCATAAATTTGACATCCAGGCAGGGGGCAGAAGCAATGCCATGTCACCAGTTAGAGTAAGAATTGCAAACAAAATGTGATGATCAATAGTTGTAATTGAATGGTTTGTGAGCCACCCACAATCTGAAAATTATCCAACAGTCAGGCCCAGTGTACACTTACCGATAGATCGGTGCTGCTGCAGTCGATGCAGCAGGTGTCGATTTAGCAGGTCTAGTGAAGACCCACTAAATCAATTGCACAGCACTCTCTGGTCGATTACGGTAATCCACCACTCCGAGAAGAGTAAGGTAAGTCGACGGGAGAATGTTTCCCATTGACGCAGTGCGTTGTAGACACCACGGTAAGTCAACCTAAGCTACGTCGACTCCCGTTACATTATTCATGTAACTGGAATAGCGTAATTTACCGCGGTAGTGTAGACAAGCCTTCAGTGAATACTAATTAACAACATATATGTTAATAGAAACCATGTCCAGTTTACAGCTAGATAGCTAAATTTCTTGAAATGTTGATTCAGTTTATATTATCTCACCAGCTCTTTTAAACATGGCAGCTCCCAATGTATTTTGCCACATAGTTACCAGGAAATAAAAATTGTTTGTCTATGCATTCATTGCAATTACATTAACCTTCAGGTACTAATTATGTCCTGTGGAAGTACTAAGCATCCTTAACTCATAATAAAGTCGGTGGAAGTTGAGGACTGTAAGCCTTAGGGATGGGATATTTGGTTTTGTTTGTGTGAAAAAATGACAGCTTCATCTTACATGTTCAAAATTAGCATCAACAAAGAAAAAAATGATTTTTTTTTTCAAATTGGAATTGTACATATTAATGTGTAATCAATTGGATGACACCATGAGACAGAGCCAAATCCTTAAATTCATACTTAGTTTATGATCAGACTTCCTCAGGAAATCATTGGGAATTTTCTGGAGTAAGGACTGAGTTAAAAAAAATGAGCAAGGACCTCAGGATTTATCTTAGAGGCTTTGACTCAGAATGTGATTGAGATTTCAAGATGGTATAGTAAGTTAGGTATTTTAATTTAATTTTTTTTTCTAATGAGCCTAAAGGAGTTATGTACCCAAATCCTATTGACATTCAGTGAGAGTTGTATACTTCACTCCTTAATAGATTAATCATAGTCAAAACTATTTCCCCCCCCCCCCCCTAGGCAGAGTACTAAGGCAGAATAAAGGTATTTAAGGGCCAATAAAAGATGGGAAATAAAATGAAAAGAAAACTTTCTTCCCACCTAGTATCAGCATTAGCAATTATTTTCCCTGCCTCAGAAGACTTACATTTTCTCCCACAATTATTACATAGAAAGACATTTCCTCCTTTTAGATTGGAAAATGAAGCAACAGAAATGTTTGTTAAAACTTGATTTATAGTTTAGCTTTAGCTTATTCTAAATTATTAAAGCCCTCATATACAGTAGCCTATAAAAGGTTGGGAGACTTCTTATGGTCTGGCTCAACAGTCTTTGCACAGGATTGAAGTTAGCGGTGCCTTTGTAATAGGGTGTCCAGAAAGCAAGTTTTAAGAATTGTGACACTTTATTTTTCGGGGAGGGGGGTTAATAGCTGTGTATATTAGATTAAAAAGGCCTATCTTGTACTGTATATCACACAGTTCCCAATTTTCAGCACCAGCAGTGTCATACTTCTTGGATGACTTGGCCATACACCTAACAACCTTTCTGCTGATTACCTAAATATAAAACTGCAATTTCACATTTGAGTTCCATCAGACCTCTTGGGTGAATACCATCTGGTCCTGGTGACTTATTACTGTTTGGTTTATCAATTTGTTCCAAAACCTCCTCTAATGACACCTCAATCTGGGACAGTTTCTCAGATTTGTCACCTAAAAAGAATGGCTCAGGTTTGGGAATCCCCCTCACATCCTCAGCTGTGAAGACTGAAACAAAGAATTCATTTAGTTTCTCCGCAATGGCCTTATCGTCCTTGAGTGCTCCTTTAGCATCTTGATCATCCAGTGGCCCCACTGGTTGTTTAGCAGGCTTCCTGCTTCTGATGTACTTAAAATATTTTTTGCTATTACTTTTGGAGACTTGGCTAGCTGTTCTTCAAATTCTTTTTTGGCCTTCCTAATTATATTTTTATACTTCTTTTGCCAGAGTATATGTTCCTTTCTATTTTCCTCACTAGGACTTAACTTCCATTTTTTAAAGGATGCTTTTTTGCCTCTCACTGCTTCTTTTACTTTGTTGTTTAGCCATGGTGGCATTTTTTTGGTTCTCATACTATGTTTTTTAATTTGGGGTATACATTTAAGTTGAACCTCTACTATGGTGTCCTTAAAAAGTTTCCATGCAGCTTGCAGGGATTTCACATTTTTTACTGTACCTTTTGCTTTCTGTTTAACTAACTTCCTAATTTTTGTGTAGTCCCCATTTCTGATATTAAATACTACAATGTTGCGCTGCTGCAGTGTTTTCCCCACCACAGGGATGTTAAATTTAATTATATTATGGTCGCTATTATGAAGCGGTCCAGCTATATTCACCTCTTGGACCATATCCTGTGCTCCACTTGGGACTAAATCAAGAATTGTGGGTTCCAGGACTAGCTGCTGCAAGAAGCAGTCCTTTAAGGTGTCAGGAAACTTTATCTCTGCATCCCGTCCTGAGGTGACATAGACTCATAGACTCATAGACTTTAAGGTCAGAAGGGACCAATCTGGTCATCTAGTCTGACCTCCCGCATGATGCAGGCCACAAAAGCTGACCCACCCACAACAGAATCCTCCAGCCTGCGACCCCTGCCCTATGCTGCGGAGGAAGGCGAAAAACCTCCAGGGCCTCTGCCAATCTACCCTGGAGGAAAATTCCTTCCCGACCCCAAATATGGCGATCAGTAGAACCCCGAGCATACAGGCAAGATTCTACAGCCGGACCCTCATTTTACCCGCGATGGCACGTTAATGCTTAATTGACTAAAATCACGTTATCCCATCAAACCATTCCCTCCATAAACTTATCAAGCCTAATCTTGAAGCCAGAGAGGTCTTTCGCCCCCACCGTTTCCCTCGGAAGGCTGTTCCAAAATTTCACCCCTCTGACGGTTAGAAACCTTCATCTAATTTCAAGCCTAAACTTCCCCACGGCCAGTTTATATCCATTCGTTCTCGTGTCCACATTACTACTGAGCTGAAATAGTTCCTCTCCCTCCTTGGTATGAATCC
Organism: Emys orbicularis; assembly: GCF_028017835.1. NCBI lineage: Eukaryota > Metazoa > Chordata > Testudines > Emydidae > Emys > Emys orbicularis. The sequence continues at coordinate 148,136,517 of NC_088684.1, read as the reverse complement.
CTTTGATATATTTAAAGAGAGCAATCATATCCCCCCTCAGCCTTCTTTTGGTTAGGCTAAACAAACCGAGCTCCTCGAGTCTCCTTTCATACGACAGGTTTTCCATTCCTCGGATCATCCTAGTGGCCCTTCTCTGTACCCGTTCCAGTTTGAGTTCATCCTTTTTAAACATAGGAGACCAGAACTGCACACAGTACTCCAAATGAGGTCTCACCAGCGCCTTGTATAACGGAAGCAGCACCTCCCTGTCCCTACTAGAAATACCTCGCCTAACGCATCCCAAGCTCGCATTAGCTTTTTTCACAGCCACGTCACATTGCCGACTCATAGTCATCCTGCGATCAACCAGGACTCCGAGGTCCTTCTCCTCCTCCGTCACTTCCAACCTATACGGCCCTAACTTATAACTAAAATTCTTGCTAGTCATCCCTAAATGCATCACTTTACACTTCTCACTATTAAATCTCATCCTATTATTGTTACTCCAATTTACAAGGTCATCCAAGTCTCCCTGCAGAATATCCCGATCCTTCTCCGAATTGGCAATACCTCCCAACTTTGTGTCATCCGCAAACTTTATCAGCCCACTCCTACATTCGGTTCCGAGGTCAGTAATGAATAGATTAAATAAAATAGGACCCAAAACCGAACCTTGAGGAACCCCACTGGTGACCTCCCTCCAACCCGACAGTTCACCTTTCAGTACTACCCGCTGCAGTCTCCCCTTTAACCAGTTCTTTATCCACCTCTGGATTTTCATATCGATCCCCATCTTTTCTAATTTAACCAATAATTCCTCGTGCGGCACAGTATCAAACGCTTTACTAAAATCGAGGTAAATTAGATCCACCGCATTTCCTTTATCTAGAAGGTCTGTTACTTTCTCAAAGAAGGAGATCAGGTTGGTTTGGCACGATCTGCCTTTCGTAAACCCATGTTGTAATTTGTCCCAATTGCCATTCACCTCAAGGTCCTTAACTACTTTCTCCTTCAAAATTTTTTCCAAGACCTTGCATACTACAGAAGTTAAACTAACAGGCCTGTAATTACCCGGGTCACTTTTTTTCCCCTTCTTGAAAATAGGAACCACATTAGCTATTTTCCAGTCCAACTGTACCACCCCCGAGTTTACAGATTCATTAAAAATTATCGCTAAGGGGCTTGCAATTTCTCGCGCCAGCTCCTTCAATATTCTAGGATGAAGATCATCCGGTCCGCCCGATTTAGTCCCATTTAGCTGGTCAAGTTTGGCTTCCACCTCCGATACTGTAATGTCAATCGCCCCTCCTTTATTCCCCTCTGTCCTGCTCCCTCTATTCCTAAGCCCTTCATTAGCATTATTAAAGACCGACGCAAAATATTCATTTAGATATTGTGCCATGCCTAGATTATCCTTAATCTCCACTCCATCTACATGCTTCAGCGGTCCCACTTCCTCTTTCTTTGTTTTCTTCCTATTTATATGGCTATAAAACCTCTTACTATTGGATTTAATTCCCCTCGCGAGGTCCAACTCTACACGGCTTTTGGCCTTTCTCACCGCATCCCTACATGCTCTGACCTCAATAAGGTGGACGCATCCCGTCCTGAGGTGACATGTACCCAGTCAATATGGGGATAGTTGAAATCCCCCATTATTATGGAGTTTTTTATTTTATTTTAATAGCCTCTCTAATCTCCCTGAGCATTTTACAGTCACTGTCATCATTCTATCAGAGGGGTAGCTATGTTAGTCTGTATCCACAAAAACAACGAGGAGTCCGGTGACACCTTAAAGACTAACACATTTATTTAAATAAATATAAATAAATATATAATAATAAATAAGTCTGTTAGTCTTTAAGATGCCACCAGACTCCTTGCTGTTTTTAATCACCATTCTGGCTAGGTGGTCGGTAATATATCCCTACTGCTATCTTCATATTATTAGAGCCTGGAATTACTATCCATAGAGATTCTATGGTACAGTTTGGTTTATTTAAGATTTTTACTTCATTTGCTTCTACGCTTTCTTTCACATATAGTGCCACTCCCCCACCAGTACGGTCTATGTTGTCCTTCTGACATATTTTGTAGCCTGGCTTTACTGTTTACCCTTGATTATCCTTATTCCAACAAGTTTCTGTGATGCCTATTATATCTATATCCTCATTTAATATGAGGCACTCAATTCACCCATCTTAGAATTTAGACTTCTAGCATTTGTATATAAGCACTTTAAAAAATTGTCACTTTTTCACTGTCTGCCATTATGTGATGTAATTGAATGGGACTTCTTTTCATTTGACTGTTTCTCATCAGATTTTACCTGTATATTATAATCTTCCATCCTCTCCTCCTTACTAGGACATAGAGAATCTCCATTAATAGATCCTCCCCTAAGGGATGTCTCTGATCGAACCACGTGCTCCTCTGCACCTGTTGGCTTTTCCCCAGCCCTTAGTTTAAAAACTGCTCTACGACCTTTTTAATTTTAAGTGACAGCAATCTGGTTCCATTTTGGTTTAGGTAGAGCCCATCCTTCCTATATAGGCTCCCCATTTCCCAAAAGTTTCCTAATAAGTTCCTAATAAATCTAAACCCCTCCTCCCTACACCATCATCTCAACCACGCACTGAGACCCTGGAGTTCTGCCTGTCTAAATGACCCTGCGTGTGGAACTGAAAGCATTTCAAAGAATGCTACCATAGAGGTTCTGGACATCAATCTCTTACCTAGCAGCCTAAATTTGGCTTCCTATCCTTCCCTATGTCATTGGTACCTACATGTACCACTAACACTGACTACTCCCCAGCACTACATATAAGTCTATCTAATTGTCTCGAGAGATTCGCAACCTTTACACCAGGCAGGCAAGTCACCATGGGGTTCTCCTGGTCATCGCAAACCCAGCGATCTATGTTTCTAATGATTGAATCACCCATTACTAATACCTGTCTCTTCCTAATAACTGGAGTTCCCTTGCCTGGAGAGGTATCCTCAGTGCGAGAGGATACCACAACTTCATCTGGAAGGAGGGTCCCAACTATGGGATCATTTCCCTCTGCTCCAGTTGGATGTTCTCCTTCCTTGAGACTTTCATACTCCTCAATAGCACAAAGGCTGTCAGACTAGGGATGGGACCATTCTACCATGTCTCTGAAAGTCTCATCTATGTATCTCTCTGTCTCCCTTAGCTCCTCCAGTTCATCCACTCTGGTCTCCAAAGCCCATAAATGGTCTCTGAGGCCAGGAGCTCCTTGCACCGAATGCACACATATGCCACCTGTCTATAGGGTAGGTAATCATATATCCTGCATTGGGTGCAATAAACTGGATATCCCCCATTCTGTTGCTGGATTTCTGACTGCATTATATTTTTACTCCTGTAGCTCGTTCATTTGTTCCTTTGTTTTTATCAAGGGGTGTTTTGGGCTTAAATTTAAAGAATGGCAAGTGTATCTACCCACACTCCCCTTCCAAACTCCCTCGCAAAACTCCCCTGTTAGCCGCTCCTGTTTGCCCTTCCTTTGCTGGAGTCCCAAACCCCTCTCCCTCTATTACGCCACCTCCAGTGCTTAATTTGTGCTGGGGCTTGCCGGGTCTCTAGGCTTGGCAGCTCATAGCCCTGGCACTTCTAGGCTCCTGGCCAGCAGTTGCTGTTCTCCAGTTGCCCAGCTCTGAAGGCAGCACCACCAGCACAGAAGTAAGGGTGGCAATACACCATACCGTGCCATCCTTACTTCTGCCCTGCTGCTAGTCATGGCACTGCCTTCAGAGCAGGGCACCCAGCCAGCAGCTGCTGCTCTCCAGCCACCCAGCTCTGAAGGCAGTGCAGCCGCCAGCAGCCGCCACTCTCTGGCTGCCTAGATTGAGCCCCGGCACCTCTTTCATTGCAAATTAAGCATTTCCCATCTCACTGCAACCTCCCTGCCCCACTCCCTGCACCCCTCCCAAACACTCCAGCATATCCCTCAGTGTTCCAACTCTCTCCCCCAAGTCCCTAGTCCTGCACCAACATTTTTTTAAGAATCTGAAGATGTTATAAGCAGCTTATCTTAAAGAGGCTGAGTATCAGCTAACTCTTTTATCAAAGAACCCACCAACTTATTTTCCCTTGTTCACACTCAGTCCCATTGTTCAGGAAACATGATTATTGTAACTACTTATTGAAGTCTTTCTTCCTCCCTCTATTTTATCAATGCTAATTTCCTTGACAATACTTCCAAAGTTAAATCAGACTCTGCATGTGGATTTAGAACACTTTAAAATACCATTCTTAAAACAGAAAACAGCTCTGGTTCAATGATCACAGCATGTAAGTTTGAGCCACCAAGTGCAGAAAAAGCTAAAAGAACAAGATGCATTTTAAAAGACCTTTTTTTTTTTTTTTAGGGACACCATATCTGGAACCTCATGTTTAAATGAGGACACACTAACACCCCCCAGGAGGCACAGTGAATTTCAAAACAATCCAAGTTAGCATGTGGATTTTAGAGCACTTAGAATAATCCACCTTTAAACAGTGATGCTCTATTCTATTTCAGAGCTGGCACTCTGGTCTAATCATTCAAAATTGTCACTTCTAGTCTATAACTGTAAATCACAAAGGGTCAGATCATGCCCTCCTAATTTGGAATGCAGCCATCAACTGGTTTTGCAAAACATTAAACCTTCTGCCTCAATATTTGTGTGCTAAAAATATCTTTTGGTTTGCTTTTTTTGCTGGACACCCATATGCAAGTAGCAGTTTATGCACTTTTGCAAAATCACGTGCTCCCTCACCCTACCACAGAATGAATACACAATGTTTTGCTTTCAAGCCTCCAGCATCAGAGTGTGATACTGATCTAAAAGAAAACATTTTAGGACTGTTAAAAAGCTGATACTGCTGCAGTAGCTTGGAGCTTTAGTTTATGTTTCGTCAAAAGCTTTTATGCAGGACTTCCAAATGATAAGTACAACAACTACCAACAATTGCAGAATTAGTTGCATTAAAACATAATTCCAAGGTTACCATCAAATTAAAGGCATGCATATAAGAAGAAATATCCTGCTTCCTGTTTGACTGAAAACAGATATGAGTCAAAAAGAATCTATTGTTTCCCTCTTCTTCAGTGAAAAATTTGGAAGTCTGGAAAAATTCTCTTTACCAGTCAAGATGCAGATATAAGTGAGTGTATCTCTGACTGACTGCAGGTGAGTTAGGTGAAAACTATTCCATTCTGATGATCAATTCAGATAGCAAATACAGAACTGTTTTGAGTGGCTCTGTAGTGGGGCGGCCTGGCTCCCAGCCACCCCTGTGAGGGACGAGCCAGAACAGCCGCCAGAGTGGGCGGAGCCACCGCCGCCTGTCCCCGCCCCCCAGAAGTCAAGGGGCGGGACAGGAAGTATAAAGGCCAAGCCACAGCGCTCAGTAGCTGGCCGGCAGCGGGAGAGAACAGACGCTGGTGCCCAAGCTCCTGCGGGCCTGAGCCTGCCGAGAGCCCGGTATCCTGCGGAGGACTGGCCGAGCCTGCCAAGAGTATCCCGAGGAGCGGCCTGAGCCGCCCCCCCCGCCCCCCCGCCGAGGGTCCGGAGGAAGCGACAAACCTACCCGGCGCTCGGGGCCCGGAGGAGCCCATGGTCTGGGACACGGCAGACGAGACTCAGGATGGGCAGGTACCCATGGAGGAGGAGATGGGAAGTGGCCCGGGGATAGCAGACCCCGAACCCATGTCAGTGTGTTGCGGTCAGGATCCCCACTGACCCTGCGGCAGACGGACTGCTGCGGATAGGGCCCCGGGCTGGAACACAGTGGAGTGGGTGGGCCTGTGTTCCCCCCTGCCACCCCACGCCGGGTGGCAGTCTCTCCTCCTCCTTGCCCTAGGGCCTGGGCTACCCCAAACTGACCCAGCCCCTGCTTAAGGGCCTGGGCCTCTGACAGACTATTTGTTTGCTGCCCCGCCCTGATCTAGGGCCTGGGCTATCTCAAACTGACCCAGCCCCTGCTACAAGGCCTGGGACACAGATTGACTATTTGTTTGCTGCCCCGCTCTGATCTAGGGCCTGGGCTGCTATAGACTTTACCTTAGCCCCGGCATAAGGGCCTGAGCTCTGAACTGTTACCTGTGTGCTCACTCCCTGCATAAGGGCCTGAGCTCTGAACTGTTACTTGTGTGCTCACCCCCTGCATAAGGGCCTGAGCCTTAAACTGTTATTGGCTTTGTAGCGGGCGGCCTGGCTCCCAGCCGCCCCTGTGAGGGACGAGCCCCACCCCGGAACGTCTACAGGCTCATCTGAGGTAGATAATAGATTTTCTGGACCTTTAACTTCTTTTTTCCTTTATGTTAATTTAAAAGAAAATAAGAAGACGTTACACTTAAGAACTTTGTGCCCTTGCCAAAATGGACAGATTTCCAGATATTTCTCATTATCACATACATAACATATGTGTCAATATGTGTGCTGAAATCTTGTTTTGGTAAATAGCTTTATTGTCCTTAATCTAAGTTCTCAACTTCACCTGAGCCAAGTATTAGAGTTGGAGTTTGGAGGTCTGGGTTCTCTTCCTGACTGCCTCGTGCTTCCTGTAATGATTTCACCTCTCTCTTCCTGTGATAGGGCAACATCCTGTTCCTGTCTTATGTTCTGTCTACACATATTCAGAGATATTCCTTTGTTAAACACCCCAGTGCAGTTTATTTACATTTGCTCTTTCCACTACCTTACTGATTCATATACCATAATTATTTACAGTTTCTCCTCAGATCTGTACCAAGGAGAGGGATGAGATCTCGCTACCCAGAGATTGGTTCTAGTAGCCTGACTCTCTCCCTTGTAGTGCCTTCCAGTGCCTTTGTGTACCTCCTGTGTTAAAAAGCCAATTTCCTTATTAGTTTTCCCCCAGCCTATTCTAATCCACTAATTAGGCCCTATCAGGTCTACCCTGGGGGAAATTAACTGGCATTTAAGGATATGTCTACACTGCAATTAAAAATCTAGCGCTGCAATTAAAAACCTCGCAAGCCCACCTGACTTGGGCTTGTGAGGTTTGGGCTGCGGGTCTGTTTCATTGCAAAATAGTCTTCTGAGTTTGGGCTTAACCCTGAGTTCTGGGACCCTCCCAACAAACAGGATGGGCTAATTGCAGTGTAGACATACCCTAAGTGACCGGCGTGCTGGGTCAGCTGTTGGTTCTCAATGCCCTTTCTCACTTCCTCATTTAACCCATCTCTAAAATGGAGTTATTAATATTTTCCTATATCACTGCAGATGTTCCGAAGCTAATTTCATTAATGAGGTGCTCTGATAATAGGGGGATAACTACTAAAGAAATCTTTGTAAATAAAATAAGCCTGATAATGGTGATAGCAGTCAAGGGAACAGTTCAGCTTCTAAATGGCCCTGTTTTAATCTTAGATCCTTTTTGAGTAATCTTCACCTCAACGGGAAGAAATAGTTAGTGGAGGAGAAATAATCTTGATTTACCAAATTCATGAAAAAATACAGATGATAAATGTCGAGGAAGTATACATATAATAGAAGTGCAGAGTCATTTCTGCTGCTGGTGAATTGCAAAAAATAACTTAAACTCATAGGCTTTAAGGCCAGAAGGGACCATCATGATCATCTAGTCTTGCACATTTCAGGCCACAGAACTTCACCCACCTACTCCTATAATAGATCCATAACCTCTGGCTGAGTTACTGAAGTCCTCAAATCTTGATTTAAAGACTTCAATTACAGAAAATCCATCATTTACACTACTTTAAACCTGAAAGTGACCCAGGCCCCATGCTGCAGAGAAAGGCAAAAACCTCCAGGGTCTCTGCCAATCTGATCTGGGGGAAAATTCCTTCTCTACCCCAAATATGGTGATCAGTTGGACCCTAAAAATGTGGGCCAGACCCAGTAGCCAGACACCTGGGAAAGAATTCTGTGTAGTAACTCAGGGCCCTCCCTATATAGTGTCCCATAACCAGCCACTGGAGATATTTGCTCCTAGCAGTCACAGATCGGCTACATGACATTGTAGGTAGTCTCATCCTACCACCCCCTCCATAATCTTATCAAGCTCAGCCTTGAAGCCAGTTAGGTTTTGTACCCCCAATACTCCTGTTCCGCATTATGTTAGATAACCTAATAGTTCATTTGCATCTCTAATTTCTGTGACTTTATAATTGTGTGCTAGAGCTGATCTGTTTGTAGAGCAAGAACTCATGCCAATATGTTCATTAACATAGACTTGGGAGAATCTATCAGAGGGATTAAGAAACTTGTTGAAAAATTAAGTAACAAATACTATGACATCACAAATTATTAGGGTAAAGTGCCATTTCTAGATAAACTCTCCCACCCCTCTGGAAAAATGAAGGAGAAGCTCAGATTCTTTGGACCAAATTTTCTGAAGTGGCTTTTAATTTGGCATATCTGTGAGTGCAGTTTTGTAAGCATAGGTGGTAGAATTTAGATGTCTCATTAACAGATTACCAATCAGCACATCAGACTATTTTACATCTACAGTCACTTAAGATTATGTGTAGAATTGTGCCAGTAATTGATTGAGGGTAGAAAATCAGGGGTATGATTGAGACACCTTTAAAAAGGTGGTCCTGTCTGTTCTAGCTAAATGGCTGTTCTGAGTGATTATTACTATGTGTCTGTGGTGCCAGAACTAACTAAACTCCAAAAAAGAAAGATAAAAAGCAAGTTACAAAGGTGCAACAAAAGAAGAGATCAGGCTACTGTGCTAAAATGGATGCAATTAAACCTCTGATGCCAATATAAATGGCAGGAAATATAGACAGTAATTGGGGAACTTTTAAGAAGAAGGTTTTTAGCTCCCTCTTACAGCACTTGGCGCAAATGAAAAATCTGACAAAAGCAGATCATTGCTTCTTACAACAGCAGGGTCATAAGACAGTGATATTTATAACCCATTAAGACACACCAAAAAAGCAGAAAAGGACAAAATGGATGTGATTTTGAAAAACCTTTATACATTCTGCTCTCCAAAAGAGGCTGTAGCATGGAGTATGTAATCCCTTGGGAAGTGGTGCTTGCTGGCTGTAAATCAGCCCACCCTTTTCACAGGAAAGCTCTGCATGCTATCTAAACCATATGCCAACTACCACCTACTTTGTCACTGAAAGTGACATGAGTAGGGTAATGGAAAGCCCTTGCCAATAAGCTTGCCACCCACAGTACCTGATGTCTTGTTTCTTTTGAATACTTCTCTTATGGCCATGTTGTTAACTAACAGGAGTTAACACCAGTTCTAGCTTGCATTAATTCTCCTGTGGGTCCACAGCCCGTCCTGTAATCTGGCCAAGAGGTCAGTTATATGAAAACTATGTCTTAAGAGAACTAAGTACCAGGAGTCTCACTGTTGGTGAAACATTTTCTTTTTAAACTTTCAGAATGTGACAAATGCTTTCCCCTGTTTGACAGACCCATAACTAAAGTCATCTAGAGAAAGCCATGTAATGATTAATACAGACATTGTTGTCATACATGATTCTCCTGACTAACTTCAGAATAGGATCAGGGTAGACCCCAGTATCCAAATTTAGCAGTAGGCACCCTTTAAAAATCTTCCTTCCATCCATATCTGATCCGCTATACCTGCCATATGCTGTTTATTCTCCAGAGCATTCAATTGAGAATAGATTATTTTTAGAATAGGCTTGTCAGCAAAGTAAGAAAAGAAAAGGACTACTCAGCCTACAAGGCTTAAACACTAATGAAAAAATGGCCATCACCCCAGGTCAGGGAGGAAAGAATGGTTTTATGTTTAAGACCCTAATTAGGGGACGAGAGATCAGAGTTCAACATTTCACTGTGCCATAAACATCTTATGTGACTTCGGGCAAGCCAGTTAATATCTCTGTGCCTCAGTTTCTCATCTGATGTTTCTTTCTCCCGTCCTTTGTCTATCTTGTCTATTTAATCTTCAGAACAAACTCTTATTTATATTTACAGTGCCTAGCACAATGGGACTCCAATCTCATTTGAAGTATTCAAGTGTTGTTATAATGCTAATAATGATGCTAGAGGACTGGCTTTTGTCACACAGAAAAGCTAATCCTCATATATGTATTATACTAATAATAGCACATGAGGTATGCTGAATGATATATAAACTCTTATGGTAGCAATATTCCATGTGGGTCTCTCTCTGTCTGGATACTACCAAACACTTTCTTAAAGTTGATAATGTTGATTCAGATGAGTTTTTGCCAAACAGTAGCTTTTTAGAAGATCTGTCAAAAAGTGAGTGTCTGTTCACAACGTAGTCTACCTGAACAGAACCCAGCCTGTTCTTGTAATATTTCATCCACTCTTTTTCATTCTATTCAGAATAATGGTAGCCAATACTTTTCCTGGGATTGATAACAGAACAATAACTATTCAGTTTATACACTAAGACCACATTTTTTTGGGCAATGTCACGATGATGCTATATTTTCCATTTTGTGCTCCTTGTTGTTTCACACATATTTCGTTACAGTGTTTTGTTAGTTATTCAATTGCAATTTTGCCTCCAACTGTTAGCAGCTCTGCTTGAATTCTGTCAACCCCAGGAGCTTTGCCCCGGTTTGAGACCTTTGATGGCTGCTTTAATTTCATCGGGTCTTATTGGTCCCTCTTCTATTTCTAACATTTCTCTTGAACCTATGCATTATTGTCAGCTCTGGACAGTTTAATATGGAAAGGAAATGTGCGTTCCATCATCTGGCTTGTTCTTTGTGCATTTTCAACACCTGTCCATGAGAGCCCCTAATGGATATCAGCTGTGATGGTCTGATTCTTCCTTAAATATTTTTCAGTATTCTGTAGAGTGGCTTGCAGTCTCCCCTCTGTGCTGCTTCTTTTGCCTCTGCAACACTCTCCTGAACCCATGTATCTTGAATCTGAACTGAATCTATCTTACCTGCATCTCCTCTTTATTTTAAAGATGTACATGGATGGAAAAGAAATTGAACAGCTAGAGTTCTGCCTCCTGGGGAGTGTGATGATATGTGAAGGTGGCTATGATAAGGATATTCAAATGAGATTAGGAAAAGCAAACACCATATTTGGAAGGATGAACAACATCTGGTCAAATAGAGGTCTCCACACCAAACTAAAGGTCAGATTAGACCATGTGATCGTACTGAGCATCCTATTATATGGAGTAGAGACTTGGCCAATGACAGTGGCTAACAAAAAGAGATTGAAGGTTGCCCACCACAGATGGCTGAGGAAGATATTTCACATTTCATGGAAAGACAAAATAGTGAATGTGAGAGTAAGGGAGCCGACAGAGCTGGGCATATTAGAAAATATCATCAAAGAAAGAAGGCTCAGGTGGCTGGGAGCTGTATACCATATGGAAGATGGAAGACATGCTAAGCAGGCATTGAATTGGGTACCCTAGAGGGAGAAAAGAGAAAGTAAAGAAGGCCAGGGAAGAACTGGCACAAGATAGTACCCGAGGATATTTAATGTGCTGGCACCATCTGGGAAGAAGTACCACAAGTAGACAGCAACTGTAATAAATGGAGAAACTAGACTGGCTGAGGTGTCAGTGGCACAGGAGGTACTGCAGCCTAAGGTAAGATTCAATAAGGTCTAGAGCCACAAAGGGGCTTATGTGCCTAGCTGCCACTTTAGGTGTCTAAATGCCAGGATCAGGGCATACTGTGATTCACAGAAACTTCCCCAGAACCCTGTAGATATCTAAACTCACTTGGCATATAAATTTTTGCAGTAGGATTTCCCTCGGTGCCTATGTTTTTGCTTCTGAGCATGCTCACTGCAGCTCCATGCCAGATGGGGGGGAGGGATAGCTCAGTGGTTTGAGCATTGGCCTGCTAAACCCAGGGTTGTGAGTTCAATCCTTGAGGGGGCCACTTAGGGATCTGGGGCAAAATCAGTACTTGGTCCTGCTAGTGAAGGCAGGGGGCTGGACTCGATGACCTTTCAAGGTCCCTTCCAGTTCTAGGAGATAGGATATCTCCATTAATTATTTATTATTTTATTTATTATGTCCAGATGCCGAAGCCCCCAGAGCGATGCTCAAACTGAGGGAAGATAGGTGTTCCTCCACCTACCTCATCTGTGGGGTCTGATCCAATAGGTGTTATTAGAGCTCGCCTACCAAATTGAGCCTCTGTAGGCAAGCTTTCAGAAAACAGCCAAGGCTGGGGCAGGAGGCCCGCCTCCCTTGTGACTATTAGCCCAATGGTTAGGGTACTCAACTGGAATGTTAGAGACCTGTGGGTCAAGTCCCCCCTCCACCTCAGGGGGAGAAGGGATTTGAACTGGGATCAATGTGAATAAATAATGAAAGAATCATTGGGCACCCATGAAGTAGAGGGATAAAGAGAACAAGCATAACAATGACTTTGTAGCTTGATAAGGCACTCACCTGGGAGGTGGAATACCTAGGATGCAGTCCCTCTGCTCCAATGTTTGTTTTTCTTTAAATTATTTATCCAGAATATAACAGATTCAACAGGACACAGACTGAGGGATCCCCATATTAGACTATCCTATAGCCTAGTGGTTAGGGCACTCACCTCAGAGGCAGCAAATCCCTTCTCCCACTCAGGTAGAATTGGAATATGAACTAGGGTTCTTCCACATCCCAAGAGAGTACTCTGACTGCAGGGCTAAAAGTTATGAGGGAGGTCTGATGGAAAACACCCCTGTATTCACACCCTATTGTAATAATCTTTGTACAGTGCATGCCAGGTGAGATACCATTTGAAAACTCATAACTTGCTGAATAGTAATATGGTAAAATGCATGTAGCAACATTATATGTAAATTTATGAACATAAGCTGAAATCATGAGTGAAATGTGTTTCCCAGATAAGTATCGGAAGTGGCTAAACCAGTTTCTCAAGACAAAGGCTGAGCTGATGCCCCAGCCAGGTGTCAACAAAGATGATGGGTGATCACCTATCAAGTGCCCATTCTCTGGCAAGAAAGGGGTGCAGGGACAAAGAGATCTGCATTTTAGCAAGGAAACAGCATGAGGTCTCCTTCCTCCAGCATACCCCCTGTCTCTTGGTTCTCAGGTGGCAAAGCTTTTCAAAGCAGGACTGAAACTACAAAGGAGAGGCAAATACCACAATACCCCACCCATCTCATTCTCTGCACTCAAGAAGACAAAGGAAACAGCCCTTGGAGTCTTGAGGAGAGGTCCTGATCTGAAAATTTGGTCAGTTATGCTGTTGAAAGCATGCACGGAGAAACTTTCCTTTGAATCTAACATAGTTTGTTGAGTTAGGCTCTAGAAAGTGTTTTTATATTTATTGTCTTGTAACCATTTCTGATTTTTTATGGCTCATTGCTTGAACTCACTTAAAATCTATCTTTTTGTGGTTAATAAACTTGTTTTATTTTTTATGTAATCCAGAGTATTTAACTTAAAATGTCTGGGTAACTCAATTTAAGGGGATAAGCTTGGTATATGTTATTGCCTTAAAGGAATAACAGACTTAGTATATTAGGACTGTTCAGTAGAGGGCTGGGCAGTACAGGACATATATTTTTCTGTGGGGAAATCTGAGACTGGGAGTGTGTTGGCATCACTCTGCAGCATAGCCGAGGTTGGTAAAAGCCAGAGTGTAATCTGACTGTGGCTGGCAGGCTACATCTACTCAGGGCATGGCTTGCATGCCTGAAGTTTGTTTGTGAGCGACCCAGGTAAGAGCTAATGCAGAAAGGTATTGCAGGGTACCCAATGTTGTAGGGCAGGTGAGACATAGCGCCTTGCTGGTCTGGATAACACCCCAGTATGTCATAGAGGTCCTAGTCCCCCTCTTCTTCTTTTCCTTTGCTGGCCTCTTGCAGTGTAGACACTTAACCCAAGGGAGGGTTTGCATCCGAGAATCCCAAGCAGAGGTTGCCACTTCCCTGCAGCTCAGACTTAGGTGCCTATCTCTCAGAGAGAGGACGGGGCTTTACAGCTTTACACACACCCCCCCCCGCTGGCCCCTGGATCAGTTTTCCATTGCTAGCTTAGGTGAGCAGCTGCCTAGCATGCTGGCTTTTGTGAATCCCACATTCTGAGGACTGGTCTTCACTAACTCTGTAAGTCAACCTAAGTTACGCTACTTCAGTTATGTAAGTTACGTAACTGAAGTCGACGTAACTTAGGTCAACTTACAACAGTGTCTACACCGCACTGTGTTGATGAGAGAAACTCTTCCACCGACTTACCTTACACTTCTCAGGGAGCTGGAGTACAGAAATCAATGGGAGAGCGCTCTGCCATCGACTTAGCAAGTCTTCACCAGACCCACTAAATTGACACTGCTGCATTGATCTCAGCAGTGTCGATTTAGCCGTAAGTATAGACATGCCCTGAGGCACCTATCTCTCCCCATTCATTGTACAAGGAGCCTAGGTGCCTAACTCAGACTTTGTGAACCCCAGTGATTTTCTAGGTGCCTAAAAGTTAGGCAGGGCCACACTCAGCGTCACCACATCCAAGTTCCTTTGTGACTCTAACCCTAATTGAGCAACATCAGTTCTGTGCACCATAGAAAAAGAATATATGATCATGTACTTAAGCACTACATCATAATGCATCCGTACAAAAGGGGCAAATTAAGGTTGCACAGGCAATGCAATTCTTGCATTTCCTAACCTTTGGGTGCTTTACTTTGCAACTGTAGTCATGTTTGTTTTTTTTTAACGTGGTTTTTGTTTGTAATACATATACATTCCACCCACCCACATAGAAAGCTGGATGGAGACAGGGTTGTTACTTATAAGAGGGGAGTAGTATGTATCACTTAATTAGGCACTCTGTGATTCTGTGGCTAAAGGGGGAAAATATTTCCAGCAGAGTATTTCACAGCCTTTGTAGCAGAGGAACTAGAAAGGTCTTGTAGTTTTCATGGTCCCGAAGCCTTGGAAGCTATTTTTGTGTGGTTTTGACCATTTGAAGTCTAGAGACATTCTCGGGTCCTCCTGATGCAGAGTAAGATAGAAGAGTTGGGTGAATAGAATAATTTATGACTACAAAAGATGTCTGTCTTCACTTCTGTATAATTTTAATATGAAAATCAGTATCATTTTCTTCAGAAAACTGGATAATGTAAATCTGTCAAATTGTTTGTAGGAAACAAAATAGGTAAAGTTTCTCTACAAAATTGCAAGTTGTAACTTGATGGCATAACTTATAAACAAAAGAAAAAGTAAAAAAAATCTTGTAGTAGACAACTGAAATAAAATATTCATCATACAACTATAATTTACTAATAAATTCACTGTTCAGTTATATATGATATGTTATTGAGACTGAATTATAGTGTACAAAATTCTGATGGACTGGCATAAATAATCATGGGATTTTTTGTTATTAATTAAACAAAACTGTTTTGGTTATCTCATGGCATATAACATATGTAAATAAATGAATATGAGGGGAACAACTACAAGAGCAGCATTATGATAAAGGTAGAAAAGAGGCAAAACTCCTGTATTTACTTAAAAATTGCTAGCAAAAGGTCAAATGAGGTACAGCTCTTCCTTATTGTAGTAGTCTGATGACAGCAACAGCAGTGACTATAATACATCAAATTATTTCCAACACATTAAGCAAACAAATCATTTATATAGACTAAAGCAAGCAAATTATTTATATATTTACTGTGTGCAGTGCATCAGTAAACTGTGCCTTTGAGACTTGCAACAAACAGCACATCACACCATCTAAATCCATAAAGTTTTAGTTGCAGTTGGGAGAAAATACATAGAGATTAAAGATGTCTACTGATTCACATCTGGAAGATACCACTGCTTCATCATGGGGATTAGGTAGCGGGAGAATCCTCTGACCTATATTAGTATTTGTTAACCCTTTATGGTCTTGCAATTGTATTGGTTTTTAACCAGTGATCTTTAATGTAAAAGAACATGTCCTGTTGTCCTCACATTGAACAGAGTGCTATGGGCTCAGGCAGTAATTCACAAATGGGGTCCATTGTGGATGCCTGCCAGTTTGGAGGGTTGTCTGTGATGAGCTGTTTCTCAGCCAGCAGCTTCACAGTGATTGGTCCCCAGTCTCAGAGCACCAATGTTCAGAGGAAGCCGCCTGCCCAGGCAAAACTTCAGCTTTCTGTGCTCCCTCCAAACTCAGTGTGTTCAGGCTTCTAGCGGAAGCAGGTGCCAGCAACACAAAATACTAGTGGGAGATGAGAAAGTTCTGCATCTTAATACAAGGTCTTTCCGAACTGGGGAGCAGAGTATAGTTTATTACAATTCTGTTAGGGTAAAGTGGTGCTATCCCTCCCAATGCCCAGAACTTTCTGGTTAAGTGAAGGCTGGCCCTACTGATCCATGTCCTTTTACATTGGGAGTGGGACCTGCACCTTCCCCCTTTCTGTCTAAAATGTTCTCAAAGAAATGGAGGAAGAGAGAGGTGTCTCAAACCACAGGTCATCTTATCCCCTCCCTCATGTCTTTCCCTGTAGGCTACCCCTTCTTGGGCAGGGAGGGGATCCTGAGGCCTATCTTTCTCCAGCTAAAGGGAGAGAGGGCCTCTAGTGGAAATTTTTTACTGGTAATAAATAAAACAAATACCTTCTTGCTTTTATAGCAATAGCAAAATATTGTCCATGGGTGAAAAAATAGATCTTTAGATTTTGATAAATTTCCCTAAGCCAAAGGCTGGGGGCTGTATGCATAATCAAAGGCACTATTCTTTACCTGAGGGCACTCCCTTTTTTTGGTAGCTGCTATTGCCTTTGGAGTTAATCAGCATTTGTATAATATTAGTAACCTGCCTGTCATTACTCTCAAGATACAAAAATACCCAATTCTCCCCCCCCCCCCAGTTGAGTGTAAAATGAAAGTTTTAATGGATTGAAATATCTACAGTGGTTTAACAATCCCACTGCTATAGAGAGGGGTCTGTAGGAATTCTTCTTCTCCACCTCCAAAATGGACAATGTTGATATACCTATCACATAAATAAATACACACACACATTTATGCATGTTAGCAATAGTCTTTGGATCACCTGTGGCATCCTGAAATAAAGCAAACTTATCATGTAACTTTGACCATTTCGCCTGCACTCTGACCACTACTCCATCTTCACAGGATTATTCCACATTCCAAACCTCTAAGGAGCTTCTGATAGCCAGCCTTCCGCGGTAAGCCATCTGGCAAAAGAATGTTTGCTTCTTCCACCCAGACCATGCCAGCCAGGGAATGAAGGATCAAGACCTTATTACAACAGTTTTCATTTGGCTTTGTGTACCGTATGCAGCTCCTTGAGATATATCATTCCATATTTGTTTAACATGTGGACTTGGACCAATAATTTTTCTGTACAGACGCTTGGTGTAGCTGTCAGCAGCATCTTATTATACTATTATAGCCCCTTTCATCTCAAGCATCCCAAGGCCATTGGCAATATAGAATAAAGAATAAGCCAAATTAATGAAATCAGGCTTAAGCCTAGCTTTGAAAACAGCACAAAGCAACCTAGGGAGTTCCAAATTAAACGAACACAGTAGCTAAAGGCTCTATGCTCAAAGGCTTTAAACCCAGATGTCTTTAAACAGATAGCTAGTCAGCTTTGTACAGGCAGAAGGCTTGCATTACTTGACCTCCAGATACAAGACAGAGTTCAGGGAATAAAAAGGTGAGTGGGATAGGCCAGATTGATTTGATTCAGTGCCTTGTATGTTAAAAGAGCAATTTTCAGTACAGTAGGTTAGAACTGATTATTCTGATATCCTAGAAAAGGCAATAATTGAAAACGCCTAGCAAGGACAAGAACCCTGGCTGCAGAATTCTGTACAAATATGATCAATACAGAACTCTACCAAGGAAGTGTGTTAAAGAGGATATGGCAATAATCAAGTCTTGAAGTGACCAATCCAAGGATCACACTCTAGCATCATATTAAGGCAAAAAAAGACCTGAATCCTAGTGACATTATTTAAGTGATAGAACAATAAATCAAAAGACACAATTGGTCAAGTTGCAGTGAAATTTTTCACTTGCTGTGCAGACAGGTTGCTAATAAAACATAAACATTTCAAGAGAAGAATCCATTTCCCCACAGCCAGGTGCCACAATGAAGAGAGATACTAGTTTGGTTTTTGTAAGTGTTTAGCTTTCAAAATTGTTGTGACATTTGCTTGTGTGTGTCTGGGAGATGGGAAAACAGTGCTGGGACAAATGTGGCAGAATCTATTCATAAGGCAAGATGGAGCTGAATGTTAATAGCATAGCAATTACCAAATGTACTGGGTATTATGTTACCATATTGGACTTTTTTTGTATTTAGCAATCCCAAAAGATAAAAAAAAACTATGACTTTTTATTATGATTCATACTAAGTCACAGTAAGACATGTACCCACGAACATTGTTTTCTGAAAATAAGTAGAATTAATTTAAAAAAAAATACTTAAAAATATTTTTAAATCACGACACAGAAGTCTGATCTTGCATCAGTCTTACTCTGGATGTCATTTATTTTGATGGAGTTGCAGTACTTATGATTTACACCAGGGTAAACTAGATAAGAATTCAGGTTTCAGGGATTTATATGTGGATAGTGTATAATTGATAACACAAGAAACTATATGTCACATTGGTGGACCTATGAAAATCAATGGTTTGTTCTGTGCAGATGTTTTCTTTGGCTTTTGATTAGTGAGGCAGATGCTCCCTGCAGAATTCAGTCTGTGTGAGCCTGTCAGAGGCTGACTGCCCCTTTAAGGCAAGCTAGACTCACACTAGCAGCATGGGTTGATGGAGATAAGGCAATGTAATGATAATGAGTAATCCCAGCTGTAAAAGGAAAAGACTATACAAACAGAGTGGAGAACTCAGCTTGGGGATAGGCATGACTACAGAGAAGACAGGACTGTTCTGTATGTAGGAAAACCAACAAGGAGCAGATTCCTGTGGGAGAAGCCCTGAGGTAGAGTCAGTAAAAGTATTTCAGTGGAGCCTGAGAGGGGTGGAAGACTTATTAGTTAAGCAGACAATAGAGAAGCCAGAGACCTGAGAACCAGAGAGAGGCTGTGTTGAGCACAGGCTGCAAGGAAGCAGCACAAAGGGATTCATAGGTAGGAAGTGACCCAGGAAAACAGCAGCATGTTGGAGGAAGAAGACCTAGCTGCTTAATACAGGGTCCCTGGGCTGGAACCCAGAATAGAGGGTGGGCCTGGATTCCACTACCAGCTTCTGAGGAAGGAGCATGCAAGCCCAACTGCAGGAGTAGATTAGGTTTCCTGTGAGGAAGGCCCTGAGGGAAGGCCAGTGAAAACACTTCAGTGGACCCTCAGAGGGGTAGAAGAATCATTATTTGGCTGTTTAGCTTGGACTTTCAGTTGGATGTTTCCTTATCCTGGAAGGGGACTGATTTTTGTGACTTGGCCGGAGGGCTAAGCCACAGAAGACCTGGTGAGAGGCAGATGGTCTGCAAGAGGTGCTAGAGACCAGGGCCCCTTGCAGCATCGCACCCTGAACGCAAGGGGGTACTATGGCTGGCTAGTATACGACCTTACAGGGTCAGATAAAGCAATGTCTGCAGAACAAGGCAACAAAGCTTCCCTTCCATGCCTAAAAACCTCTGCTTTGTCCAAATATGTTAGAAAGCTTCACTCATCTCACTGCTAGGCACCTCAAATATCTGCTTTGTGATCACAGGAGGTCTGATACTACGAGGTGCATAAGAATTGGGTAGTATCCTTTTAATTAGCTTCTTAGCCCTCTTGTGGCCCTCAATGTCTTTTATCTCCATGACTAGATAGGTTTGGGCTTGGCTGATCTTGAAGAAATGCTTACCATCTGTTAATGAGGAAATGTATTCCCTGTTTCAGATAAAGAAATCTGATTCACATGCAATATTGGGTTAATGGTAACCTAGAAATCAGCACAGATATGTGCAGCCCCTTTGTTTAATCACTGCCCCTGTAGAGGTATCCCATTAACTCCAACTAACCTTGTCTATAAAGCCAGAGTTCTGGGACTGCTGATTTTCTTCCTCTGTATTTGGTATATCACAAAAGGTATTGGATGAGCTTTATGACGTTTTGGAATTGCATTGTGAAATTTTGGAATTGCTCTTCAAGCACATTTTTATTATTTAAGATTTCAATACCATCGTGAAAGACATCAAAATTCTACCAATTTTTGTTTTGGAGTTCATATTTTAAAATACCAAAATAACTTGCAGGCATTTTATTCTTTGCCAATACAGCTTCATTTCTCTATCATCATTGTCTATCAAGTACTGCATGACCTGCTTACTTCACAAGAAAGAAGTTTAACATATGCAGTTTACAGTTGTTGCCTTCCCTATGATAATGCCCAGACGAATGAGGATTTCCCCTATATGTATCATTTTACTACCACTGAGGTTTTCTGCAATTTCATCTCTAATTAATCTCTGATAATAGTGCTATGACGTTAGAGAAACTGCACAAACAACCTCCATTTTAAACCTTACTCCTTCCACTTGTAAAGAAATCCAGACAATAGATCAGGGGTGGGCAAACTATGGCCCGCGGGCCGGATCCGGCCCTTCAGGGCTTTGGATCCGGCCTGCGGTATTGCCCCCCGTGGCGCTGTGGGCCTGGCGCTGCTCTCAGAAGTGGCCCCCGGGCGCGGGGGCAGAGGGCTCCCCGTGCGTTGCCCTTGCCTCCAGGCACCGCCCCCCGCAGCTCCCATTGGCTGGGAATGGGGAACCGCGGCCAACGGGAGCTTTGGGGGAGGTACCTGGAGGCGCGGCAAGGGTAGCGCACGCAGAGCCCTCCGCTCCCCCTCCCCCAGGGGCCGCAGTGCTTCCTGGAGCAACGCAGGGCCGGGGACAGGGCAAGCATGCAGGGCACCTGCCCTGGCCCCGATGCACGCTGCTGCCACCCTGTAGCCGCTTTAGGTAAGCGGCGCCAGGCCGGAGCTCGAACCCCTCCTGCACCCCGCCCCCCAATTCCCTGCCCTAAGCCCCCTGCCTGCACCTCGCACCCGTCCTGCACCCCAACTCCCTGCCCTGAGCCCCCTCGTACACCCCACACCCCTCCTGCACCCCAACCCCCTGCCCTGAGCCCCATGCTGCACCCTGCCCCCCAACCCCGCCCTGAGCCTCCCCCGCAGTCTGCACCCCTACCCTCAGTCCCCTTCTGCACTCCGCACCCCTCCTGCACCCCAACCCCCTTCCCTGAGCCCCCTCATACACCCCACAGCCCTCCTCTGCCCCAATCCCTTGCCCTGAGCCCCTTCCTGCACACCGCACCCCCTCCCACACCCTGCACTCACTCCAGAACCCCAACCCCCTGCCCCGGCCCTGCATACAATTTCTCCACCCAGATGTGGCCCTAGGCCCAAAAAGTTTGCCCACCCCTGCAATAGATTGTATTCTAAATCAAACAGCTGTAGTGAACTCTCACTGGACTCCATGTCACCTGCAAGCTGATGAATCAGAAATCCTCTGTTATGGCCCTTGTAAAATGGTGGTGGTTGTGCTTTGTGCTGATTTCTTTGTTTTCTGGGTGCTCCGTCCCCTAATTTCTTGCAGTTTCTAGGAGGTTTGTCCTTAAACCAACACTCATTTGCGTTGTGATGCTATCCCACAATGAAAGCGCAGTCTCTGAGTATTCTTCATGTTGTGTTTTCTGCTTGATGCCCAGGTATTTTGTTGTTGTTGCACAGATTACATAATGTTGTTGTATTTCCCTGGCACCTGTAGTAGCCGTCTCCATTAATACAGCAATTTCTAGTGCATGTTTTCAGATCAATAGCTCAATAAGCCACTTAGCTCTATGTGTATGTTGGGGCGGGGGAAGACAGTTCTTAAACCCCAGGGTGGACAACATCACACCAGGGCCATGAATATGAACTTAGACTAATGTTTACATATCACTTAAGAGCCTAAACCCACTCTGATTATGCATGGGTTCAGGGTTGATGCGTTCAGGGTTCACCTTCTCTCACCCAAATTTTGCAATCATTGTTGAGTTCAAGTGAATTCAGAATTGCAAAGTGAAAGTGAGTAAAAGCCAGCACACCTATGCAGGGCTGTGCAAACCTAGCCCTCAGTGGGTGGGTTTGAGTGGACAGTGGGTAAATAAACTCAGCAGGTAGATATGCTCCTTCATTACTCATTTGAATTCCAAGGCATCTCTGTACTGTAGGTTTCATTTCATTATATTTTCGTCATTTGATTCCATCTATCTGGGGAATTTTCCTTAGAATTCACAACAGCCCCAGAGGGTTCTATTGCTGAAAGTTCACATCAATGAAACACTTACTCTAGGTAACATAAAGATTTTTTCACTCATTCAGCATGTAACATTGTAGGAGGTAAGTATGATAAAGACTCTCCCAATAGTATAACAGGAACAGGATGGGTATCACTTTAAAATTGATGTGGCAATTTTATAATTAAAAATTCACATCTTTGGTGAAACTTCTTTTCCACAGGCCTAGTTTTTAACAATAGCAAAAAGGAATCTGCATGTGGTGGTTGGGAGTGAGGAGAAAGAATCGTATAACTCAGTTTGTTTTTAAATGTGTTGTTGGGCTTTCTAGCTTCCAGAGTTTTGGAACAATCTCTTTATTAAGTCATGATCTTGGGCTGCCTCAGCTCCCTATCTTGGCCACACAGACTGACTCTCTCCCATCTCATAGCATCCTTTGCGTAATCACAGCAATTGCTTATATGGAAAAGTAATGGCTAAAATATGCTAAATATTTTCTGAATGTCTTTAAATGAGATTTAGAAGCTGGAAAGAAGGACAGCCAACACCATGATGAGACCAGTCTGCTTCATGGACTGTTAGTAATCAAAGGACCACAGTTTGAGAACAACTGCCCTACATCACTCTTCCAGCGTCATTGCATTTGTCTTAGATGTCCTCCCCTGAAAATTACTGTATAGTACTGTGAAGCTGAGGGTGGTCCTCTGGAAATTTTGTTGCTATAGATGGGAATGATTCGATAAAATAAAAATACTCCCTGCCTTACCCCCTTCCCCCCCCCCCGCCCCTTCACTATTCAGTGTGTCATCTGTGTAAATACCAAGAAAAAGTGATCCTTCCTTTGTTATTTCTGCTGGAAACACTAGGAGACTATGCTTTCTCATTATAATTCAGTATAAATACCATAAAAGAGAACTTTGTTATTGTATTTGTTAAGCATATTTGTCATCCTCTGTGCCAGTCTATCCAAATAGGAATAGTTACAGTTATTTGTATTAAACAAATATCTCAAAACTCTGTATTTGTTGCTATTCTGACTTACTTAATATTCTGTGCATAGCATTAATGACAATTAATATTCTTTCTGGAACTGTTAATTAAAGGTGTGATGGGAGATCAGATAGCAGCTGCTGAATAGTAAAAGGAAGTTAGTTAAAATTATGCTATTCTCAAAAGAAAAGAAAATCTCCATGGTGATTTAACCGTTCAGCCTTTGGTATAAAGTATCAGAAAAATACCAGTAGTTAATCTTTTCTTCTGTAATTCGGACAAAATATTTAAGAAAGTTAGCTTAATGAGTCCTTTTTATTAGCACAACATTGCCTGATTAGATCCAGAGTTTGGAAGGCTAAGAGCAGATGTGTCCTTTTCAGGGCTGCTGCCTGAAGTATGTTGCACCAATATTTAAATTAGGGTAAATATTTGTAACTGTATTATGAGGGGTGAGCAAAGTTCTCTCAACTATAGCACTCCTTGCAGTATTTCAGCATTGCAACTCCAAGAAGCAGTTAAGTGAAAAGTTAAGTGAAAAGTTAGAGTATTACTTAGTCACTATGCTCCTCCCCCCCGCCCCCCCCCCCCCAAAAGGGACTTAGGCATTGCAATACCGAGTGTCACAGTACCTAACTTTTAGGTGCTTAGAAAATCAAAGGAACAACACTGTGATTCACAAAGCCTGGATTAGGTTCCTAGCCTTCTATGCAATGAATAGGGAGAGATAGATGCCTTACAATACTATCCACAAAGCCAACACGCTGGGCAGGGAGTTGCCTAAGCTAGCCAATAGGAGATGCCAATAACAGAAGTATGTGCTAGGCCCTGCCCCTCCCTCAGAGATAGGCACCACCCTGTATACAGTAACTCCCCACTTAATGTCCTCTCACTTAACGTTGTTTTGATGTTACATCCTTGCTCCATTACAGAACATGCTTGTTTAAAGTTGTGCAATGCTCCCCTATAATGTCGTTTGTCCACCTGCTTTATCCACAGCTGGCAGCTCCGCTATCAGCTCCCCTATGCCCCCTCAGCACCTTCTGCCCCCTGATGGACCCCGCGGATCAGCGCCTTCCCCCTGTTCTCCCCGCCTCCTGCCCGTAGCAATCAGCTGTCTTGCAGTGTTCAGGAGGCTGGGGGGAGGAGCAAGGACGCGGCGCGCAGCCTCCCCCCTCCCTCACCTGCCTCCTTCCCGCAAGACAGCTGATTGCCACGGGCAGAAGGCTGGGAGAGCAGGGGGAAGGTGCTGATCTGTAGGGTCCGCCGGTGGTCAGGAGGTGCTGGGAGGGGGACGTAGGGGAGCTGATAGGGGGGCTGCCAGCCTGTTCAATACGTGTATTAAATTGCTTGTTTAAAATTGTTTAAAATGTATATAATGCCTTTTGTCTGGCAAAAAAAAATCCCTGAAACCTAACCCCCCTTATTTACATTAATTCTTATGGGGAAATTGGATTCGCTTAACATCGTTTCGCTTAAAGTCACATTTTTCAGGAACATAACTACAACATTAAGTGAGGAGTTACTGTACAGACTTAAATGCCTATCTCTGCTTGTGATTCATGAACTAGGGGCGAATAGGTATTCAGCCACCTAAATTGCATGTTTGGTCTGATCTGGTACGTATGCATGGAGGTTGCCTAGTGGATTGGGACCTCAGGTGACTTCAAACAAGACATCCAGGGAAGGGGGCCTGTGACGGGGCAGCTCTGCCCCGCACTAGCCCCGGAAGTGACAGACAGGTAGCTCTGTCAGCGGAAGTCCCGCCCCGCCCATACTGGGCATGCTCCAAATGCTCCGTGAGTATAAAAGGAGGGAACTCAGCTCTGTCTGGGCTGGCAGCTGAAGGAGAAAGACCTAATTGGGCAGCTCCTGCAGAGGACCAGCCGACGCTCCCAGAGCCGCTCGGAGCAGAGGCTTCTTCCGACCGGCACGAACCCCTACCGGGGAAGGAACCAGAGGAGGCAACGGCCCCGGAGACCCGCAGAGGACCCTGGGATTCGTGGGCGACCCCGACTCCCAAACTGGTAGGAACCGACCCGGGGGGGGGTGACAGACTGGTACCTTGCCCCCGGTAAACCTCAGCGTGTTTCGGCAGGACCACCCCCACTGAGCCAGCAGTAAGGTCCTGCTGCCCTGTAACCAAGGGCTTGTTCTATGGACTTTGGCCACTAGGCCGTGTTGCCCTGTAGCCAATGGCTCATTCCCTGGACTCTGGGCATTAGGCCGTGCTGCCCTGTGACGAGGGGCGTATACCGTCACAGGCTCATTCTATGGACTCTGGCCATTAGGCCGTGCTGCCCTGCAACCAGGGGCGGTTATATGGACTCTGGCCACTAGGCCGTGCTACCCTGAGACAAGGGTTTATCCTATGGATGCTGGCCACTAGGCCGTGCTGCCCTGCAACCAGGGGCGGTTATATGGACTTTGGCCGCTAGGCCGTGCTGCCCTGCAACCAGGGGTGGTTATATGGACTTTGGCCACTAGGCCGTGCTGCCCTGCATCCAGGGGCGGTTATATGGACTCTGGCCACTAGGCCGTGCTGCCCTGTAACGAGGGGCGTAAACCCTCACAGGGCCTCTTTTATAACCTTTTGCCCAGTGGATCAGGTAGTCACCAAAGATATGGGAGACCCCAGATTCAAGTCTTCCCCCCCCCCCCCCCCCATGAGGGGAAGAAAGGTTTTGCCAGCTCTCAAGTCAGTGCACAAGGATATAGTCCTTCTAACACTTTCTCTGGCCCAGTTAATACTTAATTATTTAATTGAGGTGGAACAACTTCAATAAGCGAGATTGGGTGAGCCCCCTATCAGCCTATCCCATAGCCTAGTGTTCAGGGCACTCACCTGAAAGGTGGCAGATCCACATTCAGATCCCTTTTGTCCCTTGGGAGCCGGGAGGGTGGAACTTGAACCAAGGCCTCTCACAACTCAGGTAAGTGCCTACCCCACTGGGCTAAAGAAAGCTATAAGAGAGGGCCTCTTACCTCTCGGATGTTCTGTGTGAACTCGCTTGAGGGGCCTGATCTGGAAGGTGGCCTCTGAGCATGTGTACTGGATTGGGGCTGTGATGGGTTCAGTCACAGATACCCGCTTGGGACTGTCACCTGATGTGCTGAGACTACCTCTGAGCCCGTTTTCTCTGCCAGTTTGGGCCTCCAGAACCCTGCCATGTTGAGCCAGACACACAAACCTGCTGCAACACAGACCCAGGGTCTGAACCATGCCCCTAAAGCTGTAGACTTAACTGAAAACAGCTTAAGAAGTCTCCTGTGTCCAGCACCCAGACACCCAGCTCCCAATGGGATCCAAACGGCAAATAAATCTGTTTTACTCTGTATAAAGCTTATACAGGGTAAACTCATAAATTGTCCGCCCTTTAAAACATTGATAGAGAGATATGTGCAGCTGTTTGCTCCCCCAGGTATTAATCACTTACTCTGGATTTAATAACACTGGTCTACAATTTTTGAGAAGTCGTCTGCTTCAGAGATAAAATGTGCTATTTATTATATATTTTGATGTGCTGAATTCAAATATGACAATTAAAACAACTGATTGGCTACTGTTTCTAAGATATTTAAGGTTTTACATTTTATGTCTATGTATATTGTGTAGATAGAGTTTTAATCATAAATTGTAAACCTAGGTCTTTTCATGTGTTTATGGTTGCTTTACATGATAATATTTCACCTGTCCTGTTTATGTAACACTTTAAAAATCAGCAAAAGGGTTATATAAATAAAATTTATTATGAAACAAAAGGCAAAAAACTATTCTGTACATAGTTTAGTCCTATTCAGTGTCTACTCGGCGCTTCTTGGCTTGTCTCTTGTATTCATTCAATGGAGCAGCTCTTGTCACTGTCCAGCAATAGTCTGCAAGCATTGATGGGCTCCATTTGCCCTGATAGCGTTTCTCCATTGTTGCAATGTCCTGGTGAAATCGCTCGCCGTGCTCGTCGCTCACTGCTCCGCAGTTCGGTGGAAAAAAAATCTAGATGAGAATGCAAAAAATTTATCTTTAGTGACATGTTGCAACCAAGGCTTTTGTATGCCTTGAGGAGGTTTTCCACCAACAACCTGTAGTTGTCTGCCTTGTTGTTTCCGAGAAAATTTATTGCCACTAACTGGAAGGCTTTCCATGCCGTCTTTTCCTTGCCACGCAGTGCATGCTCAAATGCATCATCTCGAAGAAGTTCACGAATCTGAGGACCAACAAAGACACCTTCCTTTATCTTAGCTTCACTTAACCTTGGAAATTTTCCACGGAGGTACTTGAAAGCTGCTTGTGTTTTGTCAATGGCCTTGACAAAGTTCTTCATCAGACCCAGCTTGATGTGTAAGGGTGGTAACAAAATCTTCCTTGATTCAACAAGTGGTGGATGCTGAACACTTTTCCTCCCAGGCTCCAATGACTGTCGGAGTGGCCAATCTTTCTTGATGTAGTGGGAATCTCTTGCACGACTATCCCATTCGCAGAGAAAACAGCAGTGCTTTGTGTATCCAGTCTGCAGACCAAGCAAGAGAGCAACAACCTTCAAATCGCCACAAAGCTGCCACTGATTTTGGTCATAGTTTATGCACCTCAAAAGTTGTTTCATGTTGTCATAGGTTTCCTTCATATGGACTGCATGACCAACTGGAATTGATGGCAAAACCTTGCCATTATGCAGTAAAACAGCTTTAAGACTCGTCTTCGATGAATCAATGAACAGTCTCCACTCATCTGGATCGTGAACGATGTTGAGGGCTGCCATCACACCATCGATGTTGTTGCAGGCTACAAGATCACCTTCCATGAAGAAGAATGGGACAAGATCCTTTTGACGGTCACGGAACATGGAAACCCTAACATCACCTGCCAGGAGATTCCACTGCTGTAGTCTGGAGACCAACAGCTCTGCCTTACTCTTGGGTAGTTCCAAATCCCTGACAAGGTCATTCAGTTCACCTTGTGTTATGAGGTGTGGTTCAGAGGAGGAGGATGGGAGAAAATGTGGGTCCTGTGACATTGATGGTTCAGGACCAGAAGTTTCATCCTCTTCCTCTTCCTCGTCTGACTCAAGTGAGAATGATTCTGGTGCATCAGGAACCGGCAGTCCTTCTCCGTGGGGTACTGGGCGTATAGCTGATGGAATGTTTGGATAATGCACAGTCCACTTTTTCTTCTTTGACACACCTTTCCCAACTGGAGGCACCATGCAGAAGTAACAATTGCTGGTATGATCTGTTGGCTCTCTCCAAATCATTGGCACTGCAAAAGGCATAGATTTACTTTTCCAGTTCAACCACTGGTGAAGATTTGTTGCACAAGTGTTGCAGCATATGTGTGGGGCCCACCTCTTGTCCTGATCTCCAATTTTGCAGCCAAAATAAAGGTGATAGGCTTTCTTAACCATAGTGGTTATACTGCGCTTTTGTGATGCAAAAGTCACTTCACCACAAATATAGCAGAAGTTATCTGCACTGTTCACACAAGTACGAGGCATCTCTGCTCACTTTGGCTAAACAGAAATGTGTCCCTTTGCAAAATCAAACACTGACAAATAAGAGAGCACGACATTGTATGATTTCTAGAGCTGATATAGGGCAATTTGTTCAGCAGAGTGATGTAAGCTTCGTTATGATTGCATCATCCATGACTTCTAGGAATAACATGATGCAATTCATATCATGTATGATGCAATACCAGCTTCAGATTGCATCATTCATTGTTTTGCCTAAAAAGCAAGTATTGTCCAAACCCAGTCATAGATTTATTCATAGATCCAGTCAAAGATGTATTTTAGTCATTTCTGGTTTAAACTGAGATCCCTTTCCTTTATAACTCACTTATCCTCCGCCATTCCCAAGTCAAGGGTCGTATATACTGACCCAATAGCATATCTTGAAAACTAGAGCCAATCAACAATTTTAAGCATCATTTTCGTTCTCAGTGACCCAGAATTAGTAAAGTTTGACTACATTTATTTCAGAAGCATTTTGGCTGTAGAGCAGTGTAATAAACAAAAGTTATTTTATCAAGTATAAAAAGTAGGATTTAAGTTGTTTCAAGTAATAACAGACAGAACAAAGTAAGTCACCAAGTAAAATAAAGCAAAAACATGCAAGTCTAAGCCTAATACATTAAGAAATTGAATACAGGTAAATCTCAACCTCAGAGATGTTCCAATAAGCTTCTTTCACAGACTAGACTCTTTCCTAGTGTGGGCCCAATCCTTTCCCCGGTACAGTTCTTGTTAGTTCCAGCTCAGGTGGTAACAAAGGGGATTTTTCATGAGTGCAGCCCCCTTTGTTCTGTTCCACCCCCTTTTATAGCTTTGGCACAAGGCGGGAATCCTTTGTCTCTCTCTGGGTTCCCCTCCTCCCCCCGCCTTTCTTCTAAATGGAAGATCCAGGTTAAAGATGGATTCCAGTTCAGGTGACATGATCACATGTCCTGTGAGACTTCATTACCCACTCGCTGGCACATATGAATACAGGAAGTCTTACAAGTAAACAGAGCCATTTACAACCAATTGTCCTGGTTAATGGGAACCATCAAGATTCCAAACCACCATTAATGGCCCACACTTTGCATAATTACAATAGGACCTCAGAGTTATATTTCATATTTCTAGTTTCAGATACAAGAATTATACATTCATAGAAATAGGATGACCACACTCAGTAGATTATAAACTTTATGATACCTTTTAAGAGACCTTTTGCATAAAGCATATTCCAGTTACATCATATCCACACTTATAAACATATTTTTATAAAAAATATGGTGTGCAATGTCACAGGGGCCCAAATCTGATTTAGGTGGTCAAACACCTGTCTTCCCTGGTTTATAAATTGCTCTGGGGCTTAGGCAGCAGATAGGCATCTAAACACCTAGAGGGAGGTTGCAGTATGCATGTACAGAGGCAGAAACATAGGTGCCTAAAGAACTTTCACTACAAAAATGTAGGCACTGATGAGTTTAGGCACCTATCGGGTTAGGTGGCAGCTGAGCAAGAGGGTTGTGGATTGCAGTGTGTCTGAAATGGAACATAGACTCCTAAGCATCTTCATGGATTGCACCCTGAGAGAACATCAGTGGTAATGGAAATTAACATGTATTAATGCTAATATAGCTTAAATTTATTATATCTATGAAAGTAGTTTAAAGAAGTCGGTTCTTCACTGCAGATACAAGATTAAAATTGTATAATATATAAAAATTACTCAAAAGAGAAATTCTAATATGTTCACTTACCTTTTGAGCGTATATGTATGCTCTTATATCGCTAAAGATATTGTACAGTGGTAAGTTATAACTAAGGATTGGTGAACTGTGTGTTTGTACAGAACCTGGCACAAGGGAGTCTTGATCCAAGACTGCACTCCTAGGTGGTACCATACTAATAATAACAATAATTAATAATAATTTAATAATTACAAATATTAATAATAAGGTTTAGATAATATAAGGATCAGAATGAATCATTGTCCAATACTTGAGTGAACACAGAAAATGATATTTTTGAAGTTCAAACTAGTTTAGTTAATACTTATGTTTTCTCATTTTTATGCTTCTCTACACTTTTTCAGTCATGACTAGAAAAGAAAGTTTCAAAATACTGTGGTGCTGTTATTACTATGTGGTATTTCAGTCAAATAAGAAACAAAGTGTCAGAAATTCTTTTTTTTTAAATGCTCTTTAAAAAAAAAAAAAATCCAGCCAGATGTCTAGACCAATGATCCTTTGGTAGGGATCTAAACTGAGTCTCCAAACTTGATGACAAGTTCCCATCACTTCCCTTCACTAGACACTTCTGGGAAGACTTTTTTTTTTTTTAAGGTCACTTTCTTTAGACATGTGCTGGTCTCACTATTGCCAGCTTCTGACTCAACTGCGACATTTGCTTATTTCTCAGAGCGAAGGCTCCCCCCCCACCCGCAGTAACTTAGGCTTCTGAATTAGTTCATCATGAAATGTTGAACAAATGTTAACATTCACTTTGAGCAAAAGAACATCTTTGTTTTTTGTCTATGCTCGACTTTTCTTTTCACTCCAAACAGTTCGTCACTGGATGCCTTTTTTTTTCTTTCTGGTAAATACAGAGCGAATTCTTTGGTATATCAATAAGTCTTAAACAAGTGTCTTGTAGTTACGGAGAAACAACTAAAAAAACAAAAACACATAATTGGGGCATTGCCAGCATCACAAAAAAAGTTCCTGGAACACCAGATGATCATTTGAAAAACTAGGAGTGTCCTAATAAAATAGTAATGCATAAGTAGCATTTGAAATTGTGGGTCTATTTTTTGTTTATTTTAATAGTGCCTTTTATTCTGAGGGCTGCTGAAGCACTTCACAAACTATATCAACATAGTATCATTGAGACACAGCCACTTTTTGAGGTAGGTGGTTGTAGGGAGTGTCCTTTTGAAACTTTGTCCTGTGCATACGGGGGGGTTGACTTAGAGGTTCATGTGAAGTCACTTCTCTACATAAGAGATTACACTAACATTTGTTCTTAGCAAGACAAAGCTGTGTGAATGTCAAAACTAGACTGTTGGCAAGATTTCCAAGTAAAGCCAACCTTAAACTAATATAAATAGCTCCTTGGACTGATTGCAGAATGTCAATGAATTGTCAGAAGTCAAATGGTGGGCAAGCCTTTGTGCTGGATTCTGACTGGCATGTAGAAGTGTCAGGATTTCATTATCAGGTTCTGTAGCCTGTGATTATTTGAAAATTAGATTTTTAAGAGCCTGATCTTGCCTCCATTTAAGTTAATGGAAGCTTTGCTATTGAGTTCAGTGGAGCAGGCCCTAGGTAATGATGGAGATAAAAAAATCAGTTGCCACTTTTATGACTCCAAGCCATTAATGCAATTAAGTAGCCCTCCTGTAATCTCATCTAGGGAAAAAAGTTAATCTTCTTAATTCATAATTAGCAGAATGTTATTGAGACTTCTGAATGACAGTAAAGCCAGAAAGTAACTGGTAATTACCTTGAAAACATTCAGGTAGTTAGAACAATTTAGTTAAGGGGCTGATTTAACAAATTGTGTAGGAGCTAAGAATTTGTGCTTCCCATATTAGCTACTGCATGTGGCTGCCTAAGTAGCATTTATGCCTTTCACCACTGAGATATTTAAGGCAGTGCATGTTATATTTCACATTTATTTCCATGCAGGTAGTAGTTGGCTTTCTTTTCAGGTGGTTCATATTGATTTTGAAAATGGATTTCATTACTTCTCTCTCTTTCAAACATGCACATTAATCTTCTGTACAAGAAAACAAATACTGAGTTTCACCTATTTGGTGAATATTATACATATCAAGTTTTTGTTCTCTGTTCTCATTATTCATTAAGAAGAAGTAGGCTTTATGGCTGCAGAAAATTTTAATAAGAAGATATTCCCTCTTTGGCAATCAACTATGTGACTCCTGGAGTTTGCCAGCTCCTTGAATGCTGGACTGAGCCTTTAGGTGTCCCACCCTATTAAGTTCAACACTGGCTGTAACTCCCAGAGCCCTCTGACACTGTTTCACAGCTTGCTTAGTGTCGTGTGAGGGCAGAAAGGATTGGAAACTCTTGTGGAGACTAATAGGGAGGTTTCTGATGGAGGGATTTATAGAGTCAGTTTGCTGGGCCAGTGAGGAGCTGGGACTGCTCAGTCCCTCAGTGTAGGGTGACCAGATAGCAAGTGTGAAAAATCAGGATGGGGGTGTGGGGTAATAGACGCCTATTTAAGACAAAGCCCTGAATGTTGGGGATGTCCCTATATAATCGTGACATCTGGTCACCGTACCTCAGTGGGAGGATACAACCTGACTCAGAGACAAAGGGACTAGGGTTAACTTTGCTTTGGGCGCTGTTTGGATTTGGAGAAGGGAGAGTCTCTAATTTCCACTCCCCACAAAGCTGGTCTTTGAACTGTTGATCCCGTGCATGGTCAGACAGTTCCAGCCCTGAGGAGACTGGCGTCTAGAGTGGCAGAGATCTGACCCAGCATCAGCTACCTAGAGCTAGCAGAGAGCGCCACAGGACTCCAGTCCAGGAAGCCAGGAGAGGACCCTGCCCCACTCAGGGGTGAATACACTGTAAGAGGGCTCATTTTAGCTTCTTTAAGCTGGCCAACATTTTCAGCACTGCAGCAGCCATATCTAGACCCATCTTATGCATTTCATCTTCTTGGGAAGGTGCCAGAGAGGGAGCTGGGGCTTGTGTTCTTGTTACAAATGATGAGCGATTGAGAATTTGTTGTAATATTAATGTTTTTAGCATTTATTAGTTAACCTTAAACTTTTCCTTCACAAGAATCTGTTTCCTGTCCCCCAGTAAAGTTCCCCTTTGTTAAATTTTTGGGTGTGGCATTTCATTTGTTGGGGTTTGTGTTCATGTATGTTGTTTATGCACACTGTCATATTCCTTGTTAAGAAGAGTAGTATTAGTGATTTTCCCAAGAGACCAGCACCCCTTTTGTCCCAGGCACAGAGAGGAGTCATCAGGGTGGAGGCACCAGGCATTGCAAAGGAGAACCCAGTACCCAACCCATATAAGGAGGGGGACAAAGCTGTTTTCATTAGCAAGCAGCAGAGAGGAGGCTTGAGCCAAGCTTTGTGAGAGGGGCTAAACCTATTATACTCTGAGGCCATGGCACACTTTAGCCTGCTTGCCACTGGTCACTGCCAGAAATAGTCTGTCTAACTCAAAGCCATGCTCTTGCCTGCCCCAGAGAGGTCTGTCCATCTAATTGCCTTGGAGGAGCCATACATGTAATGGTAATGGGCTTCTTCCTCATTTACAATGAATTTTTAGAATCAGTCTATATAATGCTGTGTACAGTGGTTATCATTAAAAATCATTATTTGCCATGCTTGCAGCTGTGAAGAGGGTCTCCTCAGTCCCAACCATGGTGACAGGACTGAGAATGTGGAGATGAAAAAGCATTGATCTGTTATAAGATATGTCCTATGGAGGGGATGGGGAGAAGTTGTCAGCAACTGGACGCTGACACAGAGGCATACAGGGGTGCATGCTGAACATGCCAGAGACTTACTGAGAGTCAGGGGTCTGGAGCATGCAAGCCATAACTCGTGTTCTTCCATTCTCCATTGGCACCAAGGGCTACATCAAGACTACCCAGGGGCTTGAGGGGAATGCGGGTAGGCCTTTGTTTTCAATCCATTTCTCTTAAGCACTGTGTACCTTCTGGAAAAATAAATCATAGTTTGTTTTGAAGAAGCTGCCTCTGTGTTGCTGTGCACTGGCTTCCGAAGGAGAACTCTTGCAAGGATCCAAGCCCAGGGGCCTGATAAGTAGCACAGTCAGCAACCAGGTGTGTTCAGCCTGAAGACACAGT
This sequence comes from Emys orbicularis, assembly GCF_028017835.1. Classification (NCBI taxonomy): domain Eukaryota; kingdom Metazoa; phylum Chordata; order Testudines; family Emydidae; genus Emys; species Emys orbicularis. The sequence goes on along the minus strand of NC_088684.1, from coordinate 148,101,993 downwards.
TGGAGAGTGATTGGATTGCAGAGTCCCACCCCAAAGAGAATTGTAGGCATGGGTATGTCACCCAAGTGCACCTCTTTCAAGTAACTGGAAAGAGGCTTAGAAGGGGTAGCCTGTGCCAGGGACTGTGACAGCTGCTACAATTGCCAATATGGGCTGTTGTTGGGTATGAGCAACTTCTTCATTAGCAAGTGACAAGGACCCCTTCTTCTGAGTGCCATCTACTCCATCCTAGCCCGTTCCTGTAGTGTCATGGTGCAGAGTGCTTCAAAGAAGAAATTCAGGAGATTCTTTTCACTAGTAGGGGGGCTTCAGGGGAGGCAGAGACCTGGCTATGTACACTGACAAGGCAGCCTCTATCACTTCTGTGTTTTATGGAGAGTGATGTACAGACAGCATAGTATTACCTCTCAGGCAGAAATGGCCGCTTGCAAAAGAGGTTGTCCTGGTTGCTGGGTTTCCTGCACCACTCTCCCTTCTTGGATTTCTCTGAACACAGCCCCTATAAGATCAGGCCTCAGGCCTTTATCTCTTCTGGGGTAGAATTCCACAACCCATCTATTCTCAGACCAGAACTTGGGTTACAGTCTCCTATGTACCAAGCATATCTAATTCTGCAAGTCCAAATGGAGGGTTTGACCTTGGAAGTTTGTGACAACACATACTTGCAATGAGACAGAATCAGCATCTTCAAAATGAAGCATGGTTTATCTTTCCCAAAAGGTATCTAGAACTTGAAGAGGTGGATTTAAAATAAGAGTCCAACATGCATATTCCTTACTTAATCTTAATCTCTCTATCCATAGCTCAGGCAGGTCTTGCTTATTTCCCATCTCTGAGTTGGGAGAACAAGATGACACTTCTTGCAAACTTGTCCCTCTATCTCTGTGTCTCAGACTGTCAGCCTCTTTACTGATACATCCTGGTCAGCCTCTCTCAGCTAACCATAAAAATCTCTCTTCCTTTTTCCAGGGATACTTTTTAATCAGTCAATATCTTTTTTTCTCGGGCTTAGCTTTTTGGGAAGAGTAAAACATCCTAGCCTGGATGGAGTCAGCTGGGTAACTTGTCCATACAACTGGTGGCCAGCCATTGTTAGATGAACTCCCTTGAATCTAGGTACCTAGAGGCTGACCCATCTGTGTCATTGTTTTACCCTTGCTGCTTGGCCCCTCAACAACCTGAATACTATCTCCTTTGATTTAACTCTATGTAATCAAACAGACAATGATACACAATTGAAAAGGAAAACAGAGTCACACATAATATTCAGAAGAAATAATAGACATGTACCTAGTTTGTCACAGAGGCAACAAAACATTAGTAAGGCAGTGGCTGCAAAAGGGGAGTTCCAGCTGGCAATGGCAAGAATGGACCCCAAGTTTTGGGAGTAACAAAGAGCTGTTCAATTGAGACTACTAAATGAGTATAATGAGATAGACACCACTAGTTTGGGAGCTGTATGGTCTTATCCAGCCATGCAACTTCCCATCAATGGGATCATTTGTTAGTGGTACCTTCTGGCCTGACTCTGCCAGCCATACACCCTGTCTTAACGCCCTAGCAGCAAAATCACTGCTGAAATGAAGGGGCTGATTATTTTCTCTCCATTCACATCACTTTGTTTCATCTTCAAAGGCACCAGATCCCAAGCTTAGATTCTAGGGAGAACTTGAAGAATCTGAATTTGGAGCTGGCCTGCCATTAATAGACCGCCAGTGCTGTCTGATAATTGTCTGAAGTTAAACACATGATGAATGTTATTCCTGTTTCCATTTTCACAATGCTCTCCTTCCTCACTATCAGCTGTGTCTGACATCAGACTGTTCTGCACTGGATCAGAAGGAAGAATAAGCAAGCTGTAAAGCTTGCTTAAGCCTGACTCTTGGACCATTTCTATTAAGTAAAGTGCATGTATAATTGAAGTGGAAGGCTATATAAGTTGGTGAGTAGGTTTGCCATCTTTCTATAGGGCAAAAAAATTAATTAAGCTCCATCCCTGTCTATGACACTTAGCCATGCCCTTTAAAACAATCCACCCCATACCTAATATGTAACTAAGAGTTGTGTAGCCACACAGCTGGGTTGTCCTGATTGGCCTCTCCTTAATGTCTGAAATAGTTTTCCTTTTTTCCTCTCTGTCTCTTGCTTCTCTCAGCGTTATAGCCTTTCCCCACATTGTCTCCATCTCTTCTGTGGTCTTCTTCTTTCCCTCCCTTAAGCTCTGTCCCCTTCAGTGGCATCACTTGCTCTACAACCCATCTTCTCTCCTCCTCTCACTCTTCTCTACTGCTTCTATTCCCAAGCTTCCATCTTGCTTTCTTGCTTCCTTCAGTCTGTGCCCCCCTTCATCCTTAGCTTCCTTTCTTTCTGCCCATCCTCCATTCTTCTGTCTCTTCCGTCTTACAATGCATAATCCTTCAACCCTTATTCCAGTCACAGTTTACAGTGTGTAATTGCTGATCGTTCTGCTTCCCTGTTACCCATTCCATTTGAGTGCTTTGGAACAGTATTTTGATTCTCTCTCCTCAAATAGGAACAAGAAGAGCTCTTCTGATTGGCATTTCCTGCTCTCCTTAAGATCAGCCAAGTAAGAAGGAAACATGGATTACAGGACCTTCAGGAATGGACTCAGTAATGCGGAATCCGCATAGGTCCAAAGCTGAACTGCCTCAAGGTGTGTGTTTGATCTGAAGATGTCATTGGGGGGTCCAGATAGACTACTGAAATCCAGTGGCATTGGCTATAACTAGTACATGCAAACAGTCTCACAATAAATATGAATTGAAGATCTCTTGTAACAAAGAAGATACTGAACAAAAACACAGGTGGTTGTGTGTGTGCTCTGAAATAAAAAGAAAACAATTAGGGCAGACAATGTAATAACAGTATTTCAGGATTTGTACAGTGGCAGATTTAGGGTTAGTGGGGCCCTGTGCGCAGCTTCATTTTCGGGGCTTCCCCCTTCGGGACCCAGCCAAGGAAAAGAACATTCTCTCTTATCTCCCCCTCCCCCACCCCTATTTTTCATTCTTTTTTTCTTCCTCCTCCTCCTATATTATAAGTAATAGGAAGTAAATGAAAATAAAATGAGGTACCTTGATTGGGGGAGGGGTTGGGGTGCAGGAGGGGGTGTGGGGGGCAGGCTGTGGGAGGAAGTTTGGGTGCGGGGTGCAGGCTCTGGGCTAGGACAGGGGGTTAGGGTGTGGAAGGGGGGCAGCGTGGCTCCCAAAGCGACTGGCACACACAGCCTTTCGGCAGCGGCTCCTAGGCAGGGGGTCAGGGGGTCAGGGGGTCTCCGCGTGCCGTTGCACACAGGCACCGCCCCTGCAGCTCCCATTGGCTGCATTTCCTGGCCAATGGGAGCTGTGGAGTCGATGCTTAGGGTGAGGGCAGCATGCAGAACTCCCCCCTCCCCGCCAGGGGCCGCAGGGACATGCCAGCCGCTTTCAGGAGCGAAGAGGCGCAGAGGGGGGGAGGCAGAGTGGACAAGGAGCTGCCTTAGCCCTGCTACTGGCACATCTCTGCGTGCCCCTTGGGGGGCAGTGGGTCTCTGTGCACTGCCCGGGAGCAGTGTGCAGAGCTGCCTCCACCCCGCCCCCCTCCCACCAGGGGTGCGCAGAGACGTGCCAGCAGCTGGACGCTCCTGGGAGTGGTGTGAGGCCACTGGGCATGGTATGCAGGTAGCCTGCCTGCCTGAGTCCTGCTGCGCCACCAGCCGGGACTCAGAGGCAGGTTGTCAGATATTTGTCCTGCATTTTGTGGGGCCCAATCACTGGGGGCCCCGTATCACTGCACACTTTGTTTCATGGTAAATCTGCTCCTGAATTTGTACATATCAGCTAATTGTGCCTGAAGAAGAAATTATATTTGGCTGATACAAGCATGCTTCATGTGTACACATGTGCTCGTGCTTTCTCTCTCTCTCTCTAATATAGCAAGTGTGTTGGGGTGTGTGTGTGGTTTTTTTTGTAACCCCGTAGTTTGGACTTTATAGACATCTGGTACTTTACTTTGTGTTTTAGTTGACATATACTATATGCCAAAGTATACTAAATTGAAGACTGCTTATGTAATGGCATTGCTTTAATTTTTATATTAACAGGATATTTTAGCATTTAAAATCCCACTTGAGGTCCTTTTATTTTAGAAGGATACACATTGTACAACCTCTCCTTTCTGTAACTTTCATTTTCTAGATTATGCGGGAGTAAGTTTGTTTCCTGTGCATCGTTGACAACAGAAACTCCATTGGTAAATTTCAGTGTATTGTTATAAATGTACTGTAGTGGAGATTTCATGTTTGTGTCCTGTGTACTGCAGGCATGGATTTTATGGATGCTGGATATCCCTCTCAGTATCTGAAGTCATTGGGAGTTGTGGTTTCTTAGCAGTGCTAAAATTCAACTTTTCATCCTTTACATGTTAAAAGTCTTCTTCCTTTTCTGCTGCGTATCAGTTCCAAATGGCAGCTAGCGAGTGTGTAATAGAAATAGAGAGAGCGCACATGCTTTCCCACTCATAGAAGCCTATCTTTATTTTGTTTTTGTTAATTTAAAATAGAAGTTAAAACTGAAATCATGTTTCACTCTTTGTGTATGATGCTCTTTATTTTGACAGCAGTTTCTTAATCTGAAAACACCATCTCCCCTCCGCTGGGTGGTAGCAGATTTCTGGATTCTCACAGATTGGCCTCCCAGAGGAGGAAAAATCAGTAATGCAGAGTCCAGGTACATTCCATGTGTATTTTCTATTATTTACACACACATTAGTCCTGGAACAGAGGTGGTCAAATAGCATGCTGGGCAATCCCTTCATGTGGGAGTCTCAGTGCAGCACTAATCCCAGGAACAATTTTGCTTCACAAATTGACTCAAAGTAGAGATCAAGGTAGAGAGTATATTCTGCTGCTGCTCAGATGGTTCCCTCTCCAGAAACTCTCTACACAGGAGCTTACATAACACACAAACTTAATACCACAGCACGTCCTCCCAATACTATTTGCTCGCATGCTTTAAAAAAAATGAATAAACAAACACCTTTGAAAACTGTGTAAGTGTGCAATCTAGTGATGCCTGCCATAATAATGATGCTGCCTTGAAGCCCAGATCCTTAACTCTGATAAACTTGGAATCAGTTTCTTCACTGAAATCCATGACTAGGACCCTGCACTAGTGGATCCTGATGCATTATCAGGGCCTCGGTATGCAAATAATTTTTTAAAAATCTTAAACTACTGTAGGTGGGGTCAACTTATTTAAAAGGTGCATATTAGCAAATTTGGCCTATGAACTCAGTGCAAGCTTGTGTGTGGCTATAGAAGACATGTCTGTGCTTTAAACTCAAAAGATGCCAGCAATTTGACATTTTCAGTCCATGTACTTTAGTGGTTTGCCCTGAATCAGGTCATTTCTAGAGGTTTTAGGCAGTTGCCAAACTGATTTATTATTTGGGTGTTGACATAATGAAGACTGGAGCATATGACTGCAGCTTTCTAAAGTTCAATGCTTTGTGGTATAATACTGTAGCAGGGTGCATTTAGTTACTAATTTATTTTACTAAAGATAAGCAGAATTGTTGATAGTGCAAGTTATTTTCTTTCATAAACAGTAAGATATTTCTAAATGTACAAGATAAATGTACAGCAGAGTAGTGGCAATATAGTATAGGGATTATGAAAAGTACAATATAAATAACTGCACTATAAAAGAAACATCAGTGATTTGTTTTAATTAGTTCATCCCACTTATTCTGTTCTATCCTTCCACGCATAGTACATTTGTTAACCTAACTTTCAATAAAATAAGTCCATAAGACTCTATGTAATCTAAGATGGCTGCATGAGCAGGCATGCGGACAGCTACAGTCACTGAAGAGTTGAAGAGGCATTTACATTCTCTATTTATGATGGCACCAACCATAGGCGCTGACTCTGTGGGTTCTCTGGGGCTCAAGCACCCACTGAAAAAAATAGGGTGTGCTCAGAACCTGCAGGGCTGGATCAAACTTTTGTGGGCCCCAGCGCCCGGACCGTGGCCCTGCTCCTGCTCAGCCTCTCCCCCCCCCCCCACTCCCCAAGGCCCTGCCCATGCTCCACCCTGGGGCCCCACCCCACTTGGCCTCTTCCCCATGAGGCCTCATCTATCGGTCACACAGGGATGATGGGGGAGGAAAAAACAAAAGTCAGCGCCTGTGTATAATGTTAGTAGAGATCTGTCTCTCTATATATATTTTTGCATTTATATGAATGGTATGTGATATTTTTGAGCTGTTCTTGGAATATAGTGTTTATAGTTTAATGGTCTGTGCACAGTGTTCAGCAATAAGGCATGATTTGCGGTAGAGGTAGAGTTCAAGGTGTTATGAAAACCTACCTGAGCACTTCTATACTTCAGACTTTGGTTGCTTTAAATATTGCCCACACTGAGCCATGTATGAATTATAAGCTACACAAGCAGTCTGCTCCCCACTCTGCCACCCCAGAATTTTGTCCACTTACACCCACATCTTAGCAGCCTTTGTGGCCTCTTACTCTGTTCCCCCTGCCCCCATTTGGACACTAAGTTTTCCTCCATGTAGCTCCCTGTCTCCAATTCTACTCCCAGGCCTACCTCGTCTCTAGGTGCATGAAGGTTTTTCTCTGATACAAGTTTTAGGATAGCTACTACTTACACTGCTCTGATCCAAGGGCTATAATACCAACATATGCCAGATGCAGCTATTAAAATAAATACATAGGACTATGTGGGGCTTAATGTGTGCATGAAAACAGCATGTAATAACTAAGCTACAGATCATCCCTTATGGTAGAAAAACCCTAGTACAGGACTAGATATTCTTCAATGTTTTCCTCGTGGGTTTGCCTTCCCATTAAATTAATGGGCATTCAGTCCCCCAAGCCTGAGAAATCCCCAGTATGCATTTTAGAGAACTGACTAGAAATCCAGTATCTCTTGGCACTCCTTCCTGGTTCTGGCTCTCTAAACTTCAGTTCAGATGACCTGAACTCAGAATGATTGAATTGTTTGGGATTTTTTGACTAGCACCCTGTATTTTGGCACTGTAATTTGTCTGTTGCAGTTTAACTTTCATACCAAAAGGATAGCACGATTTCTGTGCCAGGTTTGGCAAAGGATTAATAGTCACCAAGCATCATTTATTTATTCATTACAAACGGATAGAGTTGTTTGCGGTAATCAGTAATCACTGATATTTAAGATGACAAAGTGTTGTATTGCACAATACGTACGGCCATCGGAGCATATCACAGTATTAGTCTCATAGCCAAGACTCTTCCAGTGTTGAATAACTTTCTAGTTTACCATCTTGTGAAGATAGTGAATCAAAGAATGATGTTGCCATGTCAAGAAATCAGCAGCATCTTTTGCTACTGTGTGCACCTAAAGGGTGCACATCTTTACTGGGCATGAAGGGCCCTCTGGCCATAGGAATGGAGAGGTTCTGCTGCATGTAAGATCAAATGTGGGGAGGCCACTTATCAGGATGCCCAAACCCTGTGTAACACAGAACCTCGGAGTTTGTGATCAAAGGCAGGAGTAGGCTTGGAGATAAGGAGCATCTGCCACTACATAGGTTCTCTGGCACTTCCCTCTACAGGAGTGTGTGGGGCTTCGATTGTGGGAATTACTTCTCGTATTGGGCTGTGGTAGTCTCCATGAAATGCTGCTCTGTATCTTGTCAGGGAGAGGGGGAAATCTTTGTCCCATTGGTTTTCCCCTGTTCCCGGTGTATATACTCAAACTGGGTGCTGGGGCATGGATTTGCCCTTTAAAGCATTAAAGCACAACACCAAGAATACTCATAGATCATTGGGAACACTGTGACATGTGAAAGTTAGAGTATACTGGGTAACAAAAGAGCTCATATTAACTTAGCTGCCAACACAGGATCTTATTGAACACCATTTGGATGAGATTTACAATTTGTAATGTACTATGGAAGATATGAAGCCTGTAATGTAAGGGGTGCTAAATGTGAAACATCAATCAAAAACATTTTTTGCAAAATACAAACACATTTTTGTGAACGTATTTTATGGTGGCTTGGCATAATTTATTCTCCAATTTATTTTTTCTCAACTGTCAGCTTTGGATTACAATATTACTTTAAATACGGTGATTTAGAACTGCAAGTGCTGTATTTATTTTCTGATAGAAAGTCTATCTATTTCTTTTCTTTCTATGTATTTACTCCTCCATGGCGTCCTTTATAAGCCTTATGGATTCAGAAAACATTTGCTGCTACTACAGTACTTTAACATATTTCCAAGAATGACACATAGGTAATATGTTGTGCCACTTTACAGTTTGCTTCAGGTTTGGAGTAGGGGAGGCAAAACAAAAAGCAAAATCTAAAATCTGAAATTTCAGCTCAAATGACATTTTTAACAACTCAGCACACAGACTTTTTCTGAAGTAGTAGTGGTTCGGTATATCTGATCTATGCTGGCATGTTATAATAATTCCATCAAATTGATGATTTTTCAAAAAACAAACCTTAAAAATGTCTGTAGAAATATTTATTTTCAGAATAGATTTTTGATTTTTTTTAATAATCATGAAGGATGGGGTTTTTAAAATCTGAAATAAATCCATGGAGCTACTGCATTATTTTGGAGATGAGATGAGATGAAATAATTGGAGTTTTACAGAATTTTGTTCACAATACATGCCACTAGTGATAAACTAATGTACTTGTTAATTTTCTTAATATACTTTAACTTTCCACTGGGTCTTGTATGCTTTGATTTTCTTCCTCTGACTCTTTTCTTCATTGAAAACTGAGATACAGTAATTGCTTGTGTTACACATTTTGCTACAACAGAAGGAAGGGAAGCATTATATTTGATAACAGTGACTTAATTAAATGTCTATTTGGAATTTCAGGAAGAAAGCCAAAATGACTAAACCTGATGTTTCTGCAGTGCTGATGATATCTATGCAATTCTGTGTGCAGCTATAAAGCTTTTATTTTACTTAGTGAGAGAGGAAAAAAATATGGGGGAAAATATGTTAGTGTCACTATCACATAATCTCTCTTTCCTGAACAGTAATACTCCTCAAAAATAAACCCCATTGTTTTATGTCAGAGAGTAACAGGTGAGTGGAATTATGAATTGTTAGCATGTGCTTGAATGTAGAATACTGTTTAAATTACAGAATTTTAGGTGACCCTCTAACCTATATCATCTCACCCAGAAATACATTAAATAACTTAATTTTTGTCCATCCAGTTATTAATTATCCTTTACAGCATGGCAGGATTAGAAAGCCTGGGTAGAAAGGAAAATGATCACTTCTTTGTTTTAAATAATAAAAAGAGCATTTTTAATGGTTTCCTGTTAAATATATATATATATATATATATATATATATATATATATATATATATATATATATATATATATATATATATATATATATATATATATATATTTATATAGTACCTGTGCTTTTAGTCACAAGTGGTACTGTATTATCTACTATGTCTGCTGTCATTTTCATCTGTTCAGACTGTTCTTTATGTTTTACACAGTTCAAACAGCCCTGAAAGTAATTAACCTTTCTTACAGCTATCTCAAGATATTTCCAAGTTGCATTTTTCCCCTTGCATAACACATGTAAGTAATACCAACAGCTCTGCCTTTTGGATTATGATGTGTTACACAAAGCTCAAAGTTCACCACTGCATGACAAAAGCAACAAGATGCTGTCTATATGCAGTGTGTGTGTGTGTGTGCATACGCGGATAGAAGTGGTTGTCTCTGTGTGTGTAGAAGTGGCTGTCTCTCTGTGTTAAAAATAGGAAGTTCTAGCAAATATTACCATTAGCATTTCTGATTAGGGCATAATTCCTGTACCTCACATTGTTAACATTTTCATTATTCAAGCTAAGCAAGAATTCCATACTTCTACATGCCAATAGAATTATTGTCCTTTTAAACCTATTACATTAACTATACAGCTTATTGGTGGGGTGCGTGCGTGCAAACACGTACACTGTTAGGTCACACCCTGGAGTTGCCTCCTAACCAGCAACAGGGACTGTGAGTGGGGAACTCTGCCGATAGCAGGGAACCCATCTCAGACAGCAGTGACTCAGCAGTGGGATTAGGAGCATGCCTTCAGATCTTCCATGGTGAGTTGTTTTTGTATTGTAATCTTGTCCATCTGCCATTCTCCCATGGCTTTCACTGCACCTCTCTTCTGCATGGACGTAACATCTGTCCTCCTTTATCTCCCCTTCCCAGTTACTCTCCACCTTCTACAGTTCTCACCAGCTCTCTCACCTGCTCCTCTTACCCTCTCTACCCTGATCTTCCTCCTGCCAGCACAAATCTAGGTCCCAAATCCACAGCCTCCTGTTAATCTCTGGTGACATTTGCCCCAACCCTGGCTTTCACTCCGTCCCCCTCCTGTCTACTTCCTACACCCATTCCTGCATCACCTCCACCTCTCTCATGCCCCCTCCTTCCTGCTGCCATTCTCTTGCTGTCTCTGGACTGCCCACTCCATCACTAAAAAAGATCACAACCATCCAGAATCTCTTCATATCTCCCTTTCTCCAGCTCCTGGCTCCTACAGAGATCTGGCTCACTCCATCTGACACTGTCTCTGCAGCTGCCTTCTCTTACAGAAGGCTCTTTCTTTCAGACCCCATGCCTTTGATCAGACCGTGGCATGGGTGTTGGGTTCCTGTTCCTGCTGCCTTTTCTTTTCCCATTAAATTACACTGAGATTTAGCTAAGGTACAAACATAAAAATCTCCATTCCCTTTTCCGACTTGTGTTCCTTTGGAAAACTTGGTAGACTGCCAAAATAATTGAACCTAAACATTTTTAAAGAACTGGGCCTATGCTGCTGCACATTGCTCTAGGAGCAGCTTTAGAGGAAGGTGAAAGCCAGCTCAGGCTAAGCACACCTCCCCAGACACAGTGCATGGCAGAGTGTTCCATACTCCCTGTTATGGGCACATCACATAGGCCAGGAGATCCCCCCCCCCCATCTTCTACAGGGGTGGGGGAGAGAACAAAGAACTGGTCCATGCTGCTTGAATAATGCTTCCTGTACCCAGAATATGGCCCATCCCTTTCATCAGCCTTTTGCTGTTGCCAGCTCATGTAGCTAGTCCTGTAGCTCAAGTGTTAGAGGTCTGTTCTTCAGTGCTCCAAGTTCAAGCCCTTCTGTTGGGGCATGGTGAGAAAGAGTTTTAGAATGCTTTTGCCTTACAAACAAACAAAAAACCCTATGAAATTGTGTCCAAAATATTATTTTAAAAAAAAAAAAGTTATTTAGGTTGTAAAATCAAGCATTTGTACATTAGGAAATGCCAGATTTACACTGTTTCCTGTGTAACCTTAATTCAGCCCCCTTGTATGTGTGTTATTGTTTCCTCACTTGTCCTATGATATTCATATCAGCCCATGACATTCAAGAATGAATTTGGTGAATTACAAGCTCTTTTAGTAAAGGCAATGATCCAAGGTATCAAAATAAAAACAAAACAAAAAAATCCCTTTCCTTGGAATATCATATTCAAAAGCATGGGTAGGTATTAAAGCCTGCTCCTGACACAACTTGCAGAGGGTATATATCTTGGTTCCATCTGTATTGATTTTCATTCCTGCAGAGTGCCCTGTCCACAATCCAATGCTAATGAATGTTATTTTTGAGATTCTTTAATATTGATCAGAGGAAATTTTATCTTGTACATATGCCTTATGATAGGCTTTAATTACATAATTGTATAGTATTTTTTCCACAGGACCCCGCCTCTTTCAGTACACAGGATTAAAATACAAGGGGGCAGAATTAAGCTGTACAGGCAACTGTAAATGGGGTATTTCAAAATATTAGATTGTAGTGGGGTGTGTTTGACTAGAGCAAGAAACTTCTGATTGACAATCTATGATGGGGACTATCAGACCTTCTCTGCCTCCTGTCTAGACATTGCTCTGCTCAAGGAAACCCCTCTCAGACTGGGCTACCAACAAGACTTAGTCCTTCAGAGGTCTAGAAGGGCCAGGAGGAGACACTGACCAGTCGGGAGCCAGCAGGCCAGTTAAGAAGGGCCTGGACCTCAAGTGCTACAACTGAGCGATGGCCACGTTAACACCACCCTATACCGAAAACCCACCGACCGCTACGCCTACCTTCATGCCTCCAGCTTCCACCCCGGACACACCACACGATCCATCGTCTACAGCCAAGCACTGAGGTACAATCGCATCTGCTCCAACCCCTCAGACAGAGACCAACACCTACAAGATCTTCACCAAGCATTCTCAAAACTACGATACCCACACAAGGAAATAAAGAAACAAATCAACAGAGCCAGACATGTACCCAGAAACCTCCTGCTACAAGACAGGCCCAAAAAAGAAACCAACAGAACTCCACTGGCCATCACCTACAGTCCTCAGCTTAAACCTCTCCAACGCATCATCAGTGATCTACAACCCATCCTGGACAATGATCCCTCATTTTCACAGACCTTGGGAGGCAGGCCAGTCCTCGCCCACAGACAACCCGCCAACCTTAAACATATTCTCACCAGCAACCACGCACCGCACCATAACAACTCTAACTCAGGAACCAACCCATGCAACAAACCTCGATGCCAACTCTGCCCACATATCTACACCAGCAACACCATCACAGGACCTAACCAGATCAGCTACAACATCACCGGCTCATTCACCTGCACATCCACCAATGTTATATATGCCATCATGTGCCAGCAATGCCCCTCTGCTATGTACATTGGCCAAACTGGACAGTCACTACACAAGAGGATAAATGGACACAAGTCAGATATCAGGAATGGCAATATACAAAAACCTGTAGGAGAACACTTCAACCTCCCTGGCCACACAATAGCAGATGTAAAGGTAGCCATCTTACAGCAAAAAAAACTTCAGGACCAGACTCCAAAGAGAAACTGCTGAGCTCCAGTTCATTTGCAAATTTGACACCATCAGATCAGGATTAAACAAAGACTGTGAATGGCTATCCAACTACAGAAGCAGTTTCTCCTCCCTTGGTGTTCACACCTCAACTGCTAGCAGAGCACCTCACCCTCCCTGACTGAACTAACCTCGTTATCTCCATACTGATTTATACCTGCCTCTGGAGATTTCCATTACTTGCATCTGAAGAAGTGAGGTTCTTACCCACGAAAGCTTATGCTCCCAATACTTCTGTTAGTCTTAAAGGTGCCACAGGACCCTCTGTTGCTTTTTAACTGAGCACTTGCCTTTGAAGTTATTTGTTTATTTAAAGGCACAAGCAGCAGACATCATTTGAGTTTATTTTTATTTAAGTGTTTAGAGACTGATGCTGAGCTTAGAGGATAGGTCACCATGATTCGAGCAGGACTGGACCAAGGCAGGGAGTGCCTGCAGTGCCACACTTGTGGCTGCAGATAGGGTGATGAAGCAGCTCTACCTGTGACACAATTTTATCTCTGAGGCGGATTCCCTCTGTTTGGAAACTCACTTGTCTTCTTTGTCTCCATTTTCCAAGTTTTAAATGAGAAATAGTACTTATAAGCTAAGGGTGTTCTGAAGATTGGCTAATATTTTAAATATGTTTTAAAAATGAAAAGCTAAAATGCACTTGTTAGCTGTATCTCTGCATGTTTTATGATGTATAATACTTGGAATTATTTATAAGGGTATTTCTTCAGCATGAGCAATCACTCATATCTGACAAATCAAAAGTATGGCACTTAAAAATAGCAATAAAGCATTTGTGTTTGTGATGTGAATTTCTTAACCACAAAGTTATACCACAGATAATCCTTCCTTCTGTGGATAAGCTTAATTATTGCTTCCTTAATTTGGTGGTTTGCTGCTGTTGCTGTTACTCTTGTTTGAGTTGTAATATTGAAATTCATTTGGAAGCCAGATGTACAACACACCAGGAAACTCTGTCTGTGCAGGTCCATGGACTGCTTTGTTAGGAGTGTTGTAAAATGCATCATCATAGCTCTTTGTAAGATTAAGCCACAAGCTAACCTTAACTAGCCCTAGGCCCAAATCAAAAAGAGCATTTCAAGTTCTGTTCTTACAAGTTATAGTTATGCATGTGTCAGGGTATCACTTGGGGCGTCAGCTAACTTAATAATGTAATTTGTATCCAAAGAATTCTAAAACAGTTAATAGCCACTCTAGGAATTGACTGTGTTTCCCTCAAGTATCAGCATTAAAAATAGTTTACATTCTGATTCTCAAAGGTGTAGCCTATAGAGATAGCTTTAGCATTTATTTTATTCAGCATCAATGCAAGGAACCTACAGGCCTGTTTCCTGTAAGACATTGCTTCAGCAGTTAGCATAAATAAGGCTTGAGGCCTATGATCTTTGGCACAGATAAATAGCCTAACGGTCACCTCTACGTTTTGGGGAACTGGGAATAGAGTGCTTAAGGGGAAAATTTGTGCATAACGACCCCAGCCAACCTGAGGATCATGAGCTAACACCAGCTTTTGGATACGTTAGGGTGGAACATCTGCAGATGTCTGACCACAAGAATGCCATGGTAACGAATTGACATATATGATCTAAGTAGAAATCATTAATACACTAACCTCTAGGAGAAGGGCATGCCAACATTAGTAGGGTGAGGACATACAAATAAGGAAGAGAGGAGAACCCCCTACTGAATATGGATTAGATATAGTGGAGTCAGTGTAATAGATTTTAAAAGTTGCATCCCAGCCTATGGCAGGTGGAGAAATAGATGTAGCCCTTGGGAGATGCCAGAATGATGGCCACTGGTGATGAGGGAGAAGGTGATGGTGATGAGGAAGATCATGGCTAACATTTCAGGTGGCTCTGAAAGGGGTTGTATGAATATATGTATGTGCAGATGTACAGTCTGTATTATCTCTACCTACATTGCTGGGTTAGAGTGTTTGTGACTTTGCTAAATGTATTCATAAACTATTGTAAATACAGAAGGGTTCCTAAAGTGTGAGTGTTGCAACTGTGTACATTGGGGTTCTCAACTGAACAGTAATTTTAACAATTCTGGCTGGATCGTGGGACAAGAACCTGTCAAACCTCAGAGTGATTACTGGACATTCTTAAGCAATCAGTGTAATTAATACATAATCTATAGATTGGTCTACAGAGGAATTTAGGCATGGTGACAGGAGAAGGAGCACCACCTCCCTCATAACTCTTAGACCAGTCGTCAAGTATTCACCTTGGATGTAGGAGAGCCCCAGTTCAAGTTCCCTCCCTGTGTCAGAGGGAAAAGTGACCTCTCAGGTGAGTGCTCTAGCCACTAGGCTAAAGGATATTCTGAGGTGGGGCTCCCTCATCTCTCCTGCTGGAGCTGTTCCACTGTGGATCAACAATGAAAGACTCATTAGACGAATGAGAGCAGGCAAGTAAGAGAGTGACGTTATAGCTTGGTGCCTGGAGCACTCACCTTGGAGGTGGGGGATCCAGTCCTCCTGTTCCAATGATTTTTTGTTTGTTTGTTTAATTATTTAGCCACAGTGGAAGAGCTTCAACAGGAAAGACTTAGGTAGCCCCACTTATCTCATTATCCCCTAGCCCAGTGGTTAGAGCATGCACTTGAGAAGTGGCTGGTTCCTCTTCAAATCACTTTCTCCCCCCCCCCTTCAGACAGAGAGGGGATTTCAAGCAGGGGTTTTTCACATCCTAGGTGAGTGACCTAACCATTGAGCTAAAAACTATGTTGGAGGTCAGCTCCCTCCATTCAATCTGTGTATCAGCTCTTCAAGAGTGCAGCCTTTTCTTTTTCCTTTAAAAATAAATACATACAAAAGTTACTATTCTTGCAGAGGAATAAATCACATACAGCCCCCTCCTTCTAGGAAAATTAAAAAGGTTAAGTTTTCTAACTAAGTGCTCAGATGCTAACTCAACAGAATACATCTTTAAGGGCTTTGATGAATTGGAGTCAAACACAGATCAAACACAAGACTTGTATGAGGCACCTAATGGCACAATTTGGCTCTTATAATATAGAGTTTGGGTTCAAATTTACCCCTTTTATTCCAAAATTTTGCATCATTAGTGTGAATAACAACTATTTTCATTTTGAAAAAATATACATCATAATACCCCCCCCCCCAAAAAAGCCAACATTTTTTTATTCCCTCAGTAGAATGAGAGCTATTGTTTCTCATGAGTAATGGAAATATCTTTTCTAGATATTACTGGAATTTTTGCCTAACCATATTTTGGTCACTCATGTATTTGTTGAAACCTCACTATAGGATCGGGCCTGCAATTTATTGTGTATCTTCCAGATCCTGTCTGAGTCAATCAAAGGGAATCTCATCACCTTACTGCATCAAACACCCACATAATTATGCCTTTTTTGCAGGCTTTGTAAAGAAAAGGCATTAAGCTGATTGAGTCAACTGAAGCAAGTAAATTCTGTGATATGGTAATTGAGAAATGATGTATCACATTATGATCCAGTTCTAAGTTATGCTCTGGGTAGTGTGCAAACCAAAAAAGAAAAGTAAGGTTGCTCAAAAAGAAATAAAAGTGCAATAGTGACTAGAAATAAACTATACTAGTATATTCAAGGGGAAGCCCATTACTGCTTGATTTTAAAAGTCCAGAGTGCATTATAAGTATAACTTATTGGACATTCACTGTAACATTCATAATTGCTCACAAAGTGGATATGGCTAGGACAGCAGACTGTATGTCTGTGTACAAACACAGGCAATCAATTTTCTAAAAAGATTTTTTTTTTCCTGTCAGTGGCTCTGAGCTTTTTCCCTGTTTTCCACCTGACTTTTGTCCCCATTTGAGTTTCCAACACACCCAAATATCCCTTCATCCTTTCCTTTCTTTTCTAAGCAGATTGATTGAACCACTTACAAGCCACTGCATTCTATTTTTCCTTCTCCACCTCACACTCCAAATCCATCCAGATTATTCCAAAGTGCTCTTCTCAAGGTTTCTAACAATTTCTTTCTGGCCATATAGCCTTTACTTCATCTTTATGTTTCTCAAGCTATTCATTGCTTTCAGTAGCATTTATTTATTTATTTGGCATTTGCATGTTCACCAAGCCAAGCAATAGCATTCCAGGGAATAAATGGAATTCACAGAGCCCACCACTGAATTTGGATAGCAGCCACTGCTTGACAATGTATATCATTGTTTGATCTGTGCTACAGCTGCAGCTTGGATTGTCTCAAAGACCACACTGGTGCTGCTTCACTACACAGAGGCTTTGCCCAGTCTGGAATTGGTTAAGAAGGGCCCACTAATGATGAGGCAGGTCAAAGCCGGGCGGGTGAGCAGTAGGGTCTGGGATGAGGACCTGATGAGTGGTTTTTATTAAGCACCAGTCTTCCCGCCACAGGGACTCTGCTCTCACGTCCTGGCATGGCAGCCTCAACCACAGTGGGTGACATGATGAAAGACATGTAGCTAGTGGATTGAAAAGGTCATTAAACAAGGCAAGCTTTGGTTGGCATGAACCTTCTCAAGCAGCTTGCACCTGCAACCTCCCTCCTTATGTAAGGGAGTACATGTGGCTCAGAACTGGAAGCCACTAACCAAATTCAGCAGTGGGCTCTGAGAGTTCCACTCAGCCACTGAGAATACTGTTGCTTGGCTCAGCGAACATGCAAATACTAAGATGAGTCAGTCAGAGAGTTCCTGTGATGATGGACTTTGTTGAGTTGAGTCGCACGTCAGCAACTTTGGTATGTGCCGACCAACTCCATCCTTGCACACGGTACTCTGCTATTGAGTACAAGATGGAAAGGACTGAGGTCCCCATGAAGAACCTTCCAGTTTGCCTGAAAGGTTGTTGCAAGTCTTGACCTTCGCTACTATATTGCTCAGGGGGCTTTTGTATGTCACTGTTTAGTTGAGGCCTAAGCAAACTGGGTAAGCTTCATGCTTCAGCCTCTGGCTATTCAATATGATGTTTAGTTCCCTCTTATCACTGGCATGGTGGAGGTGGAATGTGCTAGAAACTGTCTTGCTGGTGCTAGGCTGAAGACACCATGTCTTGCAGTAGTCGGCCAGCTTTGCAACATAGTCACTCAGTCTTCTCCAGCTCCAAGAAAGTCAGAGCCTGGAGCCTGCAGCAAATGTCATCTGCATAGATGAACTTCAATGACTGGGTTGATGGCAGGTCAATGATGTCTAGGTTGAACAAGGTTGGGGCTAGAACAGATGCCCTGGGGTAACCCGTTCATCTATTTTTTTCAAAGCACCTGTTTTCTCATCCACATGCACCGTGCTCTGTCTGTCTCGGAGTAGCAGGTCAATGGCATCAGTAGTCCATAGTGGGAGGACTCTTGATATTTTAACAAGTAGACCCGTATGCCACACTGTGTCATACGCTGTGGTGAAGTCAAGAAAAATAGCGCCTGTTTTTAGTGCATGTAGTTGGTTTCACATGCTTTGACCTAGTCAAAAGCCTGGTTGGTCAACATTCAAGATGTTCTCCATCTCTGGTTCTATTTGCTGTAAAATTAGGTGCTCTAGAACCTTGAGAGACACAGAAGGCAGCGATATCAGGTGGTAGCTTGATGCCTAGTTTGGGTCTTTTTGAAAGGCAGATGACTTTTTGACATGCTCCAGATTTTCAGCAGTCTTCCTTCATTGGTGACCCTTCTGAGGAATTGAGCCAGCCAAGCACAGGCGCATGGGCTAAGATATTTCTGGAAGGATGTTGTCATAGCCGGCAGGAGTGCCAGATTTGATATTATACAACACTCTGTCCAGCTCTGGAACTGTGAAAGGTTCAGGGCAAGCTCTAGATTTGTGCTGCTTGCAGAAGATCCTCTATTCACTCTGAACTTGATTCTTCACTCCTTTTCCAGGAATGTCTGTCCCATTCAAAGGAGGTGACTGGCTACTTGACTGGCATGCACAGATGGTTGGTGGTTGCTAGGCTACTCCAAGGCAACAAAGTAAACTCCAGCATTTCTGGCTGGAGCAAGTGAAGTCCAGGTTTTTGGTCTTTTCCTCCCATCTGGCTCAGCGAGCACAGCTCAGAGCATTGATTAAGTAGTCATTCACATCCAGATCACTGCTTGACTCAGACTGCTTACATAGAGTGGTGAACTCCTCTTCAAGTCAGGGGATATACACAGGGCAATATCCGCATGGAATGGCTCTGGTGGCTGCTTTGTACATGAATCTACAGAAACGCCTATAAGCCTGATATATCGGGATGTGGCAGAGCAGTATCATTACAACACTCCATTCCAGTGCCTCACTGTATTTTTTCCAGCTGACTTTGCATGGGTTCAACTGCTGCTTCTTTATGCTTGTGACTATTGGTAGCTGAAGACCAATATGGATCAGTGATGGCTCAATCCATATTGTGCTGGCTGTGTGCAAAGTTGCGCAAGACTTGGCATGATGCTGTATGCGAGGTGCCATGTACTGATCTGACCCAACATATGTCAGGTAAGTAGTCACCATTCCATTTAGAAGAATGGAATGTCTGTTTTTTATCATGAACAATGGCGAGGTCATTTTGTGAGGCCTAGTCCGCAAGTTTTTCACCAATGGCATCAGCCACTTTGCAGCCGCAGTCTGTATGATGGCTGTTGAAGCCTCCAACATAAACAGCTGGGTGCGATAAGCATGGAAGAATCCGTTGAACCCCAGCTAACGCTAGTAGGCTTGTAGATGTTTGCTATACAAAATGTGTCAGTCTTGATGACATCACAGTATTCAGTGGATGACAGATGGATTGTGTCTGCAATGGTAACCTGAATATATGGGACACGGCCATTCCTTGAGTGTGTAGCGTGGCGTATCAGATCAAAGCCATTGATCTTGTATCAGCCGGCTTTATTAGATGAAATGTGAGCTTCTTGTATGCAGATAACATTGATAGAATGTTGATGAGCAAGAGCGCTGATTAAGTGTTGCTTCGCTGTTGATAAACCCTCAGCGTTGAGTTGCAAGACTCAAAGTGCAGGCCTATTTGTATGGAAGCTGTGGGATTGTACATTCTTAGGGTTACCAGAAGCTGTGATACCGGGATTCTTCAAGTATGAACTTGTGAAATTCTGTTTCTCAGGAGGATCATTAGCTTCTCCAGACTATGCCAGGTATTGACAGGTGGCGCAACGAGAATGCTGATCCATTGTCACCCATTGAACCCAGCCTTCTTCTTGACATCCTAACTGCCCTTTACCTGTGCAAATCTGATATCTCTTGGGTTCTCCACCTAGCTCTGAGTAATTCTGAAGATTTTACTAGTGCCTCCTTTTCCCATGGGATCCAGCTTTTGCACGCTTCTATTCTCCCTCTGTGCTCTCTGCCTGGGTAATCCCATGCCCTCACAACTTCAGTTACCATCTCCTTCATGCCCAGCACAGCACTGCCCTCCATTCTCCCCGCATGTCAGGAACTCTGAGTGTCTCCCATTCTCTCTCTCTCCATGTGTGAGGCTCTGAGGCCCACTTCCCCCATTCCCTGGTTACCCATTCTCTCACTCCCATTCCAGGAACTCTGTGTGTACTCCTATTCCCATCCACCATTATTTCTTTTTTTCCCTCTCTTGTACATAAGTCATTCAGGGTGTCAAGTTTTTAAACTGTATTGTGGCCATGGGCAGAGGTGAGATTGGGGGTGGGTTCTGTTATGCTGGAAGATGGCTGCCATTAATGGGTTCTCTGATCTATAGACAATTATAGAGGTGGTTAAACCGAGTGCGTCTCCTAATCAGTTATCAGGGACTACCTGTCTCCTCCATTTCCCACCCCCCCCTTTCTTTTTTGTTGATTTTGGTGAAAATCAGATAGAGTTCTGCCAAAGGATGCCTAGAACATTCCCTCAAATTTTGTAATTGATCAGATGTGGTGTTCAAAAGTTATTTTGTTACAGACAGATAATTAATAATTAAAAAGTAGATCTAGGCAAGAGTTCCTCAAAAAAACAATCTCACCAAATGAAGTAGAAATTAGCAAGAATTAGAATTTATATACCACCTCTAAACTCCATATTTATTGTATGAATTACAATAGCACCAAGATCAGGGTCCTGTAGAAACATATTCTAAGAGAAATAGTCCCTGCTGCACAACTATGTCTACATTGTCCCATATTTCAGACTTTGTGGGTGTGAATAGCAGTGCGCACCAAAGTGCTGCACTGTATCACCCTCATGTGAACACTGCAGGTGCAGATTAGAAAGTTTCTGGTTTGCATTAATATAGTCCTCTTCAAACAGGACTACATGAATGCCAAGATGGGCAGTAACTGAACTCCTCTACTGTGGAGAGGAGTGTTTTTAATTCTTTATTGCTGCTGTCCACTATAAAAAGCATCCCCATTTCTTTTCCAGGATTTTATTTTTGTGTATAGGGTAATGTTTAAATGGCACTTGCTCTCAACCCTGTGATATTTGAACAACATCATGACTTTTGCTTACAAGAAAAACTATTTTTCATACATGAATGGTCTCCTTTCTAGATTTACATGTAAATGTTCAGTACATTTTTTGGTCATGTATTCATTTCAACAATTAAAGATACAGTAACAATTTTTTTGAACTGGGTGCATTTAAACATATACTACAAGTTGTATGTCACAAGGAGTCCCCCACTGCACTGACTTGGCTTTGCCTGGGGATGGCGGCTTTGCAGGTGGTCAGTGGAGTGAAGAGCTAAGGGATAGTGGCTTGATCTCAGCAATTAGGGTTTATCATGGTAACACCATTAGCATATTATCTTTTTATGGCATGTATGTGATAACCTTCCTCCAATATCTACCTTCTATCCACTGTACTCTGTCTATGCTATACTGATGGGAGGAAGAGAATGATACAGAATAGCTGGTGCTCTCCTGCTTGAGTTTTTTCCCCCAGAGTGAATCCTAATTCTGAAATACTCATTTGTGAATTTGGGGAAGCTCTGGCCTCTTGGGAGTGTTCTTAAATTTGAATCTGTTTTTTTTTTTTTACTGGGGCAAGGTGTCCCTCTCCTATGTGTGCATTTTTCCTCTCTAACATCAGTATGGAATATTGTGTGTGGTAATGCTATTTGCTCTTGTCCTGCTTTCTTTTGCATGTGATTTCTCTAATCTAGTTGCACTAGATGTCTGCAATACTGCCAGCATTGGGGCCTTATTCCCACAAGGGACTGACACCTTGTAAAGGTATTTAGGCATTACCTGGTTCAGTGTTTCAAGACCTAACCCCCAGTCTCATTGTCAGAAATTACGTAGGAGCCTAAATCCCTATTGACTTTCAATTAGACTTAGGCTCCTAAATCATGTAGGCCATGCAACAGAGTGCATCAATGCCTAAATACCTTTACAAACCTGGTCCTGAGTGTCTCCTGCAATGTGCTGATTGCCCTCAACTACAGGAACATTAATAAGATTTAAGTGTTCATTGCTTCATAGGAGGTGCTAAGTACCTCTCAGGATCAGGCCCTAGGGGATGTAGTCTCTTAGGGTATGTCTACACTATGAGAGTAGTTCGATTTTACTTAAATCGAATATGTGGAATCGATATTGCAAAGTCGAACGTGTGTGTCCACACTAAGGACAGTAATTCGACTGTGTGAGTCCACACTAACGGGGAAAGCGTCGACATAGGAAGCGGTGCACTGTGGGCAGCTATCCCACAGTTCCCGCAGTCCCCGCTGCCCATTGGAATTCTGGGTCGAGCCGCCAATGCCTTCTGGGTAAAAAAATGTGTCGAGGGTGCTTTTGGGTAACTGTTGTCATCCGTCCGTCACTACCGCCCTCCCTCCCTGAAAGCGCCGGCGGGAAATCAGTTCGCGCACTTTTCTGGTCAGTGACAGCGCGGACGCCACAGCACTGCGAGCATGGAGCCCGCTGCGACCATCGCTGCAGTTGTGGCCGTTGTCAACACCTCGCAGCTTATCATGCACCTTTCCCAGAGGCAGATGCAGAGAAATCAGGCGAGGAGGCTACGGCACCGCGGTGAGGACCTGAAGTCTGAGACTAGCACAGACCTGTCAGAAAGCACAGGACCCAGCGCCGAGGACATCATGGTGGCAATGGGTCATGTTGATGTTGTGGAACGGCGATTCTGGGCCCGGGAAACAAGCACGGACTGGTGGGACCGCATAGTGCTGCAGGTCTGGGATGAATCACAGTGGCTGCAAAAATTTCGCATGCGGAAGGGGACTTTCCTGGAACTTTGTGAGTTGCTGTCCCCTGCCCTGAAGCGCAATGACACCCGGATGCGAGCAGCCCTGACTGTCCAGAAGCGAGTAGCCATAGCCAGACAGCTACCGGTCAGTCGCGAACCACTTTGGCGTGGGCAAATCTACCGTGGGGTTTGTTGTGATGCAAGTAGCCAACGCAATCGTTGAGGTACTGCTCTCAAAGGTAGTGACCCTGGGAAACGCGCAGGTCATCATAGATGGCTTCGCCGAGATGGGATTCCCAAACTGCGGTGGGGCTATAGATGGAACTCACATCCCTATCCTGGGACCGGACCACCAGGCCAGCCAGTACATCAACCGAAAGGGCTACTTTTCAATGGTGCTGCAAGCACTGGTGGACCATCGGGGACGTTTTACAAACATCATCGTCGGATGGCCGGGCAAGGTTCATGACGCTCATGTTTTCAGGAACTCTGGTCTGTTTAGACGGCTGCAGGAAGGTATTTACTTCCCGGACCACAAAATAACTCTTGGGGATGTGGAGATGCCTATAGTCATCCTCGGGGACCCAGCCTACCCGCTAATGCCCTGGCTCATGAAGCCCTATACTGGCGCCCTGGACACTGAAAAAGAACTCTTCAACTACCAGCTGAGCAAGTGCAGAATGGTGGTGGAGTGTGCTTTTGGCCGTCTCAAGGGGAGATGGAGAAGCTTACTTGACTCACTGTGATCTCAGCGAAACCAATATCCCCATTGTTATTGCAGCTTGCTGTGTGCTCCACAATCTCTGTGAGAGCAAGGGGGAGACCTTTATGGCGGGGTGGGAGGCTGATGCAAATAGCCTGGCTGCTGATTACGCCCAGCCAGACAGCCGGGCGATTAGAAGAGCCCAGCGGGACGCGCTGTGCATCCGGGAGGCTTTGAAAGCTAGGTTCCTGAGTGAGCAGGGTAACCTGTGACTTTTCAGTTTGTGTACAGAGAAGCTGAACCTGCCCCCGTTTCTTTACCCACTAAATGTTCAGTATCCTCTCCAGTTACATACCCCGTTCCCCCCCTTACAACCCACATTTAAAAATAAAATCACTTGAATTTTGTTAATGAACACCGTTTTCTTTATTACTGTTTTCGTGGGAAAGTGTTGAAACTGGGACGCGGACTGTGGTGGGGAGCGGGTGTAGTGTAGTGATGCAAATGACGCTTCTAAACTCCAGGAATGACAGGCTCCGCAGTGGTGGACTGGTGGTTTCAACGGAGCCTGCCAGCCCTCATGTTCGGGACTCTGTGTGTGGGGGGGCTATGTGACTTTGTGGCAGGGGGAGGACGGTTACAGATCCCCTGCTGCGTGGCTCTGTGATCCAGGATAAGGACCGCTGCATAAGATCAGTAACTGCCCTCCCCCGCCACAAAGTCACAGAGCACCCCCCACCCACCACAGAACACTAAAACCACCTCCCAGACTGACCATGGTAACTAGTGACTGCAATGTGTGTGTGCCCTGCTGCTGAACCTGCCCCCACCTCTGTACCCTGGTAAAGGTGACTGTCCTGTCCAATTACCAACCCCCTTCCCCCCCTTCAGACAGACTCTCCTCTAAAAGAACATGATGGAAACAGTAATTAACAGAAGCGTATTTTTTATTAGCAACTACACATGAAACTGGGGGGTGAAACTTGGACGGGGGCTTGGGTGAGGCGGGAAGGAAAGGACTTGTCAAATTTTGGGGAATGAGAGCCTTCTAGTAGTAGAGCAGTCTGCAGGGGTGGAGTGAGAGTTTTCACGGCCTCTGCCGCCCCTCCTTCTTTGGACTTTGGGTGAGGGGGGTATGAGACTTGGTGGCGGGGGAGGGCGGTTAGAGATAGACTGCAGTGGGGCTCTGTCCTCCTGCCACCGGTCCTGCAGAACATCCACGAGGCGCCGGAGCGTGTCCGTTTGCTCCCTCATTAGTCCAAGCAGCGTTTGAGTCGCCTGCTGGTCTTCCTGCCGCCACCTCTCCTCCCGTTCCCTGTGTGATCGGTGCATTTGGGACAAGTTCTCCCTCTACTGGGTCTGCTGGGCTGCCTGGGCTCGGGAGCAGCCCATAAGTTCCGAGAACATGTCCTCCCATGTCCTCTTCTTCCTACGCCTAATCTGCGCTAGCCTCTGGGAGTGTGATGCCAGGCTGGGTTGGGAGACAGTCGCAGCTGTGGGAATGGGAAAAAGGGAGTGAATTCCTCAGAAAGATAAATTTCGTTGTGAACAAAGAACATAGTCTTTCTCTGTGAACAAGACCATGCACAGCACCTATCACATGCGCACTCAGGACAAGGTCGAATTTTCGGCCTTCGCATTCAGTGCCTGGGGTCTTGCAGTGCACATCAGAGAAGCGGGGCAGGACACCGGAATTTGTGTAGCAGGCCAACATGGTAAGCCGTAGACTTGTGACTGCTTAAAACTTTAATAGTAGCACTGGCTGGGATGATTTAGTTGGGAATTGGTCCTGCTTTGAGCAGGGGGTTGGACTAGATGACCTCCTCAGGTCCCTTCCAACCCTGATATTCTATGATTCTATTAATCTATGATTCACTGGCCTCCTTTCACATTGAAAGCAATGCTAGTCCCTGCTGCCAGCAATCCGGCAAGCATGAACTCTGCCCCTGTCCCACCCCCTCGCGGCTGTCCCAGGGAAAGATCCCTGTATGCTGCCCCTGTCCCGCCTCCACCGCGTGGCTGTAAACCGCCGGTTACAGTTCTGTAAAGGAATAGGCAAGCAGTCCCAATACTAACATTCCCCTACCTAATTCAAAGCAGGTCACCATGAGCGACATCACTCTGATGAGGATTTCAGAGACGGAAAAAGAAAGGATGCTTCGGGAAAGCCTGCAAAGACCAGGGCCGTATGCCGCCATGCTCTGCAGGGCAATGATCCTGGAGTACTTGCTTGTCTTCTGGCGTGGAAATGTTTGCTACTACGGAGGACCCAATAAGGCCGCTCTCCCCAGGAACCTGATGCAAAGGCTTTCCAATTACCTCCAGGAGAGCTTCGTGGAGATGTCCATGGAGGATTTCTGCTCTATCCCCGGACATATAGACAGGATTTTACTGTAGCTGCACTGGCAGGGACTAAACAGTAGAGCGGCTTGGGCAGAACAATCATGCTAAACCGGACATTGTTAGATTTTTTTTTGTAGTTGCACTGCCAGGGACTGAACCGTTAAGCGCCTAGGGCAAAGTAATCATGCAAAACCCATTGTTAATATTGTTAATATTCCTGTTCTGTAAAAAATAAATGTTTAGATGTTTTAAACACTTACTGACTGATCCTTCCCCTGATTCCGTGTCCGGGTTAACGGCTGGGGACGGTTGGTAGGGGATCTCTGTAAGGGTGATGAAGAGATCCTGGCTGTCGGGGAAATCAGCCTTGTAAGCGCTGTCGACTGCCTCGTCCTCCTCATCTTCTTCCTCATCTTCCCCGTCCGCTAACATGTCCGAGGAAGCGGCCGTTGACAATATCCCATCCTCAGAGTCCACGGTCAGTGGTGGGGTAGTGGTGGCGGCCGCACCTAGGATGGAATGCAGTGCCTCGTAGAAACGGGATGTGTGGGGCTGGGATCCGGAGAGTCCGTTTGCCTCTTTGGTCTTCTGGTAGCCTTGTCTCAGCTCCTTGATTTTCACGCGGCACTGCGTTGCATCCCGGCTGTATCCTCTCTCTGCCATGGCTTTAGAGATCTTCTCATAGATCTTTGCGTTCGGTCTTTTGGAGCGCAGCTCGGAAAGCACGGACTCATCGCCCCACACAGCGATCAGATCCAACACTTCCCGATCAGTCCATGCTGGGGCCCTCTTTCTATTCTGAGATTGCACGGCCATCTCTGCTGGAGAGCGCTGCATCGTTGCCAGTGCTGCTGAGCTCGCCACGATGTCCAAACAGGAAATGAGATTCAAACTGCCCAGACAGGAAAAGGAATTCAAATTTTCCCGGGGCTTTTCCTGTGTGGCTGGTCAGAGCATCCGAGCTCGGACTGCTGTCCAGAGCATCAACAGAGTGGTGCACTGTGGGATAGCTCCCGGAGCTATTACTGTCGATTTCCATCCACACCTAGCCTAATTCGACATGGCCATGTCGAATTTAGCGCTACTCCCCTCGTTGGGGAGGAGTACAGAAGTCGAATTTAAGAGACCTCTATGTCGAACTAAATAGCTTCATGGTGTGGACGGGTGCAGAGTTAATTCGATGTAACGGCGCTAAATTCGACATAAACTCCTAGTGTAGACCAGGCCTTAGAGAAGCTAAAAAACTGGCACTGACTTTTATTTCCTGTCAGTTTTGCTCTCAAAACTCTAACAGTTTTTGAAAGTGCAATTTATATTGGTATGTTCCATATGCAAAGAAAAGAGACTATTAAATTCCAAATATGAATTGTGCTCAAATACTCATAAATTGCACATGCACTCTTTTCCTATGCTACCTTTTGGAGATGAAGTGCGTGCATTATCTTGTTATGTGAATGGGCAATTTCTTGTTGTTTCCCTGTTTTGTCTGTCTATAGTTCAAAAGAAAAAAAATGATTGGAAAGTTTCATTCTCCAACATATTTCCAATAAAAAAATATAACAAACTTTGTAGATATCCTTTGATATGAAATAATAATAGTGAACATCATTTATGTTGTATCAAAACAGAACAATGTTCTGTGTAACATTTCAATAGAATTCAGCTATCCCTCCCTTATATTACACAAAACTTCATAAACAATGAAAATGGGGAAGATTTTATAGAAAATGTTTATTCTAAAGGAATTAACTCCACAATAGTAGAGGAAATTCTGCCTTATTGACCATGAGAGGCATGCATAGGAGTAGCTGAAGAAATAATTTGGCTCCGTAACTTGAAAAGTTGTAATCATAACTAAAATCAGGGAGTACTTATCTTTTTCATATGACATGGGTACTTTTGGAATCCTTAGAAAACAAAATTCCCCTTTCTTGCCAGTTCCTGTGTATCAGATCCTTATATCTTTGTTCTATTGTACATTTTCCCTCATAATGGGTGTGATGCTCTGTACCTCGGGGAACACCCAGCACCCCCATGTTCATCCTTGTAAAATGATTGTGTGGTATCCAATGCAAAGTTTGTCATGTCAGGTGTCTTCAGAAGGCTCAGGATGCACTGAGCATTGTTGTTATAGTGATGTTATAGTAATTGTTGTTACAGTAATGTTAGAGGTTATAATTTCATGCATATAGTTATGAGGCTGCAAATGTGTCTTCATGGCTTAAAATAAGCCCAGGCAAAAACTCTCCAAGAGCAGAGAGGCAGTTCACACCTTATCGGGGATGAATGGGACAAACCCAGCCCAGTTTCACAGGAACAAAGGACGCTGGCCTAGGCAGCAACAAAGGATCTGTTGGACTCTCCAGTGAGTCACCCCTCTTCCTTTGGTCAGTTTGGGACTGCAATGAGGTAATGCTCACCTGACTCTGAAGGGGGGGGGGCAAAGCCAAGAGGGAAGAATGAACTTGATAAAAGGGAGGGACGTTTGCTATGCTCTTCCTCTCTCTTCCACCTACATCTACAGACCCCACACCAAGCGACTGAAGTGCTGATCAAAGGGGAGAGCCTGGCTGAAGAGCAACCAGCCAGCCTGTGGTGAGAAGCATCTACGTTTTTTAAGGGATTTAAAGTGTTAAGATGAACTTCTCCTCTTGGGATGACAAGCCTGGTACATATCAATGTCTTTGTTAAATTGACAAACTCATATAAGCTTGCAGTGTCCAGCGGGCATAACTGGACACCGCAAGACAGAAGTTCCTAGGGTTGTGTCTGGGAGCGGAGATATTGGCTAGTGTCATTCAGTTGCAAATAGCTGGGAGCAGCTTACATGCCAGAGGCTGTGCATGAACAGCCCAGGAGTGGTGGTTCTCACCAGTGTTTTCAACGGAACCTGGTTGAGACTGCTTTTTCATGAAGCAAACTCGCTAAATATTTGCTTCCTCAGTGAAGGTGCCTTCTTTGCCCCCCAGATATGGTAGATCAAACCTTTGATCTGCACTACCAGATAGGGAGGTCAGCCTCCTGCTGTTTCTCTCTTCCTGTTAGTTTCTTTGTGAAGTCCCCACCAGCTCTTCATTAACATTTGACTTAGAATATTAATAATTGGTGATTGTGAGTGAGACAATAATCACTTTTCATGTAAACAGATAAATGGATAAACTCGTGTCCACCAGAAAACCTGTTGTTGTTTTTTTCACCTTTGCTGGTGACCAGACCATAGACACAAACTTTAAGAATGTATTTTCAATGTATATACACAACTCCTTACACAAAACTCATACATGTTTTTCACAATGATATTCATGACGAGTCTGACACCATCCCAGGTTTAAGATGGATTCCAGTACCAGGTGACATGGTCACATGTCCTGTGAGACTCCAAGCCTTCATTCTTCCTGGCCTGACTCACAGGAAGGCTTGCAAATAATCAGAGCCATTTACAACCAGTTGTCCTAGTTGATGGGTGCCATCAAGATTCCAAACCACCATTAATGGCCCACACTTTGCATAATTGCAATAGAACTTCAGTTATATTTCATATTTCTAGTTTCAGATACAAGAATTATACATTTATACAAATAAGATGACCACACTCAGTAGATTATAAGATTTGTAATGTTACCTTACAAAAGAGCTTTTGCATGAAGAATATTCAAGTTACATTATATTCACACTCAGTAGTATATTTTCATAAAATCATATGGAGTGCAACGTCACAACATTGTTGTTCATATACTACTTTGATTGGTACTCTGTACATACTTTAGATAGATATTGGGTAAGATTCTGATTTCTGTTACAAGGATGTGAATTGGGAATATTTCCATTTACTTAAGGAGATTTACTCCAGACTTCGACCAGTGCAACTGAAATCAGCGTCAGGCATACAGAATATAAATTATATGTAGATATCACTTCACACACAACTAAAATACAGCCATTTGGGAGTGGTTGTTTAACATTATATATCCAAATCTGGTATATTGAACAGGAGATGAAGAATATTTTTTATAACTGAATCTCCAGGGAGTTCTTTAAGTAGACAGAAGGTCATTATACACCTCTTGAAATATTTCTGGGGAACCCACACCTTTTAAGTAAACTGCTGTGGGATTTTTAATGATCAGCTATGATCAGGGACTATATGAATATGTTTCAAGCACAAGTCCGAGGCCAGCAATAGTGGTAAAATATAAAACACTTCATATTTCACAGGTGTGATGGGATCTCTACTTTGCAATTGATGCCATTCCCATAAAATAGGACTATCCACCCTCACCTCAAACAAAATTCACACTGCCAGTTTTAACTTTTTCATACCAAAAGTAAGTGTGGGCTGTAAAATTTCCTAAATCAGCTTTTAATATGAAAACTGTCACTGCTGAAAGTCCCTGCACTCCAGAGATAATGCTCTTGAAACCTGTAGGCGTGTGCTAAAAAGAGAACTGTCCTTTAAAAAATAAATTGTCTGCCTGATGCATGCTTCTAGAAAACAAGGTATAAGGGCTGGGATGGTTTATGGACCGAACAAACACAATAATCTTTTCACTGGTGTTGATACATTTCTTTCATTTTTCCTCTGCTCTTTTATCTCTCACCACCACTTCATTACATTCCTTCCTTCCTTCCATTTCTCCTTTCTATTGAACTTCGTCCTATTACTCTCATCTCCTTGTCCTCTTTTAGGGCTCAGTGAAACCCTCACTGAAGTAAATAGAAAGACTCCATATGATTTCAAAGACTGTTGTATCAAGCAATTACTTTTCCTTTCCTTCATTTTTCCCCTCAGTATCATAGCTTCTATAAACTTTTTACTCTGCCCTTCACTTCTAAGCCCATAAGTGCACTGTGATGGGGTTGGGCCTCAGAGGCCAATTAACAGAGCTAGCAGCATCTGTGAGAAAGTCAGGGTTAATTCATAATGAAGCCCAGCTGGGGAGGGGCTGGGTCATGATTATAAAGCCAGAAAGTTTGCAGCAAAAAAAGGGCTATAGGAAAAGAGTCTGCAGTCACTTTCTGGGGGCAAGAAGAGATAGGAAGTGGTCTAGCAAGGAGTCTAAGGGCTGGTCCACACTAACCCTCCACTTCGAACTAAGATACGCAACTTCAGCTACGTTATTCACGTAGCTGAAGTCGAACTATCTTAGTTCGAACTTACCGCGGGTCCACACGCGGCAGGCAGGCTCCTCCGTCGACTCCGCGTACTCCTCTCGCCGAGCAGGAGTACCGACGTCGACGGCGAGCACTTCCGGGATCGATCCCAGAAGATCGATTGCTTACCGCCGAACCCAGAGGTAAGTATAGACGTACCCTAAGGGAGTACACCTTGGCTACCAGCTATGTGGTCCCTGGGCCTGGGTTCCCCTAGCAGCCACTGAGGAAGGTGGGGTGAAATCCCCTGAGATAAGGGGTGTAAGGACCATGGAACCTAGCTTCTGGGGATGCTTCCACCCAGTTAGCCCATCAGCTGTTTCTCCACTCAGTTCATTGACATCCTCTTCCAATTGCCTGTCTTTCAGTTAGTGTAAAGAGAAGAGGAATTGAATGTTGGGTCAGCATGTCCTGTTACATGGACACATACATGGGCACTACACACATTCACTGACTAATTTAGATATGGAAAACAGGACAACCGTGATAAGAAGTCAGGAAGAAAATGGGAGTGTTTCCTTCTCTAACGCTTTTTCTCACCTCAGAAAACATTAATGGGGAAAAAAAATCTCTTAAAAAAGCAAAACAAAGTAACACCCAGTATCCAGAGGTTTATAGGAAACATGGAACACTGGAATGACTCTACACTATCTGTAGAGGTGGTTTTAAAAAGGGAGAATTATTCATACATGCCCCTGCCAAGAAAAAAATCACAAAAAGTTCATTATTTCTTTTGGTCAAATTTTCAAAATCAGGTAAAAATCAGGTACATTTAGCAACTATAGAGCTATGGGATGCCTGAGTTTAACCTCTATAGTTTTGGAGAGGGGATCTCCAAGGAGCACTTTAAGAAGTGGTATTGATGATGATAAATATGAGTACTTTTCCACATTTTTTTCACTATTGATTGAACAACCCTCTTTAGGATTTGGGTAGTTGTTCTCAACCTGCGGCTTCAGGCTGCTTATGGCCCAATCAGCACACAGCTGCAGCCCATGTGACATCAGGGCCATACAGGTAGCATATATATTGTGTGGATGCAGCCCACATAACACACAGAGCGCCGCATATGCGTTCCACAATGGTAAATAGGTTGAGAATCACTGGGCTAGAGGGAACTTTACTGCTGAGTATACCATTATTTGGATGATGTATAAAATGTATAAAACTAAGATCCTGACTAACGTTGTTTGTCTTATTTAAATAACACTAGAAGAGCACAGTTACTAGGAAAAGTTGTTAGGAAAACAACTTGATTTCTATCAGCTTATTCATATTGCACAGAGGAAATTACAATTGCCTTTAGAACAGAAAGGCTCAAGCATGCGAGAAATAAACAAAATTAATGAGATTAGTACTATAGTGTTGCACATTCTGTTAGATATCTACTTGTGGTTTTTGATGCTCCCACAAGACGCTCATAGTAATCCCAATGACCTGGTCAAATTCCAACTCAGGTAATTACATTCTACCTACTTAAACGCCTTCTACTGTTTCAATTGGTTATAGGTGCCTTCACTTCCAGTCATAAGTAGGAAGTACTGTGCAGTGTTAAACAGATGCTGGATTTTGTACCACAGGTGGCTGCCCTTCAGTGGAAGAAGTGATTACTGTATATAGCACTTTTAAGTTAAAGTGCTTTAAGCTCCTCTAATATATTATTGCAAGAGATTTGTCAGTTCAGCCAGACACTAGGTTCAAGGATTTTTAGAATCTTAATACCAATGGTTTAAAACAATGAATTCTTCCATTCACAAATCCATTTTAGTCTAATGTAATTATACTTTCTTTTCTTAAATCCTATGCTGTATGTTGTTTTTGCTATTGAATTTAACACAGGATAGAAAAAGTTTGTGTGTGTGGTTGTTTGCTGTCACACATAGTGGTCTACGACAGGAAAATACTTTTATATAGTAATGATCAGCATAACATGAGCCACTTTGCAAAGTTAAAAATTTCAGTAACTCTAAAGAAATTGAATACTCATTCTATTGATCACTTGTCAATTTTTTTTTTAAATCACAGCCATTTTGAGTTTAAGCAAGTAGAAATAAAAAACTGTAAAATAAATGGATTATATCAATAGAATTGGCCAAAACAAGTAGTATGAAATTTTGATTATATTAAAAAAAAAATTTCTACAGTCCTTACTTAAGGCCTGAGTGTACAATTTTAGCTAAGTCGTGGCCTATTTACTCTTATGAACAGCCTCATTATTCAGCAGGCAAACAAGAGCAGCAAATGGGAGTTCTGGAAGGAGTATGGTTCCTTCTGTGTAAGAATGGCTCTATACCAGGTAGCGAATATGGACAGTAAGGAAATAACTGTTTGTTGTACCCTGCCTTGGATGTACTCCCTCCCCTGTAAGGTTGTCTGTAAGCGAGGACTGGCCTGTAGATCGATCTACAACCTATCCTGGAAAATGATCCCTCACTCTCACAGACCTTGGGAGGCAGGCCAGTCCTCGCTTACAGACAACCCCCCAACCTGAAGCAAATACTCACCAGCAACTACACACCACACCACAGAAATACCAACCCAGGGACCAATCCCTGTAACAAACCTCGTTGCCTACTCTGTCCCCATATCTACTCTGGCGACACCATCAGAGGACCCAACCACTTCAGCCACACCATCAAAGGCTCATTCACCTGCACATCCACTAATGTTATATATGCCATCATGTGCCAGCAATGCCCCTCTGCCATGTACATTGGCCAAACCGGACAGTCCCTCCGCAAAAGAATAAATGGACACAAATCGGACATCAGGAATGGTAACATACTTAAGCCAGTAAGTGAACACTTCAATCTCCCTGGTCATTCTATTACAGATTTAAAAGTCACTATCATTGAACAAAAAAACTTCAGAAACAGACTTCAAAGAGAAACAGCAGAACTAAAATTCATTTGCAAATTTAACACCAAATTCATTTGCAAATTTAACACAATCTGGGCTTGAATAGGGACTGGGAGTGGCTGGCTCATTACAGAAGCAGCTTTTCCTCTCCTGGAATTGACACCTCCTCATCTATTATTGGGAGTGGACTACATCCACCTTGATTGAATTGACCCTGTCAACACTGGTTCTCCACTTGCGAAGTAACTCCCTGCTCTCCATGTGTCAGTATATAATGCCTGCATCTGTAACTTTCACTCTATGCATCTGAAGAAGTGAGGTTTTTACCCACGAAAGCTTATGCCCAAATAAATCTGTTAGTCTTTAAGGTACTACCAGACTCCTTGTTGTTTTTGTAGAGTGAAGCTGAAGGTTTTGGGTTTGTGAAATATTGTGCCACATTCCAGTGGGAGATGGGGCTAGGTGAACTTGTCAGCCTGCATTTCTCAGGTGTGGGACGCTACCTTCTGGGATGGAGACTAGCTGGAGGAGCCAGGAGGGAGTTAAACCAGAAATGCAAGGGGAGGGTGCTAAAGAGTCGAATGGGGTACAATCTCAAAAGCAGTATATAAAAGAATCGGGGGGAAAGGAAAATAGACAGCAAACCATATATATTAGAAGTGTGGGAAATTTGATAAAGGAAGCAAAAGTAGGAGTAATGATCTTATATGGCATTGATGAGACTGATACTGGAATACTGTGTCCAGTTCTGGTTTCCACATTTCAAAATGGAGGTTGAAAAATTAGATAAGGTGTAGAAGAGAACCATAAAAAATGATTTGAAGGCTGGAGAAAGTGCCTTACAGTAAGGGACTTAAACATCTCAATTTCTTTTGCTTATCAAAAGAAGAGATTGAGAAGTGACTTATTAACAGTGTAAAAAGAACCTTCGCACAGAGAAAATATTGAGTGCTAAAGGACTCTTTAATCTCTGGAACAAACTACCAAGGGAGTTTTGGATTCTCCATCTCATGATATCTT
Organism: Emys orbicularis; assembly: GCF_028017835.1. NCBI lineage: Eukaryota > Metazoa > Chordata > Testudines > Emydidae > Emys > Emys orbicularis. Next base: position 148,066,799 of record NC_088684.1, on the reverse strand, counting down.
CAGATCAAGACTGGATGCCTTTCTGGAAGATACCTTTAGCCAAACACATTATTCCTCTCAAAACAGTGTTAACTGGAGGAAAATTTAATGTCCCTTGATATACAGGAGGTCAGATTAGATGATTTTAATATCTCTTCTGGCCTTAAACTCTATGAATCCATGCCCAAAATGGCAGTGTTTTCTCAGACAAAACTCCCCCACTGACCTCAATGGGAGAGTTGTCTGAATAAAGTCTCATGGACAATAAGACTCCTCCAGTTAAAGAGGTTCATATCTACTTATTACAGATTAATGTATTTTATGGACAGAAGGGATCATTGTGATCTTCTAGTCCAACCTATAACATAACACAGGCCTCACAGAATTTCACTTCTTGATTTCCTCAGCTAACTGTACAATTTGTTGTGAACTCTAGCCTTTCATTAATTATAGTACAAAATTGCACATTACTTATGACAGATGGACAATATCCTGAACAAATCTTATGGAATTAAGATAAACTTTATTCAATTAGGTAAATACCTGTGGGGGACATTATATTAAAAATGTAATTGTGTATGTGTTGTTCATGGCATTATATGTACCTTCTCCAGTAGGAAGGGAACCCCTGAAAGTAACCCTCACTGGGGAGGTATGCATATGCTAGTTCAAACTGTATTCTCCAGCAACCAACAGACAAAGAAAGGATTTTTGGATTTAAACTGAGTCAGTGCCTTCTTCCTGATCCAGGAAATGGACATGACCCCTGGTCCACAGAGAGCACTGACCTTTAGAAGAAGTTGGAAGGACGGGACCTAATGTGGCCTTAAAACTGGGTGCTTGCTCTGAGCTGAAGCTGTGATGAATTTGTAACCACACGGAATCCCCTTGAGTGGGGATTTGAAGGACTGCTCCTTCCAGAATCCATGTTATGGTTGGGGTGAACCCTGGTAAGCTTATTTGCATATGTGTACATTCTTTTATTGTTCTTCTGTAGTGCTTTTACCTAAAAAATAAAATAGGCTTGCATAGAAAGAACTGTGTATGTGGTTCTTAGAACTGTTAACTCTCACTTTGTTGCTATTCTCATAGAGGTGCAGTTACTCTGAACTATGACATCATTAATACAGGGTCTTTACCCAGGTGGCTACATAAGAGTATTCATTAGGGTGGGATTGATATGAGACACACAGAGACTGGAAGACTGCACTTAAATCCAAACAACATACAAATAACTGCAATGCCACAATAAATTAATACAAGTAAGAGGATATCTCTGTGTTATCATACACTTGAACTCCTGAGAATTGTGGAAAACAAAGATAGAAGAATTAGTCTGTGGAGTATATCATTAGTGAGATGTGATAACCCAGTTTACATCATCTTGTCAACCGAGGTGTTACCCAGCGAAGGTTGGATAACCCCATTTCCATTCCACCAACACATGACTGGGACCATATCTGATGAAGTTGCAGCCCCTGCCCTTTTGTGGTATTCTGGCGAAACATACTTAAGCTTGTTACATTTAGTACTCCTACTTGAATAAATTAATTTCCTAAAAATTTTCATACATCAATGTGGTTAGCTCCATGGGTACCTTGATTGAAAAAAGCCCCTATCTTCCTCTATACCCTTGCATGCCCCTCGCAATAGGTAAGGACAGCTGTATTTCTTGCATTCAGGGGAGCTCCAGAGTTGTTTCTTTCATGCATTTGTATTCCTGCAAATAGTCTCCAAAGTAAGGGTACTGGGGGAGGATGAATCATGGCTCAGCTTCCAACCAGTTGACGACAGGCTTCAGTAATGGACCACACAGAGAGGGTAATCACAGGACTGGAAAGGACCTCGAGAGGTCATCTAGTCCAGTCCCCTGCACTCATGGCAGGAATAATCATTATCTAGAGTATCCCTGACAGGTGTTTGTCTAACCTGCTCTTAAAAATTTCCAATAATGGAGATTCTACAATCGCCCTAAGCAATTTATTCCAGTGCTAACCACCCTGATAGTTAGGAAGTTTTTCCTAATGTCCAACCTAAACCTCCCTTACTGCAATTTAAGGCCATTGCTTCTTGTCCTATCCTCAGAGGTCAAGAAAAACATTTTTTCTCCCTCCTCCTTGTAACAACTTTTACATACTTGAAAACTGTTATCATGTCCCCTCTCAGTCTTCCCTTTTCCAGACTAAGCAAACCCATTTTTTTCAATCTTCACACATAGGTCATGTTTTCTAGACCTTTAATAATTTTTGTTGCTCTTCTCTGGATTCTCTCCAATTTGTTCACATACTTCCTGAAAGGTGGTGCCCAGAACTGGACAGAATACTCCAGTTGAGGCCTAATCAGCACGGAGTAAGAGCGGAAGAATTGCTTCTTGTGTCTTGCTTACAATAGTCCTCTTAATACATCTCAGAATGATGTTCGCTTTTTTTGCAACAGCGTTAAACTGTTGACTCATATTTAGCTTGTGGTCCACTATGACCCCCAGATCTCTTTCTGCAGTACTCCTTCCTAGGCAGTCATTTCCCATTTTGTATGTGTGCAACTGATTGTTCCTTCCTAAGTAGACTACTTTGCATTTGTCCTTATTGAATTTCATCCTATTTACTTCAGACCATTTCTCCAGTTTGTCCAGATCATTTTGAATTTTAATCCTTTCCTCCAAAGCACTTGCAACCTCTTCCAGCTTGGTATCATCCTCAAACTTTGTAAGTGTACACTCTATGCTACTATCTAAATCATTGATGACGATATTGAACAGAACCAGATTGAGAATTGATCTCTGAGGGACCCCACTCATTCTGTCATTCCAGCCTGACTGTGAACCACTGAAAACTACTCTTTGGGAATGGTTTTCCAACCAGTTATGCTCCCACCTTATAGTAGCTCCATCTAGGTTGCTTTTCCCTAGTTTGTTTATGAGAAGGTCATGCGAGACAGCAGGGCCGGCTTTAGGCCAATTCCCCGGATTCCCTGGAATTGGACCCCACGCCCGTGCCTAAGAGGGCCCCGTGCCTTAGGCGCCTTTTTAATTTTTAATTTTTTTTTATTCACCCGGCGGCGCTCCGCTCCGGGTCTTCAGCGGCACGGGGTCCACTCCGGGTCTTCGGCAGCATTTCGGCGGTGGGGGTCCTTCAGTGCTGCGGAAGACCCCGAGCAGACTCCCCCACCAGGGCCGCCAAGAGTGGGTTCGGGCCCCAGTGAAAAAAAAATTTCGGGCCCCCCAGCAAGGGCGGACCGGCTAAACAGGGCTGACGAGAGGGGGCGAAGCCGGGGAAGCCGGGCCCCAGGCCCCCTTCCGGACCGCCGGGCCCCAGTAATTTGTACCGGCTCCCCCCCCCCTTCGTCGGCCCTGCCCCCCGCCGTCAAAGTGCCGCTGAGGCCCCAGACCGCCGCCAGGTATTCGAATCGGGCCCTGCAGTTCATAAAGCCGGCCCTGCGAGACAGCATCAAAAGCTTCACTAAAGTCAAGATATACTATGTCTACTGCTTCCCCCCTATCCACAAGGCTTATTACCCTGTCAAAGAAAGCTATCAGGTTGGTTTGACATTAATTGTTCTTGACAAATCCATGCTGACTGTTACTTATCTTATTTTTGTCTATATGTTTGCAAATTGATTGCTTTATTATTTGCTCCATTATCTTTCCAGGTACAGAAATTAAGCCGACTGATCTGTAATCCCCCAGGTTGTCCTTATTTCCCTTTTTATAGATAGGCACTATATTTGCCCTTTTCCAGTCTTCTGAAATCTCTCCCATCTTCCATGACTTTTCAAAGATAATTGCTAATGGCTCAGATATCTCCTCAGTCATCTCCTTGAGTATTTTAGGATGCATTTCATCAGGCCCTGGTGTCTTGAAGTCATCTAATTTGTATAAGTCATTTTAAACTTGTTCTTTATCTATTTTAGCCTTTTCTGGTCCTACCTCATTTTCACTAGACGTCCAATCACCACCAACCTTGGTGAAAACCGAAACAAAGAAGTCATTAAGCATCTCTGCCATTTCCACATTTTCTGTTATTATCCCCTCCCTCCCCTCATTGAGTAATGGGCCTACCCTGTCCTTGGTCTTCCTCTTGCTTCTAATGTATTTGTAGAATGTTTTCTTGTTACTCTTTATGTCTCTAGCTAGTTTGATCTCATTTTGTGCCTTGGCCTTTCTAATTTTGTCTCTACATACTTGTGTTAGTTATTTGTATTCATCCTTTGTAATCTGATCTAGTTTCCACTTTTTGTAGGACTCTTTTTTTAAATTTTTAGATCATTGAATACCTCCTGGTTAAGCCAGGGTGGTCTTTTCCCATACTTCTTATCTTTCCTACGCAGTGGGATAGTTTGCTCTTGTGCCCTTAATAATGTCTCTTTGAAAAATTGCCAATTGTCTTCAATTGTTTTCCCCTTAGACTTGCTTCCCATGGGATCTTACCTAATAACTCCCTGAATTTGCTAAAGTCTGCCTTCTTGAAATCCATTGTCTTTATTTTGCTGTTCTTCCTCTTACCATTCCTTAGAATATGCAGTGCAATCTATTAAAGAGTGTGTGCTTTCTCAGGAGGGGACAATCCCCCCTAAACTCCCTCTGTAGAGGGAGCAGGGAGCAGCTCTGCTCTACAGTTTACTCAGGCCTATGCCTAATTGGCAGAATCTAGTCCTGTGTGTGCACGCAAATGTTTTCTGTCCTGTTTCATTTAATTATGACAAAATTCAAATGTCTCGGGAAAGATTGGTTTTTTTATAAATATGACTGTGATCTGGTGAAAATTGTTTCAGTCAAAATAAGTCATTTCAGAGTAGGCAGCAGATCAAGTCAGAGTTTAAAACCTGAAATAACATCCTAGCTTACTATTTGTATAGGTATTTTTGCTTTTATCAAAGTATTTCAGCCCTCTTCTAAACCTCAGTTTTTACAAGCCAATTTTTCCGACACTTCATAACTTAGCAGCAGTAGGGAATTCAAATTGCTACCACAAGTATCCGTTTTGTCTGACATTTGTCTACCAGATTTTATTTATCCAGGCCACAAAGACTGTCATGCTATGGTCAGTCCTTTTGATGATTTGGTAGAGGACTTTGTAGGTCAAGACAAACCAAATACAAACTGCTTGGTGCAAATCCTAAGGGAGGCATGTATATATTTAAAATAGGATCTGAAGCAAATAAGGGATGAGTGCAAAATATTTACAGTACTAAGAGGAGGATTTAGATAAGGCAATAAATACACAGCGATATTAAATAACTATATTTAATCTTGCTTCCTTAAAGTTGGTTCCTTGTTCTTTATGGCGTATGAAATCAGGCTGAGAAGTATTGGACTCATTTTTGTTTGAGTTTGTCAGTGCTGCCTCAATGGAAGGTAGGGTGTTGGCTTTCTTCAAACATGCTTACTGCTGGACCATTGGTCAGTTTCTGGTTGCCCATCTCTTGATGTCTTTGCCAACTATTGTCCTGTCTGTAACCTTCCATTTTTGGGAAAGAGTCTAGAGAAGATGGTGGTGGTAAGGCAACTTTAGAGTCATACAAAGTCCTCAGATTTTCCTGATCTTTGTCAATCTAGTTTAAACCTGGGTTTACAGTAATGGAAAACCAATATCCAACAACATATGACCTGCTAACATCATGAATCCATCACAGCTATACTTCAGACCACAGCACAGTATGGAGACAGCTGTAGAAGCACTAAAGGATTGCTTGCTCATGCGAATAGATAGAGGCCATATCTCAATGCTCATGTTACTAATCATAGGTGCTGACTCCGTGGGTGCTCTGGGGCTGGAGCACCCTCAGGGGAAAAAATGAGCAGCCCCCTTATCAGCTCTGCCTCAACCTCCTAGTGCCTCCTGCCTGCCGGCAAGCCCCACCAATCAACATCTCCCCCTCCCTGCGCCTGCCACCCACCACAATCAGCTGTTTTGCAGCATTCAGGAGGCTTGGGGGGGAGGAGCAAGGATGCAGCGTGCTCAGAGGAGGGGGCAGAACTGGGTGGAAAGAGGTGGGGCAGGGGTGGGATAGGGTCTTGGGGGAAGGGGTGGAGTGGGTGCGGGGTCTGGGGCAGAGCCAGGGGTTGAGCACCTCCTAGCACTTTGGAAAGTCAGTGCCTATGCTACTAATCATACTTTCTGCAGTTACTGATGAAGTGAAACACAAAATGCCAGTCATCTATCATTCCTGTGTAGCAGGACCCAAAGTATGGTGGTAGGTGACTGTTCTTCTTTAAATCTCCTCATTTGTGGTGTGCCACATGAATCTATTTTCTCTTCAGCGTCTATAGGAGACCTCAAGGAAATGTGGTGAAATGCCACATTCTCCACCACAAAAAATGCACCACCAACACCTACCTGAAAATCTAATTGTCCATATTTGTCATTGCCATGACAAAGTTGTCCCCGTGCTTCTGGGAAATCAGCACCAGGCGGAAGAACAGCAGGCTCACACTAATGACAGAAGACCACAGTTCTGATGGATGTAAGGAGGTAAACTTTGAAGAGCTAGATGTAATATTCTCCCTTTTTCACTGCACAGCTCATCCAAGTGTAACGTGGTATGGTCTTGCTGGATTCCTTAGTAATCCCGGATGATTAGTTAGCAGCAGTGTAAAGAAATATCTTCTTCCAACTTTGCCTCTTCCTCTTGATGATGATTTGACCAGAGTGGTTCATGTATTCATCGCCTCTGGTTTAAATTACTGTAATTGACTGAACGTGAGGCTGAAGGTAGAAGCTTTGCATAGGTTTCAGTTCATGTAGAATGCACAGCCTGCTTCAGTGGGCCTGTCTGTAGTGATCACTTGTGCTCTTGATCCTGCCATTCACTTCCAATTCATTTCCTGATGTCCAAAGCCACCTATTGGTCAAAACCCAGTTTACACCAGCAACTGCATTACCATCCATTACCTATCAAGACTATCTGTATCAGCTAACAACCCTGGATGCAATACATGAGAGATGAAGATAAAGCATTTGCAGTGGAGCCATGAAATACCAAAAGGTTTACACAAACCCAAAGTATTATCACTCTTATATCAGGCTGCAAGAATCTTCAGTTTGACATTCTGTAGTTATTTTTTTAAAGTAGTAGTGTTAATTTGCCTTACAATAGTACTCAGAAACCTCATTGTGGTAGGCACTTAAAAATACCCAGTAAGACCCATTCCGAGTTGAAGAGCTTATTATCTAAATAGGCAAGATAGACAAATGGTGGGAGAAAGGAAGTAATATTAGCCATGTTTTACAGATAAATGTTTGTGTCACGGGGCACAGCTCCTCTGGTTTCAACCGGTACTAAATAGGCACACCTGAACGGCCTGGTCCACTGTAGGAAGTAAGTTTGAAAGTGAGAATTTGTTACAGGAAGGGGCAACAACCAGGAAGAATGCCCCAGAGTTAGCTGACATTTGCAACAGAGCTGCTGGGGGGGAGCCAGCTAGTGAACGTCTGCTGCCCACAAGGTCCCACCAGGCCAGGTACAAGCTGATTGCTGAAGGGAGGGATTGAAGATAAGCCCTGCCCTGGGGTCTAGCTGTACTCAACCTTCAAAAATAAGCCAGACCTCTTTAGATCTTTTGAAACACTCAAAGTCTGAGTGCCCTCATAACTAGAAGGATTTCTGATGGGGCAAGATCTCTGAAAACATCCAGACATGACCTAAAAGAGTCCAAGCTATTACAGTGTGTATATATGTATATGAACACACACACACGTAGACATGTGTGTGCGTGTCTATATACACATGTATGTGTACATGTACAAATAGGTATATGTAGACACGTGTCCACATAAATATCTATACTAGTATATCATTTAATACTTATATATTTATATTAAACAACATATTATAGTATAGATGTGTACATAAGTATTCAAATATATATTATAATAAAATATGCAATATAACATCTCCCAAACAGAGCTTCCTAAAACATGGAAAGAAAAAAGAGCTGAAGATTCCATGGAGTACATTCAGGTCCTCACCATTCAGATCTAATCTACCTGGATAGCTCTTGGATACTACTGTTAAGGGTGCTATAGAAAACCCTGAGACTGATACTTTATAAAACATATTCATCTTATACCATTAAAAATATGCTGTTATAAACTTAAGACATTTCTATGGGGCTCTTAAATGCATCGTGTCTTATAACCGTATACATTTACAGAAAACTATTCAAAATTTTAAACCTGCATTAAATGTTTCATGACTTTTGCTAGTGTTTTAAATACAGTAGTTAATCTTGAAGTGAGATTCATTTCTGTGAGGCTTTAGTGAATTTTAAAGACACTTGTAGAAAGAAATGGGTTGACTATGCCCTTGGAATGAAACCAGTCAGTAAGTCCTACCCTGAAAATAGAGCTGTGGAGCCTCTAATATAGTAATTTCTGTTCATAGAAACAAATATTTGGAAATAAGGGCAACCACAGTGAATTTCCTTTACAGGGTGTGAGGTTGGATGGTTAAAATGTGGGAAGACCTTCAATGTTTTTTCCCTCTGAGAGTAAAAGAAAACATAATGACTATGTGCTTACCATTTCTACTGTGTGTAAGGGTCTGCAAGTAGAATGAAACAGTAGGAAAAGAAAATGTTTGTTGCTGGGATAGGAACAGAGTTACTTATTTTGAATGATTCAAGAAAAAAATCCACACAGTGGGGAAAATTGTCCTTCTCGGGTCTCTTTTACAAATACTATAATTAGTCAGTCTTTTTTGGCCTGGCTGCTGGTTAGTTAGCCTGATAAGCTTGGTGTGGTTTCCTGCTAATCAAAATGTCATTATCCAATCAGATTTAGCAGGTTCATAGTATTTTATTATGTGATTCTCTTTTATGGAAAATAGAAAAATGACTTACGTAGGCTGTATATAATCAATCAATTAATCAGTCTCTCCATTGGAGATAGTTGTTGATTTGCTAAGGTCACTGGTAATACTGGTTCTGAAAGCCATGGCTATTTGTTGTGGCACTTAATCAGTGCAGCAGTGTAGGACATCAGGTTGCATTTCATGTAGGCAGTTAATTTCATATTGTAATTCATCCATGGCCATGTATTAAGGAGAATTCCAGCTGTATTGCATGTTATTGCTGTGACTTATAAAACAGCCAGGACATACGAGAATAGGGCAGGGCATACAGGTTTAGATAAAATATGATATGACCCATAACTTTTGCTCACAAACCAAAATTTTCTAAGGCTTGGGACAAATATATATATAATATATGTTTTCTCTCTACTAATGTTTATCACTTTCCCTGACTTCGTACTTCCTGTTTGCAGGCAGGATGGGAAGCAGAAGTGATATCACAGTGTGCCTCAAGAACAGTGCTTAATTTGTGCCAGCATTGAGCCCCAACACCTCTAGGCTTGCTGCACCAGTTATGAAAGAGAAAAATTGCTGGAGCCCGTTTTAATGATTTTAAAACATGATTCATCACAAGTTCAGAAAAATAGATATAATATTGCATAAATTATAAAGCACTAAAATAAATACCATGTATAATGCTGTAAAGTATTTTAAGTACATAGTTTGTATTCCTTATCTTTGACCCCAATATGTATTTAGGAATATTAATGGCCACAGGAGACAAAACTATTTTTCAAGTAAGTGTTAACTTTGTAAATTGTGACAATCAAAAGTGTGTGTGTTGGGGGCTTGGGCGGTGGGAAATACCCAGTTTTTGAGCTGGAAGTAGAAATTGATAATTACCAACATGTATCAGTTAAAACTTCTACCAAGCATTTCCCTACAGGAGAGGAGGACAGGAAAGGAAACTGGGATGTAGTGATAATCTGAATCAAAAGTATCTGCAAGGCTAGCACAATAAGTGCTGCCAACTCGTGTGATTTTTATCATGTGATTCATGATATTTTCTTAAAACCCCAGTCCTGGAGTCACACAGAGAAAAACTTTAAAACATGACCTGAGTGTACCCTAAAGGTTAAAAAAGAATGTAACCCAACATGTAGTATTTAAAAAAAAAAAAAAAAAAAAAAAAAACACTCACAATTTTTGAGCCAATCATGATTTTGGAGCGGGGAGAGGGGGCTTGATTCATGATTTTTGCATTCTGGGGGTGGCATTACTGTTTTACAACTGGAATAGGAATAGTGTGGTGGTGAAATTCTTTGGATAAAGATACAAAGAAAAAATTTAGAGAGAAAAACAAAAGCATGTCTATTTATGCTACAGATACCAGTAAGGGAGAAAAAAAATACTGGACCAACTTTCAAGAAACTTGAAATCACAGGATACTTTCCTCATGGAGGAATTTATCTGCCCATATATCTGTTTAGCAACCAGAAAAACCAAACATTCATCATCATTATCACTGAGATTCTTAAAGTAGACAATATAGAACTTAGCTTTATGGTCTAGAAAATAGATAATCTGACTAGAGGAGAAACATCCTGCTTCTACTTCAATTAGGGTAGAACTGCATCATCACAAGGTTATAAGCATTCAAGAAATAGATTTTGGAAAATTAAGAAATATATGGCCACATTCTGTTACTCTTACTTACATAAAAATAACATATTGAAATAAATAGGACTACTTATGTGAGTGCTGCTCCATGTTAACGATGGTTGCAGAGTTTGGCCCTGAATGAACAAGGCACAGTAGATGAGAATTATAAGTAAATAAATAAATAAATAAATAATAATATCTAGCCCTTTACTGAAGGGGAGACTGAGGCACAGAGAGATGAAGTGACTTGCCTGAGGTAATTCTGCAGGCCAGTGATAAAGCCGAGGATAGAACCCAGTCCAATGCTCTATCCACTAGGCAACACTGCCTCTCTATTAAAATACATGAATATAGAACAAGATAGGAGGATCCTAAAAGTCCTAAAAAGGCTCAACAGACAACAAATTCCTGGAAAAGAATGCAAGGAAAAAGAAATGAGCAATGTGGCTTTATAAAGGGCTGCTGAAAGGCATCAGAGGAAAAACAAAGCTGTACAGGACTTAAGAAATGGGAAAGGCAACCAAACACGCAGAGGCAGTTAAGGCTTGCAATCAAGAGATAAATAAAGGCCAAAAAAACCCAAACACAAAAACAGAGAATTATTCATAGCCAAAGGACTTGGAGATAATAAGAGGGTTTTTTACAGCTATATCGGGGGGAGGGGAGGGAATAGAGAGAGAGAATCTTGAGCTGATTGATGCCTGAGACAATGACATAGTGAGTTTTGACTGTGTTCTGCACTCAGGAGTAGCCTGCTTAGTTACTTGTTAGTGGACAATGGTAAAGAAAATCCATTAAGTGAACAAAAAATCCCAAGTTCTTTAACGTCTATCTCCGGGGTTGGCAACCTCTGGCACGCGGCTCGCCAGGGTAAGCACCCTGGCAGGCCGGGCCAGTTTGTTTACCTGCCGCGTCCACAGGTTCGGCCGATCGTGGCTCTCACTGGCCGTGGTTCACCGCTCCAGGCCAATGGGGGCTGCGGGAAGCAGCGTGGGCCAAGGGATGTGCTGGCTGCCCTTCCCGCAGCCCCCATTGGCCTGGAGCGGCGAACCGCGGCCAGTCGGAGCCGCGATCAGCCGAACCTGCGGACGCGGAAGGTAAACAAACTTGCCCGGCCCACCAGGGTGCTTACTCTGGCGAGCCGCATGCCAGAGCTTGCCAACCCCTGGTCTATCTTAATAATGAAACCTAAGTCAGCCTAATACTCATTTACCGACTAAACGCATCAACAACAGACTTTTTAGGGTAGGGGATGCACAGTTTATTGCTCAAAGAACAGAGTGTATGACTACCTCTGGCCAGGTGATTGATACATAATATCCCTTCTGAGTCTAGTAGAGCATTTTGAGGCTGGAGGAACAGCAAGAGATGGAATTATTCATGGCTTCACCATGCTGTAGAACAGGCCTGCCTGAGAACTGTCTGCCCTGATCCTCCAGCCAAGGAAGCAAGTCTTATGATGGAAGGGAAACTAGTTGGAATAGTGAACTCCCTCAGATGAGACCCACATTCCACTAAAATTAGAGAAGTATGATCATTTCTTACACACTGAGATCACTCCAGGAGAAGGATTTACAATTTGAGGTCCAGAAAAGCTGTGGTGGTAGATTTGATCATTAGAAATAGCAGTAGTTGGCTATACGGGGATGATGAGAACCATTACATGAACTTCCTATCCAGTATTAGGATGACAGATCTCCCAAGATGTCTGGACAAGCTTGTAGTGCAGACACCCTGCCTTTGGTTAAAATCTTACATTGGGCCAGATTTATATAGGTATTTAGGTTCTTATCCATGCAGATAGGCCCCTAGTAGGATTTACAAAGGCACCTACAAAGGTTAGGCATCTAACTTCTATTGATGCCAATGACTTCAATGGGAGTTAATCTCCTAACATGGATGGAGTAAAAGAAATGGACTGAAAACAAAATAAACAAAGGAGACCCAGCTATACCATGATGACTGTCTTTTTGTTCTGTGTTTCTACAGCATCTAGCAAACCCGTGTCCATGTCCATGACTGTACCTCATGGATTCTACGATAATACAAACAATAATAATAATGGTGTACAATCTTTATCAATATACTCTTATATTGTGTGTGTGTATGTGTTGTAGGGGGACGCAATCCAGTTGTTAGGCACTTAGGCCCTGATTTTCAAAGGTATTTAGGCATTGCTGAGCTCAGCATTGTAATACCTAACTGATTTAGATGCCTAAATCTCATTTAAAAGGGATTTAGGCACTTGGGAGTCTACATCTGCACTTGGAACTAAAGGTGTAATTCCCAGCTCAAGTAGGAAAACATATGCTAGCTTGATGAGAGATCTCATGTAGAGTAGCTGTGGTATCACAGGCAGTGGTGAATGACAGCACAGTGACTCCAAGTACAGACCCCTGGGGCCCAGAATGGGTTTGTACTTGCGGTGGATAGGCCCCTACCACTGCTTGCTACCGCGGCTACACTATATTTAGTGTGCTAGCTTGGTAACAGCTAGCATGAGTATACCTGTGCGAGCTGGGAATCACACCTAGCTCCAAGTGTAGATGTAGCCTAAATCCCGTTGACTATCACATATGGCAGGCCATGAATACTAAGGAAATCCTTGTCCATCTCTGTATCCCATTGAAGTCCAGGAGATTATTGGTGTAATAAGATACTACTCAACACTTCATGAAGGGTATCATGAATCTGGCCTGTAAGATAGCAATGAACAAGAATTATGTCACCATACAGCATCCTGTGTGCAACTATAAGGTATGGTAGGTCTGGAATAGGATTCTGGAAGCGAGTGATACATATATTGTGAAACTGAAGCATAAACACAGTCTGAGTGCTTCTGTAAAGTTCTACTACCCATTATTAGCCTGTTGCTATCCCTGAGAACTCATGGTAAGCCATGTTAGCCTTGCAAATACTTGATGAGGAAGGATCATCTTGTGGTTAAGAGACTTGAGTTGGATTTGTGAGAGCTGGGTTCCATTTGCATCAACAGAATGAGATTGTGTGATGGAATGGAGGGGAAGTCAGTACTTGATGAGTAAAAAGTGCAGAAGGGGGGTGAATGGAGAAGTTTGGTGGAGCAGGCTGGAGTAAGTCTGTGAAAAGGTTTTAAAAGGAGGGCAATTTTGACTTAGATCATGAAATTAATAGAGAACTAGCTGAGGCATGTGAGGAAGGGGATGACTTATGATGTTATTTTAGTTGCTGTACATGATACTTATAATGTTATTGTATCCTGATTTAAAATATTTAAAAAAAAAGAAATTGGCCAATAGTGTCTCATTGTCTTTCTTTGAACTCTCATAGTTATTTAACCACCTGTTAAAGTTTTTATTGCTACAAAAAAACTCTCACCTTTGTGCACTATAGTCAACACATTTATATTCAGTACTGTATGTGATCCCATTTGTATGATCTTCTTGAAAGATTTAGAGTTGAAGTTAAAGATGCACTATAAACCACTGCTAAAAAGATAGTCAGTTAATGGTGATGTCAAAAAATAAGTCTTTGTTAAATAGAGGGGCATAAGACAATATTTACTGCTAGTGAAAATATGGGCTCACATTCTCACTGATTTCCACAAAAATAAAATGTTTTTGACATATATAAAACGTGGCCATTTCAAGCATGAAGAATTGGTTGCAAAAATGTTCTAATTTTGCTGCAAAAATGGCACCCTGCACTGTTATCTTGCCTTTGTATTTTGCTATGTATGCAGCACCAAAATGATTTTGCTACTTGAAATGAAAAGGTTTCTCCATTTTTTTTTCTTTACTATATATTGGAAAACTCCACATGCAGATGCTCCCAAAGGAAAACTGTTATTTTTAACACAGACCTGGTTGTTGGGTGCATTTCTTCTCACACAAGTCCTCAGTGTTCAGAGATTACATAGCCCTGCTTCTCTCTAATCTGATTAACTCATGTTCAGTCATATCCTCCCACAGCAATGCACACACATCAAAATTCCACCCCCCTTTCCTCTCTCTTCAATCACACAAAGACAGAATACATGGATTATGTGTAGAAAATCATGCAGGTGTAAGCTTGAGGAAATGCATCTTATGACTCATAGGCAATGTGCCTACCATGTGTTATCTTATTGATGAGCAAGACTGGCTTCAAAATAAAGACTTTATTAAGAATGATAACTACATACAGAAATAAGGTAGCAAAACTTCTTACTGTTCTCTAGCTGTCACTTGTAACTTACGCCCTGTCTTGGGTTTCTCCCCACCCCTTTTTGTCTTACCCAGCATTCAGTACCTCACAGGAAAATAAAAAGACTGCATGCAGAGTGTACAAGTGTCACATTTCAACATTTCCTGAAGGACTTAACCTACAACACACCTTCCCTTCCCTTTTTTTTTTTTAAATCTCTTCTTAATTTCCTGACTGAAGTAAAACGCTATGAAATTAAACTACAAATGTAACTCTTCAGTTTGCTTTAAAAAAAAAAAACTTTAATATGTCTCAATCAGTCTCTTTAGGGCATTTCAGCAATCTTCCTGATCTGCTTTATTGTGAACCCTCTTTAGGCAAGTCCTCGTCTGTAACAGACTGTTCAGTCTCAGAGGCAGTAACAGGATCAGTTTGTGAATTATTTTTTTATTTGTACATTTGCTGTCAGTTCATTTGTCTCTGCCTCTTCAGGTATCTTGAACAGGTGCTTATGATTCCTTCATAAGAATTTGCATTCATCTGTGATCACTGTATATGAGCAAGGAGATTCTTCTTTTTGACCACTATAGCTTTGACTGGCAAGTACCCATCTTCCCAAATGCTCACTGGAGTGTTTTTTTGTTTTGTTTTGTTTTGTAATGGTGAAAGAGGTCTTGTTCCTTTGTTGTCATATTTTGTCAGATTGTATTTTCCTTGTTTTGTCCTCACTATCACAGACTCTTTAGTCATCCTCTGTTTTTGTGTCATATCTGGCATTTATACATCTGTCGTAAAGGAGTTCATATTCCTTTCCATATTTCAGTGGGTTGCTCTTTAGTTGAATAGTCATCTTCTTACTAGATGTGCCAAGCCAATTTGCGGCAGCCTCATCAGAGAAGTGCAGAGCCCTCAGACCACCATCAAATCTGGTCAGAGAGCAGTTGCCAGTGATGTGTGACATTGTCTGTCTTTGGCCAGAGGTGCAGGTGGGATCCTCTTGTTGACCCCAGACAGAAGGCTGGCTACACATTGACCCTGGCCCATTTTTAAATGGTTCAGAATGGCCCATGAGTCTGTGGCAAATCAAAGCTGATACGTTTGGTTGGATCAATTACAAGAACCTGTTTTTTATGTCAACTTCAGACCATTTTTCACGCCACATCAATGTCACAGAGAAATCTGGGCAGGACAAGTGGGTCCACAATGGGCGCCTCGATGACAAGTGTGCTCTTGGGTGGTCGAAGAGGTCTGTGTGTAATGGTAGACTTGGGTTTGTCCTGATCTTCTCAACCATTCTGGCTGTAGCATCCTCATGATGGATATGTGGAGGAGTTATGTTACTTAACATGGGGAGCCACGGTACTGTTTTCGATCAATTATCCCAGTTGTGGTGTACATGGTTGAGTGTAGTTGTGTGTCAATCAACTTTACATGAGAGAAATGGAGCCAGACTGGAGCACTGTATTCTGCTGCAGAATAAGAGAGTGCTAAATTGGAAGATTGGAGAATTTGAGTGTTTGCTCCCCATGAAGTGCTGGCTAGTTTACTTAGAAGGTTGTTACGCATCCTCACCTGAACTGCAGTTTTCCTCAGGTGGTTAAGCTATGTGAGAGATCTATCTAGGATTACTCTAAGGTAGTCTGGGTGGGATTTTTTTTCAAGAGATCTCCATTGAGAAAGATATTCAGTTCTTCGGCTGCTCTGGCTTTCTCAAGATGGAACACACTCAAAATTGTCTTGGTCACGCTTGGTTGTAAATGCTACTGACCACAATATTTGGCCATCTTAATCAAGTCAGCCTTTAGGGCATCTTCAAGTTCTGAGAATGAGCATGCTTGGATGACCAAGCAAATGTCATCTACATATGTGAACTTGTGGAACTGGGTGAGTGGAAGGTCATTTGTGTATAGGTTGAAAAGTGACGTTGCCAACACAGAGCCTTGGGGTAGACTTAGTTTTTTTTCCCCTTTCCCCTTGCTAACGCTGTCTCCCATGTGCACTCAGAATTGCCTGTGGCAGAGGAGAAAGTCAGTGACATTGGCTATGCATGCTGGGAGTGCTCTTGACAATTTGACTAAAAGCCCCATGTGCCAGACAGTGTCATATGTTGCTGTCCTGCTCCCATCTGAAAACTACTTTTGATTAATGGTGTCAAAGCTAGCACTTGAACGCAGGTGCTCCGAGCTCTTTGAAAGCCTGCTTACTCTACGCTGAGTATTGACTAACACTCCAGCACCTTGAATGGCACAGACAGAGATAATGTTGCAAGCTATTGACCAATATGTGGGTCTTTCTCCAGTTTTAGGAGCGTTATGACTTTTGACATTTGCCATGTCTTCAGATTGTGATGTTCGTTGCCCATTTGAGTGAAGAACTGTGCTGGCCACTGGTGAGCATGAGTCCTAAATTACTTCAAGAAACCTAGTGGTACCTTATCATAGCCAGCAGCAGTATTGCTCCTAATATCACTCAGATTTTTTTGGGGGGGGAGGGGTGATAGATCAGTGTTCTTATTGTATACCCCAGGGAAACTGATGACCCAACCAGCAGACCACATTTGAAATCCTTTCTAGGGCTGAATCTCAGTCACTTGCCAGCCAACATTCCTGATGCAATTCCACCACGCCCCCCACCAAAGTTCGAGCCATTGGGCTAGCCCAGAGAATATACTGCAGTTCAAAGTTCAGGACTTGTCGACAGCCAAATGTAGTATTATTAGATGAGTAATGCAAAATATGGATCTCCTTCTGTTGCATCGATTGCTTTTTATGAGAAAATTCTTCCACATTCAGCTAATCCATTGGCTTGAGAATATCTGGGAATAGATGTTTTATTATGAAAGTTGTACGTGTTAGCAAAATTCAGGAATCCCCTATTCTTGAAAAGTGGGCTGTTGTCAGATATTACTGTTCTTGGAATTCCATAATGTGTAGATTTAATATTTCTGACAACTGTGGTACTTCAAGTGTGACTATTTCTGGGAAATCGGTGGAGTGCTCCATTATAACTGGATGATTATGGCTTCCCAGGCTGAATATATCAATACTGACTTTGTCCTATAGAATTGAGTTATTTGTGTGGTAACATTGGTTCTTTCTGCTGGGAATCACTGTAGCTCTAAAACATTCCACACCTGCTTACCATTTCTCTGATGTTACCACTCATCGGTGGACAGAATACAGCTTCTTAGCTCTCCTGTGTCATTTGGTCAATCTCAAGTTTATTTGTTCCAGTACTTTTCTCCTCATCACTCTGAGAAGCATTATCTGTGCTCCATTCAAGAGCACCCCTGAGACCACTGAAACCTCATTTCTGTAATGGGAACATGCAGGTGAGGAGTGTTGCTTCCCCCCCCACCTCCTTTACTTGTAGCTTGTGTCACTGCTTGCAGTCTGTCTCCAGTTCATCCCATTGTTACCTGGGGTTCTTTTAACCCAAAGCTCTTGGTAACTTTTACTCTGTGCGAGGAGGTGTCAGGAAATAAATCAGGGGAGACACGGCCGTCCGACCGATAGATGGCTGGCACAAACAGGACAACACAAGAGTGCTTTCACTTAAAGCTAAACTTTACTTAGACTCAAGCACTTACACACATCCGCAACAAGATTAGTGAAACACTCCCAACCCTTGATAATTACCAAAGCTGAGTGTGGCTCTCGAGTGGCACAGTGGCAGCCCGTCTGCCAGTGGGGAACTCAAGATGCATCCAGAGGGAGAGACCAGTCCTGAAGAGTCCCCGTCCTCCCCCCAAAGAATCCCACCTATCTCAAGCTTTTTCCCCTTATTTATACATTAGTAATAAAATGACATGTCCCTTAAAGAAAACTTGTCAAGCAAGCAGTTCCACTGGGCAAGCAAGAGGCTCCTTCTGATTATTGATTGACCAGGTGTGGGTCTTTCCAGAGTCTGCAGCCTTGAGACCCGAATAGATATTCCTAAGGGTACATCCTGTTCTTCTAAAATGTATCAGCAACTTCAACACAATTCTCATCAGGAAGGACACGGGGTCAAGCTGCCCTTTCTGTAGCACCCCAAACCCCCTCCCATCCTGCCTTGGTCAAGCTGCATGGCCACTTTACAGCCTGCTGACTAGGTTGCTTTTTAACAATAAGCCATAGTAGTTTCAAGCACTTTACTGGTTTGCCAAAGTCTCCCCGTAAACTTTGTGCCTGGAGATACAGCCTGGAGATACAGCACATGATGCTTTTATCATGTTGATATTTATGTTTATGGTTTGTTCTAGATTATCAGGCTATATATTGTTAGACAGTGCATAGGTTTGTGAGAATGTGTCTACCTGTCACAGCCTCTTGGGGTGGCCTCTTGAGCGGCCTAAGCATCACCCGATTGCCCCCCCCCCACTTAGGGCAGGTCTTCACTACGGGGGGGGGGGGGTCGATTTAAGATACGCAAATTCAGCTACGCAAATAGCGTAGCTGAATTCGACGTATCGGAGCCGACTTACCCCGCTGTGAGGTCAGAGGCAAAATCGACCTCCGCGGCTCCCTGTCGACGGCGCTTACTCCCACCTCCGCTGGTGGAGTAAGAGCGTCGATTCGGGGATTGATTGTCGCACCCCGACGAGACGCGATAATTCGATCCCCGAGAGATCGATTTCTACCCGCCGATTCAGGCGGGTAGTGTAGACCTAGCCTTAGTTTGCTGTCAGTGAGGTCATTGTTTGGACCCTCACCTTCCTTTAATCCTGTCAGCATTTCACTTGTCATCTCTTCCAGTCTCCTGGCTGTTTTCTTGGAGGCATCCTGGTGCAGGATTGTCACCATCTTGCTCCCCAAGACCTTTCTGCCTTCCTTTCCTTCTCTGCACTCTTCCCTTTATAGCAGGCCTTGTTTCCTGGTTGCAGCTGTGGGTGACTGCCTCCATGAATGGCAGCTCTGGCAACTGTGAGGGGGTGTGACCAAGCTGCTTCCTTGTAAACAGGAGGATCTCTCCTCCCCCCTCTATTTATGTTCAGTATAAGGGTTGTAGACCACATTACAGTGCCATTACTAAGTGGAACTCAGGTCACATACTTGATGGTGCTTCTCCCACTTCCTTTTTGTGTATTGCAATTACTGGTTTGTGATCAATTTCTGCTTTGAAGCTATGAACGTAAAGAAAGGTGTGAAAATTTTTGTGTATATCTTCTCTGTAATTGTCATAGGCCTTGATGCATATGAGACTGGCAACCAATCATTTTCATTACACTGAACTATTACTGCTCCTAGCCCTCCTTTCAAGGCAATTATGGGGAGTTTGATGTCTTTCAATGGGTCAAAAAATTGCAGCACTGGAGCTCTGATTTAAATTATTGGACTCTTTCATGCTCTGGCATCCATGCCTGTTTGGTGACTTTGAAGAGGAGATGTATTAGATGAGTTGTGTGAGCTGTACAGTTAGGCATGAAGTTGCTGACATAACTCAACATGCCTAGAAGCTTTTGAATTATGTTTTTATCTTCAGGCGTTGGCATGTTCAATATTGCCTGAATCTTAGCTTCATTGGGCAAGCTCTGCTTTGAGGACACTCTCTCTCAAGTATGGTTTTCCATTGTTTGAAATTGACATTGGCCTTATTCAGTTTAAAGTTATTAGCTCTCATTCCTGATGCACTGTGGTGGTGCTGCCCAAAATTGTTATGTCATCAATGTATACTTTCATGCCTGCTAGATCTTCTAGCATCTGGCTCGTTCTACAGTAAAAGACTTCTAGAATCAAATATATTCTGAAAGAGAGTCTCTGATGAACCAGTGTCTGCCACTTGGAGTGCTGAAAATGCAGATCTTGAAACTCTGTGTCTAAGTAGTGCTGCCAAATTCCTACCAATACATCTAATATGCTGAAGAATTTGAATCCTTCCATCTTAATCAATATTTCACTTTTTATGAGCATGTGGAAATATTTTCTTTTTATGTTTTTGTTCAGCTCCTTAGGGTCCATACATAGCTGGAATTCTCCACTTTTTTCCCCTCTACAACAACTAAGGAGTGAACATAATCCATCAGTTGTTGTATTTCCTGAATGGTACCATCTGTTATGTTTTGCAGCTCTTCTTCTACCCTCTTTCTTAAAGCTTGTGGAAGTTTATGTGCGTCATGTATCATAGGTTCTGCATCATTCTTAACCATATCTTGTATGTTAGCAGGAGGCACCCATTTCATGTGAATACAACTTCATATAATGCTAGTAATATATTCATATCTGATTCTAGGTTGTCTTTGTCTCTATAACATACTTCATCTTGATGGGACCAACGTTTCACATGTGTTGGCCCAAAACTACCACCACAAACTCTTGTTTTATCATTTTCCCTTTTTATTTAGGTATCAATGTGCTCTGTCCCAACACTGTAATTGTTCCTCCATTAAAATTTTCAGACACTTTTGACTCTTCCATTTTTATGTGCTCCTCACATCTTTCTGTTTCAGTTTCAGTTATAACATTTACTTGTGCCTCAGTGTTTATCTTGTATGTGACAGATGCAGAGCCATCCCTAGCTGGCGAATTGGGGTGACTGCTCTGGGTTCCGTGCTTTGGGGGGCCCGTGGGCCAGCGCAATTGGCCGGCACCACATGGGCGGCAGGTGAACCACTGGCTGGGGGACCCAGCCCCACCCATTCCACCAGAGGGAGAGTGCGCGGTAGTTGGAGCACTGGGAGGGAGAGCGCATGGTGCCGTCACAGCCTCCCTGTCCCCAGGAAGGCGGGCGGCGTGGCCCCTACCTCCTGGAGCCCAGCAGCGCTGCTGAAGGGAGGCTGGGGGGGCAGACTGTGGGCTGGACCAGGCTGGCTGTTTGGGGAGGCACCGCCTCCCCCAGCCTCCCTTACCCAACCCTGGCGCGGTTGGTCCTGGAAGTGACGTCACTTCCAGCCACCAAGTGATGTGATTTCCGCCCCAGGCCCCACACCCCCCTAGGGACGGCCCTGCACAGATGTGACATTTGTGCACATTTAAATTAGCGAATCTTTTGAGTTTGCAGCCTCCTCTATTATTGTGCATAAGGACAGTTCTTTTTTTTCACTGGAGGAATCCCTTTCTTAACTCAATACATTCAGTTTAATGCATTCTCTGCACATTTTAGCATAATGGTTGGGCTCATTACAGTTTCTGCATATTTCCCAAATTCTGAGCCTTTCCTATACTTACGATAGCTGCCACTGTTTCCTGCTTTCAATGTTTCTATCACTTGCCAATTTAATTTCTGTGAACCTTCCCTTTGCTGGGCTAGCTATAATACTCCAGTCATGCTCTGTGCATTTTGTAGGGGCTTTTATATGTTTCTGTTTGTTCTGCTGCTTGGCATATACATATTGATTTTTCTAGTGTTAGATCCATCTCTCTATGTTACTGGTTGTAGATTTTTTTTATAGTTACATCCCAGGACAATCTGATCATTAATGAGAGAATCTTCTAATATTCCATGTTCACAGAACTGACTTTTTAGTGTTAAGTCTGTGACAAACTCCTTGACAGTTCCCCTTCATTCTCCGTTCCCATCCTGTACATATATCTTTTTCATAAGTAAATTTTTTTCCTAGGGACACAATGATCTTCAAAGACTTTCATTTTTTTCCTGCAAAGCTTACCTCTCTCTCCCCCCTCAACCATGTAAATGGAATGCATTGTGTAAAGCTAGTGCTTCTGTATCTGCCACAGTTAAGAGCAGAACAATCTTTTGCTCATCTTCCAGTTTATTTGTCTGCAGCTTTCATGTATAGTTCAAATGCCTGTTTGAATGTTTTCAGGCATCTTCAGGATTTCTCAAGGCTGGGGAGGAAGCTACTTGCTGTTGCACAGGCTCCAAAGCAGTCATTTCACTGTTACCTCTCTTACTGGGCCTTCCAAAACTCTGCCTCCCACTGCTGGTATTATGTAATATACTTAACTTGCAAGACTGGTTTCAGGATTAAACTTAATTAAGAACAGAAACTCCGTACAGAGAAAAAGGTAACAAACTTCCTACTATTCTCTGGCCATAGCCTGCAAATCCACTGTCCTTGGCTCTTCTGTTTTCTCTTTCCAGCATGCAGCACCTCACATGAAAGAAACAAAAATCCTGCATAATGAATGTACAGGAAATGTGGCATCTCTATGGTTTCTGGAGGGCTTACTCTATAACACACATTCCAGACCAAAATGGTACAACCACTTAGCACAGAATGCAAGGCAGAGGAGATTTCGGCTCATTGCATTTAAAATCACTTATGCCGGCTGTGACGGGTTTGGGACTCACCACCGCAGCACCTCCTGCTGGCACGTCTGGGAATTAGCTCTGTCCTCTGCGGGGCGCCCTCTGCCGGAGGTGTCCCGTCCGTTGTCTGCTCCCCTGTTGGTGTCCGGACCCGCGTTGCTCCCCGCTCGGCAGCATCCTCTTCAGGACACTGCCCTCTGGCAGTGCCCACTGCTCTGGTCTCACCCCCTTCTGGGGGGTCTGGTGTTATCAGCAGTCCTCCGTCTGCACCTCTTCTAGTGGCCAGATGAAGCCTCAAAGTCTAAGCCCTTTGTCACAGGAGCCAGACACAGCCTGTATCAGGCCATGCTCCTCCTCAGCCAGGTGTAGTACAAGGGGCGAGGGGGGGACCCAGGCCCACCCGCTACTCTGGGTCCCGACCCAGGGACCCTTTAGTGGCAGCCTCCCTGCTCTCCTTCTCTCCCCTTGTCAGACTTTGTCCCTGAGCTGCTTCCCCTTTGGCCTTGTGCACCCGCTTGGCCCTTTGTAGCAAGGCCTGCAGCCTGGGGTTTTCCTTGGCTGGAGCTCCCCAGCTCCTTCTGCCCTTCCCCAGCACTGGTTCTACCTTTCAGCCCAGGAGCCAATCCTCCTCCCTTGCCAGTCAGGGAGAGACTACCTCTCCTCCTGCTAGGTGGCCTTTATATAGGACCTAACCTGGCCCTGACTGGCTGCCTCTGCCCTGCCCTGATTGGCTCCTAACAGGCCTCTGTTGCTTGGCTGCCAGCCTGTGCAGCCTCAAAGGCCTGTTCCAGCCTTTTTCTCAGGGGTTGGGGCATCGCCCCACCACACTGGTGTAAAGCAGGAGTAACTGCATTGAAGTAAACATAAAATGCTGTAAGAGAGAGTAGAACCAGATTTTGAGAAATTTTCAAAGCAAAAGTGGCCATATCTTCTGAATGATTTGAGTTTTGAACCATCCTGATGCAGTTTAAGGTTTCAGTTAAAAAATGCAATATGGAGCTGAAACCAGATTGACTTTGAGTTTCAAGGTGGAGAAGAGCCTAACACAAAATTCAGGATCTGAACTAATGAAAACTAAGACTCATTTAAGAAAAAAGGGTTTATACAAACCACTATGAATAAAACTATCAAAAGTCACAAAACTCAAGGAATGCCAAAAGAACATTCTTTTTCTTTTATTTACATTTCCTTTTTTCCTTTGTTTTCTTGTTGATACATTTAAGTTCTTCCCTGGTTCACTCTTCTAATTACAGAAGAATAAAAAATTAAATTATTATTTTTTTAATATAACAAAATTAATAGGCAGAGGATTAATCTAAATTACTTGTAAGCCATAATATTTGTTAACCCAAAGCTGCTGTCAAAGTTTCACCTTTTGTTACTCTGGCCATCTGGCTAGTGAAATCTGTGTTAATGGCATGAACTCAGCCATGGCATGTATCCATCATGCAGAGAGAGAAAGAGAGAGACACACATACACACACATCAGATCTTTCCACAGAAATGATAGCACTGTCCATGTTTATTAGCATCGCTAACAAAATTGCAGTGCTCAGCATTAATGAGCAATTTCATTAGTGCCCATCATTCTGACAAAATTGTAATTGGAATGTTAAATGAGGTCCTTGAGGGTGCCTTGGCTATGCCACTTATATTAGAATGTAGAGATGTCTGCTTATAATAGTACCTTCTCTAATATCCAGCCTACTGTACGCATAAGCTTTAGGAATAAAACCAAGAACATATGGGGTCATCAGCTAGCCCCTTATTACATGTTACCATCCAGCTGTTGAAGAAGCTAAATATTAAAATGAGAAACACAGTTTTTATCAATTTCAGATATTTATTCCACATATCCTTCTAAAATAAAACAGTCAAAGGAATTATAAGGATTGCAATCTGTATGATGGCTTAATTCTCCAGTGAACATAATTTAAATGACATGGTCAAAGTGCTCATATCAGAGGGCACGCTAGAAGAAGTCAAATTAAATTCCTATCATTTAACAAAAATCAGAGTTTAAATCAGCTGTCACTTAACCAACACAAACAAAGCATTCTAATCTAAGGAGTATACTTGTGTATACTAATAATAGGTAGTAATGTTCAAATCTGGATTCAGATCTAGAGCTGCTCAGGAATTTTTTGATAAAACGTTTGGGGTTTTTGCACAGAAAATGCTGATTTGCCAAAAACAAAACTTTTAATGGGAACGTACCAGTTTCAATGTAACTTTCAGTGGGAAAGGTTTCTCAGGTCCAGGATAGAATTTTTGGGAAGGGGGAAGGAGAGAGAGAAAGAGACAGTCACCCAGCCTAGTATAGAAAATAGCTCTGTAATTAGTGTCTTTCTCCTGATGGAGCTGTTCTACTTTGGCCAAAAAGAAAAAGAGACTGACTGTATAAGTAGAGGGTAGGGCACTCACCTGGGATATGGCAGGCTCAGGTTCAAATCTCTGCTCAAAAAAATATTCATACAAGTGGAAACAACTTCAAGACTGTGTGAAATAGCTAAGAGCCATCTCTGGAAAAACCAAGAGCTGAGTGGTTAGGGCACTTATGTGGGAGACCAATGTTCAAGTCCCTGTCTGAATAATAAGATAGAACAGGGAGCTGAACCTGGGTTTTCCACACCCCGGGTAAGTGCCCTAACCAGTGGGCTTTTGGCTAAGGTTTCTCTTTCAAAACTTCAAAAAGTCTTGGTTTTAACCCAGTGCAGAATTGGAAAATTTTGGAATCTTGAAAAAATTCCCAATATGGGAAAGCCATTTCCTGTCCAAGTCTATTCAGGTCTAATATCTCAAAATTCAAGGGTGTTTGGATCTGGAGATTTGGCTGAGGCACCTCTGTCATGTGTATACAGAATACATGATGGTATGGTATGGCATTGAATGAAAAAGGTGTTTTGGCATGAGTTAAGTTTGACTGTATTATTCATGAGTAGCAAACACATGAGCAAATTACACAGATCTTCCAAAGTGAGTGCCAATAAAACTTTTCTACAACCATGTACAAAAAAGTATTCTAAATATGCCACATATTTAGCAGGTAGGAAAACTATTTAAGAAATATTTTGGAGAGGTTTTTTTGGCCCTATTTTCGTATCTCTTCACTTGTAAAGCAAGGTCATATCTTCCCATCCTGACTTGCAATGATTTATACCTTATGCTGCAAGGACTCCTACTAGAATAATGGAAAAATAAGGATGCTAGTACCATTAGTTCAATTGTACAAGTCAGTGAGGGAGAGAAAAAATATAATGTATATTTTAGAAACCTATAACATTACATTCAAAAGCTTGTCAGTATATATATATGCATATATTGTGACAAAGTTCCTCCTCCATCTTGGTGGGTCCTGCGCTTATTGGCGGATTTTCTTGCCTCAGAGATTCACCATGTGGGTTGGGGAACAGCCCAGAGACCTTCCCCTCTGGGAGAACCCACAGTCCAGGTCAATTGGGAGGTTTGGGGGGAACCTGGGCCCGCCCTCTACTCCGGGTTCCAGCCCAGGGCCCTGTGGACTGCAGCTGTCTATAGTGCCTCCTGTAACAGCTGCATGACAGCTACAACTCCCTGGGCTACTTCCCCATGGCCTCCTCCAAACACCTTCCTTATTCTCACCACAGGACCTTCCTCCTGGTGTCTGATAACGCTTGTGCTCCTCAGTCCTCCAGCAGCATACCCTCACCCTCTCACTCTCAGCTCCTTGCACCTCTTGCTCCCAGCTCCTCACACTCACACCACAAACTGAAGTGAGCTCCTTTTTTTAAAAACCAGGTGCCCTGTTTAGCATGCCTTAATTGATTCTAGCAGCTTCTTCTTAATTGGCTCCAGGTGTCCTAATTAGCCTGCCTGCCTTAACTTGTTCTGGTCACTCAGGGAACAGAAAACTACTCATCCAGTGACCAGTATATTTGCCCTCTACCAGACTCCTGTACCCCACTGGTCTGGGTCTGTCACAATATATATTGTCATGACTTTGAAGTCTAATGACTTGGGATCTACAAGACCTATATAAACTGCTATGTGGGTCAGATTGGGAACCTGGGATACTCCTTTTCCAGTTATACAAACTCTCAATTATAGCTTTGATGGATGAATATTGGACCTTAGACCTGCCACTGGTCCAGAAATGAATATTGCCTATCCATGGGCCTTGGATCCATGCCCTTTTTCTGGAAGGGTTATGGGAAGCAGGACACAACTTTTTGGAGAAAGAGGGCAGTATTTTTTCTGGTCAATATTTTTCAGAACAATCAATCTGAGCAGCTGATTGAAATGGCTCAGAGTTTTGAAGTATTAGCAGCAGATACCTTGGAAATGGTTAATGGAAAAAGTGCAGCAGAAGTGGTCACAGGTGTATAATTAAATATAATGTATCACACTGTTTTGCCCAATGAGCAAAGAAGAGCTCTTTATAATTCCAGAAACAGAAGGTGGGGGGTAATTCCTAATACACACATTAACTATATATATATGTACAAACCAAATTTTCTAACTCAAAAATATTTTTATAAAGCAGAATCCCCCCAAAATCTCTTGTCTTGTATAGGGATATTTCCATACGTATTCTATAACACAATGCAATATTCTTGCACAATGCAAGAGCTGCTTAAAATACTGGTGTCTAGAGCTGTGATGGGTGAAACTGTCTCCATGCTTTAACAGAAAATAAATCTACCAGTGGGATAGGAGACTCAGAATTTAAAGGGTGAAGGTCACGCTAAAATGAAATAGTTTTTCTTGTTCATTCCATGGTGTAAAGTTGCTCTTTAAAATGAACAATGTGTGTTAAACTAGCTAAAGCCAACTTTAATTCATGGTCCAGTAATGGGATCGTATGAAGACTGCTACTTTCTGGGGCAATTGATAGTCATACATACTAGATATACCTATTCAGAAAAATAAGTACTTCCTTTTTTAATAAAATAGGTATCATTTTTTGTTCTGTCTCTTAAACTGCAATGCATTTCAAGAGATTTATAAGATGCATCCTCATTCTATCAGTGTCCTTATTTATAACTCTCAGTGCTGACAGATATGGTAGTTTAGTAATGGGAAGCAGCGCCTTTTTGCTTTGGTTTACAGGTTCGTATTTGTTACTGTCGGGTAGATGATCACTGATGTAGTGATTTCAATCCATTTGCCAGTGGGCTAGTGACCACAAAAGAACACCATTACAATAGACCCCTTTCTCTACAGTTTCATCAGGGAATCCAGTTAACGAATGGACACAGGTACTGAACTGTCCTTTTGCTCCTAGTGGTCATCCCATAGGTCATAAATGAGGTACAATGGCAGCATGGTGTGGAGGAGATTAATAAAGTCATCAGTGCATATCAGTTCCATAGATAACACCGAGGATTTCAGTTACAAGTATTATCAGTCAGGCATGTTCCCACAGCACTAAAAATCTATGTTTAAAAATTAGAATTCCTACCTCTCTTCTTTGTCCTTCAGTCGTGGTACCCTGTCCTCCTTAAATGTCAAATACCAAAAACATTAAAAGTTGAGCCTTTGCAGTCTTTAAATTGAGGCACATTATATTCTTGCCTGCTTTTTTGCCATCCCCTCAATGAAAA
Organism: Emys orbicularis; assembly: GCF_028017835.1. Classification (NCBI taxonomy): domain Eukaryota; kingdom Metazoa; phylum Chordata; order Testudines; family Emydidae; genus Emys; species Emys orbicularis. The sequence goes on along the minus strand of NC_088684.1, from coordinate 148,038,432 downwards.
CACAATTTCAGCAAATTCTTTTCCTGCTTATCCACCAAATATATAAAATGTCATATATTCATTGTGTAATTGCCGTTTACTTGACATTTTATTCCTCCCATTGAAATACATGGCAGAAATAATATGCCAGTTACAAAGGAAGTATTGACATTTTATTCCTGCCTTGTATTTCAATGATGCAAATCCTGTATTTGTGTACTCAGCAACATCAGTGAAAACAATGTCTGAAAGAATGGGTAAAGTTAAAAGAAATACAATTTGAAAGAAAGGAGGAAAGAACATATAATTATAGTGTCTGTTACGTTATGCAGTACTTTCTCTTTCTTGACTATATTCTATGCCTGCTCTTGTGCCTTACAGCTCAGACCTGCTTTGCAGTATAATGACTTCCAATTTTTCCATTCCCACCTTGCACATTATAATGTAATGCATAATTTGATAATTCTGGTTGTCTGCATAAACGTGAAAATCACCCTTACTACCCAGAGTTGAAAGTCATACTATATTGCATGTCTCTGGAAAGATAATTTTCCTACTTTTGCATTAAGATTGTGGACTAATCCTATGCTCTCAAGCAGCCAAGTGCAAACTCTTAGGAGGTGAGAGTTGTATCATATGTCAAAGGAAAAATAAGTTTTCCTACAGTTGAATTAAGGTCACCGACTTCATATATGACCTCAGTGTCACATTAACTGGAGTCCTCAAATGTGTCCTAACCTGTGAAATACAGGCTGTTGATGACTGGAAGGCACAGAATACCTTCTGAATTAGAGTGAAGGGGAGTGATGCCTGCCACTGAGAGAGCTTGTATTTCACACAAGTTATTTCTGGCACCCCAGAAAGACATTTCTGCTTATTAAGAGTAACTTGAAATTGAGGAAGACACCAGCACACTTACATCAGACAGGCATCTTGCTCTTGAGTCATGACACCATGCACTATATTACTAAAGTATGCCACCTTTCTCACAATACTTGCCACCGTGGAGTACATGATTATCTGGATATAAGTAAGCATCAAGCATAGCACAAAGTGTATCCAGGTTAGAAAGAAAATAGAGATGGGCTTGCCTAATAACTTTGGTCAAGCTTGATTGGAGAAGGAAGGTAACCTCTTAGTATTGCCCTTTGAGGCTGTCATCATTGAAATAGCCATGAACTCCTCTACTGAGCTGATGGGCTATTCATCAAGGATAATTGATTTGCCCCTTATAGCACAAGGAATAGTCCAATACCCTGCGGAAAACTATGTCATCGATGTGACCTTTTGATCCCTGTTTGATCAGCCAGTCTTACAATGCAGTTTGGCCAATCTTTCCAATAGCAGCTAATATATATTTAGGTTTATGCTGTCATCAAGCCCACCTTTAGTTTTAATGCTTAAGGTTATTAGGCTTAGTGGAATCTCCATAGATGATATTCTAGATACTGAATAAGCTTCAAAAGTGGTTAGGTTAGACTGTATACATCATATTTTGTGTAGAAATATTATTAACTCAAATAAATCTTCCATAAGGTAAGATTAAATAATGTTTAAAGTATATTTAGTGATAAACAGTTATATATATATATTTAATTTCACTGTAACTAGAGTTGGTAAGGAATTATCCATTGGAATAATTTTCCAATGGAAAATGCAGTTTCCACAAAATCAAATTTCTCCATGAGAACATTTTGATTTTGCCAAATATTTTCAATTTTTCTTTCTGGAAAATTCAAATGAAATATTTCATTTTGGGTGAGTTCCACCCAAATCAGAATATTTCTTTTTTTAACTTATCTGAAACATTTGATTTCAAAACAATTAATCAAAATATTAAACTGCATTGTCTTATTGAGACACATTGCCTTATTATCTCTCCTATGGGCTGGTCTCCCTGGAGGACGACATCTCCCCATAAGACAAAGTACTGAGTTCCCTCTGTGGTCATCATGAATGTCATATGATTCTGGATGCATTATAGGACAGATAGTTTGGCCCGGGAAATGGGGGCATCAGGATCCTGAATTACATCTCCCGAAAAGCAGAACACCACAATTAGCAAAAGCAGTTTAATGTTGAAATAACTTGAATAAAGTTTTTTTTGGACATTTCAACTAACTGAAGCAAAACATTTCAATTTTGGGAATGTTGAAATGTTCAATTTCAATTGAAAATGTCAAAATGAAACTTTTTCATGTTTTTGGAATAGAATTTTTTGAATTATTGTTCCTTGAATAATTTTGAAATTTCAACTTTTCAGCTCGATTTGGGACAAGAACAAATGTTACAATGTTGGAATTGCCCACAGAATGGAAATTTGAATTTTGCTCAGCTTATATTATAATGGAGTAATTTTCTGGCTGATGAGAGAGTATTCCTTGGCACACACGCTAGGCAACTCCTAAATTGTATGGCTCCTTGTACAGGAAGGACCCCTTGGTTTGAAAATAATTCTGAGAAGTCAGGGGTATGTCTGTGTTTTCCAGCCCCTCAGAGGAAGTTAATGTGCATGTACAAACCACACCAGAAATATGAGGTGAACTGCCCTGTATGCTCTTCCAACAATTAGCAGACTGAGCTCTTTCGTGTGATGAACCTGGGCCTGCTGTGATTTTTTGAAAAAAACAAAATCAAATCAAAACAAAACAAAAAAACAGCCCACAAGGTCATTTGTAATAGTGGCAAGGTCATTTAACAGTATGGTTATAAACAAGAGACATTTATTAAATTATTTTTTCACAGTAATTATTTAAAAATCTGAAATGCAAATGACAAAACCAAAGAGAAGACAATGAGGATCATCACGAAGAAAGCAAGGGTTTGAGAGATTTTTATGTTGTCTTCATCTTTGTTTTAAAATAAAACAAGACAAAATATATGATAATCCTTTTTCAAAAAGGGAGAATGATTTAAAAGCTTTGCTTTTCTAACAACTGTAGTTCCTTTAACTATCATTTTGAGTAAGTCCAGAGTTTTAAACCATTTTTTTTCCTTCAGTGATGTGTATCATTATGATGAAGCACATCCTTCTGTTTTCATCTTGATGAGTACATCCTCCATATTGGTTAATATATTGAAGATTATTTTTCCTTTTGTCTTATAAAGAAGAGGTCTCTTTCTATGCTATTTATGCCCAATCAGTTCAGAGAGTTCTTATATAACAAGTCACGCCTACTCCAGCAATCTATATTTCTGATAGTGTTATCTGGGGTGAGTCTTGACTTTTACTGATCTTCAACGCTTTCAGAACTATTAGAATTTCTTTTCCTTACATCTAAAGTGAGTGGTGCACTGCAAAAGGCCATTTTGACTGCCTAGTAGGGGGAAAGGCATTGTGGTTAGGACAGTTATTTTGCAATTATATTAGTATAAAGGGAAGAAAAAAGAAAATAATCCCTTCTGGTGAACCTTTTTAAAGCATGAATATAAAATACATGTTTAGGAGGAGGTGGCAGTGTGTGTGTGTGTGTGTGTGTGTGTGTGTGTGTGTGTGTGTGTGTGTGTGTGTGTGTGTGTGAATCTTATGAGAATAAACCTCTAGCCCTCTTGTTTGAGTGCCAGCACAGTGCCTATTAAAAAGGGAGGAATATTTTTTCTCTCTAATTTGTAAAATATAACACTGGATTTTGAATTGCTATTGAGGATTACTGGAGATCAGTGTGATATATAAATATTTGCATTTTATAATTGTTTCTACAGAAAAAATATAGGGAACAGTGAATCCCAATGAGGAACTGGTTTTTGTTTTTTTAAGGAGGAGAGTTTCAACTAAAATTATGCTGGACGGTGAAAACACCCTAGAGTCTCTGCATATATGCTTGAGGAACAGTCATTCCTGACATAAGTTTAGTGAACAGTTTAACCCTATGTGCGGGTTTGATCTTGTAATATGCTGGGTACCCTTAACTTTCACTGAAATTAATGGAATTGCTCAGCACCTGACAGAGAATTATGAATCTAGGTATTTAATTTCATTTTAGCTATTAATTGTCAAGTCGACTTGTAAGGAGTGCAGGGGTGGGACTGTCTTAAATGCCACTTGCCTTATATATGAGTTATAAACCTTAGACATGGCATGAAAATTCCCAAGCATAGTAGCTGTAGAGATATGTAGTTTTGTGTGGGGTCTCAGATCCGGAATCTGATGCTTACTGGCTCATAAAGGTTATCTATCCCAAAAATGAATCGCTGTGATGCTGCCTAGTTCTGAGGTATTTTACAGCATGAAATGGACCAGAGGGCTGGGATAGGATAGGGCTGTTAGTGTTTTGTGCCAGGGAGGAGTAAGGATCTATAATGCTAGATAGAGACTGCGCAGCTGTCTTCCTTCCCTGGCATCTGTGGAAGTGTTACTCTGGTTCATGTTAGGAATCATCAGGCACAGACTGTTCACTGCAGTAGCAGTGATTGGGAGTTGGGACTTCCTGGAATAGATCCAGGGAAGTTCTGTATTGAAGAAGCTGGCCTGCTTTGAGTGCAGGTGGGTGAAGTGCAGGCCTTTTTAAAACTAATCTCCTGTCCCTTACCTTAGAAACCCTGGATAGCAGGCTTTTCATCTGTAGGATTCTAAGATGTAAAAAGTCATCTTAAGCACATCATGTTGTTGTTTTTATGGCATAGTTACACTCTGCTTGTTGGTACCTGTCAGTAAATATTAACCCTTTTAGTCCTCTTATTTGAATATTAATTTCATTTACATATTAATTGTTCTCTCAAAATCTTTATGGTATTAGCAAAGAGTAAGTCCAGAATAGTAAGTCCAGAGTGTTGATCCGTAACCTGCAAGTGACCTCTATTCAGGAATTTCTTATGATTGAGTATTGGACCATAATCCATCATGATTGGCACCTCCGAGTCTATGGGAAAATAGATGTTTAGGAAAGAGACCCCCTCAAACTACCAAAAGTGTCTAAGTTATAAGCAGGATTTCTTGATTTGTAAGGAACTATTGTTATTGCAGATGTTTTCTTTAATAACTAAATGGGGATGTATTAAAATATGTTTTTGGGGAACTGCCAGTTGGCCCAACTGTTAGGAATAGTGACCAAGTTAGAATTCCCTTTTTGCTTTTCAATCATGTAACATAGTTACCATAAGGGAAATTCCATAAATAGTGAGGTAAATGAAAACATTAAAACATAACATGGCAAAATCGATCACAGGAAAGTGTTTTTCCATCCACAGAAGGTGTTTCTTTGTCTCATACACTATAAAAAGTCAGAGGTATTGAGAATTAGACATCTCACCAGATACAGAGGAGAAAGAAACAAAGGTCAGGTCTTTTTCTTACATTGCCACATTTGGTGTACCTATTCTTTCTCTATTCTGTATAGTACTGTACTAATCTCTGATTAATAATCTTTGATTAAATAATTCCATTTGAGCCTGTTATTTGACAGTCTCAAATCATTATTAAATTCAGGCACACAGCATGATGCACTGACAACCGAAAGGGCCGTGCTGTGCCACTAGGAAGACTAATCAGGACTCATTGTATTTCAGGTTCCTAGACTGATTCATTGCTTGCTGATGGTGTGTATCACCAAGTAAAGCAACATCGACAAAATATCTAACAGCAAGGTAGCCAGTGCTTCCACTAGGAGGTGTAAGTGGCTATTCTATACTCACAGCCCTCTGAGCCCTGCACTATTGGACACATGGTAATTAAGGCACCTGGCTCCAAATATAAAGTGATTTAAAGAGTAGTCTTTAATAAAACCCTCTCACAAGCTGGCACTTTTGCCAACAAGCTAGCTAAACTAGTGTGAGTGTACATGGGGATTGGTACAGGTCCAAACTGATTTAAGTTAAACTTCTCTGTGTAGATCAGGCTTCTAATTTTCCTGTAAAATATGTGGCAGGTACATAATATATGATGGTGTGTTATAAAGATTCCATTAGCTCTGCTTTAGGATGACCTGCATAATTTGCTTGTGACTTTGCCACTCATGAGTAATGCAGTCATCCCAGACTCCTGCTCCTAAAACCTTTATACCACACCCCATCTTCAGGTAATTTTTCTCTATTGCACTTACAGTTCCATGGATTTGATAGATTCTAATGGGATTCCCTGTTGTGAAGATAAGGAATATCCCTACAACCCATACAATCTTGCTGATAGGTGGTAATGTTGGGATATGATCTTTAGCTGAGGTGTTCTTGGTGCAGCCAAGGGTGGGGGCCATGGGGAATACAGGCATAAAAGTGGTTACTAGTCACTTTTGAACCTCCCCCTACCCTGGAGCCACCATGTGCTCCACCTAGATCCCTGGAGTAAATTAAAGCAGCCTGAGAACTACTGTAACTTCCACTGTCTACTATCAGTCCCAAGGAACCATTCTGGAAATCAGGAATATCCAGAGCATTGGGAGAACATGGCAACTTTATATGTCCCAAGGATCCCAGTTACAGTAGCTTTAGAAGTGCTTAGTGCCAGTAAATTATCACAAAACTGCTGTCATACTGTTTGAAGTGGTTCACAACTAGAAGACAATCCAAACTGGCTCACAACTGGAAGACAATCCAAACTGGTGGTGTGTTCTATAATTAAATTCACAAAGTCAGTAACAAATGTGAACTCATGGATCACGATAACAGCCTTACCATGGAGTCACAGACAGTCCCCATAGGCTCTGTAGTCCATCTTGCCACCCAGACAAACTGGACTTGGTGTTAAATGGTCACTTACACCAAAAACCACACCACTTTCAGGTTCACACCACTTCCAGCCCCTAGAAACCAGACACTTACCACAGATCAACTGGTACCCTAGATCTTACACCAAAGACAATGCCTGTAGCCAATCCTGTAATAAATTATCTAAAGGTTTGTTAATTAGGAAAAGGGAATAAGAGTTATTTACAGGTGAAAGCAAACAAACACACACACATATGAGTTATCATCTAAATCCTAAGAGTGACACCGTTGTAGTGATCTGTTAATTCAAAGTGTCTTTCAGGGCAAACCCAGAGGAACTCTACCTCAGTTTAGAGCAGGGGTCGGCAACGTTCGGCACACGGCTTGCCAGGGTAAGCACCCTAGCGGGCTGGGCCAGTTTACTTACCTGCTGACACGGCAGGTTCGGCCGATCGCGGCCCCCAGTGGCCGCGGTTCGCTGTCCCGGGCCAATGGGGGTGGCGGGAAGCCGCGGCCAGCACATCCCTCGGCCCGCGCCGCTTCCTGCCACCCCCATTGGACCGGGACAGCGAACCGCAGCGAGTGGGGGCCGCGATCAGCCGAACCTGCCGCGTCAGCAGGTAAATAAACTGGCCCGGCCCGCTAGGGTGCTTACCCTGGCGAGCCGCGTGCTGAACGTTGCCGACCCCTGGTTTAGAGTCTCTGGACCTGTCAGAGGTCAAATAGCAAAGAGAAAGAGAACATTTTCCTGTGACTTTGTTTTATTTCCTTCATTCAGCTTCCAAGTTTACAGGACGAACTTTCTTGCACATAGTATTTCCCAGGTGTGATAGGGCCATTAACCAATCCTTTTTATTGCGATGTTCCTTGGTGGCCCATCTGATTTTGATAGTCCTTCTGGATGGGTGACAGGGACAGTTCCTATGACTGGGTTCACAAGTTTGGAGCAAACATTTTCAAAATTATAAAGCAAAGATTACATATTTTCTTATAGCATGGAATATAGACATTACAATGAAATTAGTGCATGCAACAATTTGCAAGCATTTCATAGAGTCTAAACACTAAATACATTCTTATAAGACTAATACCTATTTTGAGCAAAACTAACATACAGGTGTACTGGTCTGGTCTCCAGCTATACGTTTGTCAATTCTTAGCTAATGCCTGCAGTCTTGGCAACAATTGACACCTGGTTTGCCAACATCACAGCTGCCCCATTGCAGGTCTGGATGTGGCCCTCTTAAAGTGCAGACATTGTGGAAGAGGGTGTGTGAAGAGAACTTGCTTTTGGGAGTGCATAAAGATGCATGCTATCCTTGTCTTTCTTTTTTTTTTCTCAGTCTGTGCACTTCCAGCAATGACACTATTCTCATAGCACCAAATTTTGACAGCACCTATTCTACAAACAGCTTTAAATATACTTTGAAATGGTGCTTGAAGAGAGTAGTACAGACAGTAGTAAAACATCAATGTGTGGACTATCCCAGATTATTACCCCTAACCAATGCTTTAAATTATGGGAGAAATTACAAAAAAAGTAGCAATAGGCCATATTTGATGTTGAGTGTGTGTGCCACTCTCATTGTAGTCAGCAGGATTCTCTCTTTTATTATAATTCATAAAAATAAAAAATCTGAGGGCAGAAATTTCTCTAATAATTGTAAATGGTTTTGAATGTATTTAAATATCCATGGCATAGCACAGTATACCAAGCTTTAGAAGCACTTTCAATTACATAATTTTAATACACCACTTTATTTGAAAAAGATGTCTCATTTGGAGGTTAAATAACAAAACAGATTAGCTACAATCAGTGTACCTACAGTGTCTTTTTAGACTCATCCTTAAATATATATATATATATATATATATATATATATATATATATTTACTGGTCAGTAAGAAGTGTAAAAATCTCTCATTCTATCCCAAGTTGGTCTCGATATTTTACTTCCTATGAAATAAAGAAATACACATGAACTTTAGACTTTGGATTTTAACTATATCTGAGATATAGATAAAATATAGAAGTTTTACCAGAAGAAAGTAAATACCAAAAGGTAGGAGACATTAGGGTTCAGATGGAAGCAAATTATATATATATTGAGGGGGCAGAACCTTCAGTGGTTTTCCCACTTTAGAAATCTTGCTCCTTGCTGACAGTTGGACTATAACTATATTTCATAAACCATAAAGCTCCCAAGTTGCTGGAAATAAATTGATTTTGTGAAAATATGCGATACACAGGTTTTCAATATGGGTCCTGAATAGCCTGTCCCTAAAGTAGTTATTTCCATTTACACCCCTGACCTGCTGGTGTCTTTGGTGGAGATGTAGTTTTTCATGTACTTGAAAAGCCACAGATCTGTTTCCATCCCTCTTAATTTAATATAAACTGCACATGCTTCTATCAGTAAGGACTTTCATTTTTATACTTCTTCGATTTCATGACACCAATGGTTCTATATTTCACAGCATAGGGAGCAGAATGAAATTACACTGCTCTCAGACTTCAGAAATATCTGGTTTATGTGATTCAGGACCTCCACACAAAGAAGAGGTCAGTCTCAATATTTCCGTAAATGGCTCTTTCTGGAGGAGTCTATATGATAAGTCTGACAAAGTGCATGATTTGTTTTGTGTATGTTTGGGTGTGGAGTAGAGCAGAATATTTCCCCCCACTTCTGCAAGCTACGTGAGAGTGGTACAATGCAATTTCATAATCAAATATACAATTAAAGATAGTAGAATGATATTATGGTTTTGACATTATCTAAGTGAGGCAGCTCTAAGTAAGAGTTGCCAAACCATCTTGAAATCCACCCTCTTACATCTTCATGTTGCAGCCTCTCTCAAGGGGAGTTCAGCCTCTTAATAATCATGGGTCTGATTCTGCTCTGTTACAGCGGTATCACTAAGAGCAGCAATTGGCCTCATTTGTGTATATGTTGCAATAACTCACCACTACTATACTTAGTCTGAGTTAGACTCTAGCCATTGAAACTTACACTATCTTAATTTGATGGGGCTTTCACCTAAGAAATTAATATTTGGATTTAGTATTTTAAAACCATTTCTTCATTATGTACTTTGGGGTAAAGTTATACCCAAGGTTCCCTATTGTAATCAGTTCACTATAAGATAGTTGTTCCTATTGTTTTAATGCATAAATACTTAGCGATTTTCTGCACCTGCTCCAGCTCCTCCAACTTCTGTTGTTAATTGTCTTATTAGCTGCCTATTTTTTTAAGTAGATCTGCTGCTGTATGATGATATTGACGTACTGTGACCAAAGTTAAGTCACAGGAATAGATTGCACAATACTACAGTGCTTCCCCTCATCCCACCCCCCATATATGGTAAGAAATTACTCTGAAAGAATGATCCACATGGCATCTTCTGGCTACTTGTGTTTATAAACAATAGAGGGTGAGTTTCTGTCAGTGGAAGTAGTTAAAAGTACAGTAGATGTTAACACACAGTTTGTCCAAACAATATTAGTTTATTACAGTATCAACAACACATGTTTAAAAGAGTCATTACAGTCTTCTTTGGCTGTGAGGCTGTAATAACTGAAATAATAATGATGATGGCTTGTTACTTGAATAGAATGATAACCTCTGGCACACTGACAGAGAACACATAATCACAGCTCATCCAGGCTCTTGCTTGTGCCTTAGACAGTACTACTGTCAAATTGAATGAAAGAAAATCTCAAATTTATTAAAAAAAAAGTCTGGTCTGGCTTGGTGATCTATAGTAGCAGCCATTTCATGGGTGAATCCATAAGGTATTTCAGCTCCTTTTCTTTGTGCAGGCCAGCAGAAGATAGGGCATTGGGGCACAGAGCCCCGAAAGGGTAGAGAGGCAGATGGCATCTCATATAACTCTCTATAGGAATCTCCTGTAGTGGGTGTATGTAGGGTTGCCAACTTTCTAACTGCACAAAATGGAACACCCTAGCCCCGCCCCTTCCCCGAGGCCCTGCCCCCTTCTCTGCCTCTTCCCTGAGGCCCCGCTCCCACTCACTACATTCCTCCTCCCTCAGTGGGTTGCTCTGCCCCACCTTCACTCACTTTCACTGGGATGGGGCAGAGGGTTGGGGTATGGGAGGGCTCTAACTGGGGGGTGCGGGCTCTGTGATGGGGCCAGAAATAAGGGGTTCAGGGTGTCAGAGAGGGATTCAGGCTGGGGCAGGTAGTTGGGGTGCGGGAGGGTGGGAGGGCTCTGGCTGGGGGTGTGGGCTCTGGGGTGGGGTTGGCAATGAGGGGTTGGAGGGGGCTCTAGGCTGGGGTGTGTGGCCGAGGGATTTGGAATGTGGGAAGGGGCTCTGGGTTGAGTCAGGGGGTTGGGGTGTGGGAGGGGGTATGGGCTCCAGGCTGGGAGGGTGGGGTCGGGGATGAGGGGTTTGGGGTGCAGGAGGGGGCTCTGGGTTTGGGGGGGCTCAGGGCTGGGGCAGGGAGTTGGGGCTTGGGATGGGCCATGGGCTTACCTCGGGCAGCTCCCAGTCAGTGGCACAGCAGGGCTAAGGCAGGCATCATACCTGTCCTGGCACCGCTCTGCACCCCGGAAGTGGCCGGCAGGTGTGGCTCCAAGTGGGGGAGCCAGTAGGCTCTGCACGGTGCACTCACCTGCAGGCATTGCCCCCCCAGCTCTCATTGGACGTGGTTTCTGGCCATTGAGAGTGCGGAGCTGGTGCTTGGGGTGGGGGCAGCGCGTGAAGTCCCATGGCTCCCCTGCCTAGCAGCCGGACTTGCTGGCTGATTCCAGGGTGCAGAGCGGTGCTAGGACAGGTAGGGACTAGCCTGCCTTAGACCTGCAGCACTGCTGACCGGACTTTTAACAGTCCGGTTGGCGGTGCTGACTGGAGCCACCAGGGTCCCTTTTCGACCAGGCATTCTGGTTGAAAACCGGACACCTGGCAACCCTAGGTGTATGCGGTGAAACTAATGGATTCCAGACAGAACTGCATCTAATCCACTATTGATGGGAATGTTGTAATGTAGGGCCCTAGATTGAACGGGTAGGAGTGGTAGAGGGTGGGTTCACAGGTCCTCTTGAGCATTGGGGCACCAAAGGGGGCTTGGATGACTCAGGTGAAAACAAACACATCAAAAATAGAGAAATAAAAGCAGGTGCTACATCTGAGATTTTCTGAGTATGCATAGTAAGCCAAAAAAAGGAAAAAGAAAAAAAAGAAAAGAAACCATTGGCTATGAGTGAAGTGTGTTACGTGGGCAGTTATTGCATTTTGGGTTTTAAAACCAATCAAGTCTTGTTTGCTCCCTCAAGATGAAGGCTGAAATAATCCCATATAAAATTTTTGGTCCATACGAGGCCATTCCTTCTTGCTGTTCAACGGGAGAATTTTTTATCAGTCTATATTTGATCTCTTCACTTTGGTATCTGGTTAGCCAGAACTCACCCAGATGCGGGTATGGCTCTGTGTACTTTGGCTGAGTACCACATCTGTTGGGAAAACTATGAATTTTTACAGTAAAATTACCGAATATCAGAGTATCAGATTAGAGCCAATTCAGCCCCTTCCTTTTGACCTCTCTGTAGCTTGTTTAGCTGTGGCTAAATAAGAGGATGAAATCTATGGGCCATGAGGTCTTAGTGTTACTTACGAGTATGAGTTATAGAGGAGATATAAGAAAATACTAAAGTTTTTGGTCGTAAATTAGAGTTAAATTAAGTACCTTACAAGAAAAAAATCCATGCTTCAGTATGAGGCTGCCTTATTTCAGTGGCTGTGGAGGGGGAGTTTGCCGAACACCTTAATTCAGTGTTCACAGTTCACTTATGATGGCTGATCCTACTTACACTGAACTCAATAGAAAAACTTCTGTACACTTCATTGAGATCCTGATTGGCCCATAAACTGTCCCCTTGTTATACATATTTTGTGTGTGTGTGTGTGTGTGTGTGTGTGTGTGTGTGTGTGTGTGTGTGTGTGTGTGTGTGTGTGAGAGAGAGAGAGAGAGAGAGAGAATACTTGATTCTTTATAATGTTCTGTTCTTAACAGCAATCTGACAAACTGAAAGATCCCACTGTTCTGTCCCCACTGTTGCTGCACTACTCTCAAATGAGGGTTTTGTTGATAAAGGGAAATGGTAGTTAGGTAAAAAATGTGTATTAGTTCCCCTACAAAAGGACTCTTACAGCTTGCAGTATGATGCACATACCAAAGTCTAAGTTCCTTATTACAAAAAGGTGGGATCACAGTTCAGCAGATTGCCAGGTTGAGGGCTTCTCAGTATGCAAATGTTAACCCAGAATTTGCTAAAATTAATACATTTTGACCACTTTCATATTTAAAAAAACCAGACCACTGCTTGTATGAAATATTTTTTCTCAATGTAAAAATGTAATGAGATGTCTCCATTGCAATGTCTTCTCTCCCCAGTAGACCAGTTGTTTGCTAATTGAAATGAATAAGACCATTGATTATTAAAAGGTTTGCCTAATATTTTCAGCTCTTTCTTGTCTTGTAATCCTTGCACAGGGGCCATGCTAATCTTCTCTGTATCTTTCCAATGTTAGTATATGTGCTTTGACAGGCAAATACATGGCTCTTAAGGTACTAACTGCTTGTGGCCGATGCTTCAGCAAGACAAAAGGACACTATGCACAAGTACCTATTAGTATGAGGTTTCCAACCTTTACCTGCTACTGTGCAATGTAATCTGCTATATTTTATGCAAAAGAGTAACTGATAGAATTATCTTTCAAAATATACTTTAATGTTTGCAAGGGAAACAAATAGATAACCTTCTTCCATTCATGGTTTAAAAAAATCTAAGGCAGCTTTGATGTTCAAAAGTTAAAGAAAAGTTAACTATTTATGTCCTGTCAACTGTTGCCTGGGTATCTGCATATACATTTTAAGAGTTATATTAATTTAGGGTTTATTAGTGTGTTGGGAGATATTAAAAATGTTGCTGTGAAACAGTATTCTTCATATATGCGGACATGTTTAAAATTCTATTAAACATCATAAATTGTTTAGAGTCAAAGAGTAGGCTTCATATTTTTTTTTCTTTTGAAGTCAATTGATGGTTTTAAAACTGCTTTATTTGTTCCAACTTGGGGGGGAAATCTTATAGATTTCAAATTTTCCACCTCACTTCACAACAAAAATATGACGTTAAATTTCTAATACCAATATTTATGGAAACAAATGAAGTTCTATTGGCCTATCAGTGTAAGAGTAGACGGAGCCCTCATATTAAAGATAAAAAATAGAGAAGTATATCAAGCAATTTATATTACTAACTTAGCCCCCCAATTCAGCAAGCTATCCCAGTAATTTACACATACACTTTAAGCACATACTTAAAGCTCATTGATTTTAATTGAGCTTAAACATGTGCCACGTTTCACTCCTGTGTATAGGGATGGACTTAAGCATGTGCTTTAAGTGCATTACTGAATCAGGGCCTGTAGTTGGATCTGTGCAGCTGTAAGGGTCTGGTCATATGGATCAGACTGAAAGTTCGTAGCTTTAGGGCCTGATCCCATTTTCGTCAAAACTCCCATTCACTGTGATGGGAGCAAGATTGGGCCCTTATCTCCGAAAGATACTTTAGGAAGTGTAATCTCTACATATTGACACATTTAACTAATCGTTCTTTTACCCCACACCATTTTATGGTGAATACTCCCTTTCATCCTTGTCTCTCACCTTGGTCTTTTTTGCAGCTTGTTTATCATATATCCTTTCCCCCCCATTTTCTATTTATGACACTTTCTTATCTGCCAGAGTAGTTTGTTCCTGGATATGTATAAGACCGCCGAGCAGAGGAGGCAGGTTTGTAGAAATTTTGGTGGTGCCCAGAACCCACCCCCCCAAACTCCACCCCCCACCTGCCTAAGGCTCTGGGAGGGAGTTTGGGTGGGGGGAGGAGGTCTGGAGTACAGGCGCTGGGCTGGGGCAGGGGATTGGGGTGCAGTAGGGGTGAAGGGTGCAGGCTCTGGGAGGGAGTTTGGGTGCAGAAGGGGTGAGAGGAGGGAGGGAGTTTGGGTGGGGGAGGGTGTCTGGGGTGCAGGCTCTGGGATGGCGTTTGGGTGCTGGGTTCAGGCTCCGGGCTGGTACAGCAGGTGGGGGTGCAGGATGGGGTGAGGGGTGCAGGCTCTGGGCTGGGGCAGGGTGTGTGTGTGTGCAGGAGGGGGTGAGGGGTGCATGCTCTGGGAGGGAGTTTGGGGATGGGAGGGGGTGCAGAAGGAGGGGGTGCAGGCTCTGGGAGGGAGTTTGGGGGTGACAGGGATTGCAGAGGCAGGGGGTGCCGGGGTGAGGGCTGTGGGGTGTGACTGTGAATGAGGGGTTTGGGGCCTTGGAGAGGCTCAGGGCTAGGGCAGAGGGTTGGGGTGCAGGGGGTGAGGGATCTGGCTGGGGGTGAGGGCTCTGGGGTGGGGCAGGGCTGGGGATGAGTTTGGGGTGCAGGCAGGCTGGGCCGGGGCTGGGGCCAGAGAGGAGGACTCCCCTCAGCCCTCTCCCCGTTGGCAGCAGTGAGCTCTGGGGGAGGGGAGGGGCCCTCTCTCCCCCCCGGCAGCACACTCACCCCGCACCACTGTCACTGCACGTGCTCATAGGGCCCTCTCAGGTCCAGAAAGCCCTCTTGCCTCCCCTGTGGTGGGTGCCAGGGGCTGCCATCACATGTGCTCCTCCTCCACTGCTGCTGCCCCTCACTGTCGCCTCATTGGGGGTGGGGGATGGGGCTGCCCCTTGTCCAGTGTGGGGCAGGAGCAGTGACTGTGGGCAGGGGGGCCCCCTGTGCTGGTGGAGGGTCCCGCCGGAAAAAAGAAGGGACCTCCGAGGCAGAAGGGCAGGGGCAGGACAGCCTGCTCAGGCATTAGTATTTGGGGGGCACTAGGACCCTGCAGCGGCAGTTGATGTCAGGAGCTAGAAGAGCGGCGTCAGCATTGAGCTGCAGGGGAGAGGCAGGGATGGGGAGGCACACAGGGACAGCAAGTGGGGGCCGGGGGACACTCGTGGGATGTGTGTGGTGGGGTGGCAGGCGGGGCCGGGGGAGAGACCCGGCTTCAAACATTGGTGCAGTCGGGCCCCCAGACCCTGAATATTGCTGGAGCCCGGGCACCATGGGCCCATATAACTCGCCGCCCCTGCCGCCGAGGAAAGACTTTTGTGAGAAATAGTGGGCACTCTGTCAATTTAGTGATGTATGTATATATAGAGGATATTTATAGCTAATCTGATTCTGACTAGACCTGTGCAAAGCCCATCCATTTCTCTTTACAGGGGGTTGTGTAAACATGTCAATTTTGGTCCACCTGGGTTCATAGCTTCATGTTACATGTTAAGTTTTAAGTTAAACAAACTCAGAATCTCAATCAAAACTCATTGCAAACTACCCATTTACACCTTTTGTGTACAAAACCAATTTCCTGATACTCAGAGGTGCAGTACTAGCAGCTCCCAATGATCTCAAATGGAATTGAGATCAGCATCTCTGCAAAACAGGCTACTTGCAAACCACCATTTGACCCATGTTTGATCAAACATTTCATAATCTGAAGTGAACCTTTTGTCAAACATAGGTTTCCAGTTGTTCTGGTGAGTATCATGTTTTGGGGGTTTCTTTGTGAACACTTTGATGGCTCTAATCCTAATATGTCTTTTTTATTTTTACCACTCGTGTAACTCCACTGAATTCAATGAATTAAGCACCTGTTTTCTTGTTTTCAATTCTCTTATAACACCAAGCATGGTGTTGCAGGCACGCTCTGCCTTAATCTCAAAGTTGTGACCGCCTGCTCCGAGAAAGGGAGCCTGTGTCCTAAACTCGGTGTCAGCCTCTAAACAGTTAAATAGAAATACCAAACTCAGAATTGGTCTGTCTGTGCCTTTACACAAACTTACAACTTCAAAGGCAAACGCTTAGTTGCAGCACTTCAAGGCAAGGTGGTTAACTAGGCCTAAGGTTCTTGGCTAGCACTGAGGATTTACACCTCTGCCACAGTCCCTATCCAACGCTGCCCCTGGGCAGCAGCAGGCAAGCCTTCTTAATTGGCTTGCTGGCTCCTGGCCGGTGCTGGTTCCTCCTGGCCCTTCTAGGCCTCTGGAAGACTGTCTTGTTGGTAGTTTAACCTGAATGGGTTTTCCTTGAGCAGAGGGGTGTCAGGGCACTGATGCCTCCAGCTGGGGGCAGAGAAGGCCTCATAGACCCTGTCACATCATCTCTTTATACAGTATGTTTACACAATAGGCTCAGAATTCTAGGCTCATGTTCTTACGATTTTTCATGGTAACAGTTAATGGTTATGCCTGGAATTTATCTAAGACATCACAAGTGTACCCTCCCTCCCAGGTAGAATCTTGTAAATTAAATCATGTTTAACTGTATTCAATTATTTTAGGCTGAAGGGTTGGGGGGGGGGGAGGCTTTTTTTTTTTTTTTTTTACCATTGATTTAAAATTGGGGTGGAGGATGTGTCCTTGTCACTGTGAAGATTCAATTCTGGTGCAGACATAATTAAACTAAAAATGAAACTCAGTCAAGCCCATTGCATTTTTCCTTGTTTTGGGTCAAAACCATAATACTCCATTAGTTTTTATATTATTTTGAACTATATAGTCCATATATATTTCTTCCTTCAACCTGTAGTGAGAGGAAAAGAGTCACTCAGAATGGGCTTGGATTTATTGCAGAGGTTCAGAAAAAAACCCACAAAGCTTTTGCCAAACAAGGCGGAGTTTAGGGTTTGCAAAACACACAACCACACCCACACCATATCCCAGGAGAATTAACATGGTTTGTAGTTAGTAAGGGTCACATATCTTAGGGTTACCATACGTCCGGATTTTCCCGGACATGTCCGGCTTTTTGGGCCTCAAATCCCCGTCCGGGGGGAAATCCCAAAAAGCCGAACATGTCCGGGAAAATAGGGAGGGGCCGGCGCCGCTGGGTGCTGGGCCGGGGGCCGGGCCGGGGCCGGGGGTGCTGGCCCGGGGCCAGGGGTGCTGGCCCGGGGGCCGGGGGTGCTGGCCCGGGGCCGGGGGTGCTGGGCCGGAGCCGGGGCCCGGGCCGGGGCCGGCGGTGCTGGGCCGGGGGCCGGGGCCGGGGGCGCTGGGCCGGCAGTGCTGGGCCGGGGGCCGGGCCGGGGGCCGGCGGTGCTGGCCTGGGGGTGCTCGGCCGGGGGCTGGCCCGGGGGTGCTCGGCCGGGGGCTGGCCCGGGGCCAGCATCCCAGGGCCCGAGCCGAGCCAGGCTGGAGACGCCGGGGCCGGCCACCGGAGGGAGCCGCTCGGTTGGGGGGGTCAGTCTGGGCCGCGCCTCCTCCCCCCACCCCTCCCCAGCTTACCTGCTGCCTGCTTCAGGCTTCCCACGAATCAAATGTTCGCGGGAAGCAGAGGAGGGGGCGGAGTTGGGGCGGGGACTTTGGGGAAGGGGTGGAGTTGGGGTGGGGGCGTGGGCGGGGCCCAGTGGAGTGTCCTCTTTTTTGGACACTCAAAATATGGTAACCCTAACATATCTCTACTTGTAATTAAGTAGGCTGGCCCTTCATTGTTGCAGAAGAGCGGAGGAAGAATACAAGTTGTACTCTTCCCCCTTTGTATACCTGGGTGGAGGCCAGATTGGCCTTCCTGTAAGGGAATCTAGCAGCCTTCTGCACTGACTGGTGGACAAAAGCTATCATGGACACAGGAAGTACATGATGCTCTCTTTCGAAGTGTATATCAATAGCTGCTGCAGCACACACTCCAGCTCTCCTGGTGACCTTTTGTCTTCCTCTGTCACAATACCTTCAGGAGCTGCTGCCTATGTGCTGCACACATGATCCTGTTTTAGTGTCCAATTTATCATAACAAATTCACTTGCTTTTCCTGTAGTAGTAACTGGAAACTCTGTCACCTTGGAGACTTCCCTAGCTGCACGTGATAGAGACCTACCTGGATTTTTATGATATATTGAGTTGTCTTTAATTTTTATTTCCGCAGATAAAAATATTAATAGATTCTGTATCTTAAAAAAACAAATGCAGGATCCCACATTACCTTCCACTTAAGTGAGTGTTGGATAGGAGAACCCAGTAGTTCCAAGCTGAAGAAGGGCTAAGAAAGGGTGTAGTGCCAACCTCATGTGTTCTCAGTTTCCCCTAGCACCAAAAGAAATCCCTCTGTGTGTGCTGCATGGGATTTTGAAGGTCAAGGATGGAGATGCAAGTGTGTGCGGGGGATTGATTTATGCTGTATTTTCCCCTTCTTAGGCAGCACATTTCCAGGTGACTGAGTTCATAGAGCTCGAAGCAGTGGTAACTCAGATTGTATGCCCGTCCACATTCTTTGGGGATGATTTGCCATAGGGTGGCCTATCCAATGGTGAAATGGATCCTGTAGGAGTCTTGCTTCCAGGGGAAGGGTTTCCAGTGGAAGGTCTCCAAATAGAGTTCCCTTCCTTATGTATCCTCATGATCTATAGGGTTGCGAAGCAGAACACCCTCTCTCCTCTGTGGGCCCCCAAGCCTTCTCCGCACCTGAGGAGAGAATACTAAGGGAACTCTGCAATGTGAACCTAGCCAGCTTTCTGATCCTGACGCCCATGTCCTTCCATAGAAATCTGCAGGGAGGAAAAAATTGGTTCCTCCTTTTTATTGACAGTAGGGACTAATTAAAGCAATTTTTCAAATTAAAGTACTTTCTGATCTGATCACATGATTGCAGGAACTGGGCCCCCAGGAACAGGCATATAGTGCTTATGCCATAGTCCAGTCCTCGTTCAGTGTGTGTGCTTTACACGCAGAGCTCCCCGTCTGCAGATAAACTGCATCCTGGGCCTATTAATCCTAGCTAAAATCTGATTTTATGTAGGCCTGTAATAAACACAAGGTAGTATAATGAATTTCTGCACTCCTAACATTGTCAGAATGCTTTCTGTCAACTGCAATGCTACCACAGTAAAGAAAATGCTTTTTAAATGTTAGCATTGCTTTCAGTTTGCTTTAGCTCTTGAAGCCTCACCAAATCAAGGCTTAGGAGAGATGACGTGAAGTTTACATCAGTTAAATAAACTAATTTCATCTGGATTAAGGAAATATGATTGAAACTATAAATTCTCAAAATAAATGTATCACTCCATTTAGACAGTGCAGAAGAACATCATTCCACTTGGTGTGTAACCCGCTAAGTGCCAAATTGGTGGTTGAGAGCTGTAGGAGATACAAATAAAATAAAATAAAATAAAAATGTACATTAAATATATGGAGGTAAAATATGAACACATATGTTCAAAGGGTTAACCAGAGAAGAAGAGACTGATGGCACCCAGCAAAACAATTTCACCGTTTGCTGTGAGATACCACAGTGACGAGGGCAGAAGAAGAATTTAGATAATATTAGATTGCAGATAGAATATTCAGAATACAGAATACTCTTTGCATTTTCTACTTTAGTTTGAAATATTTTCAAAAGGAGCTTAGTCCAAAATATACACTTTAAAATAGCTGAGAACCAACCAATATATTCACCAGGAATGTATACATATCTATTTTTTAAACCTGAAAAGATTTGAGCACTTTTGTACTGTTGTTCTTAATAGATTTCTGTCTAGGTTTTTTTTTACCTCTTCCTGAAGAGCAGCAGTTGATTCCAAGGAAAGGGAATTATTTCTAAGCCTGAATCTCAGAACTCATGGGAATGTGGAATTAGCAAGATGTGTGAATGCCTTGAGCATTAAGCTTCTCAGATTCTGTAACCCGGTGGCACTGAGGTTCAGTTTTATTGTTGTACTGTCAATGAGAGAAGGTACTGTTGTAGCCCTCTAGCACGTTATCATTTAAAGTCTATTTTTAACAAGTTTCATCATGGCAGATTTGCACTAAAATCAGCTTGGAGAATTTAAAGGAAGTACTTTAGAAGCATTTATGCTGGTGAGGGGGAGGCAGACGGAGGGGTGAGAGTGTGTGTTTTTTCTTCCTCCTCTAATGTTCATGTCAGAGGATAGCCTCACCAAGAAAATAATAATAATAACATCCCCCAAATGGCTCTGCTCCTGTTAAACCCAGTGTCGTCACCGTAACTGTCCAGCCACTGCTCCCCTCGGTGAGCAGTTTACAAAGTAGAAAGAGACTGTACACATGAGAGAACCCTCACTACCCTCAGTGTTCCTCCTGAACACATGAGCAGCAGGCATGAATCTTATGTTTTAACAACCCTCAGATATTTTAAACTACAATAAAAATTATCCACGGAGCTCTTAATGTATATTGAATTTTCAATGCTGTGGCCAGGAGCTCCAGAGGGGAAAGCGCTCTTTATTCCTTCTATTAGTGAAAAGGGGGAAGTGCTGCCATGGAGAACTTCATTTGCATAGGCTACCTACCCACCCACAATTCCTCTAGTGACACTGGGGGACTCACCCTAACTAGACATAGACTTGGATTTGGTGCTGTGGGGGAGGGTGAGAATGGAGACCACATGTTCAAAGAGAGAAAAAAGCTCTTACCTTGTAGCAAAGAACTCATTTCCAGACAGTCAGATCCTAAGTGCTCTTGGTTCCCCTCCAGCGGGTACTCTGTGATGAGAGGTGATATAGAGGTCAGCAGCAAAACTAAGTGGAATTTGGTGAGATACCTGTTACAGTCCTGGCTAAGTTCCACTGGAAGATGGCCACCAGTTTATTTTAATTGGATCCCCCCCTTTGGATCACATGCACTTCCACACCAGCTGCATCTGGGCAGTGTCTAGTTTCTAACTCTGGGCCTCTATGGCACATGCTGAGTGCAGACCTGTTTGGCCCCTTTCCTTGCAAGGTAGGAATCTGCACTCCAGCTGCGCTATGCTGAATCCTTACCACCTAAGCCTCTCCAGCTGCTTATGTACATTCCTCCAGAGTCCAACTCTGTGGATGCTCTGGATTAGTTTAACTCTTCAGGGACACATGGCAGGTAATGTTAGAAACACGGGCTTTGCACAGGAGTTTCTAAAACCACAGTAACTTTATTTTCAGAACATACAAGTGTTACAGATCATTAGGTAAAACAACTCCTCAGAACCTCTGCTCACCCCTTCTTGTGAGTCCTTGGACCCAGTCTGCAGATAAGGGCGACAGGTACCTCCTAACCTCTGCCGCCTGCAGTACTTGTATTGTCAGTCAGTAAACAATCAGTGAGAGAGAGCACTAAGAACAGGATCTTGCCCTTAAATAAATCCCCTCTGTCATATGACTCACTGGCGAACTGCAGCATCTTGGTCAAGTGGCTATTGTTCCAACCCTTTAGAGACAAACTGGGAGAATCAGTTTCCTTTAGCATGGCCACTCTCTTTAACATACCCATTGTTCTGACAGTAACCTTGACAACTGTTGTATTACTCACTTTAGGGAGGCATCAGGCATTACAACAATCTGTCTGTGATTTAGAATCATAAAAATATAGGGCTGGAAGGGACCCCATGTGCTGAAGAAGGATCAGCGTTAAGTAGACCATCCCTGACAGATATGTGTCTAACCTGTTCTTAAAAACCTCTCTGGTGCTTAACTACACTTATAGTTAGAAAGTTTTTCCTAATATCTAACCTACATCTCCCTTGCTGCACATTAAGCCTATTACTTCTTGTCCTACCTTCAGTTGACATGGAGAACAAATGATCACCAACCTCTTTATAGCAGCTCATAACATATCTAAAGACTGATATCAGGTCCCACTTCAGTCTTCTTTTCTCAAGACTAAACATGCTCAGATTTTTTTTTTTAACTTTTCCTCATAGGTCAGGTTTTCTAAACCTTTTACTATTTGTGTAGCTCTCAAGTGGACTCTCTCCAATTTGTCCAGATCTTTCTCAAAGTGCCGCACCTCTGAACTGGACACAGTATTTCAGCTAAGGCTTCACCAGTGCAGAGTAGTGTAGAGTGTCTTACGTACAATACTTCTGTTAATACACCCCAGATTGATATTAGCCTTTGTTTTCAACTGCATCACACTTTTGATTTATATTCGGTTTGTGATCCACTCTAATCTCGAGATCCTTTGGTGCAGTATAACTGGGTAGCCAGTTATTCTCCATTTCTGTTTGTGCATTTGATGTTTTTCCCTAAGTGTAGTACTTTGCATTTGTCTTTATTGCATTTTACCTTGTTGATTTCAGACCAATTCTCCAATTTCTCAAGGCTAGTTTGAATTCTAATCTTGTCCTCCAAAGTGCTGGCAATCCCTCCCATCTTGTTGTCATCCACAAATGTTATAAGCGTACTGTCCATTCCATTATCGAAGTAATTAATGGAAATATTGAATAGTACCAGCTCCAGGACAGAACCCTGCAGAACCCCAGTCTGACTGCAAACCATTGATAACTACTCTATGAGTACAGTCTGTCAACCAGTTTTTCACCCACCTCATAGTAATTTCACCTAGACCACATTTCCCTACTTTGTTTATGATGTAGATAGCCTAACATTGCATTGGCTCCCTTTGTAGCATTCATGAATGATATTACTCACCACCAACTGCATGTATACACAGAGGTGCAGGATGCATCTGTTTCTGCTGAGCCCTCTATCTACCATAGTCACAGAAAGTGCACAAATATCAATGAACAACACCACATCTGGTTTGTAGCTGAGTTCTGACTTTGCACTATGGTGAGTGATGCTTCTTTGCTATGGCTTGTTGCTAGTATGCAGTGATCAACTTGTCCCCTTTGATGCAGCCTTACCTTTCATGGCTGTTGTGTGCTCTTGTTATCTCTTCACCTCTTGCACTTGTTCTGAACACTGTGTTAAGGAGGATTAGCTGCACACAGCACCCCACCTATTATTTGCACTGCAGTAGCACTCATTGTATGAGATACTGCACATATGTATAGGAAGATACACTCGGTAGCCCCAAGAGCTTAAACTCTTAAAGAAAAAATCTCTGTGCAGATAGGGAGAGTTGGACCCTTGCAAGCTGTACTCAGTTATTCTAAGGAAAAAGATAAAAGATTTGGCCATCCAGAAATGCACAGAAGAATATTAAGCCTGTGTCACAAGACTTGTGTCACTATATAAGTGACTGTAAAAACAGCATTATGGAATTTACTTGGCATGTGGTAGCTCAGTGATTTCCAGATCATACTTTTTTCCACCTCATTCTCAGCCAACTCACTTCAAACTCAAGTAAAATTGGATTCTTTTCTTCTTATATCACCATAAATAATGATGGTCTGTGAACATATTGTCTTCAGATTATATCCTCAGAGGCATCTCTGTAAACCTTTTACCTTCAGTGGATTTATACAGTGATGTTTGGAACTGAGTAACCAATTCTATTGATGCAGAAGGAGGACTAGAATGCAGGTCACTCTCTCTTAGCTCTCTTCTCAGCTCTGAAGGTCTAAAAGGATTAAAAATAATAAGGGTTTATTTTTGTTACTAAAGCCAGCAAATAGAGCTCTGAATACACACACAGAGCAGGTCTTTTGATTGAGACAGGGCTGTTTTTATAGTCATTTTACAAAATAGAAACAGCATTTTAAACAACAGTGGGTCAAAGAAAATAAAACATACCAGCATGGCTTAAAGGTCAGAATGATAGTCTAAAATGAGCATCCTGCCTCTTCACTATTTTTTGTCACAACATGAATGTTCTCCTAATTGTAGTTTAAAAATTTACTTGTTTTATTTATGTAACTATTTTGTGGTGGCTGATAAAATATGCATCATTTTACCTGAGAAGAGAGAACAGCTCTATACATTTTGAGGTAGCTTCTTAAAAGCAGTGTACCCTAGGAAAAGAATCGTTTAGAAAAAAGCTATTATACTGTGTGACTTAAATACATACATTATATATATATATATATATATATATATATATATATATATATATGATTTCACAGCTATAAAAGAGAGCTGTGAAATCATTCTTATGTACAAAATTTAACCCTTAATTTTACAGTATTGTTCACACCTCTATCTGTTTCAACTTACTTCTCTTTGTATTCCCACCTGCCTTTTCTATACTGATCCTGGGCTTGATGCTACCAGTGGGTGAATAGCTTGACTTACATGAGTAGCTTCACTGAGTTCGGTGGGACTACTCCGTGCAGTAATAACTGTTTGCAAGATTGGGCCTTCAGAATGCTGCTCTGGTCAATGAGCTACACTCATTGGACAATCTGCTGCCTGTGTTTCAGTAAGGCATTTGATACAGTTACACATATGAAATTATTATTCAAATTGGATTAATATGAGAATTGAAAGGTGGAGAAGGAACTGCTTAAATGGGTGACTGCAACAGGTCATGCTGAATGGTGAACTGTCAGGCTGGGGAGAGGTTACTAGTGGAGTTCCTCAGGGATCAGTCTTGTGACCAGTCTTATTTAACATATTCATTAATTACCTTGGCACAAAATGTGCGAGTGTGCTAATAAAATTTGTGGATGACACAAAATTGGGAGGTATTGCCCATACAGAGGAGGACCAGAATATCATACAAGAAAATTTGGGTGACCTTCAAAACTGGAGTTATAGAAATGGGATGAAATTTAATAGTGCAAAGTGCAAGATCATGCACTTAGGGACTAAAAACAATATTTTTTTGCTATAAACTGGAGATGTATCAGTTGGAACTGACAGAGGAGGAGAAAGACCTGTGTGTATTGTTCGATCACAAGATGACTATGACCTGCCCATGTGATGTGGCTGTGAAAAAGTCTAATACGATCCTAGGATGCATCAAGCGTGGTATTTCCAATAGAGATATGGAAGTGTTATTACCATTATATAAAAATCAGTCTTGAGACCTTAACTGGAATACTGTGTGCAGTTCTGGTCTCCTATGTTAAAGGAAGATGATTTCAAACTGGAACATGTGCAGAGAAGGGCTACTAGGATGATCAGAGAAATGGGAAATCTGCCTTATTAGAGGGGACTTATGAAGCTTGGCTTGTTTAGCTTAAAAAATGAAGGCTGAGGGGAGATATGATTGCTCTTTATAAATAAATCATACGAATAAATACCAGGGAATGAGAGGAGTTATTTAAGTTAGTTTGCACAAGAACAAATGGATATAAACTGGCTATCAACAAGTTTAGGCTTGAAATTAGATGAAAGTTTCTAACCATCAGAGGAGTGAAGTTCTGGACCAGTCTTCCAAGGGGAGTACCAGGGGCAAAAAACATAACTTGTTTCAAGACTCAGATTGATAAATTTATGGAGGGGGTGGTATGTTGAGATTGCCTACAATGGCATATGACTCATCTGCAACTGCTATTAGCAAGTATCTTCAGTGACCAGAGATGGGAATCTGGAAGGGGAGGGCTCTGAGTTACTACAGAGAATTCTTTCCCAGGAGTCTGGCTGGTGGGTCTCACCCACATGCTCAGGGTCCAGCTGATTACCATATCTGGGGACTGGAAGGAATTTTCCTCCAGGTCAGATTGGCAGAGATCCCAGGAAGAATGGGGGTTGCCTTCCCGTGCAGCATGGGGCACTGATCACTGGTTGGTTTAATCTAGGGGAAATGGTGGATTCTCTGTATGGTGAAGTCTTTAAATCAAGGTCAAGTTCCTTTATTAAAAACATGTGGATTTTTATATATGGTATAACAGTGGTTGTCAATCTTTGGCACGCAGCCCATCAGGGTAATCCGCTGGCGGGCCGCAAGACATTCTGTTTACGTTGACCGTCCACAGGCATGGCCCCCCACAGCTCCCAGTGGCCGTGGTTCACCGTTTCTGGCCAATGGGAACTGTGGGAAGCGGCACGGTGGTATAAGATTAGTGATTTCTTTATCACCATGGTTAGCATTAAAACTCCACAAGTTACTCACTGCTGACTTCAATTTGTGGGATTTGGATATGACTTGCTTCCTGGTGGCTACAATAAAATTTAAAACAGCACTTGTGCAATCTTGAGCACCTGTGAGTGAACCACCTGAGACTGTGCAGGCATACCCTAATTCTAGGCTCAGCCAATGTGACTGTGGCAATTTTGGTTGGAGCATCCTTATTCTCCTTCCCACTGCCCAGGTGAATGTGAGAAACTGAAGTGCCAGTTGAGAAGGACAGTGCATGATGTGAGTATTAATGTAGAATGTTAATGTCCTGGCTGGGGGGGTTGGAAGTGACATAACTGTTGTACTAGAACTGCTTATAGGTGTGAGTACTGTATGCACAATGTGGAAGCAGCCCGGGAGAATGAGATTTTAAAAGAAACTTATGGAAAGCCTGACAAGTATGCTTTGTTTTTGGTGAAAGGATTATTTTCTATGGAAAATTACAACTCCTCCCAAAAACTTCTCCAGCTTTTCCCAGGAATATTAGTGAAGCTGGGTATATTCCGAGATGCAGAGTTTTGGAAGTGATTGAAGTGAGTAATAATATGAAAGCCCAAGTTAATACTTTGAGAGACCGAATCAAACTGTCCTGCAGTTTTCATGCTAATGATACAACTAATGCACTTACAATTACTAAATTCAAGAAAAGCATTTGATTCTCCTGGTTTAGTATCATGTGTGTTTAGCTTTAAATTTGGTGTTTTGGGGCGCAGTCGCCATGACTTTGAGGACAACAGTAGTCAGTTGACTACCAGGACCAACTGCTATAGCAAGCAAAATTCTGGAGATGAGCAAAACCAACTCAGAGTGAGAACCAAGTGTCACTTCAGCTTTACTCAAGGTTCTTCATTCTTCCCTTTCCTTTCTTCCTTTGTGTTTCTTTCCCCCAGTAGCCTGAAGGCACATGGAGTACTACAACAACTTATTTGAGTGGCTATTTGTGCTAATATTCTATTAACATAAATGTGCCACAGTTACTAGGTCTCCATGATGAGTTGCAGAGCAGAATATGATGAAATGGTTCTGAAAACAGCCAAGCACTTCTTTCAGCTATGCTCAGGAGCAATACAGGTTTCTCCCTACCACTTTAGCCTTGCTTTTTGTTCCCTTCTCCCATGCTAGTTCCTTGTAGCTTTATTTAATATACAGTACAGATAGAGAGAATCGACTACAATGATTTCAGATAGAATGTTTGTCATTTGTGATTGAATAATAGAACTCATTTATATAGAGATTAAGAAATTAGATAATGAAAAATGCTATTATCTATGCATTAGAAAAACTTTGTTCATTATATAATTTAGAAATTAGCTTCTTGATTTAATTACCATAAAATATTGTTTTATTGCGTCTCTACTTTATGAAGCTTTAAACATCTAGATCAAGAACAATCAAATTGTATTTATGCCTTTAAATCTGGCTTTTTTTCCAGTCTATTACTTGTAAATATATATTTTTTTTAAATCTTGCATTTCTCTATTGTAGGATTCATATAGTTTTTAAGCCAATGTTAATTTGCACATTACACTTGATGTCTGCTGAACTGACAATACTTTATGTTTATCTCCTCAGTAAACAGATTAATTAGCTTCCAATGGGGCTTATTTAGGAGTGATTGTCTACGGTCTGTTTTATCTTTTGCACTGAAGAAAGCCATGGAAGTTAGGGGTTTTCACATTTCTCTCAATGTTTTTAATTTTGTTTACTGGCATATTTGAAAATAATAATTTGTGGTATTCAAATAGTACTTTCAATATCCAAAGCACTTTGCAAGTATTAAGTAAAAAATCCCAAGTGATATAGGTCAGTAAATATCCACATTTTTTACAAAAAGACTGTGGAACAGAGGCTCCAGCTTAAGGTTTGGGCTCATCTCCTTATGTCTCAATTCAAATCAATCACCTCTGCCTCTGAATCAATTTTAAATTTAGCAATATTGTGGATCTTGAAATTAGTTGCTGTTTGCTGCAGATCCCAGGAAATGGGCAACATTCATCCTTGCTTGGGCTATCTCCCTGCTTAGTTTACTTTGACAGACATACTCCCAGTGTCCTTTTAACTTACATTTCTATTGGCTTGACAGACTTTATCTGTTTGGAGTGTTCTTCCTTGCCACACTTGTGACATTATTTTTTCCGGAGGGAACTCAGCCCTCTTGAGGCATTTTAATTTTTTAATGAAGGTTACTTTTTTTTTTTTTTTTAACCTGGCAAATAGTTTTGCTTCTAATTCTTGCACTGTGCTTCAACTTTCTTAATGTATTCCTTGCATTTTTATTAGCTCAATGTGCCTTGCCATTTGCACAATCTTTTCCATAGTTATCTTGGACATCAGCTGTATTTTTTTCTGAAAGTTATTTGTTTAAAATCCTGACAGCTAGACAATATCATGTCTGTCTTTTCTGTCACAATTACCTGCTTGATCGTCGACAGCTCTTTTTTTAAAGGCTTCTGTGCATTCTTTAGGACTCTGAACTCGCAGATAAAAGCACATGCACATTCATGTGATACATTTCTCTTTAAATGAATATTTGGCTACTGAGTGAATTGGCATATACTGGAGCTACATTTGACCAATCACTTTCCTTTATTGAAGAAGAAAATTTAATTTTGTTTACATTTGAAATAGTTTAGTGTAGAGCTATATCAGCCAGTATCCTCACTGGGCTATTTTAGACACACAAATGAGGTAGACATTACAGCCAATTTAAATAAATTATCCACCCCACTGTCTACAAGGTAATATGGGAGAATGATGTAAGAAATTATTAAATATATTTCCCAGGAAAGGATAAAGAAACTCAGGGTCAGGTAAAAAATGGAAATTGGTGTTATGCAGTAGAACTAGGGATGTTGTTTCCAGGAACTCTGAAAGAAGTGGCAAAGAAATGAGTAATAGGGATTAAACTGGAAACACTCTTTAGAAGCAGGATAAAGGAATATTTTAGGAGACACTCTTATCAGCATACCAGTAACATGGATTTACAAAAGGAAAAATATGGCCAAGGGTGAATTTTGTCTGAGTTACCGTGTGTAAAAGATCCAATTTGGGATGATGGTGGTTGTGTGGTGCATGTGAGCAAGGAGGTAACTCTGGCACAAATTACAAGGAGTCAGAGAAAATGTCCTTTTTTATCATTTTATCTTTGATTACACAACAGAATAGCATTATTGATCGTGCTAAGGTCTACATATCCATCACAATGGGTTCTTTAGCCTGCTTGCAGCTTGAGGCAGAACCTGAACTGTCATCATTAGCAGCCGGGGATGCTGTGCCTCTTGAAGTTTCCTCCAGGTTTCTCTGCCTCCCTGGTGGCCTTCGGCTCAGCCAAGCCTCCCTGTTGCAGAGTTTATCTGAGGGAAAACTCCAAACTTCATTTCTAATGTTTAGATTAATTCAGCTCAATAACATGTCTGTCTGATTCCCAGCCATGTCCCAGGACTGCTTTTGATTTGGGAGGAGAATGACCCCTCAGCTCCACTTCCTGTTCGGAGGCATTTGCCACAGCTGCTGCCCATGCAGACTGCAGAAAGGGAGCCAGGCCATGAAAAGTCAGAGGCAAAAGGGAAGGGTCTGTGTCTTCTGCTTCACCACTTAGAGAGTGTCTTATAGGGGAGCTGTACTGAGCCCAATAACTTGTATATTTGACTAAAGTATAACTTGTGTTTGGCTAAATAATATCTTCCAGAAAAGCAATTTGACTGACTTCAGCTTCCAGCCATGCGTTCTTGAACACTTAAGTACCTAGTATTTTCTCCCTCTGAGGATACTTGTAGGTTGTAATCAGTCACCTCTCAATCTTCTTTTGATAAACTTAATAGATTGAGATCTTGAATTTTCTTATTATGAGAAATTTTTTCCAGCCCTTGAATCATTTTTGTGATTCTCTTCTACACTCTGTACATTTTTAACATCCTTGTTAAAATCTTGACACCAAAACTGTACTCAATGTCATTGTGACCAATTCTACCTCCCTACTCCTATAAAACTACCTCCCTACTCCTATTCATTACCCTCTTGTTTATACATCCAAGGATCCCATTGACCCTCTTTGCTAGAGCTGTGTGAATACGTGCTTTTTTTTTGGTTTGCTGGCCAAACTGAAAATAAAAAAAATCTTTTTGAACTGACTTGAAACAAAAACATTTTGGTTTTCTATGTGAAACAAAAATCTGAAAAAAAAGGTTTTGGATCAAATGAAAACATTTTGACCTCCAATGAAATATTTCATGTTGATTTCAGGTATGCTTGAAAATTAAATTAAATAGTCATTGGGTCAGAAAGGGTATGAGAATATATCATATCCTGGTGATTAGAGCTCTCACCTGTAATGTAGGACACCCAAGTTCAAATCCCTTCTCCACATCAGGCAGAGTGGGAACTTGACACTGCATCTCCCACATCCCCGTTTAAAATTCCAATCATGTGGATTGTCCTACCAGGCCACATGATTGCCATCTCATTTTTCTCAACAATAAGAATTTTAAATTCCTCTTGCTTGTTACCCAGACTCCTAGCATTGGTATATAAGCAATTGAAAATATTCTTCACTTCACATTGTTGCCAATATCAGTTCAATTTGTTTGTGACAGGTTAATGATTTTGAATTTACGCTGCATTTTCCTACTTAGCACACTCCTCTTGTGCTGTTAGCATAATGCCCTCCTGGCTGCTCCAGCTAGTCTCCAACCCACAAGATTAGCATTCCTTCACCTATGAGATACAGGTCATCCTGTTCATACAGACCCCTCATCCACTGGAATGTGGTTCAATGTTGCACAAAACTTTCAGCTTCAAACCAGTTGCATACAGAACAGTTCACCTACATTATTTTCTGCCTTCTCATGCTTGAGGGATTGGAAGGATCTCCTAGAAGAGCACTTGGACTTTCTTCTTCAGTTTCCTTCAAAGATCAAAATGATTTAGTTGGGAATTGGTCCTGCTTTGAGCAGGGGATTGGACTAGATGACCTCCTGAGGTCCCTTCCAACCCTGATATTCTATGATTCTATGATCCTTGAAGTTTTCTATAATCTGTGTAATTCCACATGATGCAATGTCATTGGAACCAATGTGTAACATTACCAGTAGAGACTTACCAGAAAACTTCATATTTCCATCCATCATGTATTTTGGTGCAGGGACCCTGTCCTATTGTGAAGGAAGAGAGACAAAAAGCCCTGCCTCTTTCAGGACAGGGAAAGCACTAGCCACTTGAAATTTTTTTGGAGCTTCAAATTTAGCAAACACTAGATTTCTGGAGATTAATATGAAAGGTGGAGTCTCCAAACAAGATCCAGAAACAGCAAACTGGTAAAAAGAACAACGCTTTCCTCCTCCCAAGCAGGTGGGAGCGGAGAGCTGGACTTCCCACCAGCTCTGGGCTCTAAATCTCACTGGTGGGAACTCCCCACTTTTCAGTTTTGTATCTACCTAGGGCTAGAAAGTATCTAGTAAATATTCAGGTCTTGTAAAGGTAGAACACATCTCTTCCATAGTCCCCATTCCCTCCAGGAAAGGAGGAAGAAAATAAATAATCATACTTTCTTAATAAGTAAAGACTAAATCAATAAAGAACAAGCTGGAAATAATTGTTAATCAAATGTATGATGAGTTGTTGTAGCTGTATTGGTCCCAGGATATTAGAGAGACAAGGTGGGTGAGGTACTATCTTTTATTGAACCAATTTCTGTTGGTAAGAGAGACAAGCTTTTGCACTTACATTGAGCTCTTCCTCAGGACCTGGTTCAATAAAAGATATTATTTCATCCACCTCATCTCTCAAATGTATGAGGATACATTTAGTCCTGGAACTTGCTCCTATTTATAGATAGTGGGAGTTTTGACTTGGGCTTCTGAGAGCAGGATCAAGGTCTTATTCTAATTTTCAAGAGGCAAATTATGAATCATCCAAAGATTCTAATTCATATTAAATAAAGAGTTTAACTTATTTCCCTGTACCTCAATATAATTAAACAGTTTTGGTCCTAACAATTCACTCTTACATTGGCACTGTAAAATTGATAAATAGTTCTATCTTCATATGACTGGGAATTTCCCAGTACCCTGGAAGAAATCTGCAAAACACTAGAAGAAATATTTGGCCATAAAAATCACACTAGGCCCTCTTGCAATTTTGACAGATCCCTAAAAAAAGAATTTTGAAAACGTGTAGGAAATGGTTCATAACTGCTTCTTTCATAGCAAAACAGATAGTTTGCAGGCATTAGAAAGACAGAAACACCCGGCTATAAAGAATGAGTCAGTGCCATGACAGATACTATAATTTATGAAAACCTATATGCATTGAAGAAATCCAAATATTTTGAAAAGATTTGGAAATCTTGGGCCTGATTGTAAGTTATACTACGGTGGCTTAAAGTGGCCTTAAAGTGGGCAGAAATGTCCCCCTGAGAATACCCACTGCACAGAGGGCATCCTTGAGATACTGAGCTGTCATAAAGGCTATGCATTAGCCCTGTTCCCCCGAGTCATGGGAAGGAACGCATAAGTTACACTTTCACCAAAGGCTGGGCACCTTTGCCCAACTACCCCAAGCCTCTTTCAAGTGGAGGAACAGATTAATTGAGAACGAGATCCCTTTTCTTGATTGCTAATTCAGAGACAGATTGTGCACCCTTTGCCTAGATTGGTGAGGATTTATTCACCCAAATATTTCCAAACTCATTCCCTGTAGCTTTCGCTTGTCCTTTCCCCAGTATCTTCATCTTATATTATCCTGATAATCATCTGTTTCTCACTGTGAAAAATCTCTTTGCCTGCACAAATTAACTATTCCCATAAATTGTCTCTGCTGGTGCCCGACAGGCTCCTGAGACTGTGACTGTATGCTGCTCTTTTTCTGTCTCTCACTAATCTGAAGCCATCTCTGGGATGTGATAGGATCCTGTCCCACTTGATGCTTAGGGGGATCCAGTGGGGTATATTGCCATGGAAGAGCTCCCAGTTCTGTCTGGAAACTGGGATATGTGAAGAAGTAAGCTTGTGTCACAGTTCTCGAGTTAGTTGCAGCCCTGACCCCCTCTGGTCCTCAAGGACATTCTGTGTAGACCTCAGGTCTGTAACCATCATTTTTCTCAGGGCAGATTCCTGCTAATCTTTCTCTCTGGGCCTTAGGCTGCAGAATCCTGTAATTTCTGGTTAATGTCTCAGCAGGTCTGACTTTAGTTAGCAACTGTAGTCTTGTTCTTTCAAGGACAATGATAGGGTTATTATGTGACCAGCCAACACTCATAAAACAGTGTACTATCTATTCAGACCAAAAATATTTCAAAGAAAACATATCTTAAAAACAACAAGCAGCTTACACACATGACTGGCTTATCAAGCAGCTACTGATCTTCCACATGGAGACCCTGCCAGGTTTCAAAGTACTTCAGGTGCTCCAAGGGGCTTGTGTTTGGTCACAGATTTACCAGTTCTTGGATAGAGTGAGCAATCTTTTCCTCTGGTCATGGGTAATATTTTATAGGGTTGCAAGTTCTTTGTCTTTTTAGGCCTTTTCAAATTAGTCTATGCTGTTCCCCTGGAGGCAACACTTCAAAACACTTTTTACCTGCATTGCTCCAGTAATGGGGATTTGAATTTATTAGTCCCCATTGACTTTAGTTCCTGCAAGAACTATCCTTGAGCTCACCCATTGAGCAAGGAATACAATCACTAGCAAACCTATCAAAATACATGTAACAATAATCTTTCCATATTAGATCTTTCAAAAAAATTGAATCAGTCACTCTTGCCTTGAAGTAGTTTTGAACATGGTCATGTCTCACGCCCAGTACAGTCAGTTATGTGTTTTTGAATAAGGAAAGAATAAGTCTGGTTAGAAATTTTCTGGCAAATGGTGTTTTTTTCCTCCCAATGAGATATTGAGTATTTAACAAAAAAAAACTAATTTTTTTTTATTGGAGAACTGAAACTCAAAAATTGGATTTTTTTGTTTGTTTTTGATGAAAATTTGGCATTTCTGCAGGAAAAAATCCCTCTATCTTTAGGAAAGAAGGATTATCAAAATATAGGAAATTACTGATATATGTTAAGAGGTAATGTAAAGAGCTGCGATATCAATTTCCTGTAAGGTATTTCTTCTGGGAAGAGGCAACAGGTACCATGACCCCATTTATCTTAAAGGAGTCAGACACTTCAGGAAAGTGCCTTTGAAGTGGTTTATGCACAATACAAATAAAGTACTTTAGGTGCCACAAGGACTACTCATTTTTTTTATTCAGTAGTGGCACTCATAGAACATGAAATGACATTACAGGGGAGGTTCTTTCTTCTGGAACCATTGTTTGGAAAGTGTCCTGAAAATAATGTAACAAATCTTGAAGTCCTTATTCAAATAAAATTCAAATTGCTTTCATCTGGGGATTTTGTCAGACTAAGGATTTCAGGATTTAGCCTACTAAACAATAACCTATTAATTTATATACAGGTTCCAGTTACAGGCCACCTATTGACACTGTCTTCAATTAATAAATGCTAGCAATTTTGATATGCTATTTGCTGCATAAACTACCATTTTAGTGGAGAACTCACTGCTGGGGACACGTAACTGGACTTAAAACTAAGTTTGACAGTTCTGAATGGAACTGATCAGGAATGACACCAGTAGTACCTTGCCCCAAGTAAATGTCAAAAAGAGATCAATGATGGATGTGATAAGAGAATGGTGGAGAGATAAGGTATGTATTCTGACTTTGCCGGAAATGACAGTGTATTGCATGCATGTATTACATGCACAGGCATATCCCTAAAATACCTACAGACATTTAAATTTGTTTTTCCCCCCCACGTTACTTTATAGAACATGCACACACAAAGCAATCAGATAGGCTTGCAGACAGGCAGTACACATTTGGCTGGTGTGATGAATTGGGGAATCTGTCCATATTCGCCTTATGAATTCTGGTTAATTTTATTAAATTGATGTTATTATTGAATGTGTCAATGAGTAGTGAGTGCTCCATGGGTGGACAAGGTCCCTGACATGTATCACCAACCTGTGTG
Source organism: Emys orbicularis (assembly GCF_028017835.1). Classification (NCBI taxonomy): domain Eukaryota; kingdom Metazoa; phylum Chordata; order Testudines; family Emydidae; genus Emys; species Emys orbicularis. The sequence continues at coordinate 148,003,010 of NC_088684.1, read as the reverse complement.
GGAGAAACTACAAAGCAAACAAAAGTGTTTAACCTTAATGACTCTTGCTCTGGCAGGGCAACAGCAATGCTAGATGCCTGAACTGGAAATAAGCCAGTTTGAACAAGGGGAGGGGGGAGTGGAAAGTGAATAATCCCTAAACAGGAAAACAGAGATGGCATGTTAGTGCCAGTCTTTGAAAACCACAGAGGCAGACTGAGAGAGGAACAACAAAGGCACAGACTTTTGGAGGGTCAGAGGACTACTTTGACTGAGTGACCAGCCAAGGTCCAAGGCATCTGACTGGAAAGGGGAGAGGGCAGACTTTGTGGTCCAGAGGGGGAAGCCATGAGGAGAGAGGTCCATAGGCTTGTCAACTCTTTCAATTTTAATGTCACTATAGTTATTTTGGGGATGGATTTTTACCTGTCTCATGAAAACATGCTGACGGGTACTAATTCACAATTTTTCTCTTGTTCATTATGTTTACCATCTCCTATGACTGACAATGGGGATGAAGCCAGCAAGATGGCTGCCATTTCCCTATAGATTATCTGCATGTGGGATTGAGGCTGCCCTTTGTAAAGTTGTCTGCCACATCCCACTGTTGGCAAGGAGATTGAAGCCAGCCCATGAGTAAAATGGCTTAGGGTCGTCACTCTGTGGTTCAGAGGTTGGAGAGGAAACAGGGACCGTGAGGAGCAGTAGAAACAAAACACTGTGAAAGGTGAATGGGAAGGCAAAGGAGAACAGGAGATAGATTTAGGAGGATGTGGGGGCTGGAGGGAGGCTGAAGAGGACAGTGATGGAGGTGGAGGGATCAGATGGCAAATTTCCCAGCCTGAGGGTAGTGGTGGGTAAGGGCAGTCCCCTCCAAGCAGCCAGGGGAACACAGCGTTGCCAATTCTCATCAATTAATAGTGAGTCACAGGATTTTGGCACCTACAGTTCCACCAATCCTCTGATTTTCAGGGCTGGGCACACAGAGAGAACTCTGTGATGGCCTTGGGGCTGAGGACACAGACCTGCCCTGCCACTGAGCCCTGCCTCAATGTATGGATCTAGAGCAGAGGGAGGATCCTGGGACAGTGCGAAGCAGGGATGGGGAGTTGGGGAAGTGGTGCTGCTGGGTCCCAGGTAGAGGAGTCCCCTGGGGTAGCAGGAGATAGAGAAGTGTTGCTGTTAGTTCAAGACAGAAATAGGGAATGGACGGCGGTTCCCGTATCTCAGATGTGTATTTTTGTGTGCATTAGAGGTTGACTTTTCAACCTGAAATTATCACACACACATTGGCAGAGGGGTTGAGGGTAGCAAAACACATGAAAGGCAGACTGAAAAATATGATGTGATTGAAAAAAATCTCATGATTTTTGGGTTGTCTGACTTATTATTGGCTATACTGGGTCCAGGAACAGAAACTTGGAATCCTGCAGGGACACTCTCCCAAATCCCAAAGAATGCTCAAGAGAGGTGAGGAAACTGAGGCAGAGAGTAGCATGCAGGTGTTTCATTGTTTTGTCTAGATCTGTATAAAACTTCTGCAATCTGAAGGCAGAGTGATTGACTTTGGAACCTTTGAAAAGTCTGTGTTATATGCCTCAAATACCACATGCCTCTGGAGAGGTAGGCTGCAAATCAGAGTTCCCACAAGGTTGGAATTCTTGGAAAAGGTGTGATAAGCAACTGGGGAGTTTGGAGTGGTCAGTTCTTGTCCTGAGGGCCTGAGGCTGCTGGACCATGAGGTCACACTTCCTTAAAGGGGTAACAAAGTCTGTGCCTGGGAAGTGTGCTGGAGAGGCCAAAGAACCCCATTTTTCCAGGCATAGATCAAATGCCATATGAAAATATGTAATTCTTTCCCACAGAGCTACTAATTATACTTTCTTTAATAATACTTTTTGTTGTGAACTGAAGTAACTGCAACAGTGTGAAATATATTTCTACAGCAGGTTTCATAGTTACAGCTTTAAGAAACGGTGGCAGTAATACACCTCTACCCCGATATAACACGACCCAATATAACACAAATTCGGATATAACACGGTAAAGCAGAGCTCCGGAGGGGGGTGGGGTGGGGCTGCGCACTCCGGCGGATCAAAGCAAGTTCGATAAAAGGCGGTTTCACCTATAACGCGGTAAGATTTTTTGGCTCCTGAGGACAGCGTTATATTGAGGTAGAGGTGTAATTAAACTATGTGGCTTCAAAATGTGGTGGCAAGCATTAGCAGTGCCTGTGACACCCCTCTGAAACTGGTGAGTAGTATTTCCCACACCCCAGCTGGAGAAACTGAGGCTTATTGTAACCTTCTCAAGGCACTCATTGTGATTGGTCAGAGGCAAGAGCTCTTGAATATCGGTATTAAGGCCCCTAGACCATCCAGTTTATTAAAACAGACCCGTGTAGAGATGAACATTACTATGGGGCTGTAGAACTGAGAAAAAAACAAAACCTTTGAACAGAGTTAACAAGTAGATGTTGCTGAGTTTCTCATCACTTTACAGAAACTAGCTCTGTATGTCATACTGGAGGATTCAAATTAGCTGACTTTCTCTGAACAAACCTTGTGTTCAAAGGAATAACAGCTGAAATTTACCAAAGTTCACTGCTACTCACTTTGAGCCATCTTGATATGTGAGTGAAAGAGTGCCATCAAATGCTAATCAAAACTGCTGTCAACTGAAACCATGAATGCCAGGGGAAAACACACTTAACTTTTACTTTAGCATATTATGCCTGTGGATTCTGTGAGTAACAAATATAGACAGTTAATAGTAACGGGAATTCTGCAGCCATTAGTAACTGCCATTAGTATAAAACTTCAGGTAATTAGACGTTGTGGGTGGCCTTACAGCAGCCAGATTTCACTTCATAAAAGCGTTGGTATTGTAGTTGAGCTGTGGAATACAGAGGAGAAAAGTGCACTTGCCTCGGGTGTCCTAGAGGTTGTTCATCATTTAGATTACTCAGGAGGTTGGTTAAACTCATTATTTGCCCTCCAAAATTCTTCAAAAAGCTATTGTCTTGTGGAGAATTCAACCACCACCCTCAACTCCTTGTTGAAAACAAAATCATTGAGAATGGAAAGCTTCAAGATTTAAAATTTGCTGTTTACCAAGAAAATTGTATGGACAAATTAGACTTCAGTAAAGCCTCCTAAACATTGCCGCAGGTGGCTATAATCAACTTTCTTTGATGATGGCCTTGGGAGAGAATACTTCATTAATGAAAAGCTATGATTTGTGCATTTTACATTGCTTTAAGGACATGCTGTTAAGATTGGTTGTCTCCCACGTGAAGAGTTTGGTATCAGGTTCCTGATTTATGGAGACAACATATTAGTGCTGGTCTGGTCTCCAGAGACTTCCTCACATACTGTTGGAACTGCCTTATGTACCTCTTCACTTCTCTGGGCTTTATCATGAATTTTTAAGAGCCTTACTAAACTTCTTCACAAAAACGGTATGTTTGTGAGCGAAAGGGAAAGAGTAGAGGGTAGAGGGTTGGAGTAAGGTAGCTTTTTATCTTTATGATCATAATTTACCACAATTAAAATATTTTACCATATATTTTTCATCCAACTTAATGCCTCCTGTTAGGATTCACTGAGAATTTTAAACTTGTGGTATTTTTTTCATATAGCAATTTTTCTTTCCCATAATGTTCTGCTTTAATGACTTCATGGGGAGGATCTTCTGTTAAACCACACTGTTGTCAGGTGTTAGAACACTGCATTAAGGGTATGTCTACACTACCCGCCAGATCGGCGGGTAGTGATCTATCTATCGGGGATCGATTTATCGCATCTCGTCTAGACGTGATAAATCAATCCCCGAACGCATTCCCCATCGACTCTGGAACTCCACCGCTGCGAGAGGCAGAAGCGGAGTCGACGGGGGAACAGCGGCCATCGATCCTGCGCCACGAGGATGCGAAGTATGTCAATCTAAGTCAATCTAAGATACGTCCACTTCAGCTACACTATTCTCGTAGCTGAAGTTGCATATCTTAGATCAAGGGGTAGCTTAAAGTTTTTCTTTGTTTATTAAAGTCTCCTCCCCCTTGCTTTTGTCTTCTGCTATCTTCTATGTTCCATGCCCCTCTACTCCCCTGCCCTTCTCCACCTTCACTCTCCAGCCTCTCCTTCTCCTTAATGCTAAAAAAAACCTGATGTGGAAGCCTTAAACTTAAGCTGATCCAATTTATGATCTACAGGCCTCTTGTAGTGTGCCTCCAAAGCAATACAACAAGTAGAGGGATTTATCTTTTCTTTCATTCTATGAGGTCTCAAATGTGCTTTGCAGATAGTAGGTATATAGTTGTGATATAATCACAGGGGCCCACTCCTTCAGTCAGAACACAGTCTTTGACAATGAGTGTCTTCAGCCAGACTCAAGTTAAAAGTATTTATTTAACCATGGCCAATAAGGAGATGCTGCAATTTGGGCACAAGTACTACCTCAGCAGTGTCCATTAATCTAGAGGACCCTGCAGGAGTTGCTGTTGTGAAAGAGAGAGAAGTCAAGCTCTACGATGAGGAGAAAGGTAGAGCCAGCTCAGACAAGTGTGTGGCCTGAAGATAGGATGACATGGATAAGGATGGGTATTTTGGATGAGGGGCAAAAGAGACAGAGTTTGGGAAAAGGGCATTTCAAAACTATGTAGAAGGCATTCACCTTTCACTTTGTATTGGGGGACTCTATATTAATTTTGTCATATCTCTAAGTTCTATATAAGCTCCTTTTTCAGATTTGGGGGGTTTGGTTTATAACATCAGATAGAGTTTACAGTGCAAATAATAGCGCAGAACACTCTAGAGCAGAAGTGGGCAAACTATGGCCTGTGGGCCACATCCGGCCTGCAGGACCGTCCTGCCCGGCCCTTGGGCTCCCAGCCAGGGTGGTTAGCCCCTGGCCCCTCCTCTGCTGTCCCCCCTACCCCGCAGCCTCAGCTCGTCGCACCGCCAGCGCTCTGGCCCGCCACTCCTGCCGGGCAGCGCGGTGGCGTGGCTGGCTCCGGCTGGGCAGCGTGGCTGTGAGCTCCTGCTGCTCTGAGCGGCATGGTAAGGGGGCGGAGAGTGGGGTTAGATAAGGGGCAGAGGGTCCCGGGGGGCAGTCAGAGGACAGGGAGCAGAGGGCAGTTGGATAGGTGTGGGAGTCCCGGGGGGCCTGTCGGGGTGTGGGGGTGTGGATAGGGGTCGGGGCAGTCAGGGGACAGGGAGCAGGGGAGTTAGATAGGGGGTGGGGTCCTGGGGGGCGGTTAGGGGCAGGGGTCCCGGGAGAGGCCGTCAGGGGACAAGGAACAGGGGGGGTTGCATGGGTCAGGGGTTCTGAGGGGGGCAGTCAGGGGACGGGAAGTGGGAGAGGGTGGATGGGGCGGGGGCCAGTCTGTTTGGGGAGGCACAGCCTTCCCTACCCAGCCCTCCATACAGTTTCGCAACCCCGATGTGGCCCTCGAGCCAAAAAGTTTGCCCACCCCTGCTCTAGTGTCTCTAACAGCACACCTTATTGTAAAGAATATCTTTAAAAAGTTCCGAAGTTTGGTTTTGAAAAGCTGTAGGTAATCAGAATAGTATCTGAATACTTTGCAGTGTGATACTTTCCTTCCTGCTATTCCCCCCAGCCTTCTCCTAGGTATTATCAACCCATTATATCTTTGATATGAGCCCCTACTAATCTTCCCCAGACCCCCAAACACTTGATCAGTTCACTCGGGCTTCTGCTGAAGTACTCCAGACCCATTCTTTCCTCTCTTCACCCTCAGCTCCCATATGTTTGCAGGATTCAGCATTTGTTGGGGTCCAGACTGATGTTGCATGTAGGCTTTTTCTAGGACCTTGTCAGTGAAAAGTGTCTGACCGTAGATGCTTCAGAGCAAGCCAGATATTAAATCAGCAAGAGCAGACTAAGTTCCCAGAAGAAACATTGCTGAATCCTTTGAATTTGGTCCCACTAGGATCTTCAAAGTTAGCTGAACCTGAGATGAATTACGAAGGAGGAGGAGGTGTTAAGAGCTGAGGGAACTTGTCAGTTGTAACAACCTGTTATGCAGACCTATCTGAAAAAATGTCATGAAAATGTATTTCAAAACTATGATGGATTAGTGTATGTCTGCATTTGTTTATATCAGTTTACAAACTCCATTGTGTTTTCTGAATGCCATTTTGATTGCAAATTGCACTTTGCCCTTCACCTTTGTCTTTAACCTCCATATTGGACTGGGATATTCAGGAAAATGACTCTTGCTCTGCATTAACCCTCTGCTAGTAGGCACACAGAGGGCTAATCTACATTAGGAGTGCTACAGCGGCACAGCTGCACTGGGGAGAAATTCTCCTGCCAACATAGCAATGTCCACACTACCACTTCTGTTAGTATAACTTTTGTCGCTCAGGTGTGTGAATAAGCTGTCCACACCGGTGCTTAGGTCAGTGTAACTTACATGGGAGCTGGCTTATTCACGCCTCTGAGCGACATAACTTATACCGACATAAGCTGTAGTGTGTACATAGCCTATGCCGCATAGAGCATCTTCACCTGACATGCTACAGCTACCTATAGGTGTGTACATAACCTATGCCACTGTAGTGCTTCTAGTGTAGACTAGCCCTCAGTGTGCCCACTAGTCGAGGGTTCATGCAGAGCAAGAGTCATTTTCTTGGAAGGTCTTCCATTCAAATGAAAGCACCCTAAAAGAATAAGCTAATTGCAGCCCAGGAGAGCCATTCCCCCTCCCCCCCCCCGGATTGTAGGTGGGTTGTAATTATGCAATGAACCCCCTGACAATGGACTTGAAGTCACTGCGGGGGAGGGAGGGATTTACCTGACAGAGGGGGCAAGGTCTCCATAAAAGGACAAAGCCTGCTCTTACTCTCTCTCATGACGAGGACAAAAATGCAAAGGCTTGGAGGAGGAGAGGAGGGTCTTGGGATCCTGAAAGGACTGTTCAAAACCCAAAGGACTCTCAGTGTGATGAGGTCACTGGAGGAAGGAGTGTTTTGTGTGCAGGTATCTGTTATTTTCAATAGATCTGTATATCTCTTGTGTTCTGCTGTTCTTTGTCTATGCTGTGCTCTAGAAATTCCTTTGCAATGTCTCTGTGATACTTGCTTTAGCTGAAACAATAATCCAAAGGCTCCACAGCTTTGAAGGAACTCTGAGGAACACATAATTGCTAATGGGAGGCTTAGGAGTGCCAACACCAGATTTAGGACTTACGCAGCTGGACTGCAGAGTCCCATATCTCAGGAAAGCGTGCTAGACAGAGAACTCCACCTTGAGACAGTGCCTAAGAACCCAGGGCTTGAGACAGTGACTGGACTCCGGCCAGACCCAGCAGCCTAAGAGCACATGGGGTCTAAGCTTTGGCTCTATTTTAGCAGCCTGGTGAGTGTCCACAAGGGGGAACTCAGGAGGGGTTCTAACAAAAGCATTCTTGACATTTATCATCAACATTTTAAAAAAAAATATTTTTTACCATATCTACAATTATGCGGTCAGTGCAAAAGGAATGAAACTGGAGTCATTTGTTGCTGAAGTGAGAGAACCTACAAGGGGGGTGTCTCAAAAAGGGGGCACTTTTTGGTAAAGGAAAGTCGAGAGGGTGTTGGCGGCTGCAGAAAAGGAGGATGGCTTGTTTAGGGTGGAGAAATTGAGCTAAAAGTGGTTGTGGAGAAAGAAGGAGCCCATTATTCAAATACATTTGGACATAAAATAGATTTCATAGATAAGGTTGAGCTTCAGGACTGTTCTTATTTTTGTTAACCATTTCCATTGGGGTTTTCAGGGTTATAGTATGAATACATTGCTCAGAGAATTTGGTTAGGTGATATTTTTACTCTCTACTCAGAATAAACCAAGACCTGTAGTTGCAATAATAGAAGATAATACTTTATCTCTCCCGATTCTTATCAGTCTTCCAGTTTCATAATTTATAGCAACAGATACCTCAAAATGGTGTGAGATTGTATAGTAAAAACATATTCTATATATAGGACCCAATCTGCTTGATACTGAGCATGAAACTATCCGAAATGCTTCTGCCAACCTTTACTCTCACATTCACATTTGGATCCTTTCCATCAGCTGAAATTTCTGAAGTTTTTATTATACAATTTTTCAGTGAGCAAAGCATGTCTCAGAGGAATTTAACCCATGGGCTTTGCAAAACTATACATTCTTCTAAGAATACTAAAATCAAAGATATTGACTTTCTGGCACATACAATATCAAAGGGAATGAATTCCTCTACAGTAACATCACAAGCTTTGGCCTTAATCTTAGTTATCCTGTCTGTGAGAAATCAAAGAGCATACCTCTTGGTTACTAGAATTAGTTCCTTCTGTGACACAGAGCTTTACCTACTGTCACTGTCTGTCATGGTAGCCCACTGGCAAACAGCTCCAGGAAACTTGTGCTGCATCTGTGCTGTTTTATATAATTAGCAGGCCAGGTGAAGAGTTCAGATGGAAATTAGATTCTACCTAAAAACATATTTTACAGGATTTTTCTGTGGCACTCATTGCCATATCATGAAAGTACTTCACAAACATCAATGATTTTTTTCCCCGCAACACCCCTTTGAGGTAGGGGAATATTAACATTCCCACTTTATAGATGAGATGAAAAAAATAAATTGCCACATAGTTCCTGTGTGAACTTAGGTAAGCCGAATTAGGAACAGTATCATGCCTTCAGCATGCATAACATTAGAGTTACACATGCACACATTTCTTATTGGAACATATAGGGCGGACTAAGTTTTTTAGAGAGTTATCATATTTGGTTCAGACTCTATCTTACAACCACTATTCTGCGCTGGTGCCAAAAATTACACTAGAGAAAGTTCTGGGTATGCCTCAAAGTAGTACAGTTGGTCCTGGAGCTTCTGTTGTACCATGCTTTAACACAGTGCATTATACTCCTTACTCTTCAGTCAGCCTGTTCTGGTAAGTGAAACTCCTTGGCAAATGGTCCCCTGTTCTTTTCAAAGAATCCTCACCTCAGATCTAACAAATACACTATACCAAACACATCTTACGGGATATTTACCTATGAAGAGTAAGATGTACAGCAGGGATCGGCAACCTTTGGCACACGGCCCATCAGGGAAATCCCCTGGCGGGCCGGGATGGTTTGTCTACCTGCAGCATCCGCAGGTTCGGCTGATCGCAGCTCCCACTGGCTGCGGTTTGCTGTTCCAGGCCAACAGGAGCTGTGGGAAGCAGCGGCCAGCATGTCCTTTGGCCTGCGCCACTTCCCACAGCCCCCATTGGCCTGGAATGGCGAACCGCGGCCAGTGGGAGCTGCGATCGGCCGAACCTGTGGATGCTTCAGGTAAACAAACCGTCCCGGCCCTCCAGCAGATTTCCCTGACGGTTCGCGTGCCAAAGGTTGCCGATCCCTGAAGTACAGCATCTACAGACAGCTCGTAACATGCAAGATTCATAATCATTGTGAGATGTATGTATAGGAAATATTTAAGGAATAATGTATTTATATTGAAATAGTCATTAAGGGTAAGGAGTCTCGGGGATGATCCATTCAAGCAAGAGGAAGTTGTCACTCTCCCTAGTCATCCAACAAGGTAAAGCAAAGTTCTGTTGTCTACTCTTGCCCCACCCCAGAACAACCAATGGGAAACCATCAAAGATAATTGCAAATGGCAAAAACCATTTGAAGGTGAAAAGGAACATTTTAGCAAGCAGATCACTCTGGCTCTGAATAAAGACAAAAGACTATTTCAGTATAACAGAGTGTAGAGAAAGGGACTCTCAATCCATTCACTGAGGAAACTCCTTAAGAAGCAGGGGGCTTTCATGAATGTTTTGATTCTGGTTCTTGTGAAACCAATCAGCTCTGTAATGGACTGAACTTTGGGGCGGAGCCACTTTATTAGATAGGAGGGGTAACAATTGATATGTTTAGATTTTGTTTTGTGTTGTAACCAGTTGTTTCCAACACTCTCTTACACTTCTAGTTAAATATTTATTCTTTCTTAAATAAACCTAATTTTGTTTTATTATAAGTGCTCATAAGTGCTGTGTGGTTTACAGGAACAGTGGTTTAAGATAAAACTGGGTACACTGCTTCTTTGGGGGAAGAAGATCTGGGATTTCTGTGAGTAGCTAGTGTCAGGGGCTGGCTATCACAAAGGATATATTCAAAGGGACTTGGGGAGTGGGGTGCACCTATTGTTAACTTGTGTTTGTGTGGCTGAAAGGCTGTTGGTGTCAGGGAGGTGACATCCAGCTACCAAAAGAGATTCCCACTCGCTGAAGACGGGAGGATAACAAAGTGATCAACAGTACTGGGTGCCCTGACAACTGTCACACTAGTGCAGGGAGCACATCATCCTTCCCCTCCACTTTGCATGGCTTGAATCCTAGGGAGTACTATGAAGAAAGAGGTCTGTGTGCCCAGTAGAGCTCAAGTAGTGTATTTGTGCCTGATGCTTATTCAGCATTCACAAGAAGAGAAATTTGTTGTGATCCCCCCAGTTTGTGCAAGCACAAGGAGCAGGCACTTACTGGTCCTTTATTCTACTTTAGTGGTGATTCATGAGTCTAATACAAGAAGGGAAACAAATTCCCTTTAGATTCATGAATATATAACTATATTTCTCTTTGTCTTGATGATAAATGGTTGTCGTGATGACCTTAATTTCCTTTCATTTTACTTTGTTCTTCTACATTTCAGCCTCCTCTTTGCATTCAGGAAAGGGACTCCCGAGATCTAAGGTGCAGGACTTAAAGAACAGATTCCCATTACATGTACTAGAGCTGAGCAAATAATTCATAATGAATAATTCATTTGATGCATTTCACCTTTTGATAAAGAGGTGCCTATGATACATTGTCATCTCCAGTGATACACTTGTTTGGAGCATAATAACTAAAAGAAGAAAAACAGGGCCAAATGGCTTTTGTTCAGTAATCTCCTGTCAAACTGTAAAAGGGTGATTGCAGATTGTTTAGTAACTTTGACAATGTTACCTTTTGTCTGATGAAATCTTAAGGCATAATTAACTCTTTTGCTAATTTTTTTCATGCATACCTTGATAGCAGAGCCACTGTCCCAACAGCAGATATAAACAAGAGAACAATGTTGCAAAGATTGCTTCTAAATCCATAAATAGCACTGAAAAAGCATATTCATGGAGCATTGGATAGAAATGGGGGAAAGGCTCATATATGTATAAAAAGATTGAGATTTTTTTGGATATATATATATATCCAAAAAATTCTCAGTCCTCTTTTTCCAAACACATGTGTTACTCCCACTAAAATCAGTGGGATTTTTGCGTGTGTAAACACTTCAGGAGTGAAAACATGCTGAGGAGAGGTCCATCTATCCAATTACAATTCAAGCAGAACTTCATCTTGGACATTAGTAAATATCAGACATCTTTGGAGGTTTCCAGTTTCACAAAGCAACCCCAGTGAAAGTCCTTTAAAGCAACACAATCTTCAAAATAAAGTCCAAACAAGTGACACTTTGATCCATAAATCATCAGAGAAAATGAAACGTGGCAAGCCTAGTTTATCGTTCACCATGGACTCTGATCTGAAGAATCAGGTGGGTTAAACTGAGAGAGTTCCATTGCCTTTCAGGATGTGGCCTACTGAAATTTGCATTTCTGAATATGAACAAAGATTTTCAAAAACAATGTTAATAAAATATTAAGCAATTAAAATATTAAGCAATTATAAATAATTGAGAATAACCTCTTCATGTATTAAAAATATCCCAGCTTTTACATTCTAGGATTAACCAAATTGTATATAATTTCAAGCCAAATAAAAAACACCTAATTTTTAAAACTTGTAGTATAGTAAGTAACAAGTGCTCATCTTTGATGAGATAGTTTTGTGCCAGATTGTGACCCATCCTGTTCCTGAGTGCAAGGGAGTAGATAGAGAGTTCCTTATGCTCTTTATCCCTTGTGACACTGTGACATATCACTGTTTCCTGCATAAATGAGGATGCAGGCTCCACAGAGCTGCTGCTTCCTCTGCACCCCAGTTCTCATGCAGATGGATGAGGGGGGCTACAAAGTGATCAAAACCGTGACTCTGCCCTCCAGTGCAGTTGTGTTGCCATGTTGGGAAGCATATGCTGCAACAGGTCACAATTTACTCCCTCTCTGGAGCAACATCAGGGGAGCTCAACAACATGCTACCTTTTCCTATAGCTTTATCGCAATCTGAGAATCCAGCTGTTAAGCATAATTCTCACTTGTTCATTCAAAATAATGTGTTCCAACTTCAGATGTGCCATTTAGTATGGTAGCATAGAGGAAATAGCTCCCACTGCTGGTGAAGATGTAAATGAAGATGTTCTCCATCTTGTGATCCATAAATACTTATCCTGAACCTGTTCTCCTCTACTTCCCAGCAGTGATATTCTCTGGATATAATCAAGCATTATGCAGACATTAAGTCACATGAGAATTTAGTTCACAAGAGAATATGCATCTGAACAATTTACAAAGTCATAAAGCCCATTAAAGCTTGCATAAAGTAGTCCCACTGAGAACACAGCTTGTATTTGGGGTTTTCTACTAAAAAACAATCCATTTAACAGTGGGTAGCTGAGAGAACTATTGATGTGTCTCAGGTGAATTACATAAGTCTTAAATATACATTTGTTTCCAAAATCTAGTGTCTTCAAGTCCATTTTAACTACATTTTTTCTTTAAATGGTGAAATATGACAAGAGAAAGTGAGGCAGTATTTTAATCCATGAGGTAAGAAAGAATTATATTAAGACAACATATGTCAAAATAAATATTAGTGTCTTTTTTCAAAAGCTTAAAGGGCCACATCATACCCAAGTCCCCATGAGAAAACACCATTCTGGGTCTTCCCCCAGAGGACTTTTTTGTGACTTCTGATCTTCCCTTCTTTTCAATGCTATCTATGGCATTGAAGGAAGTGGATATGGGAAGAAGAGTACCTTCTGAAACATCGCATACTGGGGGACAGCATCTTCCTAGCTACAGTCACGTGGGGAACCAGATCTAAGTGCAGTTCCAAAACTGGGCTGCCAGTCAGGAACAGGTGCTGAGGAACTCTCCCTCCTGTGGGCACTGGGAGCAGTGGGACATCAGAGCCACTCACAATCTTTTCAATTCCTGTATCACGATCAGCTTACTATTGAGGGAGATTCACAATGATCCCACCCCCAGCTTCTTCCAGCCCAAGTTTATTCCAGGGGGGATTAATTACATCCACAGGGCAGCAGTAGGCCCTGAAAGACCTGTAGAGTGAAAAGAGAGGAATCTAAATCTGAAAAGAAATGGGAAATTGTTTTTGTTAGTGCTTTCTTCTCCCTGGGCCTCTGTGAATTCTGACTATGGAATAGCTGAGGAGCTGCCCTTTTCCCTCTACTTCTATGATGGCCTCAGGATCAATCAGTTTGGAATACAAATTGCAACCTGTAGTTCAGTTGTCATAATAGAGTTAACTGGGTTACCCAGAATATTAAGGGATGGAGTTATCCTCCCTTACTTCCTTTTTTAGTTTGGTCCATGTGTCTCACCTCCCTGTCCTACATTGTGATGCAGCAATTCTCAGTCTGGAATCTTGTGGGTAGACTTGTGTTCGTTGCAGTCAACAGTCTCTGCAAAACTACCTACATGTGCAGGACAAAAACAAAGGCCCTGTTTGCTCTATATATTTGGCCCAACTTTAAATGGGAAAATCTTAATATTAACTACTAGTAAAGTGGAAATTATCAGTTCCATAACTGTACTCATATCTTCACATCAAATCTGCACAACTGGCAAACTTTTTTCTAAATATAATACCTGCAAATTCAACATAGGTTATGATCTCATTTTTATTATGGAAGTGTCTAAAATCCTGAAACAAAATCAGGGACCCATTGTGCTAGTCCCTGTACATAAACATAATAATATACATTCTGACAACAGTGAAAAAAGGTAGGATGGGAAACACACGTGCACACAGGTGAAGTGAGGTGCCTAAAATCACACAAATTGGTAAGGCCAGGAATTGAACCCTGGTCTCTTAACACCTAGTTCAGTGCCTCTCCACTAGACTCACTGCTTCTCAATCTGATAATCTGATTCATTTTTTCCATTTTTGTGCATCATCAGCAATAGAGGTTCTGCAGGTCAAATTAGTCCCTCAGTGACACCTGTGCAACCTTGTTTTCTTCAGGTTATTCCCTCAGTGACACCTGTGTAAATCCATTTTGGACTAATGAGTTGCATAGGTGTCACTGTGAGCATAATCTAAAGAGAAGGGGCTGTACAATGTATAGATTACATTGTGATTTGACCTCCGGAACCTACTGATGATCACTACCTGCGATGGAAAGAACCCAGGATAAGTTTTTTGGGACTGGCAGTAAGAAAACATATCTTATAAAGAAACAAAATTTACTTGTAAAGAGACAAAATTTGATACAAAAGTCAGTGAAATATTGACTATGGAATCACCATATATTTTTAGGGTTGAACCTTCTATAAATGGTAAACACTAAAATTAATTCAGGAACAAACACAGGGGCTTAATTTAGAAAGGATTCTGACAGGCATCTTAAACCTAACTATAAATTCCAAGGCCAGAAGGAACCATTATTATCATCATGAGAGGACAGATTTTCAAATGTGTTCAGCATTTCATATCTCTTATTGTTCCCAATGGGAACAAAGTCCCAGAAAGAAAGCCAGGGATTGTGGCAGAAGACTGAAAAAGAAGCTAATTGCTTCATTATAGGGTGGCATTATAGCTGAGTTTCTTTTTGTTTAATAACAGTGTTCATTAGATTGGCAGGCAAATTAAAATCAGAAATAACATTTTTGTTAATTTTGTTGAATTCCACTACATCCTTTCCAAAACCCTAATTTTTGAATTGTCTGGACATTTTAAAGTTTAGGGAGAAGAAGATGTCCACCACCAAATAAATAAATTAATAAATAAACAAATAAATAAATAAAAAAAGAATTCAAAGGAATAGGAATAATAAGTGTATTGTTTATTGGTTATTGTGATTATTGTGTCACAGGAGGCAATGATGTAGAAAATCCATTCGATCACCATTCCATTTCCCAGATCATTCAGGCCTAAGTGTCAAGTTTGACTAGTGCTGTACATAAACTGACTACTGCTCTCCATTTCACATCTGACTTATTGAGCTTTCTCTTAGTTTCATTGAGTACCCCTGAATTTCAGAATTAAGCACACCGATCACTTCAGAGTACATCTCAGTTGAAAGTCCTAACTCTCAAATAGTTTTGAGTTAAACACAAAACGTCCCCTTACTATCTGTCAGATGTGGAGAAGAGAGGAGTTCACATGAATCTTGGCTCAAGACATTCCCTCACACCTGTAATGAGTTTCAGGTTTTGTTATAAAAGTTTCACCCAGCCCTAGTTAATCTGGGATAAAAAAAAATAATCAAAGTTAAGCACTTAGATGAGGTTCTAGTGAAATCAATGGTAGGATCAAGTCCTGAAACTGACACCCTGTGAATGTCAAATCCCATTTGAAAAGGATCAACCTGAACTCCAAGAATGCTCAAGAGGCATTCTGACTATACACTTATTAAATAATTATAATTATAATTATAAAAAATGCATTATTAATACATTCTTAACTGGTACCATTTCAAGTTAAATCCTGATAAATTGTTTCTAGTTACTACTGCTGTCAATTTTAGAGAATTGTGTTTTGCGGATACTACAGCAGCATCAACAACCACAATTTGTATTGTTATGGCGGGTGGCACTATTACACATAGTCTTTTAAGTTCTTTTTCATGGCATGGATAAACAAATTTTCAGTCTTAGGAAGACTTTTTCTGTGGTGGTGGTTTGTTATGCAAGATTCTGTGTAGAGGGAGATGTGCAAGCAGCAAGAGAGTTTTTCTACCTTAGTCTCTTGTTAAAATGATCTCTTGAGATAGACTTGCTCACTGGGAACTGGACATTTGTGTGTGGCCTGAGATTTCTGAAAGAAGGGATTACCCTATATGCTGTTTATGACCACCTCTGTTCCAAGACTGGTGTATGTGCGTAGATAAACAAGTTACATTTAGAATATACGCCTACTTTGTGTCACTGTTTTCTCATCTACTGAGAAGCTGACCTCCAAGGCCCTGAATATCTGCTACCATTTGGTAGAAGGTCTGCAGTGGTGTCAGAACAGAATGCTGGCATCAGGAGAAGGAAAATATTTTCAATGAAAACAAAAGACAGAGGGGCAGATTAGGCTCTGATCTGGACCTTTCCCAGATAGTGTAATAATTGATTTTGTTCCTCTGCTACTTTGACTTCTTTCCTGTAATTATGACTAATTGTGTGTTCTGGGATCCTAGAACCATGTCTAACTCTGCTGACTTGTGTGTAGGGAGACGCTGATGCTGTCTTTTTCAGTTTCCTAAGCTCTCTCCATCCCTTGAGCAATTTGAGTGCCATTTTCAGTGCTTTTGGTTATCATTTAAGTCCCAAGTAGGGGAGAGAAGCAATGGGGAGGAGACATGGATTTTAACTGAATCCTCTGTTGGTGCACACATGCAGAGAACAGAGCAATTGAGTTAGAAGGGCCCAGAAACATCCAGAAGTAGGGTGTGACAGTTACTACACATGGTCAGTAGCTGTTTCTGAAGCTGTACACCTGATTCCCATTGAGGGGAAATCAGTTTTGCAGATTCCATATATTCCCTTTCTGAAAGCTGAGCAAATCACAGCTGAAGGAGGGGAAAGGTTGTACATATAAGAGTTGGAGACAGCCCTGTGTACTGAGCATCTGATCAGCATAGGACCAAGTGGTATGCCTGCTGTGAAGGCTGAGACCCAATATCTGTATCACTTTGGTATACAGGCTACAGATTCCCAAATCTCATTGGAAAACTGAGGAGACAGAGAAGTATTGGATCAGTGACCTGAAACTGCTGCTGGTTATGAGGCTTCTCAGTAGTTGCTTGCTGAGAAGATTTTGGAGGGGTCTGAGAAGCTGTCAATCTCCGCAATGTCCAACAAGTCCAGGTCATGCACTCTCTCTCACATACACATGCATATTTTGAGGCCCCACTATGGAGACTGAGAAACCATCCCTGTGAGATGAGAGGGGAATGTGTTGGTATGTATGTACCAAAGGATAAAAGTTTGTTTTGTCAAACCCTCACACTGAATCATAGGGAAGCAGCAAAGCTGGGAAATCTGTATAAAGAATACAAAAAAGTGTATTGCCTAATAGTTTAAGAAAGTTATTCAAAAGTATTCCTAATGCTGTTTGCAAATGTTAAATTTGTATTAAATGTATTATACACAAAGAAACTGTATGGTACTTTATCTCTGAGGTTGACTGGCAGCTTTTATTACCACTTATATTCAAGGTTTTGCATACCATAGTTCTGACCTCTTAAATCTGTGCAATACCTTCTTCTTCTTTCTTTTTATTTTTCTTCTGGAAAATCTTGGAAAGATAGATCTCTGGCTTGCACTTTAGCCAACTGGTAAACTGAGCTGCAGGAAGAAGGGGAGTGAAATAGTTATATACAAAATTACCTCGGCACCTCCCCACCCTTTTACAAGGGAAGCACAGGTGCCAAGATTTGATCCAGCCCTTCACAGGGGTGCAATACTGAAATGGAAATGGCTCTTTGGGCACCCATGCAGTGCTAGGTCCTATCTAGTCTACTGTGTGTGTATCATAATATCTTAATAAAAGCAATGCTGAATATATTCATATCTCCTGTTAAATCAGGGGTTGGCAACCTTTCAGAAATGGTGTGCTGAGTCTTCATTTATTCACTTTAATTTAAGGTTTTGCGTGCCAGTAAAACATTTCAACATTTTTAGAAGGTCCCTTTCTATAAGTCTATAATATACAATTAAACTATTGTTGTATGTAAAGTAAATAAGGTTTCTAAAATGTTTAAGAAGCTTCATTTAAAATTAAATTAAAATGCAGAGCCCCCCAGACCAGTGGCCAAGACCTGGGCAGTGTGAGTGTCACTGCAAATCAGCTCGCGTACCACCTTCGGCATGTGTGCCATAGGTTGCCTACTCCTGTGTTAAATATTTGGGAACTTGTGGGGGACCATGAGCTGGAACTGTAAGAAAGCAGATACTTGTAGCAATTAATATTTTCTTTTTTTGGATGGATGTAAATTACAGTGATTTAAGTGGTAGTCTCTTCTATTTAAAGTGTCACTTTCCATGCTTCATCAAGCCTATGTGAATCAGAGAGGATCAAAAACTCAAATTTTCTGGCTTTTTGAAAAAAACCCACTTCAAATCCAAACTGTACTTAATATAGCTGCGAACCAGCAAGAATTGCCTTCAAACAAAAACATATTTTTGGCTGACTTAGTGCTCCCATTTATTTCATTATAATGAAATTACAAACATATGATTTAAAAATACCCAAACAAATCGATTTCTTTTAGTATTTGCCACTGAGAATTATTATTCCTCACCTTCATTGTAATAACAAATACTGAGAGTGGAATATTCACAAACAACCCAGAGGCCGAAATTGGTTTGCTTAAATTATTTGAATATTTATCAATGAATACATTTGCAAAAATCAAATTCTCTGTGCAAACAATTCACAAACAGGAATAAAGGAGCTACCTTCCACAGATTTTATTCACAAAAAATATTTAATCTTTCTATAGTGATGATCTTCTGATTAGTAAATCATTCTGGAGTAATTCAATAGAGTTTCTTTCTTTTTGTTCTTCATCCTCCAGGCTTGCATGTAATTTTGACCAATGGGAGCAGAGAATAAAGTTTTGGTTATTTTATAACAAATAACCCATGATGTACAGCAGTCTGGTTTTAGTTTTAATGGCATGATATAATTGTAGGAAATGTGTTTGTTTTTTTCTAAAATAAACAGACATATTCTGATTCTAATTAATTATTGAGAATTTTAATTTCTCAGTTTTGTGCTAGACTTTTCAAACAGCTGGACTTATTTATATTACAGAGCTGTTTGATTTCTGAAAGTGCTGATTTGTTATTATTTGACTGTTCCAGTTCCTATTGGTCTGATTTTTTTAGCAATTCCAGAAATATTGTTGTGTGGTGTAGCGAAAAGCTTCTTGCTTTGAGACTATGAAATTAAAAATAGAAAGCATCTAGATGAACCATCTTATTACATAGCTTTTTTTCTATGAAACAAAACTGTAGTGTTAGTAAATTGTTTCATAGTTGTTGGAAACTGTTTTTAACCATTTTGAGATTATGTGAAGTACAGGCATTGAATCACTCTTAATAAATCATTCCCAGAAAGGACAGGGCAGGATCAGTGGACAGAATTTTGTGCTATAAGAATAGGCCACAGTCCAAGTTTCACCTCCCTAGAGCAAGCAACCATTTCCTCCCCTGCAGCCCATAGTACAGAAATACGTTAAAGTATGATTCTTCTTTGAAAAGTATCTATATAAAAATGTTCCCTTCTTACTCAGCCTTGTGCATTCAGAATAATATCTACTGCCTTTAGTGACTAACATCAGCTTTTACTGCTGTTAATCCCGTTAGCCCTTCAGAGCCAACTAAGACCCATTTTAGAGTGAAGAGGCTGGTTTTTATTCCTTTTTATGCATCAACGGAATTGTTTACTTTTTTTTTATGAAAGTTGAAATTTTTCACAAAAAAAACCCCCAAACCACAAACAGATTTGTCAAAAAAATTGTGTTAGTCAAAAATTTAGGTTTCCCTTGAAAAGAAGTTTTGATGCACAAAATTTTGACCAGGCCTAGAAATAGCTCCTTTTTTTACTTGTAAACCAATTGTGTTTGGTGTGGAAATCGTTGAGAGAGAACACACATGAAACCTCACAATCCCACATATACAAAATCCCTTTTAAAGGCAGAGCCACACTTTAAATACTGCTCCTTATCGTTGTGGGTTGTGTTAGGTACAACTGTGTGAAAACTGGTGGAACTCAGAAATTGACATTTTTCTTTCTGGTCTTGGGGACTTATTTAATCCATTTATATTGTTCTGCCAGAGAGTTTTATTGCCCTGATAAGTAACAGAATCCATGACCTTAAACTGTGTCTGTCACCAAATTGTTTTTATGCTATTGAATGTTAATTATGTAAAACCTGTTCAGTAAAGATAAAGTTAATATTTGCCCTTCAGCTTGTTTCCTCTCCCATCAAGTTCTGACCCATGTCCAGGTTGCTGTCACTATCACAGGTAAGTAAGATTGGGTGCAGAGGGGGCAGAATCAAAATGGTAATCAAAAGGATAGGACTTCATGATGTGAGATCTCGTGAACAAACACTTCCTCCTCCTCGCCCCCTCTTCCCCCACTGTTATAAATCATAGGAAAGCTTTTTCTGACCAGTGTATTAAATTGCTTTCTGTCACTGGTATTTCATGACAGGTGGTGTGAATAGAAGCAGTTTATTATGCACAACACAATGTTTTGTGGCAGACCAATGGATGTATTCCACTTTAACCTGAGCTGAACCTGATTCCTTGTACAGAAAACGGACGAGTTTATGGGAGATTATTTAAGGTTAGAAGGGAAAGCTGACAGGTGCTGAGGACCACTCTGGTTGGACAAAGATGTCAATAATACAAAATGATTGCTGTCGTCAGTAAAGAATAGGGCAATATACAGCTACACTGGAAAAGGGATTGGTCGAGATCAAAGGTATGTTCTGGAAAAGCAAAAGCGGTACAAAAATAGATATATGACTAAACCCCAAATCTCTTTATATCATTATATATTGGGGTGAAAGTCAAAGGCAAAAATAGATGAACTAGAATTATAGCAATAGAAGAGAAACTTGACGTAATAGGGATTCTTGAAGTATGGTTGCATACCAAAAATCACCATGATACTATAATACCTGGCTATAGACAGACTTAGGTCATCTAGGTATGGGAGTAGTAGTATCCCTGGAAGATTCCACAGAACAAAAGACTAATGTATCAAATTAGAAAATTAGAGAGCAGTAAGTCACTAGGAATTAAAGGTATTCATCCAAGATTGAATGTACCCATTGAGATGCTGACAAAAACTATGCAATCTCTCATTAAATTCAGCTATGTTGGAGAAGTGATGGGGAGCAAATATTGCAGAAACTGTTTATACTAAAAACAGTTTACTTAACCAGTAATTTCTTATAATCCTTTTGCTACTATTTCTCAAACTGTTATTTAAATACGCACTTTCCACTTCATAGCCAAGCTTTTTCACCTGTTTTCTAGCAGTGAAGTCCTAAATCCTATGTTTGTGATATTATAGTCAATTGCCCTGAAAATTATTGTGATATCTCAAATTAACCCATAAATCTTTGCTGCAAATAAATTAATGTGGAGGAACAAGCCCAGTGCTTAAATGCAAATCTGGCAATAGAAAGGAAAATAGATTTAAAACATAACTGAAGACTTTTACATTTGAAAACTTCCTAAGCACAAAATAATTTCTTTCTATTTCTTTGTGTGGGATTGCAGCTATTCTCTGTACATTCAGCTTTCTGTTGTTTTGCTAGTTGTTTAAAGCTGAACATGTGCACCACAGAATGAATAACTTGATAACTGTCAGTTGTAATATATCACTAGAATTTAAGAGCTAATAAAGCAAAATACCATTCTTGCTTGTCTCATGAGGACTTGTGTTTTCTTAGTGTGTTTATAATCATAATATTGGTATAGTACTGCTGTTTTTTTACATAGGTCTCTTATTATAGTAACCTTTATTGACAATGGTTATAAAAGCACTCCTACCATGATCCATCTTGTTTAGACTGACATTCTCATTCATTAACTTACTGTACCTATAAATTATTACAAAGACACATTGCTATATTAAAAAGGTCACCAAGAATATGTAGCATTGAATTTTCCTCATGGTTTCTGTTTCTTGACCCATACATGCACTGCCTTTTCATGTCTAACATGGAGGCTAAGGTTTATTTGACATATTTTGTGTACACATTACAGGCTCAATTCTGCTGTTGGGTGCAAAGGTGTAATTGACAGCTGAAATTGGCCTTGTAAATTTAAGCCCCATAAGCAGACCAAACTAAGCATTCCCGTTATAGTTTGGGTGGATTCTGTGTTTAATATGGTTGGCATTCTAATTGGACTGACTTTATGAAAGGGAAACTTTGTGGTACGCAAGTTCATCATCCCTTTTTCCTCTTAGTTTTGTTTCTATGCCACATTGATCAACCATTCAAATAATAAACCACAGCCAATATATTTCCTGTATCTTGGTGAACAAGAATTATAACATCAATCTATCTGTGTACCTTTCCCCATTGTTTCTATAACTGTCAGACTGAAGCACATTTAATCAGTGGATTTTCACTCTATCACCATAGTAATGATTGAAAGTGAAGGACACTGTCACGGTGCCTGCAGTGGCTCACAGCTAAGAGTGCCAAACTCAGGTCAGACTGTCGGAAATGAGGGCATACACCCCATTCTGGTGGTATTATCATTATCATTAGATTTCACCAAACCAGTAACAAAAGTGTACTCCTGGATCACTATATTAGTTTTACCATGGAGTCACAGACAGTCCCCTTAAGCTCTCTAGGGTCTCTCTATCACTTTGTGATGAAAGGATATTAGAATCTAAAATCGCATACATTAAGTTCTTCCAACCCCCAAAGGATCGGTCACTCACCCCAGGTCACTGAATACTTCTGTATCTCGCACTAAAGACATGCTGTGGCCAATTTATTTATTAAACTCAAGATGTATTAGTTGAAAAGAAAAGAAAAGAAAAGAAAAGAAAAGAAAAGAAAAGAAAAGAAAAGAAAAGAGTTATTAAAAGGTTAAAGCAAATAAAATATATAACAGATGAGTTAGTTTGTAAGTACAAAATGATAGAAGAGATATAGTAATCTGCCAGTCTCTTAAAGTCTTTTCAAAGTTCCTCAGGGCTTCCCAAAATGGCTTTTGGGGTCCTTTGTCCAATCACTTAAAGTTTCCCTTTAAAGTACAAGCAATCCAGAGATACAGGATTGTTCCCAGGGTACATCTTTATAATTGAAAACAGTTTGGCAAACATTCCTAGCACAAGGGGGCTGCAGACTCTCCATTGTTGAACACACAACAACCCACTCTTTGAAGTTAATATTCTACTTTCTATGCGTACACAAGTAATCCGGTTACAGTGCTATACGTAATGTAATTGCCGGACAATCTGGATGGCTAAGTGGGAACAATACAAGTATCCTTCATTAGTTTTCCACATCAAGTAAACTCACATTTAAGCACTAATGTTTTTTAATGTTAATTAAGTAGAGTCGCATACATAATGTAAAGGTAATTACAGAGTTATAGGACATGACAATGGCTATAGCAACAACAGGTTAATTTAGGCTTTGTCTTCACTACCCGCCGATCCGGCGGGTAGCAATCGGTCTATCGGGGATCGACTTACCACGTCTAGTGAAGACGCGGTAAAATCGATCCCTGATCGCTCTGCCGTCGACTCCGGAAATCCACCTCTGCAAGAGGCGGCAGCGGAGTCGGTGGCAGCGCGGCAGCGGTCGACTTTCCCGCGTCCTCACCGCCAGGTAAGCCGACCTAAAATACGCAACTTCAGCTACGGTATTCACGTAGCTGAAGTTGCGTATCTTAGGTCAGACCCCCGCTGCAGTGTAGACCTAGCCTAAGTTACACTAGTATACATCAAACAGGATGTAGCTAGATGAAGGCAAATACAATCAACATATATTAACTTAACATTTCCTTTTAATCTATTCTAACAGTTGAATTGTCTAGCTACACAATAGTACCTTTTAACATTTCTTTGAAGTTCACCCACCAATGAATTAGCCAAGGGCTGTGATCTTAGCTGATCTGTCAGCGTCATAGACACATTGACCAACCTTGGACAAAGCAGTTGGTGTGCAAGACCTGTGATACCCAATTTAATGAGAAGATTGCTGGGGAGGACCCATGGCACAATACTAGGCTGGGTTTCATCTTTAAAACAAAATAGGTAAAATAGGTACTTGAGGAACAAAGTGCTGAGACCGCCACCCCCAGACCCCTCTGCTGAGCCCCAACCACTTTCACCTGGAAGCCCCTGCTGAGTCCCATTGCCCTTGCAACTGGAACCCCCCTCCCATCCTCCAATGAGCCTTTGTGCATCCAGATCCCACCACACCTAGACCCCCCCACTGAGCTGCCTGCACCCAGATTGTCCCACATAGAATCCCCCACCCAAAACTTGGATCCCATACACTGAGCCTCCACACTTGGATCCTGCCTGGTTGAGCCTCCCTGCTCTGTACCTGGTGTGCCTGGAGCAGAGGGGCAGGGCCCCAGGATGTTTCTGGGGCAGGCCCAGGCTTTGTGCTGTGTCAGGGTCGGGTGCAGCCTCATCACTGAGTCCCTGTCCTGGGGGTGGGGCGGCTGCAGGGTGATCTCCCACCTTCATGCAGCCGGTGGCCTGTGTTCCCCTCTGCCATGCTGGAGCCTCTGCATTTATTTATTGACAAATAAAACTTGCAGAATTTTAAAATATTGTGTGCAGAATTTTTAATGTTTTGGCGCAGAATGCCCTCAGGAGTATTAACTAGTGCACGTACATTGAGTTCTTTAAAAAGTTTGTTTGCTGTGGGTTTACTCCCTAATAGACTAGTGCCCTGCAATATCTGAAGAAATTAAGTTTAAAAGGGGTGGGTGAAGGATTGTAATAGGTTTTTATTGTTTGAAGTGATAATCACTGTACAGGGAAAGGAATAATAAGGCTCTGACTAAAATTGTGGCTTCCCAGTCTTTCCCATAACTTACCTATTCAGGAATGCTCAGCAAGAGAATGGAGAGGAATTTCTCAGCTGCTAGGAAAGTAACTGAGGTAAGAGAGGTGGAGAAAAGCAGGACACTGAAGCAGATTTAAGTGAGCTGCACTCTGATTTTCTGGCTACGTGTTAACAAAGCACTTCTAGGGCTTTAAAAGCCACACATGGACAGCCTGAAGGAGAAGGCTGGGGGACACAGCTGGAGTGAGAAGCAGAGCAGAGCTCTGTCTTTCTTAGGTATGGGTGCAAGGCCTCTGTCACCAGGGTATGCGAGTGCCTCATATTCTTCACTGTGTGCATCCTTGCAATATCTCTGTGAGGTAAGGAAGTACTATCTTTCCCATTTTGCAGATGGGGAATTGAGGCACAGAGCAATGAAGTGATTTGCCCAACAACTTGCAGGAAGTCTGTAGCAATAATGGGAATTGAACATAGGTCTCCCAAGTCCCAAACTAGTGCTCTAACAACTTGTACTGTCCTTCCTCTCTCTGGTAGCTAGAACTACCTGGATTTTACCTTTGAGAAGGTATGGACTAGATACAAAGAAAAGGTAATTAGGAGCCCAAGGAAGTCTGTGTGACTTACATTTGCATATGATTTTTTTTAATTTGACCTTTGAGTCCAAAGTACAGGTATTTTCTACTTATTGTGCAGACAAGTTGCATTTTATTCAGGCTGAGGTAGAAAGCAGACCTTTTATTCTAGACATATGACTAACACAGGCACAATTGTTTGTTTTTTTATCTTACCTAGGCTCCAGCTGGTTCCTTCTGTCACTCCTGAAATCCCCTGCTTTATGGAAAAAAACAGCCAAGTTACAGCAATATCTGTGGCAATGAGTACGTAGGAAACAGATGTCAGGTGAAAACTCTTCACTGTGCTCACAGTTTTCTAGCTGTGAAATTCATAGAGGGGGAAAAAAAAAACATATGCACCTTCTGACTACAATTTACCAGTCCACAGTAGCAAACCCTGTCCAAGGTCAAAAGGTCCAGATCTAGGGGCCACAGTTTGTTCTTGGCTTCAGTTCTCTATGGGAGGCAAAGAGCAGACGCTGCAGCCTTGTGGTGCCACATCTTAATGCTAGTATGGCATAAGTAGAGATAATGTTTAAATCAAATGGTTACATCCAGAACCACAACACCTTTGTCACATTCAAAGCTACAGCAGCATCTGGTTCTTTGAATTCTTAAATTTCCAGAGCAAGAGAGATCAATGTTGCATTTACTATTTGAAAGTGAACATTTTCTTACAGATGAAAGAACATTTGTTGTTTGAAATTTTTTTGCGAAACACTTCCCACAGGTAAAAGAAATGATATAGCCCAGAGAAGATATAGAGAGTGGGGCCGAAATCAAGGGCAAAATTCCAATTGCCTTCACCGGTGCAGGATTGGGCTCAGGTGACTAAAAAGCAAGCTATGAAGGGGGATCAAGATATTATCCACAGTGCCCATCACAACCTTGTCATGCCACAGCGAAGGGCTTTACGAAACATCATATCTTTCAAATATGGTGGGGGGGGGGACGGGACCTTTGTTAATGTTAATTTCAGCTTCTGTGTGAGTTTAAAAAAAAAAAAGAGCCTGAGAGGCTGCATAGTCCAGTAGATAGGGCATTGGACTGGTGGTCAGGAGACCTGTGTTACCAAGGTTGTCACTGATTTGCCCATGTGGCCCTGAGGGAGTCACTTAACCTCTCTGTCTCAGTTTTCCTGTCTGTAACGTGAAGGAATTTATGTTGTAAAACTTTTGTGAGATCCTTGCATGAAAAATGCTATATAAATGCTAAGAATTAATAATCTTTCAGGCACCACTGACTTGGTCAGTCTTGCCCATGTCCAGTGGGACTTTACAGTGAATAGCTTTGCAGGATTGGGTTCTTATACTGCAGCATTAGAATGATACTTGGGTACGTATGGACCACTCCACTTTTACAAATTATAAATCTGCAAGGGCTTGTGTCATTAAGTGGAATCGTTTGGAAGATGTTATTAATATGTAGAACACTATAAACACATTTTAAATTAATATTTAATTTCTATTATAGCCAGCTTTTATGTCATCTGTGTCTAGGGGTGACCATATTTCCCGAAGGGAAAATGAGACACTACGTGGAACTTGTCCTCCCCCACCCCACCCCACCCCACCCCAGCATAGGGCTGGCCTGGACCACCCTAGGAGGCTGGGGTTGCTGATCACTGGAACCTTGCCTGCCCCCCACAAGAGGCTGTCAGAGGCTCTGCCCGCCCACTGCATGAGTCCTGCCTCCCCCCCGTGTGGAGCTGGCATTGCTGCTCGCCCCCTGGCATGTTCCTCCACACCCTACTTTTTTGGCAAAAGTGGGCATTTGTCCCATTTGCTCTTGCCAACTGATCAAGTTGGCAAGAGCAAACGGGACAAATGCCCGCTTTTGTCAAAAAAGTCAAGATGGATGGGACAGGGCTTAAAAAAAGGAACTGTCCCAGCCAAAATGGGACATGTGGTCACCCTACCTGCTTCTTTTTAACCAGATTTATCTTTATTTTTTTCTTATCTGCTGTATTTTTCTGTATGCTTATATATTGTGCCAGAATCATAACTATCAATTTAAATGGAAAAAAATACTGAAACCACCCAACTGGCTATTATTTTCAACTGTTAGTTTTTAGTTACTTTTTACCTTAATTTTACTTAACTAGTAAATTGCAGCTGCCATCTAGTTTGCTAAGTTTATTTAAAGGTGAACAACTATATATTGATGATGATAATTTCACTATATACGCTACATTTTGCCAAATAGATCTAACATTCTTTTCCTGTTTAATTATTGTTCTGGTAGGGAAAAGGGGCCTCAACGGAGACCAGAGTCCCATTGAACTAGGTATTATACATACACAGTGAGAGAGAATCTATGACCTGGAGTGGTTGCAATCTAAATAGACCAGGGGGTGGGCAAACTACGGCCCATCAGGGCTTTGGATCCAGCCTGTAGGATTGCCATCCCCGTGGCGCTGTGGGCCCAGCGCCACTCCCAGAAGTGGCCGGCACCACGTCCCTGCAGCCCCTGCAGGAGGGGGGGATGCAGAGGGCTCCACGCGCTGCCCTTGCCTGCAGGCATCGCCCCCCACAGGTACCATTGGCCAGGAACAGGGAACTGTGGCCAATCGGCGCTTCAGGGGAGGTACCCGCAGGCGAGGGCATCGTACAGAGCCCTCTCCCCCGCCCCCTGCCCCCAGGGACCATAGGGACGTGGTGCTGGCCACTTCCGGGAGCGGCGCGGGGACAGGGCAGCCAGGGAGCCTGCCTTAGTCCCGTTGCACGCCGCTGCCACCCTAGAGCCGCTCAAGGTAAGCGGCGCTGGGCCAGATCCCACACCCCAAACTCCTCCCGCACCCCAACCCCCTGCCCTGAGCCCCCTGCCACACCCCACACCCCTCCTGCACCCTACACCCCAACCCCCTGCCCTGAGCCACCTCCTGCACTCTGCACCCCCTCCTTCACCCCAACCCCCTGGCCTGAGCCCCCTGCTGCACCCCCTCCGGCACCCCAACCCCTTGCCCTGAGCCCCTTCCTGCACATGCACCCCCTCCCACACCCCAACCCCCTACCCCAGTCCTACATTCATGGACCTGCATGCAATTTCCCCACCCAGATGTGGCCCTCGGGCCAAAAGGTTTGCCCACCCCTGAAATAGACAATAGTATAACATTGTTTACCTGCATTATAATCTATGAGCATATAACTATAATGTGCTCATACTATCTGGACAATTTCACTTTTTTTTATTTCTCTGAAGTCTATGGGAATTCCATCTATGGAAGGCTTGAGGTTCCTGAATTTTTTTTTTTTAATTTTGATTAATAGACTTTAAGGTCAGAAATGACCATCAGCTGGGGTCATAGTGGACCACAAGCTAAATATGAGTTAAGCGCGTAACACTGTTGCAAAGAAAGCGAACATCATTCTTGGATGCATTAGCAAGAGTGTTGTAAACAAGACACGAGAAGTAATTCTTCCACTCTACTCCATGCTGATTAGGCCTCAACTGGAGTATTGTGTCTAGTTCTGGGCACCACATTTCAGGAAAGATGTGGACAAATTGGAGAAAGTCCAGAGAAGAGCAACAAAAATGATTAAAGGTCTAGAAAACATGACCTATGAGGGAAGATTGAAAAAATTGGGTTTGTTCAGTCTGGAAAAGAGAAGACTGAGAGGGGACATGATAACAGTTTTCAAGTACATAAAAGGTTGTTACAAGGAGGAGGGAGAAAAAATGTTCTTCTTAACATCTGAGGATACGACAAGAAGCAATGGGCTTAAATTACAGCAAGGGATGTTTAGGTTGGACATTAGGAAAAACTTCCTAACTGTCAGGATGGTTAAGCACTGGAATAAATTGCCTAGGGAGGTTGTGGAATCTCCATCATTTGAGTTTTTTAAGAGCAGGTTAGACAAATAACTGTCAGGAATGGTCTCGGTAATACTTAGCGCTGCCATGAATGCAGGGGTCTGGACTAGATGACCTCTCAAGGTCCTTTCCATGTTCATTTAGTCTGACCTCCTGCACATTGCAGGCCACAGAACCTCACCCACCCACTCCTGTAATAGACCCATAACCTCTATCTGAGTCATTAAAAATCCTTGCTAATGGCCTTGCAATTTCATGTGCTAGTTTCTTTAATGTTCTTGGATGGAGATTATCCAGCCCCCCCAGTTAGGTCCCATTAAGATGTTTCAGTTTAACTTCCACCTCAGACATGGTAATTTCTACTTCCATATCCTCATCTCCATTAGCCACCCTGCCAGTACCCCTAAGATCCTTATTACCCTTATTAAAAACAGAGGCAAAGTATTTTTTTAGGTGTTGGGCCATTCCTAGATTGTCTTTAATCTGCACTGCTTGCTCAGGCCTGGTCTACACTACGAGTTTAGGTCGACTTTAGCAGCGTTAAATCGAATTAAGCCTGGACACGTTCACACGACGAAGCCCTTTCTTTCGACTTAAAGGGCACTTTAAACCGGTTTCTTTACTCCACCTCCGATGAGGGGATTAGCGATAAAATCGGCCTTAGCGGGTCGGAATTCGGGTAGTGTGGACGGAATTTGACGTTATTGGCCTCCGGGAGCTATCCCACAGTGCTTCATTGTGACCGCTCTGGACAGCACTCTCAACTCAGATGCACTGAGCAGGTAGACAGGAAAAGCCCCGCGAACGTTTGAATTTCATTTCCTGTTTGCTCAGCGTGGAGAGCACAGGTGACCACGCAGAGCTCATCAGCACAGGTAACCGTGATGGAGTCCCAGGATCGCAAAAGAGCTCCAGCATGGACAGAACGGGAGGTACGGGATCTGCTTGCCATATGGGGAGATGAATCAGTGCTAGCTGAACTCCGTAGCAGTAAACGGAATGGCAAAATATTAGAAAAGGTCTCCAAGGCCATGAAGGACAGAGGCCATAACAGGGACGCACAGCAGTGCCGCGTGAAAATTAAGGAGCTACGGCAAGCCTACCACAAAGCCAGAGAAGCAAATGGAAGGTCCGGGGCAGAGCCGCAAACATGCCGCTTCTACGTGGAGCTGCATGCCATTCTAGGGGGTGCAGCCACCACTACCCCAACCATGTGCTATGACTCCCTCACTGGAGAAACACACAGGGAAGCGGGTTCGGGGTACGAGGAAGATGAGGATGAAGATAATGTAGATAGCTCACAGCAGCAAGGAAGCGGAGAAACCGGTTTCCCCAACAGCCAGGATATGTTTATCACCCTGGACCTGGAACCAGTAACCCCCGAACTCACCCAAGGCGTGCTCCCAGACCCTGAGGGCACACAGGGGACCTCTGGTGAGTGTACCTTTGTAAATATTACACATGGTTTAAAAGCAAGCGTGTTTAATGATTAATGATTAATTTGCCCTGGCAATTGCGGCCAGTACAGCTACTGGAAAAGTCGGTTAACGTGTATGGGGATGGAGTGCAAATCCTCCAGGGACATCTCCAGAAAGCTCTCCTTCATGTACTCCCAAAGCCTTTGCAAAAGGTTTCTGGGGAGGGCTGCCTTATCCCGTCCGCCATGGTAGGACACTTTACCACGCCAGGCCAGTAGCACGTAGTCTGGAATCATTGCATAACAAAGCATGACAGCATATGGTCCCGGTGTTTGCTGGCACGCAGACAACATCCATTCCTTATCGCTCTTTGTTATCCTCAGGAGAGTGATATCATTCACGGTCACCTGGTTGAAATGGGGCGATTTTATTAAGGGGACATTCAGAGGTGCCCCTTCCTGCTCTGCTGAACAGAAATATTCCCCGCTGTTAGCTACGCGGTGGGGGGGAGGGGTGAAGTGATCATCCCAGAAAATTGGGTGTGGGGGGGGAGGGGAGTTAGTTGGGTTTGTGCTGCATGTTAACCCGGAAACCGCAGCCCCTCCTTTTACATTGCAAACCCATTTTAAATGGCCAACCCAACGGGTGCTTGGTATGGGAAATGAGGGCGCTACTGTTTGAAACCATTCCCACATGTTAAGAAGGTTAAAAAAGCCAAAAGACTGTGGCTTACCATGGCTGCCTGCAAGCCGAAATCTGTTGCCTGGCACTGCGTCAGTGATCTCTCACACCAAACCGGCAGGCCCTCAATATAAGAGGAAAAATGCGACCTTTTAACGAAAGCACATGTGCTGTGTAATGTGAACAGCAAAATTTAACGTGAAAGAGTGTACCCATTGTTCTCTAAAATGTGTCTTTTTTAACCACCTCTCCCTTCTCCTCCACCAGCTGCAAATGTTTCTCCTTCACAGAGGCTAGTGAAGATTAGAAGGAGAAAACGGAGGACGCGGGACGATATGTTCACGGAGCTCCAGATGTCCTCCCATGCTGACAGAGCACAGCAGAATGCGTGGAGGCAGTCAATGTCAGACTACAGAAAAGCACAGTATGAACGAGAGGAGAGGTGGCGGGCTGAATCGCGGGATGAACAGAGCAAGTGGCGGGCTGAAGATGATAGGTGGCGTCAGCTTGCAGACAGAAGGCAAGAGTCGATGCTCCGGCTGCTGGAGCATCAAACTGATATGCTCCAGCGTATGGTTGAGCTGCAGGAAAGGCAGCAGGAGCAGAGACTGCCGCTACAGCCCCTGTGTAACCAACAGCCCTCCTCCCCAAGTTCCATAGCCTCCTCACCCAGACGCCCAAGAACACGGTGGGGGGGCCTCCGGCCACCCAGTCACTCCACCCCAGATGATTGCCCAAGCATCAGAATAAGAGTTAAAGTTTTAAACTGCAGTGTGTCCTTTTCCTTCCCTCCTCCCATCCCGGGCTACCTTGGCAATTATCCCCCTAGTTGTGTGATGAATTAATAAAGAATGCATGAATGTGAAGTAACAATGACTTTATTGCCTCTGCAAGCGGTGCTCGAAGGGGGGAGGGGAGGGTGGGGTGGTTGGTTTACAGGGAAGTAGTGTGAACCGGGTGGGGTGGGGGGCGGAGGGTTCATCAAGGAGAAACAAACAGTAGTTTCACACCGTAGTCTGGCCAGTCACAAAACTGGTTTTCAAAGCTTCTCTGATGTGCACAGCGCCCTGCTGTGCTCCTCTAACCGCCCTGGTGTCTGGCTGCGCGTAATCAGCGGCCAGGCGATTTGCCTCAATCTCCCACCCCGCCATAAATGTCTCCCCCTTACTCTCACAGATATTGTGGAGCGCACAGCAAGCAGCAATAACAATGGGGATATTCTTTTCGCTGAGGTCTGAGCGAGTCAGTAAGCTGCGCCAGCGCGCTTTTAAACGTCGAAATGCACATTCCACCACCGTTCGGCACTTGCTCAGCCTGTAGTTGAACAGGTCCTGACTACTGTCCAGGCTGCCTGTGTACGGCTTCATGAGCCGTGGCATTAAGGGGTAGGCTGGGTCCCCAAGGATCACAATAGGCATTTCAACATCCCCAACGGTTATTTTCTGGTCCAGGAAGAAAGTCCCTTCCTCCAGCTTTCGAAACAGACCAGAGTGCCTGAAGACGCGAGCATCATGTACCTTTCCCGGCCATCCCACGTTGATGTTGGTGAAACGTCCCTTGTGATCCACCAGGGCTTGCAGCAGCATTGAAAAGTACCCCTTGCGGTTTATGTACTCGGTGGCTTGGTGCTCCGGTGCCAAGATAGGGATATGGGTTCCGTCTATGGCCCCACCACAGTTTGGGAATCCCATTGCAGCAAAGCCATCCACTATGGCCTGCACGTTTTCCAGAGTCACTACCCTTGATATCACCAGGTCTTTCATTGCCCTGGCAACTTGGATCACAGCAGCCCCCACAGTAGATTTGCCCACTTCAAATTGATTCCCGACTGACCGGTAGCTGTCTGGCGTTGCAAGCTTCCACAGGGCTATCGCCACTCGCTTCTCAACTGTGAGGGCTGCTCTCATCCTGGTATTCTGGCGCTTCAGGGCAGGGGAAAGCAAGTCACAAAGTTCCATGAAAGTGCCCTTACACATGCGAAAGTTTCGCAGCCACTGGGAATCGTCCCACACCTGCAACACGATGCGGTCCCACCAGTCTGTGCTTGTTTCCCGGGCCCAGAATCGGTGTTCCACGGCATGAACCTGCCCCAGTAACACCATGATTTGCACATTGCTGGGGCCTGTGCCTTGTGAGAGGTCTATGTCCATGTCAATTTCCTCATCACTCTCGTCGCCACGCTGCAATCGCCTCCTCGGCTGGTCCTGGTTTTGCTTTGGCATGTCCTGGCTCTGCATATACTCAAGGACAATGCGCGTGGTGTTCATAGTGCTCATAATTGCCGCGGTGATCTGAACGGGCTCCATGATCCCAGTGCTAGCTATGGTGTCTGGTCTGAAAAAAGGCGCGAAACTAGTATCTGACGGACCGGGGGAGGGAGGGAGGGGCGAGCGACGACATGGCATACAGGTACAGGGAATTAAAATCAATAAAGGTGGCTGTGCATCAGGGAGAAACACAAACAACTGTCACACAGAATGCCCCCCCCCCCCAAAGATTGAACTCAAAAGCCTGGGTTTAGCAGGCCGTTGATTTCACGGAGGGAGGGGGAAGCAAATGAATACAGAACAAATCTATTTTTTACATCTTAAGCTGGCAGACGACAGTGCAGCATGACTGATAGCCGTCGGCATCTTCTGGGTGTTTGGCAGAAAATACTGGGCGCTTGGCAGAAAATAGCATACTACGATTGATAGCCATCATCATCGTCAAGACTGTCTGCCCAGGTGCCCATGATTGACAGCCACTGCAGTACGATGACGATGGATACCAGTCGTAATATACCATCTTCTACCAAAAGGCAAGGGGCTGCTGCTGTGTAGCAATGCAGCCCCATGTCTGCCAGCCCCACATCTGCCAGCACCCAGATCGCCCTCGGCCTCTTCTGGGTGTTTAGCAGAAAATACTGGGCGCTTGGCAGAAAATGGCATACTACGACTGATAGCCATCATCGTCATTGTGAAGGCAGCAGAATATGACTCGGGGGATGGGGGACTGGGGGACATACAGAGTTCCAGCCACTGCTGTACGACGACAACGGTTACCAGTTGTAATACACCATCTACTGCCAAAAGGCAAAAGGCAAGGGGCTGGTGCAATGCAGCCCTACGGCTGCCAGCCCCACGGCTGCCAGCACCCAGATCGCGATGAAGGCTACCAGTCATGCTGCACTGTCTACCGCCAAAAGGCAGTTAGCTGCTGCTGTTGTGTAGCAATGCAGTACCACATCTGCCGGCACCCAGATGACATATGGTGACGGTGAGCTGAGCTGAGCGGGCTCCATGCTTGCCGTGGTATGTTGTCTGCACAGGTAACCCAGGTAAAAAGGCGCGAATCTATTGTCTGCCGTTGCTCTGATGGAGGGGAAGGGGCCTGATGACATGTACCCAGAACCCCCCGCGACACTGTTTTGCATCATTCAGGCATTGGGATCTCAACCCAGAATTCCAATGGTCGGCGGAGACTGCGGGAACTGTGGGATAGCTACCCATAGTGCAATGCTCCGGAAGTCGACGCTAGCCTCGGTACTGTGGACGCGGTCCGCCGACTAGAGCACTTAGAGCATTTTATGTGGGGACACACACAATTGGCTGTATACAACCGATTTCTATAAAACCGGCTTCTATAAATTCGACCTAATTTCGTAGTGTAGACATACCCTCAGTGTTTAGCAGTCCCACTTCTTCTTTCCTTGGTTTTATTTATTTATTTACGTGGCTATAGGATCTTTTACTGTTGGTTTTAATCTCCTTTGCAAGGTCCAGGGAACCTTTGATAGCTTTCTTCCCCAAAGTGATTTTGACCCAAACAGACTCTGTTTTATCCATTCCATCACTTCTAATTTCTTTACAGTCTACATCATAATTAATATAAAATGCTTTGCCACCACCTTTACCTTTATTTCTGCACATGCCATTTAGTATCTATACTCCAGTCATGACTACTGTTCTACCATGATTCTGTTATCCCTATAGTATCTGGTTTCACTTCCTGCACCAGTAGTTCTAGTTCCTCCATTTTGTTACCCAGGCTCCTTGCATTGGTGTACAAACATCTTAGCTGTTTCTGCTTGGTGTCACCCAGATTCCTCACCCAGCTGGGTATAATCATTCTACTGCCAGTAGTCTACGTGACTGCTAGCTTCATTGGTACTGGCACAATCTTTTCTCTTAATGTCCATTCTTCTATCCACTGCTGTTCCTTTCTCCATTGCTTTATTCTCTCTTTTTCATTTTTCTCACAAGCAATATTAGAATCAGGCATGGAGATTACGTGAGCATCTCCAAAACATGTCCTCTGAGATCCTATTTTAAAGCTATTTTAATGAGTGGTGCTGGCCTCCATCCCAGAAGTCTATTTCCCTCCCTGCTCAGGGGGAGTCCATCCCTTGAGAACAGTCCTCTGTCCATGAATGCCTCCCAGTGGTCAAACATCCCAAAGCCCTCCTTATAGCACCATTGCCTGAGCCATTTCTTTATCATTGTAATTTTGTCTTGCCTTCTTTCTCCTCCTGTAGGGATAGGCAGAATCTTACTGAAGATCACTTGAACCTCCATTCCTTTCCCAGCCTGAGATAGTATCCCTTGATATGTTCCAGTGAGAATCTAGCTGTATCATTCGTTCCCACATAGGACAATTAGTGGATTATTTCCTGCTCCCATTAGGATGCTCTTCAGCCTCAAGTCCACATCCCATATCTTAGCTCCCAGCAGACAGCACACTCTTCTGTTCTCTGGATCAGCTCTGACGACAGGCCTGACTCTTTTTTTGTAGTATGGAGTCACTAATCATGTAGACCTGCCTCTTCTTGGTGTTGGTGGGATTCTCCAGCCTATTCTCTATTTTTTCTGCCTGCAAGTCCTCTTGTCTTTTGTTTTTCATTGAAATCTTCTGCGAGTCATCCTGTATCCTCCTGGGGCTCTGAACTCTGGGTATCTCCATTGACTTTCCCCCTTCTTCGTATAGGACTGGCTGATCTTTTCTTCTTCCTTTCCCTCCCATCTTCCATTACTGCCTGCTGAGCCCCTTCTTCATTTTTCAACTTAGCAAACCTGTTCCTGAGCTCTATTTCTCCTTCACTAGCTGGTGTTTTCCTGTGCTTGGTTCTCATAGTCACATGATTCTACTGCCCACTTTCCTCACCCACAGTCTACCCGCACAGTTCTTCAGTCCATTTTGCATCTGCCAGTCTTGATTTTTAACTTTAGCCTCCTCTTGCCTTCCCTCCATCATCTGCTTGAATCCCCTTTGAAACTCAACCATAGTTTCCACCTACATCTCCAAACCTCTGATCTTCTCTTCCATCAGCTGTATCAGGTGACACTTCAATCAAACAAAGCTCTTTTCGGGTACCTGCTCCAGGATAACATACCTCCTGCAGCTTTCATATCCAATCATCTTCATTGTCTCTTCCATTGCTTGGGTCACTACCACTGCTGCCTCTGTATCTGTCATAGCCTTCTTGCCTAAGCTTCTGTCAAGGGGGGGACTGCAAAACCAAGAGCAAAAACAAAACAAACACTAAAACAAAACCAGAAAACCACACACCTCCCTCAAACTGCTCTTACAACTCCCCTGTTTTCAGTTCTGTTTGCTGTTTGTTGTGCCACTGGCTGGCTGCTTCTCTGTCTTTATAGGGCCCCAAATCAGGGCAGCCCCGCACCCTAATTAGGTCTCTGCTTCTCTCAGAGCACACTGCCCCCTACCAGCCTGTACAAACTGAAGAAGAAGAAAAAAGACCCACAAAAACACACACTAAAACATAAGAACTCACTCACTGCCCCTAAGGAACAGGGGCTTGCCTCCTCCCTCTCCTCCAAGGAGTTTGAACTCCCACTCAAACTCCCCTGTTTTCAGCTCTGTTTATTGTCTCTTGTGCCGCAGCTCCTGAAAACATAGCCTGAGTTTCTTCCAAAACCGGGGGGTGGTAATAAAAAAGGGGGGGGACTTCCTTTCCATAGAAAAAATTTGACTGAAATGAAAATGTTTCATGTTCTTTGAAATGTTTCACACAATTTTCTAATTTTTGAGAGGCAAAAATTAAAAAAAAAGAATATTTCCCATTTTTTTCCTCCCAAAGCTTTAAAACAATCCATACCAATGTTTTTTTGTTTGGATTCTATTTTAATCAGAGTAAAAATATTTACTGTTTTGAAGCAGTTTGCAACAAAACTAATTCTTTCAAACCATTTTCCTGAGAAATCAGAATTTCAAACAGTAATTTTTCACAATTTTTTTTATAGTCAAAAAACCATTTGTTGTCAGAAATGATCTTCATATTGGAAAGATTTCAGTCAGCCTTACTCTGGATGATGGATTTGTACACCTCTGTAAATTATTGGAAAATAAATCCCAAAATTTCAAAATTCAGACAAATGACAAATGAATCTCCTTCATTGTCTTGGCCAGATTCCACATTAAAGTGAAACCTTTCTAGTTTTACACATTACTCAGATAATATTGTGGGGGTGGGGGGTGAAGGTAGAGTGGGGGGAAAGACTAAATTACCTTGCAAACTTCTGACCATTTGCATGTCCTCTTTTAAATTAAATTTTCTCCCCTCCTTCTCCAAATCCCGCAAATATGCAGGAGCTGGCAATCTGTTGCTGATATCCGCAGCATTTCTGTGTCTAGTTATCAGCTTTGCATTTCTCTTACATTTACCAAGTTTATTCGTGATATAATCACTAAATTGCATTTTTCTGGCCTTTCGTATTTCATCTGCTATAAATTTTCTTTATCCACTTTTATCTTTCATCCTCAGAACTTTATGCTTTCTTTCTCTAACTAATTCTCAGTAATATTTTGCTACATAGTCACTTATTCTTCACTATAAATAACCTTCCAATTTCATCATGGCAGGCCTGTTGAGATGCATCCCTTTCAATTATGTATTTTTTGTAGCGATATAGCTGTCCCTCTCAGGCAAAATGTAGAAAAGATTCTAATATAATGCGATACACATTTTAATTTGTCTTTGAGCTCGGTGGGGCCCTTATTCAGCACTCTTTATGTAAAAAGCAGTGGTGCCAGACAATGTATTCAGTTAAAAAAAAATGATCGCTTGGGCTGCATACTTATGTCAAGCTAGGCTCTGCAGATTTCCTAAGCAGAGAGAAAGTAGGAAAGCCCAAGTTAAGCAGTTCAATTTGGTTCTCTGCCTTCCCCACCTTCAGGTGCTGATCCTGATATCTCAGAGCTTGGGGCCTGAACCCTACAGCTTGTATTCATTTGAGCAGTCCCCATCACTTCATTGGGATTACTGTATTCATAGGAGTTAGAGCTGCTTGATGGAGATGCCATATCCTGTTAGGATTCTGCAAGTATATGTCACAAGGAAAGCACTGATCACCATTTTGTTGCTGCTGAGATTTCTTTTGCAGTAAGAATGTGATGAACCACTTTATTTTGGTGATCAAAAGAAATACCAGATAGGCATATGAATAATTAATATCTCAGGATTTTTTGATGCAGGAGTGAGATCTGGCAGGTAGCTAATGGTGTGTGTGTAGATGCCAATAGATAGGACTGCTAGCTAGAGCAGAGTATTTGTCATCTGTGCATGAACCTGTCAGTCGATTAAATGAACTCTCAGATTTTTCAGTTTTGTCTCAATATCTCATTAACTTTTTAAAATTACTATTATTAATTGTTTACCTTGCTTTTCCCCTATGTGGCTGTCCCAGTGTCACAAACACTTGGGATTTTATCACAGGTCTTGTGATGTCAAATGTTTTACTTAAAGCCTCTACTCCTGAAGTTAAGGAATTATGTGAGAATCTCCACTTTCATTTGAAAAACTATAGTCCATTTCTATCCCACATGGGTACATAGAAGTTTGAAAGTGTGACTCGAAGGCACCCTAAAGTCTCAAAAAAAAAAAAAAAGAAAAAAGAAAAGAAAAGAAAAAGAAACAAACAAACCTAACACTTATTAATTATTTTTTAAAGTTTTTTGATTTTTTTCAAGCCAGTATGATGACTTTGTTTTTGGAATCTGTCTCATGATTTTTGGATGTTTGTGGTTGACAATACTGCTGTCCAACAGGAAGATATAGATGGGAATAAGCAAAATATTCCCCCCTCTAATTATAAAATTGCCAAGAATTTCATCATAAATATGCCTGCCCGAGACCACTGATGTGATCTGCTCTACACCTTCCACAAATATTGAGGGGCATGTGCCAGAAGACCTGCAGCTCACTCCTGAATGGCAGTGAGAGAAGTTTGGATCAATGATAAAAAAAAAAGTTGAGACTGGAATAAAAGACTTTGGGTTGTTTTGTACAAACGTTGGAAACAAATAATAGAATAAAATTTGGGATGAAAAACTTGTAATTAAGATATAGCTTGCATTATTGCCAACCCCAAGAGTTCAAATATCACAAGATATTAAAAATATTTTTTATTATTCTTTCTATTTGTCTTCTGGTTTTTGAACCATCAAGGTTCAAATTTTCAAGCTTCTCCATAACAATTCAGGCTAGAAACTTTTAAAAAAATATTTATTTGTAAATGAAACTTGAGATTCTCATTCCTTAACCTAAGTCAAGGAGTAGGGACTTTATGAAAAGCACCATAAGAGAAATTGGGTGTTTTAGCAACAGAGTGCTTGGTTTTCATTTTATTTATACTTTGGGAACAATTTTGTACTGATTATATTAGAGGCTTTATTTTTGTATAAAAGTAAAGAAGGGATGCAGCTTGGATTATATATGCACAAATTCCATATTGATTATGTAAATTATGGCTGGTAAAATACACTTTAAAAATCTCTAATCAAGAGATTTGGGGGGGAGGGATTGCTCAGTGGTTTGAGCATTAGTCTGCTAAACCCAGGATTGTGAGTTTAATCCTTGACAGGGCCATTTAGGGATCTGGGCCAAAAATCTGTCTGGGGATCAGTCCTGCTTTGAGCAGGGGGTTGGACTAGATGACCCCCTGAGGTCCCTTCTAAGCCTGATATTCCATGATTTAAGTTGCTACACCAAAAATGATTATATTAAAATTGGTTGCATGTAATTAAACCAAATTAAATATAATACAAAGATATTATAATTATTATTATTTATATTAGCGTAGCATACAGGAGCATACAGGAGCCCTAGTCAGGGAACCCATTATGTTAGGTGCTGTATGAACACAGACCAAAAAGATGGTATGACTTATTAAACAGAAATGATCTCTTTAACACATTTATATTATTTTTACTATTGTATACAGTTTAAGTGCCCTTCTTCTTGGTATCTTGAATCATAGACTATTAGGGTTGGAAGGGACCTCAGGAGGTCATCTAGTCCAATCCCCTGCTCAAAGCAGGACCAAAACCAACTAAGTCATCTCAGCCAGGGCTTTGTCAAGCCGGGCCTTAAAAACCTCTAAGGATGCAGATTCCACCAGCTCCCTAGGTAACCCATTCCAGTGCTTCACCACCCTCCTAGTAAAATAGTGTTTCCTAATATCCAACCTAGACGTCCCCCACTGCAACGTGAGACCATTGCTTCTTGTTCTGTCATCTGCCACCACTGAGAACAGCCGAGCTCCATCCTCTTTGGAACCCCCCTTCAGGTAGTTGAAGGCTGCTATCAAATTCCCCCTTACTCTTCTCTTCTTCTGCAGACTAAATAATCCCAGTTCCCTCAGCCTGTCCTCGTAAATCATGTGCCCCAGCCCCCTAATCATTTTTGTTGCCCTATGCTGGACTCTCTCCAATTTGTCCACATCCCTTCTGTAGTGGGGGACCAAAACTGGACACAGTACTCCAGATGTGGCCTCACCAGTGCCGAATAGAGGGGAATAATCACTTCCCTCGATCTGCTGGCAATGCTCCTACTAATACAGCCCAATATGCTGTTGGCCTTCTTTGCAACAAGGGCACACTGCTGACTCATATCCAGCTTCTCATCCACTGTAATCCCCAGGTCCTTTTCTGCTTAGCCAGTCGGTCCCCAGCCTGTAGCGGTGCATGGGATTCTTCCTTCCTAAGTGCAGGACTCTGCACTTGTCCTTGTTGAACCTCATCATATTTCTTTTGGCCCAATCCTCCAATTTGTCTATGTCACTCTGGACCCTATCCCTACCCTCCAGCATATCTACCTCTCCCCCCAGCTTAGTGTCATCTGAAAACTTGCTGAAGGTGCAATTCATCCCATCATCCAGATCATTAATAAAGATGCTGAACAAAACCGGCCCCAGTACCGACCCCTGGGGCACTCCGCTTGAGTAGTACATTACATAGCTTAGATTAAAACATAAAGAGCATCCCCTCCCCCAACCTCATGTTATAATGAACTAAATAACTTCAGGGGACAAAGACAGGGAATCTAGCCAATAGGCTTCATGCCTGGAGATTCCACAACCAGCAGTTAGAAAAAGCCCTGACACAATATGTGTGGTCAGGCATGGGCTCAGATGGAGAAGGACTGCTACTGGAAAACCACTGCCATGGCTCATGCGTGATTTCCTCTGCAACTGAATTCCTACTGCTTTTTGATTGGTGGCAATAACTCTGTTGTAACCATAATGTAGAAATTGGAGGGAAATAGAGACTGCTCTCACTGTAGTGTTGCTGATTTTTTTTTCTGCTGTCTTGCTGCTGGCATTGTTCTTGCCCCTATATGTTACAAATTTATTGAGACAGAATTTAAACCTGTTGTCCTTTTTTAAAATCAGTCTAGGGTTTACAATTGTTAGTTTAGTAACATATCTATCTGAGAAATGTGTTGGTTCACCTCGATTTCTTTTTGAGACAGAGACCAACAAATGTTAGGTCAGCTAAAAAATCAGTGCAGCAAAACAGTGAGATACATTTGTTTGGGGGATTGCTCAGAAAATATTATTTCAAAGGTTTTCTGCTGCCTCTGCACAAATCCAATTTCTCTGTGGTAATTGGTCCCAGTATTGATGATACTTATCTCATTTGTAAAGCACTTTGACATTTACTGATGAAAAGCACTATGTAAGAGCTAAGTGGTGTTTTAATTATTATTGACGCAGAAGGGGAGCTAGATAAAATTTGATAATATTATCACTGTTCTGATAAAATTATTGCCCGTCTGCTGAGAGGTAGCAGGTGTTCATGGCCTTGCGGGTCAGCTTCCTACTGGAGGAGAAATCAGTGATGCAGGGTCTGGGTATATTCTATGAATATTTTTTTTTTTTTTTTTTTACACACACACACAAACCAGTCCTGGAACAGAGATGGTCAAAGAGCATTCAGGCAATCCCCTTTCAGGAATCTCAGCCCAACACCAGTTCCCAGGGAGCAAGTCTGCCTCAGAAGTGATTCCAAGCAAAAACCAGTGTAGAGAACACACTCTCCTGCTGTTTGTACTGCTTCCTATCTCCAGAACCTTGCATAACAAAACAAACATACAGCATGTCTTCCTAAGAATGAATACTTGATCACACAATAAGAAAAATAATTTGGAAGATTAAGTGTCACATAACAATATGTTCAAAAATATCTATTACTTTCTTCTCCTGTCTTTTGAAGAACAAGATCAAATGGGAACTGATTTTTAACAGATGCAAAAGTCCCTTGATTACATTTCTTAAAAATAGTATTAATTTAAGACAAGACCCAGGGCCTCCTGACTGAAAGAGAGTTTTGTGTGGGGTTATATACCACATTGTATCATTATCTAAGTTATGAGATTTTATTTTCTGAAAAATAGGGCCCTTTGATAAGTATTTTAGAAGACTTTCTTTGCCTCTCTCCCATATGGAAAAGAGTATATTTGGGGAAAGAGTATACAAAGACATCTGAAGCTTTGCTTAGTCAAACATGTTAAGAAGAAAATTGAGTGAATGGGACAGAATGTATTGATGATCTCAGCTTTAGCTTGGGAAAGCCAAGCTTGTAAGTTGTCTCTGGTCTTGAGAATTTACAAAAGCAAGTTTTACAAAAGCAAGATGTCTTTATTTTTCCAGCCACACTGAGGAATACATGTTACAATTTTTTTTTGTTCATTATGATGCAGCATTTTTTTGGCCATCAACTTTTTCTGTGCCATAATTATTTGAAGATGACATTGCCACTTATGACCATAACTTAGTGTAAGGCGACTGTTGCCCCCTTACTAACATTCAGTGGGGGTGTTTTGGTTGGCTAACTCCCAGTAACAAAAGGGGAAGGGTGGATGGGAAATCAGGACCCTGAGACTGACAGTCCCCAGGAACAATGGGGAGAGGCCAATGCTCCAGGTCAGCCTGATTGACAGGGCGGGCAGGCTAATCAGGGAGTCAGGAGGCCAGGGGGTCCCATCCTCCGTGTCAGCTGGAATTGCCTGGGTCAGACAGAGTGGGGCGAGCTAAAGAGAAAGCAGGGGCCCAAGCTGAGCTGGGGAGCAGAGCCGTGCCAGATCCACAGGGGCCAGAAAAACAGCCCAGGAAGCAGGTCAGAGTTGGGAGCAGAGTCACTCCCGGTCGAAAAGTGATCCTAGTGGTTCCTGTCAGTGGCACAGCGTGGTTAAAACAAGGTCCCTGCAGCTCTTGGAAGTGGCTGGCATATCCCTGCTGCCCCTAGGCTCTGGGACGTCCAGGGAGACTCCTTGTGCTGCCCCTGCCCCAAGCACCAGCTCTGCAGCTCCCATTGGATGGGAACTAAGGGCGTGGGCAGCGCACGGAGCTCCCTGGTCCCTCAGCCTAGGAGCCAGACATGCTGACGTGCTTCTGGGAGCTGCCTGAGGTGAGTGCCGCCTGGAGCCCACACCCCCTCCTGTACCCCAACCCCCTGCCCCAGCCCTGACCCTCCCTCCCACCCTAAACTCCCTTCCGGAGCCTGCACCCCACACCCCAACCCCCAGCCCTGAGCCCCCTCCTGCACCCCAAAGGCCTCATCCCTGGACCCACCCCAGAGCCTGCACCCCCAGCCAGAGCCCTCACCCCCTGCCCCAGCCTAGAGCCCCCTCCCACATTCCAATCCCTTTGGCCCCACAGCCCCGCCCAGAGCCCCCTCCCACACCTCAGCCCCCTGATCCTCAGCCCCACCCCAGGGCCCACACTCCCAACTGGAGCCCTCACTCCCTCCCACACCCCAACCCCCTGACCCAGCCCAGTGAAAATGAGTGAGTGAGCGAGCGCTGGAG
Source organism: Emys orbicularis (assembly GCF_028017835.1). Classification (NCBI taxonomy): domain Eukaryota; kingdom Metazoa; phylum Chordata; order Testudines; family Emydidae; genus Emys; species Emys orbicularis. The sequence continues at coordinate 147,958,695 of NC_088684.1, read as the reverse complement.
GGAGGGGGGATGGAATGAGTGGGGGTGGGGCCTTGGAGAACAGGTGGGGCCCTGGGGAAGGGGTGCAGCTGGAGGCAGAGCCAGGGTGTTCAATTTTCTGCAATCAGAAAGTTGGCAACCCTATTTGCAGGGGCCCCAGGAGAGTGTACTCTCAGCCCTCTCCTGGTCCCAGGCTCCATCATGGAGCTGGAGACATCATTTATATCCAGGGGCACTGGAAATTTTTTTGTAATGGGGGGTGCTGACAGCCATTGAATAAAACTGTAAACCATATGTCTTCAGTTGCTGTTGTTACTTCAAGCCAGGGGTGCTGCCAACCCCTAGTTCCAACACCCATGTTTATATTCCTTCAGTTGGGAATCAGACTCAATACTGCTGTCCAGCTGGGTCAGCTGATTCCCAGTTCTTGCATGCTGGGCTTCTATCCAGAACAGAGTTGGCTGCCCCATGGCCCAGTTATATGATCCTTTTAACGAAGAGAAAGCACTTCGCTCTGTACCAGAGTTTTCCAAGAAAAATTCCAGGGGAAAGGGAACAGGAAGATAAATTTTAACATTCCTTATAAATTATGTTTGTAAAGTTCAAAAAAAGGCAGGTTTCAAGTCTCCTTTAGCTAGAACATCATAAAGAAGCAAAAAGGGCAAAAACCCAATATTATTTTCCTTTGCAGTTCACCTTTAAGATTGAATTACTTATTTTTAAACCTAATGCTAACTAAGTGAAAGTGAGGCAGCATTAACTGTTGTCTTTATAGTTTTTAAAACTGAATTGATTCACACTACTTGTAAGAAAATGTATACCAAATTAGCATGTAACCAAATGGCATTGTAGATGCAATTTGAATCAATTTAATCAATCTCTCAAGATAACAATTCTGCTTAAAAATCAGTTTCACTGGCGAAGGTCATTAATGAGGTGAGCCTCATCACTATTCATCAGAATGTGATTCGCCGTATTCTATAAGAAGCCTCTCTTAACATTAAATGGGCAATTAGACTCCAATAGAAGATATTACCTGCAGAAGAGTCATTATGATTCATTTCCTTCCTATCTGGTCATTACATCTTCTGTCCATTAATATATCTAAGAGGCTACTTTTCTTATTAATTCCTTTTCCATTGTACAGTGCATACAGTACATTAGAATGAACACTATTCCAAAGCAGCGTAAAAGTAATAAAAGCTTTTGCTTCCCATTAGCCTAACTAAAAAAATGCTTTGTTCACATGTCGCAAGCCTAATGACACATTTAATGTTAATGGACATGATTCATTGATAACCTTAATAACCTTCTTGATTATAGTATCGTGAAACAGATTTTTTAGCAGAATGAACCTTTTTTCCAGTTATCTTTTTAGTCACTGTAATGCTTAATATGGGTCTTGTGCCAGATTACTTGCAAATCCATCAAGGAATATTGTAATCCTTCCATGTCCTAAAGGCATCACCTGCTCCATCAGGTAGAAGAAAATACACTGTATGGTGAAAGCAGTGAGATATGTGTTTACTAAAACCTCCCTGTGTTTGCATAGAAAGCCAAGGCTGCAGTGAATCAATTTTTAAGTGACCTATAAACTTCTTTAGAGCTGTGGGCTTATTTTTGTGATGGATAATAAACATAACATGTTGAGGGATATCAGCCAGCCAGGAATGGTGTACATAAATAACAACATTTGCTGTTGCTACAGTTTTTATAATATAATTGAGAAATTTTGGAGAGAATGACATCTTAGGTTTCTGGTAACCCAAAAATGTCCCCCAAGAGTCAGTTCATCACAAACACTAGATGAAATGATGGCAGCAAAACCCAAATATGATCCAGTTCATTCCCCTTGTCTGGGCTTGGAATGAGAAAATTGCTTAGATGATGTGTGTGTTACCCTCTTTAATGGTGGTGTGCAAACCATTCTAGAAATTAATAGTGGCTCTTGACTCTTAGCATGATATTCCATCGTGGATTTTATTTTACAAAGGCTTCAGGAAATGATGAAAATGAGTGTTGTGAAATGTAAATGGAGGTAAAAGGTCAAGTTCATATTGTGACAGATGTGTGAGCCAGTGGTCCTGGTTTTTAATATAATGTTCACTCTCCCACTTTGAGGACCCTTTATCAAAGTGCACAAGTAAATAATATGTTTTGTGGGGGATTCAGAATTATTTCAGGCCTGATTCTCTTCTGTAGTCAAGTCTGTGCTGAGTGAATACAAAGACCTAAAATTCTAGTAAAGCAGGATGATAGCAATTTGCACTCATGTTGTACAGGTGTAAATAACTAACTACATGTGATACAAGCACAGGTATATAATCAGGGCTGTAATATTGTTATTGGGCCGTATGCTGCTCTGTTATAAATCCAGGGACACTCTGTTGATGTTGATAGATCTCCTTTAGAATTATACCAGTGTGTGAAGATCAGAATTCTGGGCCATCATATCACAATGCCTATCCCTCTCTGTCACTGGATCTTTCTTAGGAGGAATACATTTACATTGATAGGGTCAAGCAGAACTGTACTTACGAATATGGTTTCTGGGTAAAAATGTGAGTAACCTGGCGGCTGACTGAGAGTTGTTTACATCAAACCACTGAGACATGCTAAGGACATAAATAGCTGAATTTTTAGTTGACCACAGATACAATTTTCGAAAGGGCCTACATGAATTAGAAACAGTGGGGTAATGTACCCTACATGGATGTGATTTATAAGTGCACTAATGTTTTGTGCATTAATTGGTCTGTGTAGACCTTGCAGGTGTGCACTAATGGTTCTGTAGTATACTTTGACGTAGTGCTGTTTCAACAGTATTACGTTAAAGCACACTGCTAGGAAACCTAACTTTAGAAATCACATCCCCATACTGCTCATTGCTGCCATGTGTAGACAAGCCCTTAGACTTCTAAGTTACTTCAGTGCTTTAGAAAATTTTACCGCATATCTGCCCTGCATAAGTATTGACACAGCATTGGCAGTACTCCCAAAATCTAATCCCAGAAGGCACTGGGTATGTCATAATCAGTGGAATTGGAGTCTAGGGGCCAGTGTTCGTTGGAGGGACTGTTACTGATGGAACACCATTGCAACAGGCAATGTGGGGAGTTAGGCTGGAAGCAACTCAGCAACAAAGCAGTCCACAGGATTTAATAAAGTTTCACTTAAACTAGGGTTACCATCCGTCAGTATTTCCCCGGACATGTCCGGCTTTTGTGTCTTTAAATAGCCGTCCGGGAGGAATTGGTAACAAGGTTAAAAGGTCCGGGATTTCCCCCCCTCCCCTCCATCCCTCCCTTCCATGCAGAGTGTGGCATGGTGATTGGGCGGCTGGGCCTGATTGAGCTGCTCCCATTGGCCTCCAGCAGCCAGAGCCCCTCCCCTGCTCCCCCCCTGCTGCCTGCAGCCCGGTGTAACGACACAAACAGCCCCACCCCGGCAGCGTGTTTTGCCTACATGTGGAGCCAGCATCTGACCGGCATGGGCATGGTAAGGGGAGTCCCGGGGGGCAGTCAGGGAGCAGGGGGAGGGTTGGATGGGCCTGTCTGGGGGTGGGGGTGTGAATATGGGGTGGGGGGCGGCAGGTTATATTCTTTTGTGGTGCCCGAGCTCCAGCAATATCCAGGGCCAGGGGCCCTGCTCCAGCAATATTTGGAGCTGGGTCTCTCCCCTGGCCCTGCCTAGAGCGGACCCCGGCCTCCACCTGCCACCCCCCCCCCCCGTGCGTCCTCCCCCCGCGGGTCCCCCCCCATCCCTGGCCGAAAGAAAGCAGCGTTCCCCTCTCCCCTGCTTGTGTTGCCTGCTCCCGGCAGCAACTGCTGTCTGCTGCCCCAGGGTCCTAGTGCCCACCATCCACTTACCCTGCCCTTCCACCCTAGCCTTGAGCCTCTCCAATGCCCCAAGCCTCTCATCCCCCGCACCCTAATCCTCTGCCCCAGCCCTGAGCCCCCTCCTGCATCATGAACCCCTCAGCCTCAGCCCCAACCCTCATCCCCCCACACCCTAATCCTCTGCCCCAGCCCTGAGCCCCCTCCTGCATCATGAACCCCTCATCCTCAGCCCACACCCTCATCCCCCTGCACCCTAATCCTCTGCTCCATCCGTGAGCCCCCTCCTGCATCATGAACCCCTCAGCCTCAACCCTCATCCCCCCACACCCTAATCCTCTGCCCCAGCCCTGAGCCCCCTCCTGCATCATGAACCCCTCATCCTCAGCCCACACCCTCATCCCCCTGCACCCTAATCCTCTGCTCCATCCGTGAGCCCCCTCCTGCATCATGAACCCCTCATCCTCAGACCCAACCCTCATCCCCCTGCACCCTAATCCTCTGCTCCATCCGTGAGCCCCCTCCTGCATCATGAACCCCTCATCCTCAGACCCAACCCTCATCCCCCTGCACCCTAATCCTCTGCTCCATCCGTGAGCCCCCTCCTGCATCATGAACCCCTCATCCTCAGACCCAACCCTCATCCCCCTGCACCCTAATCCTCTGCTCCATCCCTGAGCCCCCTCCTGCATCATGAACCCCTCATCCTCAGACCCACAGCCCTCACCCCTGCACCCTCTCCTATCCCCAAACTCCATCCCAAACCCCCTCCCCCTTCCCACACACCCCCTCCTGCCCTCAAACTCCCTTCCAAAGCCTGCACCCCCTCCCTTTGCACCGCCTCCCACTCCCAAACTCCATCCCAGAGCCTGCACCCCTCACCCCCTCCTGCACACCGACCCCCTGCCCCAGCCTGGAGCCTGCACCCAGCACCCAAACCCTATCCCAGAGCCTGCACCCTGCACCCCTCCTGCACCCTAATCCCCAGCCCAGGACCTGCACCCCAGACCTCCTCCCCCCACCCAACCCCCCTCCCAGAGCCTTAGGCAGGTGGGGGGCGGGTTCTGGGCATCACCAACATTTCTACAAACCTGCCACCCATGGCTCGGGGCAGTCAGGGGACAGGTAGGGTCCTAGGGGGGCAGTCAGGGTGGGGGGTTCTCAGGAGGGGGCAGTCAGGGGACAAGAAGCAGGGGGGCTTAGGGGTTCTGAGGGGGGCAGTCAGGGGGTGGGAAGTGGGAGGGAGTGGATGGGGTAAGGCAGGGGCGGGGCTAGGGCGGGGCTCCCCCCCCCCCAGTGTCCTCTTTTTCGATTGTGGAAATATGGTAACCCTACTTAAACTGCATTTAACTTCTCTCTTTGTGAAAAAAACATGATGGCAGTGTCTGTGCTCCAAGTTCTCTGCAGTGCAGCAACTGGCAGTATGAGCCATGGAACTTGGTCTGCAGCCCCCAGGATCCTTGGATTTTACAGACACAAACCTAGCTGTACAATGGCCCCAGTGGAAGGAGGAGTTCAAACTGTGCACAGGCCCAGTCATGCAGGAGGATGACAGCAGCAGGAAAGTAAAACTGTTATTGGGGGAAAAGGCAGAGAGATCTGCACCACTCTGAAGCTCACCACTGCCTCAATCCTAACAGCAATCCTAAGAGCCCTGGGGACCGATTGCTCCCCAAAGCACAATAAAAGTGTGCAGCTACACAAGTTTTTCATTAGAGAGACCAATCGGGACAGGAGGGGATTGGTCCCTATGTTACTACCTTATATACATTGGCTGCTACATGCAATTTTGGGAACTTGACTGACTCCCCGATCTGGGACAGGATAGTCTGCTGCACTGGGAATCACCACATGCGGGAACAGCTTCCCCGAAAGGGAATCTCATATTAGGCAGATGCTTAGACATGGGGTGTGCAGCAGAAGATTCAAGAGAAAGGATGAAAGCCCTAAGAGGCACATCACCCCCAGAGGTGACTGCAGTGAGACAACAGCAAACAGCAGGTGGCCAGGGCTCCATACCCCAAGTGAGATGAATTTACTGTGGGAAACAGCATGAGCAGGTAAAGGAGAAGTGCTCTGCATTGCAAGGAATGTGACAAATGGAACCACTTTAGCAGTGTGTGCAAGAGCAGAGGAAGGTCTCAGAAATATTTGTCTGTCATGTACAAAAAAAGGAATGGCAAATGAAACAGCAGTGATGACATCTTGACTTTCTCCTTGAGTCCAGGAGCATATCAGGTTCAGGCTGCTGGGACAGGAAAACAACAAGGGACAATACCAAGTTCCACACATGCACCAATGTTAATAAAGAAATACCATGTGTGATTTTGGCGGGATAGTGAGGCCTCCTGCAATGTGATTCCTTATGGTGAATTGAACTCAAATATACCCATTACAAAGAGTAGGCACAATCTATTAAAGCAGCCCATAGGAAAATGTGACCTCCTTAGTAGTTAATCCAAAAAAATAACAGATGGCACCAACTGAAGAGTGTGGTGGTGGTGGGTGGTAAGGATCACAGACCCCTTTGGGGAAATACAGCCACACAAGCCATGATTCTGATGAGGGGACAGCATCAGAATTTTATAGCTGCAGTGCAAGAAGCAAAAGTGGGAGTCTCATCAACAATGGAGACAATTTTAAAAGTGTTTAGGGATGTTTTCAAAGACAAAGGATGCCTTGAAGGAAAACTATGACTGGAAATAGACCCCACAGTAGACCCTGTGCTTACCACAATGGAAAATTCCAGTGGCACTACATAATCCAGCATCCAATGAGCTTGAAAGTCTGAAGAGCCTGGGTAGCGCCTGTAGAGATATGTACAGCTTGGATAAGCAATGTGGTGGTTGTGCTGGTCATGGCAGTAAAGAAGTTATCAGACAAATTATGCATCTGCATAGACCCAAACTCATTGAACTGAGCCTTGAAAAGATGCCACTATCTACTGCCTATAATTTATGACATCTTGCCAGTATTTTCCAAAGCCAGACTTTTTATGGTGTGTGTGATGTGATGAATGGATTTTGGCACAGAAGACTGGATAATGAGTCCAGTAGGCTGTCGACTTTTGCAACACCATTTGGTTGCTACAGATGGCTGCACATATCAAAGGGCATAAGGCCCGCACCACAGGTATTCCAGAGAAGATTCACCCAAGCAATGGAAGGACTGCCTGGAGTCTAAATAACTGGAGATGATATCATCATTGCTCTCTTCATCTACAATGATACAGAATCTGAACGAGACCATGACAGAAAACAACAAACTTTTCTATTGTGATGCATGGACAAAAACATAACCTAGAAAACTTAACCTAGAAAAAATGTGACTTAGTGTGAAGTGACATACATTGGACATCTGCTCACAGCAGAGAAACTGAAAGCAGAACCCAACAAGATCAAGGTGGTCAGAGGCATGCCACCTCCAGTGGATGTGTAAGGGTTACAGCACTTCAGAGGAATGATTCATTTTCTATCATTCTTGGCTGCGGTAATGGAACCCCATATGTCAACTCACAAGGCAAGATGTTGAGTGGAACTGGGCAGGTCCCCAACAGCAAGCATTTGACATGCTGAAATAAATTATAGTGGATGCCCATGTTGTGAAGTACTACTAGCCAGGAAAGCTATGGATACTCCAATGTGCTGGATGAGAGAAAGGATTGAAAAATTGCAGAATTGGTCTAAAATAAAGAAGATGAAAATAAAGACAAGTGCAAAGTATTTCACTTAGAAAGAAAATATGAAATGCATGACTACAAAATAGGGAATAACTGGCTAGCTGGTAGTACTGCTGGAAAGGGTATGGGGGTCATAGTGGAGCACAAATCGAACATGAGTCAACAATGTGATGAAGTTGCAGAGAAGGCTAATATCATTCTTGGGTGTATTAACAGGACTGTCATATAGAAGACCTGGGAGGTAATTGTCCCATAGTACTCGGCACTGGTCAGGGCTCAGCTGGAGTACTGTGTCCAGTTTTTGGTGCCACACTTTTAGAAGGATGTGCACAAATTGGAGAGAATCCAGATGAGAGCTACAAAAATGATAAACGGTTTAGATAGCCTGACCTATGAAGAATTTTTTTTTTAAAAAAGAGCATGATTAGTCTTCAGAAAGGATGGATGAGCTGGGCCCTGATAAGTCTTCACATATATTAATGGCAGTTATAAAAGAGGTTAGTGATCAATTATTCCCCATGTCCACTGAAGGTAGAACAAGAAGTATTGGGCTTAATGTGCAGCAAGGAAAATTTAGGTTAGATATTTGGAAAAACTTTCTAACTATAAGAATAGTTAAGCTCTGGAATAGATTACCAGTGCAGGTAGTGGGATCCCTGCCATGGGAGGTTTTTTTAAGAACTGTTGGACAAACACTTCTCAGGGATGGTCTAGGTCTACTTGGTCTTGCCTCAGCACAGGGGACTGGACTGGACGACCTGCTGAAGTCCCTTCCACCCCTACATTTCTACGATTGGATGTAGCTGTTTTGCAGAAGCAGCCAGTCACTTATGCCAGCAGATCCCTGTCAGAGACTGAATAGGGATACATCCAAATAGAAAAGACCTTCTGGCTATGATATTTGGAGTGGACTGGTTCTATCAGTACATCTATGGGAAGCCAGTAATAGTGTAATTAGACAACAACCTCCTAGAGATAATCATGGCAAAGTTCCTTCTTAGTGCTTCAAAGAGATTGCAGTGCATATTGATGTGATGCTGGGGCCACCACATAGAGATCAGATATTGTCCAGGACAACTACTATTGTTAGCTGACATCCTGAGCAGGATACATATACTCTGCATCAGTGAGTTGGGGACTGAATCTGTTAACATGCTGCACTGTCTCCCAGTTTCAGCATCAAAGCTGAAGGAAACCAAAGAGGCTACTGAAAAGAACATCCAACTACAGATAGTCAGGAGAGTGAGACTAGCTGGCAAAGAAAACAAAAGCCATGTACCAGTCCGAGAAGAACCATATTTTCAAATTAATGATGAACTGAGTGTGCAGGCTGGAATCATATTTAGAGGACAGAATGCTGTTGTCTCCTGGCCAAGAACAAATACTCAACCCTGCTTCTTGATAGAAGGATGTGACACCTGCCTGTCGTGTGATAAGTGCCAGCAGAAAGAGACGGTTACCAGATGAACTGCCTACCTGACCATGGGAAAAGGTGAGAGTGGACTTATTTACTTTTAATGAAAAAGCAGTACTTGATTACAATGGGCTACTATTCAAATGTTTGGGAGGTCGGTACCCTGCCTGATACAAGAAGCAAGTCAGTGATTGGTAAACTGAAGGCCTGCTATGTGAGATATGGCATTCCAGGAACTGTATTCACCAACAACAGACCCCAGTTTGCCTCAGAAAAATTCAAGGAATGTGCACACAAATGAGAGTTTGACCACCAGAGCTCCTCCCCAGCATACCCACACAGAAATGGTAAGGTGGACTCAGCTGTGAAAGCAGCTAAGAGACTATTACACAAGCTTTTTTTTTTGTTTCAGACCACTGGTTAGTATTTTGGCACACAGGAATACCCCTTCACAGGGATGCAAAATTCCAGTGTGGGCACTCCTGGGATGAAGAACCAAAACCCTGCTATCAGTTAGGGGAGACCTATGGCAGTCAGAAAGATGGAGATAGTGTTGAGAGGAGATGGCCAACAATCAGAGAAAGCAGATACTAGAGTACAACAGGTCAGCCAAGGACCTGCTGTCTCTGGAGACAGACACACCTGTGAGGAGCCAGCCATTAAAGAGAGACCAGAAGGAGTGGATTAAAGGAGTCATGAGGGGTACAGTGGTGTCAAGTTCATATGAGATAGCTATGAAAGAGGGACAAGTGATCTGAAGGAACAGGAGGTGAGCAGACACAACACCAAGATTGTGCCTACCAAGATACAGAGATCATCACAGAAGAGAGAATCATTTGGAAGCCAACTCCACAGGGAGGGAGGAGATTCCACAAAGAGGTAGTTTGCTAGACTTGGAGACAGAGAGAGGTCCCTCTTTATGCGGTCACCTGCTGAGGAGACCAAACTATCTCAAAGACTATGCAACCAGCTGAGTCTGTGGTGAAGATGAGACTCCATGTGGCTATGTGGTAGCAACCTCTGGCTGAAAGGGGGAGGAAGTCTAGTTGTCAATTACTTGTTTTTTAATGTTTATATTTAAAATACTTGCAAAATAGGGAAGATATATCATCATAACTGGAACTGGAGGTAGAGGTCCAATGTTCCCTGGCAGGACTGATATTGATGAGGCACTAGTGTAGCAGGGAATGTGGGAGCTAGGCTGGAAGCAACTCTGCCACATGGACAGAGTAGTCCATATGGTTTAATAAAGTTTCATTTGTTCAGTTTACATTGCATTCAGCTTCACTCTTTGTGAAAGAAACTTGGGAATCAGTGTAAATCTAGAATGAATTCTCCTCTTTGGTTGTTGGAAAGTCTGGGTCAGGAATATAGAGGAGAGAGAAATTTCCATTTCAGAACATGGAAACATATTTCAGACAACTCCAAGTTCAGAAAACTACTATGTTGGAGTAATATTAGCCTGGTATACGTGTAAGTCATTGTTGTAAATCTAGTCCAGGGGCCTGAGTTTGCAGATTCTGGCCACAGTTATGTTGGTGTAAAGCCAGAGTAATGCCTCTGACTTCAATGTCACTGCTCTGGATTTACACCAAGATAGTTGAGATCAGAATCAGCCCTCTGTTGGTAGTGCCTGAAATTTCTTACCATCTGTTCCTCTTCAGTATCTCATATGAAATGTATTGGTTGTTTCAGTCCAGTTCTTAGTAGACAGCTACCTGTATCATGGTGCTATTATGTCGATTACCACTCTTGTTGAGTATCTCGGCAGAGAGGAGGTGTGTTGAATGGCATTGAAACTAAAATATTTCCTCATCTCTTTTAGACAACAGCAGAGCAAGCTTCTCATGCTGTATCTATTCTATGGGTAAATATGACTTCAGTCATTAAAATAGTAAAAGCATCACCTTTCACAAGGATTAAATTAATAAATTATAGTAAAAATACACGAACACAGGACAAATGGAATGGAATTTCTGGGTACTTCAGCCAACTGCTGAATAACTGAGAGGTCCTCTGAATGCTGCAGCATCATAACATATTATTGAAAAGCAACCTTAAACAAGTCATGTTTCTTTTGTAAAGGCACTACTCAGTACATATAAGAAACACTTTACTTATACAGTAGTACCACAGCCTGAGAACAAACTGCTTTATTCAACTATGTAACTACGCTTTGAAGGATTAGATTTTGATTGGTAAACATCAATTTCACCATGCACACACAAATCAGTGAAACAATATTTCCATTGTTGATAATCAAAATGTACATACAGGTAAAGTAAGAAAAATTCTGCCTGAGAACTTACTAGAGTTTGACTTAAGGGTATTTGCTTTGGATATTCTGACATGTGATATTGACAATTTGTGTTTTAATGATTCTAAAGATTTACATTTTTAAATCTCAGTGTCTACTGTCATTAAATAATTTCTGACCCCCCCCCCATAATTTTGTGAAAACTTAAATAAAAAAAAATTGAAAAAAGCTTAAAATCTATAATTCTGCAGAACTCTGAAATTTTAAACAAATAACAAAAATGCTTAAATGAACATCAATATTATCTGTCAAAATTATACATAAAAAAAATGAATTCTGCCAAGGCTAGGCACAGCACACACTGACTAAACAGGAAGTGTAGAGAAGTGAAGCATGGCTCCAACCCGGGGTGGGCAAACTTTTTGGCCTGAGGGCCACATTGGGGTTGCAAAACTGTATGAAGGGCCGGGTAGGGAAGGCTGTGCCTCCCCAAACAGCCTGGCCCCTGCCCCCTAGCCGACCCCTCCCACTTCCTGCCCCCGACTGCCCCCCTCAGAACCCCCGACCCATCCAACCCCCCCTGCTCCTTGTCCCCTAACTGCCCCCTCCCAGGACCCTCCACCCCTAACCGCCCCCTGGACCCCACCCCTATCCAACCCCCCTGCTCCCAGTCCCCTGACTGCTCTGACCCCATCCACACCCCCGCCCCTTGACAGGCCCCCCGGGACCCCATCGCTATTCAACCCCCCTGTCCCCCATCCCCTGACCTCTATCCACACCCCCGCCCCCTGACAGGCCCCCCTGGGACTCCCACGCTTATCCAACCCCCCACATCCCCTGACCGCCCCCCAGAACCTCTGCCCCATCCAACCGCCCCTGCTCCCTGTCCCCTGACTGCCCCCCAGGACCCTCCACCCCCTTACCATGCCGCTCAGAACAGCATGTCTGGCAGCCACGCTGCCCGGCTGAAGCCAGACACGCTGCCGTGCTGCTCGGCAGGAGCACGCAACCCTGCCACCCAGGGCGCTGACAGCGCAGTGGTGTGGCTGCAGGAGAGGGGGGAGAGTGGGGGAGGGGCCGGGGCTAGCCTTCCTGGCCGGGAGCTCAAGGGCCGGGCAGGACAGTCCCGCAGGCCGGATGTGGCCCGCGGGCTGTAGTTTGCCCACCTCTGCTCCAACCCATAATATTCTGGGTAACCCAGTCAACCCCTTTATTACAGTTTCCTTGTTGGAGTTTCCCCTTTTTCTGTGTTGAATTGCTGCATGAAGGAATGAAAGCAATCTACAAGTGTATCATGTTTGTTTTTGTCACCACATATTTTCCCATCAATGTTGTTACTGTTCTGCCACCTAATGGGTTGCTTGTTAGTGATTTGGCCGCTAGGTGCTATGGGAATACCAACCCATATTTTTTAATAATAATGCTTGTTAGACCACTGGGTCAACAGGTCACTAGTGGTGGTCCCACCATCCTTCGGCTTAATGTGATTATGCGTATTGTATTGTTCACTAAGAGCAAAGTGTACATTCCTTTTTATGTTTCCATAGCCAGAATAAATACAGCCATGATGGAAGTGGTGGCTGGTGACTTTTTTGACAAATGAGGCACAGATCACAAAGTAGTTATTTCCACTCCTGCCCAATGTATATCTTAATAGCTAATAAAACCATACATTATTTATGAAGAAGAAGCAGGCAGACCAGCTGTTGCTAGCTGGACTGGCACAGTGGGTGGAGCACAAGGTGGGACTGGAGATCAATGGTGGCTCCTCGTGCACACATGTGGGACCTGCCCTGTGAAGGAGGGAGTCCAGGATGCACAGGTCACAGGCCCCATTCCTGCACCCTGGGCTTAACTGTTACCAGGGCCATCCCTAGGACGGTGTGGGGCTCGGGACAAATCAGCCCCCCTTGGTGGCACATGGGACCAGCACCTGGAAGCTCAGGTGTGCAAGGCCCGCAGCCGGGATCCCGGGGCTGCTGCAGCACCCCCTGCACCTCTAGTTCCTGTGCCTATGTCTTCCAGGTCCGACCATGCCAGCCAATCATACCAGTCTGTGGGGCTCTCCAAAGTGAGGGGCCCAGAGTGGTCGCCCCTATTCGCCCTACCCAAGGGACAGCTCTGACTGCTACAGTCGTGCCGTGCCACACCAAGTAGTGGTTACTACAGAAAGGCCCTTATAAAGTGACTCCTGGATGTGGTAAATTGCCATGGTGACAAGGCAGCTTCTGGAGGCACTATTGGCAATGCCTCAGGCAGCCTCAGGCAGCAGTACAGAACTTTTTGGCATTGCGTTTCACTACTGGAGAGAGAGTTCTGATATTTAAATCAAATCACAATTTGTCCTTAAATCCATATATATTTATCAACTACATAAAAAAAGAATATTCAAAAAGTATTGTATAGCTTTTGGGTATTCTTAGTTAGGCTATGCCTAAGTTGCTTGGGCTGACAAACCGCCTCTGCATGATGCTATCCAAAGCATGACAGGTTTCTAGAAAATTAGCAGTAATACCAGTGGAATTTGTTGTGAACACAGTGAAGAACATATATTGCTCAAGGCATCTGTCAGCTTGAGACCATGACAGTACAAGAATGGCAACATGATGACAAGTCCGCAGTTTGGAAGGTACACTGATAGAATAGAAACAGCCTTTTTTCCCAGTGCCAAACAAGGGGGTAGAGGGAATCAGTGTTACTTCGCATGTTCAAGTCTGCTCATCTTTCCATTCTGGTGACTTAGCATGCATTTTTCCTTTCCCCATGAGAGGTAGTGTAGTCTGATGGACTGAGCACAGGAGTCAGGAACTCCTTAATTCAGATTCTGCCAGCCACTCTCTGGGTGGCCTTTCGTGAACTGTTTACAGGCAAACTTTTAAAAGCTCAACTGATCTTGGAGTCTTAATATTTGGGAACCAGACATGAGACATTCTGACCAAGAGCCAATTTTTCAAAAGTTGCTAGTGATTTTTGGGTGGCCCAGTTTTCGGGTGCCCAACTGGAAACTCTGTAAAAGGGCCTGATTTTCAGAAAGTGCTGAGCACCCACCTTCTGAAAAGCAAATTGTGCCAATCTCAGCTTTGATCTGGGCAAATAGTGTTGCTGTTGACTTTACTGAAGTTGAATCTGCCTACACTAAGGCTGTCTGTCTCTTTTGAGTTTCTTCTTTTAACATCTCCAGTTAGCAGTAGGTGAAAGTGTTTTAATATCCACAATCTGGATATATATATATATATATATATATATATATATATATATATATAGGAGACACATGTAGTTGAAGCTACAACTTTAATTTAGAGCTACTGCCTAGTATATGTAGTGCACATAAAAATAATAAATAGCAGCATGATGGAGTATAGTGGTTAGCAAGATAGCCTTTTCTTTCTTTGCACACAAAAGTGAAGTGCAAAAGTGTGTTTTCAGCGATCATCATCGTATTTTAGGTCTGTCTTCTGAAGCATAGCAAAGAAACATACTGTATAGCTAGAACAGAATTTAAAAGATCTTAAATACTAATTGAGCTGGAAAATATATCAAATTGTGCATGTGTATATTCAAATAAAATGTACAAGTTACTGTGAAAATAAGGTACCTCCATCTGCAACCATTCACACAAATATTGGAAGAAGAGGAAATCAGTAGTTCAGAACCTTTGACATACCTAAAATGTTTAATTCATTAACATCAGTTGTATGCAGTATTCTTTTATTCACTGAATATATCTTAATGTGTGGTTTCTCAAAGTTTCTGCTTGTCCTTCACTTGAAATCATAGCATACAATCATCCCACAAAAGATTGTTTAGGATTGCTTAGCAAAGGATGCATTGTGTTGTCAGCTCTTTCATCACAGAACAAATGATCTTGTCTGTCTTCACGTGTACATTGTGAAAGCTATAACCTTCCTAGCTTAGTTTATCAAAATTTTCCCACTGAGTTTCTATATGAAAAGTGCCCTTATCCATAGAAACCTTTAAAATATATAAATAAAATACCTGGTTTAATTGTAATTGGTTTGCAGTAATAGAGTTAGAATTAGATCTAGCAAAACTATTTGTAGTAAACAATTTATTTAACAAATGTTCTCTTTCTGGTATGCAAGTTGTTTGCAAACAGGCTTTAATTTTTATAAAGTTGAATATTCAAAATATTTATACTTAACTGTGAGCACACACCAGTTTATTGGTTGTTTACTGCCTATGTTTGCTGTTTCTTACCCCCATTGTCTGATAAGTCCACTTAGTCAGTTACATGACATTGTTTTTTTTTTTGTTTTTTTTTACTGATTGGATGAATGTAACTTCAGGGATCATAATCAAGTCACAGAGCACTTGAATCATTCAGGGAGAGAATGTGAGAAATTTGTCAAGACAGAAAGAGCTAAACTGGATTACAGATTTTTGGGGGGCTATTTTTAATTTTATATTTTCTCTCCCAGTTGAGCATCAGACAAAATCTGAGACATCACAGCTGGTAAAGTGTATGCTATAGATCAGGGGTCGGCAACCTCTGGCACGCAGGGCTTGCTCACCAGGGCAAGCACCCTGGCGGGCCGGGCCAGTTTATTTACCTGCTGACGCGGCAGGTTTTGTCGATCGCGGCCCCCACTGGCCGCGGTTCACTGTCCCAGGCCAATAGGGGCGACGGAAAGTGGCGCGGGCGAGCCAGTGGAGACCGCGATCGGCCGAACCTGCCGCGTCAGCAGGTAAATAAACTGGCCCGGCCCGCCAGGGTGCTTACCCTGGTGAGCCGCGTGCCAGAGGTTGCCGACCCCTGCTATAGATAGAACATATACAGGAATATAATGAGGAGTCAGATTTGAAATTAACTTTGTTCCCATGTGTAGTATGTGGGGACTCACCCGGTGGCACCTCCTGCTGGTCGTCTCTGGGAATTAGCTCATCCAGCCTCCGGAGCGCCCTCTGCAGGCCGGTGTCCCACTGCTGCTTGGTCCCCGTGTCCCTCCTGGACCCGGTGCCCCATTATCTGGGGTGCTGCCCCTGGCCATACACCCCTCAGTCACAGGGTGTCCCCTCCCCAGGGAACCCCCACCCACTATTCCCACCTTGCCTCAGTATAAGGCTACTGCCAGTCATCATCTAGCCCCCGTGCCCTGGGACAGACTGCAGTATCAGCCTACTCATCACCAGCAAGATTGGGTTTGGACCTGCTGCCTTTGCCTACCCCGGGGCTGCCCTCTGCAACCCCCAGTACCCGTTGGCCTTCTGCTAGGCCGCAGCCTGGGGCTTTCCAGGCTGGAGATCCCCAGCTCCTCTGCCTTTCCCCAGCCCTGCTCCACTCAGGTACTCTGCTCAGGTCCCTGCAGCCAGGTCCCTCCCTCTCAGAAGCTAGAGGGAGTCTGCTGAGCTCCTGGCTCCCAGCCTCTTATATAGGGCCAGCTGAGGCCTGATTGGGGCGTGGCCCAGCTGTGGCTGCTTCCCCAAACCCCCCAGGGCCGGAGCGGATGACCACCCCGCTACACGATGCAATAATAGTGTATTATGTGTGCAGGCTCAGTCTTGACTGCAAAGGGTGTGACCATATCTATATCTTGTTTTAGTTACCTTTTGGACCAGGGGGTGTCCAAAGGGGGACACGACTGTCCATCTAATTTAACTGCGCTAATGCCTGGGAGTCATGAGAATGCAGTTTATGGCCAGATGTACTATGGTTGTGTTAAGCATTGTACAATATTTCTATGTCTACCAAGTGTATTTATTAGTTTTCTACCCTTGAATTTTGTTACCTTTCACTATTCATCACAGTGACTGTCAGACACAAATTGCCAACTGTGATACGGGTGTGCATACAAAGTCCTAGTTATGAAGTCTGTGATCAGATACCCGGTATAGCCTTAATGTCAGCTACAGCCAGGTGTCTGGAGGGCAATAGTCCCTTGGAGGCTGTCTTCTTAAGAAATAAACTCTCTTTCATATGTAATGTCCCAATGCTATCTTTCTGATTCACTGGTTTCCAGTTTTCTGTCACATATCACTATTCATCACAGTCCTTAACACAAAGTAATTGCCAAGTTCATGTAAAAGCACAGTCCTAGATGGGAAAGGTGCATTCAATTCAAGGACTCTGGTCAGGCATTTGGGGAACATTTCAACAGGTCTGTCCCTCTGTTATGTTAATCAAGCATTGTCATCCACCCAAAATATTAAACAGAAAGGTAGCAGTGGAGGGAGAAAGGCATGTTTAGGTCTTGTGTGGATGCTGGATGCCTAACACAAGCCTCATTACAGTAGCTTCATTGTCACAATCTGGTACTTCTGCAAGAGGCAGACTATGTCAATCTGCTGTAAAGAAACATCAGTCTTGATTGGGCAACAAGAAAGAGTCTTTTGTTTGTCTTTCCATCTCTATTGAATGTTGTGTAATATAGAAATGATTGCAGACTGAACAAAACATTTTTAGCACAAATGTGAAAATTGTGTGAACATGGTTAATTCAAGGTTGGTTGGGACTTTGGATAGAAGACAGGTAAGATGATGACTGGTTCATGATTAAGACCTGTATACATATCTAATAGTGTTTCTGAGGAAGGGGATGGACTGGGAGCAGGGCGGAGCTCAAATCCAAGATTTTGCTTTGGGCTGAATTCTGTTCATTTATACATACAGGTACAGAAAGCTGATTGCAGGCAGATTTTGGCATGTTTTTTTGTATGTAACTTTATATCAATTGTATATAGGTATAGCACTGCTCTAAAAGTTTTACCTGAATAAATCATAGTGAAACAATAGTTTATTTTTGTAGTCTTATGTTTAGCCAATGTTCAATGACCTTCATCATTTCTCAGTTATTTTGTCTGGAAGCATTCTGTGGTAGGTGCTAATGTCAAACCATCTGTGACCACATTTTCTATTGACTTTGCTGTCTCCTTCTTATGTTTAAGGCCACTTTGGGTCCATAATTTTAAAATCGTTTCCCTTGCCTTCAGGAACAGGATTTTTTTTCAGTTTCTTAACAGGTGGACTATTATTTTTTGGTCTCTGGTACTCAAAATATGTGAGTCAAAGATCTAGAGGGATTTCATTTCATTATTTCATATATTGCTTCTCCCTACTGTACAATCTCCTTTCAAAATGTGTACACTTTGATATTTCTCAAGTTTTTGAAGGAGAGGAGGTTTCTCACTTCTATAATTCAGAAACTCATCTGAGGCAATTCTGTGGATATAATTTCAGAAGGACGAGGAACATACACAATCTATAGAGTGAGCGTATATAGACTGTGGTTCCCCTGTTTGGTTACCAAGAGAGGAGGTGATACCTTTTAATGCTTCTGCCCACTGCTTAAGTTCAATATCTTCCTATAGACAGTTACTTCCGTTCTGTTGTTTTTCTGAGTTTTGCTTTTAGGTATGGGTGCTATAAAATTATATAGTCTGGATATGATTCTGTTAGTTGGTTTTTGGTCATACTTTGTCATTGGTGCCCCTATTGGTATCAAATGTATAATTGTTGAACTTCATTGCCATAAAACCTTTATTTGAAAATGTTGGTATTTGTTGTAATAACTCATTCTTGTGGCCTTGTTTATTTCTCCTCTTTAGTTTTTTTAGGTGTATCATTCTGAATAAGTCCTGCCAAGTCTTGTCCCCCAGTCTTCAGTGCACCTTATGATGGTGTTGTCTTTATTGCAGAAGAAAATGTATACTCCTTGGTACAGTAATATGTTTATACACATGGAAACTTCTTTTTAATGTGATTCTTTTTCTTGAGCTGTGCTCAAACATTTTAAAGAGATGAGGTGGGTGAGGTGCTATCTTTTATTGGACTAACTTCTGCTGGTGAGAGAGACAAGCTTTCGCGCTTTCACAGAGGGGCTTGTATATAAATGTTCTCTCATTATTGAGGTAGTTGTAGGATGCATATTTGAATTGCTTATTCAAGAATATACACAGGCTCCACATATTTCTGGAGCCATTTCCTTCCCTAGGTTTTTCACCTGCTTAGTGGAGGGCAGAAAGTGAGGTGCCAAGCCCTTCAGGTATTTTGCCTACCTTAGCCCTTGCAGACAGAATGCCCCTAGGAACTGCCAGTGATTCAGCGACACTCTCAGCACAGCTCTGACTGGTAAGGCCACAATAGAATCCCACAGTGTATAAATAGATTGCTACTGATTAAAGTAATTTCTCTTGCTCTCACTCTCCCTCTTTTCTCAAAACTCATTAAATGTACTTTTTAGATTAAAATCATAAAGTGGAGAAGTAGAATTTTTAAAAAGTTTCTGTAATATTTTTTTTAAAAAGGCAAGCAATCAGCCTTTTGTTTTTGATCTCCTGAAAGTCTTATAGTTTAACTGTTTTTTTTTTAATTTTAGAAATGTTTTGAACTTTGCAAAATGAAAAAGCACAAAGGAAAATGTTGCTCAATTTCATTTAATGGAAAATTTTCTTGAATTCAGCATGGATGTCTGAAAATATGCTTTAATTATGCTGTTTTCATCAAACCTATTGTAGTCTTGCAAATTGTAATAGTTAAGAAAAATACTTTATTTTTAAAAAGCCTTTTTTTAGGTGAAAAGCAGAAGATTGAGACTAGGGAGTATACTCTAGCATGTTCTATATTGCAGCAAGGAAGAAGGAAGCAAACAGCTATTCCCCAGAACACCATTTTCTGAAGAATGAGCATGGCATGGATTATTTATTTATTCTATGCTGTTCATCACTATAGTATATGAACACCTCATAATCTTCAATAAATTTAACTTCCCAGCACCTTTGTGAAATAAATAAAGAAGCATTAGCCCCATTACAGACGAGAAATCGAGGCACAGACACATTCTAAGGCCTGGTCCACACTAACCCCCCACTTCGAACTAAGATATGCAACTTCAGCTACGTTATTCACGTAGCTGAAGTCGAACTATCTTAGTTCGAACTTACCGCGGGTCCAGACGTGGCAGGCAGGCTCCCCCGTCGACTCCACGTACTCCTCTCGCGGAGCAGGAGTACTGGCGTCGACGGCGAGCACTTCCGGGATCGATCCGGGATCGATTTATCGCGTCTAGACAAGACGCGATAAATCGATCCCAGAAGATCGATTGCTTACCGCCGGACCCGGGGTAAGTATAGACGTACCCTAAGAAAGGGATAGATTATACAGAAAATATCCTATTGCCTCTATATAAATCCATGGTACCCCCACATCTTGAATACTGCGTGTAGATGTGGTTGCCCCATCTCAAAAAAGATATATTGGAATTGGAAAAGATTCAGAAAAGGGCAACAAAAATGATTATGGGTATGGAACGGCTGCCATATGAGGAGAGATTAATAAGACTGGGACTTTTCAGCTTGGAAAAGAGACGACTAAGGTGGGATATGACTGAGGTCTGTAAAATCAGACTGGTGTGGAGAAAGTACATAAGGAAGTGTTATTCACTCCTTCTCATAATATAAGTACTAGGGGTCACCAAGTGAAATTAATAGTCAGCAGTTTTAAAATAAACAAAAGGAAGTATTTCTTCACACAATTCACAGTCAACCTGTGGAACTCTTTGCCAGAGGATGTTGTGAAGGCCAAGACACTAACAGAGTTCAAAAAAGAACTAGATACATTCATGGAGGATAGGTCCATCAATAGGTCCATCTATTAGCCAGAATGGGCAGGGATGGTGTCCCTAGTCTCTGTTTACCAGAAACTGGGAATGAGAGACGGGGAAAGGATCACTTCATGTTTATCTGTTCTGTTCATTCCCTCTGGGGCACCTGGAATTGGCTACTGTTGGAAGACAGGATACTGGGCTAGATGGACCTTTGGTATGGCCGTTCTTATGTTCTTATGTTCACAGACATCCTGAATCCTTAGTCATATGGAGATCCTAAGATACAATACAGTTCCTTGTAATCCCCTGAGCATGCTAACAGACATGATAGCTGTTGAGATGGAATCATGACCCCCTTGGCTATTGGCCATTGCAGCTGGCAAGCTGCAATGGGATCTGAACTCAGCACTGCATTAAAGGAAGCAGCAACTTGCATTCATGCTCTGCATACTTAGGAACTCTTAGAGGCATTGTCTCTCTATCAGAGGCAGAATACATCTTTGAGATCACACTGGGGAGGACAGATCGGCATCACTCAAAACATGAGCTATTGCCTAAAAGTTCCACTGAGCACTATATATGGTAGTATTAATAAGCCATAAATATACACAGAACTGTGCATCTTTAGCTGTACTAGAGAAATAATGTACTGACCTCCAAGCCATTGTAACTGGCACTTCAAGGTGTTGACTTTCCATTCAGTTATGAAGCCTCCACCATATTACTTGTTAATTATATCTGTTGAGTTTAGGGTATTTTCTTGAGGTTTTCTCCCATTATATTATGAGGAGATAATCATTTCCATTTGTTTTGCATGCATTGTTTTTACTGAGCTGTCTCTTAGGAAATTTCAACAATGAAAAACAATAAAAATTCCACTTAGAAAATCAGCTGACAGATTTTAAAAGGAAGTACAGTGTAATTTAATTTTGCATGCCCCCTGAAGTCACACAAAACAAACAAGTCACAGTAAACAAGTCACATAGGAGCCAAAATATGACAGCTTGACTCTGTATTATTCCTTATATTTCTAGTAATCCCAATATCTACTTTATAAATGCCCAGACATGTTTCCCTTTTAATCACAATCCTTTTTCATCTGAATGGGACATTTTACAGCTGCTTTGCTTTCACCGTCATCTGTTGGGATAACCATTATTAAGTTTAGAACTTTGCGAGTCATTCTTCATTCCCATCTCCCCCTGTAACAATGAAAGTTCAGGAATGCAAGAATTGTCATTCATTGTCTATCCTCTGATAATGTAATGAACAAAAGGTGGCTTGTGGCACTTAGCTTCTCTTTCAAGATGTGTGTTTATGCTCTCTGGCAACTATAAAAGCTTCTAATTTCTGATAGCAATTTCCATCTGGTTCCTTCTAATCACTAAGGACTCTGATTCGGTTTCGGTATGAATAACAGAAACGAAAGTCTTATCCTGCACTGTCTTCGTTGTTTCTTCTATTATACTAGCTGATAATTCTCAAGTTTCAAATCTTCATTCCAAAGAGCCTTTCATCTGAGTTCTATGACTGGGAAATATTTTCTTTAGCATCTCTGTTATCTGTCTGTGTTCCTATAACATATACTCTAAAGGTTATTGTAGAAAGGGGCCTGAACTGCAATGCCAGATTTATTCATCACTGTCTGGTAAAATTTGGATTTGGATCCAGGACTGGCAACTGGTACCTAACTCTGTAGTGGGACAAACCATGAGACTTCCGTGCTTCAGGGAAATGGGATTTGTATCTGAATCTAGATTAAATTATTGCAACTCAGGCTCATTTTTAATGTACACAATCTCACAGAAATAATGGAACAGATTTACCTTTGGAGTACCTCTCTATTGTCTTCTGTGGAATTACCCTGGGTATGAATTTTGCCATATAAATATTTCTCCCCACTCCTTAGAGAAAGACAACCCCTTCACAATTATACACCAAACTATATCTAAATACTAACATGGGCCTCTACGAGAATCTAGTCACATTTTTACTCTAAGTATGTTTAAAAACAAGCTATGAATTATATATAGTTTAATATGTATTTTCAACATACTCTGCTTTAATACAGTATATTTAACAGATGAAGTTAATTAGGGTCCTACCAAATTTACAATCCATTTTAGTGAATTTCATGGTCATAGGATTTTTAAAATCGTAAATTCCATCATTTCAGCTATTTAAATCTGAAATTTCATGTTGTTGTAATTGTAGGGGTCCTGACTCAAAAAGGAGTTGTTGGGGGTTGCAAGGTTATTGTAGGGGGGTTGCAGTACTGCTGTTCTTACTTCTGTGCTGCTGCTGATGGCAGCACTGCCTTCAGAGCTGGGCAGCTGGAGAGTGGCAGCTGCTGGCCAGGAGCCCAGCTCTGAAGGCAGAGCTGCCGCCAGCAGCAGTGCAGAAGTAAGGATGGCATGATATGGTATTGCCACCCTTATTTCTGCGCTGCTGCTGGCGGGGTGCCGGCTTGATAGCTGGCCACCCAGCTCTGAAAGCAGCACAGAAGTAAGGGTGGCAATACCACAACCCCCATAACATAACCTTGAACCCCCCCCACAACTCTCTTTTGGATCAGGACCTCCAATTTGAGAAATGCTGGTCTCCCCCATGAAATCTGTATAGTATAGGGTAAAAGCACACAAAAGACCAGATTTCATGGTGGGAGACTACATTTAATCATCTGTGACACCTTTTTCATGACCATGAATTTGGTAGGGCCTATAGATAATCTAATTCAGGGGTCAGCAACCTCTGGCACGCAGCTTGCCAGGGTAAGCACCCTGGTGGGCCGGGCCAGTTTATTTACCTGCTGACACGGCAGGTTCAGCCGATCGCGGCCCCCACTGGCCGCGGTTTGCCGTCCCAGGCCAATAGGGGCGGCGGGAAGCCACGGCCAGCACATCCCTCGCCCGCGCCGCGCCGCTTCCCGCCGCCCCTATTCCCTGCCGCGTCAGCAGGTAAATAAACTGGCCCGGCCCGCCAGGGTGCTTACCCTGGCGAGCCGCGTGCCAGAGGTTGCCGACCCCTGATCTAATTAATTGCAAAACAGTTAGCCTACTAATACCCTACATGCAAATTTGTATTTTAACTTTTGATTAATGATATTTAATAATGATGAAAATGTCATTCCTTATTGTCTGGGAACCTGAGACTCCCCAAAAAACTAAATGTGTGTGATTTTGCTGAAGTACTGAACTGTGACTATGTTCTTGAGACATGTAAGAAGAGAACTGGATGCAGTAGCTGGATGCACTCCAGAAGGGAAGAGCTAGGACTAAGGTTTTGAAATTATAACTTTGATGTTTAAAAAAAAAAATTATTAGGTAGAGCACAGAGGCTGTCCTATCTTCTCTGCTAGCACTTGGCTCTCTGCAAGTATATATTTCTTTCTGTCTTCCCTGTGGAGCCTCTGACCTTTTTCAATTGAAATCAACTGTAGATGAGTTGAAATTATTATCACAAAGATTTTTTTTTTTTTAAAGTGTGGATGGAATTGGATTCCAGTATCTGATTTTTGTGAAAGAATTGAGGAGTTAGCAGTATCTCTTTTAATTTACATGGCACATGTAACCATGGAACTACATAGTACTCTGTAATTACATTGCAAGAACATAGTAATTAAATATGTTTTTCCTGCAGATTCATTAGCATTTACATTTGAAGTCACACAATTATGCAAACATTAAAACTGCAAATTGCAAGATAATTATTATAAATGTATCTTAGAAAAGCAAAATATCCTAATACGTATGTTCTTACAGGGACAGATGAATTATTTGGTGGGGGGGGGGAGAAGGGGGAAGGGGACAACTCAAACCATAGCCTGAATATTAAATATAATCCAAATCTTTAAAATATGGATTACTTTATATCAGCAATGCCCCTTCCCTTCGTCACCCAACACCCAATAGGTCCCCTTAACTTTTGTTGATATTATGCAAAATCCATTGTGTGGCCTTACTGTACAGTGAGGGAATCCCAGAAGTTAGAACTAGAAAACAGCTATTAGGTTATCTACGTCATATCTGCCAATGCATGTCTGCCAGTCTCTATTAGGCTGTTTGCATCCCTTAAATCTCACATCCTCCAGTGTTTCTCTGGAATAATGATACAGAATAATAATACTTCTTTTCATTTTATAGTGTCACCCTTCTGAGGATATGAAAGTGTTTTACAAAGAGAAATTAAGCACATGATCCGAGTGAGATTGGTAAGTATTACTTTATTACACCTATTTTATAGATGGGTAAGCAGAGTCATAGAGAGACCTAGTTTGCATCAATTCACAGGTTGAAGAGTGGCAGAATTTGGTATAGGACCTAGGAGTCCTTACTGCCAGTCCTATGCTATTATCACTAGAGAGACAAGGTGGGTGAGGCAATATCTTTTACCACACCAACTTCTGTCTCTAATATCCTGGGACCATCACTGCTACAATAACACTGCAAAATATTATCACTAGTAACCACTCCCTATCAGAAATATACCACTCCCTGTTAGAAATATACAGTTCTTTCTGATGTGCCTCATCTGTTTAGAGAACAGACATGAATCACATAAGTTATATGTGATTTTATTATGAATCTTAATTTAAACTGAGCAAAACTGAAAATTTTTAAGCACTCTGGAACTAATTCCACTTCAAATGCGGTTATCAGGAACTCATTGTTTGAAAGCCCAGTTCCATCAAATGCAGTGGATTTGGTGAGTTATCAGCTAAGGTAGGGAAAAAACTTGAGGTCATGGATGGGAATGTTGGAGAGATTAGGCATCAGAATAGAGAAGCATTTGTAGTTGGAAGATCATGGGAGACTGAGTCAAGACAGAGGTGCAGCTAAGAGTCTGATGATACTCAGGACAGCAGGTAAGGAGAAAATCAAGGTGAGTTGGGGAATGGATGAAATTAGAATAAGACAAGGTGAGGTTTGGAGGAGGTAGAGAAAAATTGGGAAGAAAGAATATCTCAAAATGTTTTGATAAGTTTAGGAAACTTCATGTAAAAATTCACACTTGTCTGTGCTTATCCAAACTGAACTTCACCTTTCAACCTTTTCAGTTTTGCCTATGGCTAGCAAGTAGCCAGTTGTTACATAAGAATCATATACACAAAATGACAACCTCCTCTGCATCAGGCAGGGAGACATCTGTATGTTTAAGGATGTCTCCTTTTACTTTACATACCAACACACACCAACCTCCTGCTCCATATTTTTTAATATACATTTCATCTTATGGGAGATCTGTGCTTTGGACCTTCCTTTCAGACTTTCATTACTAATTTTTCTTCCCTGTAATTCCACAGCAAACCCCAGTCCCCTCCCCCCCCCCCCCCCAGTGTAGGCATAAAACCATCAGAGATATAGTTTGCGGTTCCATTACAGTGTCGTGTTTTTCATCCAGTTCCTCTTCTGTATCTTGTCTGGTCTAATCAAATCTAATTTGTAAATGACAATTAAGAATAAGCTCTGCTAGATATTTTTCAGTGCTAGTCTCTATTATACACGTTATATGATAGCAGAAAAATTGCAACTCAGTGTTGCAGGATTGTGCCTTTGCTTTTGTTTTCCTACTGCTCTTTTAAATTTTTGCACGTGTTCTACTGCCCTATCTGTTCCTAGATCACAAACATCAAATCTGGAATTACTTGTTGAATGTCTCCTGAGGAATAGTCAAAATTCTTTAGAAACATATGGAGAACCCTTATGATCTGAAATGACCACATCAGGTAATTCATATGTAGTGTGATTACCTAGGGAATGGGTTACCCAGGAAGGTGGTGGAATCTCCTTCCTTAGAGGTTTTTAAGGTCAGGCTTGACAAAGCCCTGTCTGCGATGATTTAGTTGGGAATTGGTCCTGCTTTGAGCAGGGGGTTGAACTAGATGACCTCTTGAAGTCCCTTCCAACCCTGATATTCTATGATTCTATGATTCTATATGTCCTGTTTTTTTTCCCAGGAATGTGTTGTTTTACCCCAGTTTGTCCTGGATATTTAGATGGCTAAAATGGGACACTTAGTGTCCAGTTTTGTGCTTAGCATCTTGTGACAGTCCTCCTCCTCAACAGGGGGCACTGGTGTGGGCTGTGGAAAACCATCCTTTCCAAACTCCCAAAGAAAATAGTTGCAGCAGTTCTTCCAGTTGTGATTTATGAATGATTTTGATATTTAAATGATTTAAGGCTGATTTTTTTTCAATACGTATATTCATTGTGATTTTTAATTTTATTAAGTGTGAAAGAAAAATTGTAAAACTATAAATCCTCTTTTTTTATCTTCTTCTTTCTTGCCACTTTCCTATTCAGAATCAACGACTTTTCGAGCCTTCTTCCAAAACTCATGATTGTACACCTATCTGTTGTGCAAATGGGTCTCGCTAAGGTCTATTGACATCTGGTCCATGTACAGAGACTTTGACCTCACCCTTGGTCATCTTCTGTCCACAGTCATCGTAAAAGCCATCCTACCAATATAACTCTCAGGTCTTCACTGGACATGCCCTGTGAAGGAGTGACCAACATCCATCAGGTACGTCCCAGGGTGGATGATAGGGAAACATTCTGCAGATGCAGGATGCTGTGAATATCCAATAAGCAACTGGTAGCATCTCTGAGCAGGTCATGGTGGGGTAGCTGGTGGTGCAGCTACCACTATAAAATATCACACAGGCCCTATGACAAGGATGCCAAGGTGAATAAAGTCTGCCTTAAAATAAGTCTTGTTGGAGCAGAAGGGGTTTGGTAGTTTCAGTAGGCAGTTTGCCTAGAAGAAGGGAAACTTTGATTTCAAACCAGGGATGTGTCAGGCTTGGGTAGCTGACTTACAAAGCTTTGTCCAGTAGATATGCTACTTGAACTGAGGTCCATGTCAAGTGTACCTCTTTAAAAAAACAAACAAACAATGGGAGTATACTAATGGTGTCATAATTCAAATGTTTTAAGCTTAGTTATTAAGTTTAACAAATCACCCTTACCCCCATCATAAGCCACCTTCCCAATAAACAGCAAATATTTCTTGCAATGCCTTAATATTCTTAGTGTTCACCATGTGTACTCACCTGGGAAAAGCATAAGCCACAACTAAATTCAGTGTATTTGATTATTATCTTGTGTGAAATCAAGTTATTGCCTTCCCAGGGCTGAGTGGCCCAGTAACCTGGATGATTTGGAACAGTTTTCTGACAGATTTTGGTGTCTGCTATGTAATTCATATTAACTGCTTTTCCTATAGCTGGCGTATCTTTCAGCCAGACTTTTCATTTTCACTGTGTCTTGATAGTGATCATTTATTTCAACCAGCATCCTTGCATGTAAGTTGTATACCTTTCAGCCACCATTCAGCTCTCAATATTCTAAGGCTACCTGGGGGGTAACCTAAACCCCAGTGCAAATCAGAACAGGTTTAGGGTTGCTCTAATTTATAATCTGACTGCATCCGACATCCAATAGCAGAGAGAAGGCAGAGTGAAGCAATGCTCCATCCATGGTTGCCCCTTCCCCATTCCCAGTCAGAGTCAGGGCCGGTGCAACCCATTAGGCGACCTAGGCGGTCGCCTAGGGCACTACAATTTGGGGGGCGGCGACCACGGCGGTATTTCGGCGGCGGGCCTTCCGCCGTTTCTGTGGGGGGCGGCATTTCGGGGCAGGACCTTCCACCGCCTAGGGCGGCAGAAAAGCTGGTGGCGCTCCTGGTCAGAGTGCAGCAATGCTGGGATGGGGGCCAGCATAAAGTTGTTTCTGTAGCTCTAATACAGCTGGGGACAACCTCTTTGTGTTGATGGTATTCCCCAGAGGTACTTCTACCTCGTTCATAGTTCCTTTAAATCTACAGATGGTGGAAAGGGGCCACAGAGTAATCAGTTGTTGGGCCCAGTGGATCTGATCCTTCATTGACTTCCAACTTTTGTAGTCATTTATATCTGTGCAAAGTGAAAGTAGAATGCAGCCACCATGGTGAGTGAGTGGAGAATTAAGATTTGGTGGTGACTGATACCCACTTTGCCTAGCTCTTGCAATGGTGGCTCTCTTGCACTGGTAGGGTTCAGGGTACGTTGGCCCCTGTACAGCTGAATGCAAGTATATAAACTCTCCCTTCATCATGAGCCCCATCTCATTCTTGGATTAGCATCTCCCGCCCCTGGGATTAGCACAGAAAAAAAGCTTTTTCTTTTCTTTCTTTTTTTGGTCTGCTGTGGGCATGGTGCTAGTCACCTCTTTGGGGATTGGAAAGGAGTTTTTCCCTCAGATTGTCTGGGGCAGGAGTGTTCCCCCCCCCCCCATCTTTCCCACAGCAGCTCAGGGACCCAGTGGGGTAGGTCAGGAGGTACAGTTCAGATTGTTGCAATTCAGCAGGCACTCCTTCCATGTGGGGGGGAGGCACTAGTTCCCTGATAAACCAGAGTTAGAAGTGGAATTAGGAGAAGGCATGCTCCTAAAGAAGCTGGGGAAGGGGATTAGAATTCTTAATGTCTGATACAGTGAGGAGACAACCTCCTTTCCCCAACCCCTTCACTTACAAATGTGTGTGTTGGTGGGAGGTGGGGGAGAAATGGAATCCTAGCACTGAGCTGGAACCAGCTGAGTGGTGGTAGGCTAACGGCAGCCCTCCTCCTGGTGGAAATGATTAAGTGAGGAATCATAACCTGTACAGTATGAGTTAGTACTGGATAGTTCCCAGGGAAGTTAATAAAATTGCAGCCTAAATAAACCACATCCCCTGCATCTTGTTTTTCTTCTCCTGTGTCTGGGACAATTCCAGCTTTCAGTGCGTATTACATATGTGTTACAGAACTACCAGGAGATGAGATGCCCAGAGTTGTGGGAGTCATGGTGGGGCAATGTATCCAGCTGCCTAGTGGTAGCTAGAGAGAGGGGAACACTCCTAGTTCCTTTGGCAGCTGATGGATCTGGTAAGGTCTGATGGAAGGGAACCCCACTTTGGCAACTATTTTTATGTGGTTAATTTATACTTTGCAGCTATTGTGCGGGGTGTTTTGTAACATGAACAAAGTTGCTGGTCACTGAGAATTTTGTATTTAATAGTGTGTGTGAACTCAGTGTTTAGTCCGGTGTCAGAATTATTTATGTAAACTTAGCTTCTGTCTTCCATATTTTAACAGGATTTTTTGTTCTTACTTTCTTTGTCCCTCTCCCCCACCCCATGTATTCAATAGAACATCTTCTTGAATTTCTCTTAGCAATCTTAACTGTTACTTAAGAAAGTGCTTGGGGTTTTTCTCTCTCTCTTTTTCTCTGTGTGTGCGTGTGTGTGTGTAATATATATAAATGAATTCATTGAACCTGGTATACTGAGTTTTTTGAGAACCTGACAAACTATGAGCTTTGTCAAGATAATTATGCAATTTCCCCCCTCAAATATGATATTGTACTTTTTTTCCAAAGCTTATCTGATGGACAAACCTTCTTTAAGGCCAGAACAGCCCAAGGTACACTGACATTAGTAGACGTGTGTGTGTGTGTGTGTGCATGAGCCTAATTATATAATCTTTGTATTTTCATGGGTGGTGGTGTTTGTTTTGTGGTGTTTTTGGTGAGGGGTGGAGGGAATTCTGCTATCTAATCCTCTTTTCTCCAACTGTCTTCCTCTTTTCAGTCTCTCCACATTGGAACTTGAGCCCAGTAGTATTTGGATTGGAAATTACTGTGGAGAGCTAGATGGGCGCAATTCCCCCTACCACTTGAGCAGTGTAAAGAAGAATTTCCTTTAGCAGTGATAGTATTAGGGCTTTTCTGACATAATTTATCAGTTCTAATTCCATCCAGAAGATGGCAGTGGTGTGTATAAAAACAATGAGGAGTCCGGTGACACCTAAAGACTAACAGATTTATTTGGGCATAAGCTTTCATGGGTAAAAAAAACACTTCGTCAGATGCATGGAGTGAAAATTACAGATGCGGGCATTATTATACTGACACATGAAGAGAAGGGAGTTACCTTACAAGTGGAGAACCAGTGCTGACAGGGCCAATTCAATCAGAGTAGATGTAGTCCACTCCCGATAATTGATGAGGAAGTGTCAATACCAGGAGAGGGAAAGTTGCTGTTGTAGTGAGCCAACCACTCGCAGTCCCTATTCAAGCTGAAATTAATGGTGTTAAATTTGCAAATGGATTTTAGTTCTGCAGTTTCTCTTTGAAGTCTGTTTTTGAAGGGTTTTTTTGTTCAAGTATGGCTACTTTTAAATCTGTTATAGAATGTCCAGGGAGATTGAAGTGTTCTCCTACTGGCTTTTGTATGTTACCATTCCTGATGTTCGATTTGTGTCCATTTATTCTTTTACTGTCTGGTTTGGCCAATGTACATGGCAGAGGGGCATTGCTGGCACATGATGGCGTATATCACATTAGTAGATGTGCAGGTGAATGAGTCCCTGATGGTGTCGCTAGAGTAGATATGGGGACAGAGTAGGCAACAAGATTTGTTACAGGGATTGGTTCCTGGGTTAGTGTTTCTGTGGTGTGGTGTGTAGTTGCTGGTGAGTATTTACTGCAGGTTGGGGTGCTGTCTGTAAGCGAGGACTGGCCTGTCTCCCAAGGTCTGTGAGAGTGAGGGATCTTTTTCCAGGATAGGTTGTAGATCATTGATGATATGCTGGAGAGGTTTTAGCTGGCGGCTGTATGTGATGGCCAGTGGTGTTCTGTTATTTTCCTTGTTTGGCCTGTCCTGTAGTAGGTGACTTCTGGGTACCCATCTCGTGTATAGACACACTCACCAAAGCCTGTATAGTGCATAAAATAAGAACAATCTAAGTGAATGGGGGTATATTGGTCAGTATGTTTTGATTAATTCCTTTATTTTCTGTCTGTACTACATCTGGGTTTTAACAATTTTTAGGAGGCAGTTTCTGTTCTGTTCTGTTCTGTTCTGTTCCTTCTCTGCCCCATCATTATGCTTAAATTAAGGCAATCCATAGTGTATGACCTGAAAACATTTGTATTTTAAAAAGAAAGAGGTGAATGGGGGCAACAAATGTTGAGATTTTTTGAGTGTAATCTTGTACAGAGCCCTGCTGTCCTGACAAGTGTCAATTCAAAACACTTTTTGAATGAAAAGGAAAACCCCTTTTATTGATACAAATCCTAGAGATTTTACAGAGGGTTAGAGCTTTGTATTAATAAAGTGACAAATAATCAGCGTTTAGAGAGGCACTGTGTAAGCTCAGCTCAAAATGATTGGAAGCTGGATTTGTTGATGTTGGAAATGTGCTCCCTTAAAGTGTCTATATTTTTAATTTGCATAGGTCAAGCCCTACCGGCCCATGGCTCAGCAGTGGGTATGCCAGTTTTGTGAAGGAAAAACTATTTTCCTGCAGTTCCATTTGTTACTTCCTTCCCAACTTTCTTATGAGAGTAGTTAATAGAAAGGTGAGATTCAAGGTGAGATTCCAAGGATTCTAATCTTTTGCCATACACACCCTTTTAGTATTGTTGATTTTCTGCATAGAAATATCACATGTATATAGGTCATCGGCAAGTTTTTAAAAATCTAATATAACGCAAAAATCCAGAAAGCCTATCAACAGTAATGTGAAATAGCCAGAGGCATGGCTGCCACCTACCAGCAAAGCTCCTGGACATATTCTTTCTAGAATGGACTGTCTTCTGGAGTCCAACATCCTGTTCCTTTGCTTGCCATCTGAAAGAATTGAAAAAAGTGGCAGGGATCATTTTGGGGCAAATTTTACCACTCCTTCCACAATTGGGGTTTTTGGGGGGGGGGAGCGGGGGAATGAGGTGGAGGCAGGTACTTGCTTGTCAAACATATATAAATGCTAATGTTTATTTGATCAAAATGAAAAAAAATGTTTTTGATCAGTCTGATATGTAAGAGAAGAATATAAAAGAAATGTAAATGCTTCTTCTTCTTCTTCCCCTTTGCCAGCTAGCTGGACTCAGTTTGCCAGATCAATCTTTTCCAGGTTTGCTGATCCAACACTCACTCCATATCTACTCCATCATCTCTCACACAGTCTAGCCACTGTTTTACCTGACCATCCTCTTGCTCTCAGCCCACAAACTCTAACCTCTCATCCCTCCCTAACAGGATTCCCTTCGTTCATCTTTCATACATGCCCAATTCATCTCAGCCTCCTCTCCGGTAGCTTCTCTCTGACACTGCAGACTTTGGTCTCACTCCTGATGACATTGTCCAACATAAGGTTCAGCAATGTCACCCCTCTTACTGCCTTCAAACATCTTATTTCAATGTCTTCATGTCTTCTCAAGTGCCTTTCTTTAGCTGCATGACTCTGATCTGTACAGAAGAGCTGGTTTTACCATCATTATGTATAGTCCATTAAGCTTTCTGGGCATCTGTTTATCATAAATCACTCCACTTTTTGTGCACCAGACTTCCCCTGCCATCAGCAGGGTTGCTTGCAATTTTCTGCTGATCTCTCCATTTGCTGCTAACCAGCCTCCCAGGTACTTAAAAGCAGAAACCTGATTTAGGCTCTGGCCTTTGATGTTAATGTTCATCTGTCTCGGTTCTGTACAAGACACCCATATGACTTCAGTCTTCTCTTTACTCATTTTGAGGCCATTGTGTGCTTTTAATCAATCATTTCATTAGGGTGTGCTGTCACCTGTAACTTTTTTATTTGTTTATAAAGACAAAAGTAGGATGGTTTTATAACTATGCTGCAATAAAAGACCTGCAGCACTGCAGCGGCTGGCCCAGGTCAGCTGACTTGGGCTTACAGGGCTCAAGCTGAACTTGTGGTGTAGATGTATGGGCTTGGGCTGGAGCCCAGGATCTGAGATCCCATGAAGTGGGAGGGCCTCAAATTCCAAACTTCTATGCTGCTCTTTTTAGTCCCAAAGCCCAACCCTCAAGAGCCTGAGTCAGCAAACTTGGGGTCTGAGACTCAGTGCCGTGCGTTTTTTATCTCAGTGTAGACATACTCAAAATGGCTTCTGACAGAGATACACTATTGATAAATATTTAACTCTGGGATGTGACAGACTCATATTTTCAGAGGCAGAATGGCCACACATTTCAAAAATTTCAAAATTTGGGCTGTGACCAGGTCTGATACCCATCAGGGACCCAGGATGGTCAGGAAGACGTGAGTTTCCAGACATGAGTAGTAAAGAGTGAACTCACCAGATCCCAAAACATCTGGGGCTCATTAGCCTTCTACGAAACTAGATCATAGCATTTAAAAAGAAGAAGAAATCAGTTGTTGGGAGTTGCTGTGCAGGCATGTAGCTGTGCTGAAGATGCTCACAGAGGGAAGGTTGTGAGTTAGTTTGCTGAAAGCCCATTGGAATTTTCCCAGGAGGAGGAATTGGGATTCTCTTTGTGTACAGATTGTTTATTTAAAGAAGATTGGAATTCCGTTTCTTCTTTCTGAAGAAAAGGAAGGAACAGAGACTTTGTTTTTCTTAAACCAGAAGGTCTAGGAGGCTTTGTTACTTTCATCTTGAGTTATGGAAACTTTAGTACCATGTCCAGAGTAACTTCCCAGAATGCATTTTCTTTTGTTTGTTTTATTTTCCTGCTTTAGTTGCCTGTGCTCCATTCATAGCTTGAAGGGCTACCAAAATTAGGCATCTAAACCCGTGTCTGTGGCCTGACTTCTCAGAGGTCCACCTATGGGTCCCACAATGTTAATTGACTTCAATAGGTTTTCTTATGAATGCCAGGGGATGCTCATGCAGATCTGATTCCAAGCTCAAGAATCTATATTTGCACATGCAAATCAGGTAGATACAGTACTTGTAACTTCACACTTAGCACACACACACACACACACACATACTTTTATTTGTTCAGGTAGATATGGGGCCAATGGTGCTGCAACTTAAGAAAATGAAAGTTTCAGTTGGAAGCTGTTTCTGAAAATGTTGATCCTTTCTGTACAAGTCACAAGACTGCAGTGAGTCTTTCCTCTGGATAGTTAAGTTCAGCAGTCCCTTTATTTTTGCTGCTAGAACAATAGGTTATCATATACCAAAGCCTTAGAAGCTAATTGAGGCTTTGAATAAGGCATTACTGACACATTCCTAGAACATTTTAAAATGAATAATCACTTTGATCTGTTTTAAACTTCATGTATATTTCAATGAAGAACAAAATATTGCTAATAAATTCTATTATAAATTGGTCTAATTATAATTTAATAGGATCCTAGAGTACTGCACCTCAGACATGTATTTAAAATAGTATTTTATGCAGGAGGGGGTTCTTCTATGTTTGGCTCTAATAAGCACCAAGCCATTTAAAATATAGCCCCCATTTTTAAAGCTTTTGAATAGTGATGAGACTTTATGCTCATCCTTCTTAAAAATTTTATACATTTCCTATGGTTCTGTGAGCAGAAGTGTCCACAGTGAAGAGTTCTTAAAGGTGAATTGGAAAGCAAACATGAAAATTGAGTTAAGCCCAAATTCCTTTGCAGATTCCCCATATTATTTAGGACTGGGAGTGGTATTCAGCACAGAATAGATTTAAATTCTGTTTTTTTCTCTATGAAATCCTTATGGTATAATACTTCCTGGTTTTTCTGACAGTAGCCCAGAATGCATCATTCTGTGACATCATAAATACTATGGATTGTAATGTGCCTTAAAGATATTGCTTTTGGGGAAACTAAATCAGAAAATACCAAGAGGATTTCAGAGGAGATTAACAGAATTTTAATAAGGTGAGTGAAATCTTACTTCTGTGTTAACATTCCCTATTTCCGGTTACTGTCGCCTTGCAGCTCAAAGATCTGGGCTCAGTTCATTTTCTAACTTTTATTTTGAAAATCTCTTAATGCACTGTTTTACTTGCAGAGCAATTTAGATAAACAATGAAAAGTCCAATGTATTAACCATATGTTTATTGTATACATAATTTGATAACCAATATTTGAACAACTTTACTAGCCTATAGCGATGAAATTAACATGGTGATAAATTATAAATATGTTGAAGGGTTTTAGATGTAGCCAAGCCTTTCTCTGCTACGAGACCCTTTAAGTTAAATTTTGAGTCAATGTAAATGGTGATCCAATATCTGTATAAGAACAGTAGTTTATTGATCTTCAGACTTGAATCATCCCAAAGAGACTGTAACCCCAAACGTTCCATTTTATTCTGACATCTGTTTTTCAGCTGGTCCTGAAATTTCAAAGTTGTCAGGTTGAATAGCTGGACCTGGCTGTCTTCTTGATTACATTGATGTAAAGTCATTAACTTCAACAGTTACTTGTGATTTATACCAGTGTGAATGAGAGAAGAATCAGGTCCATTGTTTTGGCAGCTAAATTAATAATGAATAGTGGGAAAGATCTTACCAAATCTCATTCACGGCATGTCTAAGGGTATGTCTACACTACGAGAGTAGTTCGATTTCACTTAAATCGAATATGTGGAATCGATATTACAAAGTCGAACGTGTGTGTCCACACTAAGGACAGTAATTCGACTTTGTGAGTCCACACTAACGGGGAAAGCGTCGACATTGGAAGCGGTGCACTGTGGGCAGCTATCCCACAGTTCCCGCAGTCCCCGCTGCCCATTGGAATTCTGGGTCGAGCCGTCAATGCCTTCTGGGGAAAAAAATGTGTCGAGGGTGCTTTTGGGTAGCTGTCGTCATCCGTCTGTCACTACCGCCCTCCCTCCCTCCCTGAAAGCGCCGGCGGGAAATCAGTTTGCGCACTTTTCTGATCAGTGACAGCGCGGACGCCACAGCACTGCGAGCATGGATCCCGCTGCGACCATCGCTGCAGTTGTGGCCGTTCTCAACGCCTCGCAGCTTATCATACACCTTTCCCTGAGGCAGATGCAGAGAAATCAGGAGAGGAGGCTACGGCACCGCCGTGAAGGCCTGAAGTCGGAGAGTAGCACAGAGCTGTCAGAAACCACGAGACCCAGCGCCCAGGACATCACGGTGGCAATGGGTCTTGTGGATATTGTGGAACGGCGATTCTGGGCCCGGGAAACAAGCACGGACTGGTGGGACCGCATAGTGCTGCAGGTCTGGGATTAATCACAGTGGCTGCGAAACTTTCGCATGCGGAAGGGGACTTTCCTCAAACTTTGTGAGTTGCTGTCCCCTGCCCTGAAGCGCAATGACACCCGGATGCGAGCAGCCCTGACTGTCCAGAAGCGAGTGGCCATAGCCCTCTGGAAGCTTGCAACGCCAGACAGCTACCGGTCAGTAGCGAACCACTTTGGTGTGGGCAAATCTACCGTGGGGGTTGTCGTGATGCAAGTTGCCAACGCAATCGTTAAGGTACTGCTCTCAAAGGTACCCTGGGAAACGCGCAGGTCATTATAGATGGCTTCGTCGCGATGGGATTCCCAAACTGCGGTGGGGCTATAGATGGAACTCACATCCCTATCCTGGGACCGGACCACCAGGCCAGCCAGTACATTAACAGAAAGGGCTACTTTTCAATGGTGCTGCAAGCACTGGTGGACCATAGGGGACGTTTTACCAACATCAACGTCGGATGGCCGGGCAAGGTTCATGACGCTCGCGTCTTCAGGAACTCTGGTCTGTTTAGACGGCTGCAGGAAGGTATTTACTTCCCGGACCACAAAATAACTCTTGGGGATGTGGAGATGCCTACAGTGATCCTCAGGGACCCAGCATACCCGCTAATGCCCTGGCTCATGAAGCCCTATACTGGCGCCCTGGACACAGAAAAAGAACTGTTCAACTACCGTCTGAGCAAGTGCAGAATGGTGGTGGAGTGTGCTTTTGGCCGTCTCAAGGGGAGATGGAGAAGCTTACTGACTCGCTGTGATCTCAGCAAAACCAATATCCCCATTGTTATAGCAGCTTGCTGTGTGCTCCACAATCTCTGTGAGAGCAAGGGGGAGACCTTTATGGCGGGGTGGGAGGTTGAGGCAAATAGCCTGGCTGCTGATTACGCCCAGCCAGACAGCCGGGCGATTAGAAGATCAAAGCGGGATGCGCTGTGCATCCGGGAGGCTTTGAAAGCTAGGTTCCAGACTGAGCAGGGTAACCAGTGACTGTTAAGTTTGTGGACACAGAAGCTGAACCTGCCCCCGTTTCTTTACCCAGTTAATGTTGACTATCCTTCCAAGTTACATACCCCCTTCACCACCTTCCCAAAAAATAAAATCTGTTCTGTTTTGTTAATGAACACCGTTGTCTTTATTACTGTTTTCACGGGAATGTTTTAAACCGGGGACGCAGACTGTGGTGGGGGGCGGGTTTAGTGTTCTGATGCAAATGATGCTTCTAAACTCCAGGAATGACAGGCTCCGCAGTGGTGGACTGGTTGTTTCAACGGAGCCTGCCAGCACTCCTGGGCGGGACTGCGTGTATGTGTCGGCTATGTGACTTTCTGGCAGGGGGAGGAGGGTCACAGATCCCCTGCTGCGGGGCTCTGTGATCCAGGATAAGGACCGCGGCATAAGATGTGTAACTGCCCTCCCCCGCCACAAAGTCACAGATCAAACCCCCCCCCCCCACAGAACATGAAAACCACCTCCCAGACTGACCAGGGTAACTAGTGACTGCACTGTGTATGTGTCCTGATGCTGGACCTGCCCCCGCCTCTGTACCCTGCTAAAGGTGACTGTCCTGTGCAATTACCAAGCCCCTTCCCCCCCTTCAGACAGAGTCTCCTCCAAAAGAAAATCATGGAAACAGTAATTAACAGAAACGAATATTTTATTATGAACCACACATGAAACGGGGTGGGGGTGAAACTTGGACGGGGGCTTGTGTGAGGTGGGTAGGAAAGGACTTTTCAAATTTTGGGGAATGAGAGCCTTCTAGTGCTAGAGCAGTCTGCAGGGGTTGACTGAAAGTTTTAACGGCCCTTGCCGCCCCTCCTTCTTTGGACTTTGGGTGAGGGGGGTGTGGGACTTGGTGGCGGGGGAGGGCAGTTAGAGATAGACTGCAGCGGGGCTCTGTCCTCCTGCCTCCGGTCTTGCAGAACATCCACAAGGCGCCGGAGCGTGTCCGTTTGCTCCCTCATTAGTCCAAGCAGCGTTTGAGTCGCCTGCTGGTCTTCCTGACGCCACCTCTCCTCCCGTTCCATGATTGCTCGGTGCATTTGGGACAAGTTCTCCCTCCACTGTGTCTGCTGGGCTGCCTGGGCTCGGGAGCAGCCCATTAATTCTGAGAACATGTCCTCACGCGTCTTCTTCTTCCTCCGCCTAATCTGCGCTAGCCTCTGGGAGTGTGATGCCAGGCTGGGTTGGGAGACAGTCGCAGATGTGTTTGTGGGAATGGGAAAAAGGGAGTGAATTCCTGAGACAGATAAATGAAGTTGTGAACAAAGAACACAGTCTTTCTCTGTGAACAAGACCATGCACTGCACCTCTCACATGCGCACTCAGGACAAGGTCGAATTTTCTGCCCTCGCCTTCAGTGCCTGGGGTCTTGCAGTGGCGATCTGAGAAGCGGGGCAGGACACCTGAACTTGTGTAGCAGGCAAACATGGTAAGCCGTAGACTTGTGGCTGCTTAAAACTTTAATAGTAGCACTGGGCTCCTTTCGCATTGAAAGCAATGCCAGTCTCTGCTGGCAGCAATCAGGCAAGCATGAACTCTGCCCCTGTCCCACCCCCTCGTGGCTGTCCCAGGGAAAGATCCCTGTATGCTGCCCCTCTCCCGCCTCCACCGCGTGGCTGTAAAGCAGTCCCAATACTAACATTCCCCTCCCTAATTCAAAGCAGGGCATCATGAGCGACATCACCCTGATGAGGATCTCGGACAGCGACAAGGAACGGATGCTTAGGGAAAGCATGCAAAAACCAGGGCCGTATGCCGCCATGCTCTGCCGTGCAATGATCCCTGAGTACTTGATTGACTCCTGGCGCGGAAACGTCTCGTACCATGGAGGACCCAATAAGATCGCTCTGCCAAGGAACCTGATGCACAGGCTTGAACATTACCTCCAGGAGAGCTACGTTGAGATCTCCCATGAGGATTTCGTCTCTATCCCCGGACATATAGACCGGATTTTGGTGTAGCTGTACTGGCAGGGACTACAGAGTGGAGCGTCTTGGGCAGCAGAATCATGAAAATCCGGACATTGTTAGATTTTTTTTAAATAGTTGGGACTAAATAGTTAAGCGCCTAAGGCAAAGAAATCATGACAAACCCATTGTTAATATTATAAATATTCCAGTTCTGTTAAAAATAAATGTTTAGATGTTTAAAGCACTTACTGCTTGATCCTTCCCCTGATTCTGTGTCCGGGGTAAGGGATGGGGACGGTTGGTAGGGGATCTCGGTAAGGGTGATGAAGAGCTCCTGGCTGTCGGGGAAATCAGCGGTGCAAGCGCTGTCGACTGCCTCGTCCTCCTCATCTCCTTCCTCATCTTCCCCGTCCGCTAACATTTCCGACGAGGAACCGGCCGCGGACAATATCCCATCCTCAGAGTCCACGGTCAGTGGTGGGGTAGTGGTGGCGGCCGCACCTAGGATGGAATGCAGTGCCTCGTAGAAACGGGATGTGTGGGGCTGGGATCCGGAGCGTCCGTTTGCCTCTTTGGTTTTTTTGGTAGCCTTGTCTCAGCTCCTTGATTTTCACGCAGCACTGCGTTGCATCCCGGCTGTATCCTCTCTCTGCCATGGCTTTAGAGATCTTCTCATAGATCTTTGCATTCCTTCTTTTGGAGCGCAGCTCGGAAAGCACGGACTCATCGCCCCACACAGCGATGAGATCCAAGACTTCCCGATCAGTCCATGCTGGGGCCCTCTTTCTATTCTGGGATTGCACGGCCATCTCTGCTGGAGAGCTCTGCATCGTTGCCAGTGCTGCTGAGCTCGCCACGATGTCCAAACAGGAAATGAGATTCAAACTGCCCAGACAGGAAAAAGAATTCAAATTTTCCCGGGGCTTTTCCTGTGTGGCTGGTCAGAGCATCCGAGCTCGGACTGCTGTCCAGAGCGTCAACAGAGTGGTGCACTGTGGGATAGCTCCCGGAGCTATTAGCGTCGATTTCCATCCACACCTAGCCTAATTCGATATGGCCATTTCGAATTTAGCACTACTCCTCTCGTTGGGGAGGAGTACAGAAGTCGAATTTAAGAGAGCTCTATGTCGAACTAAATAGCTTCGTGGTGTGGACGGGTGCAGGGTTAATTCGATGTAACGGCGCTAAATTCGACATAAAAGCCTAGTGTAGACCAGGCCTAAAAATGACATGTTTAATTATTAAATATCAGAACACAGCTGCACAAAAAGAAAGTAAACTGTACAGTTCAACTGGTTAAAATTTAGCAGATGCTATAATTGAGAAGGAGGATTTGAAATTGTTATGCCACAATTGGTCAGATTTCAAGCAGATATTCTCTACTAGTGTTCCTGCCTCCTGCCATTTAATTTGTTCAGTTTATTGAAGAATTGCAATATGGGGCTAGTTCTATGAAAGGAAATGCCATCAAAGGGCCAGATAATGCTGAGGGTCAAGATGTGCCGAGGCAGGACCAAGTAAACTAAGACCATCCATGACAGGTGTTTGTCTAACCTATTCTCAGAACCCTCCAGTGATGAGGCTTCCACAACCTCCCTTGGACTGTTCTTTTAGTTGGAAAGTTTTTCCTAATATCTAACTTCATGACAACTGGTCTGCCCTTCATCTCCTTCTGGACATCAGAATACGTACTTATATTCTTGATGTATAATGCAACACTTCCTCCTCCCCCACCCCACCCCAGCTTGTCCTTCCTGTACATGCTGTACCCTCCTTGCCAATATTACAGTCATAAGATTTGTTCCACCAAATTATACTGAATTGCTAGACTATCAAGGCACTGGGGCTGATTGTGGAGAACTTGATATTGAGGGTCAGGTAATTTCTCCCCTTTCTTTTTCTTTTTGTGGTGATATGTGTAGAAAGATTTGCAGTTATAGACAAGTGAGGTTGCTAGCAGCTATCTGGCGATACTTTTCTTCTTCTGGGTAGATTCTTTCTTGCTATCTAAGCTCATGACCCCCTGAGAGGAGGAATAAGAAGCATACTTCCTCTGCTTCTAGTATTTCTTTGGCCACTAGATCCTTATTTATGACAGTGTTGTGTGACTGTAGGAAAATAGGAATATCCATAACAGATCAGATAAATGGTCCATCAACTGTGGTATCCTATTTATGACAGTAACCAATATCATAGGCCTCATAAGAAAGTGTAAAATCCTCATAATAGACAATTATACAATAACAAGCCTGTGAGGGAAATTCCTTTCTAATACCAGGCAGTTGGTTGTTGGCTGATACTGAATCACGAGGATTGATATCTCTTCTTCTTCTTCTTCTTCTTCTTCTTCTTCTTGTGTCCTCATACTGCTTCCCACCACATCTACGCACATCCGATTGCCTGATCATTGCACTCTGCCAGGTCCCTGGAAGAATGTTCATGCTCAAGCAGCTGGCATCACAGGAGATGCTTCATATTTTGAGGCTTTCTGCCACAGTCACAGGTACTAGAGCCAGAGATGTAGCCTCACTTGACCATCATGTCTCTAGTCTGGCCAGCTCCAGTGCAGAGTTGATTTAGGCAACGCCATACGGTCTAGGGCTGATCTGCACCAGATGGTAAGTGCTTGACTGGTGGGAGATGCAGAACACGGGCTACAGGGTTGTTCTCTACTCTGGTTTGCCATAACTGAACCCATGTCTGTTTGGTTGACAATGTTGGGGATTTAACAGTGGCAAGAAAACTTTGTCGTGACTTCAGTGAACTCAGCATCAGTGTTATATAGATCTGGATCAGTGCATTGCTTGGTGCACTCTACTCTACTAGCAACTTCCCAGTGTATACCAGGAGGAACAATACGTGCAAGGATGTAGAGGCTGTTGATGTGAGTAGGCTTAAGGCATCTGTAGACGAGCGGACTCACCCCTGCGGCACCTCCTACTGGTCATCTCGGGAATTAGCTCTTCCAGCATCCTGGAGCGCCCCCTGCAGGCCGGTGATCCACCTGTCCTCTGGCCCCCGTGTCCCTCCCGGACCCCAGTGCCCTTGTATCTGGGGTGCTGCCCCCTGGCAGTACCCCTCAGTACTAGGGTCTCCCCTCCCCAGGGAACCCCCACCCACTATCCCTACCTCGCCTCAGAATAAGGCCACTGCCAGTCACCAACTAGCCCCCGCTCCCTGAGGTAGACTGCAGTATAGGCCACTCATCACAGGCAAGGAGGGTTTGGACCTGCTGCCTTGGCCTAGCCCTGAGCTGCCCTCTGCAATCCCCAGTACCCCTTGGCCTTCTCCTAGGCCGCAGCCTGGGGCTTTCCAGGCTGGAGCTCCCCAGCTCCTCAGCCTTTCCCCAGCCCTGCTCCACCTAGGTACTCTGTGTCTAGCTCCCTGCAGCCAGGCCCTTCTCTCTCTGAAGGCAGCGAGAGACTGCTGAGCTCCTGGCTCCCAGCCTTTTTATACAGGCCAGCTGTGGCCTGATTGGGGCATGCCCCAGCTGCGGCTGCTTCCCCAATCAGCCTTGTAGCTTTTCCTTTGCCCCAGCCCTGTACCCTGCCTGTTTTAAGCCCTTCAGGGCAGGAGCGGGGTAACCATCCCGCTATAGCATCCTGTAATGTAGTGGCAGGCAGAGTTAAGTTCACGGTCTAGCTTCTTTGTGTGAGGGGATCATGTCCATACAGACCATACTAGAGAGCAGAAGATTCTTTGTGACCTTTAGTGGTAAAGAGAGCCAGTGGCGATGACAGAAGAATGCTTTCCCACAAGGTAGTGTTTTAGTATCAACGTTAGTGAAATCTCTTATACATTTTAATCCTAGCTAGTGGTAATGAGAGAAGATATTCTTGTTATCCATATCTAAACCTTTTTTGAGTCTCAGTATGTTCTTTGCCTTAGCAATATCTCCCAATCCCTTTATAAATAGTTGAATGAGAAAGTATTAGGTTATACTTCTTCCCAACATCAAGCCTTTGGGAATTAGTGGTTGCTGGTTGTATTGTAATAAAATTGTCAAGTGGCAAATTTTCCTTATCCTGGTGAGTGTCTTTCTACTGTGGCAATCCTATTTATTAATTGGTAGGCAATAACTTTTTATATATATATATATATATATATATATATATATTCTCAAAGAATATTGTCTGCTCTGATTTTTATTTTGACAGGGAGGTATGGGAGAACAAATGACACTTCTATACCTTTTATGGCTACATTTAAGTTCAGATATTATTTGAAAAAGTAAACTTGATACAAGATGATTTGATTTATGTGGCCCATCCATCATGTTGTC
Source organism: Emys orbicularis (assembly GCF_028017835.1). NCBI lineage: Eukaryota > Metazoa > Chordata > Testudines > Emydidae > Emys > Emys orbicularis. Next base: position 147,914,776 of record NC_088684.1, on the reverse strand, counting down.
AGGCAGTGGACAAATATTTTAGGATAATGTTATCAGATGTCAAAATCATCTTAAAGCAAATAGAAGCTGCAGCTATTATATAGGATTGCTCGCCTATAGGAGAAATTTGGTACCACACAGTGATATATACTCCTTTGGGGAATATTCTGACAGTATCATCAAATCAAACAATATAAAGTGGAAATGGAGCACAGTTTGGTGCTATGTAACTAAACTTATGTGCTTCTTGGTTTTAGTAATAGAAAACATAAATTGGGGAGGATTTTAAGGTTAAAATCGTTTATTGATATTACAGAATCACTAAATTCTCCTTCCCCCCTCCATCCCTTTTTTTCCCTTCTGTAGCTTCAAAAATAAGCTATTGGCCTCTTTACAGGCTTGATGTTTGCTGAAAAGGAGTATCAGCAGAGATTGCTGGTTAGTCCAGGAAAACAAGCAGAGTACTTCTAAAAGGTACCTATATGATCAAATCCAGAGTTCCATACTGCAGGCCAAATGCTTCCCTTGTATGGGAATGCTCCCAAATTGGGAACATAAATACAACAAAATGCAGTAATGACATAGACCCATATTCTGACCAGCAGTGTCCTCACATATAGCCCAGAGCACTAGCTCTGCAGCTCCCTTTGGCTGGGAACCGCGGCCAATGGGAGCTGCAGGGGCAGCTCCTGCAGGTGGAGGCAGTGCATAGAGCCTGAGCTGCCTACCGTGTATCCACCTAGAAGCAGCCAGGACAACTTCCCACTTGCAGGGAGCCGCCCGAGGTGAGCATCCCCCAGATCTGGCACCCCGCACCCGCTCCCATGCCCCAACCCGCTGGCCCGATCCCCCTCCCACACCCAAACGCCCTCCCAGAGCCCACACTCCAACCCCCTGCCTGCCCCACGCCAACCGGACTATAAACCGGAATTTCAATGAAGATCAGAAATGCCGGTTTATAGAGCTTTCCGGTTGGTGAAGTGCTTTTATTGTACCGACTCTCCTCTTTGTTTGCAATTGCACTAAAAGATGGCTAAAAATACATAATCACAGAATATTCTAGTTTGTAAGGATGGAGTAACCATAGAAAGTCACTACAGTACTTACAGCGCCATACTCCAACCAAAAGTAGAATCAGAAGTGCATGCACTTTCAGAGGTCTATTAAAGCATAAAGTTACAGTTGTTTCTATTTCAGTAGTGCCTACTATTGCAGGATTGGGTCCTGTCGCACTAGACATTATATGAACACATAGGAAGACATTGTGAACTCCTCAGGGCAGTGACAATGTAAAGGTGAAGGCTGTAATGAAGCACGACTGGGGTAATGGCAGGCATGTATCATAATATTTCTATATCCTTTATTTATTTTTACATATTTGTTTTATTTATATGACAAAATCTTAATTTAGCATGGAGTTCTTTTGTATTGAGGGAGAGGGAATTATTTGCAAGAATGTAACTGCAAGATTCATCCATAGATATTTACATACATTTCTGGGATAAGAAAAAAACCAGAAAGGTATGAAGTTTCCATTCTTCTTCCGTTCTTTACTCCATCCCTATAAGATGGGCTTTGTGAAGAAATTTTTGACTATATCGTCAGAGTGCTCAACATAAAAGCCAGTAATGATTGTCAAAGAACTAAATACTCATAAACAGCATAAAGCTTTTCGCAATCCTAACAGTCCTAGAATAAATTTCCCATGACTCAAAATTGCTGCATCCAAATGCCCCAGATTAAAACAAACAAAAGTGTTGGTTTAAAAAAAAATGATTTCAAGCTTTGATCATCCGCTCTCTTCCTTGTCTAAATAATCGTAGTGTTCATATAATGCTTATGGAGTGTTGCTTAATATAATATAGAGCACATGACATCTCATTGAAGGCTTAGACCATTTATGACCTATATGCAAAATTGCCTCTAAATAAGCAGCTTTTCAGTTTTCTTCTTCTTTTTTTTATTTCTTTGGGGTATTTGTGTGGAAGCAGGATATTTGCTTTTAAGATTTCATCTGACCCTGCTGCTTATTCTTTAGCTGAGATCATAACCCTCAATTTGACATCCCAATAATTTCCACTACAGCCAGTTGTACCCTCTGCAGTATTATGAAATCCTATTAAAACAAGAGGGTCCAGTTGTTTACTCCTTCAGAAAAATGTATAGAAGGGGAACAAATCTCATCTGCAAGTTGTATAAAATTCTCCACTCAAGAAGGATAAGCTTCTAGCCTTTCCTGGGAGGAAAAAACACAGCCTAGAAAATGAAAACTGTGTGCGACCGCTTGGAATTGGTTGTATTAGGAAAGTGGAGGATGGCTCTCTACAGTGCCTCCTAGGGGCCTAACCCAGTGCCCATTCAAGCCAATGAAAAGGCTCCCATTTGGCTTCAGCGGGCACTGGATCATACCCTATTTGATCCTGGTAGTAAGCATCCTAATGCTTGTCCCCCTATGTCCATTTAAGAATGTAGAAGAGAATGAATAGTTAATCCTGCTTCTATCAGCATTAATTCCTGGGTAGATTTCCACTTGCAAATCCATCCGTCATAAAAACAATGTGCTCAAAAGCTGCTGCCTTGCTCGGCCTCCCCTGCTGCAACCCCACCCATGGTATCTATGAAACCACAGTCCCATGGTGTGCCTCTGGAGGGGCATCTACAGGCTTGCAGAGTAGAGCAAGCAGGCAGCACAGTTCCTTCTTACCAACTTCCATGCACTCCTGGCTAATCTAACCACCTTTAATCCTCCTTCTTCAATATAAGTGGAGCAGAACATCTAGCCGGAGATTATAGTTATTTTTCAGGGATCTTTTATTTTGAGAAGGAGACAAGATAACTTCAGTTATAGGCCCAACAAAATATAATTTTCTAACTGCAAACTAATTCTAGAGTTAAGTTACATTCTTTCTGTGCCAATCATTTTTATTATTATAATTTTCTTCTTTGGTTATTTTTGTTCTCTTTGTAATGGTTACTGTCAGCAACAGCGCTTAAAGCAAATACTTCAAAAATAAACTTTAATTTAAGCAAATTTGCCAAGAAAACAAGTATAATGATGAAAAATTCCAGTAAAATACTAGATGTAATTTAATGTGTCAAAGAATGTATGGAACAGGAAATGTTTTTTTTCCTTACATTGGGTAGTCTAGCCGAGGACTAAGATGCTATCTAACATAAGTAAGGATGGCAGAATCAATTCATTAGCATATTTGCACGGATTAAATAGTCAGAATTCAAATTCAGGCAGAAAGACGGGTGTTTCTTTTCAACATGCCATATATTGTAACTTAAAAAGTTATTCTACTTAGGATTTGGTTAGAGCAGGAGGTTACTGCCAGTCAAGTGGTCTTGCTCTTGAGCATTCAGTAATGTGTCTAAAAAGTAGAGAGATGTGGAGATGGACTTTTTCCACTATTCAGAGAAAAGCCCACGCTGCACATGAGTGAGAAGAGCAGGAAATGTTTTGACCACCTCTATTAGTGTGTATGTGAACCACTGCCCTGCACTGGATGGAATCAAATTTGCTTGATTATGTCACCTGCTAGTGGCTGGACTATAAAGATAAGTCAGTCATGTTTTGCTTGTAAGCTCTTTGGGGAAGGGACTGCCTTTTTCTTCTATGTTTATACAGCACCTAACACAAAAAGAGTCCTGGTCCCCTCAAGGCGCTATATTAATACAAATAAAAATAATAGTAAAAATGCATAACATAAAATGTTGACAGAAAAGCCAACATCTATTAACACACTAAAAACAAGTTCATAAAAAAATAATGCAGTACAATAGAATAAGCCTGAACAGTTCAAACAGGGAGAGGTAAAAAAGATACAAATCTCTCTTTCCCAAAGACAGACTATGGCCATTCCAGTAGCTCAACAGTTAACAAGCCCAATTCATTTAGTTTGACTTGCTTGGTGGTCCTCTAAAAAGATGACAAGAACAGAATAGTTGGTTGATTAAAGATTACAAAACTCTGGGAGGTCTCCTTTTAGCTCAAGAGGAAGAGGCTTGTGTTTTATTTATTTTTTCAAAATAAAAACACCCTAGGTTTTGTCCTACGTTACTGATAACCACATTATCTACATATATGTACCCAGGGATTTATTGACTGTGCATGTTATTATTGAATCAATAAAATATTTTGGAAATTTCAAGTAAATATCTTTTGGCCTCAGTCATAACATTCTATGCCTATGTCCAGGCAAGGCAAGAGCAGGTGCAGGTTGGAGTCTGGTGCACTGCAAGGAAACAGGAGGTTTCCAGGCTAGATAGTGCTGTTGCTCAGACTGATCTGCAGCTCCTCTGAGGTTGTGGAAATACCTGATCCTGGGATCATCTGACCCAGGCTCTGCTCAGTGATGCCTGAGGGCTGAATCGCTGTAGGCTCCAATGAGTGCTGACTCATCTCAACAGCTGAGCAAGCAGCCCTGATCTGGCTGTGAGTTTGCTCCACGATCTAGGCCAGAAGCACATTAATCAATTACACTGCTCGACAGCCAAAATGCTTCTGAAATAAATATAGTCAAACGTTACTAATTCTGGGTCACTGAGAACGAAAATGATGCTTAAAATTGTTGATTGGCTCTAGTTTTCAAGATATGCTATTGGGTCAGTATATACGACCCTTGACTTGGGAATGGCGGAGGATAAGTGAGTTATAAAGGGAAGGGATCACAATTTAAACCAGAAATGACTAAAATACATCTTTGACTGGATCTATGAATAAATCTATGACTGGGTTTGGACAGTACTTGCTTTTTAGGCAAAACAATGAATGATGCAATCTGAAGCTGGTATTGCGTCATACATGATATGAATTGCATCATGTTATTCCTAGAAGTCATGGATGATGCAATCATAACGAAGCTTACATCACTCTGCTGAACAAATTGCCCTATATCAGCTCTAGAAATCATACAGTGTCGTGCTCTCTTATTTGTCAGTGTTTGATTTTGCAAAGGGACACATTTCTGTTTAGCCAAAGTGAGCAGAGATGCCTCGTACTTGTGTGAACAGTGCAGATAACTTCTGCTATGTTTGTGGTGAAGTGACTTTTGCATCACAAAAGCGCAGTATAACCACTATGGTTAAGAAAGCCTATCACCTTTATTTTGGCTGCAAAACTGGAGATCAGGAGAAGAGGTGGGCCCCACACATATGCTGCAACACTTGTGCAACAAATCTTCGCCAGTGGTTGAACAGGAAAAGGAAATCTATGCCTTTTGCAGTGCCAATGATTTGGAGAGAGTAAACAGATCATACCAGCAATTGTTAATTCTGCATGGTGCCTCCAGTTGGGAAAGGTGTGTCAAAGAAGAAAAAGTGGACTGTGCATTATCCAAACATTCCATCAGCTATACGCCCAGTACCCCACGGAGAAGGACTGCCGGTTCCTGATGCACCAGAATCATTCTCACTTGAGTCAGACGAGGAAGAGGATGAAACTTCTGGTCCTGAACCATCAATGTCACAGGACCCACATTTTCTCCCATCCTCCTCCTCTGAACGACACCTCATAAGACAAGGTGAACTGAATGACCTTGTCAGGGATTTGGAACTACCCAAGAGTAAGGCAGAGCTGTTGGGCTCCAGACTACAGCAGTGGAATCTCCTGGCAGGTGATGTTAGGGTTTCCATGTTCCGTGACCATCAAAAGGATCTTGTCCCATTCTTCTTCATGGAAGGTGATCTTGTAGCCTGCAACAACATCGATGGTGTGATGGCAGCCCTCCACATCGTTCACGATCCAGATGAGTGGAGACTGTTCATTGATTCATCGAAGACGAGTCTTAAAGCTGTTTTACTGCATAATGGCAATGTTTTGCCATCAATTCCAGTTGGTCATGCAGTCCATATGAAGGAAACCTATGACAACATGAAACAACTTTTGAGGTGCATAAACTATGACCAAGATCAGTGGCAGCTTTGTGGCGATTTGAAGGTTGTTGCTCTCTTGCTTGGTCTGCAGACTGGATACACAAAGTACTGCTGTTTTCTCTGCAAATGGGATAGTTGTGCAAGAGATTCCCACTACATCAAGAAAGATTGGCCACTCCGACAGTCATTGGAGCCTGGGAGGAAAAGTGTTCAGCATTCACCACTTGTTGAATCAAGGAAGATTTTGTTACCACCCTTACACATCAAGCTGGGTCTGATGAAGAACTTTGTCAAGGCCATTGACAAAACACAAGCAGCTTTCAAGTACCTCCGTGGAAAATTTCCAAGGTTAAGTGAAGCTAAGATAAAGAAAGGCATCTTTGTTGGTCCTCAGATTCGTGAACTTCTTCGAGATGATGCATTTGACCATGCACTGCGTGGCAAGGAAAAGACAGCATGGAAAGCCTTCCAGTTAGTGGCAATAAATTTTCTCAGAAACAACAAGGCAGACAACTACAGGTTGTTGGTGGAAAACCTCCTCAAGGCATACAAAAGCCTTGGTTGCAACATGTCACTAAAGATACATTTTTTGCACTCTCATCTAGATTTTTTTCCACCGAACTGCGGAGCAGTGAGCGACGAGCGATTTCACCAGGACATTGCAACAATGGAGAAACGCTGTCAGGGCAAATGGAGCCCATCAATGCTTGCAGACTATTGCTGGACAGTGACAAGAGATGCTCCATTTAATGAATACAAGAGACAAGCCAAGAAGCGCCGAGTAGACACTGAATAGGACTAAACTATGTACAGAATAGTTTTTTGCCTTTTGTTTCATAATAAATCTTATTTATATAACCCTTTTGCTGATTTTTAAAGTGTTACATAAACAGGACAGGTGAAATATTATCATGTAAAGCAACCATAAACACATGAAAAGACCTAGGTTTACAATTTATGATTAAAACTCTACTATCTACACAATATACATAGACATAAAATGTAAAAACTGAAATATCTTAGAAACAGTAGCCAATCAGTTGTTTTAATTGTCATATTTGAATTCAGCACATCAAAATACATAATAAATAGCACATTTTATCTCTGAAGCAGACGACTTCTCACAAACTGTAGACCAGTGTTATGGGGATAGTATATAATTTTCATATATTCCATGAGTGCTTGCAGTGATTGATGTACTAAGCTAATAAATACCATTGTGTTTAGAAAATATTTATATTCTATTGTTTCTTGAGATGCTGATCAATACGATGCCATTAGTACTATTTCACATAGGTGATGACTCTAGCAGAATTTTAGACAAAAAGGTTTCAGGGGCATGGAAACTGGTTATTCCTGTGGCTCAACATTCTGCTTGTTTTAGGGAACGGGCTGTTGCCACCTCAAAGTTAAACTGTCAGTTGTCGCTGTTGTAAAAACTCTTTTTTAATCCACATATAACTTTGGCTTGAAAAGTTGCCTTGGCCTGGAAATTGTCAGCTTTACTCTGAAGGGTGAGGAGAATATTTCTGCAAAGCTTGAGATAATTCATCAAACTATTTTTTTCCCCTAGAATGAAAAGTCATTAAGAAATTACTCTGATTTGAACTTGTCTAATCTTTTTTTCATTACCCTCTGACACAAAGGGACTTATTATCCTCTCAGCCTTCCTCAGATCTCTTTGAAAATTTGGCCACTGGCTATGTTTGAAAAATAAAGGCTTTTGTATTTAAGCAAAGTTGTTAATGGGTTTTGTTGTGGATAGTTATGAGTCCAATCCTGATCCCACGGATGTCAACAGATTTTTGCCACTGACTTCAAAGGGAGCAGAAATAGGCGTTATATGGGCTTATAAGCATATTGACCTCTATCATCTAGATGAGAGAAAAATATGCAATGAATATAATTTGTTGAACAAATTATTCAGTTACTATCATTTGATCAGATCTACTCAAGCTGGTAGGCCAGCTCTCTCCTTCAAGGGAGTTAAGAGACTGTCAGCATTTCCAATGTGAATCCGGACTTTTAAAAATATTTTTATTTGGCCCTGGAATTTTCATTGCCTAGATACATTTAAGCCAATAATTCAAATGAGGCTTATATATATTTTAAGTTATGGTGTGTCACTCTATATGTCATCCAGCAGAGGTGCTTGCACAGGGAGCAGCTGTCAGCTTCTCACTAGATTCTGGAATTTGTGCAAAGTTTTATGACAAGGATAATTTCTTTTCTTATTGAGCACTCACTAGCACATCAAGCCTGTCTGATTATCCATTGCCATGCAGCAAGTTCACTTAATTTCTCACAGACACACTTCTAGCTTATTCTCTTCTTCCCTCTAAATGCCTTATTGTCTTTAGGTTAGAGGCATGTATGACCTTATTAGAAATTTATGGATAGGGTGTATACATTTCTTAGTAAAACTCTTGCCATCAGTGTTCTATCTTCTCTTATATATAAATCCAGCTCATCATCTCCTGCTTTCCCGACCTTCTGTAAAGTGTAAAGGGAAAGAAGCATGGCTAGACCGTTGCAAATACATTCCAATCCAAAAGCTCTTAACCCTTTTGAATTGGAATGTGAAACTCAAGTGACTATGTGCATTTGCTGGTGTAAGTTGCTGGAATCTTAGCTGTGCATGCTGAAGGAGCAGAAGGGGAGAGGTGGTTGTGGGAAAAACAATTAAAAGGAGATGTAAGAGGATAAAAGGTAACACTCCTTCTGCCACTCAACTTTACACTTCTTAATCTCTCCTGTTGGTTTCTCTTGCAAGCTAAAGGCAGAAAGGCAAAGAAATTACTCTGTTACACCAGCCCTCTGTACTCTTGTAACACATGCTGTGGATACCAGAGCTGTGAGCCACTGTGTTACCTCTCTGTCTCAGCAAGAGTGAGCTTTGCTGACAATTAGATTATGTCAGCTCCCTTCCACGCCAGTCTGTTTTCCTCACCAGCAAACTCCTCAAGGCTCTCCCAGCACAAACTTCTCCTAGCAGGTAACAATCAATTAACTCCAGCCCCAAAGCTCCTCAGAGATGTTTCTCTTTTATGCTCAGCCCCTGCCACTGGGTGTTCACAGAAGATATTAGGTTCACTGCTCCATTAAAAAGTCAGTACAGCAATTTATTAATTTGACTGGGGCAAATTCACGCTTCCCTTTAAAGACAGCACTGAATTGGTTTATAGTAGAAGTAAAACAAGTTTATTAACAAAAGAGCATGGATTAAGTGATACTAAGTAAAACTGATAAAGGTAGAGATGGTTACAAGCAAATAAAAGTGAAAATAGTATCAAAGGGGTAGCCGTGTTAGTCTGGATCTGTAAAAGCTGCAAAGAGTCCTGTGGCACCTTATAGACTAACAGACGTATTGGAGCATGAGCTTTCGTGGGTGAATATCATGTTTGTGGGGGTGGCAGGGCAGAAAGAGAATCCCCGAGATAGGACAGACTCTTCTGCCGGGCTGAGTGTGTAGTTGGATAGATTGACGATATTGCTGGGTGGGTTAGGGTTACCACTGTTGTGGCCCCATGTGGCAGGTAGGATTTTAGACAGCTTACAGTCCTTTTTCCTTTGTAGAGAGGTGAAGTGTGTAATGTAGATCTCCTGTCTTATTTTAGCGAAGTCCATTTGTGTGGAAGTTTGGTTATTGATGAGAGTCTCCAGGTTGGAGAGCTCTTTTTTGATGTTTTTTCTGTTTGCTGTATAGGATGCTGATCAGGTGGTTCCGCAGTTTCTTTGATAGAGTATGGCATAATCTCTCACTGTGGTCTGTGTGGTATGTAGATAGCAATGGATTTTTCACCTTCAGTCCATTTGGTATGATGTCCATCTGTTTGCATTTGGAAAGGAAGATGATATCTGTCTGTACTTGTGCAAGTTTCTTCATTAGGTTGATGGATTTCCACTCCATACAGCTAAATTCAGTGCCTTGCATGGTGTCAAGTATCAAAGAGGTAGCCGTCTTAGTCTGGATCTGTAAAAGCAGCAAAGAGTCCTGTGGCACCTTATAGACTAACAGACATATAGGAGCATGAGCTTTCGTGGGTGAATACCCACTTCTTCGGATGCATGTGCATATGCAAGATGGTTTCTCTCAACCACAGTCTTCTTTCCAGCTTTTTACTGGCCAGCCTGGCCAGGACCCATCATGGAGATCAAATTGCTTGGCTTCATTGTCTCCTAGGTGAAGGATAAAGATGGAGTCTCTCTCTGTTCCTTCAATCCCCAAAGGAATTTCTTTGTCTTACAAGTCAGGAAAGCCTCCTGGGGATTTAGCCTTCTGTCTCTCTCTGGGCTGCAGAAGCCATTTTAATTCTCTGTCTCTTGAGTTCAGGATCAAGTTAACCCCTTTTGTCTTAGCTTGATGGCTTTGTTTACGGCTAATAGGTAAATTGAGGTAATCCCCACATTCCTTTGTCATCTTTATCTAGGCTAGGCTGTCCTAAACATGTTCTAGTAATATCATACAGGGGGAATTCAGAACTTTACACATAAGATTAACACATGCATTGTACGATGATATTAATAACCAGCATGTTCTTAGTTTTCATATGATACCTCACAAGACATATTTTGTACAAATATTATTGCAGGAGCATGTAGGGTGGAATACAGGCGTACCAATGGTCACAGCTCCCTCTTATTGCATTATAACTTGCATCGTGGTTTGTCACCTCTGAATTGGGCTCTAAATATATCATGCTGTTAAAATGGCAGATTATCATGGGCCAGCACATTATCATGGGCCTGTGATATCAGTCAAATATCACTGAAGACTACTCTCAATGATATTTATCCACCCTCACGCCATTGATTCAGCTTTGTTATTGGTTGGGATTCCTGGCCTTGACACACCAATTCAAACTGCATTGATATCAATGTAGGAGCTCCTAAATTGCCTGTACTGCAGCATAGAAGATAAATTTGAAGGATAAAATAACCTGAACTATACCACTCTCACAGGGAGATAACCAACAGAGAAAGTGCACTGGATTAATATACGGTATGTCTAAAGAAAAAGCAATTAACAAAATTTCTGGTGAATTGCAGTTGTTTCGTACAAGGAGATATTCCCTGTTAGGTATTGATTTATAACTGATTTGTACTCAATTATTCCTGCTCATGCTTATAGTACAAGCAACTTTGACCTTAGTGCCAGGACTGTCAACACTTCTGTACAGAAACATATTCTTTGTCCTTACTGTGCCAATGAACCAATGCTGGAACAATGTCAGCAATTCTAGTTCCTTCCATGCAAATATGCCACATATTTTGCATATTCAATAAAGGACAAAAGTAAAGTATCTCATTTTTGGACCTTAGCTTAATATTTTGGTGTAGTATTCTATTTTCAATTTATTTTGGTGAAATAATTTAGCCATTAAATTGGGTAGGGTCTTTTCCATGTTGTTTGCTTTTTTGTCCTTTACAGTTATGGCAAGTGGTTTCCACTGAATCCAAAACAGCACCTTAAGATCTCATGATCTGATTATCGGGTTGAAAGAAAAAAATAGATGTTGCAGATATAGGGCATCAAATGGCAAAGGGATACATGCGTTTTAGGAAAGCCAAATTATTTAAGTATTTGGGGGAAATGTCTGTCTGGATCAGTACTAACCCTTATATTAATGTTGTTGCCTAACACTTTGTTTTAAAAATTCTTCCAACCATTGTGACTAAGTTCCTCCTCTATCTTGGTGGGTCCTGTGCTTATTGGCAGATTTTCTTGCCTCAGAGATTCACCATGTGGGTTGGGGAACAGCCCAGAGACCTTCCCCTCTGGGAGAACCCACAGTCCAGGTCAATTGGGAGGTTTGGGGGGAACCTGGGCCCGCCCTCTACTCCGGGTTCCAGCCCAGGGCCCTGTGGACTGCAGCTGTCTATAGTGCCTCCTGTAACAGCTGCATGACAGCTACAACTCCCTGGGCTACTTCCCCATGGCCTCCTCCAAACACCTTCCTTATTCTCACCACAGGACCTTTCTCCTGGTGTCTGATAACGCTTGTGCTCCTCAGTCCTCCAGCAGCACACCCTCTCACTCTCAGCTCCTTGCGCCTCTTGCTCCCAGCTCCTCACACTCCCCCCACAAACTGAAGTGAGCTCCTTTTTAAAACCCAGGTGCCCTGATTAGCCTGCCTTAATTGATTCTAGCAGCTTCTTCTTAATTGGCTCCAGGTGTCCTAATTAGCCTGCCTGCCTTAACTGGTTCTAGCAGGTTCCTGATTACTCTAGTTTGTAGCAAGACTTCACAATTTAGTAGGGGCGTAGTCTTGGGTATGAGAGTTGCATTTTGCTAGTCCTATAAAATCCATCCAGATTTGGCCAAGCTATAAGATGTTGAAAATTGCCATTTTTCATCTGTGTTTCACTCGCAACAGCTTGTTCTTGATTTACTGCCAAAAACTGTCAGCATTCCATTAGCACAATGTATGCACTCCCCCGGGTGTGTTGCTTCAGTATGTCAAACAACTAAATCGCTGAATAGGGCTCAAATAAAATGGTGGCTACTGTTACCACCACCACTCCTATCAAAATAGCTTTTGGATTGGGGGATTCCGAGTTCTAGAATCACTGCTTCCACAGACTGGTTTTAATGATTCTGTGCCCTTCACAACTCTTGTTTATATATTGAGCAAGGCCACTGAGAGTTACACAAGCTGGGAATAGAACCCAGATCTCTTTCACCATTCCTTACTGCAATGACTTGTATCAATCCTGCTCTGATTGGAGTTCATGGCAATATTCCTTTTGATTTAAATGGAAGCAAGATTAAGGTCCATTGACGTTCAAGAACTGGATCGCTACAGTACTGTTAAACTTGAATGAATTACAGTACATTATAATTTGCTGGTTTCATTTGGTATATTTCAATGACATTGATTTACACTGTTTACTGATATAGGACGCTCTGCACAAAGATTAGTAAGTAAGAAAAAAGTTTAAATTAGAAAAATATGAGATACTGTACGCAAGATTTTTTTCACATTTTACACTTTAAGGTAGTGGAATAGTAATAGAAGTACTGAGCTGGCCAGATTTCAAAGTGTAAATGATAAATGTAATGATAGCATAGATGAGTTTAGAGACCTCTAACCATCTCTCTTGGCAGTATATGGCTCATTATTAAGAAAAGGTTTATGTGCTTAGAATTAGTGCTTGTCGCTTACTAACTTTTCTATTTCAAGTGTTATTTCCTGTTTTGAGTTCATCTTACACCTATATAAAAATTATACTTATTACGGCCATTAAGAATTTACTTTGTGTGCATTAAGTTTTTCCTTTTTGTAACATGTACATTTTTCTCAATTTAGTTTTCCCTTCCATACATATATTTCCCCCCCCCCTCTGTATTTGCATATAACATAATATATTTGATAGTATTCAAAAATATGTAATCTAAAATACTTAGAACAGTACTAATAAAAACAATGGCAAATAAGATTTTAAGTTTTACTGGGTGACCATTTATCACCAAATCCAGCTTGCCTGGGCACCAAGAAAGATTGGAAAATCTAAGGGGACTGACTGACTCTGTGGTGAGACTGTTATATGATCTGGGACTTCACATTTGTCACTGGATTAATGAAATCTAATTATAAAACTTACCATCAGTTTGGGGGGTCTGGTCTGTTTTTGACAGTCAGCCCTGAGGTAGGAACTCATGGTCATGAGCCACTCCAGAGAGTGTGACAACCTCCTCCTGTATTGAAGAACTTGGGGATGCAGCCTGAACACTAAAAAGCAATTGTAACCCTTCTGTCAGGTGGAGCCAGCAGCAACAAGGGCCGGGTTCAATATCTAGGGGTTCGTTTTCAACAATATAACACAGAACTGGCTCGAGCCCCCACCGAGTAAACTGGGAAAATTACACTTTCACAAAGTTTCTTCCTTGGGCGAGCTTTCCACTCCTCGGACAATGGCGAATCTTCAAAGTCAAACTTTGCAGGATCTATTGCCGGAACTTCAATTTCACACTGGGGTTTTACAGTGGTTTCAGGCTCAAAGAGGTTTGCTACGTTTTGCCCTTGTTCACAAAAACATCATGGCTTGTTTCATTAGCAATCAGTATAATCACCTTTTCCTGTGCTTCAGCAGGTAGGGTTATGACTCCACTGGGGACCAGCACTCCTTTGGGGAGTTCTCCTTCAGCTGACTGCTCTACCATTGCTAATGTCCCTTTACTGTCTTGCAGCCAGGTACTCATGACAAGCACTTCTAGCTCCGTCCTTGCAGGCACTACTAAGGGGGTTGTGCACACGTACCTCAATGCTCTCATTGGTAGCTCAGACATCTCCTTTTTAGTTCTCTCAGTTTTTCTATAGGCTTCAGCACAAAGTGTATGGATCATCAGGGTGTTTAAGTATCAGTCCCCACCTCATTGTCTGCAGTAATCCACAAGTACTTTGACAAGTCTGGAGTTGGTCCCTAGCAGCACAGACACATCAGAGATTCCTTTAGGATCAGGGCATATTAAGACAGCAGTGTCTATCTCTACTCTTACCCCAGCAACCTCTTCTGGAACTTCCAGGTGCACTATGGGGTATTTATCCATGATGAGGCCACACAGGCCAAGGCCTGTCAGTGGCTGTACAGGCAGGTGCCTAAGCATCCGTTGGTAGAATGACTGAAATATAATCGTTACTTGAGATCCAGTGTCATGCACTGCTTTACATTCTGCCCCTTCAGTCCTCTCAGTGACCTCTGCTCGGGGCCCTATCAGTCCTGAGGGGATCCCAGCTGGACAGTCTTTTCCAGAGGAGCCTTCAAGTCCTGTGGGTCTGGGTGGGCCCCTTCCCCAGACCCTTTGGCAGTTCCTCAACCCCGCCCAACTGGTCCTCAGCTTTCTATACACTAAGAAGGGCTTTTCTTCATTATGACACTTGGCATCACTGTGTCCATCCTGACCACACCAGTAGTAGAAGAATTGTCCTTTCCCACTTCGCTCAGGTGGGATGGTGGCTCTAAATGCTGACTTCTCCATCGCCAGAGCCAGAGGCTCCTTATGCCTGGAAGTCTTAGATCAATCATTGGTACTTTTCAGCTTAGCTATCTCTTCTGTTAGGACCTGCACTTGTTGGACAAGTTCCTCTCTGGTGCTCACCATCAGTGCATTGTCTGTTTGCAGGGGTGCTGTGCTGGCTGGCTTAGATGGTTGGGCTTCCCAAAACTCACTGACAGCCTGCCTTTCTTCCTCTTCTCTGACCTCTTTTGTCATCTGGGAGTAACTTGGGGGATGTTCCTGTTATTCTCTTAACCAGAGATGAAGTAGAATCGGATTCTGATATTGAGTTCCTCTTACAGTTTGAGCCACCCCTCCCCTTTGGACAGCTCTCTGAAGCAGTCTCTCCAGCCTCTGCATATAGGCTGAAACCGTCTCACCCCTTTGCTGTCGGGAATTAAGGAACTTACAATAAATGTCCTCAGAGCTCTCTGTGCTTCCAAAGGTATGATTGAGGGCCTCTAAGCAGTTCTTCACACTGACCTGAGGGTTAGTGAGCTTCGGGGTGCGAATTTCATCTAATGATGGGCCCCTGAAGCTCTGCACGAGACATCTTCACTTTTCTGAATCTGGTACGGCTCTCTCCTGCAGCATGTAAGTGGTATGTTCCAACCAGGGTTCAAACTCCTCTTCCCCAGGTATTGGGATGGGATCCCCAGCAAATAACCTTAACTTAGGATAGGAGCTTGACATAGTACGGGACAACACAACCTTTTCCAATGCTTGCCCCAGTGTTTTTGCCCACTCAACGGCCAACGCTGCAGCCCCCGAGCTTGGGGCTGCGGAGTCAGGGCCCAACAGACCTGACAGATTAGCCATTATACAAACTGTGATTTCCCCAAAATATAAACAAAATTGTTTTCCCAACTTAATGGATCAACATGTGCTTGTGAGGAATACTGACCCAGGATCCCAGACAAGCCCCCCAAAATGTAACTCTTCTGCCAGGTGAAGCCGGTAGCAACCAGGGCAGGTTCAATATCTAGGGGTTCCTTTTCAAAAATACAACATAGAACTGGCTCGAGCCCCCACCCAGTAACCTGGGTACATTACACACCACCCTTGGGTGCCTCTGAGAGGCAATACTTCCCCTCTCACAAGCACAGAGTCTGTGGTGTAGAAAAGAAACTTTTAATGAAAGGAGGGAAGTCATCCAACATTAATTGGGGAAAATGCCACAAGCAGGATTCATAATCATAAAACTCTGAGCAAGATACCCACCCCAGAGTGGGTGGGGCAGTGCCTTCTGCCTCATGTTCTTGAGTTCTACAACCAACAGTTCCTTTTCTGTGCCCCTCTCTGTTCCCTCACCAGACCCCACTCACAGTGGTTGTCCTTGGTCAGTGAGGACCCAGGGTTCAGAGGTTCTGGGTGAGTTCACCTCTCACCTGGGGAAGAAGTCACCTTGCTTGGTCTGCCATCTGAGCACATGTGCTGGCTGGCCATGCCACCACCTGCTCATTCCTCTCCGCTGGCCGCCCCGTCAACCGCACATTCCTCTCCGCTGGCCACCCCACCAGCCGCTCGTTCCGCTCCACTGGCCACCCCACCAGCCGCTCGTTCCGCTCCACTGGCCACCCCACCAGCCGCTCGTTCCGCTCCACTGGCCACCCCACCAGCCGCTCGTTCCGCTCCACTGGCCACCCCACCAGCCGCTCGTTCCGCTCCACTGGCCACCCCACCAGCCGCTCGTTCCGCTCCACTGGCCACCCCACCAGCCGCTCGTTCCGCTCCACTGGCCACCCCACCAGCCGCTCCTTCCGCTCCACTGGCCACCCCACCAGCCGCTCCTTCCCCTCCACTGGCCACCCCACCAGCCGCTCCTTCCGCTCCACTGGCCACCCCACCAGCCGCTCGTTCCGCTCCACTGGCCACCCCACCAGCCGCTCGTTCCGCTCCACTGGCCACCCCACCAGCCGCTCGTTCCGCTCCGCTGGCCACCCCACCAGCCGCTCGTTCCGCTCCGCTGGCCACCCCACCAGCCGCTCGTTCCGCTCCGCTGGCCACCCCACCAGCCGCTCGTTCCGCTCCGCTGGCCACCCCACCAGCCGCTCGTTCCGCTCCGCTGGCCACCCCACCAGCCGCTCGTTCCGCTCTGCTCACCGTCTTGTTATCCACTCGGCTGGCCAACTCTGTCAGTCATCTTCTGCTGCCACCTGCCTCTCTGCTATGGCTGCTGAAGGTCAGTCTCTTAGTGATTTTCAGCTCTTTGCAGGCTGGGCAGAAATGCTGTCCCACCACAAGTGATTTCAGTTCTCATTTGAGCACTTTGAAATAACAAAAGGCTCCTAATGAAGACTACTTAGCTCTATATTTGAACAGTGGGGAGGAACAGGTTAAACCAGACCGGGGACCCTTAGGGAGAGTCCACACCTTCTGGCTGGGACACCTGTCCCCACCCCTCTTCCTTTCACAGAGGGCTGGTGTTTGAGCCCCTGGCTTACACAATAAAGCCCTGGAGTGGATAACATGCAAGTAAGACCAATTTAAATTGGTGGAGAGGCACTCATTTGGGCATACCATAAACTCATCCCAAGTTTGATTTGGGAGTTTGGAAGACGACCCAGGACTTAGACACAGTCCCTGATAGTTCCTATTCATAAAAAGTCTGGGGGCACCAGCTGTTTGTGGAAATTTCTGCACAATTTCATTGACACAGCCTAGTAAAATCACCCTGAAGAGAATTGCTTCCAAGATAGAGAACTTTGTGGCTGAAAAACAAGCTGGGTTTAGACTCAAAAGAAGTACAGTGGGGTAAATATTCAATCTGCATATATTGTGCAAGAAAGTACTGGAGAATGATTTTGTGGAAAAGTGTTATAGAATTTAACAAAAATGAAACCAGTAGGATTGTACAGAGATTACCCTAAAAACTTGGAGAACCTAAATGATAATACCCTTTCTATAGGATTTTTTAATGCTCAATAGAAAGGATATAATTTGTATTAAATTCTATAGGTTAGTAAAAAAAAAAACTTTAAAAAAGATTTTTGATATGAATTTCCTATTAAATTTCTCATATGTATGGTTACACTAGTCACTGAATAGAAATGTCATTTATATGGTATATGACAAATAATAGATTAATTACATCTCCATATTTAATAGGTACATAACATGGAATAAAGTATTAACACATGTAACGCCTTTGCACATAAGTTCAGTATGATCTGGTGATGTCTTCAATTCATGATTCATTCACTGATAATATTTTCAGCGTGAATATAGCTGGCATCCTTAATGACATAAGCTTGCAAGATAAAAAACAGAACCAAAATTGTTTTAAAATACAGCAGCTGTGATTATATGATTTGTGGTTTGGTGTTTGACCCACATTGCTAATAAAGAATTTTGCCAAAAGATTCAAATAGAGGAGAACTTCCCAAAATGTGAGCCATGGCTGCCTTGGGAAGCCACAAAGTGCTCATGGGGGAACCACAAGTGTGTGGGAAATTTTTTTAATTGATATTCCCTTTTTGTTCTCTAATTGAGACTATTAAACCACTTCTATCTTATCTGGGTCTGCATCTTGTGCTGCTGCTGCGATCCCTTCTCTCCTGAATGAGGCCTTCAGCAGAGAGACTTTGGGCTGGGGGAAGCATTCAGCCAAAAGTCTCTCTGCTTCAAGTCCACCACTGGAGCAGATGACAAAGAGGCTCCCAGCCCCAGCAGCAGCAGCAAACAGTGAAAGGGGGCTGAGGAAGAGTCAGGTACATCTTATCTTTATATTGAAATCGTTTTTATGCAGTGCTAAGTCGACATGTAAGAAATGTTCAGCTGAATATGATGATCCTGGGCAGTGAAAACACAGTGTTTTAGTATGCTGTGCGAAGAGATGGGCAAAATATCTGTTTCATAGTGAAGTCACGTGTTTGTCATGTGGGAAAGTTTTACAACATGCTTTTGAATTACATGATGAAACCAGAATTTTCCTCTGTGGGAAACAAGACCTTGCAGATTACATGTGTAATGTGGATTTCCTGGCTGTTACCTTAGCTGGTAAGTGTATTTGGCAAACTGAATGCACTGAAGGGCAAGAATACAAATATATTAGATATGAAAGAGAAAACTGGTGGATTCAAGAAGAAGATTTATCTTTGGAGACGCCACATTGAAAAGAGTTACAGAGGTGTTTCCAGTGCTGTCAGACTTTTGAAAACAACAGAGTGAAAGTAATCAAAATGTTAAAGACCAAATATTAACTAACTGTCTGGATGTATTCCCATTTTGATGAATATTTTCCTGGTATTGTACACAAATCTCCAGATACTGATTGGATTTGAAACCCATTCTCCAAAACAGTTGATTTAATTCCAATCATCTGTATCTCAACTGAAGAAAATATCTTAGGAAATATCTGTCACGTGATCATATGCTGAAGATCAAGAAATCAAATCTAACACACAAAGACTTCTGTATTTCTGCTAGAGGATAGTATGAAGAACTTGGTGATGAAGCTGTGAAAGTACTGCTAATATTCACTTACAATTATCTCTGAATCTGGGTTTTCAGCAATTATTTCTGTGAAACCTAAACACAGAAAATATTAAGCTTGGAAAGGACTTGCATCTGGTGTTATCAGAAATTCAATCAAACCATGTGCAAACATGCAGTTTGAAACAGGCTCATTTTTCTCACTAAAATCTTAGGCTGTGTCCCAACACCCCAAAAATACATATTTTCAGTCATGGTTTTAAAAACCCAGATTATATAATTAAACTAAATGTATGTATTTGAATAAAGTCCCCAAACAGTCAAAACTCTAATGTCCTTAAATCTAGTGTCCTGAACTCTTGTATCTATTGTCCTGAGTTGGCTAAAATAAAACAAACAAAAACAATCAGTACAGTATTTGGTTTTGGGGAGCCACCAAGTTTTAAACTATCTGTAAGGGAGCTGCAATACTAAAAATGTTTGGGAACCACAGAAATAGAGTAACCCTTCTTATCTGTTCAGGGAACAATGTGATTTTTTTCATATTTCACACATTAGATGTTTGGGTGTTATCAACTCTTTCATTGTATAAATAACACAGATGGGTGAACTGATGGAGGTTGGCACCAAATTAAAAGTTGGTCAGTTCAAACTGACATCTACAGATGCACTTGGGAGCCAATTCCCAGCAGTTGGTAAACATCACAATATCTGCCCTACCTGACCTGAGGAGCCTCTAACTGGGATAACATTTTGGAGTTCTGGGTTTGAAAAGGTTTTGAAGCAGTACAGCAAAGAGGATAAAAAACTTTGGTTGCAAAATGATAATTTTGACTACTTTTCAGAAGCACTTACTAGAGAGATAAAGACACTTTTTAAACATACCTCAACAGATTTGTATAGCTGCTCGGGTTGAAGCTTGTAAAATTACATTACCTACTGCCCCCACTACTGCTCTGTTCCTCTGTTTACATGCAATTTCATCATTCATTAACCTACATAATATATGCATCCCAACAGGAATGTGAGCTATTGCAGGAAAAGAGTGACAACTGAAAGAAATGGTCACCACATGAGCAATCATTGTGGGTCACAGAGAAAGTACAGTGTGTGCTATGCACCCTTGAAAAGTGTAAGGGACTTTCAGGTTCTTGGAGAGCTTACTTTTTCCATTTAACCATTATCTAAGATTCTCTCCGTGAGATAACAGGGTTCCCAAAAAAGTTTTACAAGTTTGTTTTAAAAAAAAAAATTGAAAATTAGTTTCAGTTAAACAACCCCACGTCAAAAAAATTAAAAAAGCATATCACAGAAGAACAGCAGATTTATCATGTGGATCTGAACTCTTCCTGAATCATCAGACATCACTTAGATCAGTGGTGGGCAACCTGCGGCCCACAGGCCGCATGTGGCCCATCAGGGCAATCTGATTGCGAGCCGCGAGACATTTTGCTGATGTTCACCATCCGCAGACACCACCCCCCACAGCTCCCAGTGGCCGTGGTTCTCTGTTTCCGGCCAATGGGAGCTGTGGGAAGCAGCGGCCAGCATGTCCCTACGGCCCGCGCTTCCAGCAGCTCCCATTGGGACTCTAATGCCATTTTCCCATTGTTCTTGAGGCTTTCACTTGTCCCATACTTTGCTGAAGATTTCAGTGGTTTTATCAATGGTCCCATCTTTGCAAGCATTCAGCATTTGCTCAGTGACTTGTTCTTCAGCTGCAGCTTTTCTAGGTTTTAACATTTTAATTGTGTTCTTTCACTTTTTTGTTTTGATGTGAGATATCATGATGTCCAGTTTGGGATGTTTATGTTGTTAAAGTCAATAGTTTCTTGTGGTGTTGATATGTTCAGCACTCTTGAAAGTGCTTTGCCCATTCCTATCTTCGTTCATTTTCTGTTGTTAAAGTCTTTCCTTGTTGATCCTTGACAGGCCTCACTTACCTAGACTATTGATTTACTTGTCTGGAAACCAGCAGTGTCTGATACTGTTGTGCAGAAAGGACCAAGACATAATAATGTTGACTTTCATGGTGGATCTAAGTGTCATAGGACCTGAAACTTGGTTCTTCAGTTCAATTTTAAATTGCTGCAGTAATGTGTTTTTCAGCTGCCTTTAACTGTCATTTTTCTTAATTCTTTATGGGGTTTTGTTTTTCTTGATTTTAAATTTCAGTGCAGTGGTGCAGCTGCACTTCTGCAGCTGTGTGGCTGTAGCACTTCAGTGAAGACACTATCAACACTAATGGGAGGGATTCTCCCATCAGCATAGGTACTCCACCTTTCCAAGAGGTGGTAGCCAGGTCAAGGGAGAATTCTCCTGTTGACCTCCCAATGTCTACACCAGGGGTTAGGTTGGTTTAACTGCATTGCTTAGGGGTGTGGATTTTTCACACCACTGAGAGATGTAGTTATATCAACCTAATTTCCTGGGGTAGACCAGACCTCAGTCTTGCCACACATAAATTGTGGTCACTTGTGACATCAGCTCCTCTATGTGTTCTGATGTCCTGAAGAGTTGATCTAAATTTCGTTCCATTACATTGAAGGTCAGTCTGGTTCCTGGTGACTGCATCTGGGGAATTCCAAGTTACTTTATGGATATGTTTGTGTGGGAATAACGTTCCACCAATTATGAGCCCTGATACCAGGCACAGTTCTACTATTCTTTCACTAGTCTGATTATGTGGCTCAAGCTTATGCTTGCCTGTTGATTTCTGTAACCAGTGTTATCCTTCCCAACCTTGGTATTGAAGTCCCCCATTACTAAATAGATGTCATGCTTGGAAATTTTGTCAATCAGAGTTTGTAGTAATAGGATTGATCTTCGATCTCATTATTGTGGTTGTCTGTTGGTGTGTAACAATGTATAATTATCAGAGGGGTAGCCATGTTAGTCTGGATCTGTAAAAGCAGCAAAGAGTCCTGTGGCACCTTATAGACTAACAGACGTATTGGAGCATGAGCTTTCGTGGGTGAATACCCACTTCGTCGGATGCATATGTACAATTGTCATTTTCATGTATCATGTTTGAACAACACTGGAGCAATTGGGTGTTAATTGGCTCTCACTTTGATTGATTTTTCTGCTTTGGAAATCATAATTAATGGTGCGCCTTCTTACTGATGATAATCTTGCCTCTCCAAATATCTTACAGTTTTGTTTTCATTCTTTAAATTGCCTTTTGCGAGCTCCTGGCCATCAACATTGGTTTACTCCAAGGATGTCAAGCGTATGTATTTTTGGTTATCATGAATGCTTGTCACAAAGAGAGTTCCTGTACTCAATAATTTTGTGTGGGTATACTTTGAGAATGGCCATTATAATGGCTGTGTGATAGGCAGAAACATAAGGCATGTACTTTGGGCTTTCCTTACTAGTTGTGAAACATATCTATGAAGAATTTTCAAAGCATATATTTCCAGTCCTGCATTTACGTTTAATGCTTATAAAAAAAGGGAAGAAAATAGCTTTTTAGAGACACTGATATAAATATAACAGTAGACAGATGCAATGAGAAAACATTTGATTAGCTTGGAGTGTAAGTGTCATGCTTTGTAACCAAGTGCATTGCCAAAAAGCCTTGAAGTCATTGTAGAAACCACATGAGTAAGTGACAATACATGCACGAGGGGTGAAATAACAGTTCTAGGTCCATAATAAATTTGCCCAGGATGTGCTTATGCATCTGTGATGTGCCATGTTTGTATTTTTTAGCACTCCCAGAGATATTTACACTTTGAAGGTGAGCACTGATATCAAATATGGTAAAAAGGGTTAAAAACAAAATAGTCTTATGTACAGTTTCCACCGGGGCCTAAGCTTTGTTTCTCTATACCAGGGATCGGCAACCTTTGACCACCAGGGTAACACCCTGGCGGGCTGGGCCGGATTGTTTACCTGCTGCGTCTGCAGGTTCGGCAGATCGCGGCTCCTACTGGCCGCGGTTCGCCGTCCCAGGCCAATGGGGGCTGCGGGAAGCGGCGTGGGCCGAGGGATGTGCTGGCTGCTGCTTCCCACCTCCCCCATTGGCCTGGAGCGGGGAACCGCGGCCAGTGGGAGCCGCGATCTGCCGAACCTGCAAATGCGGCAGGTAAACAAACCAGCCCGGCCCGCCAGGGTGTTACCCTGGCGGGCCGCATGCCAAAGGTTGCCGATCCCTGCTCTATACACTCTTTTTTAAAGTTAAAATTAAATGGACTTGGATTACTTATTACATCATTTGCTAGATCACACAAATACCACACTTGGTGATGTAGCCATATAGATTTATCTGGCTGTTAGAATGAATTGGAGTAGTATTTTCTGGCCTAACTAGACTGGGAAAGACATAATATGCACAAGTCATTTATTTGCAGATGTAACAATTTTTACCTGCAGGTGCTGGCTTCCCAATTCCAATCATGCTTCTTGGCTTCAGCACTCAGTCAGTTCTTTTCCTGGCTGCCTTAGGGCCCTCTTCCCCTATCAGTCTTCTCTCCTTTCCCTGCTAAGGTTTGCAAGAGGAAAGCCCCATTTATCCTAATATGCCCTCTAAGCAGTGCTATTAACTCTTTGCCATCACAAGTGTTCTTTGGACCACTGCTCCCATTCATTGTGTGGAGAAGAGAGCAAAAGAAAAAAAATAGTAGTGCAAATGGCCCCAGCTGAGAGGAAGCAAGTGCTAAGAACTCAGATACCAAGGTATGGTTGTGGTAGACGAAGCTGAATAGTTTGGTGGCATTTTCCTCTCCTTTCCTGTGAATCCATGGAAGCCTTTCTGGATGTTGTGGTGTAAATAGCTTTGTTACTCTTATGCCATTTTTTAAAAAGTACTGCACCTTTAAATCTCTAAGGACTGACAGAGATTTTGTTTTAACTGAGCAAATATTGTTAGAGGGTTCCTAGTCACTCGAGTAATACAAATAATAATATTAGTGTTAGAATCCCAATGGGCATCTTCTATTTCAGTGGTATCTTGAGTTATGACTTCTCCAATTACTTTAAACTCTGGAAATTATCCAGTCTGTCAGAGGCTGAGCAATCATACTAGCTCCCGAGACATGGGAAAGATAATTCCGTTTTGTAGAAATGCTGTGGCTAAATGCCACTCAACAAGAGGAGGATTAGAACTTTAGTAGCAACAAATAGCATGAGAGAAAATCATGGTCTCTGTTGTACTATCATTTATGGAGTGTGTAACTTATTTTCAAAGAATTGTAAATAGGAGATCCACATAAAGTGGCTAATTAATCCTAAATAATGCAAGCTCACATCTAAATTATTCTATAAATCGTAGATCACAATGTCCTTACTCAGTGATGTTTGTGGGAGAAGAGGCAAAGAGAGAAGAGAGGTATAGTCTGTACATATCCTTGAAAACAGGCAATGAGTAAATTGAAAATAAGTTAATATGGATAAAGTAATGCCTAATTATTTTTTTAAAGATGAAATGTGTTGCAAAAAAGTAATAAAATAAATAAAGATGGTCTCAGGGTTTGGTTTTTTTCCCTCAATCTGCCAGTTTATAGTCATCCATTGTAAAGTAAGCAAGTTCGGCATATCATCACTTCAGTTGCTTAAAACAGTGAGCAAATGTACTGCTGCATTCTGAACCAGCTGCAGGCAATGGAACTGTCCTACTGTAAGACCTATGAAAAGTGGAATACAATAATAGATCCTTATGATCCTGAGGGTTGATGTTGCTGTGGTGAGGTCATCACAGGATAATTAAAGGGGCAGACTGCAAAACTTAGAGAAAAGGGCACTTTCATCACATTTCCCAAACAAGGCTTTCCATGGAGACGGCATGGTTGAAAGTGACACCCAGATTCTTAATGTGACTTACTATCTCTGAACATATCCCCTTAATAACCGGAAACATGAAGGAAGAGTGATCCCTCTGATAGCGTTGACCTCTACTCGCTAACAATACTTCTCTCTTCCCAGGTGTGAGCTTGAGGTACCTTTGATGCATCCATGGGGCAATATCATTTAAGAATTCTGCTATGGCAGGGTGAACTTACAGGCACAAAAAATACCACTGTGTGTCTTGAGCATACCATTGATACACTCTGACTTGTGCAGATCAGAGCACTGTTGGTAATATTGTGTATTCAATGAACAGCCTGAGTGAGATGTTGGATCTTCGGGGATGCCATATTTCAAATCCTTTACTGGTAACATATAATTGTCTACCACCACCAACTGACTTCTTTTCTTCTGGAGAGTAAAGAGCTAACAAAAGAATTTTCTGACAAGTCTTTTAGGAGGTGCTAGTGCACTTTGTCTATGCCAGGGATTGGCAACCTTTGGCATGCTACCTGTCAGAGAAATCTGCTGGCGGGCAGGGATGGTTTGTTTACCTGCAGCGTCTGCAGGTTCGGCTGATTGCAGCTCCCACTGGCCCCGTTCCGGGCCAATGGCGGCTGCGGGAAGTGGCGTGGGCCGCCTGCCAAAGGTTGCCGATCCCTGGTCTATACACACACACACACACATCTGAGGTTGTCATCCAATTGCAGTCTCTAAAGGGCCTGAATCTGTGTGATATTAAACCTCCTATGTAAGGAGCTGAACAATTTAAGTTCTCCCTGAATACAAGGGAAGATAAGGATTCTCAACACCTAGAAAGATCAATCTCTGAGACCAGAAAACAAGGTTGTTTAGTACATTCTCATTTTCCCTCTTTATATAGTGTTTCCCCTATGTTTCAGAATAGGGTATATCTAAAGTCATGTGTTCTGCAATTACATTGTGGCTGAATCCACCCCTTGTTGTAGAACTGTGCTCCAAAATCTGGGCTTTTGTTGAAAAAAATATTTCTAACCATTCTGATTTCAGAGAGAACCTGGAAAAATGTTAATTGAATTTAATTAATGCAATGTTACCAGCTAGAGTTTGCAGACAGCTTGAAATAACAGCTCCATGAGGTGTTTGTTGCCCTAACCAAGGAAGATGCAATGGGTGAGATCCAAGTTCAAATCCCTTGATGTTAGACAGAAGGGGGAATTGAGCCAGGATTTCCCACATCCCAAGAGAGTACCCTGACCACTGCGCTGAAGTTATAAGGGAGGTCTTCTTTCCTTCCCCTGGTGTTCTGTGAATCTAGTTCTTTCCTTTTTCAAAAATGCCCCAAAATGAAAAAAATATTGGGTTGAAACATTTCAATTTGACCCAATTTGAAACTTTTACTTTGATTTGATGATTTAATTATTTTTTTTCCAGTTTGATTTGAAACAAAACTTGTTTTTATTTATTTATTTTTGGAATTGTTAGCAAACTGAAAAATCCATTATTTAGCCAGTGCTACTCTCAACTCTTTTGGCCCACCCTGCTCAAGCTCTTGTTAATGAAACCTTGGGCTAGGAAGGGAAAGTAAGAGGAGAAGAATTACAGTACAAGTTGTCAGAGACCTGGACCTTGCAGCTCTACTCCAGAGGTAGCTGCTACCTTTGATGGACCCACCTTTCGTTTGCTAGAGGACAGCCTCAGAAAAGTATTTGAGAAACCTTAACTCTAAGTAAATGCTCAAGCCTTATGTACTCAAAAATAAGAGGGAATCCCAGTTAGTATATTTGTCTGTTAGTTTGTTTGTTGTGTGCTTACTTGTTTGCCACAGGCCTGCTTGATTGAAATTTTGGTTGATTGTGGTGTGTTTTGGGGACTGTACGCTGAGCCATGTGATCTGCTAGGGTTGGCTGAGCGCTCCCTAATGAGGCTTTAGTCTGCTATGTTTTGATATCTAATTTTTTTAGGATCCCTTGACAATGGGACGGGGCCAATGTAAAGAGAACAGGGGTTTAAAAGGCCAGCTCCTAAGTGACCAAAGGAGAAGCAAACAGGAAAATTTAGAGAGGGAGCATGAGTGCCAGATACACCTAACAAACATACTCTAATTCCCCCCTTCGCACCCTAAAAACCCCCTCAAAAGAACAAACAAACAATAAAAGCCCCTGCAAGAGTAAAAATAATGCAGGCAGAAGTCCAGCAGCAGAGTGGCGGCTATCCAGTTTATTGCACTGATTGCAGCATTTACAATTACCTGCCTTTTGGGCAGGTAGCATATGTGTGAATTTGATGCAAGCAACTCATTGCTCTCAGAGACTGAGTACATGATTTTGAGATTAGAGAGGCTGAACTGGAGGAGCTAAGGAAGACAGAGAGGTACATATACAAGACTTTAAGGAACGCTGTAGAGTGGTCCCCACCCGTCTTGAGTAGCACAGAGAGACTTGGAGAAGGAAAACATCAAGCTGAAGTGGAGGGAAATGATCCCAAAGTTGAGAACCTGCTTCCAGATGCTATCATAGTATCCTCTCACACTGAGAATACCCTAGTTATTAGGAATACAGGTAATATTAATAGGGGATTTGATTATTATAAATATAGATTGAGTTTGTGATGACCAGGAAAACCTGGTGAATTGCCTGTCAGGGGAATTGCCTGCCAGGTATAGGCACCGACTCTGTGGGTGCTCCAGCCCCACTATCAGAACCTCCCCCTGCCCCCAGCGCTTCCTGCCCACCAGTGGGCCCTGCCGATCAGAACCTCCCCCTCCCTTCCAGCGCCTACCGCCTGCCACGGATCAGCAGTTTCGCAGCATCAGGAGGCGCTGGGGGGAGGGGGAACGAGTGAGGGCACAGCACACTTGGGGGAGGGAGTGGAACTGGGCAGGGAAGAGGTGGGGCAGGGTGGGATGAGGCGGCGGGGAAGAGACCGGGCGGAGCAGGGGTGGAAAGAAGCAGGCCGGGGGTGGGGCACTGGGGAAGGGGTGGAGTGGGGGTGGGCCCTGGGCAGAGCCAGGGTGGGGAGTACCTCCCGGCAGATTAGAAACTTGGTGCATCTGCTGCCAGGCGTGAAATTTGCGGACCTCTTGAGATATCTAGATAGACTTATGTGCAGTGATGGGGAGAAGCTGGTGGTTATCATACACATAGGTACCAATGACATAGGGAAAGGTAGAAGAGAGATCTTGGAGGCCAAATTTAGACTTCTAGGAAAGATTACAATCCAGAACCTCCATGGTAGCATTCTCTGAAATTCTTCCAGTTCCACACACAGGGCCAGTTTGACAGGCAGAACTGCAGGATCTCAGTGTGTGGATAAGATGATTGTGTAGGGAGGAATGATTTAGGTTTATTAGAAACTAGGGACTATTTTGGGAAAGGAGGAGCCTGTACAGAAAGGATGGGCTTCACCTAAATCAAAATGGAGCCAGATTGCTGGCAAATCAGGGCTGGATTAACCTTTTGTGGGCCCTGGCGCCAAACATATTTGTGGGCCCCCATGTAGTCATTGTGGACTCTGAGTGTGGGCCTGGTGTGGCAGTGCCATTGGTGCCATAGTATACCCAGAGCTGAATCTCAGAGACATTTTTCATTTTGATCACACACCTCTACATATGCATTGCCATACACAGCTCCCTCAGCACCCAGTTTTTCCTCATTGAGCTGTATACCCCTGTGGGTTTACCAGTGTCCACAGTGAGCAGAACTTTCGTAGTGATCAGGGAAACTCCCCACAGATTTATCTCCTTCCTCATTCAGACCTTCTATAGCCATGTCTCCAGTACCACCCTATTTCACCAGTCACTGTATGTGGTCCTAGTCTCATCTCGAAGTTCTAAAGCCAGCAGATACCTGATCAATTCTGACAGATCCCTCCCTCAGCACCCATCCTGCCATTTGAGCAAGCCACTTGCAAACACCATTTCCCAAAAGTGAGGACTTAGCTCTTGGGAATCTGAAGACACCAGCCTTTCTCCCTCTGCTCCCATCAAAATGCTAGTCTACTACCTGATCACCACTACCTCTCCCCATACTTGTTTCCTTTCTACTTTGGACATGCTCCCCAACCAGCTGGGGCTATTCTCCCCCTGCAAGTCTGACCTGCTTCCTCTTTTCCCTGCTCCCCTTGACATTCCTTTCCTACTGGTGACCTCTGTTCCTTGAGGTTAACTCCAGTTTCTTTATCTACTCTAGCTTAATGGCCCCCAGTAGCCACAGAGCCACCTGCAGCTTCTCTGGCTATAGCCATGGGGCCAATTGCCAGAGGCCAGCCTTAGATAGCTGCAGCTACTAGTAAAGGGAGGGTGGCAATGCCAAGGCTGAGCATGCTTGAACCTTGCAACAGCGGCACTAGGGACTCTAAATCCTCAGCACCGGCCCTAGGCAGCTGCAGACTCTGCAGTTAGGCACTTCCCTCCTCTAGGCCATGGCTTTAAGTACCTGAGATGCCCATCACCTGCAGCAGAGGCCACCAATTCCCATGCACCCCTCAACTAGCACATAGTCATGCAGAAAGTGCAGCCTGAATGATTTTGGAGGCTGGGGTGCCAGGAGGTTCCCATCCCTGAGCAGCAGCTCTGCAACAAGCTCACATGCCCCCCACCTCCGCTGTGGGACCAGGACCCTGTGAAGACAGTGGAGTTACCCTGAGTATAACCAGTTCTGTCCAAAGCCTCTTGAATTGAGTGGGAGTCTTTTCATTGTTTTTAATGGGCTGCATATAGAAGCAAAGGACCCATTCTAGTCTTAGGAGCAAAGTGCATTCTATGCTGCACTGGTTTACTATTGTAACAGGAAGGTCTCACATTACCTAGTGAATAAGCAATATCTCCTACAGCACCTAACTTTTTCTGAGAGGCTTCCCACCCAATTACTAAATGTAAACCTGCTTCGCTTACAAGGGCTGAAAATATCGGGAAGCCGCGGCCAGCACATCCCTCGCCCGCGCCGCTTCTTGCCACCCCCATTGGCCCGGGACGGTGAACCGTGGCCAATGGGGGCCGCGATCAGCCAAACCTGCTGCGTCAGCAGGTAAATAAACTGGCCCGGCCCGCCAGGGTGCTTACCGTTGCCGACCCCTGCAGTAAGAATTTTGGATGTGCACAGAACACAGACAGGACTGGTTCCTGCATGGTTACAGAACTGCAGTAAAGTGGAACAATTTTCAGCTTGTGTGATTGGAGGATATCTGGATCCATATTATAAGCCTATCCTACATAAATGAAAAAAAGTTGAGGTGCCTTTATTATTCTTTTGTTCCACTCTTTGTTTCTATGGGGAATTTACCAATGGAATATTACTGTCTTCCTTTTAAACAAACAAACAAAACTAAAGAAAATAAATGGTAATGGCTGTTGAACATAGCAATTCCAGTCCTAGTTAGCACTGGGAAGACCCCAGCATTTGTTGCTCAATTTTATCCTACTTTTTCTACAGCAAATTACAGTGGATCAGTATATTTGATTTTGGAGAAATGACATGACATAGCTGCCCAAATTGAGCTTGAGCATTCCTGAATTTTGAGAGTGTTCAAATCTGGAAGGCAGATGCTAGATTCCCTTTCTGAATATTGGATAAATCTGGAAAGGAAAAGTCAATTTCTGCTTCCATGGCTCAGAAGTGGAAATCCTCCTGCGTGCCTGGTACTGTACCTAAAGCTGCCCAGGTCCTCTAGTAGAGCCTCCCCTCCCTTACTTTTCATTTTAACTTCTCCTAGTGAGGTCCACATACCTCCCTTGCTAGCCTTCAGATAGAGAGGTGCACTGTCCATTCATTCCATCCAGTTCCTTCTTTGGGGGCTGCCAGGCAAGGTCACACCACCATCCCTAATCCAGTCTGGGGAAGTCTTCTGAGGGCGATATCTTCTACTCCTTGGGCATACTTGTTCCCCATTCACACTGCCACTCCCTTCTAGCAGCCAGCTCTCCATTCACAGCAAGCTGCGATGCATGGGGTCTCAGCTTCCCCACTCCTTCGCCCTCCCTTTCCTGTTGATAGCGGCCAAGGGAATGCTGGGAAATGTAGTTCCTTCCCTGCTCCAGGGCAGGCTCTCTAGGCAGGGAGCTGGCCAAGGAACTACAGCTCCCAGGGCCCCTTGGGTTCTGAGCTCCCATGCTGGATCCTGCTGCTCGGTGGCTCCGCTTTTGCAGCACTGCGAGAGGGGAGGGAGTGAGTGTTATGGCCCCCTTCTGAGCTTGGGCCTGGCGCCATGGTAAATCCAGTACTGGCTGGCATGTAAAATTTAAAAGGTTGTAGAGGAGTTTTTTTAAACCGACAGGTGCAGAGAAACATATAGTTCAGACAGAGACATCCCCTAGGGGACGATTTATTGAAGCGGATACTCTATATCAGGGGTCGGCAACCTTTCAGAAGTGGTGTGCCGAGTCTTCACGTATTCACTCTAATTTAAGGTTTCGCGTGCCGGTAATACATTTTAACGTTTTTAGAAGCTCTCTTTCTATAAGTCTATATTATATAACTAAACTATTGTATGTAAAGTAAACAAGGTTTTCAAAATGTTTAAGAAGCGTCATTTAAAATTAAATTAAAATGCTGATCTTACGCCACCAGCCTGCTCAGCTCGCTGCCAGCCTGGGGTTCTGTTCACCTAGGCCGGCAGCGGGCTGATCAGGGCCTATGGCCGGGACCCCAGACCTGGGGGGGGGGGTTTCAGGGGTCAGGGCAGAGGGCTGGGGGAGGGGGTTCAGGGCAGAAGGCTGGGGTGTGTGTTGGGGTGTGGGGGCTTCAGGGCAGAAGACTGAGTGTGGGGGGGTTCAGGGCACAGGGATGGGGCTGTGGGGGTGCAGGGCAGAAGGCTGGATGTGTATTGGGGTGGGGGGTGCAGGGCAGAGGGCTGGGGGGTGTGGGGGGTGCAGGGCAGAAGGCTGGGTGTATGTTGGGGTGCGGGGGTTCAGGGAAGAAGGCTGGGGGTAGGGGGGTGCAGGGCAGAAGGCTGGGGTGCTCAGCTCGTGGGGGTGCTCCCAGCCCCCTGCCCTGAGCAGCTCATGGCAGGGGGCTGGAAGGGATATGACCTCTTCCACCCCCTTCCCCCAGGCTCTGTCCCTACCTCTTCTCTGCGTCCTCTACGGAGCTCTGTGCATGCTGCCTCTCTTCCCCCTCCCCCTCGCTAGGGCCATCAGCTGATTGGTGCAGGGAAGGAGAGGAGGCGGGGCAGGAAAGCACCACGCTGGGTGAAGAAGCGGGGGAGGGGGGAAGCTTGGCTGCTGCAGAACCAAGCTTCTGCCTCCTGCCCCCGCAGGGGAGAGCAGTGGGCGGGGGGGCTGAGTGGGGCTGGGGGCCGGGACCGCGGCAGGGAGCTGCGTGCCACTCAGAATCAGCTCGCATGCCGTGTCTGGCACGCGTGCCATAGGTTGCTGACCCCTGCTCTATATCCTAGTTCAGAGGAGAGGATAGAAGTTGATAAAGTACAGGTAGAAACCAAAGAGAAACTGTCAAACAAAAAAAGAGTTCTATCCAGTTACATCACATGAAGGCAGACAATTAAACACCAACAATTTTTATAAGTGCTTGTATACAAAAGTTTGAGGTCTAGATACTTAGATGGGTGAACTTGAGAGCCTGGTATTAAATGAGAGTATTGATATAATAGGCAACATAGAAACTTGGTGGAACAATGATAATGTTCCCAATCAATGGGACATGCTAATACTAAGGTACAAAATATATAGGAATGACACAGTAGTTTGTGCTGGTGAGGGAGTGGCACTATATGTGAAAGAAAACACAGAGTCAAATGGAGTAAAAATCTTAAATGACTCAAACTGTATCATAGAATCTGTATGGATAGAAATTCCATTCTTGAATAATAAGAGTTTAGCAGTAGAAATATACTACCAAACACCTGACCGAGATGGTGATAGTGATTGTGAAATGTTCATGGAAACTAGAGAGGCTACAAAAACAGAAAATCCAATAATAATGGGGGATTTCAATTACCACATATTGATTGAGTACATGTCACCTCAGTATGGGATGCAGAATTAAAATTTGTAGACACCATTAATGACTACTTTTTGGAGTCCTGGAACCCATATAAGGAGAGAGGCAATTATTGATTTTGTCCTAAGTAGAGCACAGGATCTGGTCTAAGAGGTGAATATAGCTGAACTGCTCATTAATAGAGATCATAACGTAATTAAATTTAACAACCTTGGAGGGGTCAAAATACCAAAGAAATGCACTAGAGCAATATTTAACTTCAAAAGGAGGAAATACACTAAAATTAGGAAGCTAGTTAAATAGAAATTAAAAGGAACAGTCAGAAGAGTGAAATGCCTGCAAGCTGCAAGGAAACTATTTAAAAACATGATAATAGAGGCTCACACTAAATGTATACCCTAAATAAAACAAAAAACATTAAAGAGACTAAACAAATGCCACCCTGGCTTAAGAACAAAATACAAGAAGCAGTTAAAGGCAAAAAGATATCCTTTAAAGATTGGAAGTCAAATCCCACTGAGGAAAATAGAAAGGAACATGAACTCTGGCAAGTCAACTGTAAAAATTCAATTGAGCTGGCCAAAAAAGAATTTGAAGAACAACTAGCAAAAGACACAAAAACTAACAGCATTTTTAAAGTACATCAGAAGTAGGAAGCGTGCCAGACAATCAGTGGGGCACTAGACAAGATGCTAAAGGAGCACTGACAGGGCCTTTCCAGAGACGCTAAATGTTGGTCTTCACTGCAGAGGATGTGAGGGAGATTCTCACAGGTGAGCCATTCTTTTTAGATGATAAATCTGAGGAACTGTTCCAGATTGAGGTGTCAATAGAGGAGGTTTGGGAACAAATTAATGAACAGTCACAAGTCACCAGACCAGATGGCATTCGGCCAAGAGTTCTGAAGAAATTCAAATATGAAATTTCAGAACTACTAACTGTGGTATGTAACCTAGTGCTTAAGTCAGTTTTCACAGTGGAGAGAAGTAAATAGCAGGGTCCTTCAAGGATCATACTGGGACCAGGGATGTTCAACATATTCATAAATGATCTGGAAAAGGGGGTGAACAATGAGGTGGCTAAATTTGCAGATGATACAAAATTACTCAAGGTAGTTAAGTCCAAAGTTGACTGTGAAGAGTTACAAAGGGATCTCACAAAATTGGATGACTGGGCAACAAAATGGCAGATGAAATTCAATGTTGATAAGTGCAAAGTAATGCACACTGGAAAACATAATCCCAACTATACATACAAAATGATGGGATGTCAATTAGCTGGTACCGCTCAAGAAAGAGATCTTTGAGTCATTGTGGATACTTCTTGGAAAACACCAGCTCAGTGTGAAGTGGCAGTCAAAAAAGCTAACAATGTTAGGAACCATTAGGAAAGGGATAGAGAATAAGAAAGAAAATATAATGCCACTATGTGTATCTACAAGATGATTCCATAACTTGAATACTAAGTGCAGTTCTTGTTGCCCTACCTCAAAAAGATATATTAGAATTGGAAAAGGTAAAGAGAAGGGCAGCAAAAATGATTAGGGTATGGAACAGCTTCCATATGAGGAGAGATTAAAAAGACTGGGACTGCTCAGCTTGAAAAAGAGACAACTAGGAGAGGGGGATATGATAGATGTCTACAAAATCATGAATAGTGTGGATAAAGTGAATAACACATGACACAAGAACCAGAGGTCACTCAATTAAATTAATAGGCAGCAGATTTAAAACAAACAAAAGGAAGTACTTCTTCACACAACACATAGTCAACCTGTGGAACTCATTGCCATGAGATGTTGTAAAGTCTAAAAGTATAACTGGATTAAAAAAAGAATTAGATGAGTTCATCGAGGATAGGTCCATCAATAGCTATTAGCCATACTCTGCATGTTCCTCAACCTTTGACTAATAAAACCTGGGCGTGGACGACAAGGGATGGATCATTCAGTAGTAGTTCTGTTAATTCCATCTGAAGCATCTGGAACTGGCCACTGTTGGAAGACAGTATATTGGGCTACATGGACCATTGGTCTATGGCCATTCTCATGTTATTTTGAAAGTTCCAATCTTTTGTGTTATAATGTGTTACGGACCTGTACCAGATAGGAGCTACTCCTTGCTGATATAAAGAGGGTACAAGTCTACTACTACAGTTAATATTTTCTTTTAACTCCATTGGTAGAAGCCTGTGCTTTCTTCTTCCCACATAGTGTAGTCTTTTGTATGCCGTTGTATATAAAACAGTAAATGACCGTGAAGGGTACATGGTAATGGATAAAATTGGAGGGCAATCGCTCCCCTTCATTGCATCAGGACAGGCTTTCATGTGTATATATGAAGGTGAATGGCACACAAGATACACATACAGAATTTGAGAATAAAGCTCTCTGCATTTAAATGCCTGCAAAACTAACTTTAACCACTTTGAAACGAGGAGCTTACCCTCTGAAATATAACAAGACTTGCTGAAAAATATATTTCTTAAAGTACCAAATTGGGCAGTTACCTAAAAGTAATGAAAGCTGAGTAAGCAGCAGAATTTATAATGTTTTGTGTTTTAATAAAACAGAGGAAATTTAGGAAATAGTGTGACAAAGCTTGGGGGCGGGGGATATATTACATTTATCTCTTCTAAAAATATAACATGTCAAAGGTTTGACCAAGAAGCACTGAAGTAAAATGCCTTTAATAAACCTACCAAAAATACCCATAACATAGTTTAGTGGGAACGCTGTTTTGGTTAGATTGTGTATCCTTACTCAAGTTGGTATTTACTTTCATGAGTAATCCTATTGATACTCTGCAGTGTATGTGAGGATTCCACATTCAGGCTCATATTGTAGAAGTCTCAAGTTAAGGATCAATATTTTGTTGTCAAAGAGGAAGTTAGAAGCAAACAATTAAATAACTGTGAATAAAAGTGTATTAGTTACTCATCATTGAGTGAAATGTCTTCCATGGAGAGAGGCTCTGCCAGTAAATGATTTAATTTCATTGTTTTGTTGACTGTTCACCCAGTGGAATTTGCTTTATATACTAGTTGATATATTTGTAGAAAGGGGCCAGTGCATGAGGAAATGACAAGGTCTAGTTTCTAAACTCTGTCTGCTCTTGGAGATGCTGTATAATTTTGCAATCTGTACCATTCTGAGCATCCTCTGGGGCACAATAAACATACTTTTATGCTATTGTGTTTTATTTAACAGACAGTAGCTCCGCAGCTCTGCATTAATGGTAACTTTGGTGAACAAATAAAAGTTTCACTTAAAGCTGGGTCTGAACTTAGGGAGGTAGGATGGTCTAGCTGATAAGGCATGAGACTGGGAAATCCGATGCTGGTTCAGTTCCTGATTCAGCACAGACTTCCTATTAGATTTTGGGCATGTGAAGTTATGTCATGCCTCCATCACCCACCTGTATAATGGGGGAAATACTTACTACATAATAGAGGGTAAAAATCTATCAGTGAGCCCCTCAGATACTGTGGTGATGAAGGCCATAAAAGTAGCTGGATAGATACAGCCCTATTGATAACTTTGGTTTAAAACAGGGATCGGCAACCTTTGGCACACGGCCCACCAGGGTAAGCACCCTGGCAGGCCGGGCTGGTTTGTTTACCTGCTGCGTCCGCAGGTTCGGCCAATCGCGGCTCCCACTGGCCATGGTTTGCTGTCCCAGGCCAATGGGGGCTGCGTGAAGTGGCACGGGCGAGGGGTGTGCTGGCTGCCGCTTCCCGCCGCCCCCATTGGCCTGGAGCGGTAGTGGGAGCTGTGATCGGCAGAACCTGCAGACATGGCAGGTAAACAAATGGGCCTGGCCCGCCAGGGTGCTTACCCTGGCGGGCCGCGTGCCAGAGGTTGCCGATCCCTGGTTTAAAATAACCTAACCTTTTGCATGCCACAGAGCACATCAAACTTAGAGAGGGCTGTGGAAAATATTTTAAACTAATAACAGTTTAAAGAGAGGGAGGAAAAACAAACCACCACCTTGGAACTGTCAATTACAATAGAAAATAGCTCCTCTTCAACATTAGAAACACCGAGTAAGATTAATCTGTTCATTGCATAAACCTTTGACTAGATTATTTTAATATGCTAAAAAGTAGGGGTCATTTTTATAGTTTACCCATAAACTTGTTTAAATTTGAATCCTTAAAAGGGTATTAGGAAATCTTAATTTCAGACAGAAAGAACTTGGCAAGTCCAAGAGGGAAGTGGAAGGCCCAGGAGAGCCAAACTAGACAAAATGTGCTTCTCATTAAATCTGGAGCCATGAGGGCTTAATGGACTTGGCATGTGGTTGAGTCTAACCAGCTGTTTGGGAAACTCTATGTTGTGCACCTGTTCAAATATGATTATTCCTCCCTATAGCCTTGTCAGTGTTGGCTTTATATTTGTTATCTTTTTATATCTGAACTTGTAAGTTTTTGAAAATCCTTTAACTGGCAAATTGGAAAGCAGGAAAAATGTATAGAATAAACTGGTAAACTGATTGCAGTGGAAAGATACGTGGTACAGGACAGAGGATGTCAGCTTCATTGCTCCCTGGTCGGAAGTGGTGAAATTTGGAATCATTTAAACATGAATGGACAAAGCAACAGGGGATGTGCTGTGTGGCATACAAATCTATATCAACAGAGAGAGGAACTACACTGATCCCTTATGGCAGGGGTGGCCAAACTGGCTCGTGAGCCACATGTGGCTCTTTTACCTATTGTTAAAGTGCGAATTGCAGAGCCCCCCCACCGCTTTCCTCCATTCTCCACCTACCAGACTGTGGAGGATTCTGCCCAGCGGGGAGGAGGGCTAGGGGCTTGAGTCCCACGGGTTGTGCCTGCCAGGGCTCGGGGCCTTAGCAGGAGCAGGGCTGAAGCCCCGAGCCCTGTCAGGCAGCTCCCACGGGGCTGAAGTCCCGAACCTGGCAGGTGCGCCCTGGCTCTCGAACTTCTGAAGATTGTCGTATGAGGCTCCGAGGGTCAGTAAGTTTGGCCACCCCTGCCTCATTCCTTTTTTAATCTTTAACTTTATAAACTCACCCTGCCACATTAGATAATACAGTGCCTGAATGAAACAAATAAAAATTCAAAAAGAAAGCAATTTTGCTGATGCATCACAGTGAAAACTTAATAATGGCAGAGAGCAATATGTATTTTTGAAGTGTTAGTTTTATATTAGTTAATGTCTTTAACAGTTCACCACCAAGAAGTTCTCCACAGGTCTAAGGAATTTATTAGTAGACTTTAAAAAAAGAAAAAAAAGTGATTTAAAAAAATTGCTATATATATATATAAAAGTGTGTGAGTGTGTGTGTATGTATGTATATATATAAAATAAAGTGGTGCCTGGCTGTAGCTGCTCAGGAAGTTAGAATATTAGAATAAGTACAAGGGAAGATGGATTAATCAGCAAATGGCAAATGAGACAGTCAAAGGTGCATGATAATTGAAATTATCACATAGCGCTGCAATTTAGCAGAAAAGTATCAACCTCATGTGATAGTGTGTGTGTGTGTGTGCAGGTACATGTACATATGCATATGTTTGCTGTTCCAATTTTATATACCACCCCCTGAAAATAATCCAACCAACCAACAGCTGTCAGAGTAGTGTTTCTTCCTCCTCCTCCTCCTTGAGTTTCTATCCAAAATAATTGAGGTTATTATTTAAGGCTCCACACTGACAAGCTTCAAATTGTACCATCAATAATACATGTGTGTATACATATGTATATAGACAGAATTGTTCCACTTTTAAAGCCTGTCTCCTGCCCATATAGGACTAGAAATAGGAACTTCATAATTTTTGGAAAGATGAGCTTCCTAGCTTTCCAACGAGATGCTCAAAACTTGCTTTGAACTCTGGAAAGGCCAAAAATAATGCAAATTAAAGTTACGATATTTTTAAGTATGGAAAACTTTTTAGTTCATTTTTAGAGAGGTTACATTTATTAGTGTTTGTATATTTTTATTTTTATTCCTCTCTGCATGCTGCATGGTTAGAATAATGGAAAATAAAGCACTTCTAGATAAATCAAGATTTAGAAAAATGTTGGTTTTACAACCTACATTGTGTTTCACAGATTCCAGTCCCTACAAATAGAAACACATGATTACTGACGGTGTTTTTAAAAGTCACCAATTATTGCTTGGTTTTAGAAAGTAGTTTGGTAGGTAAGCAGAGATCAAATCTATTCTTTGTCACCTTAAAATTCTTCCGAAATCAGTGGGGTCTGATTCTCCACTGCCTTGCAAGTTATAAGTTGGTAGCATTTTGCACCCATTTTGGACAGGTGCATGATTATGCAAGATGCAAGGGACTGGAGAATCAGATTCTAGGAATTTTGTGTGTACAATTAATGTGGGATCAAGCCCCAAGTTTTGAAGCTGAACCATACATATATTATGTATTAGCACACTTCACCTTACAAGCAATTGAAAGCCTGCAAGAGTCCTCATCCAAGATTTCTTGCCAAAAGACCTACAAATATCTCTCAGCATACAAACAGAAGACATATTAAATAGTTTAGAATAATCAATCCCAACCCATCTATTCATACATGGAGATCAGAAACTTTAACCAAAGAGTAATTAACAGAAGAAGAAAGTGCTAGGAAAGCCTGTTTGAGTGTCTAACAGAAGAATAAACAGGGGAAAAAAATCTTGCATATACAATATAATCAAATCCTTGTGATGGGGTTGTCATGAATGCTATGTTTAATGGGGCGTGAAAACACAACAGTATGAGAGTTTTGAGGTGCCCTGATTTTTTAACTAATTCTGATGTTTTGGGAGGGTTGTGTGCATGTGTACTACAGACACAGGCTAGCAGAGTCATTTGGATACAGGCATCAGAATCATGGAGGCTGAAAAGTCTGATTTGTGTTGTGGCTTTATGCTTTTTTTTTTTTTAATTGAGTGACCCCGAAAAGTGTGTCATGAGCAGTTAAACTTGCTTGCAGTAATAAAACACTCCAGTTTGTTCAGAGAATACCAGTCTCCTTAACTTCTTTTACAGGCCCATAAACAAGCAGCTTTCACATCTTTAAAAATAAGTGATTGATATAAGAGCTTCTTTAAAATTCAGTAAGCACTAGAGATACTAAGGACTTAAGTCTCTCTGTCTGCTCCATCACCTGCTGTGACACACAGGGGAACTCTTTTGTCTCAAATAGTGCATGAATTGACAAGTGGCTTCTGCTGGGAAGGACTTAGCACAGCAAAATGCACATTGACGTTGGTAGCAAAATTCCCAGCCCTGAGGCTGCTGCTTCAGCTGGTCATCATGGCTGAGACAGCAAAGTTACACCAGCAGGTATCACTTTTAGGGTTCTACTTCCAGAAGTAACATCCAACAACAGTGACTTCAAGTTCGCAGCATCCCTGCCATTTATATTTGGTCAGGTCTTCAAGGACAAATGTTGGCACCTCAATGTCTGGTGAAAATGGTCCCTAATCCTGTGATTCTGTTGGACAGAGGATGAGGGAGAAATGGTGAGGCCTCTATGCTGTGGAATATTATTTTACAGGTGCTCCTGCTGTGGATATATACTGTGGGTGAGAGATTTGGAGGATTGACTGTGCAATTTCTCCAGCCTTCAAAGGAATAGAGGGTCCAATGGTTAGGGTGTTAGTTTAGGACTTGAGAGATCCAGCTTCAAGTGCATGCTCGTCTCTCCTCCTCTCCCCCCCCCCCCCCACCTGCCTCCAACGCCATGCTTTCTATTTGACTTTGGGCATGTTACCTTTTCCATTTTGCCTCAGTTCCCCATTTGTGCAATGGGAATAATAGTACTTCTTTATCACACAGAGGTTTTGGGAGTATAAATACATCAAAGTTTGAGTTACTGAGATACCATGGTAATGGAGTACCTTAAATGGTGAGTTAGGAGGAGGGGAGGGAGGCACAAGGAGTATACTAGTAGGCTGGTAGAGTGGCCAGGGGGCATTTCTGCAGCTGCTTATTATTTGCTTCTGTGTAATTCACTAGCACTTAGCTGAGTAGAGCTAAGCAAAACTTTCTGGATGAGTGGTTTATTTGCTGCAAGACACCGTCTTGGTCAACCT
The DNA here is from genome assembly GCF_028017835.1 of Emys orbicularis. Lineage (NCBI taxonomy): Eukaryota > Metazoa > Chordata > Testudines > Emydidae > Emys > Emys orbicularis. Next base: position 147,873,701 of record NC_088684.1, on the reverse strand, counting down.
GAAACTATTCATGAATTTGACACATATTTGCCAAATCCTTTTGACCAATGTTTTAAAAATCTAGATGCCATTCACAAAACATCCAGAGTGCAGTGGTTAGGGTACTCTCCTGGGATATGAGAGACTTGTGTTCTATTCTACCCTCAGCCCAATGTGGAAAAGGCATTTGCACTTGGGTCTCCCATGCTGCAGAAGAGTGCCCTAACCACTGGACTGTAGGATATTCTGGTGTGGGCTTTCTTAGTCTCTGCAACTGAAGCTGTTCTACTTTGTATAAATAATTAAATAGTCACTGGAGCAAGGACATGAATTTTCGTGTCCAGCCTCCTAGGTGAGTGCCTAACCCACCAAGCTATAGAGTCATTCTCTCTCTGGCTCAGTGACAATACAGGTATTTTATACAAAGTGAATAGCATCAATAGGAGACATTGCGACCCCCATCAGAATGTCATGTAGCCCATTGGCTAAGGCACTCTCCTGCAGCATGGGAGACCCAAGATCAAATTCTCCATCTCAGGAAGAGGAGGGAATTGAAACTGGGTCTCCCACTGTGTAGAAGAGTAACCTGGCGAAGAGGGGCTCCTGCTTTAGTTGTTTTGTGAATCTAGCTGTTCATTTCCTTTACTTTTATGTTAAAAAATGGAAACAAAACTGTTTCATTTCAGGTTAGAAGAAATGTTTCATTTGATCTAAAATGAAAATTGTGTTGACTTTTTGACCAATTCCAACATAATTAGATCTAATTGTTTAGTAGGTTCCCCCCCCCACCGAACTACCAGTCAACTGAAAAGTCAGTTATTTGTCATCTCTATAGCTGAATTGCTGGAGCTTGCCACTGACCTTGCTTTAAATGAATAACCAGTAAAGGGAATAACTGCAAAGATACACGGACACTACAACAATATGGTTATTAGCCCCTCATACACTTTCACTTATTAAATGTCATCTTTCCTTTAGACAGACATATGTATGTAGATCTTTGAGTTTGGTACAATATAGCACAAAGAGAATCCATCCATAACAGTACACAATCTCCACCTGTTGTGATGGTGTGCCTTATTATTATTATACTACAGAGACAAGGTGGATGAGGTAATATCTTTTATTGTTGGTGAGAGAGACAAGCTTTCTCTCTTACAGGGTGGTCTTCTTCAGCTTGTCCCCTTAACCCACAGAAGCTGTTCCAATAAAAGATGTTATTTCACCCACCTTGTCTCCTCTAAATTATCCTGGGACCAATATGGCTACAACACTTATTTTTCAGTGTAATTCAGAGATTCTAACCCCAAAGGGGGCCATTGTGATTATCCAGTCTGGCCTTCTGCATAACATAAGCCATAATTTCTTTGAAATAATTTCTCTTTAAACTAAAGCATTTCTTTTAGAAAAACATCCCATTTTGATTTTAAAAAATAATTCAGTGATGGAGAATCCACTACAGCCCTTAATATTTTGTTCTAATGATTAATTACCCTCACTATTCAACATTCAAATCTATTTTCCAGTCTGAATGTGTCTAGCTTTAAATTCTAGCCATTGGATCTTGTTACACCTTTGTCGTCTAGATTGAAGAGCCCACCATCCAATATTTGTTTCCCAGATAGCTACTGTGACAAAGTTCCTCCTCTATCTTGGTGGGTCCTGCGCTTATTGGCGGATTTTCCTGCCTCAGAGATTCACCATGTGGGTTGGGGAACAGCCCAGAGACCTTCCCCTCTGGAAGAACCCACAGTTCAGGTCAACTGGGAGGTTTGGGGGAAACCCGGGCCCGCCCTCTACTCCGGGTTCCAGCCCAGGGCCCTGTGGACTGCAGCTGTCTATAGTGCCTCCTGTAACAGCTGCATGACAGCTACAACTCCCTGGGCTACTTCCCCATGGCCTCCTCCAAACACTCTTCCTTATTCTCACCACAGGACCTTCCTCCTGGTGTCTGATAACGCTTGTGCTCCTCAGTCCTCCAGCAGCACACCCTCTCACTCTCAGCTCCTTGTGCCTCCTGCTCCCAGCTCCTCACACTCGCCCCACAAACTGAAGTGAGCTCCTTTTTAAAACCCAGGTGCCCTGATTAGCCTGCCTTAATTGATTCTAGCAGCTTCTTCTTAATTGGCTCCAGGTGTCCTAATTAGCCTGCCTGCCTTAACTGGTTCTAGCAGGTTCCTGATTACTCTAGTGCAGCCCCTGCTCTGGTCACTCAGGGAACAGAAAACTACTCATCCAGTGACCAGTATATTTGCCCTCTACCAGACTCCTGTACCCCACTGGTCTGGGTCTGTCACATATCCCTCCCCCCTGCTCAACACCAAGGGGTTGGGCAGCTTGGGACGCCAGACAGTGCACACGTGACAAGCCATCGGCATTGCCATGACGGCTCCCTGCTCTGTGTTGCACACGGAACTGAAAAGGTTGGAGGGATAAGAACCATCTGGTCACCCTTGTGGTGTTCTCCTTGTTCCGCTGCATCCATTGAAGAGGGGCATGGTCAGTCACAAGGACAAATCTGCGCCCGAGCAGGTAGTAGCGCAATGTTTCCATGGCCCATTTTACAGCGAGGCATTCTCTCTCCACCACTGCATATTTTTGTTCCCTTGGAAGGAGTTTCCGACTCAGGTATAGAATTGGGTGTTCCTCCTCCCCGACCATCTGTGATAGAACGGCCCCCAACCCTACTTCCAATGCATCCGTCTGCCGGATAAACTCCTTGGTGAAATCAGGGGCTATCAGTACAGGGTTACTGCAGAGGGCAGTCCGTAGGTCTGTGAATGCTTCCTCTGCTGTGTCGGACCATCTCACCAGATCAGGTCCACGGGCTTTCACTAGGTCTGTCAGGGGGCTTGCCCTTGTGGCAAAGTGGGGGATAAATCATCGGTAATACCCCACCACACCTAGGAACGCCCGGACTTGTTTCTTGCGACTTGGTCGGGGCCAATTTTGGATGGCCTCTAACTTATTCACTTGGGGTTTTACCAAACCTTTTCCCACAATGTAGCCAAGATATCTGGCCTCTGTAAACCCTACAGCGCACTTGGCAGGGTTTGCTGTAAGGCCAGCTCGCCTGAAGGTATCGAGGACTGCCTCCACCTTCTTCAGGTGGGTTTCCCAGTCTGGGGTATGAATGACCACATCATCCAAGTAGGCAGCAGCATAACTGTTATGCGGGCGTAATAACTTGTCCATGAGGCGCTGGAAGGTAGCTGGGGCCTCATGTAGTCCAAAAGGGAGGACAGTATATTGAAAAAGACCCTCTGGTGTAGAGAACGCAGTCTTTTCCTTTGCATCTTCTACAAGGGGAATCTGCCAGTACCCCTTTGTCAAGTCTAGGGTAGTCAGGTACCGGGCATTACCCAGACGGTCCACTAGCTCATCTATGCGAGGTATGGGGTACGCGTCGAACTGGGATACTTCATTTAGTCACCGGAAGTCATTGCAAAATCTTGTGGTGCCATCAGGTTTGGGCACCAGCACGATTGGGCTGGACCACTGACTGTGAGATTCTTCGATGATCCCCAACTCCAGCTTTTTACTTCTGCTTTTATTTCCTCCCTTTTTGCCACTGGCACCCGATAGGGCCTCATTGTTACTCTGGGTTCGTGACGATGTGGTGATATGTCTCGGTTGTTCGACCCAGTTTTGTTGAGAACACATCTTGGTTCCGGAAGATCATTTCAGACACCTCATTCTTCTGGTCTGGTGTTAAATCGGGAGACACCCTCACCTGTTTGGAAGGCTTGTTTTCCTGGGTTAGGTCGTTTTTGGACCGTTGTGCATGCCTCTTGTGCATGCCAGGGTTTCAGAAGGTTAACGTGATAAATCTGTTATTGTTTTCTGCGTCCTGGCTGCCACACCTTGTAGGTTACTTCCCCCACAGGTTCAACCACTTCATAGGGCCCCTGCCATTGGGCCAGAAGCTTGCTTTCTGCCGTGGGTACCAACACCATAACCCGATCCCCTGGTTGGAACTGTCGCACTTTTGCCTGGTGATTGTAATGGGTTCACTGGGCCTCCTGTGCCTTCTCCAAATGTTCCCGTACAATAGGGGTAACCCGGGCTATCTGGTCTCGCATCTGCATTACATGCTCTATTATATTTCTCCCCTCATTGGATTCCTCTTCCCAAATCTCTTTGGCGATATCTAGTATGCCACGGGGGTGACGCCCATATAATAACTCGAAGGGGGAAAACCCAGTTGAGGCCTGAGGTACCTCCCGGATAGCGAACATATGGTAGGGTAGCAGGGTGTCCCAATCCTTCCCACTCCGACTTACCACCTTCCTTATCATAGCCTTGAGGGTTCGGTTAAAACTTTCTACCAACCCATCAGTCTGCAGATGGTAGACCGAAGTTCTCAGGGTATGTATATGGAGCTGCGTACAGAGGTCCTTCATTAGCTTCGACATAAATGGGGTTCCTTGGTCGGTTAATATCTCCTTCGGTAGCCCCATTCGGGCAAAGATCCCCACCAGCTCTTTGGCTATAGTTTTAGAGGCCGTGTTCTGCAGGGGGATGGCTTCTGGGTAGCGAGTAGCATAGTCCAAAACAAGAAGTATATATTGGTGGCCCCGAGTCGTCTTCTCCAGGGGTCCCACTAGGTCCATGGCTATTCGCTCGAAGGGGACCTCTATGATAGGAAGGGGTACTAAAGGTGCTCTCAAGTGGGGACGGGGACTGTGCAGCTGACACTCCGGGCAGGAGGCACAGTACCTCCGCACTTCTTCATGTACTCCGGGCCAGAAGAACCATCATAGGACTCGTGCCAGGGTCTTCTCTACCCCCAAATGCCCCCCAAAAAGATGACTATGAGCAAGACTTAATACAGCGTTCTGGTGTTTTTGAGGTACTAGGATCTGCTGTACCTTCTGCCCTGTACTGGTGCAACCCGGTATAAGAGATTCTTCTTCATTATGAAGTAGGGTCCTGGTCCCTGGGTTTTCCCTTCCACGGGGACCCCATCTATTTCAGTCACCTCCTTCCTAATGTTGTCATACCTTGGGTCTTCTGCCTGGCCCCGTCCAAAATTTCCTCTCCCGGGGCTAATCTGCCCAAGATCTAGGGGCCCAGTCTCTGTTGCCTCTACTGGTTCAGAAGCATTAGGGTGGGGGTCAGACTCAGGTGCTTCTCCCTCCTGCGTGGCCTCCTTTTCAGCTGCGCGGGTCCGCCTACCTACAAGAGTGACCCTCTGGCTTTGGGTCAGTATTCGGGTTCCCAAGGCCTTAGCTGCCCTCCTTTCCCTTTTTGTCTTCCTACCCTGTCTGGGAGTGGAGAACAAATCTGGGGATATTTCAGAGAAGATTGAGGGTTGACAGTCTGCTGTGGATGCCTCACCAATTTTAGGGTCCCCATCTTTCTCCAATCCCCCTACTGGAAGTAAGTTTCCAAACCCTGGGAAATCCCTCCCTATGAGCACCGGGTATGGGAGTTTAGGGACTACACCTGCTGCTACCTTAGTAGTGTTCCCTTGGATCTCGATTTTTACCGGGATGGTGGGGTAGTAGCTAACTGTCCCATGGACACATGTTATCCCCGTACGTTTAGCCTGCAGCAGCTGACTACACTTCACGAGCTTCCCTGAGATAAGCGTGATAGCACTCCCCGAATCAACCAGTGCCGTGGTCCCTACCCCATTTAGTTTCACTGGTCTGGTATACATATGTGGGGTTAGTGAGACCCCCACAAGGTGGATTAGAGAGCATGGATCTGCCCAGTTCCCCAGGTTACACTGCATATGCTCCTCAGCATTGGGACACTGTGCAGCTATGTGTCCCCACTCCCCACAGGCATAACATCTGTATGGAGCCCTAGGCGTTCCCCGGTCTCTTGGTTTGGGCAGTCTAACATCACGATCCTCTTCTCCCTCAGTGCTCCGACTCTTTGTGGCCTCTGATGGGCCTTCAGCCTCTCTCTTTTTCCACCTGGGCCCTCCTGGTGGCCCAGTCACCCGAACTTTAGGGCTTGGTGCTGCTAGTTTAACCCGGGGTGCCTCTTCCTTAACTGGTCGGGTCAGCTCCCTCGCTGTCCTTCGCCTCTCTACCAGGGCGACCACCTCGTCATAGGTGGAGGGTTCGTTCTGGCTTACCCAGGCACGAAGGTCTGGTGGTAGTCCCCTCATGTATCGGTCGATGACCAGAACTGCTAGTATCTCTTCCGGACTCCGGGACTCTGTTTGCAACCACTTTCTTGCGAGATGGATGAGGTCATACAATTGGGACCGCGGGGTTTTGTCTTCCTGGTACCTCCAACCATGATACTGCTGGGCCAGCACTGCTGTCGTTACCCCAGATCTGGCCAGGATCTCTGCTTTCAGCTGGGGGTAGTCTGCCGCATCCTCTTCAGGCAGATCATGGTAGGCCTTCTGGGCCTCCCCACACAGGAATGGGGCAAGGATGCCAGACCACTGATCTTGAGGCCAGGCCTCCCGTAGGGCTGTCCTCTCAAAGGCCAGAAGGTATGCCTATATCATCCTCCCGTGTCATTTTCTTCAGCCAATGGCTGGCCCGTATGAGCCGCGTCCCATCATGGCCGCGATTCAATTCTATAAGGGACCAGTTCCCGCAACATAGCTCCGTCTTGAGCAGCCTGTTCCATCAGCAGGCAATTAGTCTCTTGCTGCAGCCGCACTGCCTCCTGTTGGGCGGCTGCCTGGACACGGGTAGCCTCCTGCTGCGCCGCCGTAGCTTGTATCAGTGCCCGCACTACGTCATCCATTTTGGTGAAAAAAAATAAACCCTCTCCCTTTTCTTTTTTTTTAATCACCCTCCTTCTTCCGCCGCGCTGTGCACCCCAAGATCCCACCTCTGACACCAGTGTGACAAAGTTCCTCCTCTATCTTGGTGGGTCCTGCGCTTATTGGCGGATTTTCCTGCCTCAGAGATTCACCATGTGGGTTGGGGAACAGCCCAGAGACCTTCCCCTCTGGAAGAACCTACAGTCCAGGTCAATTGGGAGGTTTGGGGGGAACCCGGGCCCGCCCTCTACTCCAGGTTCCAGCCCAGGGCCCTGTGGACTGCAGCTGTCTATAGTGCCTCCTGTAACAGCTGCATGACAGCTACTTCCCTGGGCTACTTCCCCATGGCCTCCTCCAAACACTCTTCCTTATTCTCACCACAGGACCTTCCTCCTGGTGTCTGATAACGCTTGTGCTCCTCAGTCCTCCAGCAGCACACCCTCTCACTCTCAGCTCCTTGCGCCTCCTGCTCCTTGCTCCTCCTGCTCCTTGCTCCTCACACTCGCCCCACAAACTGAAGTGAGCTCCTTTTTAAAACCCAGGTGCCCTGATTAGCCTGCCTTAATTGATTCTAGCAGCTTCTTCTTAATTGGCTCCAGGTGTCCTAATTAGCCTGCCTGCCTTAACTGGTTCTAGCAGGTTCCTGATTACTCTAGTGCAGCCCCTGCTCTGGTCACTCAGGGAACAGAAAACTACTCATCTAGTGACCAGTATATTTGCCCTCTACCAGACTCCTGTACGCCACTGGTCTGGGTCTGTCACAGTACTCATAGACTATGATCAAGCCACCCCGTATATGTCTCTTTGTTAAGCTAAATAGACTCAAGGCGCTCAATCTATCATGATAAGGCATGTTTTCTGATCTTTTAATCACTCATGGGTCTTCTCTGAACCATCTCCAATTTATCAACATTCTTCTTGAACTGTGGTGACCAGAATTGGATGTAGTATTCCAGCAGTGGTTGCACTAGTTACAAATACAGCAGTGATATAAGCACTCTACTTATATTCAAGATTCCCCTGTTTATGCATCCAGTTGATGCTTTTATTGTCATGATGCAATTTTATACTTTAAATTTGTGATACCAATACACAGAATTTAAATAATAATTTATATAATATTTAAATTCTGTGTATTGGTATCACAAATGTAAAGTATAAAATTGCATATATATATATATATATATATATATATATGTATACACACACACCAAAAATCTGAAAGCTAAGCATATGAAGAAGTGAATCACCTGCCTCCCATGAATAGTCATTTTTTACCTTTTTACACATTGCCAGGATCGAATATTTGCAGTTCAACTGTAATTGTGCCTGAAAAAGGAAACTTGATAATATCTTCTGTGGAGATAAGAGAGTAATAACAACAACCACAGCAGAAAAGAAAAAAATGCACCCAAGGCACCAACGGATATCTACAGCATTTGTGCTTGCAGCATTTACTTCCCACTGAGAAGAGGAAAATAGTGTATGTTTCTTTACACCTCAAAACACAATGGGCTAGCACTGTGAATCACATTAATTCATTCTTTATGTAATACTAAGCCAGATGTGATGAAGAAATGGGAAGTGGTGCAGCACAAAGGAGATTCAAAGTATATGGCTCCTACCGGAGAGAACAAGTTCAGGAGAGAGAGAGAGAGAGAGAGAGAGAAAGAGAGATAACAAGTCTATTTAAAGTGATTCATTCATATATATCTGGAAATGTGGCTTGCAGTCGACCCATAGGTATTTGGCTGCATTCATTGTCTGATGCACAGGTGTTGCTGTGAGTATGCACTGGGGAAATTCAGAAAATTCACTGGCACTTGGAACAACGCTTCACACTGTGTGGTGCTTTAGGTTAATCCACTGAGCTGTAATGAAAAAAAAAAAAAGTAGAAATACTATCTGGCTCTTGACCCCTCCTCTCTCCCTTTTTATAATTTCTTTTACCAGCTGTGCTTCTTTATATCTAGCTGCATCTCTTTTTTGTTTCCACATTTATTTTTAGCACAAATAGGTAAGCAGCAAAGTGAGTTTTATAGATGCTGGTTAAATGATAATAAGGATAATAAAAAGCCATGGAACAGATGAAGGCTTCAACCAACCAAACAAACAAACAAACAAACAAAACCCGCCTTGTATTTTTGTGCTTTTATAATTACCTCACTAACGGAGGATTGTATGAGGGTTTTGATGTTGCAAGGTGCTGAGTGCCTTCTGCTGCTACTCATGTCAATTGTGCCCTCAGGAAGCACTTGGCACCTAGCAGACTCAGTCCTTAAATACCTAGAGCAGGGATCGGCAACCTTTGGCACGCGGCCCACCAGGGTAAGCACCCTGCAGGCCAGGCCAGTTTGTTTACCTGCCGCATTCGCAGGTTCGGCCGATCGAGGCTCCCACTGGTCACGGTTCGCTGCTCCAGGCCAATGGGGGCTTCAGGAAGCGGCGGCCAGCACATCCCTCGGCCCGCGCCGCTTCCCACAGCCCCCATTGGCCTGGAGAGGCGAACCGTGACCAGTGGGAGCCTTGATTAGCCGAACCTGCGGGCGCGGAAGGTAAACAAACCGACCACGTGCCAAAGGTTGCCGATCCCTGACCTAGAGAAATAAATTAGATATATACAATGTATTTGATCCTCTTTTTGAAAAGGCAGTGAAGTCCTGTACACATGAATAAACAAGCGTACTGAGATGTAGTGACTTTTGTATATGTGCCATCCTCTAGCGAAGGGAATGTCAGACCTGCTCAAGTAATTATGAGTTGGTCATGGTTTCACCCTCTAGCACCTGGAGGCCTGCAAAGAGATTATAAGCATTGAATGGAAAGCCTGCTTTCACTCAAGAAGCTGCTACCTTTGGAACAAAGCATCCCTGGTTTGAGTAGTGCTGAGATGGAAACCAAATGCTACTTCAAAAAAAAAAAAAAAAAAAAAAAGGAGTTTCAACAAACCACTTACAGTTGCTAAGTGACAACCGTGTATATACCTATCATGTCCTTTACAAATTCCAAGCACTTAAAAACAAGGAAATGAATATGCAAGCCCTACTGCATGCACAGGACTCTATCTGATATCATTGAAATCAATGGGAGTTTTGCCATTCACTTCACTGGAACCAGTATCTTGACTGTAATAAATATAAACTGTAAAAAATATTTAAAAAATCAGGAACAAGTAAATGCCTGTTATTTTAACTTCAAGTCCTAAACATTTTATTTTAATGTTTCTTCTGTGTATGTAAATAAAGACAGTTAAAAAACATGGGATGGACTGGTTGCTAGATCCTTAAATTAAATGAGTGAGTAGCATTGGCCAAGCTAATAATGATGCTATCTTACTGGCTTTGAAATTACAAAGAAAGTCTGTCAGTGAAAATAAGAAGGGAAATGACATATGTCTGTCTATAAAGTAATGAACAGTATATAAAAGGTCAGTTGGGTGCTTCTAGTTACCCTTTCTACAAGTACAGGAACAATAATATGGCCTATGAATATTGCCACAATTATACCATTGAGGCTATGAAATCAATGGGATTTGAGAAAGGATGGAAGGCTTATATAGGGATAAAAACATTTGCAGTGTTTTTAGGGCTAGGTTGTGAGAACAGATTTATATGGGAGTGGAGGTGCACACAAAGGTCTGGTCTACACTGGGAGGGGATCGATCTAAGTTACGCAACTTCAGCTACATGAATAACGTAGGTGAAGTCGACTTACTTAGATCTACTCATCGCGGTGTTTTCACTGCAGTGAGTCGACTGCTGATGCTCCCCCGTCAACTCCACCTGTGCCTCTCTCTCCGGTAGAGTACCAAAGTCGACAGGAGACCCCTCGGCAGTCGATTTATCGCGTCTATACTAGACGCGATAAATCAACCCCTGCTGGATCGATCGCTGCCCGTCGATCCAGTAGGTAATGTAGACAAGCCCCAAAAGTCCCTCCCCAGCATCCCACAGCAGCAGTCTTTGCAATGGGTGGCACTTAAGGTTGTACTGTAATGATTTACTGTGAGGAGTTCAAGGACTTTTCACTCCTCCTCCTCCCATACAGGGATCAAAGTGCTGACAAGTTGGGGAAGAAGGATAAGGAGGAGGTAGGTCATGGCCCTGGTCCTGTTCACCAGCCTGCAAGTGGAGTAAGCAATCTATACCTCCCTAATGACTGGTGCAAAGCTCCTTTCTGTATTTATATGGGTTAGCTCCAGATGAAACTCAGCCTGACCAAGATACAGTTTCTTGTTTCCAGATTAGTGCCACAATCTAGAATTTAAGGCCCAGTCACTCAAAGTGCTGCTCAAGGAAAGTAAATTTAGCAGAACTGGACTCTTACGAAGACATATACCATGTACTTCAGGGTATAAACCAATCTCTAAGGGACAGATTTTTTTAAAGGGTATTTAGATGCTTAGAGATACAGATAGGCACCTAGGGGGATTTTCAAAAGTGCCTAAGTAAGCACCTCACTCGTATTGATTTCAATGAATTAGACACCTAAGCACTTTTGAAAATCCCCCCTAGATGCCTATCAACATCCTTAAGTGCTAAATTTCCTTTAAAAATCTGTCCCTAAGTGTCTGTAGGAGGAAATTGCTGTTGTTCTCCATGAAGTTCCTTGCATCTTGCTATGAAGCACCTGGTTTTGGCTATTATTGGTTGCAGGATACTGCAATGGACAACTGATCTGATCTAAAATGGCAATTCCTGGTGCCCTAATACATGACACCCCATCTTTGCCTTGCTTATTGAAATAGTATTTCTTGAGAGAATGTATGCTGTCATCTTATTCTTTTCTCCGTTGGCTGCACTGATGGAGAATTGTGTCCTAGTTTCTGCTAATAACAGTTGCTTAAATATTTTACTATTCCTGTCCTTAAATTGCCTGTTGCATGAGCCAAAATCAAAATCTGTCTGTCAATTTTTAAAGTGATTATCAAAGCTCTGTACGTGGATTAAAAAAATTAAGCTCTGTGGAGCAACATACAAAAACATTATACATTTCACAAATATTTTTTAAAGAGCTATGTTTTTAATCTTAAAAAGTACTTAGTCCTTTTATTCAAAAATTTCAGAATATGTTCTAGTTGTCAATGAGACTTAAACCTACAAATAAAAAACAGGGAGGTGGGTTTTTTCCCCCCCCTTGTGGGTTTATGTTACAAGTAGGATAAAAACCTTATGGAACTTTGGTCTCAACCTCAACTAGAAAGAGCTTATCACCTCTCCTTAGTAAACTGTACACAGCTGTAGAACAAGAACTGGAATGCAGGGTGCTTGGTTCCAAAACCAGAGGTGTTCCAATTACATGAGCTAATGGGATCTCGAAGCTAGTGATTATAAAAAGTACTCTTATGTTCATTCTGAGATACAACCAGACAGAAGAAGGGGGCAGAATTGATCTTTGGAGACCCTGGTCACCTTGTTCCCTCCATCGGGTTCAGCACTACGACAGAGAGAGGAACTCCCTTGAGAATTATTTTCAGAAGTGTTGAACATTCACAGCTCAGTGGGAGCTGCAGTGCTCAGTACCTCTGAAAATCATCAGACCCAGATGACTCAAGTTGGACATGTAAAAATCGAGGCCCCCCAAATCGATGGCCACTTATGGAAATTAGTGCATAACTGACTTACCCAAACTCACATAGAAAGTCACTGGCAGACCTAGAAATGGATCACAAGTCTCACAACTTGAAATCCAGTGCCCCATCCCCTTGACTATGTTCACACTATTTTGTAAACAGGATATAAAAGTTTGAACTGTCAGTATCAAATGTCTCAAATACAGATGAGTCAAAACAAAAAAATTGGATCCAGATTTGCACTTTGCCATAATTTGGGGTGTTTGGATAAGGATAGAAACATAGAATCATAGAACTGGAAGGGACCCTGATAGGTTGTCTAGTCTAGCCGCTTGCACTCATGGCAGGACTAAGTATTATCTAGACCACCCCTGACAGGTGTTTGTCTAGCCTGCTCTTAAAAATCCCCGATGGAGATTCCACAACCTCCTTAGGCAATTTATTCCAGTGCTTAACCACCCTGACAGGAAGTTTTTCCTAATGTCCACCCTAAACATCCCTCACTGCAATTTAAGCCCATTGCTTCTTGTCCTATCCTCAGAGGTTAAGAAGAACATATTTTCTCCCTCTTCCTTGTAACAACCTTTTATGTACTTGAAAACTGTTATCATGTCCCCACTCAGTCTACTCTTTTCCAGACTAAACAAACCCAGTTTTTTCAATCATCCCTCATAGGTCATGTTTTCTAGATCTTTAATCATTTTTGTTGCTCTTCTCTGGACTTTCTCCAATTTGTCCACCTCTTTCCTGAAATGTGGTGCCAGAACTGGACACAATATTCCAGTTGAGGCCTAATTAGTGCAGAGTAGAGCAGAAAAATTATTTCTCATGTCTTGCTTACATCACTCCTGCTTATACATCCCAGAATTATGTTCACTTTTTTTTTTTTTGGCAACAGTGTTACACTGTTGACTAATATTTAACATGTGGTCCAGTATGACCCCCAGATCTCTTTCCGCAGTTTTCCTTCCTAGGCAGTCATTTCCCATTTTGTACGTATGAAACTGATTGTTCCTTCCTAAATGGAGTACTTTGCATTTGTCCTTATTGAATTTCAGCCTATTTACTTCAGACCATTTCTCCAGTTTGTCAGATCATTTTGAATTATAATCCTGTCCTCTAAAGCACTTGCAACCCCTCCCAGCTTGGTATCGTTCGCAAAGGAGTGCTGTTTCAGTGTATGATAGGAGTAGGGGAATTCAGAACTGGATTCAAACTTCCTTTACCATTTGAGGGGCTCATATATGAAATATTTGATTTGTGCCCATTTGTAATCTTACATTGTCCTATGTTTTATATTGTGATCAATGAGTGGCCACTGCATTATCAGAGTTAAGAAATTTAATACATTAAAGCTATTGATGTAAAATTCACCCACTTATCTAGGATATTCTTGCAATTCTGTTTGATGCAACTGTGGGGGAGAATAAAAGGGTGGTAGATACCAATTATCACTTAGGTCCTTGGTAACCTGGAAAGACATTTCTGCTGAGGCAAGGAAATCCAGCCATGGTAAAAATTAAAAATTTTAAGGTGTAAAATTCGAATTTTGCATCATATGCATTTTAAGTTATGCTGTTGTATTTTTGAAGTTCTAATTATATGCCGCCCAAAATACAGACATCTTTAAAATGTCTAAGCTCAATCTGTGTCATTTGATGATTCTATTTATTTTCATAATTGAGATTCTGGGTTGTAAAACAGCTAAAATGAGGTGAGTGAGAAATTGCACAAAGATATTTTGTTAAAAAATAAAGGATGCCCTATTTTTAAGTAGTAATAACTTATAAAACCAATAATAAGTGAATAATTTTTATTTTTATTTTTGTATTGTGCCCTAAACATTTCTGGCAATCATTATGGGTGAAATTCACCATTGCGAACATTGCCCACACAAGGTTGATGCACTATTTACTTCCTCAAGAATGGCTGTAATCAGTGATTTAAGGATGGATCGCTCCCACCACTAATAATAAACATATTTAAATGTATTGTAGTTAGTAGGTATTTCTAATATATATTTTCTCTATTACACTGTATCTAATATGTGTTGGGTAATTGAATAAAGGCTCCAGCATGATTCAACAAGAAGAGAGCTATTATGTTCTGTTGTGACAATAATCCATGCAGTAAGGAGTAAAGAATATGTGAATTATAATGGGTATGTCTTGATAATAACTAAAGGCTTTTCTGACAGTTTAAACTTTTTTGTAATGTTGGTACCATTTAAAAATACATTTATGCCATAATATAGATTTACATATAAAAATGTGTATTAAAAGTCTGACTCAAAGTGCAGTCTTATTTTACAAAAATGTATTTTCCCTCAGTGACTCCGCAGAATCAATGTCAAAAGGTGTTTGTTTTTTCCCCTAACTGCTAGCCCTGCAGATACAACCTTGTGTCTAAAAATCAGGACATGTTTTGTCTGCCCATGACATCATCACCACTATTAATGATCCTATAGTCAGAATTTAGCTGACAAGTCTGTTGATGACTCATTAGGTAAAATAAAATCTAGTTCATTCTTCAATAGCTGTTGTCTGTCAAGTTGTAACAATAACAAACCACGGTTTATCTATATGTAACCCCTTTGGGGTTTAGAGAGCATGGCCCTTTAAACCTTTTTTCCTAAGGGGGAGGGGGAGAGTAAGAAAAAAGGTGGGAAACTCCAGGGGGCAGCGCTGGAGCTCGAGGGAGAGAGAGAGGCAGCCTGCAGGCCCTGGAAAAGTGAAGCAGAGAGAACCTGCCCGAGGCCTGAGATGGACAGGGCCGATCGGGAACACCCCAGGACAGGAGCCAGGAGGAGCACTGTGCCAGGAAAGAATTGCCCGAGAAGGACAGGCCGGAGCTGGACCCAGTATCACGGCTACCCAGAGCTGCATGGGGCTGTGAGTACTGGGGCTTCTGACTCTGCATTGGGAACAAGGAGGAAGGTTGCTAGATAGTTAAGTGGGGAGGTGGTCGCTCTGTGTGGCTTTGCAGAGAGCGGCAGAAGAGGGCACCGGAGGGATTTGTTGGGGGAAAGTTCACTGGCGCCGAAGACGACCAGGAGCACCCAAGACTCACCACTGGACTGGAACTTTGCTCAGGACTCCTGAACTCTGTGTGCAGACACATTGCTCAGTGTCTGCCCTTCCAGACTGTGCTACCACTGGGCCTGTGGGGCCTTGGCTTGGATGCAGCCCTGTCTTACTGCTCCCCCTATATTTCCCCTTGTTGTTTTTCTCCTCTCATCCCTCTGTAAATAAATATTTCCCTTGTTATATCCACTGTACTTTTCCTGAGGGTGGGTGTGTTCACTCTGGGGGGGTTGGAACAGGTGCCCCTGGGGTGGAAGGGATTTCTCCTGCTGCATTCCTGCGCATGCCTTCTCTTGGCCAGAGCTGCCTGCAGAGCAGACTCCATCTTGGCCATGAGGGCGCTAAAGTTACATGTAAACTAAGCAGATATGACCCAGTCACGCAGAGTATAATCCTAGTTCCACAGAAGTCAGTAGCAAAACTCCCACGAACTTCACTGGGAACATGATGGGAAATACCATCTGCACTTCAACTGCAGTGGAATGAGGTGTTATGCTTGCCAAGGAAATTCAATGAATCTTTCTTCTTGAAAGGTGTAGCCTGTTTTCTCCATGTGCTTTCTCAATAAGTTGTTTATCTCTACCCTAATGTGCCCTCTGTTTGGCAGTTAATACCGCTACCAATATAGCAAGTCTTATTCTGCTTAGTACTAGTAGACAAACTATAATTACTTACTGTCACACTGTCTGGAATGGTTCATGACCATGAGTGTCAACTGCAGAGCACACTGTCAAAAAGCAGGGCAGACACCCCAAACTGGTGATAAATTCTATAATTAGATTTTACCAACCCAGTGATAAATGTGAATTCCTGAAGCACTGGGTCAGTCTTACTGTGGAGTCACAGACAGTCCTCTTCAGCACTCCAATCTATCTTGCCAACCAGGTAAGCTAGACTTAGTGTTAAATGGTCATTTATACCAAAGATCACAAAATAGTCAGGTTGCCCCCAATCTTAAGAGACCAGTCACTTACCCCAGGTCAATTTGTACCTTAGATCTCACACTAAAGAGAATGCTTGTTGCCAATCCTATAGTAAACTAAATAAGTATTTATTAACTAGGAAAAAGAAATGAGAAAGTTATTTTCAGGTTAAAGCAGGCAACACATATACACAAATGAGTTACAATCTATGGTTCCAAAAGATGACAGAGATGCAGTAATCTGTCAGCATTGAATGTGTTTTAGGACTAACCTAGGTTTACACTGGGGATCTCTGCTTTTGTTTCCTACCTCCAGCCCTTTAGAGTCCAAACAGTCAAGAGATGAAGAGTGTTCATGTCAGCTATCTTTATTTCCTTTTTCCAGAATTCAAACTGATGGGATGAGCTTTCTCGCATGTAGCACTCTCATAGGTGAAAGAGGACCATCAGCTCATTCTTTGTATTGTGATCTTTCAAGATGGCCCACTTAGGGTAGGTCTACACTTACCCGTTAGTTCGGCGGCAAGCAAATCGAACTTCTGGGTTCGACTTATCGCGTCTTGTCTGGACGCTATAAGTCGAACCCGGAAGTGCTCGCCGTCGACTGCGGTACTCCAGCTCAGCGAGAGGAGTACGCGAAGTCGACGGGGGAGCCTGCCTGCCGCGTCTGGACTGAGGTAAGTTCGAACTAAGGTACTTCGAACTTCAGCTGCGTTATTCACGTAGCTGAAGTTGCGTACCTTAGTTCGAATTTGGGGGTTAGTGTAGACCTGCCCTTAGTTTTGATAGTCCTACTTGATGAGTGGGTGAATGACTCCTCCCGCCTGGGTTCACAAGTTGAAAGCAGGCATTTTTACAGTTATAAAGCAAAACTTACATATTACCATACAGCATAGGATACAGACATTAGAAGAAAGATTAATGAATGCAACAATTTCAAGCATTTTACATAATTTAAACACTAAACCCATCCTTACAAGTCTAACACCTATCTTGAACGATACTAACATACAGGTGAGCTGGTCTGGTTTCCAGCTATGAATTTGTCACTGGTCAGCTGACACCTACAGCCTTGGCAAGAGCTGGCACCTGGTCTACTAGTGTCATACTTATCTATGGTTCCATTAGGAGAAAAGGGCTCTTTGCACCCACTCTCTGCTGGCAATACCTGCATAATCTAGTCTGTATAAAGTAAGAATCAGCCAGTTTTACTGTTACCTTTCTAAACCACACTTTAAAAAACTATTTCAGTCTCTTGAGAAAATATGTATTTAGACATTTATTTTTCAGATACAAACTGCATTATGTGCTCAATTAAACTAGCATTTTGTTAAGCCTTGTGGTTTATCACATAAAACATGTCCTGATAATACATTTAAAACACACATTATACACTTGTGATGAAGTTCACCCCAGTGCAGAGATCCAGTCAGTGGCTATGCACCAATTAAATCCTATGTTGAGGGCATAAGAGGCATGTGAGTGGTTCATAGGCTCTCTGTGCTGATATGGATTTTAAACTTAATAAGCCTCCACAGTTGTTTTGATCCTCAGGATAAGTATATACCTTTAATTATTATTTAAAGAGTGAGTTTTAGGAAACATTGTCCACCCTGTTAGTTTACAGATGCTAGTTTATGGATTATTGATTCAATGTATCACCATGGTATATTTTGGTACAGTTGCATGCCTGCTGAAATATTTATAACTTTCAGCACTTATGAAAAAACTAATTTCTGGGTAAACAATTTAATGGTTATCTCCCTTATGTTTTCAGATACTAAAGAAGGAAACAGATTCTACAGTGGGGGAGGGACAGGCAACATAAAATGCCTATAAATATTTATCTGAATTTATAAAAGATTATCACCCACTGAAACAACCTGCTCCCCTGCGAACCATGCCAACCACCCAAAATCTCTAGTCATCCTCCCATGTGTTCCCCCAAGATAGCCTGGAAAATAGATGAGCTTTTCAGCACATCCTGAAGGTCACCAATTTGATTAGAAGACAGAGGGGAAGTCAGTTCCAGAGCTCAGGACCTCTCACTGAGAACCTCATTGAGGCTGATGACACAACTTCACTGGAGGCCCAGAGCCATGTCTTCCCTCTGACCGCGTCCCAAGGTATGTTAGTTTTGTGGGCCCATTTAATGAATTATCCAGAAGGTACTTCAAAAGGGCAGCCTTGTGGAGCTTCACTCCCTTCCTGCCCTCTCCTGAGGCTTTTACCAGGGGAGGGCATCTATCTGGCCCATTAATTCTAGACACAAAGGGTGTGCTTTTTCAAATGCACTCAGAATTGGCCTTAGGCTTTTGAAAATTCCACCCCAGATGGTTGTGAAGATCCCGTGGCTTCTAAATCATGAACGTTTGCAGTTTTTAATTCCTCAGAGAACCAGCCCATTCCTGGGTATACTTTTATTTTTAGTGAAATTTATGTTCATAAAAGGAGTCTGACTGAAAGCCATAGACATGAGGTCTTCCCCAGGGATTCCCCCCGCAAAGGGGGATATGCAGGCTGTATCGGGTTCAGAACCTCTGCAGGGGCAGAAGAGGGACATGTAAGTTGAGTGGAGTTGTTATTAAAAAGGAAATAAATAATTTAAGTTATGGTAAAATTATTATGGAACTCTGCAGTCCTTATTCTGTCCTTCAACCCTCAGCACATGGGTACTCTCCACCTGTACAGTAGGTGGGGGGATCCAGGGGCTCCGCACACTGCTCCTGCCTGCAGGCACCAACACTGCAGCTCCCATGAGCCGTAATTCCTGGCCAATGGGAGCTGTTGAGTCAGTGCTTGGGGCAGGGGCAGTGCGCAGAGCCTCTGCCTCCCCCCCCCCCACCCCAATGGGACATGGGGAAATGCTTGCCACTTCCGGGAGCAGCGCAGGGCCGGGGCAGGCAGGGAGACTGCCTTAGCCCTGCTGCGCTGCCAGACTTTTAGCGGCCTAAAATCTCCCGGTTTGGCTTCAGTAGCCTCCAGGAGATAGAGCCTGATTCCGGTAGACTCCCGGCGAAACCAGGAGGGTTGGCAACCCTAACAGTAGATGGGGCTCACTGGCCTCTGTAGCTCCATCTTTCCCTCCCCCACAGGAAACTGCAGAAGATGCTATAGAAGCTTGGGCTTTTGGCCCATCAATATCTCTGGCATAGATTCTTGGACCTGCTGAGTGTGAATTGTGTGCTCACAAAGATGGTTTGTTATAAAACCCTGGAGGCTAAAGTAATCTATTTAATCACCTAGCTACAACATGGGCATCAGTCCTGCGACTTTCTCCAAATAAATGCATTAGTGTGGTTCACCTCTGGCCTGGAATGCCTGTTCTGTAGTTGGGAAAGTAGCTCAGCTTCTAGAATTACTCTGTCATTGGCCTGTCTGCTGAGATTGAGAGTCAGGGTGTCTATTAATACAGGCATTAGGGGTGTGTTTGTGTTGAGAATATTTATTCACTGGTAACTGGGTGGGACCACCAAACTCATCTCACTAAGGCCACTGATCATAGGAAGATTTTTTTCACTGCTCCAGTTTGAAAATAATAGCAGTTTGACCAATCTGATAAATAATAATCTGATCAATCTGAAAAAAATATTTTAATTATCTCATGATGGGTCATATTATGCCATCATTTTTTGTTTGTTATTTTTGAAAACCAAAACTCTCCCCCATTGGTTTCACTGGAGAGGTCTGCATATAAGTGGATGACATGATATGATCCCCAGAGTGATTTTTGGGCAAGGGTCTTCTCTTCACAGCAAGGAGCAAGTTCTTGCTATATGTCATCTCGTTTGTTCAGTTTTTCATTCTTCAACATCTGAACTAGCAGATATGATCCTTACATTATGGTCTGTGTTTTAGTGGTTTACCCAGGTTTCTATTAAAATATTTATATTTCTTTTTTTCCCATGTTTGTCAGGGGTTTATTCTTTTTATTTGTCTTTGCTTTGTTTTATTTATTATGTATCATCATTTATTATTAAACTAGAGAAACGCCGAAGAAGGGTAACACAAATGCTAAAGTTTAGATAACATGGCCTTATGAAGAGAGGGCAAGGGAAGTGAATTTATCCAGCCTAGAGAAAAGAGGGGCACTCCTGCCCACACTGGGATGCTGAAAGCCCGATATTTTCCTCTTGGCTGACTTCCTCCCCCAACCTGGTGTGTCTCCGAAATCTGACAAAATTAAAGTTGAACATTTTCTTGATTTTTACGTTTCCTTATTTCAGGAAATGCTTTCTTTGTTGTCTGCGTAGGCAGGACCCATTTATCTGTCCCTTATCAGTGTTCAAGCTATGGCCCAAGGTGGTTGACAGATGGTCCATAGAGGGCTGGTTGGTCATATGGTGCTGTATATTCTCCTTGTATCTACAGTAACAGACAGCCAAAATATATTAAGGGTGGGATTTTCAAAAGTGCTGGCGTTAACTTGACTGCCAATGAAGTAAATGGGAATTTTTGAAAACTCCACCGTAAATGTTTTCTTAATATTACTGCTCTATGTAATCAATTGCTGTAGCTGCCACAGGGATTTTATGCAATTATGAATGGGAGAGAATGTGCTTTGCATGACTGGGAAAGGGAGAGGAGGTGCCCTCAATTTCTCTTTGTTAAGATATGCTCCGTGCTATAAAAATCATAATTTGAGATATTATTTATTCTATACAAAGCCATTTTTGGCTCCTGTAACCATAATACTTTTGGCACCACTAGCTACAGCATGATCGAATTTCCTGAGAGCCTAAGAAATCCCCCAAAACTGGAGGTTAAGTAGAAATAGTAAAGGTGATCCAATATTACTGGTGAGTACACCAGGACTGTATATGTGCAGGGCCATTCCATATTGCCAGCACTGCTGGGGGAAAAAACACACTGACCTTGGGCATCACTAAAAAAGGACTTCTTATATCTTCAGTTTTCTTCATCAATATCTTGTAACTAATATTTCTGGTCCGTATGTGGTGTGACAGAGTCAGGCCAGATGGCTACAGGAGAGTGATCCTATTGGGATCCAGGAAGTGGGCGGGTGATACAGGAGAGTGATCGAAGGCAGATATATTACCCTCAGATTAAGCAGGTCCCATTTCCCTGGGTAAGGTAACAGGGGTGGTTACAGAACAATCAGGAACTTGCTGGAACCAATTAAGGCAGGCAGGCTAATTAGGACACCTGAAGCCAATTAAGAAGCTGCTAGAATCCATTAAAACAGGCAGGCTAATCAGGGCACCTGGTTTAAAAAGGACCTCCCTGCAGTCAGTGAAGGGCGTGAGAGGAGCTGGGAGCAGGAGGCGTGCAAGAAGCTGAGAGTGAGTAGGTGTACTGCTGGAGGACTGAGAAGTACAAGCGTTATCAGACATCAGGAGGAAGGTCCGGTGGTGAGGACAAAGAAGGTGTTGGGAGGAGGCCATGGGGAAGTAGCCCAGGGAGTTGTAGCTGTCATGCAGCTGTTACAGGAGACACTAAAGACAGCTGCTATCCACAGGGCCCTGGGCTGGAACCCGGAGTAGAGGGCGGGCCCAGGTTTCCCCCATCCCCTCAACTCCCTATTTGATATAAGAGGAGTTGATCTGGACTGTGGGTCCCACCAGAGGGGAAGGTCTCTGGCCTGTCCCCCGACCCATCAGGTGGGCCAGCAGAGACTGTGCGGGATTGTTCTCCTCCTTTTCCCCATGCTGGCCAGTGATGAAGTTAGATGAGTGAATGGCAGGTTTGAGCCACTAACAAAAGGAACCAAACTGAGGACTGCCGAAAACCTCTTAGGCAGGGATCGGCAACCTTTGGCATGTGGGCCGGGCCGGTTTGTTTACCTGCGCGTACGCAGGTTCGGCTGATCGCGGCTCCCACTGTGGCGCGGGCCGAGGGATGTGCTGGCCGCTGCTTCCCACCGTCCCCATTGGCATGGAGTGGCGAACCGCGGCCAGTGGGAGCCGCGATCAGCCGAACCTGCAGACGCGGCAGGTAAACAAACTGGCCCGGCCCGCCAGGGTGCTTACCCTGGCAGGCCGAATGCCAAAGGTTGCCTATCCCTGCTCTGAGGCGAGCAAATCCGCCAGAAAGCGCAGAACCCACCAAGGCAGAGGAGGAACTTTGTCACAGTGGGCACTTTTCATAATGGACCACTCAGTTTCTTTAATTTTAATCTAATTTCTTTCTATTATTGGCAGTAAAACTTCCTTTTCTTTAGTTTGATTGGTGTTTAATGTGAAGAATGCAAAATTGAGAATGACACTTGGGAGAGACAAATAATCTAATCTCTGACCTCAGAGGTGACTGGGTCATAAACAGAGCAATTAACTGAGGTTGTGGCCAAAGGGGATTATACTTCCCCTCTTCATATGTGCTCTGGCACAGGCCATGTAGATGCAATGAGACCTGGACAATTTGAAAGGTACTAGGCTTTGTTACAGTATGACATTAACATGAAGCATCAGCGAATCAGTTACCTCTCTTCCCTGGCATTCCGCAGTAGAATAATACATTTTTCTCAAAATGGAAAAAAGACTATTTAAGCCATAGCCCATGGGTTCGGTCATACAGAAATCCTTAGTACTTCTTGTTGTTTTGTGCTATCTCCCAAAAGAATGAAATGTTGGTAATACTCTGTGGCCTGAACAAATTAGATTGCTCTAATTTTATTTTTTTTATTAGGTACACACAGTATACACTGGAGGCTGAGATGTCCAGGTCTGTTCTTTGGAGGAGTGCCAGAGGTGGGAAGAATCAACTGTAAACCCCTTTCAACTTCTGATGCAATCATTATTGTTTCGGTCTGAAGGAGCAGAAATTGAATGGGATAGCTTCCTACAGCTCTACAGGTCTTGTAAACACTTAAGGGAAATTTTTACTTTAAATGTTTTATCCTAATCTCTTCATCAGAAAACAATGAACACTGGTGACAATCCAAGAAGAAACTAACATCAGTCCAAAAAACTCAGCCTTTTAATTTTTAAAGCACTATGTCACATCCTTGGCTTCTACCATAACATGAAATGATTCCAGTCTAAGGATGTTACTATGTATTACATCTGCATTGGGAGGTGGCACGAACTACTGAAGCATTCTTGGGCTTGTTTGTTTTTTGTGAAATTATTTCATAATACGATTTCTGTATAACATAATTATAGAATCATAGAACTGTAGTGCTGGAAAGGACCTCAAGAGGTCATCTAGTGAGTTCATCCCCCTGTGCTGAGGCAAGGGTAGGTATACATAGACCATTCCTCACAGGTGTTTGTCTAACCTGTTCTTAAAAACCTCCAATAGCTGGAGCTGGTGTGTTACCTTTTAAATAAAGGTAAATTGTAAGTAGTGCAGACCAAACTATTCATTACAAACAATGGGTTCAATGGATTGGGTCCTTCTTTCTGTATTTCTTTTCAAACACATAATTATATCTAATTGTTCAACTCTCTTGGTTAAAAAAGCATATTTCCACTTAGAGCGTTTTTGCAAACCATTTGTGAAAGTATATCTTTGTGTGATTGGTCACCTAAGTGACATGGTATGGCAGCTCCTCTCTGACTGAATATCCTAACATTCTAAGATAGGAAGAATGCTCATCATCTGCTCACATGACTGGACTATCAAGAGAACTGAGAAATGGAAATTCCCTTAATGCTGAAGCTGTAAAATGTGAATGACTCCAGATAATGTTGAATGTTATCCATTATGTGAAAGAATTATATACCAAAATTCCTCTTCACTTTAGATTGATTGAGACTGCATAAATGGCATCCTAGAAATAGTAAGTCTCTTCAATCAGTAATTGTTAGTGAAGTCTCATCCATGTTCACAGTTCAGCTACAGTCAAACACTGAAGTAAAGGAAAATGGGTATAGATTACCTTTATTTGACAGCACCCAATACTGACTTGTCTTTTGCTATAAGTTACCAATCTCTAAAATATTTTTAACTCCTGACATGACAGCAGAAATAAATCTGAATATTGATTTTTTTAAAAATGCATATGTCCTTAAACTTGAACATAGATCATATGATCATATTGTGTCCCATGGCAATATTGATACATATGTATTATATTATATTTGTTGCATGTCAGTATCAATACAACTCATTATGCATGTCATAAAACTCCAAAGCATGTTTAGGGTATATACAGACAGCTCGCAGACATGCATTTCCTTACCATTATTAGGGAATCATAGAATCATAGAACTAGAATGGACCTTGAGAAGTCATCTAGTCCAGTTCTCTGCACTCGTAGCAGGACTAAGTATTATAATATAGATGTTGAAAGAGAGAAGATAAATCAATGCATCCCTGTGACATTGCACTCCATATGTTTTATGGAAATATGCATATGATTGTGAATATGATGTAACTGGAATATGCTTTATGCAAAAGGTCTTTTGTAAGGTATCATAACAAAGGTTATAACCAACTGAATATGTTCCTCCTATTTGTATGCATCTATCATTCTTGTATCTGAAACTAGAAATATGAACTATAACTCTGAGGTCCTATTGTAACTATGCAAAGTGTGGGCCATTAATGGTGGTTTAGAATCTTGATGGCTCCCATTGACTAGGACAATTGGATGTAAATGGTTTATTTACCTGCACACCTTCCTGTGGGCCTGTGGGCCGACCCAGGAAGAATGGAGACTAGGGGTCTTACAGTGACATGTGACCATGTCACATGATGCTAGAATCTATCTTAATCCTTGTACTTATCCATTGATGAGGCAAGGGTGGGGAGAAGCACAGACAAAAGATTCCCGCCTTGTGCCAAAGCTATACAAGGGGGTGGAGCTGCCAGTCATGAAAAATACCCTGCTTACCACCTGAGCTGTCCGTTGGAACTAACAAGGACTGTACCAGGGGAAAGGATTGGGCCCAGACTAGGAAGGCGTCTAGTCTGTGACAGAAGCTTATTGGAACATCATTGAGGATGAGATATTACCTGTAGTCAGTTTCTTAATGTATTAGGCTTAGACTTGCATGTTTTGCTTTATTTTGCTTGGTGACTTACTTTGTTCTGTCTGTTATTACTTGAAACCACTTAAATCCTACTTTTTATACATAGTAAAATCACTTTTGTTTATTAATAAACCCAGAGTAAGTGATTAATACTTGGGGGAGCAAACAGCTGTGCATATCTCTCTATCCGTGTTATAGAAGGCGGACAATTTATGAATTTTCCCTGTATAAGCTTTATACAGAGTAAAATGGATTTATTTGGGGTTTGGATCCCATTGGGAACTGGGTTCTGGGTGCTGGAGACAGGTAACCTGCTGAGCTGTTTTCAGTTAAGTCCGCAGCTTTGGGGGCGTGGACCAGATCCTGGGTCTGTGTTGCAGCAGGCTCCATATCTGGCTCAACAAGACAAGGTTCTGGAAGTTCCAAGCTGGTAGGGAAAATGGATTCAGAGGTAATTTCAGCACATCAGGTGACAGACCCAAGGGGCTCTCTGTGACCGAACTCATCACAATCCCATTCAGCTAAAATTTTGCATGGGAAAATCTAGTGTCTAAATCAGATAACAAACAAACATCCTAAGCTATCAGCCGATGTGGTCAACTGAAACAAGAACATCCGAAAAAAATCACAATGTTTGTATTACATCAGAATGAATTTCACTCAATATCTGGCTTAGGAAAATGCAAATGCCAATGAGAGGGAAAAAAGGCTAAGCAAGAGGGATGTTAAATATATCAGTCATGCTCTACTCACATCACATATGCTCTTGTACAAACACCTGAAGGGATTCCACTAGCTGAACTAGGGGAGGAGGGGATGGAGCCCCTCCCTCATCCTCCCTCTTCACTAGCATTGACCCCCCCCCCAAACAACAATAACAGATTGAAAAAATAAAACCTGTGTTCTCAACTATCAAATATTGCCTCAAAGCCTGTTTTTCAAGACACCCGGTTTTCAGTGCAAAAAATAAATACAGCATTCCCCACTGGAACAGCAAGTAAGGGGATGTCAGAATGTCTTATGTTAATTTCAGAGTCAATTTCATTCATGATGACTGATTAATTGCTTCTTGCTGGCACCAGAGCAGCCTGAATCCTCCTTCAGATATTTGCCAAAAACTAATCTCTGCCCTCAGATTTGTGTGTATAACATCTGCTGATCTCCAAAGGAGCCACATGTACATATTGTAGGACAAAATTTAGACCTTAAATTTTCAAACACATCTGTAGGATATATAGTTTGCAGCTTGTTATGGCTTTTTTTTCTCCATACTCCATACAAAGCAGCCATTTTGTTGTCAGGATTGCTGTGGCCTGTTTTAAAGGGGATGCACACACTGTATTGTGACCTTTACTTTTATTTTATTGCTATTATTTTCCCTTAAGCTAAAAATAAGTCATTTTAGATCAAAACTTCATGTTTTGCTCTGTGTTTGGATACATAACAAAATTGTAACAGTTCAGATGAAGTTGTCTTTGATATTTGCATTGCAGTAGTACTTAAAGGCACCAGCTGAGTTAAGGGCCCCATTGTGTTAGGCATTGTACATATATACAGTAAAAGATGATCCCTGCCCCAAAGAGCTTGACATCTAAATTTCTGATCTTTCAGGAATCTGAACCAGAACACAATACCACTTGTTTTAATACATAATGCTAAGATTAAAATTTGGTACAGGAAGCAAACTGCATATCTGTCTATGGTCTGGTCTACACTAGGAGCTTATATCGAATTTAGCGCCGTTACATCGAATTAACCCTGCACCCGTCCACACCAGGAAGCTACTTAGTTCGAAATAGAGCTCTTTTAAATTCGACTTCTGTAATCCTCGAAAACGAGAGGAGTAGCGCTAAATTCGAAATGGCAATATCGAATTAGGCTAGGTGTGGATGGAAATCGACGGTAATAGCTCCGGGAGCTATCCCACAGTGCACCACTCTGTTGACGCTCTGGACAGCAGTCTGAGCTCGGATGCTCTGACCAGCCACACAGGAAAAGCCCCGGGAAAATTTGAATTCCTTTTCCTGTCTGGCCACTTTGAATCTCATTTTCTGTTTGGACAGCGTGGAGAGCTCAGCAGCACTAGCAACGATGCAGAGCTCTCCAGCAGAGTTGGCCGTGCAATCTAATAGAAAGAGGGCCCCAGCATGGACTGATCGGGAGGTCTTGGATCTCATCGCTGTGTGGGGCGATGAGTCCGTGCTTTCAGAGCTGCGCTCCAAAAGAAGGAATGCAAAGATCTATGAGAAGATCTCTAAAGCCATGGCAGAGAGAGGATACAGCCGGGATGCAACGCAGTGCCGCGTGAAAATCAAGGAGCTGAGACAAGGCTACCAAAAAACCAAAGAGGCAAACCGACGCTCCGGATCCCAGCCCCACACATCACGTTTCTACGAGGCACTGCATTCCATCCTAGGTGCGGCCGCCACCACTACCCCACCACTGACCGTGGACTCCGAGGATGGGATATTGTCCACGGCCGGTTCCTCCTCGGAAATGTTAGGTGACGGGGAAGATGAGGAAGGAGATGAGGAGGACGAGGCAGTCGACAGCGCTTGCACCGCTGATTTCAACGACAGCCAGGAGCTCTTCATCACCCTTACCGAGATCCCCTACCAACCGTCCACAGCCCTTACCCCGGACACCGAATCAGGGGAAGGATCAAGCAGTGAGTGCTTTAAACATCTAAACATTTCATTTTAACATAAGTGGAATATTTATATTGTTAAGAATGGGCTTTTCAGTCACTCAGTTAAACATAGAAACTTTTATTAATAACAAAACAGGAATAATAACTATATCAGTAATTTGTTGTTCATGATTTAGTTGGCTTAGTAAACTTTTTTCTACTAACTATGTATAGAAAATCAAGTACTGTCCGGATATTCATGATTAGTCCACAACACGGCCCCTCCACTCTGTAGTCCGTTATGCTCAATTTAAAGGAAAAGGCGGTCAATGTGCCCGGGAATGGACAGACAGTCCTCCTGTGATAGCTCCGCATAGCTCTCCTGGAGGTACCGCTCCAGCATGCGCACGAGGTTCAACGGCAGGGCAATCTTGTTTGGTCCCCCGTGGTAGCACACGTTCCCACGCCATGAGTCCATGAGGTAGTCGGGGATCAGTGCGCGGCACAGCATGGCGGCATATGGCCCAGGCCTCTGCATGCATTCACGCAGCATCCTTCCCCTCTCGGTCTCCGAGATCCTCATGAGGGTTATGTCACACATGACGCCCTGCTTTAAATTAGGGAGGGGAATGTTAGTATTTGGACTGCTTTACAGCCACGCGGTGGAGGCGGCAGAGGGGCAGCATACAGGGATCTTTCCCGGGGACAGCCGCGAGGTGGTGGGACAGGGGCAGAGCTCATGCTTCCCTGATTGCTGCCAGCAGAGAGTGGCCTTGCATTCAGTGCGAAAGGAGCCCAGTGCTACTATTACATGTTTAAGCTGCCACAAGTCTACGGCTTACCATGTTTTCCCGCAGCAGAAGTAGAGGTGTCCTGCAACGCTTCTCTGATCGCAACTGCAGGACCCCAGACACATAAGGCGAGGGCCGAAAATTCGACCTTGTCCTGAGTGCGCATGTGAAAGGTGCAGTGCATGGTGTTGTTCACAGAGAAAGACTATGCTCTTTGTTAGCAACTTCATTTATCTGTCTCAGGAATTTACTCCCTTTTTCCCATTCCAACAGACACATCTGCGACTGTCTCCCAACCCAGCCTGGCATCACACTCCCAGAGGCTAGCGCAGATTAGAAGAAGGAAGAGAAAAACTCGTGAAGACATGTTTTATGAACTTATGGAGTGCTCACGAGAGCAGGCAGCCCAGACGACACAGTGGAGGGAGAACTTGTCACAAATGCACAGAGCAGTCATGGAACGGGAGGAGAGGTGGCGCCAGGAGGACCAGCAGGCTACTCAAACCCTGCTTGGACTAATGAGGGAGCAAACGGAGACGCTCCGGCGCCTAGTGGATGTTCTGCAAGACCGGAGGCAGGAGGACAGAGCACTGCTGCTGTCTATCTCTAACCGCCCTCCCCCGCCACCAAGTCCCACACCCCCCTCACCAAAAGTACAAAGAAGGAGGGGCGGCAAGGGCCGTTAAAACTTTCAGTCGGCCCCTGCACACTGCTGCAGCACTGGAAGGCTCTCGTTCCACAAAGTTTGAAAAGTCCTTTCCTACCCATCTCACACTAGCCCATGTCCAAGTTTCCTTCCCCCCCCCCCCTTTTCATGTGCGGTTCGTAATAAAACATCGGTTTCTGTTAAGTACTGTTTCCGAGAGTGTCTTTTGGAGGGGATTCTGTCTGAAGGGGGGGAA
This sequence comes from Emys orbicularis, assembly GCF_028017835.1. Taxonomy (NCBI): domain Eukaryota; kingdom Metazoa; phylum Chordata; order Testudines; family Emydidae; genus Emys; species Emys orbicularis. Next base: position 147,844,148 of record NC_088684.1, on the reverse strand, counting down.
GGGGTTTGTTACTTGGACAGGACAGTCACCTGTAGCAGGCTACAGAGGCGGGGGCAGGTCCAGCATCAGGACACATACACAGCACAGTCACCAGTTACCCTGGTCAGTCTGGGAGGCGGTTTTCTTGTTCTGGGGTGCGAGGGGGATTGATCTGTGACTTTGTGTCGGGGGAGGGCAGTTAGAGATCCTATGCCGCGGTCCTTATCCTGGATCACAGAGCCACGCAGCAGGGGATCTGTTACCCTCCGCCCCCTGCCAGAAAGTCACTTGGCCGACACATACATCCAGTCCCGCCCAGGACTGCTGGCAGGCTGCGTTGAAACAACCAATGCAGCACTGCGGAGCCTGTCATTCCCGGACTTTAGAAGCATCATTTGCATCAAAACAGTAAGCCCGCCCCCCGCCACAGTCTGCGTCCCCAGTTTAAAACATTCCCGCGAAAACAGTAAAAAAGAGAACCTTCTTCATTAACAGAACAGAACAGATTTTATTTGTTGGGAAGGTGGGGAAGGGGGTATGTAACTTGGAAGGATAGTCAACGGTAACTGGGTAAAGAAACGGGGGCAGGTTCAGCATCTCTGTCCACAAAGTAAAAAGTCACTGGAGACCCTGTTCAGTCAGGAACCTGGCTTTCAAAGCCTCCCTGATGCACAGTGCGTCCCGCTGTGATCTTCTAATCGCCCTGCTGTCTGGCTGGACGTAATCAGAAGCCAGGCTATTTGCCTCAACCTCCCACCCCGACATATAGGTCTCCCCCTTGCTCTCACACAAATTGTGGAGCACACAGCAAGCAGCTATCACAATGGGGATATTGGTCTCGCTGAGATCACAGCGAGTGAGTAGGCTTCTCCATCTGCCCTTGAGACGGCCAAAAGCACACTCCACCACCATTCTGCACTTGCTGAGCCGGTAGTTGAATAGTTCTTTCCCTGAGTCCAGTGCGCCAGTGTAGGGCTTCATGAGCCAGGGCATTAGCGGGTATGCAGGGTCCCCGAGGATGACTGTAGGCATCTCCACATCCCCAACAGTTACTTTGTGGTCCGGGAAGTAAATACCTTCCTGCAGCCGTCTACACAGACCAGAGTTCCTGAACACCCTAGCGTCATGAACCTTGCCAGGCCATCCAACGTAGATATTGGTAAAACGTCCCCGATGGTCCACCAGTGCTTGCAGCACCATGGAAAAGTAGCCCTTCCGGTTGATGTACTGGCTAGCCTGGTGGTCCGGTGCCAGGATAGGGATGTGAGTCCCATCTATAGCCCCACCGCAGTTTGGGAATCCCATCTCGGCAAAGCCATCTCTGATGAGCTCCACGTTTCCCAGGGTCACTACCTTAGATAGCAGTAGCTTGACGATTGCCCTGGCTACTTGCATAACAGCAACCCCCACGGTAGACTTGCCCACGCCAAACTGGTTAGCGACGGACCGGTAGCTGTCTGGCGTTGCGAGCTTCCAGAGGGCTATGGCCACTCGCTTCTGGACAGTCAGGGCTGCCCGCATCCGGGTGTCCTTTCGCTTCAGGGCAGGGGACAGCAACTCACACAGTTCGAGGAAAGTCCCCTTCCGCATGCGAAAGTTGCGCAGCCACTGGGATTCATCCCAGACCTGCAGCACTATGCGGTCCCACCATTCCGTGCTGGTTTCACGGGCCCAGAATCGCCGTTCAACAGTATCAACAAGACCCAGTGACAGCGAGATGTCCTGGGCGCTGGGTCTCATGTTCTCAGAGAGGTCGGAGCTAGTGTCCGACTTCATGTCGTCACGGTAGTGCCGTAGCCTCCTCTCATGATTGATCTGCAGCTGCCTCTGGTACAGGTGGAGGAGAAGCTGCGAGGCGTTGAGAACTGCCACAACTGCAGCGATGGTCGCAGCGGGATCCATGCTCGCACTGCTGTGGCGTCCGCGCTGTCAGTAATCAGAAAAGCGCGCGAACTGATTTCCCGCCGGCGCTTTCAGGGAGGGAGGGAGGGAGGGCTTGAGTGACGGACGGATGACGACAGGCGCCCAAAAGCACCCTCGACACATTTTTTTACCCAGAAGGCATTTGGGGCTCGACCCAGAATTCCAATGGGCAGGGGGGGACTGCGGGAACTGTGGGATAGCTGCCCACAGTGCACCGCTTCCAATGTCGACGCTTGCCCCGTTAGTGTGGACTCACAAAGTCTCACAAAGTCGAATTACTGTCCTTAGTGTGGACACACACGTTCGACTTAGTAATATCGATTCCACATAGTCGAATTAACTAAAATCGAAGTACTCTCGTAGTGTAGACAAGGCCTATAATTGCCCATTGTTAGTACATACTCACATATGTTAGTAATATCACATACTTTTGGTATGTGATACTACTTATGTATATATAGTGCTTTAATCTGCACACCTACACATGCTTGAAGACATACTTAATAGAATGCCTCCTAATTAGGTCTTTTGATATTATACTCCAAATATTACACAGTTGTAAATTGGGCACAAGACCTCATTAAGGCAAACTAATTAAAATAGGAATAGTCTGTCACAAAATGCTAAGGTTAAAATGGGATGTGTTTGTAAAGCAAACTACTTATTTGCCTAAAAAAGTAATATTTTTAAATATCCAAACTTTTCACCAGACCTTCTATACCAGTTTATTATATAGAGACAGGAAAAGAGTTACATTTTAGTAATGTATTCCTAAGATCAAATCCTGGACTATCTTTGGCTGAGGAAAAATGCATATTTAACTAAAATTCTCATTGACTCCCATTTGTTACATTGACAACAATGGGTATTTTGTCTCATGAGGAGAAAGGTGAAGGAGTTTGCTTCTTATCTTGAATAACTTAATTGAAATCTCTAAGTAAGTATAACCCATTAAGTTATTCTCAATGTATTATTTTCTTGGCAATTAAGCCTTCATTGGATTGGCAAATGAAATCTTTTCAGGCATTGTGTCTCCTGTATTTGAAAAGGCAACTGTTTAAAATATTTTTGTTAAAAATAAAATAATAAATATAATCCTGACTATGTGGGTTGCTGCCATATTCAACTGTCACTCCATAAAAAAGAACTGTGATTTATTTGTTTACAATGGTTCGAACGATTAATATCTAGTGGAGGAATGTCCTAAGCATTCTAAATATCTATTTTTTTAAAAATCCCCCTAGCTGTGTCACATGCACAATTAATTAATTGATTAAAAACTAATTATGAAATAACAACAGCATAGTATAACATGTGCACAGGTAAGTTGAACACCCCCACCTCCTTCCATGCCTGTCCTTTCACATATTGTGTTAAATACCAGGTAAAGTAGCAAACACTTCAATGGCCTTTTTAATGGGGATTAAACTGCTGCTACCCTCTTCCGACTGCATCTGGTGTCTGCTCAGGTGGAAATCAAAGGTCATATGACTCATTTGAGAGAGCAGGGAAAAGCCTCGATGTCCTGCCCAACATTCTTCGCTCAATAAAAACAGGTTTAAATATCCCGTGCTGTGTCTGGAGGTATTGCTAAGTTCAGACCTTCAGCACGAAACCTAATAAAAACAAATTGTATTCCAATTCTGCTGTTCACTTAAATGGAAAAATAAATAGAGAACAGCAGTTGTCAGAGCTATGCCTATGCCTTCTAATATTATCAGTGCTATTAAAATATATCAAAGGAAAGGAAAAGGGAGGGAGAAGTAAACAAAGGATGTTAAACTAATATGCCAATATGTTTGTTTTGAGTGTGTGTGTGTGTGTGTGTGAGAGAGAGAGAGAGAGAGAGAGAGAGAGAGAGAGAGAGAAGATTTCTAAATAAAGAAGGGCAAAATCAGTAGAGGAAAAAACTTTGGTCCTTATTTTGGCTGGTCACTATGCTGGTGCATAACAGTGATAGGGAGTGTGAGACGAACTTTCCCTACTCTTCACGCCTTTCACCGTGACTGATCAGAATCTCAATTCTTAGGCTTACCTGAAAAAGGTGGCCTGTCCCATGCAGTCCTTGCAAAGTGATAGTGAAGGGTATAAGGAGTGCTATGAGTCCTTCACAACGCCCACCAGAAGATCTAGTTGGCTTGGAGGAGAGCATGTATTACCCCTCCTTAAGCAAATGTAGCAGTGGCCATGCTTCCCTATGCATCAGGAACCATAGGAAGGCAATGGAAAATGAACCAGCCTCTTCCTCATAGTGCTATTGGTCTAGGTCCTCAGCTGATGTAAATCAGAATAGCTCTATTGGAATCAATACAGCTACACTGATTAGACCAGTGAGGTGTTACTCCCCAAAACTGGAATTTGGGACGCTGCTATAATAACCTGCCTATCGCCCCCTTAGTTTGTTACAAGTGTCCAGTTTATAACAAATCGCTGACAGCAGTTCTTAAATAGCTTTAAAGTTTGATAGCTTGCAATTAATAACAGAATTTTATGCATTCTTATAAACACACATGCTAACCCGATATACTATCCTACAGTATGCTTTTACTATGCTCTAATTAAAGAATAACAGGCTTACTTTATAAATCCATTGATATCGCTTTATATATTCTTTAGTATTTTTTTCTAATCACTGTTGCTATTCAGTTCCTGGTCAGTCTGCTTTGCTCCGCTCCAGTTTTCTTCTCTCTTTCTGTAGCAGCTTTTCTGACTTCTTCCCAGCAGCTTTTCTCGTTGTCTTTCATCTTCTCCCAATCGTCTCTTTCGCTGACTCAGGCTCGGACTCCGAAACTGCCTGATGACAGCTGGCCTTCTATGCGACATTGTAGCTGCCTTCTACTATACCTTTCTATTTTTAGAAACAATTACCTCACTCACATATGCCCAGTATCAACCATTACTTCAGAGTTCTGATGGACAGCTCTGACTTTTAAAACAAGTTGTGACCAGAATGATGGGGCTATGACTGGCTAGCTGCTCAGTTAACTAACTTCTCTGTCACCCCTTACTGCACATGCTCAGTAGACACTAATTTTGAACATGCTCACTATTGTTTATTACCTTCGAGCTGTGATTCTGCTGATCCACACACACATACTTGGCCCTTTGTCAGGGCACCATTTTAGAAATTCTGAGTTTTCAAATGAGCATTCTCAGGGCCCATCTCAGGGTGGAGTGACTTTTGCTTATTTAGAATAAAGATTAGAAAAAGAAAGTAGAGACTGAAGAATTTCTCTAGTAATTGAGGATCTGGCCCATTGCCTCCAAGTCAAGTAGGGCTGAAGCATATTGGCATGGCAGTGTGGGAAGCTTGCTCCTTGTACTGCTTTTTCACATACTAGTATTGCACCTGAGGATAGAGGCACGCCTCACACTGAAATGAAATTAAAAGAAATTACTGACTTTGAACATTAGAAAATAATAGTAAAGATCAGGTATGCATTCTACATAGCTTTACAGAGATGCAGTTCTATTGCAGATGACTAAACCCCTCAAATTGCCTTCGTATTTTTGCCAGGGAAAATCTTTTGTTAACCCTGACCTTTTCTTTCACACATTCTTTGCTATCTCATGCACATACTGGGCCGTGCATAATCTCTTCCAACATCAAACTGCCTCTTATACCTTTTACTTTTCTTGGAGGAACACATTTGTCATACCTGACACACACACATCTCGACATGGGACATCCATTGCTTCATAGGGAAAAAAAGTTGCCAACAAATCAGGATGGAAGATAACTTTACAGGGTAATAAAAAGATTTAAAACACAGAGGACTCCCCTCAGGACTCAGCTTCACAGTTACAAAAACAGGAATAAAACTACCTCTTAGCCAACAAATCTAGCATGTCATGAGATGGATTTATATTTTCTCTCAGTACAACATTCTCTATCCTTTTTTAAATTAAGTAAACAAAGCAAGTTTTAGGCAGACAGTAAACAGTCTGACTGATGAATTCTTTGTTTATCTTTCAGAAGTGTTCTGCTAAAAGTTATCATGGCAATAAACAAGACATAACCAAAAATAAATAAAAATAAATAAGTCATTATTTCCTCAGCAATTCCAGAAATCACACCTGCAAAATCAGGATGGAAGATAACTTTACAGGGTAATAAAAAGATTTAAAACACAGAGGACTCCCCTCAGGACTCAGCTTCACAGTTACAAAAACAGGAATAAAACTACCTCTTAGCATAGGGAAAATTCACAACCTAAAAGAAAATATAACCTAACACATTTCCTTGCCTTACTTACAATTTTTGTAATCTTAGATGGATTATTTCAGATATGTTTTCAGGAGATGTTGTACCTGCTTGGTCTCTCTCTCTGTCCGGAGAGGGAACCAACAAAGAGAGCACAAACAAAACCTCCCCCACTAGATTTGAAAGTATCTTCTTTTCTTATTGGTCCTTCTGGTCAGGTGCCAACCAGGTTATTTGAGCTTCTTAACCCCTTACAGGTATAGCAATTCAGTACAGCTACCAAGGAGGGATTTTATGCTACTCTTTCTTTATATTTATGACACTCCCTTTGCCTCACTATCCCTCATAACTTCAAGTGAAACAGTAAAGTTACTGGGATGGAGTTGGTGAGGTAAATTGCTGGTGCCCATCTTTGGCAGTGACAAAGGGCCACTGAGACACACACGCACACACACTTTACTTCCACAGTCCAGCCTGAAGCCCCTACCCCAACCTTTACATCTGGGCTCTTTCCCTCCCCCCTCCCTCCTTCTGCCCCGCCCCATTAATCTCCACCTTCACACAAGGGCTCTCCTCAATTACCCTGCTATTGCCCAGCCCCCACTTTCACTCCAGGGCTGTCACCTCCCTCCCTTCTACTGCCCCCACACACCCAAACCCCACCTTCACACCCCTCTTCTCCTACCTGCCCCCCCCCACGGAGTCACTGCTAGCTCCCCCATTGCACCTGGATTTGCCCCACAACTGCTCCTTCCCCCAAACTGTGCTCTACCCCTTTCCCTCCTAGGAGGGGTGGGAGTTTCTGGGAATTCCCACTGGCGGGGGGTGGGGGGCACCCAGCCCCACTGTCACCACATGCCTCCACATACATACACCCCGGACCTGAGGGTCACAGACAACCAGCCACCCCTGCGCCACCCCAGATGGCAGCGGCAGGGAGATACACACACAGCGCAAAGCTGCAGGGCCAAGACGGTGGTGCCCAGGATCCCGTGGCCAGGCATCAGTCTCCAGGGGCTGCACACCGGGAGTCACAGCACTGCTGCCACCCCAGGAGAATGGGGGAGACTTGCAGGCGAGGGGGCCGAGCCATGAGCCCTTACGCTGTGCCCCATGCGGTTGGTGGCGTGGTGGGATCAGTGCCCCAGCACCTGGAAAGCCCTCCCTGAATTATTTCCTTTTGTTTTGCTCTGCTCCGCTTCCACCCACTTCAACCGGGGTAGCTCACAGCATGGTGCAGGGCATTCTGGGACTAGTAGTGTAGCTGGCGGCATGGGTGGAAGGCAGCAGTGCACGAACTACAACTGCCACCACATCTTGCAGCACACAGCTTGGCTGTGGCCAAGGCTCCATTAACCCTTTGTGGGCCTCCAAGTAGTTATTATGGGCCCCTTCCAAGTGTGGGCCTGGCACCAGGGCGCTCCTGGCACCATTGTAAATCCAGTAGTGCAGGTAGGACAGTATCAATACAGTAATGTATTCTATTTTTTTGTGTTCACTGATTAAATAAAACTGTTTGTGGTGGATGAATAAGTCCTCTCAGAGTTTCTATTTTCTCAGGGTATAACTATGGGATCAGAGTTAAGATTTTTTGAAGTGCCTTAATTGTAATGTCCCTTACTTTCAGATGTGTGGATTTCTCTTAGTTACCCTTAACTCTGGATTTCCAGGATTTGTAATCGGATTCTTTGTTTAATGGGATAGTTTTTGCTTAAATTATTTTGGTTATCAAACAAATCCTGGTTTCTGCATGTCTTGTTATTCACTGTTTGGAAGTAATGGGGATTTTTAGATGGGAGGAGATTTAATTCCTTTAATTGGTGTTATAGCTTTCTGGCTCCATTTTTGTCCTTGTGGAATTGGTTCTGCAACTGAAATACATATATGTGATTTTGAGAATTACAAGTAAAAAAAAAAAATTGGGAAAAAATACAGTAAGGGTGTCAGAGTGCAAAGTCTGCTTCCTAGTTTTTAAGATCTTCATGCATGCATATTTTCATGAAAATGAGATTTAATACTGTACTCTGTCAATAATGTTTTATTAAACAAGAAAAAATATTTACTAAATACAGGATATTTGGGGATGAAAAAATAACTAATGAACTTAATGATCCATTGACAGTGACAAAATAAAATATTGGAAATTCTAAGAGAACTGCTTTCCTTCTTGCACATGATATCTTGGGAAGAGATTTTATCCACTAGAAAACATACTTGTATTAAGCAGCCAAAAGAATTAAAAGGTATTTCTTTACAATAGAAGCATAATGAAAATTACAACAAAAATAATTTAAAAAATCAAAGAAAGGTCTACAGATTTTAAACAAAGCCTGATCCCTGGCTCATACTAGTATTGACATAGATTATTTGCAAAATTAGACATAATTGTTCATGTTTTTCTTTCCTCAACAGAATAGGATTAGTAATTAACCCATTCTACAAATGTATTTCTCATTAGAGGCCCTGATTCAGGATGGCATTGAAGCATGTGCTTAACTTTAAGCACATGGGATTTAAGTACATGGTTAAAGTTAAGCATTTGCATAAGTATTACCTTAATAGGCATGGACATAAGCAAGTGCTTCAGGGCTTTCCTGAATTGGAGCCAGAGTGATTAAAGACCTAAATCTGCACAACTGAAGATAATAGGAACTTTGCCATTGACTTCAGTGGGAACAAGATCAGGCCCTAGGGTATGCAAATGCAGAGAGAGAATCAAAGGCCAGTGTTTAGTATTCTCAGAACAACAAAAAATCAGAAACCTCATAACATTTAGTCCTATATAGATAATACTGGAAGTATTTTTTCTGACTATACTGGCTCCTCTGTTGTAGCATTTAGTATGTAAAAATCAACTTTTTAACAGTCCCTGGTTGGGATGTGGGACATATTCCCTACAACTCTTCTTTGCCCTGGCTAAGTCTCCCCCAATATACATGTTAACAGAAATATGTGTTTTCCCCTCCCCCTTGTTATGTTGCTGATTCCAAGCTGTCCCAGTAAAAGGTGGGAAGGGGCTCTCAGCCTAGGTACGCAGACTTGTGTGTACCTCAAGCATAGGACTCAAGCATGGGAAAAGAGGAAAGGGGCTGTGGACTTGAGACTCCAAGCTCCAGCCCAAGCTGCAAGGTCAAAGCATGGTCAAAGCAACATCCACAAAGCTGTTAGTGGGAGTCCTGACCCCACAAGAGCTGACATAACCTTTGGCTTCCTCAAAGTTCTTTTTGAAGATGGAAAACCATTAATAATTTTCCCTTGTCTAAATGGTCTGGCATGCCACAGCACAGAATGGAAATTACCAGTAAGGGTGGCAGTTACCGTGGGCAGAATTCTCTGGTCTGTAATGGCCACTTTGTCCTGCTCAGGTAGAGTGACCAGATGTCCCGATTTTATAGGGACAGTCCCGATTTTTGGGTCTTTTTCTTGTATAGGCTCCTATTACCCCCCACCCCCGTCCCGATTTTTCACACTTGCTGTCTGGTCACCCTATGTTCAGGAGGTGTAAAGTGGATGTGTTTTGTCTCATGAAGGATTCCCTTTGTGAAGTAGAACTGTCTGTTGGCATAAAGTCAGTAGAGGCTGAGTATCCACCTCCTGCATCAGTTTTCTTCCCGCTATACCACCCAACTTGAGCATAGAGGGTGTGCTGAGGATTTGTCAGGTGCTGTATCAAAATGGATCTCTCCACTGTGCTTGTGTAAGGTAACGGAGGGTACTTATGTCAATGGTATAAGCTAAAGCAGCTCCTCAGCTACTCTGATCTATGTTTAGGCTAGGCAGCGCAGGATTGGCTCTTTGACAGACTACCAGACACTTTGTGCAGAGTGGAGCTCTGGTGTAGGGGACCACTCAGCCCAGTATCTTTAGTAGAATGGTTTGATCTGGAGAGGGAACTGGGAGGAGTGTACTCAGCCCCTTTATTTGCTTAGTTAGAAGCGAAAGCCAGGCTCTCAAACATGATAGCCCATGTATGATTCTTGATAGGTTTTGAGAAATCAGGACTTAAATCTGTCATTGATCCAGGAATAAATATTATCTGCTTTGGACTACTAGCCTATGAGATTGGGGGGGGGGGGGGGGAATGAGATGGAATTGTGAGTTTTATATAAAAACATAAAATTTGCCACAGTCTTAGGACATGACTTAATAAAGATTTTCAGATATGGGGCTATAGCCAACTCATGCCATGTTGGCTGTGGCAGCCATTTTAACAACATTGTCATAATCAACAAATAACATTGTTTTACAGTTGGACATACAATGGCAATATTCTTGATTTTCCTTTAATGTGACTTTAAAATTGGTGTAAAGACACATTTTGCACTAATTTTGATTTTCAGCATGGTCTTGGGAAAATTTAATCACATTTGTGCTTTTTCTTTTAGATACTACTTTGTTTGTATGAAAGCTGCTTGGTGATTGGATAATATTAACTATACACTGTAGCAAAAGATATTAGATTACTATTGGCTATTACTAGTGCTTCAAACATGTCAAAAAGATACAACCTTATCCGAGGTCCATCAACACAGACATTTATTTTCTCTACTGACAGGGGCAAATGTGTGCTTTGTCAGGAAGACACAAGTTCAGAGCTGATTAATACAGTAGAATCAAAAAGAGAACATGCTTGATCTGGCTTTCAAACTGTAGCAGAAAACATCAGACATTTCCATATGCTGAATGAACTTTCCGTATACACAGACATATGTGGAGTAGGTGATGGTGATGGTATTGAAAAGACTTTCAACAAGAACAATGGACCTCAGCACAAATCCTGCTACATCAAGTTTAACAGGACCGAACTTAAAAAGGCTGAGGAGAAAGAAAACCAGAGAAAGCTGTGGATCACCCTGATGAACTGCAGAGGAAGTACACATGGTTAAATGACAAACACAAGGACCTCTAGAAAAGTAAGTGTGATTTATTTCTGAAATGAATATAACACAAGAAGACCTCCATAAAGCTTCTACCGTTGGCATTCATAGTTGAGTCTGCAAGCATGCACTTCAGCTACAAGATCAACGCTTGTTTGCAGGTACTTAGTGGCCCAAGAGGCAAAATATCATGCCAGATGTTTGGTGTCTCTCTACAACAAAGTCAAGGGAGAAGAAAACTGAGCAAAGCAAAACAGAGAAAATGCCCCATGGGTTTGCCTTTGCTGAACTGATAGCATGCATTGAAAAGATAAGACTGAATGAAGACATGGCTTCAGTCTTTAAACTAGCGGACCTCATGAGGTTCTATACAGCCAAATTAGATCAGCTGGGGGAGTGACAATGGCTGTGCACATTCACAGCACTGAACTAAAATCCCATATCCTTTCACACACTCCAGATTTCCAAGCACATCAAGTAGGATGTGATGTGCTCCTTGCTTTCAAACAGGATATTGGACATGCCCTCTGAAAAGCATGTGAGGGGAAATGCTAACAATGAAGCATTTCTTTGTCTCAAACAGGTAAAACTATTCAAAGGGGCATGTTTCAAATAAAACACAGTTTACTGGATCACTTGACCCAGGATGCCAAGCAAAATCTGTACCTGAGTCACTATTGGCGCTGATGTGCATGATACTGGATCACCCAAACATTAAAACTCAGTCAGAATAAGTTTCCATTCATCCATCTACCCTTTCTGTTGCAGTACAAGAGCAGCATCTGTTGCTGTGAGAGAACAGAAAGTTTGTACCACAACAAAGGTTGAGAAATGCCTTTACCAGTCTATGTAGGTTTGACATTTCATGCACAGACATGAAAAACTGAGCTAGTAGATACCTTCTTTAAAATTGCACAGTCCATCTCCTAATACAGAATGTTGAAAATCTCTACCAGCATGGCAAATGATGCATGCCAACAGTTCGAGGAGGAGAATGTAGTTTGTCCTCTAAAGCTTCATGATGATCTGTTCACTACTGGGGCCATAGACCATTTAGACCATAATCCCAGCCTCACCACTTCTTCCATGGAACTTTTTCAGCATCCCAGTACTCAAGTGCAGGGAGTTGTTGTGAGGCAAACCCACATCCAAACCAGGGCTGCTCGCTCAGTTGCCCCGCCAAAAGAGCTACAGTGAGTCACTACTCTGACATACAGCAACAAGCCAGCTGCACTAACTTAGGCTACGGGAATACTAGAGAGCTCTCAGGGGCACCGATGCACTTGTGCCGCTGTAAGGTCTCTAATGTAGCTGCTCTAAGCTGATGTGAGATAGCTCTCCCATCAGCTTAATTACTCCAGCCCCTGCAAGCGGTGGTAGCTATGTCGGCATGAGAAGATGTCTATACTGGTGCTTGGGTGGGTATAACTTATGTCGCTCAGAGGGATGGCTTTTTCACAACTCTGAGTGACATAAGTTATACTGACATAAGTGGTAGTGTAGACATAGCCTTATTGTTGCCACAGAGCCTGCAGTGACTCAGCCTCCAGACATGTGGCGGCAGCATATCCTGGAGTAGGACCTGGGTCAGATGACCCCCAGGCTCAAGTATTTTCCCAGCCCTGCCAGAGCTGCAGGTCAGTCTATGCCACAGCACACCTGGCCATGAACACTCCTGCAGCCACGCAATGTACCAGACTCTCCAGATTTCCAGCCTGCTTCTGATCCAGTTTTGGCCCCAGCCTTGCCCAAGCCCTGTGCCAGCCTTGTCCTTTCCCTACTTTGACCTTTCTCCAAACCTGATACTGACCCACTCCAGCCTTGCCTCTGCCTCCTGACCCGCTCAGACTCTGACTACCTAGCTTCGATCTTTGGCCTGTAGTTAGACTCCAGTTACAGTACTGATTTGGCTTGTCCCTGGCTCTCAGTTCCAGTGCTACTCTTGGCCAAGTCCCAATCCTACATCCAGCCTCAACTTATACTCCAACCACTAGGCCTGACTACCAGGAGGCAGCCCCTGACAGTTGTCACTGAAATTCCCACTCTGGACTGTGAGCCTGCAGCATCAGTGAAAAGGACTATATTGTCACTTCCTTAGTCTTAACCAATTGTTTCTCCATTGGTCTTGAAGACAACCAGTGATACCATCCCTGCCACAAATGTTGAAATCAAGACTGACTGCCAACTGATTATCGAAGCCCTGCAAGAAGAATGCAGGTGGCTTGAACAAGTAAGGCAAGCAGTCAGTCTGGATACCTTCAATGGAGATTGACGATGCCTGGGCAGCTTACCACACTAGCAAACAGCTGGTGCCAGACTTTGCCATCACTATGCTTCTTTTCCTCTCTCCAGATAACTCCAAGTCCATGGAAATGATTCATCATGACATGGATGTGATAAGGAAACCACATAAACCTTTGCTAAGGGCCGTTGATCATTATGAATCAGCTCCTTTTCACCCTAACCAAATAGATACAGTGGACTTGCCCTGCTGAGTATGGAGAGGGAAAATTTCTCATTAGGCTGGACTTCATCTGGAAATGTCAAGTGTAAAACTGATTGGAGGTTGGCTAGAATATAGTGGATGGATGGAAGCCCTTGCTCAGGCCAAAGTGGCTTCCCCAGGAATGGCTGACTCCTTCTTCAAAGCATATTATGTTACGTGTACTAGGCGTGCCAACCCAAGTATGTGGAAACAGTCTGTACATCTTGTTCCAAAATGCATATGCACAGTATACTCAAGGTCTCGGGGAAGATGAGGCCCCATGGGGTATGATAAATGGTGTGACAAGCAAAAACTAGAAAACAGCCCACCAGGTAAACTTTTCTCTCTATGTTGAATGCCTTGGAAACATGTCACTCTGGTATTTTGTGGTTGATCGGACTAATTATGTTCGTTGGGTGCCTGTTCACCTTTGAAATATGGTAAACTTTCACACAGTGCATCCAGACACATCTAGAGAGTTCCTAAAGGGGAATGTCACTATTCAGAAGACACAGCATATTTTCTCTGCAATTGTGCTTGACCAAGGTCATGAGCAAAATAATGCCGTAATCAAAGGGGATATAGTGGAGCTGTTGGTCTAAAACAAAGTCCTGAGGCCCTTTAGCACTTGACTAGAGGTGGCCAGTTGATAAGAGAATTTGAAGCCACCAGCAGAGAAAGGAACCACCCAAAAAAAGGTCTAACACAAAGCAGCATGAGCAGGTGAAAACTGCCCAGACTTCTTCTGCACGATTTGTCAAGGTACTTGTTGAGGTCAGAGAAGACATGAGCAACCCCTTCTCAGAAGAGAGTATAGAGTTAGTTAAATAGGACACCAAAGCCATTGCAGATTCTTCTGTGATTGTCTCTGTTATGGAGGTTGCAGCTGTATACAATGTTTGTAACAGAGAGGTTACAGGACAAAACCCAGCTATTAACAGAGCCTATCAAGCAAAATAAATTCCCCTTGTTCAGCAGACCTCCTCCAAGACCAAATTGCAGGTCTCCTCCTTGAAAAATGGCAGGGAAAGCGATGTTTCAATATATTTAAGACTGTGAAAGATTTTCTTGTTTCTTAATTCATTTTAGGCTGCATGTACAAGCTTACTTTTCAATCTTTTTGAAATACAGCAATAACCTGTTATGCACAGATCAATTTGAAATATCATTATTAGCAAAGAGAAATGTAACTTTTGTTCATGAACAGAAAGTTGTAAACATTGTTCTTTTTCTATATCATTAATATTTTAGTAAATACTCCCTGCTGACATGCTACAGAGCATGTTAAATCTTTATTTTTTTGCATAATCTCAATCTCAAGACATCACAATTCATAGCTCTCGTTTATAGGACACCCAAGACAATAGGAATTTAAATGCACCAAAAATAATGCCATAAACAAATACTATCAGTGGAAAAAACAACATTCAGAATTCAAATTGGCTGCCACAGCCAACATGGCATGAGTTGGTGATGGACCATGCCTGAAAATCTTTATTAAGTCATGCCCTAAGACTGTGGCAAATTTCATGCTTTTGTCATAAAATCCAAAATTCTTTCACAAATCTATCGGATAGAGTGTAATTTTTGAGAGGGAAATTCCACATATTGGAAAGAAGGAATAATTTCTCTGGCAGGCTGATGTCTTTTAAAAATAGTTGTGGTCAAAGGAGTAGAACCTAATGGAGTTTATCACATCTATCATGCCCGCATACGTGGTACAAGTATATATCATGGTTGAGCAGGAATAGAGTCGGGGTGTAGTAAACTATATTTAGGGGGTACACATTCCCTGTTGGTATTTCTGCTTATAGGCTTGAAAAGATTATATAAAGGTGAAAATATTTTTAACCTCTCAGCACAGGAAAAAAAAAAAGAGTATGAATGATATACTGTACTAAAGTACCAGAATTGAAATAGCTTTGAAAAGTCTCTTAGAGGATTATGTCTCTTCATTTAATTTAACTAAAGAGTTTCACCTTTCTTTAAATGTGCCCTCAGAGGCAGTCATGTAGTAAGGGTGAACAGAAGGTGCCTTTTATTTTAACAGTTAAACTGCATCCACCTATGAAATCAAAGGGTATTTTTTCAGTACTTTTAATATTTAACTTGTTATTGTAACACTTTACATGGTCACCACACTGACTTTCCTTTTTTTAATCAGTGCAGAAAACTGTCTGAATTTTGGCATGCTTTTAACCCTCAATAAATATACATTAATTTGAATATATTTATACAGTATATTCCTAATTTCATCTGTTTTTTTTTAATCTATATCCATATGTCGAGAGACATGTTGCATTTGATTTTCCACTACGGTTGCCCCATACTGCCAATGGATTCTGTGCGCAAAGCCAGCTCAGAGCGAAGGAGAGGATCCCCCAGACGTAGGCAGATCTAAGGCCTGGTCTACACTACGACTTTAATTCGGATTTAGCTGCTTTAATTCGAATTAACGCTTGACCCGTCCACACAACGAAGCCATTTAATTCGAATTAAAGAGCCCTTTAATTCGATTTCTGTACTCCTCCTCGACGAGAGGAGTAGCGTCAAAATCGGTATTGTTAATCCGAATTAAGGTTAGTGTGGCCGCAATTCGAAGTTATTGGCAATTCAATGTTATTGGCTACCCACAATGCAACGCTCTGGAAATCGATGCTACTACGGTAGCTTGGACGCACACCACCGAATTAATGGTGCCTAGTATGGCCGAATACATTCGAATTTATAATATCGGTTTCCTAAATTCGAATTATATAAATTCGGATTAATCCTGTAGTGTAGACATACCCTTACAGTAGCACAGAGCCAGCAGAGTGGCTCTTATACAAGGTCCCTGGTCTGGCACAGGGGACATGGCAGTTCAAACTGAAAATACATCAAATACTGCAAATGGTTTATGAGCAATTCACAGACTGAAACATGTTCACGTATAACACTTGTAGAATAATTTAAAATAATGAATTAATGGAGATTGTGGTCTGTTTGTGGTTAACTAGCAAACAGAAAAATAAGGGCAAAGTCAGCACTCTCCTACACTGCGTGTGATTAGTTTTGCTCATCTCTGCCTGATGCCTGATCTTACTTTTGTCATTAAGAGCTTAAGTGTCTTGTTTTGAGCACTGGCTGTTTTGGTCTGTTGTCTTGTAAATGTGGGTGAGGTGCGTTCAATTAGCTGTAGGCTCCCATTTTGGAGTTTTCTTTAGGATTATTATTCCTGGGTGGGGAAAACTCTTTACATCACTCACCCTAGTCATGCAACTAAGCTTTAATGGGGTGTTGATGTAATTTACTCTCACTTTATGGCCTCTTTACACTACCAGAATGGAATAAAATGGCTTTTGTGTAAATAAGGTTCAGACTCCTAATGTGCAGCAGTGTTGCTCAACCTCTTTTAGATTTAGTTGGGAATTGGTCCTGCTTTGAGCAGGGGGCTGGACTAGATGACCTCCTGAGGTCCCTTCCAACCCTGATATTCTATGATTCTCTTTAGATATCAGAGGGGTAGTCGTGTTAGTCTGTATCCACAAAAATAATGAGGAGTCTGGTGGCACCTTAAAGACTAACAGATTTATTTGGGCATAAGTTTTCTGAGTAAAAAAACCCACTTCTTCAGACTGATTGCTGGTCTGGTGTTCTCTGAAATGGCAAAGTTAATGTAGTATTGACCCAGAATATTAGCATGGTTGATGCTTGGTGAGTGGTACCTTTTTTTTTTTCTTTCAAATTCTCCTTCTCCCAACTCAACCTCTTCTTTCCCTGTCCTTTGCACTCCTCCATCCTCTGTTCTTCACTTTGTCTGCATTTCTCCTCTGTCTGTGGATACCTCTTTAGTGGTAGTGTTGGGAAGGGTTGGCTGCAGGGGTGCTGGAACAATTGATATAGTGGGGGTGCTGAGAGCCATTGAAGCAAACTGTAAACCCTGGATATAATGGAAACCACTTAAAGCCAGGGGATGTGGCAGCACCCTTAGTTCCAGCACCTATGGTTGGCTTAGCCCTGTTCACTCCCTAAGAGTGCAACATTCTTTGTAGACAACCCCTGGAGGCCTATACCCTTGCCTGCTGGAGGCTGCATTCTGCAGGCCGTCTCCTGGCAGGAAGATGATGATGACGGTAACAGGCTCCAGCAGGCAGTAGTGGTATTGGTGATTCTTGGAGCTCTTTACACTGGAGAGCTGCAGCGGCTCTTACTCACTCTGGTCAGAAATGACCAGATGGTCCTCAAACCTTTTTGATAAACAGCAATTTGAAAAAGTCATCTCTGCAAAGTGTTTCAGATTCACCAAAATTTCATTTAGTCACAAATGTTTTGACCAGCTTTGACAGTTAGTAGTCTTAGTTAATTTTTAAGTATTGAAAACCATGTTTCATAGCACTACAATATTCTGAAGAGGAGGGGAGATCATTAAAGTTGTATTCTGGAGTTGTAATGTGACCCAAGGACACTGCAGAATTACTTTTCTATTTTTAAAACTGGCTAGTGTATTGAGGCATAGCCGTTTAAATATAAATATATCCTCTAGGTTTCTGATTTACATGCAGCCCAGGCCAGCAGTGACTGAAACTCATTATCATCCAATAGTTATTGGATGGCTTATTTAAAACAAGCCAATGGTGTCAGTTTAGTTTCTAGTGGGCAAGAGTCTCTATAACAAAAACATTTCTGCAGCACTGACAATGATTAACACATTTGTAAGCAGTCTCAACCAAGAGGCCAAGAACTGAAGGAAATAGGGAATGAAGCACTGATTTCCTCTGGAGATAGCCCCCTCCAAGTCGAGGAATGCTGGCAGGACACTGTGGGAACATTTTCACTTTTGCTGCCCATGCTGTACCTATTTTGTGGAT
The DNA here is from genome assembly GCF_028017835.1 of Emys orbicularis. Lineage (NCBI taxonomy): Eukaryota > Metazoa > Chordata > Testudines > Emydidae > Emys > Emys orbicularis. The sequence goes on along the minus strand of NC_088684.1, from coordinate 147,825,830 downwards.
GAGCAGAAGACTTCAATTTCCAAAATTGCCAGTCTTGTACTTTTCACAATCGCTAAACTGGAGGAAAGAAAATGAGTAAATAAATTCATGCATCTACATTTACCAGTTGGATTATCATAATTACTAGCCCATATTAAATAGAAGGCATTAAAATGCCAAGCATTACTTACTAACTATAGTTACACAGTTATCAGTTAGTCCCTATTCTAAGCATAGACGCTATGAAACTAGTTATTTCATATACCACTGTGCAGGAGCTGTTGACAAATGACTTTTTAATGACAACTACTATATTTGTAATGGATATTTCTCTCTTCACCAGTGCAGTCAAATATCCTTCTCTATCTTCCTTCATTTTACACTATATTTATGGTAGAAAATACTAGAACTAAGATGAATTGTTTCCTTTCTATGTTATAAACTCAGAATCCTATCTGGATAGGTCTCCAAAGAGAATGTCTGTCTGTGAGAAGATGCTCCTCTCATCAGAGTGTAATGACTATTCTGGTGAAAAGAGGAATGAAACATAACATTGTTTTAACGTCTTTATCACATCTCCACGTTAACTTAAGTTGATGAGGTCCTGACAGATCTGCTGACTTTTTGCCAGAATGCCACTTACAAGAATGATTCAATTATATTGAAAGTAAAAGTGTTTTCCTCTAGAGAGAGTGCATGATGGATAAAAATAGCCTTTCTAGTTTTTGACCAGATTGCTTTGAAGGAAGATTGCTCATTTCAGTGTACAGTCAAACAACTTTTTGAAAGGTTTTCATGGTCTAGATAATATTTTTTTCATTCAAACACATCTATTCACTAATTACTTTTGGAATTGGATCAATTAACATGTCACTTAGAATCCACCTAGAGGGCATGTCGTAGGAGTTCAGTTTTATAAAAAAAGGAACAACACACAATGCCAATTGGCTACTAAACTGCTTGCTGTGTCTTAGAAATTACATAAGCAATTATGCGAGACAAAACTGAATTTATTTCAGTATCAGACATGTACTCTACTTTTTTTTAACCTGATGGGAATAAAGATGCCCATCACATAAGTGTCATAATGCCCAATTTTTCTCATCATTGACTAATTCATAACTTCTGGCCATGCTTGGTCAATATGTCCTGCTCCAATACATGCTTGCCAACCAAATTATTCACAGCAAAGTCTACAGCACATAAACATTTAAACATATTAATTTGATCAGTTATTTCACAAATGTGCTCTGTTTCTCCTGAAAAGGAGGGCAACAAGGTGGATTCAAGGCTAAACTTGGATCTACTAAAATGGCAGAGCCACTAAAATGTTGATGTGAATTTTAGTAGATGTAATTAGGAGCGAGTAATGAAAATATGTAGAATGTTTTGTTTCTGTCTTATTCATGTAATTCTATTTATATATATATTATAAATATATATATTCTGACATAACACATTTTGCTTAAAGATACATAAAAGACAAACAAACAAAAACACCCCAGTGTTGAGGCAGATGCTGCTAAAACTAAACCAAATAAATTTACATCTCACCCATATCACATCTTTATAACCAACTCCCTGATGGCCCACTCCCCTGCAATCTGCTGTACTGAATTTCATCTTAGCACAGCAGAGATTCTGAGGTGACTATGCATGGGGTGACTATGCATGGAGGGGGTTAGAAGCCCCAATGGCTGTGTTTGTTGTGGGCTCATGTTTCATGAATTCTAAGAGTAGTATCCAGTAAGAGCAAAGGGATGATGAAAATACAAGCACTTTTCATAGTCACAGTGTGATTAACAGTATTAATATACACATCAGCATTCTTACTTGCTAATGATGACCCTCAATCACAGTGCAGGGAATTGAATGATTGGAAAATAAATATAGAGTTGTGGGTCAGTAAGTAACTTGTTATTGTAACGCTTTACATGGTCACCACACTGGCATATTTAGGAGTATCTTTCCTTTTTTTAATCAGCGCAGAAAACTCTTGGTAAGTATTGTTCTCTGATTGGCTGACACAATTCCATTTCAGTTTTACAGGAAGTAATGCCTTTTCAATTAACATACATAACATTTCTCATTATTTGTAAGGGAAAGAATGTTTTGTGAACATTTGACTCACTGACAGCATTCATGGTTTGGCACACTTCTGTATATAACTGTTCTGCCCAGGGCCGGCTCCAGGCACCAGCTTACCAAGCAGGTGCGTGGGGCGGCCAAGGGAGAGGGGCGGCACCTGTGGCAATTCGGGGGCGGCAGGTCCCTCACTCCCTCTAGGAGCGAAGGACCTGCTGCTGAACTGCCGCTGCCGATCGCGGCTTTTTTTTTTTTTTCAACTGCCGCCGCCGATCACGATCGCGGCTTTTTTATTATTATTATTTTTTGCTTGGGGCGGCAGAAATGCTGGAGCCTGCCCTGGTTCTGCCTTCTGTACAAGAACAAGAGCTGGTCAAATAGTACTCAATAAATAAAGAGTTGGGCAAGTTTTAACTTGTGGCTTCCTGAACCACTTGTGAACCAGTCCATTATCTGTTAATCTTTTGGTTTTTTTTTAAATAGTCAATGAATAATGCAAGCAAAGTATACAAAATTGTTATTCTGTATTCAAGCTTTCAAATGCTCACCAAAGACACTTTCTAATACATAGTTTTGGAGTCTGTTTTATATATTTGACCAAATTAAACAGACAAGATTCAAAGCTTGGCAAATTGCTTGAATAAAGTAAATTCAAACCAAATATTCACTGTTTGCCTCCAATACTTGACCAGTGTTATTAATCACAGCCTTCTTCATGTATCATTATCACCAGTACTTGATGAAGTTTTACTATAGCTACAAGTTAATTTCATACCCATCTTACATTGTAGTATTCAATGTATTGCATTTTCCACAAGTTGTCCCTCATTGTAGCATATGACAAATGCTGCTAGAATGTGAACTTAGTCTATTCTGTTGCCTGATTATTATTGTTATTGTTTGTTTATGGTATCCCTATAGTGTGCTACACACTTTCCAGACATTCAATAAAGAATGATCCTTGCCTCCAGGTGCTCACACTCTAAGGAAGGACAGATAAGAAGTTGGGGAAGGGAAACAACGAATAGGAAAATTTAAATATAACTCAGGCAAGGCAGAAGTGACTTTTTAAGAAGGATTTAAAGGTGGACTGGATAAGGGCTTTGTGAATGAGTACAGGGCAATTGAATAGTGAACAGGGGTTTCATAAAAGAAGTCATGGAGATGATTGTGTGAACAGCTGACAAATGTGCCAAAGTGGATATATTAGTGGAGGGAGTGGGTGGTGACAGTGCAAACTGCAACAATGGAGGATAAGCTGGGAGGAGGTAGAATTGTGTCAACCATTAATGATAGGGACAAAAAGTTTAAATATGATGAAATAGCCAATTGAAAGATGTGAAGAGTGTCATGATGAAATCAATGGGCAAGGAAGATGATTTTAGGGCTTGTCTACACTGGCAATTTACAGCACTGCAACTTTCTCACTCAGGGGTGTGAAAAAACACCCCCCTGAGTGCAGCAAGTTGCAGCGCTGTAAAGTGCCAGTGTAGACAGTGCACCAGTGCTGGGAGCTATGCCCCTCATGGAGGTGGGTTTTTTAGAGCGCTGGGAGAGCTCTCTCCCTGCGCTGCACTGCGACCACACAAGGCATGTTAAAGCACTGCTGCGGCAGCGCTTTAGCGTTGCCAGTGTAGACTAGGCCTTAGAGCCTGAATTTGCCTAGTCACTTTTCTTAAGATTTTATTTCTTTTTCAGAAAATCATTTTACCTGTAATCTTGCCTTTATTTTTGCATTTATTTTTTTCTGCTTCTACTTTTTCCTTCAAGCTAATAATAACTGTACTGTTTAATTCCTGCCTACATAGATGTTACTTCTGTCTCCAATTGTCTCTTGTAGGTTTTAGTAGAAGTGTGAAAACTTGCCCTATAATTATTATTTCTTGGTCTGTAGTTTTACTGAATCACTAATTAGCCTTCTTATTAGTTTTAATATGAGTAATTATTTTTACATTCTACCTGCTTTTTAAGGTTTAAAAGCTATTTTTAGTTGAAATGCAATGTGTGTTTCTATAGACACAAATCTGCTGTGATATGAATCACCAATTGTGCTTTAAAAACATTAGAAATTATTAAAACAACTGACCATTAAGTCAACCAGTGCCTCATCTGTACAGAGAGGTAACAGGATTTGAAGTATGATACTTTACAGAATGATTTTTCTTTAAAGTTTAAAGATGACCATAATTGGAACCTGGATGAACCAGTTCAGGTAGAATAAAGAGTCTCCACTTCTTAAATGTGCACCTATTCTGAAACAGTTGTGATGTTAAAAATGAAACAAAGTCCCCCTTATTTTTCACAATTACGCATCTTTGCACTTATGTCTTGTGCTCAGTATCAGAATTTAAATAATCAAAATATAAAAAAAAGTCTAGAATACGTGTGGTAAATCCTGTCTGAACAAAAGTAGGAAGTACTGAAGTCTCATGAAATGCAGGTCCAGGAAGTTCAGAAAAGCATTATAAAAATAAGTACACAGATATGTGATTCAGATATGTGATTGGTTATCTGAATCAAAATTAACCTCCAGCCGTATCACTTTTGCATAATGTTCATAGAAAATGTTTTCAACTGAGGAAAGTGGGCTGAGGCAATGTAAAAATGAGACCTCGTGTAACCAATCTACTACCATTGGTCTTATTTTGATTATTAACACCCTTGTCCAAAAAAATCACACACTATCCTAACATTTAATAACTTGCAGATTCTGTACATATGGAAGCTTTCTATGTTTCTGGAGACTTTGAAATGCTAATGTAATAGATTTTGTTTCTCCTGCTAGCTGGGTTGTACCTGTGGGAATGTAAGGAGATGATATTAGGGAATGGAAACGTAAAACATATCTTGTTGCTATGGTACTGCCTTTAACTTCATCGAGGGTTCAGAGGCACTTGTGGAATAAGAGCTCTAGATGCATTAACAATTATTGGATTTTGATAAATGTGGGCACACCTTTTTAATTTGGATTCATGTGAAGTCACAATATGTATTAAAGTATGTTTTAGGGATGGTGGTTCACTATTATGACATGTCAGGAAACCTAACCTTCATTCCAGCATGTGTGTGGGCAGTTGAAGGATTTTCAGGATGAACTTGGATTCATATACTTTTAGGCTAGAAGGGACTATTTTGATCATCTATCTAGTCAGCCATCCTGCATAACACAGGCCCTAGAAATTTTCCCAGTAAACACTGCATCAAGTCCATAACTTCTGTTTGAGCTGTAGCACATTTTTGAAAAAGATATCCAGTCTTGATTGAAAGAGTGCAAGTGATGGAGAATCTACCATGTCACTAGGAAAAGTGTTCCAAATGTTAAATCTCACTCTTCAAATTTTGCTCCTTATTTCTAGTTTGAATTTGTCTAGCTTCAGTTTCCAACCTCTGGATCTCGTTATGCCATTTTTGCTAGATTAAAGAGCTGTTTACTGTTAGAAATTTCTTCCCCATGTGTATACTTAGGTCTGAATGCACAAAAGGAATTAGGCCCATATGTCCATCCTTCAGTTTTAGGACCACTGTGATGCACAAAACTCCTGCTAAACCCTGTAGGTGCCTAAACTCACGCAGTACCTATGTTTTTGCAGTAAAAAAGTTCCCCATATGCCTATGTTTCTGACTCTGTGCATGCACACTGGTGCCTCCCTCTAATGGCCCAGCTGCATCTCTCCCACCTAAGCCCCAGAGTGATTCACAAGCAGGTGGCGCCACCTAAATCAGATATGGGCCCCGCTCCAGTAGAGCTGCTTAGAGGGCATCTAACAGACTGGGTCTCTAGGCAAGTTCACACAGAACACCAAAAAAGGGCAAGGCATTGGGGAAGAGGAGCAGGACTTCACTCATAACTTTTAACCTAGTGGTTAGGGGACTCACTTGGGATGTGAGTCATTTTCATGCTTGCGCTCTCTTTCTCTCTCTTTCTCTCTCTCTCTGTCTCTCTCTCTCTCTCGCTTGCCTGGACAACTCTTTGAAAGACAGAATGTGAGAGAGCAGCATGAGAATGACTCTGTAGCCTGATGGTTAGAGCATTCATGTGGGAGACCCAGGATCCGCTCCCCCTTGCTCCAATCACAATTTAGTTATTTATCCAGAGTGTAGCAACTTGAGCTGGAGAGATAGAGGGAGCCCCATTTCAGAATATCCTGTTGCCCACTGGTTAAAGTATTCACCTGAGATGTAGCAGAACCCAGTTCAAATCCCATTTCCCCCTAATGCAGAGGAGGAAATTGAACTGGGGGGGTCTTCCACATCCTAGGTGAGTTCCCTATCCACTGATCTAAAAGCTCTGAGGGAAGTTGTCTAGTTTGTTTCTAACTCTTAAGCGCCTAGTGCCAAGAGAAGATTTGCAGCTGAGAATCCCAAGCAGACAAAGGCACTTCCCTGCAACCCATACTTAGGCACCGATCTCTGACATGGAGCTTAGCGAATACCTCTCTCATTGACATCTCCTATTGGGTAGTTTAGGTAGTTCTCTGCCTAGTATGCTGGCTTTTGTGAATTGCAGTCTATGGTGCCTATTTCCTGTTCATTGTATAATAGTGTAGGTTCCTAACTCAGGCTTTGTTAATCACACTAATTTTCTGGGTTCCTTGCTCCTTTTGTGTATTTAGGCCTATTGACTATTATCAACCTTCTGTTGGATAAACTAAATAGGTTGGGCTTTATTAATCTCTCACTATATGTTCTCTAGACCTCAAATAATTCTCGTAGCTGTTTTCTGAAACCTTCCCAAGTTTTCAACTTCCCTTTTGAAGTGAGGACAGCAGATCTGGACACAGTATTCCAGTATTGCGGTGTGGCCACGGTGCCCTGGAAAGAGTCAATTACCACCTGGCCACTCCTTCTTAATATTCTGCTGTTTAGGCATGTGAGGATTGTGGTTGCCTTCTTAGTTACAGCATTGCACTGGGAACTCATGTACAATTGGTTATCTCCAGGGCTGCCTGGGGGGGGGGGGGCAAGTGGGGCAATTTGCCTCAGGCCCCAGGCCCTGCAGGGGCCCCCGTGAGAATATAGTATTCTATAGTATTGCAACTTTTTTTTATGGAAGGGGCCCCCAAAATTGCTTTGCCCCAGGCCCCCTGAATCCTCTGGGCGGCCCTGGTTATCTCTCATGACTCCTAAGCTGTTTTCAGTGTCATTGCATTCCAGATCCAGTCTACATATTGTAAACATGGCCAATGTTCTTTGTTCCTAGATGTACGACCTTGCCCATGGCTGTGTTCATATATAGGTTGTTCAAATGAACCCACCTTACCAAGCAATCCGGGGTAGCCTCTTTAACTGACTTGTTTGCATCGTTTTATGACTCCACCAATTGTTTTCAAACTTCTAATTTTACCAGCCATTGATGTTATATTTCCTTCTTGATAATGGTGTCAAACAGCATTGTGTCAAGAACAGATCCCTGTAGACTTGCATGATGTTTCCTTATTTACAATTACTTTTTGAGGTCTATTAGTTAACCAGTTTTAAGATGGTAGAGTAATAATTCTTTTTGTTTTTCAGAATATAGTGCAGGACTAAGTCAAATGTCTTTCAGAAGTTTAAGTATACTATGTGAGGAGGGCTTTAAACTAGGTTCACCGGGGGAAGGAGACCAAAGCCCTGAGGTAAGTGGAGAAATGGGATACCAGGAGGAAGCACGAGCAGGAGAGTGCAAGAGGGGAGGACTCCTGTCTCAGACTGAGAAAGCGGGAGAAACAGCGAGTTATCTAAAGAGCCTATACACAAATGCAAGAAGCCTGGGAAACAAGCAGGGAGAACTGGAAGTCCTGGCACAGTCAAGGAACTATGATGTCATTGGAATAACAGAAACTTGGTGGGATAACTCACATGACTGGAGTACTGTCATGGATGGATATAAACTGTTCAGGAAGGACAGGCAGGGCAGAAAAGGTGGGGGAGTTGCGTTGTATGTGAGAGAGGAGTATGACTGCTCAGAGCTCCGGTATGAAACTGCAGACAAACCTGAGAGTCTCTGGATTAAGTTTAGAAGTGTGAGCAACAAGGGTGATGTTGTGGTGGGAGTCTGCTATAGACCACCAGACCAGGGGGATGAGGTGGACGAGGCTTTCTTCCGGCAACTAGCAGAAGTTACTAGATCGCAGGCCCTGGTTCTCATGGGAGACTTTAATCACCCTGATATCTGCTGGGAGACCAATACAGCGGTGCACAGACAATCCAGGAAGTTTTTGGAAAGTGTAGGGGACAATTTCCTGGTGCAAGCGCTGGAGGAACCAACTAGGGGCAGAGCTCTTCTAGACCTGCTGCTCACAAACCGGGAAGAATTAGTAGGGGAAGCGAAAGTGGATGGGAACCTGGGAGGCAGTGATCATGAGATGGTCGAGTTCACGATCCTGACACAAGGAAGAAAGGAGAGCAGCAGAATACGGACCCTGGAGTTCAGAAAAGCAGACTTTGACTCCCTCAGGGAACTGATGGGCAGGATCCCCTGGGAGAATAACATGAGGGGGAAAGGAGTTGAGGAGAGCTGGCTGTATTTTAAAGAATCCTTATTGAGGTTGCAGGGAAAAAAACATCCCAATGTGTAGAAAGAACAGTAAATATGGGAGGCAACCAGCTTGGCTTAACAGTGAAATCCTTGCTGACCTTAAATGCAAAAAAGAAGCTTACAAGAAGTGGAAGATTGGACAAATGACCAGGGAGGAGTATAAAAATATTGCTCAGGCATGCAGGAGTGAAATCAGGAAGGCCAAATCACACTTGGAGTTGCAGCTAGCAAGAGATGTTAAGAGTAACAAGAAGAGTTTCTTCAGGTATGTTAGCAACAAGAAGAAAGTCAAGGAAAGTGTGGGCCCCTTACTGAATGAGGGAGGCAACCTAGTAACAGAGGATGTGGAAAAAGCTAATGTACTCAATGATTTTTTTGCCTCTGTCTTCACGAACAAGGTCAGCTCCCAGACTGCTGCACTGGGCAGCACAGTATGGGGAGAAGGTGACCAGCCCTCTGTGGAGAAAGAAGTGGTTCGGGACTATTTAGAAAAACTGGACAAGCACAAGTTCATGGGGCCGGATGCGCTGCATCCGAGGGTGCTAAAGGAGTTGGTGGATGTGATTGCAGAGCCATTGGCCATTATCTTTGAAAACTCTGGTGATCGGGGGAGGTCCCGATGACTGGAAAAAGGCTAATGTAGTGCCCACTTTAAAAAAGGGAAGGAGGAGGATCCGGGGAACTACAGGCCAGTGAGCCTCACCTCAGTCCCTGGAAAAATCATGGAGCAGGTCCTCAAGGAATCACTTCTGAAGCACTTAAAGGAGAGGAAAGTGATCAGGAACAGTCAGCATGGATTCACCAAGGGCAAGTCATGCCTGACTAATCTAATTGCCTTCTATGAGGAGATAACTGGGTCTGTCGATGAAGGGAAAGCAGTGGATGTGTTATTCCTTGACTTTAGCACAACTTTTGATACGGTCTCCCACAGTATTCTTGCCAGCAAGTTAAAGATGTATGGGCTGGATGAATGGACTATAAGGTGGATAGAAAGCTGGCTAGATCGTTGGGCTCAACGGGTAGTGATCAACGGCTCCATGTCTAGTTGGCAGCCAGTTTCAAGTGGAGTGCTCCAGGGGTCGGTCCTGGGGACGGTTTTGTTCAATATCTTCATTAATGATCTGGAGGATGGCATGGACTGCACTCTCAGCAAGTTTGCAGATGACACTAAACTGGGAGGAGTGGTAGATACGCTGGAGGGTAGGGACAGGATACAGAGGGACCTAGACAAATTTTAGGATTGGGGCAAAAGAAACCTGATGAGGTTCAACAAGGACAAGTGCAGAGTCCTGCACTTAGGTCGGAAGAATCCCATGCACTGTTACAGACTAGGGACCGAATGGCTAGGAAGCAGTTCTGCAGAAAAGGACCTAGGGGTTACAGTGGACGAGAAGCTGGATATGAGTCAACAGTGTGCCCTTGTTGCCAAGAAGGCTAACGGCATTCTGAGCTGTATAAGTAGGGGCATTGCCAGCAGATCGAGGGACGTGATCGTTCCCCTCTATTCGACATTGGTGAGGCCTCATCTGGAGTACTGTGTCCAGTTTTGGGCCCCACACTACAAGAAGGATGTGGAAAAATTGGAAAGAGTCCAGCGGAGGGCAACAAAAATGATTAGGGGACTGGAGCACATGACTTATGAGGAGAGGCTGAGGGAACTGGGATTGTTTAGTCTGCAAAAGAGAAGAATGAGGGGGGATTTGATAGCTGCTTTCAACTACCTATCAGAGAGCTGATGGGTAAGGTCCCATGAGGGGAAAAACAACTGAGGAGAGTTGGCAGTTTTTCAAAGGGACACTATTAAGGGCCCAAAAGCAAGCTATTCCACTGGTTAGGAAGGATAGAAAATGTGGCAAAAGACCACCTTGGCTTAACCACGAGATCTTGCATGATCTAAAAAATAAAAAGGAGTCATATAGAAAATGGAAACTAGGACAGATTACAAAGGATGAATATAGGTAAACAACACAGGAATGCAGGGGCAAGATTAGAAAGGCAAAGGCACAAAATGAGCTCAAACTAGCTACTGGAATAAAGGGGAAAAAGAAGACTTTTTATCAATACATTAGAAGCAAGAGGAAGACCAAAGACAGGGTAGGCCCACTGCTCAGTGAAGAGGGAGAAACAGTAACAGGAAACTTGGAAACGGCAGAGATGCTTAATGACTTCTTTGTTTCGGTCTTCACCGAGAAGTCTGAAGGAATGCCTAACATAGTGAATGCTAATGGGAAGGGGGTAGGTTTAGCAGATAAAATAAAAAAAGAACAAGTTAAAAATCACTTAGAAAAATTAGATGCCTGCAAGTCACCAGGGCCTGATGAAATGCATCCTAGAATACTCAAGGAGCTAATAGAGGAGGTATCTGAGCCTCTAGCTATTATCTTTGGAAAATCATGGGAGACGGGAGAGATTCCAGAAGACTGGAAAAGGGCAAATATAGTGCCCATCTATAAAAAGGGAAATAAAAACAACCCAGGAAACTACAGACCATTTAGTTTAACTTCTGTGCCAGGGAAGATAATGGAGCAAGTAATTAAGGAAATCATCTGCAAACACTTGGAAGGTGGTAAGGTGCTAGGGAACAGCCAGCATGGATTTGTAAAGAACAAATCATGTCAAACCAATCTGATAGCTTTCTTCGATAGGATAACGAGTCTTGTGGATAAGGGAGAAGCTGTGGATGTGGTATACCTAGACTTTAGTAAGGCATTTGATACGGTCTCGCATGATATTCTTATCGATAAACTAGGCAAATACAATTTAGATGGGGCTACTATAAGGTGGGTGCATAACTGGCTGGATAACCGTACTCAGAGAGTTGTTATTAATGGTTCCCAATCCTGCTGGAAAGGCATAACGAGTGGGGTTCCGCAGGGGTCTGTTTTGGGACCGGCTCTGTTCAATATCTTCATTAACGACTTAGATATTGGCATAGAAAGTACGCTTATTAAGTTTGCGGATGATACCAAACTGGGAGGGATTGCAACTGCTTTGGAGGACAGGGTCATAATTCAAAATGATCTGGACAAATTGGAGAAATGGTCTGAGTTAAACAGGATGAAGTTTAACAAAGACAAATACAAAGTGCTCCACTTAGGAAGGAAAAATCAGTTTCACACATACAGGTTGGGAAGAGACTGTCTAGGAAGGAGTACGGCAGAAAGGGATCTAGGGGTTATAGTGGACAACAAGCTAAATATGAGTCAACAGTGTGATGCTGTTGCAAAAAAAGCAAACATGATTCTGGGATGTATTAACAGGTGTGTTGTGAGCAAGACATGAGAAGTCATTCTTCCGCTCTACTCTGCTCTGGTTAGGCCTCAGCTGGAGTATTGCGTCCAGTTCTGGGCACCGCATTTCAAGAAAGATGTGGAGAAATTGGAAAGGGTCCAGAGAAGAGCAACAAGAATGATTAAAGGTCTTGAGAACATGACCTATGAAGGAAGACTGAAAGAATTGGGTTTGTTTAGTTTGGAAAAGAGAAGACTGAGAGGGGACATGATAGCAGTTTTCAGGTATCTAAAAGGGTGTCATAAGGAGGAGGGAGAAAACTTGTTCACCTTAGCATCTAAGGATAGAACAAGAAGCAATGGGCTTAATCTGCAGCAAGGGAGGTCTACGTTGGACATTAGGAAAAAGTTCCTAACTGTCAGGGTGGTTAAACACTGGAATAAATTGCCTAGGGAGGTTGTGGAATCTCCATCTCTGGAGATATTTAAGAGTAGGTTAGATAAATGTCTATCAGGGATGGTCTAGACAGTATTTGGTCCTGCCATGCGGGCAGGGGACTGGACTCGATGACCTCTTGAGGTCCCTTCCAGTCCTAGAATCTATGAATCTACCTGAAAGGGTGTTCCAAAGAGGATGGATCTAGACTGTTCTCAGTGGTACCTGATGACAGAACAAGGAGTAATAGTCTCAAGTTGCAGTTGGGGAGGTTTAGGTTGGATATTAGGAAAAACTTCTTCACTAGGAGGGTGGTGAAGCACTGGAATGGGTTACCTAGGGAGGTGGTGGAATCTCCTTCCTTAGAGGTTTTTAAGGTCAGGCTTGACAAAGCCCTGGCTGGGATGGTTTAGTTGGGAATTGGTCCTGCTTTGAGCAGGGGGTTGGACTAGATGACCTCCTGAGGTCCCTTCCAACCCTGATATTCTATGATTCTATGTCAGCACTGTTATCTTTATCAGCCAAACTTGTGATCTCATAAAAAATATTATTTTGTAAGATCTATTTTGTCATAAAACCATGTTGATTGACATTAATTATGCTACTGTCCTTTAATTAGTTGCTGATAGCATCCTGTATCAGTCTTTCCATGACTTTTGCCTGGGATGTCATATTAACTGGCCCATGGTGACCCAGGCCATCACATTTAGTCATTTCATATTTAAAAATGTCTCAAAATAGCTAAAACATTCTTCCTAGTTACTGATGAAATAAGGTGTAACATTTTAACAGTGAGAATAATTAACCACTGGAACAATTTACCAGGGGTTGTGGTGGATTCTCCATCACTGACAATTTTTGAAATTAAGATTGGATGTTTTTCTAAAAGATACACTCTAGGAATTATTTTGGAGAAATAATATGGCTTGTGTTCTGTAGGACGTCAGAGTAGATGATCACAGTAATCCCTTCTGGCCTTAGAGTTTATGAATCTATGAAACAGAAAGTATTTCATTATCATTGAGATATGAATATATCATCCTACTTCTTTCCAACTACAAAACAGAAATTTAATTGAATACTTCTGCCTTTTCTACATAATGATTGACATTTTTACCATCTTCATCTAGTATTGTGGTTTATAGGCATCTAATAAAGCATTCTTAAACAATTTACAATTGTCGTCCATATTCTTGTGTGAAATTTTCAGCTTTGAAAATTTGGCCTTTTGAAATCCCCAAGTAAATATGTTACTACTTGGGGGAATAGGAAGATATAAGCATAAAGGAAATAAAACTAGACCATGATCACTTGTACCTAGGCAACCATCAATTTTTATTTCAGTGATTGATTTATCTTAATCTGTCAGAATGAGGTCTAATACAGAATTACGCTCAGTTGGTTGCAATATCTATTATGTTAGAAAGTTATTGTTTATATTTTTATAAACGTCAAGGATATTCTATCAGTGCAGCATAACACTTCCAGTGTATGTCTCCACATTTAAATACCCCATGATAATGCAGTTCTTCTTTCTACACATTGTTGATTGAGGTCAAGAAGCTATTCATTCTGTTCCCTTGTCTGATTTGATGAGCTATAACAGACCATAACAGTATCCCAACTTGTGATTAGCCAGTTAGTACATTGATCTATAACAGGGGTCGGCAACCTCTGGCACGCGGCTCACCAGGGTATTTACCTGCTGATGTGGCAGGTTCGGCCGATGGCGGCCCCCACTGGCCGCGGTTCGCCGTCCCAGGCCAATAGGGGCGGCGGGAAGTGGTGCGAGCGAGGGATGTGCTGGCCGAGGCTTCCCGCCGCCCCTATTGGCCTGGGACAGTGAACCGCAGCCAGTGGGGGCCGCGATCGGCCGAACCTGCCACGTCAGCAGGTAAACAAACTGGTGCTTACCCTGGCGAGCCACGTGCCAGAGGTTGCCGACCCCTGATCTATAAGCATTCCAGATTTTATCCTTCTAAATTGTCAATAACTCTAAAGCAGGTAATGGCATAGTGATGTGCCACTGGTCTACACAAGGCATGAACTGCATGCTACAGGACCAGCTGTGTGCTTGATATGATTCCATCTGGTCCCGAAACAAAATGGCATCCTTTGTACTGAGCATGGTCATGGGCAGGTAGGACACCATTTTGCATGCAAGTGTACAAATTGCATGTCTGACTAAAAATGTCATGGCACCCCTCTGTAATGGCATATTTAATGTAGACTGTCACTCTCCACATCTGTCCATTCTGTTTTTGCTAAAGAGGTGTGTCCAGCTGTTTTAATATTCCAGTCACGTGACTCCATGCACCAGAATTCAATAAAAACAATCATATCAAATTTATTTTTCATAAATGAGCAATTCTGGCTCTTTTTGTTTATTTTCCAGTCTTTTACCATTGGTATATATAAAATTGAAAGATGTCATCTCTTTACATTCCTTTATTCTTTACAGACTACCTTGACTTGGCATTATATGTTTGAGCACATATACTGTTTTTTACCTTCCCCTTTCACTCACTCACTCACTCATGCCCGTCACCCCAATCAAGGTATGGGCCGCCAACCACAGATCTCCAGAGTCCTTTATCCTGGGCCATTTGCTCTAGCTGGTTCCAGGTATAGCCCATTTTTATGCTATCAGCCTGAAGGTCGCGTCGCCAGGTGTTTCTTGGATGGCCTCTTTTCCGCTTGCCTTGGGGGTTCCACCGCAATGCCTGTCTAGTGATGTTGGTTGGCTGCTTGCGTAGTGTGTGTCCTATCCAACCCCACCTTCTCCTTCTAATTTCTTCCTCTGCTGGAATTTGGCGGGTCCTCTCCAAGAGGTAGATGTTGCTGATGGTATCTGGCCAGCGGATCTGGAGAATCCTTCTAAGGCAACTATTTATGAAGGTCTGGATCTTCCTGGTTGTTGTTTTAGTTATCTTCCAGGTTTCAGCTCCATACAATAAGACTGATTTCATGTTGGAGTTGAACAATCTACTCTTTGTTGCCAAAGACAGCTCTCTAGAGCTCCAGATGTTCTTGAGCTGTAAGAAAGCTGCTTTTGCCTTACCGATCCTTGCTTTGATGTCTGCGTCTGTGCCACCCTGTTGGTCGATGATGCTGCCTAGATAGGTGAAGGACTGCACTTCTTCCAGAGGGCTTCCATTCAGTGTGACTGGGTCATTACTGATGGAGTTAATCTTGAGGATCTTGGTCTTGTCCTTGTGGATGTTGAGGCCAACCTGTGATGACGTGGCTGCCACTACGTTGGTTTTCTCTTGCATCTGCTGTTTGCTATGCGAAAGGAGTGCAAGGTCATCGGCAAAGTCCAGGTCATCAAGCTGGGTCCACAACGTCCACTGGATTCCGTTCCTATGCTCATAAGTGGATGTCTTCATAATCCAATCAATGACAAGGAGAAAGAGAAATGGTGACAACAAGCATCCTTGTCTGACTCCGGTTCGCACCTGGAAGCTGTTTGTAAGCTGCCCTCCATGGATCACTCTACAGTGTATGCCGTCATATAAGTTCTTAATCAGGTTGACCACCTTTGCTGGGATGCCATAGTGCCGAAGGAGCTTCCAGAGAGTCTCTCGGTCCACGCTATCGAATGCTTTCTCATAGTCAACAAAATTGATGTACAACGAGGAGTTCCACTCCATAGACTGCTCGACTATGATGCAGAGCGTTGCTATCTGGTCCGTGCATGATCTATTTTGCCGGAAACCTGCTTGCTCATCTCGTAGCCGTGGATCGACGGCATCCTTCATTCTCTCTAAGAGGACACGGTTGAAGACCTTCCCTGGCACCGACAGAAGTGTGATTCCTCTGTAGTTGGCACAATTGCTGAGGTCTCCTTTCTTGGGGATTTTAATAAGATATCCCTCATTCCAGTCCGCCGGATGTTTCAGTGGAAATGCTGTACCCCCTCTTTGAGAAGATATGGGAAGAAGAAGTGATTCCGGCGGACCTTCCCCTTTAGATGCTAGTTTAAAGCCCTCTTATCTACTCTAGCTAGTCTCCTATCCAGGAGATTGGTTCCCCTTCTACTGAGATGGAGACTGTTCAAGCAATACATACTCTTCTCCCCATAGAAGATTGCCCAAAATACGAAACAAAACAAAACAAACAAAAACCTTCTACTACCCTCAATTTTAGAGGGCTAAGGTAAAAGGAAAGTCTAGAAGAGGAGATTTCATTATACTTCTGTTCTAACAATCTACCTGAAAGCTAGGTATAAAGATTATGGTATACCCCAAAAGAGTATCATGATTCTTATAGCCAAAGAGAACTTCCTGAAAGTCCAAGACACTTCTAAATGGCCAGATTATATATTTTGACATTTATGAGCAAAAAAGAAGAGGGAGAGGAGTTACAAAAGGACCACTCCCCTCTCTAACATTCTGATGCTAAAAGGCTCTGGACATATTCAGTTCCATCACCTTTTAAAAACATTTTTTATTGGAAAGTGCTAACTACAGTGTGTTGTCGAATTTACCAATGATGTCCTGTCACCCAGCCCTTTTGAATAGCACTAAGGACCAAACGTTACCATCTTGTCTAGTTACACGTCATGAAAATTGATTAACTTTCTGTCATTTTATGTTCTGGTTAGAATCTTTGTCAGAAAAATGAAATAGTAGAATTGTAATGTTTAATGTATTCTGTACATTTTGATCATGTACTTTGACCTTTTCATTATTCTGAATTTTGATCAGATGGTCATTTCCTTCCCCCTCAACATTGCTTTCAGACTGTAAAAGAGGAATGGGATGTCCACCCAATCAAAATAAAGAATACTGAAAAGGTCAAAATATTACAGTACATTGCTATCATTCTCAGAATATATTAGGCATTAATATTCCGATATCTCATTCATTTGACAAGGAGTAGGACAAATCTCACATGACTAACATTTTAATGAGAATGGGAAACTTCACCAATACTTTTACTTTCTTGGCTCTCACATGTACTTTCTTGAATTTCATACCATACATTGCTACATTATAAGTTTGTTCACAACAGGTGGAACTCCCTCCCTCACAGAGAAGCTATGCCCGGCCCTCTGCTGACAGACCCCTTGGTAACCATATGTGAGGAATGCATGAAATGGCTTAACAGGTGTCTCTGCAGTCTATTCGGGTGAGCCCCACGCAAAATGTGAATAAGCTATCGAAGAGGAGTAATTGGGGTCAAAATGCAAGAAGGACCATTGATTCATGTAACCCTTGCATAAGGAGCACATAAGAGCAATGATCACTATCCCCGCCTGTATGCTGCAATAACAGATGCAGAGGAGTAATGATGCAGCCATATGATCTGCCTGTAGTTTGGGGAGAATGAATTAGTTTCCCCCACAGGCCACGCTTTGTTGCCTTGACAAAGCCTGTGTTATTTTCCACCATGCTACTCCAGAGCATTGTCCCTGAACTCATGTAATGTATTGTCCATGAACAAATGAATATTTTATGTAATACACTGTTTAAATAAGCTCTTCAAATCTGAACTATTGCCATTTGATTCCAATAAAGAACACATCTATGGAAGAGTTTTAACAAACATTTACCAGTGAATAATATGGATAAGATGAACCTCTGACTGTGGGGCTACTGCTGACTACCTTATTTCTGTATGGGAAAACACAGGTGAGGGCATAAAGCAAATCTACAAGCTCAGATCATCTTTACAAGGTAAAAAGTCATTTATTAACCTTGTGTGGAATTGCCAGCCTCTCTCATTATTATTGCTTTTAGAAGATTTCATCTCAGATCTCATGAATCAGGGTTCTCTCATTAACACCAATGAATTATCTTGAAATTCTGTCAAATCATGTACTCTTTTCCACTCTCTGAGAAGGAATGTCTACTACAGTGTAGATACAATATAATGTAATTATATAACATAGCAACCCTATCATTTTTCTCTGAGGAACCCTTCAGTAACTATGTGTTCCCTTTCATTTCTATCAGCTGCTTTTCTTCCAGACTTGCCCTGATTCTAACCCCTCACTTACTTTCTTACCCCTATTTCTTGCCTCCCCCTGACTTCCCATCTTTAGCCAGTTAAAAGCCATTCTACTTTCCAAATGCAATAAGGGGAAAAGATCCCACAGTATCTATATTCGCAGCTTGTCCATAAAATATAACAGTTGCTTCCAATTAAGATTGAAAGCCCCCTATACTCAGCTAAGAACACAAGATTTTGGCATGAGATTTTGGTGAATTACTCATATTGCAGCTGCCTCCACTCTCAGTGAATTTTATTTCATTTATATTGATGTATACAATTATAAAATACAGAATTAAAGAGCCCATACCTAGTGTTCTAGGCATCCTTGACAGCAATTACAAATATATTTTAAAGTGTAAATCCAGCAACATAGCCTCCTGAATTTGGACCCTGAGAATACCAGAATTCACTGCAAATTACGCTTGTTTGTATACTCCCTAATTGGTGTACCTAGCCACCATTTTGTGATAATTTTATACCCAACATATAACTTGCACCACAATGAGTCCCCTTTGAATTTGGCCTATTTACATTAATTTTCTGACTGACTTAGACCTAAATTAAACCACCATTTGTATCATTGATGAAATTGGCCCAGAGATTTTCATGGGAGTTGCACCATGCTTACAAAAAACTGCTTGCTAGATATAATTTGGCCCAAACTCTTCAACTAAGTACAGTGTTGTAGCATTAGCTAGACAGCCACTTCTATTTCTTCTTCCTGATGAGTTGTGCGATGATTGCTGTTTCCTTTTTGGTGTGCAGGTCCCAAACACCACTGGGAGTTTTGATTGATTTCAGTAGAACCAGGGTTGGGCTCTATATATTGCTAGGGCATTCATTTTTCACCTCCTTTTTAGAAAGCAACTGTTTTGATATTTTGAATTAAAAAATGAAAATTACTTTGTTTTGCAGACTTCTGGCATATGATATTCTTTTATGTATACTTACTGCACACCTACACATATTTGAAATGACTTCTAGGAGAACATGCTTTCAAGCAGTGTACTAATGTTGTCTTTCAATACAGTACTCCAAATGTTACACATTTTGAAGTGGCTAAAAGAACTCATTAAGTGACACCAATTAGCCCCTCAAGAAAAAAAAAAGCTAAAGCAAGATAATAGGAGAAAACAAACAGCAGAATTTTCTTTTCTCTTTTTCTTTTCTCTATTTCTTTTTTTGAAGTTTTGTTCGGGGTTTGCACTTACCCTTCTGTACCAATTCATTGTATTTTTATGGGGGGACAGGGGGCATCATTTTATGCTAAAATCCTAATATTTGGAGCTAGCTATAGAACAAGTTCATTGTTTTTCCCCCATTTAGCAAATCATAATTCATAATTTCTTTGACAAGTCTGAATTGAATAACAAACATTTTGCGGTCTTGCATCCACCAAGTTGCCTGATTTTTCTTTCTGAACCCTTACTGGATGAATGAAACTTTATAAGAGGAGATAAGTTAATGGTGATTAGGTAATAGTGTGTAGTGAATAATGAATTTCCAGAACGAATTTTCAAAACTTTCAGGACTCACAAACATTTTCATCAATGACAACTAGTCATCTGAATAGTCACACTAAATAGCATGACACCACATATAGTAGTGAACTGAATTTGAGCTGTTTATTCACAACTCTTTCTTTTCTCTTTTCAACCGGCACTTCCCAAATCTAGAATGGTGAAGGGGAGATCCCTCACCCAGGGGAAACTAGAATGTAGGTGGTGCCTCCTCCTCCCCAAATCATGTGGTCAGGAAAAAAACACAGAGATGAACCTCAGCTGGTAAAAGCAGGGACCTCTGAACATTATTCAGAGAACTTTCTACAGTTTTGACTGGACTTTCTCTGCCCTGTACTAATTGGCTGTTTGCTCCAACTGTCTTCCTCCCTCACAATATTTTTCACCTCAGCGTCTCTTCACCCTTGCCTTCTTATTCTCTTCTCCCCTGCCATGTCTCCCTCATCCTCCTTCCCTTCAATGTTTCCCTCTCCCTGGACTTTTCTTTCCATTTAATTTATTTCCTAACTAACCCCCTTTAGCTTTCCCCACCAAAAAAAAAAAAAAAAAAAAAAAGTGGAACGAATGAGTGGTGTAAAAGTAATAAAAGAGCTAGGTAAACTAACATAAACTAAACTACTGTGACAAAGCTCCTCCTCTGCCTTGGTGGGTCCTGTGCTTACTGGCAGATTTGCTCACCTCAGAGATTCACGGCAGCCCTCAGTTTTGCCACTTTTGCTAGTGGCTCAAACCCGCCATTCACTCAGCTAACCTCATCACTGGCCAGCATGGGGAAAGGGAGGAGAACAATCCCCTCAGTCTCTGCTGACCCAGCTAGTGGGTTGGGGGACAGGCCAGAGACCTTCCCCTCTGGTGGGATTCACAGTCCAGGTCAACTCCTCTTGTATCAAATAGGGAGTTGGGGGACACTGGGGGGAACCCAGGCCTGCCCTCTACTCCGGGTTCCAGTCCAGGGCCCTGTGGATTGCAGCTGTCTACAATGTCTCCTGTAATGGCTGTGTGACAGCTACAACTCCCTGGGCTACTTCCCCATGGCCTCCTCCCAACACCTTCTTTATCCTCACTGCAGGACCTTCCTCCTGATGCCTGATAATGCTTGTACTCCTCAGTCCTCCAGCAGGACTCCCCGCACTATCTGAAGTGAGGTCCTTTTAAAACCAGGTGCCCCGATTAACCTGCCTGTCTTAATTTATTCTAGTAGCTTCTTAATTGGCTCCAGGTGTCCTAATTAGCCTGCCTGCCTTAATTGGTTCCAGCAACTTCCTGATTGTTCTGGAACAGCCTATTATCTTACTCAGGGAAAAGAGACCTGCTTAATCTGGGGCTAATGTATCTACCTTCTATCATTCTCCTGTAGCCATCTGGCCTGACCCTGTCATACTACATATTCCCTGAATGAGAAGTGCATAAACTCCATTTACCCTTGACTATACAACTGGAACTAGAATGACATTTGCGACCATCACATTGTTTATTCTGTGTTTTCTATCACTTCCCCACTCTGTGTATGTCTACTCTATTTAGGGCAGGTCTACACTAGCAAGCTAACAGCAGCACAGATGTACCCATGCAGCTGTGCTGCTGGAAGATTGCTCCTGTAGCCACTCTATTGCAATGGGATATAGTTTTATTCTGTCGGTGGGAGAGCTATCTCAATAAGCAATGGTAGCTATGTCTGTGGGAGAAGCTCTCCTGCCAACATAGCGCTGTGCACACTACCACTTATGCTGGTGACATTTATGTTACTCAGGGGAGTGTTTTTCACACCCCTGAGTGACATAAGTTTTGCCAACAGAAGTGGTAGTGTAGACATGGCCTTAGATTGTCAACTCTTCAAAGCAGGGTCTGTCTGCTACTCTGCACAGTGCCAACCACAATATACCCCCTTCTTGATTGGTCTATAGGTACTGCCATGATTAATATTATTTTATTAATAATCAAATGTTCCTGAGTGAAAAGTTATCAATCTGCATGTGCGTGTCAAGCTTTGCCAAGCCTTAATTTTCACACAAAGCATTATTAAATTGTTTGCTGCTGGGTAATGTTCACAAAGTTTTAACAGTGAATATAATTAATCATTGGAACAATTTACCAAGGGTCATGGTATATTCTCCATCACTGGCAATTTTTAAATCAAGATTGGATATTCTTCTAAAAGATATTGTGTAAGAATTATTTTGGGGAAGTTCTATGGCCTGTGTTATACAGGAGATCAGACTAGATCAGTGGTCACCAACCAGTTGATCACGATCGACTGGTTGATCATAGAGACTCTCCCAGTCTATCGTGATCTCTGGTGGTGCAGTGGGGATGCCTCTAAAGCAGGTTTCCTGCCTGCCCTGGCCCCAAGTTGCTCCTGGAAGCGGCCAGTGTGGCCCTGTGGGCAGCAAGGGGAGATAGAGGTCTTGGCACACTGTTCCTACCAGCAAGCACTGTCCCCGCAGCTCCCATTGGCTGGGAATGGGGAACTGTGGCCAATGAGAGCTGCGGGGGTGGTGCCTGCAGAGAGGGGCAGGACGTGGAGCCACATGCCCCCCACCAGCCACAGGGGCCACAGGGGCGCATTGGTCCCTTCCGGGAGTGGCGTGGGGCCAGGGCAGGCAGGAAGCCTGCCTTAACCTTACTGTGCCACTGACCGGGAGCCACCCGAGGTAAGCTGCAGCCAGCGGGAGGCTGCACCCCAACCCCCAGCCATGAGTCCCCTCCCAGAGCCAGCACCCCACACCCCCTGCTGCACCCCAATCCCCTTCCCCAGTCCCCCTCTCAGAGCCAGCACCCCATACCTCCTCCTGCACTCCAACTTCCTGCCCCAGTCCCCCTCTCATAGCCAGCACCCCATACCCCCTCCTGTACCCCAACCCCCTGCCCCAGCCATGACCCCTCTCCCTAAGCCAGCACCCCATACCCCCTCCTGCATCCCAACACTCTGCCCCAGCCCAAAGCCCCTCCTGCACTCCAACCACCTGCCCCAGGCTCAGCCCAGAGTCCCCTCCCGCACTGCAAACCCCTTGGCCCCAGCCCAGAGCCCGCACCCCCTCCCGAATCCCAAACCCCTGCCCCAGCCCAGCAAAAGTGACTGAGGGTGGGGGAGAGTGAGCAACGGAGAGAGGGGGGATAGAGTGAGTGGGGCGGGACTTCAAGGAAGGAGCAGGGTCTCAGGGACGGGGTGGTGTAAATCCTGGGTTGCCTTTAAATTCAAAAAGTGATCTTGGGCATAAAAAGGTTGGAGACTACTGGACTAGATAATCAAAGTGGTCCCTTCCGGCTTTGGAATCTATGAATCTCCATTGAACTAAAGAGAGACAAGAAGTTCAGCTACATTACCCTGGTTTCAACTGCTGATGTCTTGTCAAGGAGGGGATGGGTTAGGTTGAGGGTATAAAAAACTGAAATCTCCCAGGGATGTACCACTGCATTCTTTGAAAAGAGAAATTAATTAAAGCATCAGTTGTGTTCAGTGAATTTAGTGACTAAAATGATGGATTTTATACAGTATCTGTTGGTCATTTTTATAAAATGCTTGACTTAAAAATTATGGCTTAAGGGAGCAGCAAATTTTGATGTGTGTGAAGCATCTGAATTAAAATAGAAGAGACCAGAAGGATGATTGAGTGGGGATGGAAGTAGTAGCCAGAACCAGGGACTAAAGCATCCTTAATGAACATTTTATTTAGTTTTCCTTTTGACTTTCTGTATTTGGTTTTGCTTTCAAGTTATAGCTACATCCTCTGTGCATCTTCTAAGAAAAAAAATAAGGAGTGGGGAAGCATCCAGCATCATAAATTGTCAGTTGTAAAAACAACAAGGAGTCTGGTGGATGCATCTGAAGAAGTGAGGTTTGTACCCACAAAAGCTTATGCCCAAATAAATCTGTTAGTCTTTAAGGTGCCACCAGACTCCTTGTTGTTTTTGTAGATACAGACTAACACGGCTACCCCCTGATACTTATAAGTTGTATTTAGTCTGAATGGGTGAAAAAGTATAATAAAATGTTTTAATTGAAAAAGAAAAAGAGAGCATCACATTTCTATGTGGATGGTATTCACTTTCTGCTTCCCATCTTGCTGGTTCCCAGGGGGAAACTTGCAAAGGTGATGGTAAGTTCACAGAGAAGATTGTCGGAGTGTATAGTAGGGAAATGTCAGCAAGGTTCAAGGAGTAAATTAATCACTCAATCCAACAGCTCCTGTCCTCACTAGGGTGAAAATCATCTTTGCTTTTTACATCTTGAGGTTAAAAAGAAAAAATGTTCCATGAAATGCTGAAATTTTCTGAAGGAGATGGGGGGGAGGGGGGTTGTTTGTTTTGGTTTTGATCAAGCCTATGCATTGTGTGTTACAAAGTGAAAAACTGAGCACAGTGCTGAATATCTTAATTCATGAAAATACAATGAACTCTTATATGCACATCCTTTGTCAACTAGCTCTCTCCCATGTAGCTCTTATAACCCCTTGCTTTGCCCTTCTCAGTAAATCCACCCTTTCCTTCCCCTGGTAATCCCCTTCCCCAGTGACTGGAATGCAGTGGTAGCAGAGAGATTAGAGACACCATAGAGAAGAGTGGATGGTGGTAGTTAGATAAAGAGGGGCAAAAAAGGTGTGAATAAAGAAGGGTAAAGTGAAGTTTTGCGAGTGATAGAAGAATGAAGTGGGAATGGAGACAAACTAGAGACCATGGAGGTGTTAGTCAGATGCAGACAAAGATGGGAAAAGAGGATGCATGGTAGATTAATGGAAAATGGGAAAGAAGGGGTTGAGGAGTGGTAGAGAGGAGAAGTCTGAAATTGAACTGATGGCATAGAAGAGGGGGGAAAGGATAGAATGGGAAAGATGAAAAGAAAACAGGAGTCAACTGCGTTTGAGAGGACCAGAAAATGAAAGAATTAAGGGAAACATATTAAGAGAAGGGAGAGAGACGACACAGGTAGAGGAAGAAGAAGGGAAAATAATAGGGTGGAAGAAGAGAGAAGTAAAGAGGTTTAAAAGACCCTGAAAAGAACAAAAGAAGAGGTATGTTTATATATATATATATAAATACACACACACAGACACACACACACACACACACACAATTGAAGAAGAAAAAACATAGGCATGTTGTATATTCTTTAAAAAGCCATTCTATCAAAGCGTTACAATATATTACACAGACATTGGGAAAAATAAGTAATACACCTGCTAACAGTGCTTTTATTAGGAATAAAAATCTTCCATTGATTTGAAGAGCTTCACTCCATTGATATAGAATTTCTAATAGCTTGCACATATCTGTTGTATTTCTTTTGTATTTAGTATTATCTCACGTTCATTTTGGTTTCTTTCCTGTTACATTGTAGGTCTATTTGGGTTTCTGTTCTTTGTTTCCAGTAGATATAGACCCAAGCTGTGAATTTTGGGTCTGGATTTAGATCTAAATCAGATCTTTTCCCAATTTCAAGAGTTCAGATATGGAGTTCTAGTTTAGGCCATATATGGAGATGGGCCCACGCAGTGAAGTTTGAGCTGAATCGAAGTCCAGCTTCGAACTTCCTTAAAGCTTAGGAGGGTAGGAGTCCAGATTTTATAATCTAGTTTGGCCACACTTCTAATTTCCAGTTTGCGATCGCTGATTCTCTCCATAGATTTTTTGGGGCCAAGGGCAAAATCTGAAATTGAGGCCTTCCACACGTCAAAAATAATTACCACTGAGGTCAGCTGGTGGTGGTGGCTGGAGAATGAGTCTGTTCCCCACAGCAGTTGTTCCTGTCGTGAGTGGTTGGGCCTGGCTCCCTAATCTGGGAGTTGCAACCTGGAGAATGGGGTCGCAGGGCCACTCAGGTTTGGCCCAGCATCCCCTTGGTCATGACGGAGAGACAGCTAAGCCAAACCTGAGTGGTCCTGTGACCTTGCACCCCAAGGTGCAATACCATGCATTTTGGGGGCTCTCAAATGGGGGCCCTGGAGCAAACTACTCCTTTTGTCCACCCCTCTGGGCAGCCCTGATTCTCTCTGTGGTATAAGGGCTTTGATTTGTGCATTTGACAGAATTAGAAGTTCTGCTATTATATTTCTGTGCAGGGCTTTACAGCAATCTAGTTTTTGAGAATTTATTAATTTGTTTTTTTCCCCTCAGCTCTCAGAGAGGCAGTATGCCTTCTTGTTAGGGTTAGGGTTGTCTAGTGTTTTCTTGAGTGCTTTTCAAATAGGGTTGCCTATATCATGGTTCTTCTGTAGTAAGTGCTCTTATGACTAGGAAGTGATATTTATATAGGAGTAATGATTCTGTTTCTGGTCCTTCAGTACATTGTGATGGAAAGTATGTATAGGTTACCAGTATGGAGGATAACTTTATATTTCAGGCTGTCCTGATGTTAGATTGTTGTATGGTTACGTACATGTTGCTGCAAACTTTTTGTGTATTATAGATTTAGACTTTTATAAGGGTGTCTGTCTCTGAAATCCCAGTGTTGCCACAGGAGTGGGATGGGAAGTGGGTATGGAACTCCAGTATTCCTATGTAGAGGCAAAGAAATAATCTGCCTTGGTTTTATATCTTTTTTAAACAAAGATGATGGTACCTATATTAAGGGGTGTGTATTTTATAAATGTCTTACAGACACACAAAAAAACATTAGTAAGGTTGCAAAATCAAACACTCA
Organism: Emys orbicularis; assembly: GCF_028017835.1. Lineage (NCBI taxonomy): Eukaryota > Metazoa > Chordata > Testudines > Emydidae > Emys > Emys orbicularis. The sequence goes on along the minus strand of NC_088684.1, from coordinate 147,799,426 downwards.
AAAGATAGAACATGCCAAAATTAACAATGCCTATGCTACCTTAATCTGGTCCCCTTGTGATATTGTACTATTTTCTCCTCCACAGGACCCATGAATAATTCAATGTACAGGAGTGATGGTCCTTGCTTAATGAGCAGCTATTCAATATTTTGTTTTATCTTTATTGTCTGGCCCCAGGCCTTATTTACTGCACACTATTCAAGCCCTGCTTTGAAGAAAGAATTATTAATTTTCTTAGGGGCTTTTTCATGGGTGCACGTCACTATATTAGCTGAGTGGTTCACAAACAGTAATTAATTTATACCCACAACACCCCAGTGAGGTGAGGGGTTGGAATTAGCCTCATTTTACACCTGGGAAACTGAGGCACAGAGAAACTAAACTCAAAAGTATTCAATAATTTTGTGTGCCCAATTTGAGATGCCTAGGAACTGATTTTTTCAGAGTACTTAGCATAACATAGCACTTAATATGTTTGAAGCACAGCTCCCATTGACTTCAGTTGCAGCTGTGATCACTCATCATTTCTGTAAATCAGATCCCAGAGTATCAAGATGGGCACCCAGAAAATGAGGAAGTTTGGTTAACTGTCTTGCCCAGCATCACATAAGACGTACGCTGTGGCAAAGGCATGGATAGAATCCAGTTCTCCGGGCCAGCATTCAATTGCCTTACCACCAAGACTGTCCTTTCTCTTCCTGCCATCCCCTGCATTATTCACTACATACCTTCTGGCTTCTGCAACAAATGATGTAGGAATCCAACAGACAGCAGCCTCCTTCACTACAACCTTGATTAATCTCTAGTGGGTGCATCCTATACACAGAATGAGGCAGAGATCCTCTGGGAAAAATAGTATGTGATCATGTTATTAAAGATTATATGATCATTCATCTGCACGAGGAGCCCAAATTAAGATTGCACAGGTAACCTTAATCTAGCATTTCCTAATTTGTGAGTGCTGAATAGTGTTTTTTTTTTTTTTTAATTTAGGGGGTTTTGTATTTAATATTCTAGGCTATTAAAAAAAACCAACTGAACCCTGCCCAGAAAATTCATCATGTGGCATCACATTGACACTCACATGAATCATCACTTTAGATCCACTGCACAGACCTTTGCCACTTGAGCTAACAGAGTAACTGATAACAGTAGTATGCTGTCAATCATGTATGTGAACGCTTTGCCAGTGGCTTTCACAAAAATGTGCTGATGGCAGAGGAATGGTGAAACCTGAAATTCTTGGGTTCCATTCCAAGCTCTGGAGGGGAGTGTACTTTAGAGCGGGCACAGACTCTTCTGCCCTTTTTCCCTAAGCATGCCTCTTCTGCTCTGTCTGTTTCAACCTGATCCTGTCTCTTCCTCACCCCCATCTCTTCATCCTAGTCCCATTTTCCACAGCTCCCCAGTTCCAGTCGTCACTCAGGCTTCTGATCTCAGTCCTAGTCTCCTTGTCCTGCCTTGTTTTTGGTTTGTTTTAATATGCATATTACTATGTGTTTGTTAGAGAGGGCAAGATCAAAGAAACATGACTTTCACTTGGAGCAGATGGTGGTGAGGATGTTGATGGTCTATAGTTTCTGGGAACGTTCATAACACAGTCTTGGATAAGCTTCTCAGAAAGTTCTTTTTCCTGTAGAGACAAATTTTACCCTTATTAGAGAGTTGCACTGTGACAGAGGAGTGATGTTTTTCCACAACGGTTTTTATCCCAAAGTTTTAGGTGGTCTTTTAGATATTCTGGGCCAGACCATAGGGTGTTGGGATTCCCTCTGATATTTCTTTTCACTCTGCTTCCCAAGTAATCAGCTCGACACTTCACTTCAGACTTCATCACTCAGGTATCTTTATTTGGCATACAGCAATGTTATGCTGACTCAAATGTGGGGGAGGGAGAGGGGGATTCAGGGTACATCACAGCTCTAAAGTGACACATAAATCATCTCCCTTTTATATACACATTACACATTTCATTGCATTTATTATACATGGCATCACACATTTTTTGGCTTGGCTTGGTTACTTTGCAGGAACCAATCCCTGTGCAGCATGCTCTGTCCATGCATTGTCCATATTTGACCTACTCTTTACCTCATCTCTACATTCCTAACATTCCTGCCTTTTACCCTGCTTTGATGTGAGAGCAACCACTCCTGGTCAATCCACACAGTGTATAAATCACTCCCTGTATAAGTACTATAGCCAGCCATTCATGAATTACATTACAGGGCAACACCAGCCAGCCTGCAGTCCCAGACTTTCCCCCACAAATGTGTGTCTTGTACTGACCAGCATCCTCCTGGGCAATACAAGCTCATATAAAGTCTGTCATTTATTAATAGAAAATTATATTACAAAAAATTTGTTATTTCAAATAGAGTTTCCCAAACACTTCAATCCAAACACACTGGTTTAGATAAAACAACAAAACTCATTGATTAACAAAGATAGATTTTAAGTGACTACAAGTAATGAGGCATATAAGTCAGAATTGGTTACAAGGAAATAAAAGGTAAAACACAATTAACATCTAATTTAACAAGCTAAGTGAATACAAAGCAAAGGTCTCTCTCACCTAATGTTCCAGTAGTCTTACTGGCTGAACCTCTTTCAGTCAGGATTCCCTCCCTCCTCCTGCCAGTCTAATGCCGCGTCCTTTGTTCTTCTGCCCTCTTCTCTTATAGCCCTTTCTCTTGCACAAGAATCACCTACAGGAGACAGAGAGTTGGTGTGGTGGTCAGGAACCTTAAGCTGCTTCTTTGTCAAAACGTAGCCTTTTGCCCACACCTTTTACAGGGCTGAAGAGTGGCCACTTAATCAGGTGATGGCCTGTTTGGTCCCATTTAAACCTGGATGAGGCATTGGCTAGCCTTTGTCTCTGGGTAACTTATTAGTGACTGCCCTCCAGAACATGTTGGAACATGTCTTTGTAATATTATATAGTGGAATCTTATAAAATTTTACATACAATGTTGTCACACATATTTTACTTGGACAATAATGATCAACAAACCATTAGTTTTCAAATGCTACTTTAGACAAAATTTAACAGTCTTATAAGAGGGGTGAACATAGGGGTACAAACTTTCACAGGAGCAGCCTCCTAAGATAGTTGCTTACAGCTGGTCACAAGTGAACAATATAGAGGGACTCACAATGAAACAACCTACAATGAGACTGAACTATGGCCAGAGAGACCACTTAATTGTTCACTAATAGGGAAATGGACTGAGAGATGGTTATTTGTTTATACTGATATAGGATTGTCTCCTTGGGACAGAGTTGAGAACTACTCTGCTCTTTTATTGTAACTGTTTAAATCGTTGTACCAGAGCTGGATGAAAAATGGAGGGGGGGGGAATTTGTTGTTTAAATTTAGAAATATTTCATCCAGCTCTACTTTGTGCCGGGGTTTTGCATTCTTTATAACAGTCCTAATAAAAGTGTTTCCTTTCCTTTGTTGAAATGTTTTCATGGTTAATGGGGACATACTAAGGACCAGAGTTTTCTGCTTAGAGCATTTGTCTCAGAACTCATGGTTAGAGATTTTTTTTAATCAACTTCTCTTAGAAGAATATAGTTTGGACATGCCTTCCCCCCCCCAAAAAACCCTAAACAAAACAACATCTCCCTAAAATTTGTCTATATTTTTCACTTTCTTAACCAGTTTTTCTCATGGTACACTCAGCAAACTATTAAATATCAAAAGAAGCTACCATAAATCTGAAAGTAAAACTTTACAATGAGGGTGGGGCTAGAGATTAGTTGCAACTCCTTTCCAATATGGGGAAAAAATAGCATCACTTTTCAGTTAGCATTCAAGATGTATTACATAATTGCTGGCGAGAATTATGAAAAGGCAGTAAACCTCTCTTTTGTTTGCAGCCTCCCACTTTATTAACCTCTGACATGCTATTACACAACTGTTATTGCATATAGCATAGGAGATGAGCAATAGTGAGGGCCAGTGAGTTATCACAGCAAAGTTACATTCAGTATGATCACATATTGCCTCTCAGTGACTGAGAAAAAGGAGAAATCCTGAAACTGCTCATCCCAATACTCTTTTTCAGTAACTGACAACAATCAAGCACAATGGGTCAAATTCTTCCCAAATGCATCTCCATTATGTGCAAATGTGGCATGAGTTCCAGTGAAAAGAAAAGATGTTGTAGCCACGAGCAATTGGTAAAAAATCAATAATACCTTATTGCCAAATAACAAGAGGTTACTCTACAAAAGTGATGCCATGGTCATGCATAATCACAATTAAAATGACTTTATTCAAAGCATAGTTTGAATCAACTGAATGCTATAGCCTGAGCTGAAATAGTACTAAGCTAACTATTGTATTGCTATACTCATGCTTTTATCTAACATTTTTCATAATGATTTTGATTGCTGGTGAGTATATAAAAGTAGTGTCTGAGTGCTTTCCGCTGATGTGGAGAGCACTGTAAATATCACTGGCATTGATAAATGCATTATGTTTGATCAGACTTTTAATGTAATTGACCATGTGTGCTCTCAGATTTGGAAATAATTTACAAATTATGGAGACTACACGGTATGTACTTTTAAGAGCATGCTTAGAGTGCTTTAAGACTTAGGTATTTACTTCCTCTAATAATTAGTATATGGAAGAAAAAAATCAAGTTAATGATTTCAAAGTATTTTTTAAGACAAGAAGACAAAGTTATGATATAAAGTTGTACTTAGGAAAAAAGTGTTTAATAATCACAATGATATAGATGTAAAGTTAGTTGAAAGACTGACAGCAAATTATTATTGTTATTAGTTTTCTTCCTGTCCGGTACTCAGAATTCTTTGAACAACTTAACAAAATGTATTTACTATAATCATTAAAATAAAATATCCAAGGCAGTATGTCATAATATTGTGCTAAAAGCCAATCCAAACTAACCCCTCCACACACACAATAACATAGACAACACATGATAACAAGGGCAATAGAAACAAGAAAAGAAATCCGTGGGACATATGGATTGTGCTTTGTTTTCTGTGGAAAATTAGAAAAAGGTAGTATCCTGTTGTCAAAGACTTTCTATGGCCTACCACTTCTTTTGCAGACATAAAATTACAAACATCTGCATCTAATGCTTATTCTCGTCTTTGGTAATATCACCGCATTAAACATTCAGCTTTGTGACTTTCCCGTCACACTAACCATAGGTATACTTCATCTATCTTGTTTCTAACACAATCTGACTTGAAGGCCACTAATCTGAAGCTATTGCCATGGTACAGTTATTAGGTTCTGGAATGTGTGTGTTTGCTCTCTAGAGTTATGGTGGGGAAGATTATGAAAGGTCAGACTATGAATAGGACCTTCCACAGGGGTGAACAAAAGCCTTCCCTCCTCCTTATGTGGGTGCATAAGGACTTGTAACAGCAATCCTTGCACATAAGGGAGTACAGTCACTTCTGCTCCCCCATGGGTCAAACAGTAAGTGGAGAGAAGACAGGGTTATGACCCTCCACTTCCCCACGGCACAGCACACAGTGCAGAGCCTGTACTCTGGGTTGGGGGAAGGACAGTCTGCTCTGTTCTAGTGGATGGGTCTGACTACACACCCCAACATGCACAAAGAAGCCACAGTAGAGATTGTGCCTGCATGGACCCCCAAACTCTCCAGTCCAGTGCTGCTCCTGGAGCTGTGAGGCTGTATGCTGCTTCCCACACAGGAGGCATAAATGCCATAATCTACCCTGAAAACTTTACTCTTTGATCGACAAATATACCTTCTTTGGGCCAGATTCCTGCTCTGGGGTCAAACACCACCCACAAAATAAGCTTGACCTATGTAAGTCACCAAAATGAGATGTCACTTGCTGTAGGTACAGGTATTCAAAATACATCTGTACAACTCTCTGAGCTCCCCTGCACTCCTTGATTTTGGCTCCCCGTTGGGATTCAATATGCCCATACACTCTGCTAGGCTTATTAAGCTTGGTTTCTTTTAGCCTGGGGAAAAAACTAAGTTGTAGCATTTCCAAAACACAACCCACTTATGGAACCACAAAAGAAGTGTCACTCTCTATAAATTGTGCAGATCTGTGGCCCTCCCTTTCTTACATGAAGAATGAAATAGAATAATTAACAGTGTAGACATTTAAATTATCATCACTGGGCATATGACTTAACATCTCACTGAGATGGATGGGGCAGTTCACATCTCTTAGAGCTATTTTTCCAGGTTCATCACAGACTTCTCTGTATCAATCTAGTTCAGATTTGTGAGGTTTCCCATGTAACCATAACAGCTTGAAACTTACTTCATAAAAAATGAAAGCTGAGATTCTGCACAACGTAAGGATCATTGTACAGATGTGCTTATACAGTGTACGGGTGTATACTGGCCACTTCCAAGTTCTGAATCTTTTGTTTTCCTGAGTTGTCCCTGTTATTTCTTGTGTTCTCCTCTTTTTTTTCCTTCTCACATCTCTCTGCCTTTCCCCCCCCTTCATACTGGGGTGCAGTCCAGACCAGTGAGGTGCTGTGTCATCCTTGCCCTGCAACCCGTGGTACCTCACAGTGCTTTGCTGCTGTAGCTCCCAATCCTGAGTGTCTGTGTATAGCTGCAGCCTGCCACCCACACATCAATCACACTCTGGTTTCCTCCAGCCTTAGTTACTACCTGGAGGGTGACCCCAACACACTCCCAGTCCCAAACTTTCCCCCCAAATGTGTGTTCTGCACTGTCCAGCCATCTTCTGGACAGTTCTCATATTTTATGTCCCTTGCCCCTTTAATGAGACCAGTATCCCACAGTTTGCTACTTTAAATTGTGTTACCCACACAATTCAGTTTTAACACAGCACTGGATTCCTTTTGATGAAAGAATAAGACAAGTTTATTTAACTACAAGGAGATATACTTGTACTCCCTTAAAACCTAAGTCGTTGAAGTCAGAAATGGTTACAAGAGAAATAAAGATAAAATGCTGTTTCGTTTGGTCTTCTTACATGAAAGAGAGAGATGGATAGGGAGAGATACCATGGGGTGTTTTTGCCCCTCATTTTATAGTCCAGTCCCCCTTTAAAATTAATTTTCCTGAGGGTTACCCCTAGATAACATTTATCCCTGCTGTGAGAACAAAGACAAGGAGTCTAGTGGTGAAAGAGGTTCTAAGTTATTGTTTGCTAAGATCCAGTTCTGTTTGTTCCTGCCACTCTTTCTTGCCAAAGAAAGGCCACTTGATAGGTGACTGCCCATCAACTTTGACACCTGACTAGAGGCATCATCTTGTCCTTTGTCTTTGAGAAACTGGTTTACCCAGACTTGTCTGGTAAACACATTTCAGCTTATGCTCATAACTTTACACATAATGTGGCTACATGATATTATTGACCAACAGATTATTAGTTTTCAAATGATACCTCACAAGACATATTTTGTATAATGATTATTACAGTGGTATATAGGGTGTGAATATAGGTGTGCATTGGGTCATAAGTCTCTCCTCCTTTTCTTCCCCTGTTCCTATTTTCACACTCTTTTTAATTCGCATTTTCTTCTTTTCAGCTAGTCACCTCTGTTCTCATCCATTTAAACTTTTCTCTCTCCCATGTTTATATGTTCTCTTTTTTCCCTTTTATTTGCCCTCCTCCCTTTTCCATAGTCTGTTTCTACACAAATATTGAGAAGCTCCTCTTCTGTTGTATGGAATTGGAAATGTAAGTATCCAATGTTGTTGGTTTTTTTTTGGGGGGGGGGAGAATCATATCCCTCTGACTATTTTATAAAGGCTTTTAAAAATAGATTTGTATATTGAGATTTAGGACAATAAGTACTTTTTCTGATTTAAACTTAATTTAAGTGGTACTTGGACTTTCTCATTCATCCTCTTCAAGATTAAGATGATACTACCTTGTACAAAAGTATCTCTGTGAGTTTATTTTCCAAAATTCTGTCTCTCTCTTACATGCAAACATGCACTACAAAAGTGAGAAACATTATGGATTACATAAATGCTAATTACCTCAGTATAATTGGAACTACTGATTGTATCTATGTAGCTTCAAAGATCCTGTTTCTTCAGAAGAAAATAAAGAGCACTCTGACAGCAATTGTTTTAAAATGATGCAGGCTGTATGTGATGGTAACTGATATGTCTTTAATATTGAAATTACACCAGCTTATGCTGCATATCAAAACACTTATGTACCAAATGCAAACTTTCATAACTGATGATTAAAAGTAACCAGGAATTATTCAAGGTACTTTTAAAATCTCTCTCTTAAAAATATCTCCAGGAAAATCTGTTTGAAAGCTGCCGTCTCCTACAGAATAACATTTATAGGGCTCAATGTTACTCCCTCTGAAGTCAATGGGAAACTTTCCAATGCCATTGCCTTGGGTGGGAGTAGGACCAATCCTAGAATGGATTTGTGATGTTTGATCATTGCTATCTAAGGCAATGTAATTGGATTACACAGACAGACACATGGGGTGTGAGAGAGTGGACTTTAAGAGTTGTTTTAAAAATGCCCAGATAACATAACAGTACAAAATAATGCTGAGGCAATAATGGTTTTATAAAGTGCACTTGTCCTCATGCACTAAGGGTGAAATTCATCCCTGCACAGAGACGCAACACAAGGCTTACACACCATGTGATGAGGGCCCAAGTGGGACTTAACGTAGTTCATAAACCTTGTGCTGGATCTCTGCACAGGGCTGAATTTTACCTGATGACACTTAAGGTACACACTTAGACTGAGGTGGAGATGGACATAGGAGACGGAAGTGTTGAGAGTCTCTGGGTTAGGCTAAAAGGGGTAAAAAACAAGGGTGATGTCATGCTAGGAGTCTACTACAGGCCACCTAACCAGGTGGAAGAGGTGGATGAGGCTTTTTTTAAACAACTAACAAAATCATTCATAGCCCAAGATTTGGTGGTGATGGGGGACTTCAACTATCCAAATATATGTTGGGAAAATAACACAGCGGGGCACAGACTATCCAACAAATTCTTGGACTGCATTGCAGACAACTTTTTATTTCAGAAGGTTGAAAAAGCTACTGGGGGGAAGCTGTTCTAGACTTGATTTTAACAAATAGGGAGTAACTCATTGAGAATTTGAAAGTAGAAAGCAGCTTGGATGAAAGTGATCATGAAATCAGAGTTTGCAATTCTAAGGAAGGGTAGAAGGGAGAACAGCAAAATAGAGACAATGGATTTCAGGAAGGCGGATTTTGGTAAGCTCAGAGAGCTGATAGGTAAGGTCCCATGGGAATCAAGACTGAGGGGAAAAACAACTGAGGAGAGTTGGCAGTTTTTCAAAGGAACACTATTAAGGGCCCAAAAGCAAGCTATTCCGCTGGTTAGGAAAGATAGAAAATGTGGCAAAAGACCACCTTGGCTTAACCACGAGATCTTGCATGATCTAAAAAATAAAAAGGAGTCATAAAAAATGGAAACTAGGACAGATTACAAAGGATGAATATAGGCAAACAACACAGGAATGCAGGGGCAAGATTAGAAAGGCAAAGGCACAAAATGAGCTCAAACTAGCTACAGGAATAAAGGGAAACAAGAAGACTTTTTATCAATACATTAGAAGCAAGAGGAAGACCAAAGACAGGGTAGGCCCACTGCTCAGTGAAGAGGGAGAAACAGTAACAGGAAACTTGGAAACGGCAGAGATGCTTAATGACTTCTTTGTTTTGGTCTTCACTGAGAAGTCTGAAGGAATGCCTAACATAGTGAATGCTAATGGGAAGGGGGTAGGTTTAGCAGATAAAATAAAAAAAGAACAAGTTAAAAATCACTTAGAAAAATTAGATGCCTGCAAGTCACCAGGGCCTGATGAAATGCATCCTAGAATACTCAAGGAGCTAATAGAGGAGGTATCTGAGGCTCTAGCTATTATCTTTGGAAAATCATGGGAGACGGGAGAGATTCCAGAAGACTGGAAAAGGGCAAATATATTGCCCATCTATAAAAAGGGAAATAAAAACAACCCAGGAAACTACAGACCATTTAGTTTAACTTCTGTGCCAGGGAAGATAATGGAACAAGTAATTAAGGAAATCATCTGCAAACATGTGGAAGGTGGTAAGGTGATAGGGAATAGCCAGCATGGATTTGTAAAGAACAAATCCTCTCAAACCAATCTGATAGCTTTCTTTGATAGGATAACGAGTCTTGTGGATAAGGGAGAAGCTGTGGATGTGGTATACCTAGACTTTAGTAAGGCATTTGATATGGTCTCACATGATATTCTTATCAATAAACTAGGGAAATACAACTTAGATGGAGCTACTATAAGGTGGGTGCATAACTGGCTGGATAACCATACTCAGAGAGTTGTTATTAATGGTTCCTAATCCTGCTGGAAAGGCATAACAAGTGGGGTTCCGCAGGGGTCTGTTTTGGGACCGGCTCTGTTCAATATCTTCATTAACGACTTAGATATTGGCATAGAAAGTACGCTTATTACGTTTGCAGATGATACCAAACTGGGAGGGATTGCAACTGCTTTGGAGGACAGGGTCATAATTCAAAATGATCTGAGTTAAACAGGATGAAGTTTAACAAAGACAAATGCAAAGTGCTCCACTTAGGAAGGAAAAATCAGTTTCACACATACAGAATGGGAAGAGACTGTCTAGGAAGGAGTACGGCAGAAAGGGATCTAGGGGTTATCGTGGACCACAAGCTAAATATGAGTCAACAGTGTGACGCTGTTGCAAAAAAAGCAAACATGATTCTGGGATGTATTAACAGGTGTGTTGTGAGCAAGACACGAGAAGTCATTCTTCCGCTCTACTCTGCGCTGGTTAGGCCTCAACTGGCGTATTGTGTCCAGTTCTGGGCACCGCATTTCAAGAAAGATGTGGAGAAATTGGAAAGGGTCCAGAGAAGAGCAACAAGAATGATTAAAGGTCTTGAGAATATGACCTATGAAGGAAGGCTGAAAGAATTGGGTTTGTTTAGTTTGGAAAAGAGAAGACTGAGAGGGGACATGATAGCAGTTTTCAGGTATCTAAAAGGGTGTCATAAGGAGGAGGGAGAAAACTTGTTCACCTTAGTCTCTAAGGATAGAACAAGAAGCAATGGGCTTAAACTGCAGCAAAGGAGGTTTAGGTTGGACATTAGGAAAAAGTTCCTAACTGTCAGGGTGGTTAAACACTGGAATAAATTGCCTAAGGAGGTTGTGGAATCTCCATCTCTGAAGATATTTAAGAGTAGGTTAGATAAATGTCTATCAGAGATGGTCTAGACAGTATTTGGTCCTGCCATGCGGGCAGGGGACTGGACTCGATGACCTCTCGAGGTCCCTTCCAGTCCTAGAATCTATGAATCTAAGTTACTGCAAACCGATTGTGGTCTTCATAGATTTGCAAGTTCTATAAATCTAAACTACAAGTCACATATTGAGAAAAGTCTAACTACCTTACTGGCCTTACTTTCATCATAATAGTTTAAATGAATTATTATTTCCTCTCTCTCCCTTCCACACAATCTCAACTCCTCCCAAGGTGCCTTTCCTCTTTCCCTAATCATTGTTTTCTCTCCAAGATCCTCCTTCTCTGTTCTGTCTTTCCAACCCCTTCCCCATCTATGCTTTCTTCCTTTTCCTTCCATCTGCTTTCTTTCCCCTCCTCATTCCCCCACCACATTTCAGGAGCCAAGGCCCTGGCAAGGGTAATCTGAATGGTTGAGTTTTTCTCTTAGTTCACACCACCTCCTAGATCCTCTGTTCCCACATTAAGCATGAGTACATATGAATAAGGCAACTGGATAAGTTGAAAGCTCTTACACAACTTCCTTCCTTCCATCCAGACAGAAAAAGACCCATACTACTCAATCTTACAAGGTGCTGAGCACTCTGGGCTCAATCCAGTGAAGCATTTAAGCACATGCATCACTTTTAGCATATAAACAGTACCACAGTACCGTTAACTTCAATGGGCCAACCTACACCATAGAGGATATACGTGGAAGATTGGCAAAAAGAAGCAATAGTGAGAGCCAAACTGCAACAGAGTGCTGATGTATCCTACTGCCACAACACAGCCCAATTTAAATACTGTTTGTAACTGTTGTGATTTCCTCAAAAACAGCTAAAATGGAATTTGGCAGTTTTAAGGGAGTTCATGTGACTTTGAAAAAGAAAAAGAAGAAAAAATCCTCACTTTTTTTTTGCTTGTTTGTTTTGGGATCATCATATGAAAAATATGGCACTGTACATCAGGGAGATGACCCATTTGACAAACTAGTTAGCAAATTATAAATGAACTACTGAGTAAATTTGGTTAGAAATTTAGGAAAATTGCTGAGGTAATTTTTTAAGTGGTTTGTAATAAAGTATGGGTGTTCCTGAATCAGTACCAGAACCACAGGCCTGTTGAAAGAACAGCTTTTTATGCTAAATTTATTTCTAACAGCTCTCTCTGTGTAGACATACAGATATTTTATTATGCTTCTAAATTCAATGAAGAAATATATTTGGAATGATAGACACTCAGAAGTAAATTACTTTGAAGTTGATCAAGAGTGCAATTGTGTCAGCTCTGAGACTCAAATCAAACATAAATTTAAATCAGTTGTACATCCATTTATCCCATTCAATGGATGAAAAACAAATATACTTAGAAACAATTTAAAATATGGAAAAAAAACTACTTTTTAGAGAGATCCCACGATGTTTCAGCTGATGTTCAGTCTTTTTTCCCTTGAGTGTGATGAAGGATGTGCAATAGAATTTGGGTTTTGTGAGCTAAATTGTAATATTAATGGTAATGCTGAATCATGCCCTTTGCCTCCAGAGGGCCAAACATTCTGAGAAAAGGAAGGCAGAGATGATCAGGTATTACTAAGAAGAAGTAATAATATACCGAATGGCTACTTCCAGTGAATTCTCACTGTTTTTCTTTCATGGTGGAAGATGGTGTCCAGTTTCACTCACTTTATTTAGCCAAGTTGTTAAAATAGAAAACTATGTCTCATAGAAAATAACACCACTGGGTAGTAACCAAACTTTCTTTATCACCAAAATGCTTTCATATTCTCTCTGGATACTGTAGAAGTTATTTCATGTCACTACCATACTTGGGGGGGAAATGAATTTTCAATCCCCATATCAGAGAGTCTGAGCTTTCTATTCAGCATACAAATAGAGGGAATCAATTACTTCAGAATATATATGAAGATAATTTTGTCTTTACAGATAATGGACTGCTTTTTAGTGATGAAACAAACTGAATCTATTACCAGTAATGAGGATGTGAATGCAATAGAATTATATACCACCTCTTCTGGTAAAGACACTACATAAATCATAGGCTAGAAAAATAAACAGAGAAATCAAGGACATAGAAGCAACAAAGATATACCTTTGCTTAATGTGAAATGTAAATGTGAATATTTGAAAGCTGTAGTTAATACTGCATGTGCAGTTATAAAGGAATTAAATAACATGTTCTCCACCATTGTATTTGATGTCCATTACATGTTGTGAATTGCTGCATTATAAACATTGGTAAAGAATCCATTGAAATTATATTGGCACATGTATATATGATATTAACATTTCAATAGAAATTATGTCATATTATAGTACAGAGAAGACAGTATGCTCAAGAACGTGGATTTACAGTAGTAATAATACAGGCTGGGAGTGCATAAGGAACTTTCCCCACTACTCACCTTTCAGCATGACCTACATAAGGATCAGAATTTCCCCCTCTACCTTGAAGGGAGTGTCAGGACTGTTCTCTCCCTGAGGTCAGCAAGGTGCCACAAAAATAATTGGAGGGATGTAAATGAGGCAGGGCCATGACTCTTAGATTCATATACTTTCAGGACAGAAGGGACCATTAGATTATCCAGTCTGACCTCCTGTATGATACAAGCCATAGGATTTCACCCAGTTGCCCCAGTATTGAACTTGTGTTTGATAAAGCATAAATTCCAGAAAGACATCCAGTCTTCAGTCGAAGACTTCAAAAAATGGAGAATCTAGCTCGTCCCTTGGTAGTTTATTTCAATCATTAATCACCCTCAGCATTAAAAAAGTGCCTTATTTTTAAGTTGAATGTGTCTAACTTTAACTTTGAGCCACTGCTTCTAGATAAGTCTTTCTCTGATAGATTAAAGAGCATTTTGGCATCCAATATTTTCTCCCAGTGAATATACTTATACTGTAATCTAATCGCCTCTTAATCCTTTAATTAATATAGTTAAGAGATTGAGTTTTGTAATTCTCTCACTGTGAGGCATTTCCTTAAACCCTCCAATCATTTTTGAAGCTCTTTCTTGCATCATCCCCAGTGTTTCAAGATCCTTTTTAAAATATGGACTCCTGTGGCTCTGGCTTCACCCTTTCCACACTCTATTTGTTCTAGGTTCTTTTACCACCCTTCTCACCATGAATGCCTTCCAGAAGCATGTTAACCAATGTAACTAGCATTGGTTGCTATTAATTCTTAATTCTAATTACCCCTTTTCTCTATATGATGCAGATGGTAGAGGAAAATTAGGTGAGATTTTATATATATATTGTGACAAAGTTCCTCCTCTATCTTGGTGGGTCCTGCGCTTATTGGCGGATTTTCTTGCCTCAGAGATTCACCATGTGGGTTGGGGAACAGCCCAGAGACCTTCCCCTCTGGGAGAACCCACAGTCCAGGTCAATTGGGAGGTTTGGGGGGAACCCGGTCCCGCCCTCTACTCCGGGTTCCAGCCCAGGATCCTGTGGACTGCAGCTGTCTATAGTGCCTCCTGTAACAGCTGCATGACAACTACAACTCCCTGGGCTACTTCCCCATGACCTCCTCCAAACACCTTCCTTAGTCTCACCACAGGACCTTCCTCCTGGTGTCTGATAACGCTTGTGCTCCTCAGTCCTCCAGCAGCACACCCACACCCACACCCTCACCCTCTCCCTCTCCCTCTCCCTCTCCCTCTCCCTCTCAGCTCCTTGCGCCTCTTGCTCCCAGCTCCTCACACTCGCACCACAAACTGAAGTGAGCTCCTTTTTAAAACCCAGGTGCCCTGATTAGCCTGCCTTAATTGATTCTAGCAGCTTCTTCTTAATTGGCTCCAGGTGTCCTAATTAGCCTGCCTGCCTTAACTGGTTCTAGCAGGTTCCTGATTACTCTCGTGCAGCCCCTGCTCTGGTCACTCAGGGAACAGAAACCCTGTCTGACCTGGGACTAATAGATCACTCTCCTGTAGCCCTCTGGCCTGGAGGGAGGGAGGTAGGGGGCTGCTCCTCCTCTTTCTCTGCTACCTGCTTGCTGGCTGGCTGCTAGACCCACCCACACCCTTGGTTGCTGCTGCTCCAGCTACAGCCCCTTGGGGGGGGCCTGCTGGCCCACTCCCCAGAGGAGGGGAGGGAGAGACCCCAGCCATTGCTCCTACTGCTGGGGATGCCACCACCACCTCCACCTGAGAGGGGTCCTTCCTGCTGGCCACCAGACTGCCGCCTGGAGCTGCTGCATTTGCTGCTGGGGAGCTGCTGGAGCCCTGAGGAGAAGGAGAGGACCATCTGCCAGTGGGGGAGCGCGTAGGAATTCTACAGACCACCGTGGAGGGGGCCCTCCCGGACTGAGTAACTTTTGAACTGTGCTCTTGTGGTGGGGATCTAGACTGTGTTTGTGGGGACACAGGGGGTGTGGCATGGAGCCTGCCCCCTGGTCCATCTGTGTCCCCCCCCCCAATCCCCACCACCACCATCATCGTTGCCCCCTCCACCACTCCCACTGGCTACTTACCATCTACCTTGAGCTCCTGCCTCTGGGATTTCAGCTGCTCACCTAGGCTTGCTACGCCCTTTTGCCACCATTGGGCCTGATACAGCAGCCAGCTTCCAAAGACTTTCCTTTTGTTACAAGCGCACGTGGGTGCACGTTCCCCCCCCTTTTGGACTGAGCCCTTCCCCCCTGCAGCAAGCCCCCAGCTTTGCTCCTGCTGCCTACCCATTTGCCCCTTGCTGCCTTTTGCCCCTCCCCCTTGCCCCAGCCCCTCGCTAGCTCCAGTTTGTTTGCCTGCCCCGCCCTTTCCCTCTGCAGCCTTTGTTTGTTTGACCCGCCCCAGCCTCTGAAGCTAGCCCCTTGGTTCCTCTGCCCCGTTTCCCGCCTGGTTGCTCCCTTCCCCCTGCGGTCCCCTTGCCCTGATTAGCCCCTCCCCTCATGCGCCCATGTCCCTTCCCTTGCGCTTGTGCCCCTTCCCGTTTTAGTTTGACCTTGTCTCACTGCACCCCACAGTGCTGTTATATTCCCCCTTCCTTGGTGCGACTAGAGGAGCCGGAAACCCTCCCCGAGTCAGTGACTGACCCCTAGCCCTTGATAGTCCCGCTCCCATCCAGCCCACCCCTTTTTGGCGCCCTCCTCCCCTGCCTGCAGCCTAGCGGGGAGAAGTGGTCGACCTGCTTCCCCTCTCCCTGCCCCCTCCGGTGTTTGTTCTGCCCACGTCCTCATTATGGCAGGGGACGAGGTGAGTGGGACCACTTGGGCAGACCCTGCTGCCCCTCCTCCACCCGCCCCACCATCGTCCCCCCTAGCCTCTACCTCAACCGCCGCTGCCATGCCACCTGCTAACGCCCCTGCTGGAGCGCCGTCAGCGGCAGATACCGAGGTGACCTCCGCTGCTGCCACGTCCCTCGCTCCCTCCGACTCTGGGGGAGCCCCCCCAGCCGGCAGGAAGGGCCAGGGCACAAAGAAAGGTAAAGGCCCCGCCAAGAAGGCCAGGCCCTCCATGGCGGGGGCTGCCCCCACTACCACGGCCCCGCCATCGGCCACGGCATCCCTCCCCGCTGTTCCCTCCACCAGCTCTGTAGGTGTCCCTCCCCCGGCCCCCAGGGCATATGCCCAGGTAGCGGCGGCCCCCCCGCCTGCCGCTGCATCATCATCTCAATCAACCACCGCCTCTGCTACCATCCATAGTGGCCGGGGCCCCTTCCCCACCTTGACTAGGAAGCACGGCGTCCATTGCCTCCTGGTACCCGCCTCGCCCCACGTGGAAACCTACGTGCGGGCGTTGGCGAGGGTGGTGGGGCCCACCGCCATTGTGGCGGCCTCCAAGATGTACGGAAAGGTCGTCTTCTTCCTAGCATCAGAGGCCGCCGCCCAGGAGGCGGTGGAGAAGGGCCTGGCGGTGGGGGGCGTGTTCATCCCCCTGGAGCCGCTAGAAGACCTGGGCGCCCGACTGGTCCTGACTTCTGTCCCTCCCTTCCTTCCTAATGCCGCCCTGTTACCTGCCCTCTCTACCCTGGGGAGGCCGATCTCCGTGGTCAGCCCTCTCCCGTTGGGCTGCAAAGACCCCGCCCTCCGTCATGTCCTCTCGTTCCGCCGGCAGGTACAGTTACAACTGCCGCCGGCGGCACGTGACGGTGAGGTGCTTGAGGGGTCCTTCTTGGTCCCCTACCAGGGGGCCTGCTACCGGGTGCATTATTCAACGGGGGAGGCCCGGTGCTACCTCTGCCAGGCGATGGGGCACGTCCGGAGGGACTGCCCCTTGGCCCGGCACGGAGGGGCATCCGGGACCCCCGAGCCCCGGCAGGGCGCCGGCCCCGTCATCGCCGGCGCCCCTGGCTGCCCGGCGCCCGAAGCCGCCCCTCCTCCTTTCCGGCCCAACAACGCTCCCGCTCGGGCCCAAGGGGTATCTCCCCTAGTGTGCCCAGACGAGCGGGAGGGCCCCGCCTCTGCTGCCTGCGATCTGGCGGGGCCTGTGGAGGAGGGTGAGGTAGGGATACCGCCGGGCATAGAAAAGGGCATGCCCCAGGGTGGCTCCTCCCTCCTACATGCTGCCCCACCATTGCCTCCCCGAGTCCCTGAACCTTCGTCCTTGCTCCCTGACCCGACCCCTGTTAGCCAACCCCCGGATGATGCCATGGAGGGCTGGTCCTTAGTACAGGGGAAGCAGGGCAAGCGGAAGGCTCGAGCTCCGCTCCTTCCATATGATGCGGTAGCCCCCCGGAAGACCAGGAAGGGGGGCACCGATGCCGAGCCTTCCGCTTTGCCCCCTGCCGATTCCAATTCAATGGTGCCGGCTAGGGAAGACATGGCAGCACTGGAAGGTAATATCACCCCTCCTCCGGTGTCCCTTCCTATGGAAGCCCCTGATGGAGCCCCTCTCGCCCCCTTACTATCTGAAGCCCCTGCATGCACCAAGGCGAGCGTCGCTTCGGGTGCTGGCAGGGAGAGCCCTGGGGTGGTGGAAGGTGATCTCCCCTCCATTTATGAGGAGATCGAGGCCCTGGGTCTGACCCCGGTTACCCAGGGGGAGGACGACCCTTTGCCAGCGGGCCTCGATCTGAGCGACCTCGCCTCGGCCCCCCTTTCCCCATGTTCCGTCCCCTTACCCACTGTTTCCGCTCCCGCCTCCGAGGAGCCCCTGGACTCTTCCACCAACCCGGCTGCAGATGGCACCCCGCTAGCGGCCGCCGAGCCTCTTGAGGCGACGGCCAGTGCCATGCAACCGGGACCCGAGTCGCCAGGGGACTCCCTCATGGCTGAGGGGCAGCTGACCTCCTTCCTGGGTGGGGGCCCCGTCGTTGATTCTCCACCTATGGATGCCGCGGCCTAACCATCTGCCTTGGAGCACGAGTCCGGCATCGCCGAGGGCCCACCTCCCTCCCCGCAAATCCCTGAGCCCATTTGCGGGGTGTTACCCCCCCCACCCAGTGGCCTGGCTGCTGGGACCCCCGATCCCACTATCGCCCCTTCCCCTGTCCCTATTCCTGATTCCAGCCCTACCCCTGACACCGACCCAGTCTCTATCCCATCCACTTCCTGTGATGCTATTGCCGCCCCTGGGGCTGTCTCCTTCCATATCCCAGAGGACGACGCCCAAGGAGCGGCTTTTGTTTTTCCCTGTCCCGACCTACCAGGGGCTGCTATTTTCCCTCCGCTGCCCCCCATTGAGCCAGGGTCTGAGGCGGGCCACATGGCACCAGCCCATCGGACGCCACGTCGAGGGTCTGCCCCCTGCTTGCCCGTCTCGGTGGGCCACGGGGCTGTGACAGGGGCCCCGCTGGGGGATAGCCATAGATCGGTAACCCCACCCCCCCATACGCTGAGAGAGGAGCTACGAGAGTTCCTTGAGGACGTCCGTGGCTCCCGCAACAAGGTACAGCTTGCACTCCAGCGATGGGGGGATTTTCATCAGATCCTCCGGGCCGCGAGGGCCCTCATGGGGGAGGGTAAGAGGACCGGGAGGCAGGCCGCCGCGGCCTACCAACGGGTCCGCCTCTTCCGTGACTCCTTAATCGCCTACGGGGTAGGTCACGGATTGTTGCGCGGCCCGACGGAGGCCGTGGGCGTCTCTGCCGGCGAGGATCCCCCCCAGCCCTCCTCATGGCACCGATCATCTTCGCAACATTGAACACCCGGGGCTGTAGGATGGGTCTCCGCAGGAGCCAGGTGCTCTCCTTCCTTCGGGAGGGGGGGTACTCTGTGATTTTCCTGCAGGAGACCCATACGGATCCGGCCGCTGAAGCTAGCTGGCGGCTGGAGTGGGGGGACAGGGTCTATTTTAGCCACCTCACAGTTCGTACGGCTGGAGTGGCGACCCTGTTCTCCCCCGACCTACGGCCCGAGGTGCTGGGGGTCGCCGAGGCTGTGCCAGGCCGCCTGCTGCACCTCCGGGTCCGCATGGAGGGGCTTGTGGTTAATCTCGTCAACGTTTACGCCCCGACATTGGGCCCGGAGAGGTTGTGTTTTTATCAGCAGGCGTCTGCCTTCCTCGGCACCTTGGATCCTCGCGAGTGCCTAGTCCTGGGCGGGGACTTTAACGCCACCCTTGAGGAATGGGACCGCTCGGGGACCGAGCAGCACCCGGCCGCCGCGGATGTCCTCCGGGAGATCGTCGAACATCACTCCCTGGTGGACGTCTGGCGCGACCACCACCCGGATGACGTTTCGACATTCACTTTTGTCTGGGTGGAGGTCCATCGGTCATACCACTCCCGGTTGGACCGCATCTATATGTCACGCTTCCATCTTTCCTGGGCCCACTCCTCCAGCGTCCGGCCGGCCCCTTTTTCAGATCACCATCTAGCCACCGTGACAGCCTCTCTCTGCGCGGAGAGGCCGGGGCCGGCCTATTGGCACTTTAATAATAGCTTGTTGGAGGATGTGGGCTTCGTGGCGTCCTTCCGGGAGTTCTGGCTGGCCTGGCGAGGGCAGCGGCGTGCCTTTCCCTCGGCGCGGCAGTGGTGGGACCTGGGGAAGGTGCGCGCCCGGCTCTTCTGCCGTGACTACACCCGGGGCGCCAGCCGACGGAGGGATGCGGTGATAGGGCAGTTGGAACGGGAGGTCTTAGAGCTGGAGAGGCGTCTGGCCGCCAGCCCCGGTGATCCATCCCTCTGCGGAGCGTGCCGGGAGAAGCGGGAAGAGCTCCTGACCCTCGAGGACCATCGGGCCCGATGTGCCTTTGTTCGATCCCGCATCCGCCTCCTTCGGGAGATGGATCACGGCTCCCGCTTCTTCTATGCCCTGGAGAAAAAGAGGGGGGCCAAGAAGCACGTCACCTGCCTTCTAGCAGAGGATGGCACCCCCCTCACGGATCCGGCGGAAATGTGCGGGAGGGCCAGGGCCTTCTACGCAGGCCTTTTCTCCCTGGATCCGACCGATCCTAACGCTTGCAGAATGCTCTGGGATGAACTCCCGACGGTCAGCGCGGGCGACCGAGACCGGCTGGAGCTGCCTCTCACTCTGGCTGAGTTCTCGGAAGCCCTCCGCCGCATGTCCACCAATAAATCTCCAGGCATGGACGGGCTGACTGTGGAGTTCTACCGCGTGTTTTGGGACGTCCTCGGCCCGGACCTTGTCACCGTCTGGGCCAAGTCCTTGCAGGGCGGGGTCCTCCCTCTTTCATGCAGGCGAGCCGTGCTCGCCTTATTGCCGAAGAAGGGGGACCCCCGCGATTTACGGAATTGACGTCCCATCTCGCTCCTCAGCACGGACTATAAAATCGTAGCGAAGGCCATCTCTCTGCGGCTAGGGTCCGTGTTGGCGGACGTGATCCACCCAGACCAGACCTACACCATCCCGGGCCGCACCATCTTCGACAACTTGTATCTGGTCCGGGACCTCTTGGAACTCGGGTGTAGGGATGGTCTGTCGTTCGCCCTCCTGTCCCTGGATCAGGAGAAGGCGTTCGACAGGGTGGACCACGGGTATCTCCTGGGCACTCTGCGAGCGTTTGGCTTTGGGCCCCAGTTTGTGGGTTTTCTCCAGGTGCTGTACGCCTCTGCAGAGTGTTTGGTGAGGCTCAACTGGACCCTGACCGAACCGGTCAGCTTCGGGCGAGGAGTACGTCAAGGGTGCCCCCTCTCGGGCCAGCTGTATGCTCTGGCGATCGAGCCCTTCCTCTGTCTCCTCCGTAGGAGGTTGGCAGGGTTGGTGCTGCGGGAGCCGGAGCTGCGGCTGGTCCTGTCGGCGTACGCCGACGACGTGCTCCTCGTGGTCCAGGACCCGGGCGACTTGGTGCGGGTGGAGGCTTGCCAGACCATCTATTCAGCGGCCTCCTCTGCCCGGGTCAATTGGGTCAAGAGCTCTGGCCTGGTGGTAGGGGACGGGTGGCAGGCGAGCTCCCTCCCACCCGCGCTTCAGGCCATCCGGTGGAGCGCGGGTCCGCTGCTCTATCTCGGCATTTACCTTTCTGCCACGCATCCGTCTCCGCCGGAGAACTGGCTAGGTTTAGAAGGCAGGGTGTCGGAGCGGCTCCGGAAATGGACAGGACTGCTCCGGTGTCTCTCCCTTCGAGGAAGAGCACTGGCGCTCAATCAACTAGTCCTGTCCATGCTCTGGTACCGACTCAACACCCTGGTCCCGTCCCCGGGCTTCCTGACCACCCTCCGGACGTTGATTCTGGAGTTCTTTTGGTCAGGACTGCACTGGGTCTCTGCGTGGGTTCTCCATCTACCCCTGGAGGAGGGAGGGCAGGGCCTGAAGTGTCTGCACGCTCGGGTCCACGTCTTCCGCCTCCAGGCCCTGCAGAGGCTCCTTTATGGTGCAGGTAGTCCGGCATGGAGCGTATTGGCGCACGCCTTTCTGCGCCGCTTCCAAGGGCTCCGATATGACCGGCAGCTCCTTTGTCTCCATCTGAGAGGTCTTCCGCGAGGCCTCTCCGAGCTGCCAGTCTTCTACCAGGACCTCCTCCGGACCTGGAAACTGTTTTCAGTGACCAGGTCCGTGGCGGCCACTGTGGGGGCAGATCTCCTCGCGGAGCCCCTGCTATACAACCCCCAGCTTCATGTGCAGGTGGCGGAGTCCCCCATGGTGCGCCAGAGGTTGGTCCTAGCAGAAGTCACCAAAGTCGGAGACCTCCTGGACTACGACCGGGGAGACTGGCTGGATCCCCTGACGCTCGCTCAGCGCATGGGGCTCTCCAGACCTCGTACTCCCCGGCGCGTACTTCAGGAGGTGAGGGCCGCTTTGCCGCCCGCTGCTCGGGACTATCTTGACCGGGTCCTGCGAGAGGGCACGCCCCGCCCACCCTCCACTCCGAGCCCTCCAGACTTTTTCATCGGGCCCCTACCCCGTGGACCCAACCAGCCCCCTCCCCGTCCATTCGCCATGAGCCGGCTGCACCATCTGCAGCCGGTTCTGTTCCAGACCGCGCCAAGGAAACATCTATACACGCTCGTGCTCCATGTTCTTCATGTCCTCACCCTCGCGTCCCGCCCCGATACGAAGTGGTGGGACCTTCTGCCACCTCTGGAGGGTGAGGAGCCCCGGTGGGCCAGCCTTTATTCTGCTCTGATCCCGAAGCCCACCGGGGACATCAGTTGGCGGCTCCTTCACGGAGTCGTGAGCACGGGCGTGTACTTGGCGCGGTTTACCCCTATCCCAGACACCTGCCCCTTTTGCGGCGTGAGGGAAACCCTGGCGCATGTTTACCTGGAGTGCACCAGGCTGCAGCCCCTATTCCGGCTCCTCACGGATATTTTGTTAAGATTTTGGTTGCACTTTTCTCCTCACCTTTTTATTTATGCACTCCCTATCCGTCGCCCCACAAAGTCGCGGGACCTCCTGGTCAACCTCCTTCTGGCCCTAGCGAAACTGGCCATCTATAAAACCAGAGTGAGGAGGTTGGCCGATGGAGTTTCCTGTGACTGTGGGGCATATTTCAGGTCCTCCGTTCTTTCACGTATCTGGGCAGAGTTCCTCTGGGCGGCGTCCACTAGCTCCCTTGACGCCTTCGAGGAGCAGTGGGCGCTGTCCGGGGTTCTCTGCTCGGTGTCCCCGTCTGGTTCGCTTCGTTTGACCCTTTGACCTCACTCCTGTCCCTGTTCTTTTATTAGTTGCCCCCTGTAATTTTTTGGTCTCCAGGTCCTGTGGACCCCCCCTTAGGCTGGGGGGGATCCTTTAGCCCGCCCACTTCCTGGATCCCAATAGGTCTGGTCACTCAGCGAACAGAAAACTACTCATCCAGTGACCAGTATATTTGCCCTCTACCAGACTCCTGTACCCCATGGTCTGGGTCTGTCACTATATATATATATATATATATATATATATATAGTCTTCTCTGCTGTGTTCTCACTATTGAAGAAAAAGTCAAAGAATTGCATCTTGTACTTGGAGCAGAAATGGTGAAGTTTTCAGTGCTCCTTAGATTTGGCAAGAGTTGTTCCACAGTCTCTGGCTGACCCCTGAGAAAGCTGTTCTCTGCATTGACGAGCTTTACTGAAGCAGTGGATGGTCCTGTTGTACCTGATGAGTGGGAGTTGTTGACCATAGTTTTACACCCAAGCTTTAGATGATCCTTTAGGTATCTTAGGCTCTTGAGAACCTTGAAGGACAGTGATCTTGAATTTGACTTAGTAAGCTATGGGTAGCCAGTGTAGCAAGTGGAGAACAGGTCTGATGTGCCTTATTCAACTCCTATTTTTAAAAATCCCATGATGGGACTAAGCTGACCAGTCAACAGTTTATATGCTAGAAATGTACATAATAAAAACAGGAAGAAATAAAGAAAATAAGGGGGAAAACTTTTTGCATAAAAATCATCTGGCTACATGTTTTCATTTAAAATTTTACTTAATTTCATAAACAGGAATTTCTAAAAAAGTTACCTATTTTGGAAAATCTTCTGTTTTCAGACAAGGCTAAATTTTGACATTTCTTTTTATTAAAAAAATTCCAAATAACTGTAATTATACAAAAGAAGTTCACACGTCTGCAAATACTTATACATGTGACTGACTTTTAAGCAGGTTTGTAGTCACACTGAGTTTAGTGGAAATACTCATATGCAAACATTACTCACATGCATAAAGATTTTCAGGGTCATTTAACTATTCGAGCAGCATCTCTCCTCAGAAGAACAAAGGAGGAACCTTCATCATTTGTGCTGCATCCAAGTGCTTAATTGTGCTTAGAAGTGGCTTTTACTAGACAGAAATGAAAGAACTGAAACAGTTTCAGTTCTGTGATTTTGTCTGAAGACTGGTAGTTAAAGTGAAACCAAAGAACTGAGCAATATTCTTATTATGAACCAGAGGACTATGGAACAACAATATACATTCTCAACAAGTGTCCTGCTATAGCTACCCTATTTTAGGTAAGGACCTAAAGGGACATGGAGAGAAATTGAAGAAGCTCAACTGAAACATTGCCTGTAATTTTTTGGACTGCTATTGTGAATTACTATATTTTGTTTATTTTTCCATAAAGTTTTAGCCACATAACTCCTGTTAATTTCAATAACAATTGTGCTGTTAAGTCCTCAGACAGTGCTTTGAGAAGTTAAAGATTTATGTCTAAAAAAAAAAAGAGCTTTATTCAATGTGTTCAAACTCTCACCAAGACTGAGGTTTTCAGGCTGCAACAGATGATAAGTGGAAGGTTATTTTCAGATTGTCAGATACTAAGATGTAAATACATGATCTCATCAACACATCTCAAAAAAAAAATTGAAACTGCGCTGAAAAAATTTATATCCAAAAGTATGCATGCATCTTAGAATTAGTTTGCATACAAATTTTGGTGCTGATTCTGGTCTTTCTTATGTTGGTTTTACTGTAGTATTAGGGTATGTCTACACTATGAAAATAGGTCGAATTTATAGAAGTCAATTTTTTAGAAATCGATTTTATACAGTCGATTGTGTGTGTCCCCACTTAAGACCATTAAGACCATTAACTCGGCGGAGTGCATCCACAGTACCAAGGCTAGTGTCAACTTTCGGAGCGTGGCACTGCGGGTAGCTATCCCACAGTTCCCGCAGTCTCCACCACCCATTGGAATTCTGGGTTGAGCTCCCAATGCCTGATGGGGAAAAAACTTTGTCGCGGGTGGTTCTGGGTACATGTCGTCATCCCCCCCCCCCCCCCCGTGAAAGCAATAGCAGACAATTGCTTCACGCCTTTTTTCTGGGGTCCCGTCCACCAGACCCGCTCAGCCTGCTGCCTGCCTGGATGATCAGAATCCCAGGCAGGCAGTGGGCTGAGTGGGTCGGCCCGCTGCCGGTCTGGGGCTCCGTCCGCTGGCTCCTGCCAGCCGGGGTCCCGCGCAGCCCTGCTCAGCTGGCAGACCTCAGTGAGGTTGATCAGGGGTGCCTGGACAGACATGGCTATCCTCCTCTTAGAGCACCGAATGGGAGTGACTCCAGGCCATTCTCTTCTTTAAGTTTCATCTCATGGAGATTCAGTCCTGCCTGGAATATCATGCGAGCTGGAGGCTTCTGCCTCAGGCTGCTCTCCCAGCTGGCATTACTGCGTGGTCACACCTGCCCCTTGCTCCCATGGTTCATGAAGCCTGGACAGTAGTAAGGAGCAGTTCAACTTGTGGAATGACAAATCCAGAACAAAGGATTGCACTCTATGGGCCACGTTAAGATTATTTCAGAGTCCTAGATAGCATTAGTCCCTATAAAAGGCTTCAAGAAAATTTTCCCCTGCCCCTAACAAAAATGTTAATTTATCAGAGCAGGTGAAAGGGTAAGGAACCCGGGACTATAACTGAGAGAGAGCTTCCATATTATTTAACTCATAACTGATATAATTCAAAGTAAAATTTCACAGCGCGGTCTGTTCTAAGACTAAAAATGCAGGAGGGGAGTCAGAAAAAGAAACAGTGACCTGTTTCCCGCCCGGTTTCAAACTGGTGACATTTCATGTGTTAGGTGAACGTGATCACTACTACACTACAGGGCTTTCGTGTGTTAGGTGAACATGATAACCACTACACTACGGGGCTTCTCTTTTTTTGCCACAGACTTTACCGAATGCACAGGAATGTTTTCTCATGCTACAGAAGCTACTTAATGCAATGTCTATATCTATGGCCTTCCTGCTCACGAAGTGGTCATGCCCCTGCCCAAGGCTGACACAGCAACCTGGCTCGGGCAGGATCACTAGCGAGGCATGATACTTTTGCCGTTAAGCAAACACAGCAATTCTTTCCTGGCCTCTACCACTGAATGCCTCCATGCATTACGCTGTGCCCTATCAGTGCAGGAGGACTGCATGAGCTCGGAAAACATGTCATCGCGAGTGTGTTTTTTTCGCCTTCTAATCTGCAATAATTTCAGGGACGGAGATGATGGGGAAACGTAGACACATTCTGGGAGGACTGCATGGTCACCTGTGCTGCTGAATGCTGCTGAGTTTGCCATGCTGGCCAAACAGGAAATGAAATTCAAAAGTTCCTGGGGCTTTTCCTGTGTACCTGGCTAGTGCATCTGAGTTCAAAGTGCTGTCCAGAGCGGTCACAATGGAGCACTCTGGGATAGCTCCTGGAGGTCAATACCGTCGAATTGTGTCCACACTACCCCAAATTCAACCCGGCAATGTCGATTTCAGCGCTAATCCCTTCGTCAGGGGAGGAGTACAGAAATCAATTTTAAGAGCCCTTTAAGTTGAAAAAAATGGCTTAGTCGTGTGGACGGATGCAGGGTTAAATCGATGTAACGCTGCTAAATTCGACCTAAACTCGTAGTATAGACCAGGGCTAACTCAAGTTAAGCGCCTTTAATTACTGAAGAAAGGGGATCAATCTGACCCAAAAGGACAAAAATGGACAATATTTCATAGTTTCTAAAGACAAAAATGAGAGATGGCGAGAATATATGAAAAAATGATGTGATGATGATAAGCCGGAAAAACCTCACCTAGATATCAATCAAGAAAACCCACCAATAATGGATGAAGACATCAGGGCAGTAATAAGACTTCTGAATGGAAAACATAAGAACATAAGAATAGCCATACTGGGTCAGACCAAAGGTCCATCCAGCCCAGTATCCTGTCTACCGACAGTGGCCAATGCCAGGTGTTCCAGAGAGAGTGAACCTAACAGGTAATGATCAAGTGATCTCTCTCCTGCCATCCATCTCCACCCTCTGACAAACAGAGGCTAGGGACACTATTCCTTACCCATCCAGGCTAATAGACATCAATGGACTTAACCTCCATGAATTTATCTAGTTCTCTTTTAAACCCTGTTATAGTCCTAGGCTTCACAACCTCCTCAGACAAGGAGTTCCGCAGGTTGACTGTGTGCTGTGTGAAGAAGAACTTCCTTTTATTTGTTTTAAACCTGCTGTCCATTAATTTCATTTGGTGGCCCCTTGTTCTTATATTATGGGAACACATAAATAACTTTTCCTTATTCACTTTCTCCACACCACTCATGTTTTTATATACCTCTATCATATCCCCCCTTAGTCTCCTCTTTTCCAAGCTGAAAAGTCCTAGCTTCTTTAATCTCTCCTCATATGGGACCCGTTCCAAACCCCTAATCATTTTAGTTGCCCTTCTCTGAATCTTTTCTAATGCCAGTATATCTTTTTTGAGATGAGGAGACCACATCTGTATGCAGTATTCAAGATGTGGGCGTACCATGGATTTATATAAGGGCAATAAGATATTCTCTGTCTTATTCTCTATCCCTTTTTGAATGATTCCTAACATCCTGTTTGCTTTTTTGACTGCCGCTGCACACTGCGTGGACGTCTTTGGAAAACTATCCATGATGACTCCAAGATGTCTGATTAGTTGTAGCTAAATTAGCCCCCATCATATTGTATGTATAGTTGGGGTTATTTTTTCCAATATGCATTACTTTACATGTATCCACATTAAATTTCATTTGCCATTTTGTTGCCCAATCACTTAGTTTTGTGAGATCTTTTTGAAGTTCTTCACAGTCTTAACTATCTTAAGCATTTTAGTATCATCTGCAAATTTTGCCACCTCACTATTTACCCCTTTCTCCAGATCATTTATGAATAAGTTGAATAGGATTGGTCCTAGGACTGACTCTTGGGAACACCACTAGTTACCCCTCTCCATTCTGAAAGTTTACCATTTATTCCTACCCTTTGTTCCCTGTCTTTTAACCAGTTCTCAATCCATGAAAGGATCTTCCCTCTTATCCCATGACAACTTAATTTACATAAGAGCCTTTGGTGAGGGACCTTGTCAAAGGCTTTCTGGAAATCTAAGTACACTATGTCCACTGATCCCCTTGTCCACATGTTTGTTAACCCCTTCAAAGAACTCTAATAGATTAGTAAGACATGATTTCCCTTTACAGAAACCATGTTGATTTTTGCCCAACAATTTATGTTCTTCTATGTGTCTGACAATTTTATTCTTTACAATTGTTTCAACTAACTTGCCCGGTGCTGACGTTAGACTTACCAGTCTGTAATTGCTGGGATCACCGCTAGAGCCCTTTTAAAATATTGGTGTTACATTAGCTATCTTCCACTCATTGTGTACAGTAGCCGATTTAAAGGACAGGTTACAAACCATAGTTAATAGTTCCGCAATTTCATATTTGAGTTCTTTCAGAACTCTTGGGTGAATGCTATCTGGTCCTGGTGACTTGTTACTGTTAAGTTTATCAATTAATTCCAAAACCTCCTCTAGTGACACGTCAATCCTTGACAATTCCTCAGATTTGTCACCTACAAAGGACGGCTCACGTTTGGGAATCTCCCTAACATCCTCAGCCGTGAAGACTGAAGCAAAGAATTCATTTACTTTCTCCGCAATGACTTTATCGTCTTTAAGTGCTCCTTTTGTATCTCAATTGTCCAGGGGCCCCACTGGCTGTCTAGCAGGCTTCCTGCTTCTGATGTACTTAAAAAACATGTTGTTATTACCTTTTGAGTTTTTGGCTAGCTGTTCTTCAGAACAAAAGCACTAGATTGTGATGGAATATCAGCTGAATTGTTAAAAAGCATAGGGGTCAAAGGCTCAAAAGCCCAGTCAGAGGTAATGAAGAATATGTTTGATACAGGAGAATTGTCAGATGATTTTACAACCTCTCTGTGTATCCAGATCCCCCAAAAGAACAATGCAATGGATTGTGAGGACAACAGAACAATCAGCCTAGTATTGCATGCCTCTAAGACACTCTTGTGAATTGTTCAAGACCAAATAAAAGGAGATTTTGATTAGGAAATAGGTGAACAACAATACAGCTTCAAATGTGGAAAGGGCATGATAAATGCCATTACAAACTTAAAGTTCATATTAGAAAGATCAGTTGAAAGGCGGAAAAAAGTATGCTTGTGTTTCATTGATCTCCAAAAAGCATTTGACGAATCTACCGCTACAAATTGCTCAATATATTAAGATATGTAGGGATTGATGGATTCAAACTCTGAGTAGTAAAAGAATTATACTGGAATCAGAAGGTGGTTGTAATGGAAGATGAAAATCTTACAGTGATTAAGAGAGCAGACAAGGATTTATGTCACTGACTTTATTCAGCATTTGTACTGAGTATTTGATTAAATTAATTGAAAAAACTAGACAATATTCAGATGAGTGGAAAATGGGTGAGTAATATTGCTTATGTGGATAAATACAGGGTTGTTGGCTGGTTCAGTGAAGAAGTTATGATGAAGTTAGTGGAGATTAAATATGAGTATAGCAATGGATATGGTCTAGAGTTGAATGTGAACAAGTTAAAAACTGTAGTGATATGCAAGGATCCTGGGAATACATGCAAGTTTCCAGTCAATGATACAGCTGCGCAGCAAGTAAGAAGTTATTGCTACCTAGGAAGCATCATTACAGAAGATGGAGGATTGGATACCGAAGTCAGTACTAGAATAGCAAGAGTGAAAGAGACATTTGGAAGAATATCTCATGAGAAGGGACATAAATCTGAAAACTAAATTCCAATTCCTACAAAAAAAATTACATTTGGTCTGTGTTTAATTATGGCTATGAAATATAGATATTAAATCAATCGATAATAAAGAAACTACAACTCTTCAAAGTATGGTGATATAGAAGAATTCTGAAAAATATTATGGATCGACCACATAACCAACCAAAAAGTATTGGAGATGATTGGAACTAAGCAACCATTAGAGATCTTTTGAAAAGAAAGATTCGATTTGCAGGATAATTTTAAAAAGGTTCATCAGGAGATGCATATTTATGGGCCCCTGGAAGGGAAAGTTCATGACAGAAGAATATGAGACAGAAAAAGATGGTCTTGGATGGATGATGTGGTATCCTGGGTGGATCATATGGACTATTTTAGTAAGGCTTTTGATGCAGTGCCACATGACGTTCTCATAAGCAAATTAAAGGAATGTGGTCCAGATGAAATTACTATAAGGGGTGTGTGCACAGCTGGTTGAAAGACTGTATTCAAAGAGTAGTTATCAATAGTTCATTGTCAAACTGGAAGGATATATCTACAGGTGTCCTGCAGGCTTGGGTCTGGTACTATTCAATATTTTCATTAATGACTTGGATAATGGAATAGATAGCATGCTTATAAAATTTGAAGTTGACACCAAGATGGGTGAGGTTTCAAGTGCTTTGGGGGACAGGATTAGAATTAAAAACAACCTTGACAAATTGGAGATTTGGTCTGAATTCAACATGATGAAATTCAGTAAAGAGAAGTTCAAAGTACTTAACTTAGGAAGCAAAAATCAGATGCACAACTACAAAATGGGGAATAACTGGTTAGGTGGTAGTACTGCTGAGAAGGATCTGGGGGTTATAGTAGATCACAAATTGAATATGAGTCAACAATGTGATGTAGCTGAGAAAAAGGCTAACATCATTCTGCTGTGTGTTAACAGGAATGTCTTATGTAAGACACAGGAGGTAACTGTCCCACTGTACCCAGCACTGGTGAGGCCTCAGCTGGAGTACTGTGTCCAATTCTGGGTGACACACTTTTGGAAAGATGTGGATCTAAGCAGGGTCTGATTGAGCTCTCCCCGACATCTACTGATGAAGTGGAGGAAAAAGACTTAAGGAATAGGCTGTGTTTGCCTAGACCTGCCTTCTGTGCCTATGTGTTCAGTATGATGGAGCTGCTTTGCCAAAATGATCACTTTTGGCTAATGTTGGGTTAAAAATCACTTACTATTGAGTGCAGGGGTAATTACATGTTGTTATCCTTACTGTATGAGTAAAGGGCAGCACAACTGTACTTAGCCTGCCCTGATTGAGGGGGTCACCCTAAACGGAACCTCACTCACTAAGCAGGGGGTATGGATACCAAATCCCAGTGAAAGAGAGAGACGGTGGGGACTGGTGTTCCTACCTGGTGGTGAGGGCTCTGCCTAAGGAGTCTTAAGCACTATCTCTATTGTTTATAGGCAGAGGTGATTAGACTCAGTTGAGAGTCCTTGGTTTGTTCTGTGATCACTAGAGGTGAAATCATTAAGAGCCAGGTGCTGAGCCTGAGAGCTGGTGTGGAACAGTGTTACAGTGAAAAAGCCTGCACTAGCAGTAAGGTTTGCTACTACCTGCTGAGATCACTGAATGCTGGGTTAAGTGGTGGAACTTCAGAATGTGATATTGCATTAGAGAAACAGGTGTCAGCAGAGAAGCAGTAGCGGCAGAGTGAACCACAGCGCAGCAGCCAATGGCAGCAGAGTGGCAGCTGTGAGCCAGTTGCAGTGGTGGCTGCAGCAGCTGAGGCATTGCTTGATGCCTTCTCTGCCCTGAGGTGGGAGGTGACCTATGACCTCACCTCTGAATCTTTACTAACCAAGAACTGACAACTGTGAGTGGGTTGCAGTAGAAGGAGAGGGGAGCGGTGTGTTAAGGGGAATTCATTTGTCAGACTTTCACATTGCAAGATAAGAAACTGAGGCAAAGGACATTACTCAATACATTGTGGAATGGGTGTTTGCTTGTGGTCACATGCTTTTGAATTGTGGTTGTGGTGTTTTCTCAAATTAATGTTGGGTCCCCTTTCTCCTTTTAATAAAAGTTCTATTTTGTTTTTACACAGACTGAGTGCTTGAAGTATTGCTCTTAGATGTACCTAGGGGTGGTGTTTAGTTTTCTCAGATTACTGGGCGGATGCTCAAGCGGGTTCTATTTTGTATTGTTAAGAAAAACCACTAGACATGGAGCCCAGCTCTTGTTACAGCTGACTCCACCTGGCAGAAGGGTTACATGGACAAATTAGAGAGTCCAGAGGAAAGAAACAAAAATGATAAAAGGTTTAAAAAATCTGCCCAATGAGGAAAGTTTAAAAAAAAAAACTGGGCATGTGTAGTCTTAAGAAATGAATATGGGGGTGGGGGAGCTAATAACCATCTTCAAATATGTTAAGGGCTGTTATAAAGAGGATGGTGATTAATTTTTCTCCATATCCAGTGAAGGTAGGACAAAATGTAATGGGCTTAATCTGCAGCAAGGGAGATTTGGGTTAGATATTAGGAAAATACTTTCTAACTACAGTGGTAGTTAAACTCTGGAATAGGTTTCCAGGGGAGGTTGTGGAATCTCCATCATTGGAAGATTTTAAAAACAGGTTGGACAAACACCTGTCAGGTATGCTCTAGGTTTACTTGGTCTGGGGGCTGGAATTGAAGACTGCTCAAGATCCCTTCCAGCGCTGCATTTCTATGATTCATCCACAAAAAATTAGCAGAGGATTGTACAGAATTGACTACCATGCTTGAAAAACATCCATTAATGCAGATGCCACACAAAAAGATTAACTCAATCAAGATTAATGGACTTAACCTATACTAAGGAAAGTGATGTCAGAATCTGATCCTAAATCTTTGAATTTAGATATCAGAGACAAATTAAACGTTGCCCTGGGCTCCCCTAACCCCCAATTAGTTGGGTTCCAGGTGGGTGTGATTTGAGAGAGGGCCTTCAGGAGAAGAATTGAAACCATCTGTTCAAGAGGAGGCAGTGCTGCTGTTTTAGGATTCTGGATGCAGAAAAGTATTATTGGATGTTAGACATTGTCATCTCACCTCATTCTTTCTGATACTCCTGATGCTACAATATTTTTGTTTAGAACTTGTCATTTAAAAATACAATAATATCTTGATTGGGACATTCCATTAGGCAACCTATCTTCCTGATTAAGCAACAGTTCCAGGTGGGGGTGGGGTTCAATGTAAGGTCTGAAAATAATCAAATGTTGGTTTGGAGACAATATATGAAAAAATACATGTTATTTACTACATTTCAACTTTATTTCTTTATTTTTATTTAGCATCTTTATTAATCAAATCTAAGAGTTTCAGTTTTGTTTAATTCTAGATTAAGCACCACTTATCAGAGGGCAAGTGCATTTCTGTTAAACAACATTTATGTTAATTTTGTCCCAACTAAGCAGCATTCATTGCCATTCACTATCATTAGGCTAAATTGGTTTTCTTGGAGACATCCCAATTAAGTGGATTTTACAAATAAAGGTGATATATTTATACATCGAGTAAGAAGAAAGCAAAGAATCTGAAATTCAAAGCATAGCTGCCTGAAACTGGCTGGATATTTGTTCAAATCTTTTTTTCTCAGTTTCAGTTTGTGGGATTTAGCATGCAAATTACATACTGAATTTGAAAATCTCAAACTAAAATTCAGCCTAACCCAATTAATTTCATATACCATTAACTGGAATCCATTATTCTGACCAGATGCACTTGAAACTTAGACAAGTTACATCCAAAACTTGGTATCCTGAAGGTTTCCTCAAGATTTGCAAATCTTGGCAAACTGGTTATGTTATCTCAAGTTGTAATTTAACCCAAAATAAAGTACATTTGACCTCTTTTTAGTTTTGATGAAAAACATTTTGTGAAGTTCTGTTCAGAGACATCATGGACAAACCATATTGTACATTATAAACAGATTTCTAGAAAGATATCATGATATGCTAACAAGATTTCACAATTGAACAAACTAAATTGTGTAAAAGCAGTGCACTTCCAGTTTTCATTCTACATTAGAGGCAATTAGTGGGAATGTTTTAAGAAAAGTTTACATTGCATGTTAGATACATTGAAAAATAAAACAAAATAAATATGGCTGATGATAGTCTTCACATTTTAGTTCACACCACATATATTTAATGTGAAATAGAATATTTCTGTTCAGATTGACTACCTGCCTTAGACTTCTTGGTTGACTGCATTTGAGTTGGTGCTTTAGAATCAGTGTAGTTCATCACCCTTTTACAATAATCAACAAGAGGCTTGACTGTTGAGCACAAGAAGTTAAAATGGCAATTTTTGCTTTCCATGTAGTCTGTGTGTGGGCTGTCTCTTCTGACATGGCTCCAAAGACTGCAGGACTGATCCAAAGCCCATTAAAGTCATTGAGGGTATGGCTACACTGCAATGTAAGACCAGAATTAGTAGAACTCAAGTTAGCACACCCCGGATTTGTTAACCTAGAGCAGGGGTCGGCAACCTTTCAGAATTGGTATGCCGAGTCTTCACTTATTCACTTTAACGTAAGGTTTCATGTGCCAGTAATACATTTTAACGTTTTTAGAAGGTCTCTCTCTATAATATAAGTCTATATTATATAACTAAACTATTGTTGTATGTAAAGTAAACAAGGTTTTCAAAATGTTTAAGAAGCTTCATTTAAAATTAAATTAAAATGCTGATCTTACACTGCCGGCCCGCTCAGCCCGCTGCTGGCCTGGGGTTCCGTTCACCTAGTTTGGCAGCGGGCTGAGCGGGGCCTGCGGCCGGGACCCCGGCTGGCAAGGGGCCGGCAGCCGGGACCCCAGACCGGCAGCGGGCTGAGCGGCTCAGACTGCTGCTGGTCTGGGCTGAGCGGCTCAGACTGCTGCTGGTCTGGGGTTCTGTCTGCCGGCTCCTGCCAGCCGGGGTCCCGGCTGCTGGCCCTGCTCAGCCCGCTGCCGATCTGGGGTCCCAGACCTGCCCACATAGGGTGGGTACGTACCTTCTCCCTGGTTCGACCCCATTCTCGTCCTCTCTCTCTGCACTGAGCTGAGGGTGGGAGTGCACTGAGCACAGGGTTGGGGGTGAAGGAACAGGCTGGGGGTTGGGGTGCAGGGTCTGGTCAGGAGATAGAATGAGGGAGAGGGCTCAGGGTTGGGGCAGGAGGTTTGGGTGTGGAGCGCTTACCTGGGACAGCTCCCATTTGGTGCGAGGGGTGCAGGTGGGAATGTGGGGGGAGGGGTGCAGGAGCTTCCGTTTGGTGCTCAGGATGGGGATGTGGGGGGTGCAAGAGTCAGGGCATGGGCTTTGGGGGGGCTGGGGATGTGGGGGGGGGTGCAGGAGTCAGAACAGGGGCTGGAGGTGTGTGAGGAGGTGCAGAAGTCAGGGCTGGGGTTGTGGGGGGTGCAGGGGTCAGGGCAGAGGGCTGTGTGTGGGGGGCGGGTGCAGGGATCAGGGCACAGGGCTGGGTGTGGGGAGGTGCAGGGGTCAGGGCAGAGGGCTAGGTGTATGGGGGGTTTAGGGGTCAGGGCAGAGGTCTGGGTGTGTGGGGGGCGCAGGGGTCAGGGCAGAGGGCTGGGGTGCTCAGCTTGTGGGGGTGCTCCCACTCCCAGCCCCCTGCCATGAGTGACTCACGGCAGGGGGCTGGAGGGGATATGTCCTGATTCCCCCTTTTCCTCAAGGCCCCATCCCCACCTCTTCTCTGCCTCCTTCCCAGAGCAGTGGGCCTGCTGCAGCTCTGCTTCTCCCCTTCCCCTCCCACTTCCGCTCCCCCTCGCAAGGGCGATCAGCTGATCGGCGCAGGGATGGAGAGGAGGAGGGACAGGAAAGCACCACGTTGGGGGAAAAAGCAGGGGAGGGGGAGCTTGGCTGCCGGCAGGACCAAGCTTCTGCCTCCTGCCCCCGCAGGAGAGAGCAGTGGGCGGGGGGGCTGAGTGGGGCCGGGATCCCGGCAGGTGGCATGCAGCAGCGTGCCATTAAAAATCGGCTCGCGTGCCGTCTTTGGTACGCGTGCTGCAGGTTGCCGACCCCTGACCTAGAGCTTGAGTGTCTACACTAATTTGTAATCCCAGGTTAAGCATTGTTAAACCCTGGGTCCCAACCTGGTGTTCCAGTGTTTATACTGGTTTATGTGGGCCTCAGTCCAATCACCCTTATCTCAGACTTTCTTAGCACCCTCCCAAAATGTGGCCACTTTAGCTCCTTGTTCATGCTGCAGTGTGGGCAAACTTGAATGTCTAGAGGACAAAGAAAGTCATCCCATGGGATTGTGGGATACTTTTGTTGGAATCCCAGAGCACAAGTCCAGAGACGCTGCATCTACATTGCAAAGTAATAGGGAATAGGGCTTGAACTCTGGGTCTTAGCTTGACTTAGGCTCAGAGCCTTGAATCAGTACAATTGGTGTGTAGATGGAGGGGGTAGGCTTGAACCTGAGTTTAAAGCTTGGGCTTAAATTGCAATGTAGGCACACACTGAGAGTTTTTCCATTGGCTTTAGTGGGCTTTGGGTTAGGCCTCTCAGACTCATTTTAAATTGAGCCAAACCCTGAAGAAAATACTGTTGTTGTTTTTTTTAATGGGTACAAAGAGGTGGGAATTGCTTTAATATAATTTTGCTATAGTTCTGTGTTTGAGGATTTTGGGGTTTTTTTTAGTTTATGGGAAGGAAGAGGAGGGTGGAATGAAGGACTATAAAAGGTGTGTTTATATTTGAAACATAATATGCTAATACTTAATGATTTTTACTTTTTGCTATTATATTTCAGCAGCTGTAATACAATGTGTAATTATAGTTTCTGTATTCTTTCTGCATAAATTACTTTCGTGGCCCCTTAAAGAAACAAGGTGGGTGAGATAATATCTTTTACTGGAGCAACTTCTATTGGTGAGAGAAACAAACTTTTTGAGCTTACACAGAGCTTACTCCATTTCATGGACTCTGTATAGTATACACAGAGTAATATACAAGTTGTGATATAAATGTCTCTGGTTGTGGTAAATTATATGCTATTACATTGTATTAACTGAGATATAGTGTTTACTGTACTGTATAGATATTACTGTACTGTAATACCAATACAAAACTGGGCAGATAAGTTATCTTTATTCAGCCTTTATTTTGGCATTTCTTTGACTTCTGAGGACTTAATTGTATAAATCTAAGAATGCACTAACAGATTTCATTTTTTATATAGCAGTCTTTAAAGTCATGATCACATCTTATCTTGGACATGAATGCATATCTGATTGTAAAAAAAATCTATTCTAATAATAACATTATAAAACAGGTTTTAAAAATATATAGTATTACTTGATAAATAGCTTGTGCACAGATAATTGAATGGATCATAATGTACACACCCAAAGTTAAAGTTGTACATTCAATCTTACCTTTCACATTTCCTGCTTTCTGAATAATTAACTGTGCAAACACTTTTGCTTTTAATATTAGATAAAAATTCCAAATGTTTATCAGGACAACTTAGTTTGAATGTAGCTTAACCTTTAACCTTTTAATTAAGCCCTGTAACTTTATTTTTGTCCTACTTAATATGAACAGTATCAAAAATGGCAATGAAAGATCAGCACTGTTTTTCAAATTTGATTTTATGCCATTAGCCTCCAATCATGCAATTGACTTATGCAGGGGAACTGCTGCACATGTGCAGAGATAGTGTATCCACCCATACTCTGTCAATTGCAGGATCAGGGCTTTAGAAAGTGTCCATGATTATAATACAAGAAAGGCATATGGCAGCACTAATTCATGGCCAGTTATTTTGTGTATACTGTATTTGGCCAATTTATTTTCAATAATTTTGGATTCCCAGGGATTCCAAAATTAGAGGTGGTACATTGTAAAATGTGTTAATGAACAGTGAAAAAATAGGTGGCATTTTGTAATCATTCTTTCCTCATCATTTGCTAGGTGCTGCACAAACATAGCTCAAAGAGATGGTCCCTGCCTCAGAGAATTTATAGTCTAATGGGGTCAGTCCTGAACTATGTTTTTTTTATATATCATAATCATCACTGAGAAATCTGAGTGTCTAATGAAGTCAATGGGTCTTTTGATTGAATAGAGAGTGAAGGATTAGACACTTAAAAGCTTTTATTTTAATTGAATGTTTTAAATGGATGTTAATAGTTTTTATGACATTTTAAAGTGCCCTAGTGCTGCAACATAGGGGAGAAAATTTATATTTGTAACTATATATATAACAATACAAAAGTTCAGGGACCAAGGCTCTCAGTCCTTTCTCATCCCTTGCTCATTCTTCATGCAGGCAAAATTCAAAATCAGGTCAATGGGAGTTTTTCCTAAATTAGGAGCAAGTAAAGATTGGAGGATTGTGTTCTCTGGAAAATAAGTTGTAAATATTCTAGCTGGAGCTGGTAGCACTGCCTCTTCTTAAATTTGCCCAACGTTTTTCTTTGTAGGACCTCATTTTCAGTTGTTTATAACATTGTCTTTCAGGCCGAACTTTTCCACCATGGATGTCTGCATTGGGCTAATTATTTTTGGAATATTTCAGCAAAAAAGATTCAGCCATTTCTGAGAATTTCATTAGTCAAAAAATCATGTTGTTTGGCCGATGTTTAAAAAAAAAATCTTACAATCATTTAGTTGATAAGCTCTAGCTTATTCTTGCTTTGGAGCAGGGACATGAAATTTGGCGGCGGGTCATCCTGGTGTCAGGAATGTGCCTTTTGCTTTTCCTTTGGAAAACTGCCCAAAGTTGGTCAAGTTATAAACATTTAGAAAATCTCAGCTCTACTGGCTTAGTGAGGCTTGTTAGAGCTTTGCAGATAAATTCTATTAAGTTGCTATCTGCAGAGAGCAATCTCCAGCCTGGGGTTGAAGGGCTGAGCAGAAAATGCCCAGCAATGGCTATTCCTGGCTGTCAGGGGCCACTGATAGACCTGAGAGCAGGGAGATTGTCTGTCAGTGCTCCTCCTGTTGGCTGTATCTGGATAAGAGACTGGACTGGAAGCCAGTGAGGGGGTGGAGGTGACAATGAGGGTTGTGGGACTTGGATCCATGTTTGGGGGAAGACAGTATGAGACCAAAAGAATGGCCACACTGGATCAGACCAATAATCCATCTAGGCCAGTACCCTGTATTCCAACAGTACCCTGTATTCAGAGGAAGTGAACAGAACAAGGAAATTATTGAGTGAACCATCCTGTGTCTTCCAGTCCAGGTTCTGGCAGTCAGAGAATTAAAGTCATCCAGAGCATGGGATTGCATTCCTGACCATTTTGGCTAATAGCCATTGATGGATGTATCTTCCATAAACCTATATAATTTTTTTTGGAAGCCTGTTAAAGTTTTGGCCTTCAAACCATCCCCTGCCAATGAGTTCCTGCCAATGTGTGAAGAACTTTTTCCTTATGATTGTTTTAAACCTGCTGCCTATTAGTTTCATTTAGCGACTCTTGGTTCTTGTGTTATGTGGAGGGGTAAATAACACTTCCTTGTTCACTTTCTCCACACCATTCATGATTTTATAGACCTCTATTATATTCCCCCTTAGTCATCTCTTTTCTAAGCTCAACAGTCCCAGTTTTTAAAATTTCTTCTCATATGGAAGCTGTTCCATACCCCTAATAATTTTTATGCCCTTCTCTGAACTATTTCCAATTCTAATATATCTTTTTGGAGATGACTAGAACTGTATGCAGTATTCAATGTGAGGGTGAACCAGGGATTTATATAGTGGCATTATGCTATTTTCTCTGTTACTATCTTTCCTAATGGTTCCTAGCATTCTGTTAGCTTTTTTTGACTGCTGCTGCATTGAGCGTATGTTTTCAGAGAACTATCCGCACTGATTTCAAGATCTCTTTCTTGAGTGGTAACAGCTAATTTAGATCGAATCATTTTCTATGTGTAGAGATTATGTTTTGCATTGTGCTTTGCTTTGCATTTATCAGCATTGCATTTCATCTGCCATTTTGTTGCCAGGCGCCCAGTTTTGTGAGATCCCTTTTTGTAACTCTTCACAGTCAGCTTTGGACATAAGTATCTTGAGTAAGTTTGTATCATCTGCAAACTTTGCAACCTCACTGTTTACCCATTTTTCAGGTCATTTTTGAATACGTTGATCAGCACTGGTCCCAGTACAGATTCTTGCAGCACCCTGCTATTTATTTCTCTCCACTGTGAAAACTGACCACTTATTCCTGTTCTTTATTTCCTATCTTTTAGACAGTTACTGATCCATGAGAGAACCTTCTCTTATCCCGTGACTGCTTACATTGTTTAAAATGGCTTTGATGAGAGACCTTGCCAAAGGCTTTCTGAAAGTCCAAGTACACTATATTGATTGGATCACCCTTGTCCACATGTTTGTTGACCCTCTCAAAGAATTCTAATGAATTGATGAGACATGATTTCCCTTTAAAAAAGCTGTGTTGACTGTTCCACAACATATTGTGTTCATCTGTGTGTCTGATAATTCTGTTCTTTATTATAGTTTCAACCAGTTTGCCTTGTAGTGAAGTTTCAGAGGGGAGGGGATCTGGGACTGGCTGGTTAAAGAGAATAGGACATAGAGCTGGAGGTGGGAGAAGACAGGAGGTAATTGATACTGAAATTGTATGAGACAGGGAAGGGGCTGGTTATGTTTAGGAGGGCAAAGTGTCAAGGAGCCTGGAGTGATGAGAATGGAACTGTGAATTGAGATGAGGAGTAGATTTTTGTCTTGGACAGGAAGCCTTGAGTTGCAAAACTAGGGCTAGCTGGGCAGGAGAGTGAGACTGGGATGTGAAGCCTGAAGGTGGTGACTGGGACTAGCCAGGTAAGGAGACTGGAACAGGGAGCGGGGGCTGGGGGAGAGGCAGGACTGGATCAGGGAAAAGTTGGTGGGGGCAGGAGCAAAAGGCATCAGATTTGAGGGAATCGGGGCAGAAGCATACGTGGTCCCTAGACTACACTCTCCTCCAGAAGCTGGAATGGCACCCTAGAACATGGTGGCTCATCATTCCTCTGCTATCAGCAGATATCTGTGAAAGCCACTGGCAAAAGATGTATCTCATCACCCTCTAGTGCTAGTCCATGTAGAGTGGGGTGGGCAAACTACAGCCCAGGGCCTGCATCTAGCCCTCGAGCTCCTGCTGGGGAGCAGGATCTGGGGCTTGCCCGCTCTGGTGCTCCAGCCAGGGAGCGGGGTCAGGGGCTTGCCCCGCTATGTGTTTACCGTGGCTCCACGCAGCTCCCAGAAACAGTGGCATGTTCCCCCTCCAGCTCCTACATGTAGGGGCAGCCAAGGGGCTCCGCATGCTGCCCCTGCCACAAGTGCCGCCCCTGCAGCTCCTATTGTCTGGAAACCGAGGCCAATGGGAGCTGCAGGTACGGCGCCTGCGGAAGGGGCAGTGTGCAGCACCGCCTGGCCATGCCTCTGCGTAGGAGCTGGAGGGGGGGGACATGCCGCTGCTTCCAGGAGCCGCCTGAGGTAAGCACCGCCCGTAGCTTGCACCCCTGACTCCTCCCATGCCCCAACCCCCTGCCCTAGCCCTGATCCCCCTCCTGCCCTCCAAACCCCATGGTCCCAGCCCGAAGCACCTTCCTGCACCCCCAACCCCACCCCAGAGCCCGCACCACCAGGCAGAGCCCTCACCCTCCACACACCCCAACCCCCTGCCCCAGCGTGGAGCCCCCTCCCATACCCTGAACTCCTCATTTTTGGCCCTACCCCAGAGCCCTTACCCCCAGCCAGAGCCCTCACCCCTTCCTGTTCCTCAATCCCCCATTTTGTGAGCATTCATGGCCTGCAATACAATGTCCATACCCAGACGTGGCCCTCGGACCAAAAAGTTTGCCCACCCCTGATGTAGAGGATGACAACCTAGTACTGCTGTCAGTCATTCCTTTAGCTCAGAACACAGAGGCAGAGGGATGTTCTGTGCATCTGAAGGTTCCAACCCTGATTCCCCCCCCCCCCCGCCCCAATTTGCTTAGTTAAAAACTTGGCAAACTACACAAACAAACAAATGAACAAAATTGTTAAAAGAATACAATGTTGCAAAGTCAAGCACTCAAAAGTTAGGAAAAACCAGACTTAAGTTTGCCTCTGCTATCTTTAATTACATCACATACTATTTTTCCACAGGACACCTGCCTTGTTCATTGCACAAAATGGACCCACTGAATAAATCAAGGTTGTGCAGTGAATGAGGCTGTTGTCTGTGGGACCCTAGCCTCATTTGCTGCAGTTGTTGGAAGGTGTACAGTGGATGAGATGTAAAACTATAGGGAGAGAAAGGATGGTCCCTGTCTCAGCCAAAGAATTCCTATGTGATGCTAGGTAAGTGACTTAATCCAAACTAGGTGGTCACTAATTGTGTGCACTAATTTCTGGGTGCCCAGGTTGAGACCCTGGGGGTCTGATTTGTAGACGTGCCAAGCACTCAAAGCTGCAACTGAAGCAGCTGTGATCTGTGCTCTGAACATATAAAGTGCTAGCCAGTTCTAAGTACTCTGAAATATCAGGTCAGAGGCATCTCAGATTGGGCACCCAAAATAGTGGATATTTTTCATCTTAATCTCTCTGTGCCTCTGTTGCCCATCTGTAAAATGAGGATAATAATACCACTCACCTCAAGGGGTATTGTGTATATAAATTCATTAATGTTTGTGTAGCACTTAGTTACTATAGCGTTGAGTGTCATAGAAAAGCACATAAAGAAATTAATTCTGAATTTTGACCGGGGTTTGATTATTGTGCAGAAAACAAGGCAAGGGGACATATATTCAACAATGAGGATAAAATAAAAGATTGAATAGCTGTCTTACTGAGGGCTTTTCTACTGTTGAAATGCTACAGCAGCACAGCTGCACTGCTCTAGTGCTTCAGAGTAGACACTACTTATGCCAACGAGAGGGGGTAATCCCCAAGAGGCACTGGCTAGTGCTATCTACACTGGGGGTTAGGTTGGCTTAACTATGTTGTTCAGGGGTATGGATTTTTCACACCCCTGAGCAATGTAGTTGTGGTGACCTAAATTTTTAATGTAGACCAGGCCTTAGTGATCATCATCCATTCTGTGCCCTGTAGTAGGTGTAGGTCTTGTGGAAAAAAACAGGATGTAATCATGTACTTAAAGACTATTATAAATCATATGCACAAAGGGCTGAGTTAATGCTTTAGGGGCAACCATAATACTAACACTTCCTAACTTGGGAGTACTTTGACACCTTAAAGATCTTTTAACAGCGTTTTCTGTATAATTCAAAATACTTTAGGAAAGGAAAGGATTGTTTTAAAAATAGGCTGTTTGACAAAAAAAAAGAAGACAAGCTTTGTGGAATTTTATGGAAATCATGAATAGGGATGGCCAAATTGGGTCTGATAAAATAAGAACTCCCTTGACTTTTGCTCAAAATTTGAGACTTTTATGAAGGTTTATTAAGTTAGCTCCCTTTGCACAATACATCAGTTCCAGCTTTGTGCCAGGTTTGGAAGTGTCATAATAGAGCAGGAAAAGGGCCTGACCCTGCAAACTTTTCAGTCACTAGTCCCAGTGAAGTCCTTATTGAGGAAGATGTTTTCCTGCATGTTCCTCTCTCTCTTCTATTTTCATTTTTCCTCCATCTAATCAGACCCATTTTACAAAAACAATATACATACTTTATTTAAAGATTAAAAGCTTTCCATTCTGTCTTTTAAGATGTAGAGAAGACTGACTAGCAGAAGGTAAGGACAGAGGAGATGATAGGGTAGTTATATCAAGCATATCAAGGACAGTAGCTCACAGTAAGAAACGCTTAACTAAGAAACATTAAAAAAATAAAATCCCACTAATGTAGGAAACTGTCATTGTCACCATTTACCTCAGCTCTCATCTTTTGTAGGAAGATTGAGATGGTTAGGGCAAGGCAACTGTAGCATCAGCTGGATATCTCCTATTTTCTTGATCCAGTTCAGCCTTTGTTTAAGTGAGAGTATAGTACAGAGATGATGCCTCTTGTATTGGCTGATGTTCTTTTCCCACTGATAGGCAAAGTACAAATGTCCACATTGATTCTTCTTGATTTGTTAGCGGACTTTGATACAGTGGGCTATGTAATTTTGTTGACCTGTTTGTAGACTCCAACTGGGATAGATGGTACCATTATTGATTGGTTCCATTCTTTCCTCATGGAGAAGACCATGAGCATGGTTTTGAGCAATTGTTCATTTGAAAATAGGACTCTCTTGATTGTAATTCTTCAAGGTTCTAGTCTGTTGCTACCTCTTAATACACCCTTCAAATACCTTTGTGGTATTGACTGTGAACTTTAAAGTCCTAAATGTTTTGGGTTCTAGCTGGCCCGGGCAGCTGCTCTTCTCTCTGTGTAAATGTGACACTTGTGTTTTCATGTACTAGGTAACAGTCATCCTGGCATGTGGCCCCCTCAGATCCTTTCTGTAAATACTTGAGCATTCCCTGCTCTGATGATAATTTTAATGCAGCTGGAGATATAGGAGGTCCCACTGAGAAACTTCAAAAAGGTTCACCCAGAGACAGTATAGATAGCATGTCAGGCTGGCTAGAAACATAAATAGGGCTTATTGCACTGGTGATTCAGTGCAAGCCCTAGACCTGGTG
Organism: Emys orbicularis; assembly: GCF_028017835.1. Lineage (NCBI taxonomy): Eukaryota > Metazoa > Chordata > Testudines > Emydidae > Emys > Emys orbicularis. Next base: position 147,754,689 of record NC_088684.1, on the reverse strand, counting down.
ACCACTGTCATTTATCATCTTCAGAAGAGGAGATGTGGTTTCTCCAAGGATCCCTTCCCACTGCCCGAAAGGGGGATGGAGGTATGAAGAGGCCTCTTTTACTCACTTTGAGGGGAGAGAGATTGAAAACAAAACCCCAATGGCTGTCTCCAACCTTGGTTCAAAGAAGGAGATGAATTAATAGGAACCCCAAAGGTCTCCTTGCAACCTAAACAAAGATAAAAATATGGAGCTTCCCTTCCCAGTCCCTAAAGAAACAGGGAATTGGTTTCCAAGCTTCACACAAGCATGCAATGTAACGATGGAAGGGAGTGAAGAAGCTACCTCAATCCCACCGCCCAAAGGAAAGGTGTTAGTGAGGAAAATCCCCCACACATCCTTTTGTGTCTGCCCAGGTGGGAATGAAGAGAATCCTTGTACCCACTCTCTGAGTGGTAAGCAGATGGAAGGTATGTTGGGTCTGCATTCTACCCCTGCAGCCATGAACAGGGATGACGTTTTGTATGAGGTTGTGGGCCTATCACAGAGCCTGATGAAGAGATGGGGATTTACTAAGGAAAGATGGCCTGCGAGAATCACCATGTGTTTGTTTGGGAAAGCACCCAAATAATTGCATGCTTACCTGCACATTTGCCTCTTTTTTAAAGTATTTATTTCAGCGTTGGTACTGGGGTTTATGTGCTTATTATTTCATTCTCCTTGTCATCCTGGAATCATGGCAAGGATATTTAAAGTTGGGAAAAGATTATTAGTACAACTGGAAAAATCTGAAATCCGCAGGGAACTTTTGGAAAGTGTTTGATACTGCATGGGTTCAAACACGTTGCTATTGAAGTCAATGAGATTGTCATTTGTTTTCTCTGGGAATAGGATCAAGCCCCATATTCATACAGAATGTGACTCCATTACCAAAACCACCATTGCATTACCCATCTATAAACCTGACATAACTCTGGGAACAGAAGCGTATCTCAGTACAGCTGCCTTTTTGAATGGAGTTTTCAGCCAGTCCTCCAAATGCATGAAGTGCACTTGCACTTTAGTTGGTGGGGTGGTAAACTAAGCAAGTGTTAATCTCACTTCAGAACTGAGCCTGTAGTAATATATTCTAGGGACCACATACAGTCATGTTCTTGCTGATGTTCTGCTCCATTTGTGGCTTGCAGCAATGTCAAATTTGATAGAATTTTGATTTCCTATGTATAGGCAGAATGATGAGGATAAGAAAGGACAAGGGAGGCAGATCTCAAAATTAGTTTAGATCAAAGAGAGAACAATAGAAATAGCCATGTTTTTAATACTGTCAGTATGTCTGATTTGACTTCTCTGACACTCTAATTGGAGCTCAAAAGTGGGTTGGTGTGGTAGTGTGCAAGGGGTTCTTTTACTTTAAGGCCCTTTATTAGTACACTGCTTGGTAACCAAGTGAAGCTAATGATAAACATATTACATTTTAAACATAAAATAAAAATGGCATTCTTCATTTAATTAATAGATTTCTAGTGATAATTATCACATTTTTACATTATTAGAAAAATAGCCATTATGTAACTGAAGGCATAATTCAACATTTATGACGTGCCAGTTTTTTTATAAGCACAGAAAATCAGTGCCATTTTGCTAGAAATAGAGAAATTTGGTAATTATGATTAGAGCTTTTTATGACAATTCAGACATGGTTAAACAGCAAATGGCAACATTATTCATTTGCTATAGCATGAAAAATAATACCCAGCTATCATCTTCTTGATTAATTTTACCCATTACTTCTTCCTTGTGTGTCAAATATGCATTTTACAAAATAGCTTTGCCATTTCCCTGTAATACTAATTCTGAATAATGGACAGTTTTAACAAGTGACATTCCTTAACCCTTAGTACTAGCTACTCCCTGATAATGGGTTGATGATCCATAATGGCTGGCTAATTTCCAAGATCTTGATAGAACCACTGGAGTTCTATCGAGATGGAGGGAAAATGTGCTCTTTTCAATTAGGAAAACCTGTTTAACACCTTTTAAATATATTTAAATTAGTGTAAACCAGCAGTGTTGTAGCCTAATACATAGTGTATTTAGATTTTCAGAAAGCCTTTGACAAGGTCCCTCACCAAAGGCTCTTAAGCAAAATAAGCAGTCATGGGATAAGAGGGAAGGTTCTCTCATGGATTGGTAACTGGTTAAAAGATGGGAAACAAAGGGTAGGAATAAATGGTCAGTTTTCAGAATGGAGAGAGGTAAATGGTGGTGTCCCCCAGGGATCTGTACTGGGCCCAGTCCTATTTAACGTATGTGTAAACGATCTGGAAAAAGGGGTAAACAGTGAGGTGGCAAAATTTGCAGATGATACAAAACTACTCAAGATAGTTAAGTCCCAGTCAGACTGTGAAGAGCTCCAAAAGGATCTCACAAAACTTGGTGACTGGGCAACAAAATGGCAGATGAAATTTAATGTTGATAAATGCAAAGTAATGCACATTGGAAAACATAATCCTAACTATACATATACAATGATGGGGTCTAAATTAGCTGTTACCACTCAAGAAAGAGATCTTGGAGTCATAGTGGATAGTTCTCTGAAATCATCCACCGAATGTGCAGTGGCAGTCGAGAGAAAGAGAACAGAATGTTGGGAATCATCAAGAAAGGGATAGATAAGACAAAAATATCATATTGCCTTTACATAAATTCATTGTACGCCCACACTTTGAATACTGCATGCAGATGTGGTTGTCCCATCTCAAAAAAGATATATTGGAATTGGAAAAGGTTCAGAAAAGGGCAACAAAAATGATTAGGGGTATAGAACGGCTTCTGTATGAGGAGAGATTAATGAGACTGGGACTTTTCAGCTTGGAAAAGAGGTGACTAAGGGGTGATATGATAGAGGTCTATAAAATCATGAATGGTATAGAGAAAGTAAATAAGGAAGTGTTATTTATTCCTTCTCATAATACAAGAACAAGGGGCCACCAAATGAAATTAATAGGTAGCAGGTTTAAAACAAACACAAGAAAATATTTTTTCATGCAACGTACTATCAACCTCTGGAACTCCTTGCCAGAGGGTGTTGTGAAGGCCAATACTATAACGGGATTCAAAAGGGAGCTAGATAGATTCTTGGAAGATAGGTCCATCAATGGCTATTAGCCAGGATGGGCAGGAATGGTGTCCCTAGCCTCTGTTTGCCAGCTGGGATTGGGTGAAAAGGCATGGATCACTTAATGATAACCTGTCTGTTCATTCCTTTTGGGGCACCTGCCATTGGCCACTGTCAGAGTACAGGATACTGGGCTTGATGGACCTTTGGTCTGACCCAGTATGGCCGTCCTTATATTCTAAGCTCCCAAGGACTACAACAAGACCAACTAATATGACTTAAAAGTTGTTAAACTATGTGTACATGGCTGTTAAAGAGGTTTTCCAATCATGTTAATCTAACTAAATTTCGGGAAAAGTACCTTTTTTCCCCTTCAGTGTAGACGATGCCTGCAGGAGCTAAATTTGGGAGGATGGAAGAGCAAACTGCTTGGAGGTAGATAGAGCCAACTCAGAACACAAGAACAACCATATTGGGTCAGAAAAAATGGTCCATCTAGCCGAGCTTCCAACAGCAGCCAATGCAAGGTGCTTCAGAGGGAATGAACAGAACAGGTAATCATCGAGTAATCCATCTTCTGTCGTCCACTTCCAGCTTCTGGCAAACAGGCTAGGGACACTCAGAGCATGGTGTTGCATCCCCGACTATCCTGGCTAATAGCCACTGATGGACCTAGCCTCTATTAACTTACCTAATTCTTTTTTGAACCCTATTATAATTGTGGCCTTCACAGCATCCCATGGAAACAATTTCCACAGGTGCACTATGTATTGTGTGAAGAAGTACTTCCTTTTGTTTGTTTTAAACCATCTGCCTATGAATTTCATTGAGGGACCCCTAGTTCTTGAGTTATGTGAAGGAGTAAATAACACTTTCTTATTCACTTTCTCCACACCAGTCAAAATTTTATAGACCTCTATCATATCCCCTTAGTCGTTTCTTTTCCAAGCTGAAAATTCCCATTCTTTTTCATCTCTCCTCAAATGGAAGCTGTTACATACTCCTAATAATTTGTGTTACCCTTTTCTGTACCTTTTCCAATTCTAATATATCTTTTTTTGAGATGGGGCAACCAAATCTGCACACACTATTCAAGATGTGTGTATACCATGGATTTATGTAGCAGCATTATGATATTTTCTGTTTTACTATCTATCCCTTTCCTCATGGTTCCTAATGTTCTGTTAGCTTTTTTGAATGCCACTGCACATTGAGCAGATGCTTGAGAACTATTCACAATGATTCCAAGATCTTTTTCTTGAGTGGTAACAGCTAATTTAGACCCCATCATTTTCTGTGTGAAGTTGGGATTATGTTTTCCAATGTGCATTGCTTTGCATTTATCAATATTGAATTTCATCTGCCAGGTTGTTGCCTAGTCACCCAGTTTAGTGAGATTTCTTTGTAACTCTTCACAATCTACTCTGAACTTAACTATCTTGAGTAATTTTGTATTGTCTGCAAATTTTGTTACCTCACTGTTTACCCCTTTTTCTAGATCATTTTTCAATATATTGAACAGCACTGGTCCCAGTACAGACCCCGGGGGACACCACTATTTAGCTCTCTCCAATCTGAAAGCTGGCCGTTTATTCCTACCCTTTGCTTTCTATCTTTTAACCAATTACTGATCTATGAGAGGACCTTCCCTCTTATCCCATGACTTCTAACTTTGCTTAAGAGCCTTTGGTGAGGGACCTTGTCAAAGGCTTTCTGGAAATCTAAGTACACTATGTCCACTGATCCCCCTTTCTCAAAGTCCAAATACACTATTAACTGGATCACCCTTATCCACATGTTTGTTGACCTCCTCAAAGAATTATTATAGATTGGTGCGGCATGATTTTCCTTTACAAAAGCCACAACCTTTTCAATTTTACTTGCTAGCAGTCTGGTTCCGTTTTGGTTTAGGTGAAGGCCGTCCCTCCTGTACAGGCTCCTCCTTTCCCAAAAGCTTCCCCAGTTCCTAATAAACCTAAATCCCTGCTCCCTGCACAATCATCTCAAAGCCACACATTGAGATCCTGCATTTCTGCCCGTCTAACTAGCCCTGCACATGGAAAAATTTCAGAGAATACTACTATGGAGGTCCTGAACTACAATGTCTTAGCTAGCAGCCTAAATTTGGTGTCTAGGACCTCTCTCCTACCTTTCCTTATTTCATTGGTACTACATGTACCACAACCACTGACTTCTCCCCTACAATACACATAAACCTCTCAAGAGATCTGCAACCTTTGCACCTGTCAGGCAATTCACCATGTGGTTCTCCCAGTCATCATAAACTCATCTATCTAGGTTTCTAATTATTGAATCCCTGTAGCGGGATGGTCACCCCGCTCCAGCCCTGAAGGGGTTAAAGCAGCCCTGGCGAGGGCCGCAGCTGAGAAAAGGTAGGCTGATGGGGAAAGCAGCCACAGCTGTGGCCAGCTTAATCAGGGCCCAGCTAGCCCTTATAAGAGGGCAGTGGGCCAGAAGCTAAGAGACACTCTCGCTCTAGCTTTCTGAGAGAGAGAGGGACCTGGCTGCTTGGGAACTGAGAAGGGTATCTGAGGGTACCTGGGGAAGGGCAGAGGGAGCTGGGGAGCTCCAGCCAGGAAAAACCCCAGGCTGCAGGCCTTGCTTAAAGGGCCAAAAAGGTACTGGGGCTGCAAGGGGGCAGCCCAGAGTCAGGCAAAGGCAGCAGGTCCTAACCCCCCTTACCGATGATGAGTGGTTTACAGACTGCAGTCCATCTCAGTGAGCGGGGGCTAGATGGTGACTGGCAATAGCCACTGAGGCAATGCGGCGATAGACGTTTGGGGTTTCCCCTGGGTGGGGAGACCCAGATTCTGGGTTACTACTGGGGGCAGAACCCTGACATAGAGGGGCACCGTGGTCCGGGAGGGACATGGGGGCCAGCAGCAGGCAAGACACCGGCCTGCAGAGGGCGATCTTGGCTGGAAGAGCTAATTCCCAGGGCAACCAGCAGGAGGCACCATGCCAGAGAGTCGTCGCATCGCTACAATCCCCCATAACTATTGCCTATCTCTTCCTAATTATTGGACTTTCCTCCCCCGGAGAGGTATCCTCAGTGACAGGGGACATCATGACATCATCGGGAGGAAGGATCCCAGCTATGGGATCATTTCCCTCTGCTCCATTTTGATCTTCTCCTTCCCTCAGACTTTCAGCCTCCTCAACAGCACAGAGGCTGTCAGACTTGGGGTGGGACTTCTCTACTGTGTCCTGGAAAATCTCATCTAGGTACCTCTCTGTCTCTCCTAGCTCCTTCAGTTCAGCCATTCTGATCTCCAGAGCCCGTACTTAGTTCCTGAGGGGAAAGAGCTTCTTGCACTGAATGCACACATCTGCTGCCCACCCACAAGGCAGGTAATCATACAGTCTGCATTCAGTGCAACAAACTGGATAGCCCCCTCTCTATTGCTGAACTTCTGCCTGCATTCTGTTTACTTCTGCAATTGTTTTTGTTGTTGTTGGCATTCATTTTCCTGGTTTTTGTTTTGTTTTTAATTGGTGAGGGAGGATGTTCATTGCCTTAATTTTAAAGAATATTAATCAGGTGTATCCAACTCTCCCACTCCCTTTCAAAAAAATTCCCTGTTAGCTACTCTTGTTCACTAGTCCCTCTGATCGGTTAGCAGGTGGCTTTTAAAAGCCCTGAGTAGCCCCACCCCATGGTTAAGGGTTAATGGGTGCTAAAGGGCGTAGGGGTCAAAGCCTTGTTAAAAAGCTGTCAGGCTTGCATAGCAGGCTGCTAGGTTCAGCACATGGCACCTCAAACAAACAGATCACACTATATACTTCAATCAAGCAGCAAGCGCACCACAAACATACACACGAAAGACAACAAACTCACCCCAACGGGTCACTCAGTGACCTTTCTCTGAAGTGAATCCTGAGTGACCCATCATCCCACATGGGAAGTCCTTGTCTCCTCTCCTGCCTACCCTTCTATTGCTGCTGGTGTCCAACTATTGCTAGCTCTCGTCATTTATTCAGGCTGCGACAAGTAGCGTGCATCAACAGCAAAGCTTGGGCATAGGAAGGAACCAACATGGATGTCTCTGTACAGACAGAAGTGTCCTACAGCACTATGTATAGTGTGTTAATTATTCACCACTCATGAGAGAAGTTAAAGGGGAGGTTTGCTTTGTTCAGGAAAGAAAGAAAGCAAATGAATGGGAGGCAGGTAGAGCTCTTCAGAAAAGAAAGGGAAAGCGAGGAACTGAAAACAGCTATCCTCTTCTTGCATCCCTCAGTGCAGAACCATGAGGATGAGTACATTTACTTTCATTCATTCGAGGGCTAATATTGGTTTGTTCCTGAACACACAGCTACACAAACTACATATATACACTATGATGAGGTGTTCACTCTACACTAGCCCGGGAAGGATTAATGTGCCTGAGAAGGGGCCACATAACTTGATAGGCCACACCTGTTAGGCTTGTTATGCAATTCCTGACTGATCACTGCTTTACAGCCAAAATGCTTCTGAAATAAATGTAGTCAAACTTTACTAATTCTGGGTCACTGAGAACGAAAATGATGCTTAAAATTGTTGATTGGCTCTAGTTTTCAAGATATGCTATTGGGTCAGTATATACGACCCTTGACTTGGGAATGGCGGAGGATAAGTGAGTTATAAAGGGAAGGGATCTCAATTTAAACCAGAAATGACTAAAATACATCTTTGACTGGATCTATGAATAAATCTATGACTGGGTTTGGACAGTACTTGCTTTTTAGGCAAAACAATGAATGATGCAATCTGAAGCTGGTATTGCGTCATACATGGTATGAATTGCATCATGTTATTCCTAGAAGTCATGGATGATGCAATCATAACGAAGCTTACATCACTCTGCTGAACAAATTGCCCTATATCAGCTCTAGAAATCATACAGTGTCGTGCTCTCTTATTTGTCAGTGTTTGATTTTGCAAAGGGACACATTTCTGTATAGCCAAAGTGAGCAGAGATGCCTCGTACTTGTGTGAACAGTGCAGATAACTTCTGCTATGTTTGTGGTGAAGTGACTTTTGCATCACAAAAGCGCAGTATAACCACTATGGTTAAGAAAGCCTATCACCTTTATTTTGGCTGCAAAACTGGAGATCAGGACAAGAGGTGGGCCCCACACATATGCTGCAACACTTGTGCAACAAATCTTCACCAGTGGTTGAACAGGAAAAGGAAATCTATGCCTTTTGCAGTGTCAATGATTTGGAGAGAGCCAACAGCTTATACCAGCAATTGTTACTTCTGCATGGTGCCTCCAGTTGGGAAAGGTGTGTCAAAGAAGAAAAAGTGGACTGTGCATTATCCAAACATTCCATCAGCTATTCGCCCAGTACCCCACGGAGAAGGACTGCTGGTTCCTGATGCACCAGAATCATTCTCACTTGAGTCAGACGAGGAAGAGGAAGAGGATGAAACTTCTGGTCCCGAACCATCAATGTCACAGGACCCACATTTTCTCCCATCCTCCTCCTCTGAACCACACCTCATAACACAAGGTGAACTGAATGAACTTGTCAGGGATTTGGAACTACCCAAAAGTAAGGCAGAGCTGTTGGGCTCCAGACTACAGCAGTGGAATCTCCTGGCAGGTGATGTTAGGGTTTCCATGTTCCATGACCGTCAAAAGGATCTTGTCCCATTCTTCTTCATGGAAGGTGATCTTGTAGCCTGCAACAACATCGATGGTGTGGTGGCAGCCCTCCACATCGTTCACGATCCAGATGAGTGGAGACTGTTCATTGATTCATCCAAGATGAGTCTTAAAGCTGTTTTACTGCATAATGGCAATGTTTTGCCATCAATTCCAGTTGGTCATGCAGTCCATATGAAGGAAACCTAGGACAACATGAAACAACTTTTGAGGTGCATAAACTATGACCAACATCAGTGGCAGCTTTGTGGCAATTTGAAGGTTGTTGCTCTCTTGCTTGGTCTGCAGACTGGATACACAAAGTACTGCTGTTTTCTCTGTGAATGGGATAGTCGTGCAAGAGATTCCCACTACATCAAGAAAGATTGGCCACTCCGACAGTCATTGGAGTCTGGGAGGAAAAGTGTTCAGCATCCACCACTTGTTGAATCAAGGAAGATTTTGTTACCACCATTACACATCAAGCTGGGTCTGATGAAGAACTTTGTCAAGGCCATTGACAAAACACAAGCAGCTTTCAAGTACCTCCACGGAAAATTTCCAAGGTTAAGTGAAGCTAAGATAAAGGAAGGTGTCTTTGTTGGTCCTCAGATTCGTGAACTTCTTTGAGATGATGCATTTGACCATGCACTGCGTGGCAAGGAAAAGACGGCATGGAAAGCCTTCCAGTTAGTGGCAATAAATTTTCTCGGAAACAACAAGGCAGACAACTACAGGTTGTTGGTGGAAAACCTCCTCAAGGCATACAAAAGCCTTGGTTGCAACATGTCACTAAAGATACATTTTTTGCACTCTCATCTAGATTTTTTTCCACCGAACTGCGGAGCAGTGAGCGACGAGCACGGCGAGCGATTTCACCAGGACATTGCAACAATGGAGAAACGCTATCAGGGCAAATGGAGCCCATCAATGCTTGCAGACTATTGCTGGACAGTGACAAGAGACGCTCCATTGAATGAATACAAGAGACAAGCCAAGAAGCGCCGAGTAGACACTGAATAGGACTAAACTATGTACATAATAGTTTTTTGCCTTTTGTTTCATAATAAATTTTATTTATATAACCCTTTTGCTGATTTTCAAAGTGTTACATAAACAGGACAGGTGAAATATTATCATGTAAAGCAACCATAAACACATGAAAAGACCTAGGTTTACAATTTATGATTAAAACTCTACTATCTACACAATATACATAGACATAAAATGTAAAAACTTAAATATCTTACAAACAGTAGCCAATCAGTTGTTTTAATTGTCATATATGAATTCAGCACATCAAAATACATAATAAATAGCACATTTTATCTCTGAAGCAGACGACTTCTCAAAAATTGTAGACCAGTGGAATGGACCTCAGCTGAGCAGGAGCAGGCAGAGCTAGTATAAAACCAGGACGTATGCCGTAGAAAAAGGGCGGACTGGCTGAGTCTGGAGGTTGGCTGTGTAGGCTGGGAGACACCGAGAGCTGGGACTTGGAACTCAGGGATGGCTTGGGCTGGTGACTGGTTGGCTGAACAGAGATAGACGTATAGGCTGAGAAGGAAAGGCTGGAAGTTATGTTGGAAAATGAGGGAGAAGAAGCAAGGAATGCATTCATTTTAGGAAGAAGGAAAAAAATAGAAGGAGTAGAGAGGGATGGGAAAAGTAAGGAAAAGGTTTTACACCTTATAATTATCAAATCACTAGCTGAAGATGTGAAGACAGGTGATTTTAATCCCTTGAAGACAGCAGAATGGATTAGGCTAAGTATTGGAGAAATATTAAGAGCTAAGAGTGAAGGGTGAAGATTTATTAGTATGTTCACATAAGGAATAGTCTGAGAAACTTCTCAAAACTACAAATTTAAGAAACATAAGAGTAATTTACAGCTACCTAAATGTGTGACAGAAGCAAGAGGGGTAATGTATTGGATTCTCCTAGACATGACTGAGGATGAAATTAAAAGGGGTATAAGTGAGGACCAAGTGCTGTTTCTTAAACAGCTGATTAGCAGGAGAGGGGGAGAACACAAACCATCCACAGCCATCCAAATAACATTTAAAGGTGCAACAGTACCCAATAAGGTTAATATAGGATATCAACTCTTCTGGATTAAGCCATATATCCTGGCCCCTTTGAGGTGTTATAAATTTCAAGGATTTGGGCATGTGGCGGCTGTCTGTAAGGGGAAAACGATCTGTGGTAAAAGTGAACAAGAACACTTGTACATGAAATGTGTGGAAAGAACAGAACTAAAATGCAGCAATTGTGGGGATAAGCACAGTGCAGCACGCAGAGGGAATGTGGCAGCGGAACAAGCTAGAGAGATATAGAAATTTAAAACTATCCACAAAATATCTTACGAACAAGTGTTCATAGTAGAATGTGGAGAAGAAGGAAAATGCAAATGAGGGAAAAGACATTCTGGTACAACAACACAAGGTTCAGGAAAGGAAAGATAATATAAGGGGAATAAATGAAGATGTATTGCTTGTAGGAGGAGAGAAATGTATAGCATTTATAATAGTGATTAATTGCACTTTGCAGACAGGGAAGAAGATAAAGAATAAAAATTTTAACAAAAGAGGCAGAAAAATATTTGCATGTAGGCAATCTCTCGATAGACCGTATTCATGCAATGAAGGTAATAATTTAGTTTAAACCAACATGGTTCTAATGGTTGTTTGCTGCAGTGCACACCATTTAATAACACATGGCCAGGAAATTAAAAAAAAAAATCTTTCGAAATGGAAGCAAACTTGAAGTGATGTGTATAAGAAACATGGTTATTGAGAGCGTATATTTAGGCTTTCAGGATATGATGTAATCAGACATGACAGAGAAATAAAAAGAGGAAGGAGGGTCTGTATGCTTGTAAAGGAAAGTCTGTTACATTGACTTAGAAGTACACAACTTTAGTTTTGAATAAAATGCTGTTGAATTCCTCTGCAGAATTGTAGCACCTTTATTCCAATCTATAATGTTTACAATCCATGTAAAAAACTAGACAATCTAGAATTGGAAGAGTTAGTTAAGGGTGCCAAAGGACCATATATTATTTGTGTAGACCTTAATAGCCAGAATGAATCAAGGGGAAGCAGGACAACTGATTGTATTGGCAAATGCCCGGAAGAGTTCATTGACATGCACAACTTGGTATTGCTCAATACTGGAACACCTATTAGGTTTAATATGCTGGATGGAACCTTTTCATGTTTAGATCTGGGAACTGCAACAAACAATACAGAAAGTAAATGCAACTGAGAAATCTATAAAGAAGATGGAATGGAAAGTGATCACTTCTCTATGCTAATTACATATCAAGGCCACGGTAATGTTGAAAACACTGAAGGAATTCCTACCTGCAGCATTAGAAAAGCAAATTGGGGATTCTTTAAGAGAAAATGTGCTGAGTATCTTAGTATCAATTGTGTAAATTATAATCTAGAGAAATTTCATGATAATATAATAAAGGTAGATGTAGCAACAGCCAATCTAGCTATATGTAAGAGATCAAATTGCAACAAACTCAGAATGCCAATTCCCTGGTGGAATGAAGATTGTAAAGCAGCAATTAAAGAAAGAAATAGAAACAGAAACGAGCAAAAAATACAACAAATAGCAAGGATTTAATGAACTATAAAAGATGTAAAGCAGTGGCACAAAGACTTATTAAAAAGGCAAAGAAAGAGCTGGAGAAAGTATTGTGGGAAAAATCAACAAAGAATCCAAGGTTTCAAAGATATATAAACAAGTTAAAAGAATGAATGGGATATGTAGTAAAAAAAGTTATATCTGGTCTTATAGTAAATGATAAAGTTGAACGTTCTAACTTAGGAAAAGAGGACATTTTAGCAAAAGAGTTCCAAAAAGTTAGTAGTGATACAAATCAAAGTAAAGAGTTTTTTTTTTTTGGGGGGGGGGGGGGAAATGCTGAAAAAAAATTTGAACTCATACATGGCTGGGTGAAATATAAAGATGATGTACTGAATGACAATTTCAGTATACAGGAACTCAAAAAAACTGTAGACAAAAGTAAAAATACAGCCCCAGGTAAAGATAGCTTATGTAATACAATGCTTAAGCACCTACTGGAAGGGAGTTTAAGTTTTATTGAAATTATATAATATATGGGGGAAAGGAATACTACTGGCAGAATGGCAGCAAGTGGTGATTATAAGATAGGAAAACTTGGCAAATTAGGCACAAGACCTGATGCATATAGATCTATTGCCCTCACATCATGTGTGGTCAAAATTATGGAAAGAATGATAAATGAGAGATTAGTAGCATACTGGGAAAAATGAAATTATAAATTCTACAAAGTAGTTTCAGGAAAGGAAGATCCACCATTGATCATATTGTACGCTGTGTTGCACAGTTGATCATATTGTAAGATTAGAAACAGAAATACAAAAAACATGAGGAACAGAGTTTATTATACTTGTCTTTTTTTGACATTGAAAAAACGTCTGCCATACTATGGAGGGAAAACTTGCTGTGCCAACTAGCCGCAACTGGAATAAAAGGAAGACTGTTCTGGTGAATAAGAGATTTCTTAAGTGATAGAACCATACATGTCAGGGTGGGGGTGGCTTTGTCAAATATTTATAAACTTATTAATAGCACTAGACATGGGGAGTGTCATCAGCCCAACTCTGCATTAACATTATGATTAATGATCTCCCAGAGATTATACAGGCAGGAATAGGTATTATTCTATTTGTGTGCTATATGGGCCAAACATAGAAGATGTAAGAAAGCTGTGGAGAGACTCAGTGAGGCTCTCGAGGGGATTTCAGAATGGAGAGATACTTGGAGATTTAAGTTCACTTGCTAAAACAAAGGAGAATGATCTTCACAAAAAGGAAGTTTTGGGAAGAATGGAGCCTATATCTCTCTACAGAAAAAATACAGGTAGTTCAAAATTTTACATTCTTAGGAGTTATGTTCGATAATTAACTTGGAAGGGTCATATAGATAGGCTGAAGCTGTTTAAAAGTATTTCTGGGAACAACTAGGGTGCAGAGAAGAATACATTGCTGATGCCATTTAGGGCATTAATAAAACCAGTTACAGATTATGGATGCCAAGTCTTTAAATTCAGTTCTAAATCAACACTTAAAAAAACAAACAAACAAACAAACAAAAAAACTTGAGCCAATACAAGCCCAAGCTCTGTGAATTCCATGTAGTGCAAGTATTTTGACTCCGATGTATGAGTTGCAGGTAGCAACTGGAGAAATGCCTATAAATTAAAGGATGAAATTGTTAGATTTAACCTTTTGAGCTAAGGTTAATAGAAATAGGGAAGATAAAGAGTACTAAACAAATATGAGGACTGTTGGGAATTAGGTAGACAAGAAGTAAGTGGCTTCCTGTTATGGGGCTCTCACTCACTGCAGGTTGTGCCTCCTCCTGGCTGCTCTGTGAATTAGCTCTCTTCCAGGTCCGATGCCTCCCCTTGTGGTATCTCCTGTTGTCCTCTCTCTCACTCTGTGGCATCTCTTTCACTCCAGGAACTGCAGCCTCCTCTTCATGACTTGGTCCTCCAGCCAGGTCACTATGAGGTTTCCCCTTCCAGGGTTCAGAGTCTCACTGGACCCAATGTCCAGGCAATGTCACTCCGTCAATGATTGGTAAGGGAACCTGGGACTGCCCATGACTCTAGGCCCCAGCCCAGGGACCTTACAACACACAGCCAAGGTCTGTCAATCCTCAACCTTGCTGCTCACTCCTGGACTGCTTCCTACTTGCCTCCCACAGGCTTTCTTCTCCACCCTTCTCTCTTCAGGGTTTGACCCTCCCTCAGGCCAGGATCCCAGAATCCTACTCTTTTCCTGGGTTCCCTTCTTCCAACTCTAATACACAGAAGGGAGACTACAGCCTTCCTCACTTCAGCCCTTTCTATTGCCAGCTTCCTGGCTTTATCCTAGCACAGCCCATACCTGCTCAGGTGAGCTTCATCCTCCAAGCAGGGGTTGCTTCTGCAGCCTAATCCTCTCATGTGGGGCCTACACACTAATTGGCCCTTTCTGAGCTTCCTTAACAGGGTTGGTGTGGCGTGAACACCCCATCACAGTGCCACAAACTCCCACATGCTAACAGGGTCAAAAGGTAGGTATAAGACTTTCACTTGGGTAAAAAAGAAGGTCTTGAAGAAATGAAAATTTTTATTCATGGAAAATCAAACTATTGCTGGATGGTTGCCTCTCCAGTTGTGGATTTGGAATTAGATGATAAAACAAAGGAAAGAGCAGGATTGTCAAATATCATAACTATGATTTATGAATTTATATTTGGCAAATGGGGTCAGCATTGCCAAATCTAAACTGGCGGCTCTAGAGATGACAGCACAGATAGGGTGGGAACAGCCTTTGTATCCCAAATTGATGGGCATATTTTTGGCATTGACCTGAATAAAGGATATATGCCCAACTATGATTGTTATCCTATTTGACTCTTTATCAAGTATAATGGAGATTAGAAAGGGAGCCTCAGAAAGCAGGAATGACTTAATCAATGAAATACTGTTCTTAACTACAGAGATAGTACACTGGGATATACATATAGTGTGTATACCAGGCAATGAAATGGCAGGTAAAGCAGTGAAAAATGCCTTACAAATGAGGGGGTGATATAAAGATCCCTCTGATTAAACAGGACTTCAAAAGTTTGTTTAAGAGAGAACTTAAGAAGGAATGGCAAGAACTAAGGACCAAATTGAAAAAAAGATGAAGATTCTATGAAATATGTCCTAAACTTGAGGATAATGGTGTATTTAATAGCTATGATAGAAGAAGTGAAGTAATTATATTAGAGTGCTAACAAGTCACTGTGACCTGAGTGATCCTTTATATTTACTAAACAAGCACAAAGGTGGGCTATGCAACACATGTGAAGTCCAAGACACAGTTGAGCATCTGCTGTGGCAATGCAGGGAGAATGACACAAAAAGAAAGATTCTTTATGAAGAACTGAGATGCCTAAAGGTGAAAGAATGCCTAAAGGTCTGAAAGGACTGGTAAGAGTACCAGGAAAGTGGAGTAGCATTAAAAAAGTATTACTTCACATTTTTAAGGATACAGGACTGGGTGAGAGAATATAGATTTTTGCTTATGTGAAAACTGTGGTAGGTGGCAGTCACAGCCTTACCTGCTGAGACTGCTGCACCATAAAATGACAAGAAAAGATGAGAAAAGAAAAATGGCTGTAGTGTGGAAGCCTGAAGTCACTCTCTGGATTTAGAGAGGGAAAGGAAGAAACCCCAGAGGAGTGTAGAAGCCTTGGGATCCAGGCCCGGAAAGAAGGGTTTATTGAGAAGGGTGGTGGAGTGGAAGCCTGATTGAGGTGAAGTAGGAAAAAGCTCAGGGAAACAGCAACAAGATTTGGGATGGTGCAGACCTTGGCCACTGATTTCAGGGGTCTTGTGCTAGAACCCAGAGTTGTGTGTACTCCTCTATCAGCCACTGGCACAGTGGCATTGCTTTGGATTGAAGGACTGCTAGGAATGATACCTGGTCAGCCAGTCCAATGAGACTTTGATACTCCAGAAGGGGGAAACCATAGTGACCTGGCTCGAGGGCTAAGCCCAGAAAAATGAGCATCTGGAGTCACGAAAAGGAAGCACCGCAACTCCTGGAGCATGAGAAGTGCCTCAGCGTGAACAAGAGACAGGGGCATCAGAACAGGCGGAGCTATTACCCAGAGGCAGTCATGAGGAGTCACCCCAGCGGTGAGTGGAGAACCCTGTGAGACATACATAATACAGTCTGTGTACAAATATCATTAGTGCAGCATTAAAATTAGGAAATCAAACATGCACTAACATACATACAGGAATAAGGAAGAAAATTCAGCCTTAACTTTGTCCCTTTGTGATTGTGCTTTAAAATTTGTTTTTTCTTAATATGTCAGCTAATATAATTCATATTATAAGCTGTTCTTAAATAGCTTACTGTATATACAGTAAGTTACAATGCAGTGCATATTGAGGTAATTCTCATTTGCACTTGTGAAAATCTGAAGAAACTCCATTGAAGTCAATGGAATAATTTCAGATTTACACTAGTATAACTGAGATCTTTAACTGACCTCTCAGTCTTGAGAGATTTTGGCTTGATCTGCAAGACTTAGTGAGAGGAAAGATGGTCCTGAGGTTAGGGTGCTAGCCTGGGGCTCAATTTCATGCTCTGCCACAGACTTTTCATAGTCTTGGACAAGTCACTTAGTTACTCCATGCCTCAGTTTCCCATCTAAAAACAGTGCTTCCTTACGTCTTAGGGATGCTTTGAGGATAAATGCATTACAGGTTATGAAGTGCTCAGATATTAAAATAATGGGTGACATATTTTAAGTATGTTAGACTGATAGAGTTGTTTTGCAGTTTTTATTTGGAAAAAAAATCAGTGTACTACTTTTAAAAGCTTGAGAGTTAAAAGTCAGCAAGCTGAAACTTTTAATAAAATATTTACAACTCAAACAGAGCAGTTCATGGCAGAGGGATCTATGAAATGCTTTAATATGAATCCATATAAATTTAAATACTGAACACAGCATTCTGGATTCTTCAGAGTTAAAAGGAAGGGGGCTAAGGAGAAGGAATTCTCTCTGGTGATCATCTAGTGGAGTTGCTCCCCAACAGTTGTCATGGGGTTGGTTCTGTCCCTACATGGAAAATTCCAATGGGGCTGGCTCACCGATCTGGGCAATCTGTTGGGAGACTGAGGCCATCCAGTAGGTGCTCTTTCGTGATCCACTTCTGGGCCATATCCTTGCCATTGAAAAAATGCTCTACTAAACCCTCATTTCAATCTCTGCATGAGCATGAAATATGACACATTAGTTGTATTATCAATATTACAGAAATGCTGTCACTTGCCCAGCATCTCAGGCACATGTAAATTGATGGGGAAATTGCATATTTGGGAGAATGAGGAAACATTTCTCTGGCAGATTGATTTCAGAAAAAAAAACACTATATGGTGGCTGTTTACAGTTGCTCAAAGATTTGCAATGTCTCAGGGGAGATAGATTAATCACCACAGTGCAGGTGAGTTGGTCAAAGTTTCATGATAAATTACTTTATCACATGGATATGTGAAGTCTGTCTATGTCATAGTCACTGGTTACTATAACATACAAACAAATGCATTGCTCACTGTGTTGATTAGCTTTGAAAAGCCTTTTTTGCATTAGAGCAAAAACACTTCCAAGTATAAATAGGCGTCATTCTGTTGAAGTCAGTGGAGCTGCACCCGCTTACATCTGAGCTAAGCATTGCCCTACATGAACACAGTTCTTCATATCCTACATAAGCTATTCATTATCATTCTCTGCTCATTAGTAATTATTTCAAAACCTAGCATAAGATAATCAGTTATGAAATTTTGGGATTTGATTCTTCTACTCTGTTTTATATTCCTTCTCCAATTCTCATTCCAGAAATTTAAGAGACAATTTAGATTTCATACAGCGCTGACCTTTTCTTCCATTATGGATGTTCCACTTCTTCCTGTCATATATAGGTCTTCTTCTATGTCCTGAGATGTGGTGTTTATAGATTAATTTATTGTTACAAGCATTGATTTTAAAGACTAATAGCCTGATTCTCCACTGCCTCATTCCTTGTGTAATCATTTACATGTATGCAGAGAAATAGAAAATGTCATTAAATCAGAATGGTAGCATTTTATACACCCCTTATGCTCAACTTGCTAAGATTTAATGGACTGCATAGGGTACAAGGAAGTGAAGAACTAGTCTCTATATTAAATAAAGATTGATACAAGAAGACCAAATATGGAAAGAATTTTCTCAGGTATCTATGTGAATGGCTGCCATCATGACCTACCCCAGGGATGGAACTGGGGACATCCAGAATTCAAAGCATGAGTCTTTATAGCTTGAGCTGAAAAGTTAGCTTTTCTAACTCCTTGAGGGCTGCAACAAATTTGGCTCCTCTGTGGCTCAGGTGCAGAGAGGGACATGTAACGCTCACTGATCAGTGAGTTACATATACAAACAAGACTACACAGTTGTTGTTTTTTAATATCTCTTCATCTTTATATATAACACAGTACTTTCGTTTTGTTTAATTCTGAGTTTAGCTGTTGAGAAGCTTCACTCCATGTTTCCATTGACAAACAAGCTGTTTGAGTAAGTTTATTTCCTATGAATACCCTCACTGCCTTTAGCAGGGGAGGACCCTTGACTGGACAGCAGGGAATAAGAGACGTCCAAACCACATGTCTGGCAGGAAGCTACAAGTACAGATAGAATACTAAAACTGTAATTAAATTATAGAAATCCAACCCATGCAGAGAATCAGTTTCATCTTGTTCCCCTCAACTTCACTCTCCTGAAATCTGGAACTTGAACTTGAGAAATCTACAGTGATAATCACAAACTATTCGTAAGTTTTGAAGTAAGCTACCTTTCTGCATACAAGAGAATACAGATATGTAATAAAAAAAAGTCTAGTTGATAAAATTAAATGGCAGCTCTGTACATGAAAATAACAAGTTAAGTAGAAAGCATTACTTAGAAATTAAAACTTTTGTAAAAGGAAAAGGAACTTTATTAAGTATTTGTTCAAGCCTAGAAAAAAATTATTAGTGTCAATGCTAGCCAATTGTTTTGTAAACTTGAGTTAAGATGAGAGCTGGGTCTTAGTAGTCTACAACAGAGAAATATTTATTGTATCATATTGGATTCCACTCCCTTTTATCCCATTTCTCTTGGCCCAAAAGAGAATGAATAATTTGACCTGTAGGGCATATTATTATTTATTTTGGACACTAGTGAATTTGTGTTACTGCAAATAGAATAAAACTCACAAAATATAGTAATGTATAAGTGGTTATAGTGAATATGGGTACTAAAGTTATGTTGCTGGGTTTATAGGGAGATACTTTCTGATTTTGATTTTAATGTGTATCAGAGGCACCTAGAGCAATGGATAGGCACTTTTTTATTTTTAGTGTGTATAACTAAATAACATACACAGGAATTGTCATTCCTTTAAAGGAAAAGTTCCAATATTACTCCCTAGAGAATGAAGACTGTTTTAAGACATCACGGTGTTCAACGATTGATTAGTATAAAAGTAAGAAAAAAACAAGACAGAGAGAATTTTGAACAGAGAGACCCTGAAATTAAGTTTCAACTTTTACCAAGAAATTTTTAAATAGGAAAATATAACCTCAGCTGTCATATGGAAATAC
Source organism: Emys orbicularis (assembly GCF_028017835.1). Classification (NCBI taxonomy): domain Eukaryota; kingdom Metazoa; phylum Chordata; order Testudines; family Emydidae; genus Emys; species Emys orbicularis. Next base: position 147,734,709 of record NC_088684.1, on the reverse strand, counting down.
CTCACTATTAGTGCTCTTTTTTTTGCTGATAAGGCACCAGAAGAAAGGGATGCTCCTATCTGATCTCACAGTTCACGTGCCCCTAGTCATGGTTATCTTTCCTACAAAAATATTAGAAAATTCATGTAAAAGTTTTTCAAAGCAAGCATTCTGAAGAATACAGCAATGTCTGGTGCTACTGCTGCTCTTAGTGAATTCAGCAGCAATAGTATCAGGCCTCCTGTGATTAATCCCACCATGAAGATCCTGTTGTGGTAGAAAAATGAAGCTAATAAAGTTACTGGCATTTCTCAATTGGGATTAGAAAGAGCGAATAGTTACTGCGGTTAAACCCAACCTTCAGTATCTTTACTACTGGGATAGGGTATTTTCTTTCACATTAATGGGCAGCATTTCAGATGTATTGTCTGTTAGTAATGGTCCTTGTCTGACACTGTGAAAATGAATAGGTATTTTCTTAGTCTAGTTTGGGAAACCCAGATGAGGTGATATTGGTTTTGACTGGACACATCTGGCCATCTAGATGAACGTGACTTGTGGCATTTGTATAACAAACAGTTCTTAATGACTTATGGGAAGAATTCAAATGCAGATTGTCTTGCTTACAGGGATAGCTGTGCCTGTGTGTGTTCCCTTTGTGGTCTCTCTCTCAGGGCAACCCTTCAGGTGTGAGGTTGGGTCTTTATCTCTCCTGGTCAGAATTCTGCACTTCTTCCACTCTTAGCCCAGAACCTGGGCTATAGTATCCTGTGTATCAACCATGCTTACCCAGTGGGTCTGTCTGTGTTCTGCACCTGTTGTTCTTCCCTTTGGGAATTTGTGACCAGTGCTATACAGTGATCAGACAGCCTTTAAGACCAAAGTATTGTGTATTTTAACAGTAGGAACAAAGCATTTAGAGGACGAGGATTTTAAAACAACAAGCAGGTCTAGTTTTATCAGAAACACCAGCAGGTGCCTGCATCTTAGTCTGGTTCTTCTGAACAATACCCCCTATGTTGAGAAAGGGAGAGAGAGTCCAGTTATAAACTGCTGTGATTCTTTTGAGCTTCTGGTTCCCAGGCTTTTTCTTGTCTTGGCATTTTCTCTTAACAGCTCTCAAGTGGTTGCAGAGCAATGGCTTATCTTGAGTCATTCTTTTTCCTTCCTGCAGGAGCTGGTCAGGAATTTTTTTCCCCATCAGTAAATTCTGATTAATCAAAGTCAAAACTTTTTGTGGAAACATCAGTTTTGATGAAACTTTCCTTAGGAAGATTTCTCCAGATTGAGGATGGAATTTTTGAACAGAGAAGAGAGACCCACCAGAATATTCAGTAGCTCTGTGTTACTACCCTATTGGCTACTTTGGAGTGAGGCTCTTTCATTCTCCTGTTTGCAGTTGCTCCACTTTGTATATTCACTGGGCTAGAGAAAGAGACTGACTCTATAGTCTGGTGCTTTATTTGGAGCAGAGACTTTAACCTGTGTCTCCTATCTCTGAGGTGAGTGCCCAAACCACTGGACTATTGCCTCTAATGGTCTCTGTCTTGGAATTGAGCCAAAACTTAATTATTATTTTTTTTGCAAAACAGAATTCTTGTTTTCCAACGAACCCTAATACCTGCTTGTTTTTCCTTACAGCTCCTCTTAAATGAAACCAATATATTCATAAAGTAAGCATCCTAATAATCTGGTCAACATACAGTATAAATAAATTATTATGTAGAAGCTCCATTTCCATCACACAGAAGCTAAGCAATTTGGGAATAATGCCATAGAGGCATCACGTTGGGAAGCAGGAATTTTAACACACGTATTTGTTTAGATGAAACCCTGAAACGGTTCTCCATGTGTGTAAACTTTGTTACCCATCATTGTCCAAGTAGCAACAAGAACTGTGTGTATCCTGTAAATCAAAATACGTATAGAAAGAATTTCTGGCGTCCTTCATTAACTTCTTTCCCAATGGAAAATTAGCCAACTCCAGCAGCCCAAATCCTTTAAGACCACATAGGACTTACTAATAGTTTACAACTGACTTTGGACGAACATGACGTGTAATACATGGATTGGCAGATCTAATTTCAATCTCAAAGTGATACTATTATTAATTATAGGGAGGGGTAAAGGGGATCAAGAAAGTGCCCCAAGCTTAGGAGGCATATGGAAGAAGACAGAGCTGAGGAAAGGAGAGAGGCTATAAAAGAAGTGATAATAAGGGAGGCTTTGGTGGAGAAGTCATTTACAACCACATTCGACAAAACACTTGTAGAAAATGACTAGTATGCACAGAAGGTAAAATGTCCCTGTCCCCTAATGTTTTTTACTGTAGGTCTATCTACATTGCAGCTAGAAGTGTGACTGCAGCACATGTAGGCATACCCAAGTTAGCTTTGATCTAGCTAGATAAAACTTAGGTCAAGTAACAGTAGCAGTGAAGCTGATGCAGGACAGGTGGTGGCCACTTGAGTATATACCTACGATCCTGAGCAGGCGAGTCAAGCCCGTGCAGCTGCCCGTGCTGCTGTGGTTTCTCTGATATAGTTACTTGAGCTGACTTTGCTCTACACATGCTGCAATCACAGCACACAATTGGAATGTAAACATATCCTATGTGGCCCCTAGGTCTCTCTTCTTTCTTGGTGCAGTAAGTGATTTTGGCCACAATAGCCTTTACGGCCAGCAGTTTTCCTGTATGCTCCAGGTGTCCCTTCTGGTTCCTGTGTAGCATTTTAAAGAGAGGGAGGAACATGTTTCTATAACATCAAAACAACTTCTATTGAATTAATTATACTGTATCTGAGTAGTTATTGTATAAGATGTGTTGAGTAGCAGACCAATGTAGCCTTTTAACAAGTGGGTAGTGAGAACATAATACTGCAGTCACTTTTTCAATCTTCATAGAGTTTTAGCTTATCAAGAATCCTGGGAATTGGTTGATTTACCTTGTTCTGTTTCTCTGCTAAGCATGAATATAAAGCTGCCTTGAATATTTTGAACTACACTTCACTGTAAGTACAATGTATATCATTGATCTGCAGTATCCTGGAACCTCCTGAATTTCATTGGCTTCAGTATATGTAATTCTTCACTACCAGACAAATATTTGTTTACTGACATGTTCAGTTTTTTGTCCTAAAAGAAATTATTCTTGTTCATAAAAATATGAATCAAATAACTGATGTCAGCCAAATCTTCAACAGCTCTTGCATTTTCCCATTTGAATACTTGGTGCATTCAAGGCAATGTTTGCATTAACTAGGGTTCGGTTATTCCACTGCTGAAGACTTTGCCTGTGGTCACTCTGCATGATCTGAGCCCTGCCTCTTTCTGTTTTACCTTTTGAAATAATTATAGAACATAGAAGTGTAGGACTGGAAGGGACCTCATCTAATTCATTAGGTCATCTAATTCAGTCCTCTGCACTCAAGGCAGGACTAACTATTATCTAGACCACCTTGACAGGTGTTTGTCTAGCCTGATCTTAAAAATCTCCAGTGATGGAGATTCCACAACCTCCCTATGCAATTTATTCCAGTGCTTAACCACCCTGACAGTTAGGAAGTTTTTCCTAATGTACAACCTAAACCTCCCTTGCTGCAGTGTAAGCCCATTGCTTCTTGTCCTATCTTCAGAGTTTAAGAAGAACTTCAGACCATTTCTCTAGTGTGTCCAGATCATTTTGAATTATAACCCTATCCTCCAAAGCACTTGCAACCCCTCCCAGCTTGGTATCATCCACAAACTTTGTAAGTGTACTCTCTGTGCCATTATCTAAATCATTGATGAAGATATTGAACAGAAATAGGACTCCACTCGATATACCTTTCCAGATTAACTGTGAACCACTGATGATTACTCTCTGGGAACAGTTTTCCAACCAGTTTTGCCACCCACTTTATGGTAGCTCCATCTAGGTTACATTTCCCTAGACAGTATCAAAAGCCTTACTAATGTCAGGCTATACCACATCTACTGCTTTCCCCCATCCAAAAGGCTAAATCAATCAAATGACTTGCCCAAAATCACACAGTAAGTCCGCAGCAATGCAGAAAATAAAACCCAGGTCTCCAGACTCCAAGTCCCACTACACTATACCACAGAGATACCACAGATCTCTCCTACTCCATGCACAGTGAAAAACAAGAAAAATCTCAAATAACACTGAAGGTTCACTATTGATAAATGCTAATGTTTTAGTGACTGCATGTGTGAGTGAGAGAGAGATACAAACACCCCAAACTGTATGATTTTTTATTTTTATAATCAATTTATAAATCAAACTTACATAATGAGGCAACTGCTACATCCTTTCAAAGCTGTCATTTGGACACAGGGTGAAATCTTGATCCCACTGAAGTCAATGGGAAAGTTCCTGTTGATTTCAAGAGGGCCAGGAGTTCACCCAAATAATCTAGGTGTCTGTCTAATCCTACACTTAATTTTAGCAATATTTTAGGAAAGAGCTTGAAAATTCTCAGGCTGGGTGTTCCTCAACAAGTTCAAAGGTTTGATTTGTTGTGGCTGCTTTCAGCACCCAATGTTTAGGATGATTATCTTTATTACTGTGTCTGAAACTCTGTAGTCTGCTTGACTAACCCGAATCGCACAATAATATGATTTCTCATGAGACCTAGTACTTCTTTGTTCCAAATGAGCCAGTAAGTCAAGAAAGACATCACTTCTAAGGGGAGTTTGGCAGTTCTTTCTCATCTGGAACCAAGAAATGCAGAATCATGTGAAAAGGAAGTATATATGGGGTGTATATATATATGTGTGTGTGTGTGTGTTTAAAAAAAAAGTTGATTCAGGTCATTGCCAGATTGAGGAGAAAGTTGGTTTCTGTTTTGCCCATGGTTATACTGAAGACACTCAAGAAAATGAAAAGATCTTTCCATCATTTTTAGGGAGAAAAAGAAAATCTGTTATATTTATTTTGTTCTGGACTGTGTCATGCTTGGAATGAATTCTTTAACATTGAACTACAGAGACAAAGATGCAGGAGGTAGCATCTCCCTGTTTTGTTTCATTTCACTCCTGTGACAGAACAAATCTAACCCTGCAGTGTAAGAAAACCAATACAAGACTTGGCTAGCTATTAATTTTCTTCAATAAGAGTTGACTTGGACAGCTCCTCACTACTGTCTGACCAAAAAATACTAGGTAATTTGATTTTTGCTTAGCCAGCTCTCTTTTATTTCCTCTGTTCTCTTGCTGCTGTTTTTTTAAAATCCTCTTTATTTTAATCCAACAATGGACCCCCCCCCCGCACCTTTGGTGATGGTTTAATGTTACAACAATACCTTATATTTATCATTGATATGGCTTCATCCAATTGTAGAAACATTATTACATATGATCACCAAAGAATCTTTTGTATCTTATTGTTATCCCAGAACAGTTTAACTATGGTTTACACAGATCAGAAGATGGGCTGTCTGCAGAGCCGACCCCCTCCCACATCTATCATCGGGTGATTTATTAAGACAGAGGCAGAATAAGATGTAACACACACTAGTCATTAAATTAGACAAGGACCCCCTTCAGACAATAAACAACACTAGGAAGACACACTCGGTGGTTAACAGTTACCAGAGCATGAAGCTCAGAGCCCTTAAACTCCCTTAACCTATGGATGTAAAACAGAGGAAACCACAATGGGTATTACAATACCATATCCTGAAGACAGGGACACAATGACAAAGACTCAGGATACCGACAGGGATAGTGGTGAAAATCAGAGTCGCTGGACACCAAACAGGAACTCAGGAACTGGGTATTCTTCTACCTCTGGGCAGGTCCTCTGGGCAGGTCTTCTCCCTCTTGGGTAGATCTTCTCCCTCAGGTAGGTCTTCAGTGCTTGGCCACACAGTCTCTGCTTGACCTCATAATCCAGTGCAAGTATGCGCTCACTAATGGTGTGTAGCAGTAGAGTGCAAGTATGTTAATAGGGACCAAGAATCCAAAGTCCTATGAGTCCTAGTCCCTCTGGGGCTCCTGGCAGCTAGCTGAACTGTGTGGGACTCTGGCTGCCACTCAGAGGACAGCCCTGAGTGACAGGCGTGCTACTCACCAAATAACCTGCAGTTGGTAGACAGATTATGGCTGTCACATGAGTCTAACTGCCCTGACCTTTCCCCTCCTTGATTTGAAAAAGGCTGAAAGGGCACTAAATCATCTGAGGAGAAGGGTATCCAAGATGGAGGCTTAGCTGTCCTTTTACAAATCCAAGGTGGACATTACATAAAACAGGTCAGAAACAGATTTTACCCAACATTATCATGTAGAGCCCAACCTAGCAGACTTTGCCAATGTATATAGTTCCTTAGTTGGTATATAAGTGATGTGTGTTCTGAAATTGGTTCGGTGTTTTGAATTGAAGGAGTTACATTTTTCGTCTCTGTTCAGTTGTTTCACCACTTATAATCTCTCTTATGCCGCAGTCCCTGTTCCTACGCATATCAGGCAGGACCAATGTATAATGACCCCATAAGGTAGAGACATTATTAGGCGATGCTGAAAAATATTAGCAGATGCCTTCTGAGCCAGCTCAGGTGTGATATTTAAAAAAAAAAAAAAAAAAAAAAAAGGTTCTTTTTACATTTTTCTCCAAATGATTCAGTCATTTATCCTATCTCCATCTCACCATGAAGAAAATCCACATTTACCAACCTTGCCCCCTCGCTATCATAGGCCATATCTACACTATGGGAACTATAACGGCATAGCTAAAGCACTGTAGTTATGCCAGCATAACCCCATAGTGTAGGTGCAGCCTCCAACAACAGAAGACGTCTTTTGGTTGCTGTAGGAACGCTATCTCCCAGAGCGACAGTATTTCCCTAAACGTAGATAGGAAATAACTGATATCATAGATATTGTGCTACCAGAAGCCTGCTAACTGTTTATTATCATTGCTTTCTTCATTTTGTATTTGTTTAATGATAACAATCCCTATTCTTTTTTCCCTAATTAATAATGGAGCTTAGTTTAAAAGAACAGTGACAATCCCCACTGGCCTACCAGCCACAGCTGAGTAGCAATTTCTCTTTTAATCAGCTATTGGCCAGATATTTTCTGCACAAAAAGGTGTTAATACCCCCAGTGTCTGTAAAATTCTATGAGAAAAAACTTGCTATGGGATTTTAAGTACAGCATTTGTATCATGTACATCAGGAAAACATTGGGTGACCAGATAGCAAGTGTGAAAAATCGGGACGGGGGTGGAGGGTAATAAGGGCCTATATAAGAAAAAGGCCCAATATTGGAAATGTCCCTATAAAATCGGGACATCTGGTCACCCTAGGAAAACATGCTGAATTGACACCCAATTGAGGTCGTTAAACAAGTGTAGATTGAGACACAAATATTTAAATTTACAGTGCATCGAGAAGCTGAGATCCTTTGAGCAATATAGGTTGTCTGTTTTGGAGAAGACATGCAGGATATGTGGCAATAGTATTGAAACATTGTGAAGGAATAGGAATTATGGTAAGGTTTGAAAAGATCCTGTAGATGTTGACAAATATCTGAACATATCAAAGGAATGTGAAATAAGCATATAATCAGCACAGAACAAATGACCACACTACCTGCCTTCAGACAGAGAAGGGGGTAAAAATAGATAGAATATGGGCAAAAGGGTGTGTGGGGGAGCTGGGAGAGAGAAAAGTAGAGAGAAGGAAAGACAGGGAACATGGGGAAATGTGGAAGAGAGAAAAATGTTGTTGAGATGCAATAGGAGAAATTATTGAACATTATTGAAAAAATGAGTCTGAGGAATAAAAAAAAGACTTGAAAAAGAAAGAGGAAAAGATTCAATGGTACTGTATATACTGTAAAAGGAAACCAAAAATTGATTGAAGGGCAAAGAAAGGAATGAGAGAAAAACAGAAGCCAGGAGACACAGTGGGCCAGATTTTTCCACTGCCTGGCACAGTGTGTAGTTATTTTTGCTCATGCAAAGTGGATGTAAAACACGACTAAGTGAAATGGCTTCACTCTCCTTTTAAACAGATATAAATGACTAGCCATGGTGTAAGGCAGGGGAGAATAAATCCCAGTGATGGATATCATTTCTGTGGTATTGTGAATGTAAATTCACACTCCATGTGTGTCGTAGTAATGCACACACAAGTTAGAAGGGCCCCATTTGGTCTTAATATTTTTGTGTGCAAGCGAGGCAAGAATTTAGGAGTCGTTTGGTGAGGAAAAATTACTCTTTGTAAATGGGCCTCTAAGAACCTAGCATCTCCTCTACTGTTAGCCAGACCATGCCTCTATCTCAAGTGAAAGTGCAAGTTCTAAGCAGTCCAGCTGGTTGAATTTGAAAGCCAACAGGTTTTTTGTTTGTATTTGTTTTTGTATAGTTTGGCAGCCAGTACTTCTTAGGCTGCCAAACTTCCCAGGGAAACACCACGTTACTCCTCCTACTTGGCTGCTGCAACCAGTGCTTCAGAGAAAGGCGCACTGCTGTCTGACTGAGGAGGATAAATTAGGAGTATTTACATAGCTCTGAGCTTACTGTAGCTCTTTCAGTAAAAGTTAAGACTTTTGATAGCAGCTGAGTGGGATGGAGGACCCTTGGGGAAATATATTATAGGCTTTGATGGCCTTTGCTGCTAAAGACTTTGGCAATTTCTTCAAAAGTCATTACCCATAGGGGGAAGGTTGTTTGCTGGGGAAGGCAAAATTACTTTAACAAATTTTGAACCCACTTGAACATTGTGACTTTGGATGTTTGACTGTAACTTAAATATAGTTAGGTTCACTCTGCACTTAAAAGATACTGTGAGGAAAGGAAGAAAGGGAGGGAGAGAATATGTCGTGAAAAATTAGGTGAGAAATGAAGCAGAGAGAAGGTAGAAAAAATGCTGAGAGACTGCAGAGAGGGAGAGAGAGCAATTCTACTGAAGAAGACTATGGCCTTGTCTACACTACTGCTTAAGTTGATGTAAGTTACGTCGCTCAGGGGTGTGAAGCATCCCCGCCCAGAACGACAAAACTTACATTGCCTTAAAGTGGTGTCTACACTGCGCCATATCAGTGGAAGACACTTTCCTACTGACATAACTTCTGCTTCTCATTGAGGTGGAGTAATTACATCAACGGAAGCGAGCTCTCCTGTCAATGTAGCACATCTTCACCAGACATGCTACATCGGCGCAGCTGCATCGATGCAGCAATGCCAGTGTAGTGCGGTAGTGAAGACAAGCTTAGATAGTAGCTTAGATAGATACCGTAGTCAAAGACTAATTATCAATGGTTTGGGGTTTGGTATTCAGAGACCTCAGCCTGCTTAGTACCATGTCAAACACACCATTAAAAATCCTTTTAACTGTAACCCTTCTGCCCATCTAAGTTGGCATCAACAAGGGCCGGGTTCTGTATCTAGGGGTTCCGTTTCAATAACACAATGCAAAACCGGCTCGAGCCCCCACCCAGTGACCTGGGACAATTACATACCACCCCCCTGGGTACCTCTAAGAGGCAATACTTCCCCTCTCACAAGCATGGAGTCTGAGTGTAGCAGAAAATGTTTAATAACATGAGGTAAACGACATCAGCATAAAATTGGAAAAACACCACAAACAGGATTCATAACACAAACCATGAGCAAAACCCACCCCAGCAAATTGGGCTGTGTCCTTTCCCTTTGGCTCTTGAATCCAGCAACCCAAAAAAATCACCCAGAGTCCCCAAAGTCCAACACCCCCAAAGTCTCTTGGGTCCAGCAACCACCCAAAGTCCCAAAAGTCCAACAACCCCCAAAGTCTCTGTCCCTGGTCAGTGCAGCCCCAGAGTAAAAAGGGGGGGGCACGCAGGGTGTTAAGGGGCACCTTACGTGATCCGAGGCTGGCCAGCCATCTGTTTCTCCGTGGGGGTTCCGCCACAGCCTTCACCACAAGCCAGTCCACTTTCCTGCCATCCCACGAACTGCTCCGCTCCGCTCCGCTCCGCTCACCGACCTGTGAGCCGTTCCAGCCATCCCCGCAAACAGCTCCGCTCGCCGTTCCTTGGGCCACTCCAACCGGCCCCACAAGGCTCCGCGCCGCTCGCTGCTCCTCCAGTCGTCCCCACAAATTGCTCCGCCAGCTGCTGAGCAATATAGCTTCAGGCTCCCCCACTAGTTAACACAGCACTCAGTGATCTCAGCTCTTAATAACTTTAGCTCTTTTGTGATTTCAGCTCATAGTATAGTAGGGGAGCCCCAGTGCTGGTGCACCATTGGCCCAAAGTGAATTCAGCTCAGCAGCCTGTAACTAGACTCCTAAGGGAATCAAAGTTAGCTCTGACATTCAACAGTGGAGAGAGGAGGAGGAGGAGGTGGTGGTGGTACAATTGGTGTTTCAAACCCTCAGAGGGGGCCATACCATCAGGTACAAATACCTGTCCCGATCCTCTCTCAATTCACTGGGTTTTGTAACCCATGCCCCTTGTCAAGCAAGTGCTACTTAGGTAATGGTGAAGGACTCACTCAGTCCTTCTGTCATACAACAGTTCCACTGGCCTTGATTCACAGAATCAGGGTAACAAAACTTTATTCTTCCTGCCCCAATAATAGAGAAACTGGGGATCCCACACCAGCCAAAGTAACCACTTTCAGTTGCTGTTGTTTCATGCCAGGCGAGTGGGTGTGCCTATGCAAACAAGATCAGCCCCTGGAGTTCTTTTCCACACTCGCCATAATTCACCACCAGATGTCAGGGTAGAGCTCATCCTGACTCTGCTTACATAACCTTTTATTAAAGATACAGATAAGAAGGAAAAACAGTTAAAGCCTTTGAAATGTAAATTATTCAATAAGGCTTTAATTTTAACCACATTTCTTGTTCTCTTTCCCTTTTAGCTAGAGAGAGTTTTGAGAAGGATAAACCTGCTTGTTTGACAGTCTCTTAGATGGTATCAAAGATGCTAATTACTTCTTTTAGTGAAAAGAGAAGAAGTTGAGATAGTTGAGATAAACTGGAGATGTTGTTGATGCTGCTGTTAAAGTCTGGTCCCATTTTATCTCAGGTAGCATTTAGGATTCAGCGGGAGTTGGTAGGGATGGCAATGTAATCTGGATTCCTTTCTCTGGGCTGGGATGGTCAGGACATCCCTCAGGATTAGGACAAAAGAAGATCCGGGGTCCCAGTAGATGGTGAGGGTAGCAGCCTTAATAGTGAAGCTCACTACAGTAGCCTCTGTCTGTTCTTCCATCCTTTCTCCGCAAAGCCTTTCTTTAGGGACCCAGAAATAAAGTGATGGGTGGAATAGCCAGTCCCTTTATTTGTACACCAATTAGGCACAAGTTCATTTGGTTCATTAATTTCCAGTGCCACAGCATGATTTCAATGCAGTCCCTGAATTATATCAGTAGGTCTTTTTCAGTTAGACTAATTCAGTCTGTCTCCCTTTTTTATCTTTTCCTATCAACATTTGTTATTATAGGGACATTTTATGAACTTTCACATACTTCTCACATTGAGTATTACAATTAGGGTAAATTTTAAGGCCCAATTATTACAACAGGCCCTGCAGGGGTCTGTCCTTAGTCTGATACTAGTCAATATTTTCATTAATGACTTGGATAATGGAGTAGAGAGTATACTTTAAAATGTGCAGAAGACACCAAGCTGGGAGAGGCTGCTAGCACTTGGGTGGACAGGATTAGAATTCAAAATAACCTTGACAAATTGGAGAACTGGTCTGAAATAAATAAGATGAAATTCAGTAAAGACAAGTGTAAAGTACTACACTTAGATTATGTCTACACTTTGAGCTAGAGCTGTTATTTCCCTGCTTGTGAACACATTCACACTAGCTCTCATTGAGTGTGAGTATAAATAGAAGTGTAGCCACAGTAGCACAGATAGTGGCAGAGGAGGCATGTTACAGGAGATTCCTGTAACCTTTCTCCATCTCCTCTCTTCTCCTTGCCAGTTAGTACTAATAGGTTCCTGGCTCATAGTCTTGAGAAAAGAAGACTGATTAGGGACCTGATGAGTCTTCAGATATGTTAAAGGCTGTTATAAAAAGGATGTTGATTGATTATTCTCCATGTCCATTGAATGTAGAACAAGAAGCAATCAGCTTAATCTGGAGCAAGAGAGATTTAGATTAGATAGTAGGAAAAACTTTCCATCTATAAGGATAGTTAAGTATTGGAAAAGAGAAGTTATGGAATCCCCATCTTTGGAGGTTTTCAAGAACAGTTTAGAAAAACACCGTTCAGGGTGGTCTTGGATTACACGGCTACCTCGATATAACGTGACCCGATATAACACGAATTTGGATATAACGCGGTAAAAAAGTGTGTGGGGGGGGGTCTGCGCACTCCGGTGGATCAAAGCAAATTCAATATAATGTGGTTTCACCTATAACACGGTAAGATTTTTTGGCTCCCGAGGACAGCGTTATATCGAGGTAGAGGTGTACTTGGGCCTGCCATAGTGCAGGGGCCTGGATAAAATGACCTCTCAAGGTCTCTTCCAGCTCTGTATTTATAGGATTCTATGAAAGGTAAAAGTGAGAATATGAATTACAAATAAGCAAGTTAAGAAAAATTAATTATGGCATTGCATCTGACCCTCACCCTTCGCCTCGTGGCTGGTGAGCCCACGAGATGGGCCCAGCTGGGTTACATGGGTAGCCCGACCACCAGATGCTTGCCCTTCCCTAGGGGTAGGTCCCAGTATACCTAGTCCAGGTGAGGTTTGCGTGGTCATTTTTGGGCTTTCGTGAAGGTCTTGAGCTGGATTGTTTTTAGTTTGGAATCATCCCTCAGACCTATTCACCTAGGGTGACCCTTCCAGAAGCACTTGGCTACAGATTACATAGGACTGGGGTTCATCGGAACACACAAGCTCCTGCACCACAACAAGGCAACGATCCTTGAGGGGTCATGGGAGTTTGCTAATGTGGTCTACCTTTGTTTTGTAGACCTGCAGAAGGCATATGATTGCATACCCCAAGATGTCTTGTGGGAAGTGCTGCAGGAGTATGAGGTGTCGGTGCTGCTTTTATTGTGCTATCCAGTCCCTGTATTCTTGGAGTGAGAGTTGGGTTCATTTTCTTGGCATTAAGTTGAGTTCATTCAAGGTGGGCGTTGGACTCCGCCAAAGGTGTGTCTTGTCCCCACTCCTGTTCATGATTTTCATGGACATGATATCAAGGCGCAGTCATGCTGTGGAGTGCATCCAGTATGGGGACTCGGAGGTGGCAACTCTGCTGTTTGCAGATGCTGATGTCTTTCTTGCTTCTTTGGACTGTGATTTCTAACGTGCACTCGAACATTTTGCTGCTGAGTGTGAAGTGGCTGGGATGAGAATCAGCATTCGAAATCAAAGGCCATGGTCCTCTCCTGGAAGAAAGTGGACCGCTGTCTCCAGGTGAGGGGGGAGAATCTGACCTTAGTGAAAGAGTTCAAGTATCTAGGGGTCTTGTTCACGAGTGACGGCAAGGGGGAGCGTGAGATCAACTGGTAGATTGGTGCAGCGGAGGCCATGATGCAGGCGCTGTACCGATCCGTGGTGGTGAAGCGGGAGCTGAGTTCTCCGACAAAACTCTCTATTTACAGGTCACTCTATGTCCCCATCCTCATCTATGGTCATGAACTTCGGGTAATGACTGAAAGGATGAGATTACGGGTACAAGTAGCAGAAATGAGGTTTCTCCACAGGGTGGCTGGGCTTACTCTTTGAGATAGGGTGAGGAGCTTGGTTATCAGTGAGGGCCTCAGAGTATACCCTCTACTCCTCCGGATCGAGAGGAGCCAGATGAGGTGGTTTGGGCACCTCATAAGGATGCCCCCTGTGAGGGTTCCATGGAACTGTACCGGGCATGTCCCACTGGACGTAGGCCCCGAGGCTGACCCAGGATATGCTGGAGGGATTATGTCTCCCGACTGGCCTGGGAATGCTGGGGAATCCCCCAGGAGGAGCTGGAACCTGTTGCAGAGCTGGAATCTGGTCCTCCCTACTCTCCATGCTGCTGGCATGACACTCACCAGGAAAAGCAGCATAAAGGGAAAACAACAACAACAAGAAGAAAAAAATAAGAAAATCAAGCTTGCCCACAAAGAGTTCTCCCACTATCCAAGGAAGATAGAGGATCTTTGTTGGAGATTCATTACTCATAGTAATTGAAAGAACTTTCTATAAGGGATAGGCAAATAGAATAATATGCTGCCTTCCCAGAGCCAAGACACAAGACATCACTTGTGTATATGCTTCTGAAGTCAACAGGCAAGGATCCACTGGTGATGGGTCATATCAGCACAATGATGCTGTATCACAGGATAGCTCACAGACAGTTGATGACTTCAGGGAAGGTGTATTGAAGAAGAATGTCCACTTGAGCTTCTCTGTGATCCTTCCTGTACTACAAGTAAAGGAAGGCATAAGATTATGAAAGTGAGCCACTGGCTAGGTAAATTAGACAGGGTGGAGAGTTTTGATTTTTGTGGAACATTGGTTCACATTCTATGGGATGTGGGCACATTCTATGGATGGCCTCTACCTTGGTAGAAGGGGAACCAACGTCCTCAGGACAGGCTGGCTAGAGTAGTCAGGAGGACATTAAACTCATAGCAAAAGGGGAGGGTAAAAGGAGGGAAGATATGAGCACTCAGCACAAAATTGGGATGTTGAGAACAAAATTAATCAGGAACCTAAAGGACCTGAAGAGAAGAAATTCCTGAGTTGCCCATGGTCCAGGCTCACACTAGGAGCCTGGATAACAATCAAGAGGAATTGAAATTACTCATTTATGAACATAAATTCAATCTGCTTGGTATTAGTGAAACCTGGTGCGATGAGTCACACAACTGTAATGTTAAAATCAATATCTATAATCTATTTAGGAAGGATCAAGTGGGAAAAGGCGTGTCAAAAATGGCAGTACCCGTTTCTGAGTCTGAGAACCCAAAGAAAATAATCATGAATGCTTATGGATCTATTTCCTAACAGATAAACACAGGATGGGGTACTAGTCGGTGTCTGCTACAGACCACCAAATCATACTAGGGAACAGGATGGCAGTCTCCTTATGCATCTATCTTTAATTTGCAGGGGAAAAGTTGCATGATCATGAGGGACTTCAATTTGAGTGCCATACATGCTGGAGGTCTCATGCTGTCAGTACTAAAACATTCTTGGAATTTCTAAATATTACAGATAAAAATGTCCTAACTCAAAAAGTGTTGCAGCCAACACGGGGGAATTCTTGATTAAACTTTGTCTTAACAGATGAAGAGGAACTGATTACGGAACTAAAAATTAAAGGTAGCTTAGGTACGAATGTGCAAGCAAAATAAAATCTACACTAGTAATATACAGACATGGTGCTTTAATAGAGCCAATTTCATAATGCTGAAAACAATTATGAGCTAAATCAGCTGGGAGGAAGAATTTAATCAGAAAAATGTAAATGATAATTGAGACTCATTTAAGACCACCTTACTTGATGCCCAATGTGCCACTGTTGAGGAAGAAGACTCTACTAGTTAAAAAACTGGTTTAGAGGGGAAGTGAAGGTGTGTGTGTATGTGTATGTATATGTATATGTACACATTCTGTTCATATATATATTGTGATGGGGTAAGGCCAGATGGCTACAGTAAAGTAGTGAGGAACAGGTATGTTAGCCCCAGGCTAAACAAATCCCTGGTACCATGGTAACCAATGGCAGTTGCTCCAGGTTAATCAAGACACCTGGGGCCAATTAAGATCCTTCTAGAAGGCAGTGGAGATAGCTAGATTGATTGGGACACCTGAAGCCAGTCAAGGGCTGGCTGGAACTAGTTAAAAGCCTCCCAGTTAGTCAGTGAGATGTGGGTGTCAGGAGCTATAGGAGGGAGCTGTGCTGTTGGAGGAACAAAGCAGTACAAATCCATATCAGGTGCAAGGAAGGAGGCCCTGAGGTAATGGTGAAGGAGATATTGAGTGGGGGCTGCTGTGGGGAAGTGGCCCAGGGAATTGTACATGTCCTATTTCCAAAAAGTCAGCTACCATAGCTGCTAATTTTAGGGTCCCTGGGCTGGAGCCTGGAGCAGATGGCGGGCCCGGGCTCCCCCCTCGCCTCCCTGATTAATCACTGAGACTGGGAGACAACAGAGACTGTGCGAGGGATGGTTGCTTCTCCTCACCTCCCTTGTTGGCTTATGATGAAAATGGCTCAGTAAGCTGTGACCCTTGCTGCTAGAGAGAGAAGAGCTATGTGGAGGGTCACAGTGAGCCTCTGAGGCTAGCAAAATCTGCCAGAAAATGCAGGACCCACAGAGTCAAGAACAGAACTTTGTCACAATATACATACAAATGTGTACATACTCACACACACAACTGCACTTCCCCTCTAAACCAGTTATATATAATATAAACAAATGTGTGAAAAAGGGGAAGTTTATAGTAATGAATATAAATCAGAAGTTAGAAATTGTAGAAAATTGATAAGTGCAGCAAATGGACACAAGGAGAAATCTACGGCCTGAAGAATTAAATATAATAAGGAGGTTTTTTAAAAAATATATTGGTAACAAAAGGAATCCTAACAATGGTATTTAGATGGAAATGGTAGAATTATCAATAATAATGCAGAAAAGGCAGAAGTGCTCAATAAATATTTCTGTTCCGTATTTAGGGGAAAAAACAGATGAATCAGTCTCATCATATGGTAGTGATAACACACTCTCTATTCCACTACTGTCACTAGAGGATGTTAAATAGAAGCTGCTAATGTTAGACATTTTTAAATCAGCAGATCCAGGTAACTTGCATCCAGTTGTTTTAAAAGAGCTGGCTGAGGCGCTCACTGGACTGTTAATATTGATTTCCAATAGATCTTGGAGCATTAGGGAAGTTCCATAAGACTGGATGAAGCTAATGTTGTGTAAGTTTTTAAAAATGGTAAACAGATGACCTGGGTAACTTTAACCTTGTCAGCCTGACATTGATCCCTGGCAAGATAATAGAGCAGCTGAGACATGACTCAATTAATAAAGAATTAAAGGAGGATAATGTAATTACTGAAAATCAATAGGTTTATGGGAATAGATCCTGCCAAAATAACTTGATTTTTTTTAATAAGATTACAAGTTTGGTTGATAAAGCTAATAGTGTTGATGTAACATACTTAGACTTCTTTAAGGCATTGACTTGTACCGTATGACACTTTGATAAAAAAACTAAAATGATATAAAATTAATATGGCACACATTAAATGGTTTATAAATTGACTAACAGATAGGGTTCACAGTGTAATTATAAATGGGGCATTGTCATCATTGGGTGTGTTTCTAGCAGGGTCTCCCAGGGATAACATTTTTATCAATGACCTGGAAGAAAACATAAAATAATCACTGATAAAGTTTGCAGATGACATACAAACTGGGGGAGAAGTAAATAATGAAGACAGATCACTGTTTAAGAGTGATTTAGATCATTTGGTAAACTAGGTGCAAGAAAATAAAGTGTGTTTTAATATGGCTAGATGTAAGTGCATCTAGGAACAAAGAATGTAGGCCATATTTACAGGATGGGGGCTGTATCCCAGGAAAGCAATAACTCTAAAAAAAGATAATCCACTCCCAGTGTGATGATGTGGCTGAAAAAATGAATGCAATCCTGGGTGTATAAATGGAAATTTTGAGTAGGAGTAGAGACGTTGTTTTACCTCTGTGTTTGGAACTCATGCAAGCACTGCTGAAATACTGTGTATAGTTCTGGTGCCCACAGTTGAAGAAAAATATTGATAAATTGGAAAGGGTTCAGAGAAGAACCTTGAGAATGATTAAAGGATTAGAAAACATACATTTTGGGGTATATCCACACAGGTCAGCCACGGGTTTTTCTTTGCTGTGTAGACATACCCATACTGATAGACTTAAGGAGCTCAAACTATTTAGTTTAAAGACGAGAAGGTTAGAGGGTGACTTGATTACAGTCTATGAATATCCCCCGGGGGGGACAAATATTTAATAATGGTCTCTTCAAGCTAGCAGAGAAAGCTATAACACAATCCAGTGACTGGAAGTTGAAGCTAGACAAATTCAGACTGGGAATAAGACATTAATTTTTAACAGTGAGAGTAATTAACCCTTGCAACAATTTACCAAGGGTCCTGTGTATTCTGTCACTGACAATTTTAAAATCAAGATTGGATGTTCTTCTAAATGCTTCAGGAATTATTTTGGGAATTATTTAGGAATTATTATCTATAGCCTGTGCTATGTAGGAGGACAGACTAGATGATCACAATGGTTCCTTCTGGCCTTGGAATCTATGAAATTAACATTGTACTTCTCAGAACGAGGAGATTTTATACTGTAAAGTGTTATTTACAGTCTTTATCTATTGTATTGCAGCTCCATAAGAAACAAATGTTTCACTTCTCCAACTTCAAAGTAAGTGAAACTTGAGGTTCTTAAATAAACTGAGTTTGGTCAGTAGTATCTTGCAGCCATTCAGTGAAGAATACCTGATATTCCAGAGGCTAAAATTGAAAGGAACATCCAAATATTACTCACACAACTCTGTTCTTTCAACAGTCATGCCAAAGAGACATCTGCAAGTGAAACTTACACATAAATGCCATCTGTCCATTCTTGGGGGGAGGGGGGAAACACCTTTATAGCTAAATGGAAAAAAAACAAAAACAAAAAAACTTTGTATTTAATTAGCCACTTAAAATTAAAAAACAAAATCCTCCTGTTTGACAGAAACAAAAATTGTTACTTTAAATCAAATAACTTTTTCATAAGGCATTTTAATGAGGGCTGTTTATTTTTACATTCCCTTTGATCCTGTGCAATTTTCAGTTCTCTGCTATGGGATTTTTTTGCCTACTTCCAGCCAGCTGTTCAGTGAGCCCTTATTTGGATGCATCTGGCAAACAACATATATGAGCTGTAGGACTAGGCTTTTATATTAGCATGTTAAGAGGGGCAAAGCACCACAGAAACATTTGTACCCTAAATCTTTCCCTTTTGGTAAGCAACAGTGGTTCTTTTCTCATCTGTGCTTCTTCACTCATTTCTAAGAGAGACAATTGGTTCAGGATAAAAAAGTGACTGACATTTAGAGACATTTTTCAAGGAGACAGTATCCCTAGGGCTCTCCCTTCATTTGAGCAGTAATTTGGTGTCTGAAATTGTGTACCTCACAACTGCAATGAATGGGTTTGGGTTATTGCTATATATGAGCTGTTATTGCTATAATACCATTTTGCAACTATAGTAATTTCTTAGGTCCTGATTCTGCAAGTGACTCTGGTCAGATTTGGGGGGGTCTGCACTCTCAGAAGCAGTTGCAGGATTTGGAGTTTAGTCTTGGTCTACACTACAGAATTAGTACTACACTACAGTGCTGCTTCCGTCAATGTAAGTTGACCACTACCCCTACCTAATAACTCCACCTCCGTGAGAGGTGTAGCGCTTAGGTCGATGCGGTGAGGGTAACATAGAGTATGTGTAGACACTGTGTTATTTACATTGCCTTTTTGCTGTCAGCCCCACGTGGAGCTGTCCACACTACACTCCCACCAACAGAGGGGATATAGTGTGGACATGAACCACCGCAGTAATTACTGCAGTGGTTGTATGTCCACTCAACTTAATTTTGTAGTGTAGACAAGGCCTTAGTCATTGTCTTCTTCTTTTTCCTTTATGCAGCTTTTCCTGGTGAGGGTCATGGTGGCAACAGGGAGAGTAGGGAGGACCAGACCTTTTCCTCCACAACAGGCTCCAGCTCCTACTGGGGGATTCACCAATGTTTCCAGGCCAGTCAGGAGATATAATCCCTCCAGCATGTCCTGGATTGGCCTCGGGGCCTCCGCCCAGTGGGACATGCCCAGTATAGTTCCAACAGAACTCAGGGAGCATCCTTATCAGGTGCCCGAACCACTTCAGCTGGCTCCTATTGATTCAGAGGCGTAGTGGCTCTATTCTGAGTCCCTCCCATATAGCCAAGCTCCCCGCCGCTTTGGAGAGTAAACCCCGTCACCCTGTGGAGAAACCTCATTTCCACTGCTTGTACCCACAATACAAGATAGCTGGAAGATAGCTAATGTAATGCCAATATTTAAAAAGGGCTCTAGAGGTGCTCCTGGCAATTACAGACCGGTAAGTCTAACGTCAGAACCAGGCAAATTAGTTGAAACAATCGTAAAGAATAAAATTGTCAGACACATAGAAGACAATAAATTTTGGGGCAAAAGTCAACATGGTTTCTGTAAAGGGAAATCATGATTTACTAATCTATTAGAGTGCTTTGAAGGGGTCAACAAACACGTGGACAAGGGGGATCCAGTGGACATAATGTACTTAGATTTCCAGAAAGCCTTTGACAAGATCCCTCACCAAAGGCTCTTACGTAAACTATGTTGTCATGGGATAAGAGGGAAGATCCTTTCATGGATTGAGAATTGGTAAAAGACAGGAAACAAAGGGTAGGAATAAATGGTAAATTTTCAGAATGGAAAGGGGTAACTAATGGTGTTCCCCAAGGGTCAGTCCTAGGACCAATCCTATTCAACTTATTCATAAATGATCTGGAGAAAGGGGTAAAAAGTGAGGTGGCAAAGTTTTCAGATGATACTAAACTGCTCAAGATAGTTAAGACCAAAAAGATCTCACAAAACTAAGTGATTGGGCAACAAAATGGCAAATGAAATTGAATATGGATAAATGTAAAGTAATGCACATTGGGAAAAATAACCCCAACTATACATACAATGTGATGGGGGCTAATCAGGAAAAAGATCTTGGAGTCATCGTGGATAGTTCTTTGAAGACGTCCACGCAGTGTGCAATGGCAGTCAAAAAAGCAAACAGGATGTTAGGAATCATTAAAAAGGGGATAGAGAATAAGACAGAGAATATCTTATTGCCCTTATATAAATCCATGGTACACCCATACTGCATACAGATGTGGTCTCCTCATCTCAAAAAAAGATATACTGGCATTAGAAAAGGTTCAGAGAAGGGCAACTAAAATGATTAGGATTTGGAACAGGTCCCATATGAGGAGAGATTAAAGAGGCTAGGACTTTTCAGCTTGGAAAAGAGGAGACTAAGGGGGGATATGAAAGAGGTTTATAAAATCATGAGTGATGTGGAGAAATTGAATAAGGAAACGTTATTTACTTGTTCCCATAATATAAGAACAAGGGGCCACCAAATGAAATTAATGGGCAGCGGGTTTAAAACAGATAAAAGGAAGTTCTTCACACAGCACACAGTCAACATGTGGAACTCCTTGCCTCAGGAGGTTGTGAAGGCTAGGACTATAACAGGGTTTAAAAGAGAACTGGATAAATTCATGGAGGTTAAATCCATTAATGTCTATTAGCCAGGATGGGTAAGGAATGGTGTCCCTAGCCTCTGTTTGTTAGAGGGTGATGATGGATGGCAGGAGAGAGATCACTTGATCATTACCTGTTAGGTTCACTCCTTCTGGGGCACCTGGCATTGGCCACTGTCGGTAGACAGGATCCTGGGCTGGATGGACCTTTGGTCTGACCTAGTACGGCCATTCTTATGTTCTTATGATTTCATTCTTTTGGTCATTACCCAAAGTTCATGACTATAGGGGTGGATGGGGACACAGAGCAATCTGAGAACTTCGTCTGAGAAGTCAGCTTCCACTTCACCACCATGGGTCGGTACAGCACCTGGATCACTGCCGCCGCTGCCCCAATCCACCGGTTGATCTACTACTCCCACTTGCCATCACTCGTGAACAAGACCCCTAAATACTTGAACTCTTCCACTAACAGCAGGTGCTCCCCCATCACCTGGAGACAGCAGTCCACTTTCTTCCAGGAGAGGACCATGACCTCTGATTTGGAGCTGCTGATTCTCATCCCAGCTCCTTCACACTCAGTAGCGAAACATTCAAGTTCCTGTCAGAGATCGCAGTCTGAAGAAGCAAGTAGGACATCATCTGCAAACAGCAGATATGCCACCTCCGAGTCCCCATACAGGATGCACTCCACAGCATGACTGCGCCTTGATATCCTGTCCATAAACATCATGAACAGGAGTGGGGACAAGTCACACCCTTGGCGGAGTCCAACGCCCACCTTGAACAAATTTGACTTAATGCCAAGAATATGAACACAAGTCTTACTCCGAGAATAGAGGGACCAGATTATCACATTTTCTGCAAATAACATTTTTTCCACTAAAGGCCCCAATTCTGAAATCACTTAGACATGCATCTAGTCCCATTGAGCTGGGATTACTCCATTCATAAACATAAGTATGTGTTTACTAAATCAAGGCCCAGCTCCTTTCTATCTTAAAATTATGAAAACAAATTAATTTAAACTAAAAATGAGTAAAAAGAAAAAAAATCCTAATTTCTTGTGAGCTACGAAGGTGTTGGAAACCCAGATGTTTTCCTTACAAATGTCATTACATACTATAATTGACATTGCAACATCATTTATGGAAAAGACCTTTTTTTTTTTTTTTTGGAAAGTGAAACATTTTGATAATTAATTTGATTTAAAAATACATCCTAAAACAAATAAAACACGGACCCAATTCAAACCATGCAAAATGAAAATAACCTCAACATTTCATTTTTTTTTTTTTTGCCAAAATTGTTGGGTTCCATATTTTTGTAGTTCTAGTTTATAGTTTTCTGTAAAATTCTGTGGCCTGGATTGTTGCCAGATAGGAAGAGCCATGTATAAGAGAAGCTTTGAGAGGGACTGAGTTTAACAGAGGCATAATCCCTCCCCTGATTTGCTGTTGCATGGGGGAGGAGGAAGCTATTGCATGGTGCACAGCTGCATTCTCTTTAGCAGACTGTTCTCTTCCCTAAACCCAGTGTGGAGACACCATAGCTCCACTTCCTGCTTGCCCTGGAAGGAGTAGTCCTTGCACTCCCTGATGTTTACATAGTGAGCACCAAGGAAGGAAAATTTGATCCCTGCACAAGGGCCAGTCAAAATCTGCCTCTATAGACTTTTATACTGATCTCTGTAGAAACATTCATTTTCTATAACCCTTGCTTTCTATGGGACTGCTCCATACATTTGCTAGTCCTGCCTTTGCCGTCCACACACCAAAACTGAAACAAGACATCTTAGTGAGCTAATTTAGCTAACTTAGAAGTTGGTAGATGTGTGTTCTCCAGGGGGGGCAAGTATTTTAATTGTGATTTATTTTTAATATTCAGTAAGTGTACAAAGTATTATGAGAAAATGATCAAGCTTTAGATTCTTAGGATTTTTCCTTGAAATGGGAGAATGACACAATGCTGTATGTCCTTCCACATCCTATGCCGATAATTATAGATATAAATTCTTGGAGGCGTAAGGCCTCAGTTCAGAAAGCATCCCTAGTCAGGGGAGTAGAGACTTATGCTTAGCTCCCATTGATATGAATGAGACAAAGACTGGTTAAAGTTGAAAGGTCTCAAGTGCTTTCTTGAATATGGATGGACTTAAGTCCGTCCTTGAGTGTTTTCCTGCCCTGGGGCCTGACTAGAGCTATACAACTGTTAAATTTGTGCTTAAAGTAATGATCATTATCTCATTAAATCTTATAGTCACAAGAGTCATTAAACGCTCAGAGGGTTTTTTTAAGAAATAACTTATAAGTAGCCATTTTATGTGCAACATAAAAAAAGGATACAAATGTTACCATTTCAAATGTAAATAAAAGATGAAAAGCCACTGCCACTTTTTATTGGCAGTGCCAATAAACTGTTTTTGCTGCCTTGGATCTTTGTTCAGCATCTTGCTGTCCGCACTGATTCATCAATAGGAATGAATAACAGGGCTTTTTCAATAAAAATCCAATATACAAAGCAAATCATGGTTACATAACTGCCAATATACAAGCATCCCACTGTGCTGCACAATACTTGTCAAATTAACTTCCATTTAATTCCAATCAGACAGATCGGCTTTCAGTTCACTTTAAAAAAAAACTATTTTGTGTCAATGTGTTTGATATTAGGATATAACGAATATGAGGTGCATAGATGCTAAATGGCTCAGGACTTGATGAGCTCAATCAGATGTTCTGTGTTACTAACAAACTAATATTCTTCTATCTCATGACAAGTCAATAATAAACAGATCTGAGCTGGAGATCATGTAGTGACATATTATCAATAACAATTTCAAACCACCATTCACTAACTTTTTAAAAATGTGCTTTGTCAATTTTACCTTGATGTATTTTTTGTGTGTCTGAGTGCTCTATATTTACATGGTCTAAAAAAAAAATCAAAAGTAAAATATATAATCAGAGCTTCAGCATTACTAACTCTGCTGCTAAATACATATTTGCAGCCTTTATTCCTTAGTAAGTTACATGAAATGAAGATAAATAAGGGACTTCATTTTCTAAGTGCCAAACCCTTTCACAAGCTCTATTTTCTATTGATAAATCATAGAATCATAGAGTATCAGGGTTGGAAGGGACCTCAGGAGGTCATCTAGTCCAACCCCCTGCTCAAAGCAGGACCAGTTCCCAACTAAATCATCCCAGCCAGGGCTTTGTCAAGCCTGACCTTAAAAACCTCTAAGGAAGGAGATTCCACCACCTCCCTCGGTAACCCTTTCCAGTGCTTCACCACCCTCGTAGTGAAAAAGTTTTTCCTAATATCCAACCTAAACCTCCCCAACTGCAACTTGAGACCATTACTCCTTGTTCTGTCATCAGGTACCACTGAGAACAGTCTAGATCCATCCTCTTTGGAACCCCCTTTCAGGTAGTTGAAAGCAGCTATCAAATCCCCCCTCATTCTTCTCTTCTGCAGACTAAACAATCCCAGTTCCCTCAGCCTCTCCTCATAAGTCATGTGCTCCAGCCCCCTAATCATTTTTGTTGCCCTCCGCTGGACTCTTTTCAATTTTTCCACATCCTTCTTGTAGTGTGGGGCCCAAAACTGGACACAGTACTCCAGATGAGGCCTCACCAATGTCGAATAGAGGGGAATGATCATGTCCCTCGATCTGCTGATAGAAGAAATAACTAAAGAAGTATGTGTAATTATGTAAAACCTAAATAAAATGTGTTGGATTTTCCTGTCCACTAAGGCCACTTTGTGTGGTGTACAAAAGCAGCCAGAGAGGGTCCACAGTGAATTCTCCTGATATAGTGGAACCGTCCCTTGGCATAAAGAATGGAACAGCTACACTTACCCCTCCACTGATGGAAGGTCCCTGCAGGACCATATAGTTGTGGCATAAGTTAAAGCCAGGCAGGAGCACCTCTAACTTATGCCAAAGCTGGGAAACTCCAGATCTAGGATTACAACCAGCAACTTGAGGCCCTCATCTCCACTCTTGAGGCAAGCTTTTATATAGTGGAACGTCAAGCCTGAGAAATCTACGATTTAATAAGCAAAATTGAAATTGGCCTTTTAAAACACATTTTTATTGAAGGCAAATGACTGAATTCTGTTGTACGAATGAAGTGTACAGATATTTCCCAGTGCCCTTTTCCCATTCATCCCAAAGTATGATTCATCACAGCAGGCAGTGTTATAGTAAAACTTCTGATTAAACTCACACAAAATGCTAAAGCTAAAACCGAACTAAAACCAGCCACAATCTCCCCCAAAAAGATTAAGAGAAAAAGAAGAAAAAGGCATCAACCACCACAAAAAAATTATACTGTTAAAAAACCCTTGAACACTGTGAGACCAAATTGCTGCCCATGGAATTATAGAAGTAGTTATGCTATCTAGAAAACTAAAGAGAACATAATGTTACAATATTACCCAAATAGGCAAAAATCCATTTCCCCCCTACCCATCTTTTTTTTTTTTTTTAAATTATACTCTTTCTTGGTATGATTGGTCTCTTTAGTGTGCAGACATTTTGGATAAATGGCAATGTTGACAGTAGAAATTATTTTCTTCCTTAAATGTTAAAAGAGAGGATGACAAATGCAAAAGGCAAGGGGATACATTAGAGTTGAGACAGTGCAGGCTGTGAGTTCCTGTAAATATACATATGGTATTTTTCAAAGTCATAGCAAAGAGGAGAAAGGAAAATTATGTTACGGGGACAACAACAGAAAGGGTAAAGAGGCACATTAAATATAATAAGCCTTGATTTTCCTCTTATTTAACCAGAGTAAATCAGGAGCAACTATTGAAGTCAATAATGTAAAACTGGTGCAAATCTCTCTCTTTCTCCTCTTGCTAGTCCTCTTTACAGAATATACTATATGTATACATCTTCAATACAGTGCAATATAGAGGAAATGGGGAAAAAAATAAACTTTGAAGTGTTTACCAGAGGAGTTAAGGTTAGGGGTGGGTGGCAGTTCAGACAGAGTAAGACCTGGTGCACCCTCAGAAAAGAACACAATACTTTTTGTGGGTTATGGGATCATTGTTGATAAATTTATTAACAGTTTCTTTCTGAAAGTCGTTCTGGAGCTCTTTTTATCTGCTTGCGTTTTCCTGGTAAGGATACGCTAGATTGCACAACACACATAGGAAACTTCAAGTAATAAATGGTACTGAGAAGGTAGATCAGGAACCTTCTGTTCTTCCTGTCTTGTAACACAAGAACAAGGGGACATTCAATGAAATTAAAAGATGGCAAACTCGAAACCAATAAAAGGATAGGCTTGATAAGTCAGACTTGAGCTTGATAAGTTTATGGAGGGGATGGTATGATTGCCTATAATGTGATCCAGCTGCAACTGCTAGTAGCAAATACTCTCAATGGCCAGAGATGGAACACTAAGTATAGAGGCCTCTAAGTTACTCCAGAGAATTATTTCCTAGGTGTCTGGCTGGTGGGTCTTACCAGCATGCTCAGATCCAACTCATCACCATAGCTGGGATCAGGAAGGAATTTTCCACCAGGTCAGATTGGCAGAGACCCTGTGGTTTTGTTTTTGTTTTTGCCTTCTTCTGCAGCATGATCACTTGCAGGTTTAAACTAGAGTAAATGGTGGATTTCCTGTAACTTGAAGTCTTTAAATCATGATTTGAGGACTTCAGTAACTCAGCCAGAGGTTAAGTCTATTACAGGAGTGTGAGTTTCTGCAATGTGCAAAAGGTCAGACTAGATGAACATGATGATCCCTTTTGGCCTTAAAGACTGTGAGTCTATGAAATACTTTTTCACCCAATGCATAATTAGACTGCAGAACTCTTTCCACAGGAATTCGTTGAGGCCAAAGATGTATCCAATCCTTATTTAATCTTGCTGCTTATATGAACATCAAGAACATCCAGAGTTATCATAATTAATTATAAACATTTTGGAAGGGATCTTAAACCTCATGTTTCAAGCCATAAAACAATGGATGAGACCTAAAATAGGGGGCAGATTATCTTACATCTACCTACTGGGGTAGCCTTATATCTTCTGTTGAAGCATCTGATTCTGACCATGGTCAGAGGCAGAATATTGGACTACACAGACCTTGGGTCTGATCCAGTATGGCAATTCCTATGTCCCTATCCCTTGTGCATACCTCACAAATCAGAGGCCCACAGGGAAACCTCACAATGCAAAAAAATAAAAAAATAGTTAGCAATGGAGCTACCAACCCTCCCCAAACTCTTGTGTTGGGGAGAGATGTTGTTTTGTTGACCTCCATTTTTTCCCAGTATGAGTGGGTGAGGGAGAAAGAATAGAGAGCACAAGCGATTCTATATACTTTTTTGAATAGAGTGCCAAAATAAAATTCCATTTACTGACAATTATAGCAATTCCTTTCATAGGTTCTGCTCCCTCAGTTCACTCTTTAACCATGAGAATCCATATTTATTTAGCTTTCATTTGATTTTCTGTGATCTCTAAAATTTTGCATAATAAAGTATTTTCCTCAGATGATGTTTCCAGTTTAACCACCTCAACCATATGCTAAAGTCCTAGGGATCCAACTGGGTTTCTGCAGAGTAGCCTACAGGCAGAATAGTTTTCAGGAAGGTATCATCCGGTTCCAAATTGATTAGAGAATGGGTAGAAAACTGATCATATACCCTGGATAAACTGTTCCCTACAAATCCTTCCTGCATAGTATTGAAACCTTATTTGAAATTAGAATTTCAAAGAGCTATGCATCTGCCAAGGGTTTTTTGAAGTCTCCTACTTTTTGGGTGCTACTAAAGGTAATAGCTGTCCTAGATAAAGTTCATAAATCAAAGGAAAGCCCTGCAAGTCAGCAAAAGTCAGCAACTAAACCCTACTGGATGAACACATCCATAGAACCCCTTCTCCTTAGAACACCTATTTAGTATATATGCATCTGCCTAGCATGAATGGTTTGGTGCCCATAAGCAGCTTCCTTTGGCCATCCTGGAGAAGCCACCACCTCCCAACAGGAACAGCAGAAACAGATGTTTCTAGTCCTTTTGCCAGCAGGGAGGTTGGATCTATGGCTGTCCAGCTATTCCATATTAATATACAATAGAAAAGCACGTTGTACTCAGAAAAAAAGTTTCTGTCAGACAATTTCCAGAAAGTCTATCAGCAATATCTAATTTTTATTGTATGTGGGTTAATTTACAGCTAGTGATTCACATGATAAAAGAACTGCAGTACCACTCTGATTGTCATATCAATGTCAGCAACAAGACATGTATTGGCTGTGTGCAACAGCAACAATTAGATATCTGCTATTTAAAAAGTAAAGAATGTATATAATCAAGCAATCAGTTAAAAACCTGCCAACAGCCAGACAGGATACCTGCTAGTTGATATTAAATTATTTTGAATGAAAGCTTTCACAGAGTCAGTAACTGTCAGATCTTCAGCTTGACATGATCTGATTTTTAACATAACAATGCCAAAGCCTGGTCTGGTGGGGAATTAAAGTGGGAATTAATTTGTGAACTCCTGGGCAAGAAGACACAAAGGAAAAAATGGACAAAAATATAAATCATGAAAACAGATGACTTATTTTTTAGTACCATGTATGAACTGCACAAGGGCATAATTGTGCCCTGCATTCCTAAACAGTGATACTCTGGATTCAGTCCCAGTTTATGTATCAAACTATTGTATGTTTATAGCTATTACTGTCAGACAGAAATATAATGCAGGGCCTGATTCTTTCAGCCTTATTCATTTGATTCCATTGGGACTACTTGCAAAGTAAGCTACTCACCAGGTCCAGGAGTTAGACTCTTAGGTGCTATAATAATACAAATAATAAATGCTACTACTAAGAGTTGGGTGGGCAAAATTGAGCCCTTAAAATCATTTCAGTTCTGCATACAATATGGTGTGTGATCTGCCTCCATGCCTATTACGTTTTGCAGTGCTCTGAAGTAACTGAGGCAATGACATTAAAAGAATGGTGGACTTCTATTTTCCATCATATTGGGAAAGGTCATCATCTCACAAGCATAAAATGGATAAACAGAGAAGTTCCATCACCAGTGCAATGTATATCATACCTACATAAGCATTACCTTTATTAAAATATATTTCTTAGAAATACCTGATTTTGTGGTAATTAATTAATCTTTCTGAATTAGGCCAAATTCTGCACTCACACACTTTCATGCAACACCTTAGAAGTCCATTTTTAAACCTCTGATTAGAAAACATGAAACTGTGTTGCATTATTTTTTTCATCATTCTCAAATAATCATAACATTGTTTCCATTTGGCAAAAAATGTTGTCATGTCACAAACAATGTTTTGTGTGTTGTGTTTGTGGAGAGGCATTATGATGTTTTACTCAGCATCTCTTAAAAATAAAACGGAAACAAACAAACAAAAAACAACAAAAGCTATTAGACCCTTTCTTGAGAAGACATCTCTTGTATTCTCATTTACACTCAGGCCTCTTTATATCACTCGGTCACTGCAAAGACACCTTAATTTACATATAAATCAGATACAGATATTCTAGTTTCAAAACTTGAAACTAAGCTGATTTTGATTCATATATTGCTTTAAAATGATAGACACTCTTTAAGCTTTCAAACAGTAGAACATTTTTGCTTTCCTCTAACTCTAGAATGATTGATCCATTTTACTTTAAAATTTGTAGCAAACAAACAAATAAACATACAAACCATCTCCTCTGGCCTCAGTAGATTTTTACTCTAGGTAGGGTAACTATTACAAATAATATCAATTCTGGTCCTTCTTTCTTTTCTATGTAACACCATCTCACTTGGTAAATTATGCTCTGTATAGAACATTATAATTTATATGACTCATTCTTTTGAGCTAATAGCTGGCTTTTTAGAGAGAGATTGTAGTATTTAGGAAAATCTATAGTAAGGGGTGTTACAGAGTCACAGCAATGTATGGGGATAGCCCACTTTTATACTCTGGTGAGGTGCAGCTTACTCCTTCAAGTATTGGCAGCCAGGGATTTTGCTAGTAACATGACATTATATAGGTGTACTTGGTACCCATGGCAGATATAATGCATATAGTAACTGAAAACATTATGTGCATTTGGATTCCTTGGAGGATTTTGTTTATATAAAATAATCAACCTTGAATGTTTTGACAGTATTTAAAGAATAGCCTGTACCTTTATTTACCAGACTATCACTTTGAAATAGCAAGGGACAAAAATCAGCTTTCAGCCTAAGCAGGACCAATGCTTTCTGACTTCACCAGTTATCCCTACTGTTTATGACCTCAGGACTGAACTACTACAATGCACTATACCTTGGGTAACTCTTGATCATTTTCCCCACCCCAAAAGCTATAGCTAGTGAAGAATCAAGCTACCTGCTTATCTAGTAGAACTAGCTGTAGGAAGTACATTAAACCTGTCCTCTGAGGTCTGTGGAAGTTACTAGTTGGTTTTGATTTTGATATATAAATAATTAAATGGGTTTCAGTCCTCTGTGCCTAGTAGATGAGCACACTTCCTATTCAATATTGTGATGTCTGAGATCAGCTGGAATACTTTTGATAACAGTTCCTAGTGTTGAACATCTGGTGCTAGATCCTCAGCTGGTCTACATCAATTTTTCTCCTTTGAAGTCAAAGTAGCTATTTAATATATCCTGAGGATCTGGTACCTGGAGACTAGTGGTAGCTCTGGAATTTGCTTCTCCTTTAGGTTGGCCAGAGCCCAGCTATACTGACTGTCAGGGTAAAGAGTAAAGCTTATCTATTTTCTCGGGCTTTTGCTTGAGTGGCTGGTGGGGAGAAATATGTTTGTTCTCTCTAAGGGGGGTCACTATATAGCTGACAATGCTCAGCATGTTATGCATTTTGTTTACAATATATAAATGAATCCAAAATGCTTTTGATCACAATATACATACATAACTTTCCTGTAATTGTTTTACAATACCATCTGAGAGCAAACACATTGAAACAGCAACTCAGAGTCCGAAATGTGAGTGGGAGCTGCAGCATTGTGCCAGGCACTCAGTGAACTGAAATGCATGCCCCAGTTCAATTGGGATACTTATGTGCTTAAAGTTGAGCATGTGCTTAAGTGCTTTGCTGGATCAAGATTAGCGAACCAGATCTGAGAGCTCAGTCCATAGATGGAGGCATTGCAAAGAAAGAACAGAGATGGGAGTAGGAGAAGGAAAAGACAGGGGGTTGAAGCTGACATCTGTGTCAGGTAGCTAGAATATGGTACCTTTAATGAATGAAACAAGCTAAATATAATATTAAGGGTCTGATTTGGATCTCATATTAGTTTAACACTGTGATATACTCAGGGTGCAATCTGGACTTATGAACAGATGTGTCCCCTGATATCTCCAACCTGGGGTGCCTCTTACCCTGCTTTGCTGTGAGAGTTACCACTCCTGGTCTGCTCACACACAGCCTCCAGCATGTAAATTACTCCCAATTATATTGTATAAGTGTTATAGCCAGCCACTCTTTAATTACACTGCGGAGCACCAGCAGCAAACTCCCAGTCCCAGACTTTCCTCAGACATGTGCATCTTGTACTGCCCAGCTCTCTCTTGGACAATTCAGGCTCATATAAAGTCTACCATTTTATTAATAGAAAATGATATTCACAAATCCTCTTATGCCAAGTGGAGTTTCCCAAACATATCAATTCAAACACATTGGTTTAAATAAAACCATAAAACAAATATATTACCTACAAAAGGATAGCCTTATATCCATGTCTACACTGGCAATTGAACGACAAAACTTTTGTCTTTCAGAGATGTTAACCCCTGTCCCCTGAAAGACAAAAGTTTTGCTATGACAAGTGCCAGTGTGAACAGCGCATTGTTGGCAGGAGCACTCTCCTGCCGACAACACTAATGCTGCTTCTTGGGGGTTGAAGTTTTTTTTCGGCAGGAGAGCTGACAAACAGAGGCTACACTGCACGCCTTTTAGTGGCACGGCTGAAGCAACACAGCCATGTCACTAAAAGCTGTGTACTGTAGATATAACCTAAGTAATGAGGCATAAAACTCAGAACTGGTTACAAGAAAAATACAAGTAAAATGCAACTAATGCCTTACTTCTCATCCTAGAGAGAATTCAAAGCAAAAGTCTCTCTCACCACATATTTCAGCAGCCTTACTAGCTGAACTTCTTTCAGTTGGGATACCTCCCCCAATCCAATGCCACTTGCTTTGCTCTTCAGGTGTTGTGGATGCCATGGGCATGAGAGAAAGTGAGGAAATAATTTGGGTCTGCTCTCCCTTCTTATAATTCTTTCTCTTCTTTGAGAAGTATCTCCAGCTGAGGTTCAGGAGACTGAAGGTCTGTGTGGATAGGAACCCCAAGCTGTCAAAATGTAGATTTTTCGCCTACACCTTCTTAACGTCATCCTCACCACTTACCCAGGTGACGGTTCATTTGATTTTGCTGACACCTGGCTGAGGCGTCAGCTAGCCTTTTGTCTCTGGGGAACTGGTTTGCAGCCTCTTCCCAGAGTTAGAACATGTCTTAGTAATACCATAAAGCAGAATTTTATAACTTTACATACAATGTTGCCACACATATTTTACCAGGACAATAATGATAAGCAAATTACGAGTTTTCAAATGATACCTCACAGGGCAAATGATACCTCACTTGTACAAAATGTATCATAATTCTGTAAAATGGGTGAACATGGAGGTACAGACCATCACAAACACAGTTAATTAACTTTTACTTCATTGGAGTTGCCCTTAGTTTATACCTATGTAATTGAGATCAGAATCAAGTCCCAACTATGTAATACCTAATTAGCCATTTACTTACTGTATCTCTTTTCCTTTCTGTGTCCTCCTTACCTTCCTATCCAGTCCCTGAGCCCAGCATTTTCTAGTTGGTAAATTTACATGTAATTGCTTTTTAAAAACAATAAAACAAATGTTCTGTCCCAAGTATGAGGCAAACTTTCAGCTGAACACATTGATCTTGTGTCTGAACTACACATTGGTAAATCCCTTTACTGCCCTTCCTACTGCCAGACCCAAATATTGGGAATGAAGGTTTTCGAAGGGAAGAAGTTTGATAAAAATTGTGCAGAAATGGCTGCCAAAATTCAGGAATGAAGATGAGATTCTCCCTCTTAGTAGAACACCACCCATATTTGTCACTACGATAGGATCTGATCTAATGCTTATTGATGTCATTGGAGACTCCTATTAATTTCAGTGGGTGTTGAACGAACCCCCTATTGACCATAGAAGACATGATAAAACCTACTTTATCTTAGGGTTTTACATTGCCACCCATCACCATAGTATTTGAGTGCATAATATGGAAACCCTAATGTAGCCAAGCTGTCTGTGGTGATGCTAATTAAAAAAGGACAGCAATGAGCTAGTTTTATCAAAAACTTGATACTTGATCTAGTGGTAAATTTGTCAAAGATAATTCACTTCTTCTCATTAGCTATCTCCAGATTTTTAATTATAAATTTAATGTCTGCTTTTGGAAGGGTAAAAAATTGAAGAGTATAATACTGTAATTTGATTTACTATAGTGCTTTGTCTAATTATACTGCATACCTATTAATATATCTGCATATGAATATTACAATTGGATGATCACATTTTTGACCTGTTTTATTAGGTCAAAAAGTCACAGATTTCCCAAGAGTAATCTTATTCAAGTCACTATTGAATTCAAATTCAGCACATGGCTATCCAAGATGATAACTCTGTTCTTCTAAAGGCTGCAGCAGCTGGTTAAACATATTGAGTGCATTTTAACTTTTTGTGCAAAATCTTCTTCCCCTTCTTCACCTAGGAATAGTTCTGATGCAGTCATAAGTATCACTCATATGAGTATGGTGAGCAGAATTCGACTCACTGTCGCAGAACATGACTTTGTTACTAGATGCTGATTAAACTCAGACAAAGCTAGACAAAATAAAACTGGTAAGAGCGTTCACATTTTTAACAGTGAGAATAATTAACTATTGGAACAGCTTAGTAGAGCTGGCTGAAATTTTTTGAACAATATTTTCTCTTTGAAAATGTGGTTTTTTTTCTAATCAAAATTTAAGAATATTTTTTATTATTTTTTTGTTTTGTTTTTTTCTTTTCTCCCCTCATCCCGCTTTCCAGTGGCAAAATGGAAAAGGGGGGAAATGAAAACCAAAAAAACTGAATGAAGGAATAAATATATAGACATAAATTAATGAAATGTGAATAAGTGAAAGACTGTTCCTTTTTTAAACCTGCTATGTGGAATGAAAATTATTTCATTTTTGTTTTTAATTGCCACTTTTTTGTTACCACTTTTTAACCAGCTCTCCAACTTACCAAGCAAAGTGGTGGGTTCTCCATCACTTGAAGTCTTTAGGTCCAGGTGCCTTTCTGAAAGATATGCCATAGTTAAATCTCCATTTATGGGCTTGATGCAAGAATTACTGGGTCAAATTCTACAACTCTGTGTTATGCAGGGCGGCAGAAAACATACTCAAATGGTTCTTCTGGCTTTGAAATCTGTGCATGACATCCTGTCTCCATTGAAGTCAATGGGAGTTTTGCCACTGACTTCAATGGAGCCAGGATTTTACCATTTGAATCAATTAAATTCATGTAGGATACTGGATGTCAGGGAAAGTCTGTCATAAACCATGCTTCATGCATGTACTATAGCTATAAGCCAAATCTTAGTTTACGCCTATGCAACTTTGCTGATGTTAGTGGGTTTGTGAGGTTGTATATGAAGGCAGGATTTAGCCTATGACTACAAATAAAAGGATATAGATTAAGGCAGACACTTTATCGTTATCAATTTCATTTATCTGTTTTATGACAGTGATGAGAAGCACCAGTCAGAATGGGGGTCACATGGTAGTCCTGGCAGAAACATATGTCCTATTGCTTTATTTTTGTCTGAGGGCTGTACCTTGATCTGACACTAAATCAAGATGAGACAGTGGATCAAGAAGCCAGCATAGGAGTGTAAAACTGCAACAACAACAACAGAGGGAAAGAAGTTGCTTTTCAGATAAGACTGAGTGTGGGGGAACAGGAAAAATAGTGACCTCTCAATTAGAAATGAAAACTTCAGAATAGGTTGCTTTATAAAACTTGCTGTTGGAGCTTCAGTTTAAGATTACCTATACAGTGTTTGATTACATGGAAAGAAAGCTGTTGTTCATTTCACGTACATGGGGAGATTCTGGAAGTAATTATTCCCATAATGAAACAACTGCAAATGAGAAATGTATTATTATAAATGATCTCTTTGTCACCCGTTAGGTGGGAAACACATTACTTTAATATCTTTCAAACTGAGCAGCATAATTATTTGATGAGACCAATCTCCATTACGTATCTCGTCCTCTAATTATAATGTATTATTTTTACCAGTGATTATGGAGAAATTAGTTTAGCCAAGCAAGAAATCAATAATTCAAACCATTAATTAAATTTCATGAGAAAGTTCCATATTCATGTGGGCACACAGTTAGTGACTTGCTGACTTTATTTAATTTCTTTTCCTAAGTATGATGCACCCTCCACAAGCAGAGAAATAGTGGCAGAGAATAAATGGGTGCAACTGAGTGGGAGAGGAAGGAGGGAGAGAAGAAAGATGTGAAAAAATAGCATGATTAAGAAAAGCATAGTGTCATGTTTGTTAATAGAGTTGCAGCAAACTGGTCTCTGGCTGGTTTAGCACCGCCAAGCACTGTGGTTTAAAGCTCATCAGCAGTTTGCTCTCCTCCCAATAGGCTTACTCTTCACAGTGAGCCTGCATATTAGGCTCACTTTGAAGAGTGAATATATAGAGAGAGTTGAAATTTGAGCCTCAGACCTAGCAGGAAGGTTTTGCAAATCCAAAATCCTACAGAGCAGCTGAAAAAGAGAGAGACATCTCTGAAATGACTTATGCTGAGTTCTCATTCCAATCATGATTTGTTTTTCTTAAGGAGGCGAAGAAATACTATAGCAATAGTGACATCAGCAGGAAAGGGGATTTCAGTTCTGTTTCCATTGAAGTCAATAGGATATGCATGTGCTTAAATGCATCACTGGATATGCACAAGGTGCCCAGCACTTTGTAAGATCAAGACCTAGGGGCTAAACACCCATCTAAGTGCAGTTTGCATTGAAGCCAACAGGAACAGCACTGTGGTATTGGCCAGCCACGATAGGTGTAAGTGCTTATTCATGAAAAAGGGACTGAAGCGCTTAAATGCAGCATTGTTAAAACAATTTTTTAAAAAGAGCTCAAAATACCCATTTGTCACTGTGCCTCAGTGAGTCGCAGCTGAGGATGCCAAATTCGGGATGAACTGCTGAGAAATAGGGCAGACTCACCCCAAACTGGTGGTTATTCTATTATTAGATACAGAAAGCCAGAAACAAAAGTAAACTTCTGTCTCACCATACTGGTTAACAAGAAGTCCAAACTGCAGTCTCTTTAGGCATCCCAGCTCTTGTTTCAACACCCAGACACTAGACTTTATGAGCGGTTATTGAAAACCAATTTCATCAAACAAAAAGTTCTTCTGATCTCAAAAGATCAGCCACACAGCTAGGCCAATATATAACTCAGATTTTACCCAATAATCACACCGTTGCCCATCCTTTAGTATCTAATATCGAAAAGTTTATTTATAAGAGAAAAGAAAGAGGAGAGAGTTAAAATGGTTAAGGAAATCTGATACATACAATCATTGCAAAGTTCTTGGATTGGGTTTGTAGCAAACAGTGATGTTACAGTCTGCTGGCTTGTAAAGTCTCTGGTAACTTCCAAAACATTGGAAGGTCCTCAGTCCATTGATTGGAATGCTCCTTTCAATGTAAGTCCATAGTCCAGAAATCAGAGCAGGAAAGAGCAAAATGAAGCTGCTTCCTGAGTCTTTTATACCTTTTCCCATGTGGAGGGAATGCTCTCAGTCTTAGTTTGTGGAAAATTACAGGCACAGGATGGAGTCCAGGGTCACATGAGCTAGTCACATGCCCTTGCATGCTTTGATGACTCATAGGAGCAGCCATTATCCATATTTTAGCTAAACCGTCTATAAGAAGGCTCACCAGGCGGGACAAATTTCTTCTATGGCCCATTGTGTTCTTTAATGGGCCATCAACTTGAATAGTCCATCCACAATGTGTTGGCTAGACTGGATGTAAACAATCTTGTGGGTTTTACCCTAGGAGCGAACACATTTGAAATACATAGTCAATATTCATAACTTTAGATACAAAGATGATACATGCATAGAAACAGGATAATCATACTTTGCCTATTATATTGTGATCCAGAATTCCTAAAAATCCAAGGACTTTGGATCCAGGATTCTAGTTTGGATCCAATCTTACATAGTGGGTCTGAGTCACACAGTTTAGATCAAGGAGTTTGGCTCTTTATCTGTGGAACATTTCTATGGATTTAATTCCTGTTAAATTTTATGGAAGTAGATTTTTATAGAAATTGCTCTAAACCAGGGATCGGCAACCTTTGGCACGCAGCCTGCCAGGATAAGCACCCTGGCAGGCCGGGCCGGTTTGTTTAGCTGCCGCGTCCTCAGGTTCAGCCAATCATGGCTCCCACTGGCTGCGGTTCACCGCTCCAGGCCAATGGGGTCTGTGGGAAGTGGCATGGGCCGAGGGATGTGCTGGCTGCCACTTCCCGCAGCCCCCATTGGCCTGGAGCGGCGAACCGTGGCCAGGGGGAGCCACAATTGGCCGAACCTGTGGACGTGGCAGGTCAACAAACCGGCCCGGCCCGCCAGGGTGCTTACCCTTGCAGGCCGCATTCCAAAGGTTGCCGATCCCTGCTCTAAACCAATTTATAATTTTAAAACAATATCCGACTATAATTGTCATTAACTGTAACTTGTATGTGCAGTGTTGCTGTGAGTTTCTAGACATAAAGGGCCTGATTCAAAGCCCACTGAAGTCTGTGTGAGACCTGCTGAAAGCTGAGCAGAGGACAACAATTCTGTTTCAGAGAATGAAACCAAAACATTATATAGGAGTTCATTAAAAGGGAATTGTGCCAAAATTTCTATATTTGGATCAAAATGAACATTTGTGTTTGTCCTGAGATGTGGGAGACCCAGGTTCAAGTTCCAGCATTACTCCAAATTAAGCAGAACAGGGAGGAGTACCTGAGTCTCCCATATCCAATCTAGTGCCCTATCCATCAGGCTGTAAAGTGTGAGGCCTGGTCTACACTACACAGTTAGGTCAACATAAGACATCTTACATCAACCTTATTATGTCAGTGTATATACTAGAGACTTGTCCTGCTGATGTAAGTGCCCTACTACACTGACAAAATAACTCCACGAGAGGCGCAGGACTTATGTCGGTGTAGTTAGGACGATGCGGTGTCTGTGTAGACACTGTCTTACTTATATAGGCTGGAGCCCTGAAATTGACAAGAAAGCCAGGCAGCTACAGACTGGCTGCCTCCTACTTCCCGCTCCCAGTCGTGCTGTGCCTGGCCAGCTCCCAGCTCCCCACTCAGGCAGCTGCCCCCCACTCTTGGTGGGGAATGGGGAGGCAAGAAGCCTGGGCGGCTGTCCCCCACTCCCAGCAGGGAACAGGGAGGTGAGAAGCCAGAGAAGTAGCTGGGCTCTCGGCATGGAACTGCGTGGAACTGAAAGCCCTTGCTCTCAGCCCCCCACGCTGCCTCTCTTCATTCAGTGGACGCGCTCCTGGTGAGGACGTGTTCCACCGACAGAAGGAGGGTAGTGTAAGCATCAGCCACCGCAGTAATTACTGTAGTGGCTGTAAGTGGACCTAACATAGGTTGATGTAAGTCTGTAGTGTAGAATCGCCCTGAGAGACTCTCTCTAAAAAAAACCTTCCAAATGAAAACTTCATCAAAACCAATACATCTCAGCAAAATGTTTTTGCATCAACAAAACAGCATATTTAGATGAAATTTCATTTTGCCGAAAATGTTCTGATCAGCTGTCCTGTTTGTGTCTCCTCTCTCTGTGCATGCGACATACACACTCGAGCACCTGTCCTCTAGTGGCTGACAACTGTAGCCCACAGAACTTTGAAAAATAAATGAGAGAGAGAAGGGGAAGGAAAGGAAAAGTGTGTGGGAAAGGAGTAAAAAAGGAGGTAGAATTACCGTTGCTTTCACAGCCTCACCAATCTGTGACTTTTGCACAGTTATGAGCCAGTAGGAGAGAAGTAAAAGCTTGATAATGATGATAAACTGTTAAGGGTGTATACTTCAGAAAAGGGTCAACCTCCATTTCCTTGGCCGCATGATGGGAGCATGGCTCCTTAAGTCAAACAGAGACCAGAGGGTAAGGAATAAGATACAATGAAAGGTAACAAAACCAACAGAGAATAAAGTTTTGCGTGGTGTTAGCGTATTAATAATATACACAATGTGCTGAGTCTAAAAGCACTGCTAGGCAGTTTCATTGACTAAAATGAAGCTGTTACTGCTTATGCCAGCAGTGAATTTGGCCTGTCCCCAGTGCAACTTACAGTACAGCCTCCTGTGCTGCCTTGCCATTCACTTTCCTGTGTTCTGGATACCCAACATAGCCTTCCCACATAAAATTTGCAAATCTTAATAAAGTAAAAGCAGACATATACATAATAAAATATATGATCTTCAACAGCTTTCCATTCACCAGTAGCTGAAGGCTGAGACTGTTTTGCATTCATGAGGTATAAAAGGACCATCTGTCCAAAGGAATGACATGTCATGGTTAAGGGCAAAATAAAAGTGCCGTCAGCAGTTACTATACATTTTCATTTTATTTCTTTATGTTGTGTGATGTACAGAGTCAGCCTTCAAGGGGTGGATTCCTAAACCATACTAAATGAAGCTCAGAATCTTAAAAATACAATCCCGACCAAAAAATGTTGCCCTCAACACCCCCAAAATATTTCTTTCTGGTCCCTGCCCCACCTGGGTTGTCTCTACGCAGAATCCCCAGATGCTATGTGATTTTCCCCTCTGTCCTGAATCTTTTCTCTTCATCTCAACACAGCCCACTCAAGTATGCAACTGGCCTGCACTGCCTCCTGCTATGCTGCCTCTGAATTACTGTGGCATTGAGGACTCTTCTGACTTTGCGCCTTGAATCTGGAGGATCCTATCTTGATTTGCAGAGCCCTAAATGGCAATGGGTAAGCGGGAATCAGACTGAATTTTTTTTTCCGTTCTGTTGATGGAAGAGGATATTGGATTGACCCATCCTTGGGGTCTTTTGCATGACTTCAAGGAGCTTTAAAAAACAAGGATTCAAATGGTATTTGGTGTCTGAGGAGAGCCCTGGTAATGTGTTTTGCTAATATAAATCCAGAAATCAGAAGTATTGGAAATCGACTGCCAGGTTCTGTTTTTGTGAATGTTCCAGCCCCCATAGAGTCACACGCAGGTTCAGGTTTGGGTACAGGTAAGTATCCAAAATTGTAAGTGTTTATCTGAACTGGAACCTTTCGTACATTTGAGGTTCAGTATCACTTCTACTTAATAAAGTTCAAAGGAAAGATTTGGGTTTAGTTCTGCTTGAGATTTGGGCTGATGATCAGGCAAATCATTTTTTTTCCAGACCAGTTCACCTATCCATAGTGTAATATCCACTCACTCCTGATAGTTCTCTGTGTACAGAGAATAATAGGGAATCATAATAATTCAGTATGTCAAAAGAATGAGTGGGTTTCAGACTCTGAATATAAGCTAAAGCTGCTTGGTTCAGCATTAATTTATGGGCCAACCTTTTTTCTTTACTCTCACATCTTGGAAGAAGAAAATAATGTGGATAAATGTAAAGTAATGCACATTGGAAAAAATAACCCCAACTATACATACAACATGATGGGGGCTAATTTAGCTACAACGAGTCAGGAAAAAGATCTTGGCGTCATCGTGGATAGTTCTCTAAAGATGTCCACGCAGTGTGCAGAGGCGGTCAAAAAAGCAAACAGGATGTTAGGAATCATTAAAAAGGGGATAGAGAATAAGACTGAGAATATATTATTGCCCTTATATAAATCCATGGTTCGCCCACATCTCGAATACTGTGTACAGATGTGGTCTCCTCACCTCAAAAAAGATATTCTAGCACTAGAAAAGGTTCAGAAAAGAGCAACTAAAATGATTAAGGGTTTAGAGAGGGTCCCATATGAGGAAAGATTAAAGAGGCTAGGACTCTTCAGTTTGGAAAAGAGAAGACTAAGGGGGGACATGATAGAGGTATATAAAATCATGAGTGATGTTGAGAAAGTGGATAAGGAAAAGTTATTTACTTATTCCCATAATACAAGAACTAGGGGTCACCAAAAGAAATTAATAGGCAGCAGGTTTAAAACAAATAAAAGGAAGTTCTTCTTCACGCAGCGCACAGTCAACTTGTGGAACTCCTTACCTGAGGAGGTTGTGAAGGCTAGGACTATAACAATGTTTAAAAGGGGACTGGATAAATTCATGGTGGCTAAGTCCATAAATGGCTATTAGCCAGGATGGGTAAGAATGGTGTCCCTAGCCTCTGTTCGTCAGAGGATGGAGATGGATGGCAGGAGAGAGATCACTTGATCATTGCCTGTTAGGTTCACTCCCTCTGGGGCACCTGGCATTGGCCACTGTCGGTAGACAGATACTGGGCTAGATGGACCTTTGGTCTGACCCAGTACGGCCTTTCTTATGTTCTTA
This sequence comes from Emys orbicularis, assembly GCF_028017835.1. NCBI lineage: Eukaryota > Metazoa > Chordata > Testudines > Emydidae > Emys > Emys orbicularis. The sequence goes on along the minus strand of NC_088684.1, from coordinate 147,692,763 downwards.
TGTTCTTATTGAAATTGTTCACTTTGGATAGGAAATGAGAGCACTGTTTAATGTCATTTTTATAAACATATTGTATCCTTATAAAATTTCTGTTTTAAATGTTTAGATTTGAAGAATTAGTTTCATATGCTATGGGTTAGTAATTTATATGGTGGTAAAACTTAGCTCTATATCTATGTATCCGTCTCTTCATAATCAACTACACAATGTATTGAATGTATTGGTGTTATAAGCAGGTACCTTGTATTCAGTGTTAGTAAATTCTGCATTGTTCACATTTTCATTTTATTTAGGTCAGAGAGACCACTCAGAATTGATAGATTCCAACCATTTTGGCCAAATTCATCACTGCTATAATGCCATTAAAGACAATGCAATTACACCCTAGTTGAACTTGGACCTCTGTGTTTATAATTAACTCAGATGGTGTGACTGGAAATGCTAATTCTTCCTTTACGTAAAATAAGAATGAGCATCTATTTCTGAATCTCAGCATTACCTTCTCTGTTTTTTGGGGGAGGGTGGGGATAATAAAATTGTGTATACATACACAATAAAAGACACAATGTTTGCCCTCAGTATCTGGAGTAGGATTCAAGACTTAGATTTTTTGTTACCTGAAAATTGTGTTGGGCATGGTCCATCTTAAAAAGCCACTAGAGAGAATTCTTGCTTCTACTTCTGAAAGGATGGTCCAGCAAATGTGCTTTATATTGCATAATTGATGTGTTGTATAGGATACTGAGGGGATCAAAAAAGCCAAGATGTATTAAGCTTTAATATGTATTTCAACTATGCATTGGTCATTTTTTTGCTAGCTCCTTGATTATATCAGAAATTCTAAGGCTTCCTGTTGTTTAGCAAAACTGTGGGCAGTAGCATTATTTTATTACAAACTCACTAGTTTTAGCACTTTCCCTTTCCAAACCAACCCCACATCAATAGTGAAATTTACTCCTGTCTCTTCAGTGACAAGAAGATGAATCACTTTAGGGCACATTTTCATCTCTGAGAGATGAATCTGTAGAGATTAAGGGCCAGACTGATCCTGAAGTCAACTGAGTTATTTCTAACACATAACACTCTCTCTTCCTGATTTAATAACCTATTAAAAACTCCATGCACCTGAAATCATATGTGTGATGGAAGTTAAATAGACATTAAAGGTTGCATCAAACAATTATAGCAGTGAGAACAAAACAAAAGCAAGCCAAAATCCTGTTGTATCTTACCTCATCTACTTTTGAAGACAAGCTGGAGTGGGGAGGACTTAGTTAGCAAAGGATTTTTTCTGTAGTTTTACAGTTCAATTTAGGATGGTTACTTGATTTGTCACAGCTACTGTCTCATGCTAAACAAACATTCAACTGAATTAATTTTAACTTTCCCATTTCTTTATTTTACATTGAATCTGCAGTTTCAGACAAACAGAGACTTTCCCAGCCAGCTAGCCTATTGGAATAATTGGTGTCAATTAGATTTGCATGGAGCAAATATGTACTGTGGGATTTCTCTTTGCAAACCTTTCTGTTTCTCTATAGGACTTTGGTATCCTGCAAGGATTTTTCTTGTAATTAAGGTTTAAATACCTAATCCCACAAGATTTGGCACACGGGGAGCTGTCACTCAGCTAATCATACTTTCCTACATCTCATTGCCATATTCTATGTGAAAATGTATTTTTTCTCTCAATGCTCCAAATCGCGTTAGGCAATTTTTAAGGCAATTTATCCAAGGACAATCTGAATAACAAAACAATTTTCTTTGGAGTCAAAGTCAGTTGTTTTTGTGCATTAAATTATGTTAATAAAACATCCAGAGATAAAACAGCCACATGTTTTCTGTATTTGCCTTTCTATTTCTACCATACTTGACAATGTGGTAACTGAACTCCTTCATCATTTTGTAAGTAAGATATGAAAAGACACTTCCATGTCACTCTGCACTGATTGGCCTCACCTGGAGCATTGTGTCCAGTTCTGGGCACCAAATTTAGGGAAAGATAAGGACAAATCAGAGAAAGTCCAGAGAAGAGCAACAAAAATGATTAAAGGTCTAGAAAACATGACCTATGAGGGAAGATTGAAAAAATTGGGTTTGTTTGGACTGGAGAAGAGAAGACAGTTTTCAAGTACATAAAAGGTTGTCAGGAGGAAGGAGAAGAATTATCCTCCTTAACCTCTGAGGAGAGGACAAGAAGCCGTGGGCTTAAAACTTCCTAACTGTCAGGATAGTTAAGCACTGAAATAAATTGCCTAGGGAGGTTGTAGCATCTTCATCATAGGAGATTCTTAAGAGCAGGTTAGACAAACACCTGTCAGGGATGGTCTAGATAATACTTAGTCCTGCCATGATTGCAGGGGACTGGACTAGATGACCTCCCGAGGTGCCTTCCAGTTCTATGATTCTATGATTCTATGATACTGTGGGTCAAATTTTCAGCTCCTGACTATAGTTTTGCATGTGCACATTTGTCCGTACAAATTGGCTAGTTGGCTTTTGCATTAACAAAATGACAACCTGATTGGAAATTTGATCCTTTCTCAAAAAAGTCTGATTTGCTCTGAGTTGTATTGGAAAACGTAGGTGCCTTGACTAACTATCCAGTCTGCCCTACTACTCAAAATGACAAGAAGCCTCCAGACTTCCTTTCTAAATGGTATCCATTGGCAGTGGCACCCAGTACTGTGCTTGGGGGACAGCACATACATCATTAGTTATGTGCATTCTTCCTGAAATGCAGTATGGCATTCAAGTGCTCAGTTGGAATCATTGGAAGAATTTAGCCGTAAGCATGGTGGGCAAATTGTGCATTTCATCTGTTCTTTCTCAGAAATGGAGTCGACCAATGCATCCATATTTATATTCACAGATAAGCAGCTTCTCTGCTGAGTAGTAAGGGTGAAATTTGCCCCACCTGCATAAACCTGAGTGCCCAGATTTTCCTGAAGTCATACTGCTGCTTCTCTGCTGCTTCCAGCCCCTTACTGGAACATGTTACATTTTCAAGAGCAATGAGGGAGCTGGCTTGCATAAATCCTGCATTTGGGAGATGGCAACACTGATATAAATTAATAGCTGTGAGAGACACATAGAACTGGACTGAAGATTAATCTATTTGTATTGGATTTTGTCTTTTTATTTTTTTCTGAGTAGATCAGTGTGTCTGTAGCACAACCACCCATTCACCCCTAAGTTTAGAACAAGGTTTCTTCATAGTAGCTGCTCCAGAAAATGGAAACATTTAATGGAAAAACTGTCAAATCTTCATAAATGATACTGTTCACAGTTCATTATTTGACCACCTCTACTTAATGATGTGGACACCATTCAGCAGCAATAAGATGTTTAGCGTGACATCTGTATGTTCAAGACTAGGGCTGGTAGGGAACTTTTTGACAAAACATTTATTGTCAGAAAATGTTGATTCATCGAAACCAAAACTTTTCATGGAAACATAGTTTTTATTGAACTTAATCAGGTCCAGGATGGAAGATAGAGAAAGAGACCCAGAATACCCAGGTGGTTAGGGACCTCACCTGGGTATAGGAATTTTGTTCTGTCTCATTTGGACCAGAGATCTGAACCTGGTTCTCTCATATCCCAGGTGAGTGCCCTAACCACTAGTTTTTGACTATTCTGGGATTTGGTCTGTCTGTCTGTCTGTCTGTCTCTCTCTCTCTCTCTGTTTTCATTAAAAAAAATTGAAAGGTGTTGGTTTTTTTCTGCACAGGAAATGTGAAAACATTGGAAATGTTGGTTTTGTGCCTGCCCTATTCTGGAGTTTTTCATTTTTTAATGTCCTCCTTGTTTTAGCTTCTTACCGAGATTTCTTTCCCCATTAATTCAGAGTTTACCATTAAAATGTCTGCCAACAGGTGCTACACAGTGGTATCTGAGCTACCAGTTTCCCACTTGTAATACAATATATGCTATTATATACTCGATTATAAGCCAGTTCGTTTATAAGTTGACCCCCCCCCCCAAGATGCATAAGTAAAAATGGAAAATTTGTATAACCCGTTCATAAGCCAACCCTATTATTCAGGGGTCAGCAAACTTTGGCTCCCAGGCCATCAGGATAAGCCACTGGTGGGCCGAGATGGTTGGTTTACCTCGAGCGTCCGCAAGCATGGAGGTAAACCTAAGTAAACAAAGTGTCCCAGTGCGCCAGCTGCTTACCCTGATGGGCCAGGACAGCAACTGATGAGGAAATTTTTTCAGGGGGAGAAGCTGGGAGTCAGGGGAGTAACCCCCTGTGGCCACCCCCCACATGACCCCACCCCACCCCAGGACCCCCACGCTCTCCCCATCCCATCCCTTCCCACCTTATCTGGGGAGGGCCAGGGAAGGATGTCTCTGACCTGTCTGGAGCTGCTCCAGCAGCCTGGGCAGCGCGGCTGCAGCCTGCTCCAGCGGGCCAGACCAGGCGGCGTGTTCGCAGCATGTTCCAGAGGGCTGGGCCGGGTGGCGCAGCCACAGCCTGCTCTGGGGGGCGGGGCCGAGCGGCACGCATGCAGCCTGCCAGCCCTGGAGCTGCAGCTGCTTCGGAGGCTGGGGTGAGAGCAGCGTGGCCAGAAGCGGAGAGACTCTGGGCCCACCTCTTCCCTTCTGTCTCTGCTGGCTGTGCTGCCTTTTTTTGCGGTGACCAATGTATGTGCAAACTTATATTGTCTCCATTTGTATCACATTCTTATACTTTACGAATGTACTATGTTATTTTGTAAATCCAGGCTTTTGTATTATTGGAAATGATTTTCTTTTCCTTCTTCCCTTCTCAGGGGACATTGGAGAGCTGATTCAGGTAAACTAATATGAAGCATCTATTGGAGATACTGGAAATGCAATCTGCAAAAATAAGTGTTACATTCTGAGTGTACCATACATTTATTTCATCTGGCCTCACACCAGCACAGACAGAATAACTGGCTGGAGTTCTGCTTTGAAAATTGCTTTCACAACATTTCCTTTTCTTATCTGAAATGTTCCTTAAGGCTTGAGGCATCACCATCAACTTTCTCCAGTCTTTCATTAATTATCTTGGAAAATGCCTTGTGATGAGGTCATTTTTGCTTTTAATCGGCTTTTTAAAAAATAAATGAGTGTATCCCACTGTATCATCATTCCTTCACTTTGAATGGAGGTCCTGCTGTCCCAGGCATTTTGTAGGAAATGAGACCAGGTCAGATAGAAGGGCTGCTAATAATCTGTCAGAGCTGTGATTAGTTTTATTTGGTCAGTCCTAAACAGGACTATTGAACATATTACTCTGCTTTCCTGGTTAGCAACCCACACATTGTCCATACATTTCTGTTATGCATAGGAAGCATCACACAGTTCCTTTCACTGCTATGAGAATGCTGAGGCAAACTAAAGAGGGATTTATAAAGTGGTTAAAATGTCAGTAAGTAGGTGGACATAGTTGATTTAACTGGCACAGCAAGGATCTAAAAAGTAAGGGACATAGTCAGAAAACCAACTAACAAGAAGGCAATTTAGAGTAAACTACCTCCCATTTTCAATTATACCTTCTTTTAACCCCTCAGCATATACATTAGATCAATTTACTTTCCCTTAGACACCTTACTTGCTGACATGTATCATCACCTTACACATAACCTTTGAATCTGGTCTGTCTGATTTCTGAGTCAAGGCTAACAACTTGAACTGGATGGAGCTGAGCTACCATTATTTTTCTTACCACACTCCATTGGTTGTTGGCTAATATTTCCTTCTTCGTTTAACTATATTTGCTGAACTGTCTGCACAGCTTTTGAAAGATTCGGCATGTCAGGGCACCAAAACATTTTGTTAAATCATGGATCCTGCACCCTCTGAAAACCAACTAACCAACTTCTACATAAATCCATGGCCCTTCCCCTTCTAGTCTCTGAAATATATTGCAGCCATTCCATCTGTTCTCCAAATCAGTATTCATAAAATTTGCTACCTCCAAAAATAATACTACTGCCTCTTTTTCAATTTCAGGGTAATTTCTTTCAGATTTGTTAATGTCCTTGAATCAAATACTTTGAGTTTCTTTTTTCTTATCTCTCCATATGTGTGAAATTACAACTCCAAATCCTATGAAGCATCATGTGCTCATAGCAAAGGAAGCTTTTATTTTTAAAAGTATCAGTACATTACAGCTTTTCAGTCTTGCTTTTACTTCTTTAAAAATCAGGGTGGGGTTTTTTTTTCATTCAAACCTACTTTACATTTTTTCTGGAACACTGAAGACATTTGACTTTTTATTGCAAACAAATAAAATGGGAATACATATTCTACAGTACTTTAACATAGCAAAGAACGATTTCCATACACCACTAATAGATTCCTAGGGAGAGATTTCTGCTGTGCTCAACTTCTACTAATGTACAGGGCAAGGCTGTAGAAAGCCAGTTACTGCTTCCTGGTTATCTATTTTGGCCCTGGCACTTATTAGACCAGCTTGAGGGATGCTCTGTCGTGAGCCAATTTGGCAGGCTCCACTAGGGAACATCTACCAACTGCACTCCAATCATTCCTCCTGTCTGCCCTTTTCCACCACCAACACCCTCCTCTCCATCTCCAATATGACCCGCTGTGTTGAGACTCTGGGGAGAAAGATGTAGGAATTCACTCTGTCAGCTCTGTGCTTGCTGGGGACTCCCACACATGGAGGGTATCCCCAGCAAGGAAGTCACAAGTGGATTCCATTCCCTTTGCACTGTCTGAGATCAATCAGCCCTTCCTCCCCCCACAAATATAAAGCTGAAGAGTACAGAGAACAAAATCAAAATAGCTACAAACATTACAAAGGAGGTGGAGCGGGGGGGGGGGGAAGCCAGTGTTTGACTGTTGTAAATAAAAAGGTCAGCAAGAAAATGGCAACCCCTTTAAAAATAAATGTTTGAAAGCGTGCAGACATAAGACAGGCTAAAAAATCTAAGCCGTTTCCAGTAATGTGCCATATGAACAAAGCTTCTAACAGAGCCTTAGCTAGTGGTCTGAAATAAGGATATCCACTATGTGAAATTTTGAAATTATTATATTTGGCAAATATGTACCTATCAAATCTCTGCTATTGTTTTATTCTCATAACACCATTTTTGGCACATACCATTGTTATGATTAGTTATAAAAGGGAAAGAAAAAATTGCTAGAATGAAATGTAGCAGTCATGTGCTTCTATCTGAATGTCTTATGTCAAATTATCAAGTCTGTGGTACTTCCATAATGTAAAGTGTTAAAGCTTTGAGACTAACCTAAGGGAATATTAAACGTGAGTAATTCCATCGTATTTGTGACTAGAAAAGAGAAAATATTGTTTGCTAGTTTATAAATGTCAGTACTAGGGCTGTCGAGTAATCGCAGTTAACTCACAATTAACTCAAAAAATTAATCACAATTATAAAAAAATAATCACGATTAATCACAGTTTCAATTGCACTGTTAAACAATAGAATACCAATTGAAATTTATTAAATATTTTGGGATGTTTTTCTACATTTTAAAATATATTGATTTCAATTACAACACAGAATACAAAGTGTACAGTGCTCACTTTATATTATTATTTTAGTACACATATTTGCGCTGTAAAAATGATAAAAGAAATAGTATTTTTCAATTCACCTCATGAAATACCACAATGCAATCTCTTTAACATGAAAGTGCAACTTACAAATGTAGATTTTTTGTTATGTAACTGCACTCAAAAACAAAACAATGTAAAACTTCAGAGCCCACAAGTCCACTCAGCCCTACTTCTTGTTCAGCCAATTGTTCAGACAGACAAGTTTGTTTACATTTATGGGAGATATTGCTGCCGGCTTCTTATTTACAATGTCACCTGAAAGTGAGAACAGGCATTCACATGGCACTTTTGTAGCCGGCATTGCAAGGTATTTACGTGCCAGATATGCTAAACATCTGTATGCTCCTTCATGGCCACCATTCCAGAGGACCTGGTTCCATGCTGATGACGCTCGTTAACAAAATAATGCATTAATTACATTTGTGACTGAATTCCTTGGGGGGAGAATAGTATGTCTCCTGCTCTGTTTTACCCGCATTCTGCCAAATATTTCATGTTATAGCAGTCTCGGATGATAACCCAGCACATGTTGTTCCTTTTAAGAATACTTTCACTGCAGATTTGACAAAACGCAAAGAAGGTACCAATGTGCGATTTTGAAATCAAGTTTGTTTACAGCACTCGACCCAAAATTTAAGAATCTGAGGTACCTTCCAAAATTGGAGAGGGATGAGGTGTGGAGCATGCTTTCACAAGTCTTAAAAGAGCAACATTCCGATATGGAAACTACAGAATCCGAACCACCACCACCACCACACACACACACAAAAAATCAACCTTCTGCTGGTGGCATCTGACTCAGGTGATGAACGTGAACATGAATCGGTCTGCACTGCATTGGATTGTTATCGAGCAGAACCCTTTATTAGCATGGATGTATGTCCTTTGGAATGGTGGTTGAAGCATGAAGGGACATATGAATCTTTAACATATCTGGCACATAAATATCTTGCGACGCTGGCTACAACAGTGCCATGTGAACACCTGTTCTCACTTTCAGGTGACATTGTAAACAAGAAGAAGGAAGCATTATCTCCTGCAAATGTAAACAAACTTGTTTGCCTCAGTGGCTGACTGAACAAGAAGTAGGACTGAGTGGACTTGAAGGCTCCAAAGTTTTACATTGTTTTATTTTTGAATGCAGTTTTTTTGTACATAATTCTACACTTGTAAGTTCAACTTTCATGATGGAGAGATTGCACTACAATACTTGTATTAGGTGAATTGATAAATACTATTACTTATGTTTTTATAGCACAAATATTTGTAATAAAATAATAATATAGAGTGAGCACTGTATACTTTGTGCTCTATGTTGTAATTGAAATCAATATATTTGAAAATGTAGAAAACATCCAAAAATATTAAAATAAGTGGTGTTCTATTATTGTTTAACTGTGTGATTTTAAATCTCTTGACAGCCTAGTGAGTAACTAAAATGTTACTTGCAGAGTCAGATGCAATAGATACTGATTTTACAAATTTGGTGATATGCAAGGAATTCATACTTTGCAACATTTGAATGTGGGAAACTGTATGTTTCTTCTATGTGTACGTGAGATGTAAACTTTATCAGGGAAGATTGTAGACTGAAAAGACAAATGGCAGATCCTTGCTAGTTTGCCATTTGACACTATGTACTTATGTGTGACTGCTGAAACACCATTTTTGGTACTGTAACTTGATAAACTTTAGTGGACATTAAGGACAACAGTAACATAGGCGTTTTTCTCTTCTTTTCTATTTGTTATATGAGCCACGGTTCTAATGTACTGAGAAATTTATATTATATTTACTTTGTTTTAAGCTAAAATATTCAGATCCAATGTCTGCTCTCATTTAAACCCAGTTAACACTAACAAAGTCTATCAGAAATGTAACTAAAAGCAGAAAATGTAGTTTTTGAATATTATAATAGATTTGATGCTGTGGGTGGAGTTAAAGGAGACCAAATAGTCAAGGTTAGCGGAAAGGTTCAGGAAGTTATTGTGACAGTCTGTACCCCTGTATTCATCCCTTGCACACAGTTGTAATAATTTTTGTACAAAGTATGACTTGTGAGGTATCATTTGAAAGCTCATAATTTGCTGGTCAATATTGTCCTGATAAAATATGTATGGCAACATTGTATGTAAAGTTATAAAATTCCACCACATGGTGTTATTAACACATATTCCAAACCACAGCACTGCTGAAATGAAAGTTGGCAAAATGGTCTGTTTTAAAAAGAGTATGTGCTCTGCTTAATTTGCATTTAAACAGTAAACAGAATCCTAAGTCACAAAGGGAGTGCCAACAGGTGGGGAAACCAGCACACAATATCCTCCTCTGTAGACTTCTGGTCTCCTGTATCTCAGCTGCAAATATTTTCTAAGGCCTGGTCTACACTCAAGCTGCCTTGCATCGACCTAGCTATGGAAGTGTCTTCGCTTAGATTTGGCTCCTACCAATGTAAATGCCTCACTACACTGATTTAGTAAAAACCACCTCCCTGAGAGGCGTAGAGTCATGGCTGATGTAATTAGGTCGACGTAGTGTCAGTTGTTGACTGTTCCTGGCCCTCAGGACCCATCCCACAATGACCCACACTAACAATACAATCAATACACGTGCTCCTGGTGAGGACGTGCACTGCCAACACAAGGAGCCAAGTATGCACTGTGATGGGTTAGATCACAGAACCCCCGCTTGGGAGCTGCCACTTGATGTGCCAAGACTACCTCTGTCCCTGCTTTCCCTGCCAGCTCAGGACCCCAGCACCCTGTCTTGCTGAGCCAGACACTCCCGTCTGCTCCAACAAAAACCCAGGGTCGGAATTACTTGCCCCAAAGCTGCAGGCTTCACTGAAAACAGCTCACAGAAGTGTTCCTGTCTTTAATATTCAGATGCCCAACTCCCAATGGGGTCTAAACCCAAATAAATCCGTTTTACCCTGTATAAAGCTTATGCAGGGTAAGTTAGGTTGACATAATTTTGTAGTGTTGACATGGCCTAAGAGTGGGACTGACACTATAAAAATGAGGGACAAACACCTCAGTGCACCCTTCTCTCTCACTCTCTGTCCATCAGTTGACTGCATCAGAAGGATCAAAAGAAGCAGCCATTACAAAGAAGAAGCAGTCCTGGCCCAGAAGTTTGGCCAGCAAAACAATTGAGAGCATGTGGTGAGAGAAACTTTGCTTTCCATTTATCATAGTGTGTTAAGTTAAGCATTGGCTGTGTTTTATCTTTTATCTTTTCTCTTGTAACCATTTCTGATTTTATGCCTCATTCCTTGTATTCACTTAAAATCTATTTTTAAACCAGTATATTTGGATTGACGTGTTTGGGAAGCTCCATTTGGAATAACAGGATTTGTTCATATAATTTCTTTTAATAAAATGACAGACTTTATATGAGCTGGTTTCATCCAGGAGAGGGCAGGGCAAGGCAAGACACAGTTTTTGGGAAAAATCTGGGAATGGGAGTGTGCTGGGGTCACCCTGCAGTATAGTTCAGGCTGGTAAAAGTCTGGGTCTGACTGGCACACAAACTGAGCTGGGAGTGACTTACATGCAAGAGGCTGTTTGTAAGCAGTCCAGGAGTGGAGGCAACAACAGCAAAGCAGTATAAAGGGGAAGATGTCCATTCTTTATCTACTGAGGAACAAATAACCAGAAATGCAGGGGAGAGATGTGCTGAGTGTAATGTTTACTGAGCATTCAGAAGGGAACACATAGATGTTTATATAGACTACACCCCTGCTTAGGTCAGAATGAGACTTCTCAGGCTTCTTTAAACATCTAGTTCACTCTTTGTGTGCTCAGATGCTCACCCCAGGCCCTAGCACTCCCATATAGGTACCATGATATAGCTAAGCAGCGTACGGATAGATGAGAGCTACTTGATGTACTTAATGGCTAACAAATGTATAACAAATAGAAGGAAATACATTCGCACATACAATATTGTCAGCTTGAATTCCCAGTACAATGCTGTGGCCAACGGGGGAAATGTGATCCTGGGATGCAACAGGGGAATCTTGAGTAGGAGTAAGGAGGTTATTTTACCTCTGTATTTGGTGCTGGTACGTCTACTGCTTGAATACTGTGTCCAGTTCTGGTGTTCACAATTCAAGAAGGGTGTTAGTAATTTGGAGAGAGTTCAGAGAAGAGAAATGAGAATGATTAAAGGATTATAAAACATGGCTTTTAGTGATAGAATCAAGGGGCTCACTCTATTTAGCTTAATGAAGACAAAGTGAAGGGATGACTTAGCCTGGCACTACTGCCATGAGGAACAAAACTTTGATAATAGGCTCTTCAATCTAGACAAAGGTATAACAAGATCCAATGGTTGGAAGTTGAAGCAAGATGAATTCAGAGAAGAAGTAAGGTGTGAATTTTTAAGTGAAGGTAATTAATCACTGGAACAACTTTCCCAAGGTTGTGGAGGATCACTGGCATTTTTAAAATCAAGATTGGATTTTTTTTTCTAAAAGATATGTTCTAGTTCAAACATAAAATTAATTCAGGGAAATCCTATGACCTTTGCTATACAGGAGGTCAGGCTAGTTGATCACAGTGGTCCCTTCTGGCCTTAGAGTCTATGAATAAGCTGTCGGAATTCACAGGAAGTCAGGGTAAAATAATGGAGCTGATTTACACATTGGTTGTATAATATTTGTTTTGAATGCCTTAGCTGGTTGCTTTAGGAGAAATCAGGAATTCCTTTGTAATGAGGCGGAGTGGCCTCCCACTAAGCCAGAGGGGGAGGGACCGCGCTTTGAACCCAGGTGGGTGGAGCCAGGCTGGAAGTCAGGAGGCAGAACAGGAAGTATAAAAGGCAGGTCCTGGAGCTCAGTTGTGCTACTGCCACTGGAGGAGACGGATTTCCCTGCCTGCTCCCAAGCTGGGAAACTGTAGCGGAGCCCTGCCAAGCTGAGGATTGGCCTGAGCTGATGGAGCCACCCACAGACCCAGGCACTGAGGAATCGCTGGGAATGCCAATGTCTTCTACCCTCAGTAAACTGAGGACACCCATGAAGCCAGGTACACCCCAAGGGGAGGGGAGGAAGTGAACCAGGGGCAGGCAAACCCAGTCTGGCTGCGTTGCTGCCGGAGATCAGGTCAGCCTGTTGCGGCTGGAATCCCCGCTGACCCAGTGGTGGAATACTCAACCACTGTTCGGTCCCTCGGTTGGGGCCCGGTGGAGTCAGATGGGCCCATGTCCCCCTACCCTCTGCCACTCCCCATCTTGGGGTGGCAGCCTCCCCTCTCTAGGCCAAGAGGCCTGTGTTTGTCGGCCATCTGCCGCAGCTAGGATGCTTGACCCGTTTGCTGCTCTGTCCTGAGTATAAGCCAGAGCCATAGAATATTTACTGCCCTGCCCTGACTGAGGGCCTGGGTTCATAGACTTTTGCTGCTTTGCCCGGATCACGGACCAGAGCCCCTAACTGTTTGCTGCTCTGTCCTGATTACAGGCCAGAGCTCTAGGCTGTTTGCTGCCTCACCCTGACTGAGGGCCCAGGGACAGAGACTCTCTTTTGCAGCTCTATCTTCATTGCAGTTCAGAGCCCCTAACTGTCTGCTGGCCTGCCCTGACTACAGGCAGGAGTCATAGACTGGTTGGTGCCTCGCCCTGCTTGAGGGCCTGGGGCCCAGAGACTCATTTGCAGCTCTGCCTGGATGGCAAAGCAGAGCCATAAACTGTTCAATCTCTGCTACTTCCCTGACTGTGGGCGACACCTACTGATGTAGAGAGGCAGAGTGGCCTCCCACTGACCCAGAGGGGGAAGGACCACTGCTAACCAGCTACATAGTTGATACAGAATTATACAACTGGCAAGATGCATTATGTTTGTATTCTCCCTCAGATGCCATAGCCACATCAATAGTGCACTGCAATAATCTCTGCCCATCACTTAGGCTTTGATTTGAGAAAGCATTTAACTATGTGCTTAAGTCCCCTTGACTTCAATGGGGTGGTAGAGAATTCTACAGGCTGAATATACTGACTTAGTGTAAATACAGACTTCATTGGGACTTACACCTGTGTTTGAGTGCTTTCTTGAACAGGGAATGTGTTCTTGAATTGGGGCTTTAGTGTTGTGTTCACTACAAATTCCACCCATCTGCTGTGCTACCTTGGAGACCGGCAGCAACCATGTGACAATTTTAAAAGTGAAAACTCAGTGAATATTTTTTTTACTGGTCTCTAGAATAATAAAGAGTAGGATGTGTAAAAAGACCAAGAATAAAAATAATGTGTTTATGGGTAATAATTTATAGGCATTGTCTGGTCATTTAATTGATAAGACTACTTGTGCCCTAGCTGTGACATGTGGGGACAATCCACCCTGGAAGAGGGCTCCTTTCTTTATTATGCTTATCAGGCGGCAGCTATAGGGTCTAAAGGTCTTAAACAGCACATTCAATTTATGCTGAGTCTTAAAGGAACTAGCCTATGTCATTGCGTGCAAGCTAATTTTCATTCAGACTTTCAAGACTCTGTAAAGCCTCAATCCCTACGAGAATATACGGAACCCTGTGCATAGTAAGAATCTCAGTTACCATAGTGGGTCTCCATATGGGAGCAGAAGTCCATTCTAGGGTGTCTACTTGCAGGACTAGAGCACATCTACACTGCACATTGGAGCAAAGTCCATACAACATGCCCCTAGGGCAGCGGGACCCAATAGCCAGAGTCCATCTAATTCCACTGCTCTGGTGGGGTAATGCGGCCTAGCGGCCAGAGTCAATACAATGCACCCCTAGGGCAGCGCAGTCCAATGGCCAGAGTTCACCTAGTTCCCATGGTGAATGGCTGCAGGTATCCATCCGTCCAGTCAGGCCCTCTTTTCCTTTTATGGAGGAGGGGGTCATGTTTCCTTCAGGTCTGGTCAAAGGTCATCTCATTTTATTTCCTTCTCAAGCCTGGTCAGGTTCAGCTATTGGAAAACATCTCACTTTAAATCTTCTTGAGGTTATATATATATAATCCTTTAAATTCAGGGATGACGTACTGGACACTCTAACCAACTTGCTAGTGCTCTCTCACTACATCACTGAGTTAATGTTTCTTAGGCCAGGTCTACACTACCGCGGTAGTTCGACAGCTGGCAATCGAACTTCCGGGTTCGATTTATCGCGTCTGGTCTGGACGCGATAAATCGATCCCGGAAGCGCTCGCCGTCGACTGCGGTACTCCAGCTCGGCGAGAGGAGTACCGCGGAGTCGACGGGGAGCCTGCCTGCCGCGTGTGGACCGCGTCTGAACTGCGGTAAGTTCAAACTAAGGTATGTCGACTTCAGCTACGTTATTCACGTAGCTGAAGTTGCGTACCTTAGTTCGAATTTGGGGGTTAGTGTAGACCAGGCCTTAGCTTTAACTGTCTAGTTCTGCTGAAAAAACCATGCAGTTTCTTACGTCTTAGTGTTTTATTTTTCACACACTTTCTCGTGTATTGTTTCTTACTTCATAAGCGTTTACTAAATTCATTCGTTGGTGTTCTAACTTTTTTCCACTCTCACAGAATAAATATATAGGACTATAATCTGCAAACCTTACTTACACTAGTATCAAGGGGACTATTCCTGGAGTCAAATTCTACTCAACACAGGTAATGGTGACCCATAAATATCATCTTTGTGTTAGCATCAAAACTTTTCCTAAAGCAAATACACCTGTGACTAAACAATAATATTTATTATGCTTCTATCAAATGTCCTCAGTTTAACTATTAGAGTATTGGGCTTCTATTCTCAAACTTTTCATACTACTCCTACTAGGGAACAGATTACCTAATTCTTGCTGCCTATGTTACGAGTGGTATTTGTGTAAACAAAGAGTAAAAATATGCAGTAATCAGGGAACTGATGATACTCCTTCTAGATTTCTAATTTAGAGATGGTCTCAAACTGAAAAATTCTGACATCGTATGCCAATTACAAATTATCTTTATTGTTGCGGAGTCCAAATTCATGGGTTTGGCTCTGCTCATGATAAAATTCACATCATCTGCAAAATCTAGAAGTAGATCTTGATTCAGATTATCAATACTCAAATTTCAGGAGTATTTGAATTTAGAGGTGTGTTTTGGGCCCATGTCTATTGATAATTTATTTGATTTATCTAAATTATAAGGAGGTTATTTTCAAACAGTCAGCAAATAACTTGGCATTCCTAAATTTAATATTTTTAATTGTCATTCCAGTGCATCTACAGTATGCACAATATGTTACAAACCTGAATAAACTCCACCTGCTGGACATTCATAGGGCTGCTGTACTGGACCCAAACACAGGGTCCCATGTGCTTTTGGCCCACTGACCCTGGGCAGAGTTCAGGCACAGTCTTTCTGGCTCTGGGGCTCTAGGCATACACTTCAGGTTCAGATAGCATGTCTGAGAACTCACAGTACAACTGCCTAAGCCCTGAGTCCACTGCCAACTTTCTCACGCCTCTCCAGTAGCTCTTGAAAGCTTCCCGAGTTCTACTGAAGATATGGATGCTCTGTTTTCCCCTATGTGGGGACTGTGTGATAGTGAAAACAAGTCTTCCACGTACTCCACAATGGAATGTTTCCATACACACCTACTTTGCTCATAAACATCCCAAAAGATATAGAGATCACTAAAAAAAAAAAAACCTACCTGCAAATTACTGCCAAAGTTTCCTCACCACTCTAACAGCACTTTAAGCTTGGCCAGTATCTCTTCAGGGGGTGCAGAATTCCTTCTCTTCTACCTCCTTCCCAACCTTGTCTGCTTCCCCTTGCTGTAGCAAGTCCTTTTTATAAAGTTTCAGACCCCTTTGTCAGGTGACCATCCTGTTACTCTTCAGGTTAGTTGGTTACAGGCCCACTTGACAGAACTGGTTCTTCTGGGCACTATAAAGCTTATTGTCCCAGGGCATTTTCATTTGAAAGGAAGATTATTTAGGTTAACAACTCTTTCCTTTTTTCCCATTGTTAATCCTTTGCTAGGTGCAAGAATTTCTCCTGAAACCCTGGTGGTTTAGTCACAAGACAGAGGGTAAAAGGCAAAAGTGTAAGCAGAGTAGACTCTTTAATCAAAATGGCATTCACAAAACAAAAGTGAGTCTGTAGTTTGATATAGATATATACAATCATACACTAACCAATCACAACTTTCCCTTAAATTCATTTGACATTTCAGTAAATTAAATTTATTCCCTTTCAGTGCTGCTTCAAGATGTTTTTGTCCCACTTAGCAGTGTGTTAAAAACAGGAGTTCACATTATTCTATATAAGTGTGAGAAAGAGAGGCCTCAAAAATACATAACACCTGTTCTCCTTTTCCCTCCATGACCCATGTCAAACAAAGTTACATATTTAAAACTTTTCAAACAGTTACCAGCTGCTTAGCAAATATTTTTTTTCATCTTATCCTTAGAATGTCTCTCAAATAAATACTTGCAAATAAATATCATTAGAATTTCTCTCAAATAAATAATAATGGACAGAAGTTTAAATCACTTCTCAATCTATGCTTGGTAAATGTATCACTATTGCCAGCTCCTAGTGCTCAAAACTCATAAGTAAGGCCACCAAAACCCTGGGATATGAGGGCTAGAAACTTACTCCTCCCTCTCCCACCTGGTAATAAAAGTTGAGATTCTCATGCAATAATATGACTCCAGGAGCTCAGGCTTTATGAACAGCACCAAATAACATTAGATTTGAAATAAAATCATGAGAGCTGGCAACAGTGATTTTTTTTTTTTAGACATTTCTGTAATGCTCTGTAAACATGTCATTTAGACCTAAGTAGGTTCTAAGCATCTGCTAATCCATTTCCAAGTTTGAGGTATGTTGGGACCATTTCAAAAGAAGTTGAAGCACAGCTTGACAAAGCAGAGAGCACAAAGAGTAGGTTTCACATAGGCCTGTTTCTTTTTACTTTGCATGTAGTAGCAGTACATGCTTTGATATGCCTGTATGGGAAATGTATGGTTTACAATGAAAGTGTGTGGGAGGAGGAGGATGTTTCTTGTGGCAGTTATGTTATTGTGGAAGCTTGGCATGTATAGAATAATCAAATGAAAATCTGAGATGCTTTTCCAGGACAAGGGTGGTGGCTTGTGTTCTGTATATATGTGCATATGTGGAGGAATTGCAAAGAGAGTAGAGAAAAAAGAACCAATATTTTATTGGGGAGAGAGCAGATAACATTCAGCAGAAGGGCCTGGATTCTTGGAAGGCAAACAAAGAGCTCCTACACGATTGTTTTTCAGATATAGCTGAGGCAGTAGCAGAACTGTTTAATAAGCATTTCTCCATTTAAATAATTCAGGAATTACAAATTACTTAGTGTTTGGCAAATGCTAATATCTATGGAAAGTTGCAGTGAGCAAGTGGTCATTTCAGGGCTTCTTAAAAGGTTTGTGAAATGCATTATTTTCACTTGGAGTGCAATGGGGCTTATAGATCACTTAAAACACAAATAGTACTGTTCCTTTGTCCCCCACCCTATCAGATGCAGAGTTGCTTCATCTATATTGATATTTGGCTTGGTACTTATTAATTCCTTACTTTGGAAAAATCTCTCTCCCTGAATGAGGATGGCTGGATTGGTCCTATTTTAATCCTTGATTCTGCAAATTAATCATGTGTGTAATTTTAAGCACATAAGTAATCCCTTTAATGTCAATGGAACTGTTCCTGTAGTTAATTATGTATATGCTTAAATACCTTGATAAACTTAGGCTTTAATTCCCAGAAATAATAATAAAAAGTGGATCCTTTGGTAGTAGGAAACAGGGAATGGTGAAAGAGGGCAGCCTCCAAGAGTGTATATAAGTATCACAAAGCTATATGAATTAGAGGGTGGACCAGATATATTATGTCTTCTTGTCTATACTTTGGCAGAGGTAGGATTGCCCTCTAACCTATAACCCCCAACTGCCTTGTTCAGTCTTGTTTTAAATGACTCGGATTGTGTGGTTTAAACCACTTTAAATTCCCTGGTCTGATTTTTTTTTTTTCTTGAATTCTCCAGGTATCTTCATACAATCTGATACCTACAATATATAGTTGTCATAGCAAATCAAATAATAAACAGTCATCCTCATGTGGCAAGAGTTGATTGAGAAGCTGAGATATTTTATACATACACAAACACTTTTTCATGGTTTATAACAATATGGTCTACATGTGAGTTTATATCATTGTCTCATTTTACCATGTTATAATTATACGTGGGGTGTAAGTAGAAGTAGTATGCACTGCTTCATGAAGACCAAAAATGGAAGGTGGGAAAGCAAAATGCAATCAGGTAGGAAACATTAATTACAACAACTTACACACTCAAATAGTTCTCAAAATTCGTGAGACTTTTATTGCTTCCATGATGTGAATACTAAATAGAAAAGGCTGCAGCACTGGCATTTAACATCACTGCATTTCACGAAAGAAATACTGCATAAGAGAGCTCTTCTAATCAACTCATTTTCTATGGAGCTGGGTTGAATAGCTGCACACTGCCTTTTTCTTTTCTTTTCTTTTCTTTTCTTTTCTTTTCTTTTCTTTTCTTTTCTTTTCTTTTCTTTTCTTTTTAAACAGATGGCAAGAAAAAAGAAGCTATGAAAAATTCATGGAAAAAATATAGAAGCCCATACAGTCATGGACTGCAAGTTGGCATGTGGAAAATTGTCAACGTTTTACATATATATATATAATTATGAATTATAATAATACCCTACACATCTATAACTTTCTTTGTTAAAATGAATTGTGACTTGTGTGGTACATACTCTATAATCTATATAGTACTTACAATAAATACTAAAGCACTAATTTCCCTCAGTCAACACATTCCTGTGTATCGGGACATTAAGGGTCACATTGTATCTGGCTTTGTGAGTATGCAGGGGCAGGGTGGGACTGCAAGGAATCCACTCTCTCCCACACACACTTTACAAGGCCTGCATAAAGACCAGCCACATTTGCATGGGAGTGTGCATGTCCTACATGGGATGAAGAGGAGGTGCTGGTGCAATTCCTCAGCCTACAGAGCAGGCCAGGTTCACTGTGGTAAGGGGCAAGCTGCACCATCCTCAAGGATGGTGCTTCCTGAGCAACCATGTGCACAAGGGAGGTTAGGGAAGCATTGTGTCTTAGGCATCATCCCGCCCGGAGCTGCGCTTGGGGTGATGTAGCTCTATTTTGCCCTCACAGGCCAGGGTTGCCAATTGTGATTGGACATATTCCTGGAGGTTTCATCTCATGACATAGTCTTTAATTTGAAGCTTAATCTTTAATTCCTGGACACTCGGCAACCCTAATGCATGCGATTGCTCTAACAGTGCTATTAACAATATTTATACCCTGTTAACATAGCCTTTTGAAATGTACTTAGCCCCTTTCTCAGAGTAATTTTTTATGGGTGAGTAAAATATTATTGTTTTGTCCATTATCATCAATCATCATGATAAAGATTAAGTCGATAGATTTTATGCTTGGGCTGGTAAATTCTCATGACAATTTTACAAGGCGGTTTTAGCTTAATAGTACTACTTTGTATTTGGGGAGCTCAAAGCACACTAGAAATATGAATTATTTCCAATTCACAACGTCTGCCAGATAAGTTTTATAATGCCCATGACAGTGTTGGAAACAATCCAGACTTCCTGACTCTTGGTTCTCTAATCTAAATATTAGATACCAGTGTTTATTATGTGTCCTTATAGTGTAACTGCTAATGTGCACAAGGCTGGCATGCTGAACTAGTAAGTATGAAAACTCCTTCAGTGGCATGGAATATTGCCTTAGTAGCAATAATGTGTTTTGTCAACCATGACTTTTCCCCCCTTTCTCATATATAAATATTGAGAAGATCATTAATCATCATCACTGAATCATTCACCTATGTCAATATTTATATATAAAATCACTACAGGTTTGTGTTGCTACTATTATTACTGTGTATTCTTTGACCACTAAGACTGAACATCTAACTGGGTCAGTTCTGACCTTTGAAGGTGAAATAAATAAATTATTTCAGTTAATATGTCATTCAAGCTCTCAGGAAAATAAATGTGGCAAATATTTAAATATTTTTATCATGAACGTCATTCACCCAGTTAGGTGTACAGTAGAGATGACTGTTGGATTTACCATTTTAATAATACAGTGGATAAGGGAAGCATGTAATAGTTTTGATCATTCTTTTTTTCTTAAAGTGTCTTACAATTTTTCAGTGCCTTAAGTGCAATTGTTTTCTGGAATGGGTGAAAGCAGTGAACTTGCTTAGCTTTTATTATTATTATTTTTTTAATTTTTATTTTTTAGGATAACATTTTTAAAAAGATCACTGTGCCAGCCTTTCTTTTACTGGGGAAGCCACCCATATTCAGTTGAACAGTGGTAACACATTACACAGCAATCAGGGGAAATCTAAAGATTGTTAATGGCCCCTGAATACAAAAGCTAAGTTTTTTTCAAAGATAGGAGCCTAAATCCATATTTAACCTCTTAAGTAAGTGGCCTAGGTTTTTCTAAAGTGTTGAGCACCCAGCAGCTCCTATTGAAGTAAACAAAGGCAGGGTATTTCACACATGAAGGGACCTTAGATCTGAAGGAAACCAACACTCCCTGTTGTTGTAACACAGCATTGGGTGCTCTTTGGTGCATGCTCAAATTATTCATCGGCATCAGTGGACATAAGCTCTACAAAAAGATCCTCATCTGCCATCCTGACATAGGAAGTGAAGTTCAGGGCGATATGGTAAAGGGCTGCTTGCAATGCAGAGGAAATCATGGGTATGCCTATACTGCCATTAGACACCCGTGGCTGGCCCATGCCAACTGATTTGGGCTTGCAGGGCTTAGGCTAAGGAACTGTTTAATTGCAGTGCAGATATTTTGCTTGGGCTGCAGCTTGAGCTCTTGGACCCTCCCACTTCACACGGTCCTAGGGCCCAAGTGCCAGCCCAAGTCTGAACATCTATACCGCAAATAAACACCCCCTTAGCCCAAGGCCCGTGAGCCTGAGTCAGCTGGCACAGGCCAGCCATGGGTTTTTAATTACAACGTAGACATATCCAAAGAGGAAAAACAGAGGAGAGGGAGAGGAAATTAAGAAACTTCTAGAGCTGCAACAGCCAGAACCATGTTGGAAAGACATTTGAATATTTGTTTTTGCCTGATATGCCCAAATGTTATGTCCAGCAAGCAAAGCAGTGTAAAACAAAACTGTGTTGTATCACTGAAGGGCATTATCTTGGATTTACAATGAAAGAAATGCTTCAGTAGATCTAAATTTCCAATGCAATTAAATGTGTGTGTGCGCGTGTTACTAGCTTATTTGCTCTTGTAGAAATGGTAAAGTGGGCAAACATTTATTTTTGAAGAATTGTGTTACTGGTAAATATATATATATATATATATAGTCCAGATTTTTTTTTAAAAAGTGGGTGCTGAAAGTCCAACAGTAACTAGTGAAGGTGTGGAGGGGTCAATGATGATGGGGACAGATCAGTTACATAGTCCAACCTAGATCACTTGGTATGGTGGGTTCATTTGAATAATATGCATTTTAATACATACAAATGTTAGATCTTACATCTAGGAACAAAGAATGTAAGTCATACGCAGAGGCTGAGGGACAGTATCCAGTGACTCTGTAAAGGAGTTAGTGGCTATGGTATAACCAATAAAGACCAATCCAAAGAGTCTTCTAGAGGGCCAGAAGATAACCATGCAATGCTGTGGCTAAGGGGTTAATGTGATTTTTGACTGTATAAGCAGAGGGATAATGAATAAGGAGTAGGAGAGTGGAATTATCTCAGTATACTGTACTGCTGAGAGAGACTATTTTCAGACTAGTGTGACCAATTCTGGTATCCATACTTAATAAAGCATGTTGAAAAATTGGAAAGGAGCTGTAAGAATTATCCAAAGTCTGGAAAACCTGCCTTACAATGAAAGACTTTGGAAGCTTAATCTATTAAATTTATTAAAATGAAGGTTAAAAGGTGACATGGTCATGGTCTACATGTACCTATATGGGTAGAAGATTTTTGACAAGAGAGGGCTCTTTAAAGTCACAGACAAATTGCATAACAAAATACAACATCTGGAAGAGAAGTCAGACTAGAGATAAGGTACACATTTTTAATAGTGATGGTAATTAACCATAACAGTTTGTAACCTTGCCTTAGTGGGTCACAACTGAGGATGCCAAATTCAGGACAAACTGCTGAGAAATAGGGCAAACACAACCCAAAACTAGTGGTTAATCTTTTATAAGATATATCAAACCAGACACAGAAGTAAACTCGTGTTTCACCACACTGGCTAACAAGAAAACATAAAGGCAGTTTCCTCAGGCATTACAGTTCGTATATCACCACCAAAAACACTGGATTCAGAGATGAGTGGTTCTTTATAACCAGTCTCATCAAATAAGAGGTTCTTCTGATCCCAAATGACCAATCACACACCCAGGTGAATATATAAGTTAGATCTTACCCAAAAATTATGCTGGTGCCAATCCTTTAGTATCTAAAATCTAAAGGTTTATTCATAGAAAGAGAGGTGAGAATTAAAATTGGTCAAAGGAATCAATTACATACAGTAATAGAAAAGTTTTTGGTTCAGGCTTGTAGCATGATGGAATAAACTGCTGGCTTAAGTCAAGTCTCTGGAGTACATCCACAGCTTGGATGGGTCATTCAGTCCTTTGTTCAGAGCTTCAGTTTATATCAAAGTTCCTCCAGAGGTAAGAAGCAGGATTGAAGACGAAGTGGAGGTGTTTCCAGGGCCTTTTATAGCTTTTGCCATGTGGAGGGCATCCCGTTGTTCTTACTGTGGAAAATTACAGCAACAAGATAAGTTTGGAGTCACATGGGCAAATCACATGTCCATGTCCAATTTCCCTCAGTCATTGCAGGAAGCCATTACTTACACTCCAGACAGCACATTTACATGACAGTCCACTCAGTGTAGATGGGCATCTCCCATGGTCCATTGTCAACCAAGTATTTCTTGATGAGCGACTTAATTTGAACAGTCCCTCCAAGGTGTGCTGGGCGTTACCTTGTGGGCGTTACCCCAGAGCAAACATTTGAAATCCAAGTATAGAGCCAATACTTATAACTTCACATACAAAAATGATACATGCATACAGATAACATAATCATAACCAGCAAATCATAACCTTTTCGTAGACACCTCATTCAACAACCTTTGTACAATATTTGCTGCAAATATATAACAGTGGTTGCAACGGTCTATATGGTTATATTTTAATTAGATAGCCTTGCACAGTTTAACAATATGGTAGATGCTCACTCATTTGAAGTCTTTAAATCAGGATTAAGTTTCTTCCTAAAAGACATGCTCTAACTCAGCAGAAGATATGGGCTTCATACAGGAATCACTTGGTGAAATTCCATGGCCTGTGTATGCAGGAAAGCAAATGAGATGATCAAAATAGTCACTTCTGGCTTTAAAATCTAGGAATATGAACTTAAATTTTGCTCCCTAAGTCTGTATGTAGGTACCTATATAAATGGCTTGATTTTCAGAAGTGAGAGGCATCAAAGTGTGGACATCCACAAAATGTTTGAGAAATTCCACAGACCCAACTGAAACTTAATTGGGAATGTGGGTTGTAGCAGGATCACACACAAAAACAGAGATTTGTGAGAGTTTAGCACACCTGGGCTAAGACCGTTGGAAAAGCCTCATCACTCAAAAGGTGCAAAATCAGATCCCTACCCCATCCCTTATCTATGCCACCTTCCCCCTCCCTTACCTTTGCTGTCTTAATGAGGGATGGAACAGGTGCTCTGATAACCTTTGATTGCTGGAGCCTGGGGCTGTGTTGTTCCTTCCTTTTTGATTTTCAGATGATGATACTTACCCAGTTTCCCTATTTGATACCTCTGGGGGTAAAGACCAATCCAAGGGGTCTGCTAGAGGGCCAGGAATAGTCTTGAAATCCTGTAGTGCCAGAGAGGCTCAGAATGGTTGCTAGGAAGCCCTCAGCATTTCCCTACTGACCACACCAGTCATTATGAGGTACTGCTTGCCCTTGCCTCAGTCAAGCCGGTGGCTATAGTAGAAAAGACAGTGTTTTGCTTTCCCTCCACAGTGATTGTTTTCGGCTCCTGCCGGCAGTCTTTGGATTGGGAGTATGGACAGCCTTTCAGCAGTTTGGTATGGAAGAGGGACAATCCAGTGCCTCTGAAGGCCTCAGTTAAAGTGATGGGGGCAGGAGTTCAGCCCATTTCCCTTCCAACAACCACTGTAAGGAGACAGTGCCTGAGATAAGGAATGTGGGGGACAGATGGTGGGGTCTTTGGGAAGGGTGAATTGTGCATTAGTGGTTATATTTTTGGCAGTTCTTGCAAACCAGAAGCTTATATCCCTTTGTGCAGTTGTATTTTCAGTGTCATGTTTAAGTTAGGGGATGACATTTTAACTGAAAGCAGGGGCATATGAGAAAAACCTGGATGGATTCCCAAATATAATTGAGGAAGAGGGCACCATTTTATTCAGGATAAGTGCCCCATCTTTCCCTATAGTACATACAATGTCATATTTACTTGTCTGTTCATTTAAGGGCCGAAGAGCTTGGCAATACTTGTGAAAGGTAACAGAGTTCAGTAGATAGCTATAAGCACACAGTGCCCCAGCACAGTTAATTAGTGGGACTACATTCTCAGTGGACTCCCCAGGATTTAGAGAGAGTGACTGCTGGCAAGGAAAGTCTCATTGCTGGGTAAGCTGCTGATCTAATGAATCCAGAAAGGCTATCCCTAGCACAGCCTTTGGGGTGGCACAAGCTGATTGAATTGTGAATTAGGCTGGTATAAAATTGCAGCATAAACATGGGATAGTTACTACAAACATTATTTGTTTATATGATAAGAAAAATCACCAGGAACAATGCTGTGTGTTACCCACAGCGGATTAACCTATGAAGGAAGGGCATGAGGATATGCAGATTCCTTGAATTATATATATTTTAACAGCTTTCTAAAAATTCCCTATCATACTGAAATTAAGATGATCTTTCACAGAAATATTTTATAAATGTACTTAAGTTCAGTAACTTTGAAGATAATTAGCAATGATTTGCAGAAGGTCATCAGTGCTCCCAGCTGAATGGGGCAAGTACAGGATTTAGTGCACAGTCTGCGTGAGTGGGCTAGAGAGTTATGCATGGACCATGAAGGGGGAGGAGTCTTTCCCCTAGGCTGTGAAATAGCAGCAGAACTGGTCCTGTCACTACTGCAGCCACTCTTGCACCTGTGCTCCACTTCCAGCGGGAACAACATGTTGTTCTACATAGTTGCTTGTGAATCCATCCTCTCCATTTTCATCCACTTACTGTTGCTTGCCCCCAAATGTTCCAATGACCCTCAGTTAGGAGAGGTTTCAAATAAAAGGGACGCATCTTCTTTACAAGTGTTTCTTCAACCGCAAGTACAAGAAATGGTCTTATAATAAAAGACAAGTTAATCATATTTTGAGCTTTCCTATGTTAGATCTAATAGACAGATGTTGTTGTGGCTTTGCAATTACAGTCGAATATGAGACTTGGCAGTGGGAAAGATGAGTGAGAAAGAGCAGGGGCAAGGAGAGCTCTGCCTGATTCAAGTGGACTGAAATCTCCCTTAGATGTCTCCACAGAATCTCTATACTATTATTTTGGAAATTTAACAAAAGTAAAACCTCTTTAAAACAGGCTTTAAACCATAATGAGCAGATATTCACTGACAGAGATTCTGACCTTAACCATACATTTTTGGAATTTGCCTGAATCAGAACTCCATTATTTAGCCCCAGATGAATATATATCCAGTCTCTTGATTGCCTGTTCTCTTAGCCATCCATCAGCAAGGTATTATGGCTATTCATAAATTGGGAGGACCATTGCACTAGCATATAGGTACCAGACAGCAGTGGGTTTTATATGGTCAATCTGCATTACAATATAATTATCTTTTCTGAAGTCCCGTCTTTGTGTCAGCAGAGAAACATTATCATGTCTTCTTATACTTCATCACATACATGGTGAGAGAGCGAAAGTGAGGATTATCACATACATTTGGCTTTAAACAAGATATTCAAATAGAATGACCACTTGGGACAACTTAAAACTACTTAGCTTGTCAAAATATATGTAGCAGGACACAATATTGTTAATAGGCAAAAGTACTTAAGGGGATGTCTACCCTGCTGTGACCACATCATGTGTCAAGATAGCTGAGTTCGCTCTGATTTGGTTAACTCAAATAACAATAGCAGTGAGACCACCACAGCATGAGTTAGCTGCTCATATACACACCCAGGATCCTGGACATGCTTATACAGCCTGGGCTGCAGTGGTTTCACTGCTAGTGTTCTTGGAGCTAGCTAGATCAAAGCTAGCTCGGATACGTCTACCCATGTTGCAGTCAGACCTCTGATTGCAGTATAGGCATACCCTAAGTGAATTAATAGGACAGGGATCGGCAACCTTTGGCCCGCGGCCCGCCAGGGTAAGTATTGTAGGACTAGGTTGGGACGGTCTGGAGGGAAGTGAGGAAGTGGCAAGCTGCATTCAAAGGATCAGCCACTGGGTAGATTCAGACATTTAAGGCCAGAATGGATAGACAGGGAATTCAGACAGTATAAAATGAATTGTTTTGTTAGTTCTTAGTAAATGCTCATTAACTTCAATAGCTAACATTCTGAATAAAGAAAATCTTTCGTAAAGATTCATAGACTCAGATTTTAGGACCAGAAGGGACCATTATGATCATCTAGTCTGACTCTTTCAATAACACAGGCCATAGAATGTCACCCAGTAATTCTGGCATCAAACCTATAACTCATGGTTGAACTGCAGCATATCTTTTAGAGAGACACCCAATCTTGATTTAATTACCTCAAATGATAAGCAAAAAGCTGCAGTCATCATCAGCATTGAAATTGATTCTGTGTGCAAGATTCTCAGTCTCTTCTCTTGGTTGCCTTAAGGAAGCCGGAAAGCTGGTATATTCAGCTAACTGTGGATTCTCTCAGTGTGGGAATCCCTGGCTGATGGAGAGATGGCTGTTTTCTGTTGCCAGAGTGATGGCATGTTGAGGATATGTCTGGAGCACTGATGTGCTCTGGTAACTCCCAGCTGCCAGAATGGCTCCTTGGGGACTATTGCAGCCAAGTGTAATTTTGAGCATCCCTCGGGAACTTGTCCCTACACCTTTGCCCCCCATTCTCACTGCACCCAATGGAATCCTGGCATAGTTGAGGATCTAGCCCCTAGATATTCCAATAATGAAATATGTACAGAGCTGATTTTGCTCCCAGTTATTCCATACTGTAGTAAATGGAGTTACACCAGTGTAAAACTGGCATAACAGCAGAATCAGGCCCCACTTTAAGGTCCCAAACCAGCAAGGTGTTGAATGTCATCCAAGATGAATATATAGTGGAGATCATATTGCCAGATCAGGCTCTAAAATCAGTTGGTTGAAGTTTGCAACTTCCCTTGAAGTTGAAGGGCAAAACTTAGCAATTAGTTTATTGAGAATAGACACAAAACTAAGTCATTTATTGTTTTATTTCCCCCCTCTTTGTTGTTGTTTTCATCCTGTTTAATCCTAATATTATGTACCTGTCACAGCATTATCCATCAGATGCCAGCTCAGAACTTCACACAGCCATTCCTGAGCTTGCAGTGATATTTGACAAGTACATAAACCCCACAAACTACTGTAGAAAGAACTGCAATAAACTACAGTGCAGTATCTTGTCATCAATCCTGTTGCTCAGTGTTGCGATGCGGTACAAAGAAGTGCACTGAATATCAATCTTTAGAAGAAATTATTTTTCAAAGCACTTAACTAAGGGCATATTTTATACAGTGTCTGAGTTTAATGGAGTCCACCAGAGGTGTTTCTAGTGCTATTGATTTGCTGTCGAAGGTGTTCAGATAATTTGGTGGTAAGTGGCAGTTTAAAACTTCAAAATATATAGGGAGAAATTATAAAGTTAGATATATTATTTATGCCATTTTAGTCTAATAAATCTATTTGCTGAATGTGAACCAAAAAAGACATATCAATGTCTTTTAATTAATCATGCTTAATATAATTGTCATAGCTGAAGGAAAACCACCTGTTCTAACACTTTTAATGTAAATTTTAAGAGTAAATTCAGTGCTTGTGAAAGGTGCCAGATGGACTTTGACAATATTTGTATTATACCAATATATTTTTCTATATTAATTTTATAATTAACATTATTAAAAATTTCAATGTTCTAAATCAAAGTTAAATTAAGTGCTCTTTGAAAGCAAAGCAACACCTTTCAGATTAACTTTAAAAATATTTTTTTTAATCAGCTGTTTTAAAAGCTGGGCAGAAATGTACCCCTGATATAGGGTCCTATAGTTTTCAACCATTTATTATGTCAAATCACCAACACCTTTATTACATTTGAACCATTCTGCACTGGTGCATCTGACATCATAAAAGAGGAATTGCACTCCTTGTTTTTAAAATACTCCTGTCTACCTTATAGAACTTTTCTCTCTGTTATCTCCTGCCCAGTCCCTCTGTTTAACTAGCTCCAGAATGCATTTTTGTCCATGGCACTATCAGGCTACTCAGTGCAGAACCTTTCTCTTCACCGTTCCGGACTAGTTTTGGCTGAAATGTTTCAAACAAAACATTTTCCTGTCAAAAAAGTCAGAACATGGGGATTAATCCAAAGCAGAATTTTTCTCACTGGAATTTTCCATTGGGAAAATTGAAATGAAACTATTTTGGGGGGGAGGTGGGGAGTTTTTTGGAGGGTTGGGGGTTAATCTCTGCATCGCCTGAGCCTGAATTTTGATTTGGAAATGACATAACATTTTGTTTCAACAATGAAAATTGAAATGGAACATTTAGATATTGAAAAAGTTTCATTTTGGGAGACAAAATGTCTCTCATGATGCACTCCGGACTCTCCCAGCAGTGGATAGACCACAGTGCCTAATGGGAATTGTAGTTTTAGATCCCTGATGCTTCCAGGCTGAACTACATTTCCTATGAGTCACTGTGATGGCTCTGTCACAGGCAGAGACCATGGGGCGTCATGGGAGACCTTCCATTTTGTGACAACAAACTGAAATGAAAAGGTTTGATTCAGAAATGTCAGAATGTTTCACTTTGGTTGAAAGGATTGAAAAAAAATGTTTTGACATTTCCAAATCGAAGTTCGATATGAAAACAATTTCACAATATTAGAATTCGCAACAGGATGGAAATTGTTTTTTCAATTCGTTCTATTGCTAACATCTGAAAATGCCTTCCGGTAGCTCCATCTTCTCATCTCAGGTGAAAATTTGAGTTCTTCTCTACTTTTTATTCTCTTCTCATGCATATAACTTTTATTTCTCTTTCTGTTTGATATTCTCTTTCTCTAGTTTTGGTCCTGATTTTGAAACCTAGCCTCCATTTTTGTGTTTTCCATTTTATACCCAGGGTAGATTACAGCTAAATTGGTACCGCTCCATTGACTGGAAGAACAGTTCCTTTAAGCCAGGAAATTCCATGAATGAACTGAAGATGCAAATTGTGGGCATGGTTCATTGTGGGTGTAAAGTTTTACCCACAGAAACTGAGGACCTGTTTTAGATCCTGATGTTTACCATTATTTAATTCTGTAAAAGATCTTGGGAGGCAGTTACTGTGAAAGGAGCTACACAAAATAAAAATTGCATTGTATTCTTCAGCTGAAAATGAAAACCGCATACCAAACGAAGGAAAGAAAATAGTGAACCAGCTCTTCCCTATAAACACATTGTATTCAGCATAAAAGTATTAAATGGAATATTAAAAGAAACAAAGAGCTGTGCTTTTAAGCTGTCCACCTGCGCCAGAGACTCTACACTTTATTGGCCATTAGAAAAACTACCAAAAATCTTTCTAATATTTTCTAAATGAATTGAGAACTGCCTGCTCAGAAAATGTCAAAGGAATTGTTTAAAATCTTCCTTAAATGGCTTGATATTGACAGACCAGTCTGACTATTTCATCCCTATTTCTGCACAAATGTTAGTGATGCAACAGGAAACAGATCTTGGAAACATATTTATAGTAATATTTTTGTTATTTATAAATCCAAATCCTGCCATCGATATGTATACTCAGCTCCTCTGGACTTCATCAGGAACCCTAAGAGATCGCCTGCACTTGAAAATCACATTGTATTAAAGCACAACCTTGAGGAGTCATGTTAACTAACAGAATGTTAAATGCAACTTTGCAGTTAGTGTTGACAGGGACTGTCATGTCTAGCATCATGTTATCTGTTTATGAGAAAACCTACAGGAATTATTGGGTTACCCAGCGCCTGCTGACATTATGTTAAAATTTTTAACATAACCTAATTTTCTAGTGACGACAAGGGAGAATGCTCAGGTAGAATTCGGGCCTAATTATATTGCTAGGGCACTTTTCAATGTCAATAGTGACAGACATCATTACATAAGTGACCTTCTTCTTATCTCCATTGCACCAACTCCAGAAATATCACTCAAGTTTTATGTAATTTATAGAGAGGGTCTTCTGTACACCACCTAAAAATAAAAATAAAAAAAGAATCCATAGCAACATATTGAAATTGCAGGGATTTGTCCTAATGTCTTCCTTGGTTCAAGTTTTCTCTCTTCCTCGACTGTAATGCAGTGTGCTGTTAGTTGCCTGTAGAGGTGGCTGTATTTCAGTAAGGATTTATATATAGTTTGAAACTATTGGAGGATTTTTTCAGACACTATCCAAATATAAAATATAGGTTTATCATCAAGCAGACCTGAGAACAAAAATTCAGCCCTGACTTAAATAAAGTCACTATTTACATGTAGTATCAACATTGTGCTAAATACTGTCCTAATACAGAGGAAGTTGAAGTCCATGAAGTAGTAGGGGAGTTGGGTATTAAATACAACTAAAATAGTCAAAGTGGTCAATCTGGCTAAAAAAAAACAAAAATCAAATTCAGGATTGACTTAAATGGGGTGATAAATTACATTCCTACATGAGCAATTGTAAGGATTAATATTGGTGAAATTTCTAGGCCTAGGGTGGAGGTATATAACAGGAAAGCAACCAGTAAGGGTACATGTGTGGCACCAGGAAGAGAGGGCTGCTTTATCTTAAGCCCTATTTCATCTTGCTGTTAAATGTTTTTCCTGCTGGACCCTTGCCTTTCTGCCCTCTCAGCATGCAAGTTATTGTACTTGAACAAATTACCAAGTTCTTCTTTGAGTGGTTGCAGATGTGTAGTCCAGTCACGTGTATTGGAGCAAAGCGCACCGGCATCAGAGAATTTTCCTTTGGTAATATCTGTTTGTGATTTTCTGTACCTCAGGGGAACACCCTACACCTCCATATTCATCTTTGTAAAATGATTGTGTGGTATCCAATGCAAAGTTTGTCATGTCGGGTGTCTTTGGAAGGCTCATGATGCACTGAGCATTGTTGTTATAGTGATTTATAGGTTATAATTTCATGTATATAGGTATGAGGCTGAAAATGTATCCTCATGGCTTAAAGCCAGCCCAGACAAAAATGCTCCAGAAGCAGAGAGGCAATTCATACCTCATCAGGGCGTGGATGGCACAAACCCAGCCCAGCCTCACAGGAACAAAGGGTACTGGCCTAGGCAGCAAGAAAAAAATCTGTTAGACTCTCAAGGGAGTCACCCCCCCTTCCTTTGGTCAGTTTGGAACTGCGATGAGGTAATGCTCACCTGACTCTGAAAGGTGGGGGGCAAAGCCAAGAGGGAAGAAAGAACATGATAAAAGGGAGAGACTTTGCCATGCTCTTCCTCTCTCTTCCACCTACATTTACAGACATCACACCAAGCGACTGAAGGGCTGATCAAAGGGGAGAGCCTGGCTGAAGAGCAACCAGCCAGTCTGTGGTGAGAAGCATCTAATTTTGTAAGGACATTGAAAGTGTTCAGATCAGCTTAGAATGTGTTTTGCTTTTATTTCATTTGACCAAATCTGACTTGTTATGCTTTGACTTATAATCACTTAAAATCTATCTTTATAGTTAATAAATGTGTTCATTTATTCTACCTGAAGCAATGTGTTTGGTTTGAAGCGTGTCAGAGGCTCTCCTTGGGATAACAAGCCTGGTACATATCAATTTCTTTGTTAAATTGACGAACTCATATAAGCTTGCAGCGTCCAGCGGGCATAACTGGGCACTGCAAGACGGAGGTTCCTAGGGTTGTGTCTGGGACCGGAGATATTGACTAGTGTCATTCGGTTGCAAATAGCTGGGAACAGCTTACATGCCAGAGGCTGTGCGTGAACAGTCCAGGAGTGGGGGTTCTCACAGCACAGCAGGGTAAGGCTGGCTTCTAGAGTCTAGGATTGGAGTGGCCTAGCAGATCACTGGTCCAGATAAGACCAGAGGGGAATGTCACACTGGTGAGAAAATCATATAAGTTTTCTGACAAGCTTCTGGAGGATGCAAGAGATGAATTCAAGGCCTTCTTCAGAGTGGGCAGGCTGGTGGCAAAGATTTCGCTCCAGTTGGCACTTGATGTTGCAGATGCCTCTTCTAGGGCTATGGCCTCTGCAATTGTAGTAATAAGGTCATTATAGCTGTGCAATTCTGGATAAGCACCAGGCATTCAACTGTCTATTGAGGATTTACATTTTGATGGACAATTCCTATTCTCTGATAATGTTGACAAAGTCTTACATTCTTTTAAAGACTCCCATGTTACTCTGTTCCCTGTGAATGTATATCACATACACTAAGAGGCACCAATACAAACCTCTTCAACCTTATTATCAACAACACCAGAGGCTGCCTTTTTATCTCTCAAAGCACCAGGACATCACTAGGAGAAGATAAAAACCTCAAAAGAGGAGATTGTCTAACTCCAGTTTGAACCCATCATCTTGGCCTCAACCTACAACAGGGAAGCAATTGTTTTGATTTCTACTTTGAGGGCAACAACACAACCAGCAACAATGTTCTTATTCCTTCCCCTCTATTTCGAGACAGGCTATCTCATTTCCTCAGAACTTGGCAGACAATAACCTTGGACAAGGTCCTATGTACTGTGTGTCTGGGATATTCAATCCAGTTCTGCTCACTTTCCCCTCCACACCCTGTTTCCCCATCCATTTTCAGGGAGAAATCTCACAAAACTGCTTCTCAGGAACTCCAGTCACTGCTCATCCTGGGAGCTACAGAGAAAGTTCCCACATAGTTTCAGGGTCAGAGTTTTTACTCCCACTATTTTCTGATCCCCAAAGCCAAAGAGGGACTGAGACCCATACTCAACCTCCGTGCTCTCTAGAAATTCATCAAGCAAATGAGATTCTGTATGGTTACCCTGACATATATCCTCCTCTCCCTTGATCACAATTATTGGTTTGTTGCCCTGGACATGTATTTCCATGTGGTGGTTCTTCCCAGTCACAGAAAACTTTTCAGATTTATTGTAGGGGGCCATCATTATCAGTACTGTATATAGTACTCACCTTTGGTATCTTTTCTGCAGTAGAAGCATTCTTAAGGAAAAAGGAGATTCACATCTTCCCTTACCTTGGTAACTAGATGGTCCGAGGATCATCCAAGCATCAGATTTGTTGCCATGTCAAACCCATCATCCGCTACTTCTGTCATCTGGGACTCATTCTGAACAAAGAAATCCATGCTGATTCCTACTCAGAGGGGTCCTAGTCAATTCTACAAGTTCAACTATGTTTCTTCCTCAGCAGAGATTTCAAGCTATTCATAAACTAGATCTGTCTCTCAGGACTCCCACATGCATCATGCTTGGACTTGTCTGAGGTTGCTTGGCCAGATGGCCTCATGTACATATGTAACCAAGTATGCCAGACTACATCTCTTCACCCTTCAAGCATGGAGGATGTTAGTCTATTGGCTCAGCAGACACCACTTAGTCAAGTTGGTCCAGCTTCCTACAGTGCTGCCAGCTATGACAGTAACCAACACTTCTCTAATAGCACTGGATGTTCATGTGAAGGATTCTCAGGCTCAAGGTATCTGGTCAGAGCACAAGGCGAACCTTCAAATCAATGTCCTTGAGCTCTGAGCAATCCACAGAGCTTGCCAGGCTTTTCTCCCTTGAATCCAAGGACTGCTGGTACAAATTCTCACTGACAACACTACTGTGATGTATTATCTGAAGAGGTAGGGGTTTGTGTGTGGGGGGGAGGGGGGGCTTGGTATGTCAGCAGGAAGTTCTCACTCAATCATGAATGGTCTCTCAAGAGCAGTGCATTGAGATCCATCTTTTGGATTTGGAGCATTTCTTCCATCATCTGTTTGCAATGAAAGATAACAGGAAATGTCACCCGTTTTGTTCTCAAGCATAGCCTAGATTCCTTTACCAATGCCTGCATGTTGAAATGGACACTGCGTCTAATGTATGCATTTCTTCTGTTCCTCTCCTTCTGCAAGTTATTCACAAGCTGAAGATAGACTGTGCCAGATTGATCCTTATAACTCCAGAATGGCCAAATAATGCACCTTTTCCCTCTGATCAAGGACTTGGGTCCTCCTTTGGACCTCAACACAGTTTTAACAGACCTTATGGATCCACCCTTTGACCTAATGATCACATGTGCTTGGTCTTATCTAAGATAGAAGATCACCTTTCTTATAGCCATAACTTGGGCCAGAAGGGACTTTAAGGTTCAAGTATTGAAGCTGCTTAAAATGGCATGTAGCTGATATGCGACTGCTAGTAGCAAATATGTCCAACAGCCAGAGATGGAACGCTGGATGGGAACTGCGTTACTACAGATAATTTTTTCCCAGGTGTCTGGCTGCTGGGTCTCACCCACATGCTCAGGGTCAAACTGACCCCCATACTTAGATCAAAAAGGAATTTTCCCTTGGGTCAGATTGGCAGAGACCCTGGGGGGGGGGGTCCGCCTTCCTCTACAGCATGGGGCACAGGTCACCGGCCGGTTAAACTATTGTAAATGGTGGATTCTCTGTAACTTGAAGTCTTTAAATCATGATTTGAGGACTGCTGTAACTCAGCCAGAGGTGAGGGGTCTATTACAGGAGTGGGTGGGTGAGGTTCTGTGGCCTGCAATGTGCAGGAGGTCAGACAAGGTGATCATGATGGTCCATTCTAGCTGTAAAGTCTATGAGTCTAAAAGTTACAGAACAGGTAAGCAACTGTTTTTTTTTTATTTACATCACCCTGGCAGTTGATCCCTAAAGTACTTGTTCGGAAAAGGAAGCTTTATATTGTCTGATACAGTTGCAGACATCAGCAAATGACACAATATTCACAATTAAATTCACTAGAAGTGGCAGATCTAGACCTGTGCTTTCCCCCCCATCACATATGTGTGAGACAAAAAGCAACAGAAAAAGAGATGTGAACCTAGATACAAGAGACTATAGTGAAACATAGGTATGTGTGGGAAACTGTATGTGGGAAAGGGCTCAAAATGGACTTCATTGCTTGTATGAAATCAGTGGTAATGATAACACCACATGCTGAACAGAGAAAGAGAAGCTAACCTCACAATCACATTCCTGCTGCCTACTGAGCTCTGCTGTAGTGCCAACAGATTTGTTTTCACTTTGTTTGTGCTATTTCTCTCACTATGCAGTCTTGCTTCTTTACGCAGTAGGTTATCCCTCTGTCCTTTTTGGCAACCGTCTCCCTCTTCTTTCTATCTTGCTCCATCTAGCCTCTTAAAGAAAGAGCATGTTCTTAACATTTTTGTCATGGGAGTGAGGATGACACAACCTTAGTCAGCAAGGAGTGGCACTGCGGCAATATCAGCTGCACGGGATGTGCTTTTCAGGATGTTTGTTCCAACTAGGTCAGATACCAGTAATTTGTTACAGTATGTGGATCCTGGCAGATTTCTTCTCCTGGACTACAAAGAATCACTCTTTTGTCAATATAAATACATCTTAATGCATTCACTTTCCCTGCAGGCTGTATTACACACTTGAGAGTTATTGCACAAAAATCTGCTACTCAGCACTTGAAGCCTCTACCTCTAGCTTTATCCCGTATACACAAAAACAGCAGAAAAAATAATCTGGCATTTAATTTTGGTTTATTTTTCATCTTTTTCTTCAGCAACATTCCACCGAGTTTAAGATGCGGATTATGCAGCCTAAATGAATGCAAAAAGCCAATTCAATATCATCCTTTATTAATTTTTTCACTTTGCTGGCAGAAATTGTTTCTGTCAATATTTTAATTTCAGTGGGGCTGAAAAGAGGAAAAATGATGGTTATTGGCAAACTGATAACTGCATCTGAGAGTTAGTCTATAAATATATGCAACTTATTATGCTATGCTATGTCGTTTCTTTTTCATAAAGTCCAAATACGACAGGAAGTGCTACGGCAAATATCTTAGATATAACTAATACTATTTCTATCTCTCTAAACTAACAGTATACAGGAACTTTAATGCAATGCATGAAAAAAAACATATCCACCCCCAGACTGGTTTGGGTATTGCTCCAGGGTTGAACACTCAGAGATAAGATACTCTTTCTAGTTGGGGGGAGGGCGAAGGAAGTGAGGGAGCTGCAAGTTTGTTTCTCTGTTACTTTATTAAATAGTTATTTATTTTACTATTGAAAATAAGGTTCCTATCCTTCAAATACTGGCACACATGCTTAATTTAATACATGTAAGTAGTCGTCTTGACCTCCAGTGGGTCTAGTCATCTACAGAAAGCTAAGCACATGTGTAAGTGTTTGCAGGTTTGGGGCCGTTCCCAGGCTTCTTTAAAGGGGATTTGGCTCAGCCTCACCTGTGCCTAGTTATCCACCTCCCAGATGATGGGCTTGGGCCTGTGGTTAGGGTCAGGTTATCTGGCAAAGTGTTACAGGGGGTAGTGCTTCTTGTAAGAAGGGACCTCTTTACTCAGAGAGGTGAGATATTTGCAGGGGACTCAAGAGTAGAAAGAACCAGCGGAGTAGGTAATTCTCCATACTTTCCTGATAGGAAATATCTACAAGGAAGGTTGGGGGATAATTCCTCCCTGATGAGGGAATTAGGCCTGAGGAAGAGAATTTCTAGAAGGAAGCAGCCTGCACAGGGTAGAGTGAATGATTGTTGAAGGAAGCTGATGGTAGTACTAGCTTAGGCGTCTAGGCTGGTATTTAAGGTGAGAGTGGGAGGAAGTCCTCTTTCTATTGCCCTGTGGTAACATAGCAAACAAACTGCTGTAATGGACTGCTGAGCCCAGGTGAGGGCTAAAGAGGAGCTAAGGCCCACTAAGGGCACACCCTGAACTGGTGAAGACTGAGCATGTGATTGCTGGACACTTGTTTTGCTTTTGTGGGACTTTTTGATGGCCACTAATTGGTCAGAGTTTGGTGCATCCAAGAGTGGAGGAATTGAGGCAGTGGCAGAATCTGTCACCAGATGAGATGAGAGCCTGTTATAGAGCTTTTACGACTAATCTTTGCTCTAACTTAAATATACAAAATATGCTTTGATCCTGCAAATGCTCATGAGTTTATCTTTCTTCAGTGGAGTACTCCCACTGGCTTCGTATGTAAATGTCAGTGGCTTCACTGGGACTACTCACAGGAATAAAGCTAAGCGTATTTGTAAGTATTTGCACACTCATGGCTTAAATTAATAAAATATATGGAGTGGGTAGTAGCTGCTCCACAGTTAGAGGCTGAAGCAATCCCCTTGCTGCAAATTCAACCTCACCCATAGCCTCGAAAAGGAACAAATCCCCTGAAACTTCACATAGCACATTGCATCCTAGCTCTGAATTTTTGCTGGGAACTTTGATGAAAATCAGAGAAGTCTTGAAGTTAGTGTTCAAATATTTACCCTGTCTTTGACTCTGTGTGTGTGTGTGTGTGTGTGTGTGTGACTTGTCATAAGTTCAGAAAGGCTCAGCCTCCAAATTTCAAATGTCTTGTTTTGTTGGCCTTGCTGAAAATGACTTCTCAGTGCTTAGTGGGAGGTAAGGCAGATAAGGATGAAAAAAGCGGAGAGCTTGTGATCATAACATAAGGCAGGCAGGGAAAGGAATAATTAGAGGTCCATTAAAAGAGAGATGCAAAGAAGAGGCCCACAAAGAGCTGTGGGAGGGCCCCTGAATGGGAAAGGAAGTGCTCACACTCCTCCTAGCCCTGTGAAGGAAGTGGATCATGAAGTTCAGTCCCAGACCACCAGACTAGTAAAACAGGTAGAAGTTGAAAACGATATCGGTTACGTGGGACTATACTTTTTTTTTTTGTAGGTTAAGGACTGTTTGATTTATTTTGCCCCCCTCTCCCCCCCCCCCACAAGGATAAATTATCATTTGCTTGTCCTTTTGGTGGTATGAGGCTTGGGATTGGGCTTGTGTGTGTGTGTGTGTGTGTGTGTGTGTGTGTGTGTGTGTGTGTGTGTGTGTGTGTGTGTGTTGGGCGGGAGGTTGGGCGGGGGGAGACTACTTCTGCCTCTCTGTACATTGTACTGAACATGCCTCATCCTGGCCCAATTTCATAGGTTCCTTAAAGTGGCATGATGCAGTCTTTTTCTTATCTTTTTCCTCTTGTTTGTTGTCCCTTTGTTACCTGCAGTTGTAGTCCAGGTCACACTTGTGCAGAGCTGGTTGTATGTGTACAAAGAGCAATGAGTCAACTTATATTTAAATATAGACTGGTTGATAAGGGCACATGAGACTGTGGGAAAAGGCAGAGTGATGGGAGTTTGTCAGCACTTATGAATTGGGAGCATTTGCACTCTTGTCCCACTTTATATTCAAGGATCTTCGTGCACTTTACAGATACCAGTTAATTTAGCCTTCCAGTACCCTTGAGAGGGATATTACCATTTCATAGACTCATAGACTCATAGACTTTAAGGTCAGAAGGGACCAATATGGTCATCTAGTCTGACCTCCCGCATAATGCAGGCCACAAAAGCTGACCCACCCACAACAGAATCTTCCAGCCTGCGACTCCTGCCCTATGCTGCGGAGGAAGGCGAAAAACCTCCAGGGCCTTTGCCAATCTACCCTGGAGGAAAATTCCTTCCCGACCCCAAATATGGCGATCAGCAGAACCCCGAGCATACAGGCAAGATTCTACAGCCGGACCCTCATTTTACCCGCGATGGCACGTTAATGCCTAATTGACTAAAATCACGTTATCCCATCAAACCATTCCCTCCATAAACTTATCAAGCCTAATCTTGAAGCCAGAGAGGTCTTTCGCCCCCACCGATTCCCTCGGAAGGCTGTTCCAAAATTTCACCCCTCTGACGGTTAGAAACCTTCGTCTAATTTCAAGCCTAAACTTCCCCACGGCCAGTTTATATCCGTTCGTATATTTCCCTCTTACATATAATGAAACTTAGTGTCAGGGAATGAGTTACTTGCCCAGTGTCACACAGGAGATTTGCAGAAGAGCTGGAAATAGAACCCAGGTATACTGATTCCCAATCCTGTGACTTAATAGGAAGACTCTCTGACTCCAGGTCATTTATGACAATTGCCAAAATAGCTATTTGGACGTTTGAGGTCACATATATATTTATAAGCCAAATGATATGAGCCTTGTTGTACGTCATCTATAATTGAATCAAGCATTACAGTAGATACAGGTATCTATCTTTCATTAAAGAGACTTATCTTTCAAGTATTCCTTTATAAGTTGTACATTTGTTCTGAAATAAGTCATAGATACTTAAGTATTGAGCTATATGACCAAAGAGGTTGGAAAACTTCAGAGACCCTTGATAGGGAAATGATGATTGCACACTTTGGAGAGAGGCTTGACTTAATTAGTTTCTTAGTATCCTCTGGAGAGCATCATGGCAGGGGCAGAAATCCTTTCGCTGCCTGAGTTCAGAGATCTATGCAATTTTTAATTTTTTCTCATTGTTTTGTGGCATACTTATGTGCAACAAGAGATGCCTAATCATAGGAATAACAGGTGCATTGCCTCTTATAAATTGTCTTCCAGTGTTCTAAATGTGATAACTGTCAAATAGTTATTTCAAAACTGGCCCAGGTTTAAACTTTTAAATGCATGAGATACAAAGAGAAGAACTACTCTGTATAAAATTCCTACACTTAGAGTAGGACAGAAGTGTGTACTGATATGAGAGTACTTGGGCGTGAATCTCTCTCCCCGTGCATTGTGGGTAGTCAGTTAAAATGGTTACAAAGTGGATATAAAATGCTAACAGATCTGAATGGTAACGTGTTGCATTCACTTTGCATTGGTGTAGCTGACTACTCAAGGTGCAGGGAATTGGAAATTTGGCCTTTTGTACATGGTTAGTGTACACTTAAAAACAACTAGGGAAGTTCTCTGGCCTGGGTTATGCAAGAGATCTGACTAGATGATAAGAGTGGCCATTTCCAGCCTTAGAATATATAAATATTTCTTAGAAACAGCAAAGTATGAAACTTAGTTTACTTGAAGGAAAAACTGTATTTTTCTCTTTAAAAATCTGCACTTACAATAAGCCAAAATAAAAGATACATTGTGTATTGTACACTGAGGGCTTGATGCTGTATATTTCCATGCCAGAGGCAATGGAAGTGGAAAGTCCTCAATACCTAGTGACGGGTCCACTGACCATCTCACAGGCTCCAGCCCTTAGTGACATATTTATAAATGGTGCCCATCACCTGATCACAGGACAGCTTGTGTTAAAGAATGAATACAAAAATGCAGGACTAAAGAGTTCTCTCTATATAAATCTGCATATCCTGATTCTATAATGTTCCTAAAACTCTTCTCACTTGCTCAGAAATGAACTTGGCCTTTTCCCCCTTAAGCTTCTGTCACTAAAGCCAGGTCTACCACAATCCCTACCCCCACCAATCCCTGAGCTGGAGCACCTCCTTTGTATGCTGAACTATGGTGCAGCTGTTTTCACCCTGTACCCTGCCACTGACATCAGTGGTCAGGCTGCATTCCTGCATCAGCAGGTGAGGCAGTTACTCCCATTGCCCTTCACCTAAACCCAAAACAATGTCACCTTCACATAGAATCCTTCCTTTTACCCATTTACTGGATCAGGTGAAAGCCAGTGTTACTCATGTCACGTGAAAGGTAAAGGAGAACCGAAAAGGATTTTTCCTCCCACTCCACTGCAGTACATGATAGATAGTGTTGTTTCCCTTTTTGTATTCTATCAATTGCAATATTACCCGTACAAATCAGGCTATAAAATACACATGCCATTATCTTCAAAAAGAATAAAATCCCTTAAAATATAATCAAAAACAAAGCTCGCCAGGCAGGATAGTAAATCAGCAATGGTCCATGTTGAAAAGGTCACCACGAGTCCTGAAAATGTCCATCTATGTTCTTTTATGAGATTACTGAAATGGTAGACAAACTTCATTCCTGCCTGAATGCAG
Organism: Emys orbicularis; assembly: GCF_028017835.1. Classification (NCBI taxonomy): domain Eukaryota; kingdom Metazoa; phylum Chordata; order Testudines; family Emydidae; genus Emys; species Emys orbicularis. The sequence continues at coordinate 147,650,825 of NC_088684.1, read as the reverse complement.
TATTTGAATCATCTCCATGATCATCTGGGTCAAGGAAAATCCTTGATTTGGACAGATAAACATGACAAACTGTTTAAAAAGACAAAGGACTAGCCTTGGAGGTATTCACACTTTGATCCTGATTTGCCATTACAATTAGTGTGTGATGTGTCCCCATATGAGGTGAGAGCAGTCAGATCCCACATTATGCTTACAAGAGAGGAAAAACCAATTACCTCTGCTTCAAGGACACTAAGCAAAGCAGAAAGCAACTATGCAAAAATTGAAAGGGAGCATAACCATTATCTTCTGAGTGTGCAAGATTCATCAGTATTTATATGGATGAAGTTTCACACTTCTGACAGATAATCATCCCCTCACATCATATCTTTGGTCTTCACTTGGTTATTCCATTTCTAACTGCCAATAGACGGCAAAGGAGGGTTCTGCTGTTATCTTCCCATACATGATATCAGGCACAGAAATTCTACATTAGATGACTCCACAAGATTACCTTTGCCATTCAAACACCCAGAAGCTTTTTTCTGTTTTGAAGTAGAGAAAACATGTGACACGTTTGCAAGTGGGGGAAAAAAATGAACATTATGGTATTACATGAGAAGGGTAAAAGAAATTAGAGTTTGCACCCTAAGTGTCCAGATAAATAGTTACGTTTTGGCTGGATGTTGGTTATAAGGTTAGTTTTAATCTATCATATCCTTTAAGACAATGGGTGCTGAATCAGTCTCGCATTGGCTGTGGAGTGCTGCATGATAGGGAAATATCTGGTCTTGGTATCTTGGTGGTTGCTGATAGTTAATCAAAGTGGCTAGAGATCTATGTGATTACATGGTCTCTCTGTATGTTGAATGAAATTTTCTGCCATTTTGACCTGCTAGAAGAGGTGTGCAAAAAGTGAGAAGAGTCTCAATTTGTATCTCATGAAACCAAAACTTATGAAAATTAATGATGAAAGTTATATAAAATCAGTACTGGCCATCTGGTTACCAATGCTTTAGCAGAAACATTTGTTCTAATGACTAAACAACCTTCCTTCCGGAAAGGAAATTTATCTGTTCATAAACATCTATTTGCTAATTTTGTATCTGTACACAGCACATACTGTTTCAAAGGAGTCTGTAATTGTGGGATGACTGTGTTGTATCTGCAGATTTAATGATCCCATCATTGATGCTATAGGAGGTACAAGAACAACAATTAGATCAATCGGAGACAGAAGTTTTAAAAACACAATAAGCAATCATAGCTGATGGATATGATACAGGGGCTAACTGGAATCATGCTGTAATTATATCAGGACCTACACACTGCATAAACAAAATGGTCTCACATGGAGGAGATCTGGTGGCCAGCTTTTATCAGGAGCTACGCCACCACCAGATGAATCAACTGAATGTTCCAGAGTTTGCTTCAACCGCTTGTTCTAGATCTCACCTTTGTGTTCCAGTCCAGAGTCATCTCCATTATTTATGTTTGATGAACCTGTATATATATTTGATTCTGCACTCGTCTGTTTTTTGCATGCCTGATGCCTTGAGGGGACGTTTCATTTGCAATATCTCACAACCCAGGCATCACAAATGAAAATTAAGATTTTTTCCTTTCTTGATGGCCTCTGGGACCATTCCTTTGCTCATGGAATGGCTGTGGAGGAAGAGAAGAGGATGCCCGAGACATAAAAAGTATAAATAGTGGGAATCTGAAACTTCTTAGTAGTCCCTGTTTTCTCTTATTCCGCTGATACTACCAAGTTCTCTCCTCTTCCCTGTCCCCCTCTGCCCCCCCCATTCAAAAAAAAAGAGATGTGCATATTTTATTCTTCAACAGCAAGCTTCTCTTCAGTGTCTATTAGTATCACCAGCCCCAGGACCTCCATCACTTGAAGCTGGGTATAATAATTCCCTCTGCACATGGGTAATTATAGCGAGAAAAAAACCCCAAAAAACCTAAAACATCAACAACCCAAGATTAGCCTTGTATTCCATTCAAGCTTCCCTAACTTCAGAAGAATAGCTTTCAACATAAGCATGCTTACCATGTTTTAAGTACAATCAGAAATATTTTTATTATGGTGATTCATTCCAGAATGTCATCAGCACCATCTAATGTAGCATATACTTATGATTCCTGCAAACATATGTTTAGAAAAGTAAGAGGATGTGCTTGCAGTGCAAGGTTTGTCAGGTTCTTGAATACAATAAAGTAGCTGTACATAAAGCAAAGATTTACACAATGGATATGTGCAGTACTGTATGTTACAGGAAATAAAATTGCAGTTATGCAGATAATTACAAAGCTCTTTAGAAAGTAAATACAAGTAAAGAGCTTAGGCACTTAATGTTTTCTAGGACAAACTCCAATTCCCCCTCAAAGATTGGAGGAGAAAAATCTCAAATGTAATGTAAAATGCAGTTTAACAAAGGGGGGAAACTTTTTGGTAAACAAAAAACCCACTCAAGATCAAAATTCATATTTACAGTGGTTGTAATGGATCAATCTATAATGGAAAACATCTACATGTAGCGTTGAGGACTGTAATAGTAAGGACATCGCTCCTTTAACTGCAGTGGCACTTTGGTGCCACTAAAATAGTGCAGGGATGTGAGTATTACATCCAATAATACTGTTTAGCTTTGCTAGATAAGCACAGTTGAGTAATCAGAGAATACCTACATGTCTAATAATAGACCTGCAGGACTAAATGAAAATTTCATACATGAGATGTCTCCTATAATTTTCCACTGCCAAATGTACTCTTTTTAGTTATATTTGTGCACAGAGTAAAGCCATCCACTGACTGTTATGCTTAAACCACTCTAATGCAATATTATTGAATGGGGATACGCTGGTGCTGATTTTTAGGGAGATTAATAATCATTCCACTTGCATTTGGAACTGATTTTCTATTCACTCCTATGTATGGGTGTAGATTCTAGGTAGTTTTTTATGTGATTGCTACATTAGAGACTGTGTATAGTAACCCATGGCCACTGCCAGTGCAAAATTTAAGGAAAAAATGCCATATTTGTGGAAAGCTATATGCAATTTCCGCCCCCCCCTTTTTCTCCCAGGGTTATGTTTTTACATATTTCCAATACACTAGTCATCATACAGTGGTACATTTAAAGTCTATTATTTTAAGACGCTTTATTGCAATCTATCTTTGTAACAATTTCTAAAATACCCATGTCACCGTGCCTCAGTGGGTCACAACTGAGAATACCAAATTCAGGACAAACTTCTGAGAAATAGGGCGGACACCCCGCAAAATTGGTGCTTATTCTTCCATAAGATACAGAAAACCAGCAACAAAAGTAAACGTCTGTCTCACCACACTGGCTAACAAGAAGTCAGAAAAGCAGTCTCCTTAGGTATTCCAGTCCTTGTATCACCACCAAAAACACTAGACTTAATGATGAATGGTTATTTAAAACCAATTTAATCAACCAAAGGGTTCTTCTGATCCCAAAGGACCAGCCACATACCCAGGTCAATATATAATTCAGATCTTACCCAGTTAGCACACTGGTGCCCATCCTTTAGTATCTAATATCTAAAAGTTTACTTATAAGAAAGAAAGGTGAGAGTTAAAATTGGTTAAAGGAATCAAATACATACAATAATTGCAAAGTTCTTGGATCAGGTTTGAAGCAGTGATGAAATAAACTGCTGGCTTGTTAAGTCTCTAGTTGATTCCAAATGATTGGAAGGTCCTTAGTCCCTTGGTTAGAATGCTCCCATTAGTATAAATCCATAGTCCAGAGATCAGAGCAGGAAAGAGGCAAAATGGAGATGTGTCCAGGGTCTTTTATAGCTTCTGCCATGTGGAGGGAATTTCATTGTTCCAAGCAAATCCCTCAGCACAGTTTGTGGAAAAGTACAGGCACAAGATGGAGTGCAGTACCACATGATCTAGTCACATGCCCTTGCTTGCTTCGATGAGTCATAGCAAAGGCCGTTACCCATATTCTAGCTAGAACGTCAACAGGAAAGTCCATCAGGTGGGATAAGCTTCTTCCATGGCCCATTGTGTTTGTTGATGGGCCATTAACCTGAATAGTCCATTCACAATGTGCTGGCTAGACTGGATGTAAAGTACCTTGTGGGTTTTACCCAGGAGAAAACACATTTGAAAAACAGGTACATAGTCAATATTCATAACTTCAGATATAAAAATGATAAATGCATATACATAGGATAATCATATTCAGCAAATCATTGACACCTTACATGACATACTTTGTACAGGATTTGTTGCAATTATATAACAGTGGTAGCAACAATGATCTACATGGTCATATTTTAATCATATAATGTCACAACCCATCACTGGCATCTTGGCATTGGCATCTGTGTGGTGTATTTTAGTAGATTTGGTCAAATACTGAGGCTTCACACCTTTGCAGTAAATTCACTAACAGAGGTATTATTTATCAACAGTCTCCCAGTGTAGTAATGAGAGAGATTCATGCTATGTATATGCACAGCTGCAGCATAGCGAACATGGACACTTCCTAAAGTGCACAGGGCTCTGAAGGGAGAACACCACTGGAGGAAGGGGAGATGGTAGTTTAATTTCTAGGCTCATTCAGTGATGGGCTTTGTTGGTGAGCCTGCAAAGAAGGTTGACTTATTATGGTAGTATCCTGAGGCATCAATCTGACAGGGGCCCCCAGTGTATTAGGAGTTGTATACTATAAATCAGGGGTTCCCAAACTTGGTTCGCGGCTTGTTCAGGGTAAGCCCCTGGCGAGCCGTGAGACCCTTTGTTTACTCGAGCGTCCGCAGGTACAGCCACTCGCAGCTCCCAGTGGCTGCGGTTCATCGTTCCCGGGTAATGGGAGCTGCGGGAAGTGGTGGCCCAGCCCGCACCGCTTCCCGCAGCTCCCATTGGCCGGGAACGGCGCACTGCGGCCACTGGGAGCTGCGAGCGGCTGTACCTGCGGACGCTCAGGTAAACAAAGTGTCTCACAGCCTGCCAGGGGCTTACCCTGAACAAGCCACGAACCAAGTTTGGGAACCCCTGCTATAAATCAATCTGTGTTCACTGCCCTGAAGAGCTTACAATCTAAGATGTGATCCTGTCAGATATAGGCATGCATATTTGAAAACTAGGCTGAATGTTTGGCTCCAAAAATGTTATTTCGGAGTTCTGTAAGACTGATCACATCTAAGCTATGACTGTGGAGGAGCTGTAGGGAGAGCTAGGGGACTAGTCTATCTTAGCATGTCAGAGAGTGCAACTTCTACCAGAGGAGGTAGGCCTATGCTCATCCTTCTTTCTAGCCGCCATAGTGGCTGGACTCTCCTCATCACAGGCCAGTGGGGGCAATGGCACCAATTTAGCCCTTTGGTTTCAAGTATCTAATTGGCATTGAAGCTACTAAATGTAGATTGGTGGCTTTTTTGTGTTTGTTTTGTTTGGAGCCTGAGTTTAAGTACACAAATGTAAACACTACATCTTTTGGTGGAAGCTCCTGTGGTTTGGAAATTCTTCCATTTGAAATGAGGCTGTGTCCACCAACTATTTACCAGACAGTAATGACTTTTAAACCTTACTGACCTGGGGTTTGAACTATAGTATCTTAAAATGTGATTTCAGTGGCTTGCTCAGAGCTCTGTATAACTTTCCTCTCACCCCTTTTTTAGAGACACCGATAGAGTAATCTTCAGAATTTATATAGGAATGTTAATATCCCTTCTTTCTGTGAGTCATGTTGATTGTGAGTGCTCTAATCATCTGCTCAGTGAGTCAGCTGTCCTTTTATTTAACCCCTCATAAGTTATTAACATTCAGATAGCTTTTCCTTCCCAGAGGTGCAGTGTAGAAAAAGCTTTATAGCAAATATTTTAAAAGCTATGATCGGTAGGAAAAAAACTGTATCCCTAGCTCTGGCTAATGCAGTCCGAGGGTGGTTCACATTTTTTATCTTTGCTGATTTGACTAATGGGGGCAGGTGAGGATTTCCCTTGGCTGCACAGAGCAAGATATGATGGCTCAGTGCACTGCCTCCCAAACCACTTTCACAGTGTAGCATATGTGCGTAGCTCACAGTGTGCTGCACGTCAGTGACCCCAGCCACTGTAATGGCCCCAAAAACCAACAGGTCACTGGAAGCCTACAGAACTTAAAACAAACCTGAAATTGTTCCAAGACCCTTACTCCTGCCCCACTGAAGTCAGTGGGAACTTTATCAACTTCAGTGAGCTCAGACTCTGACCCTAAATTACACCAGATGCTAAGCTGCCCCAGTTTGAGGCCCAGGGATCAGAGGAACCCAAAGGTTACTTTAAAGCCATCTTTGCCCCACCCTCTCATGTCCTAGCACAGCTCAGGATTTTCCCATCATATTCAGTTGTTTTACATCAGGGGTAATTCTGGCCAAAAAGTTTAACATGAACAGGACATACTTAGTTCTTGATAAGAAAGTTGATCACAAATCTAAACTCCTTGTTTCTTCTGCCAAGGGACAATAAGGCAAAGTACAGGCAACCTGACACACTGCAGAACCTGATCCATACCAAAAAATATAAAATTACTGGACATTCTGATAGGGTTTGTAACAGAGGACTTGTTTGGATTTTTGGAAAAGTCTATCCCACGTGTTTTACATCTAGCTGTTTCTGTGAAGTGGGAGAGACCTTCAGTGATAAGTGAAGGATTCCTAACTATTATAGCAAAGGGACCATCTTTTAACTTAACATCTGCCTGGAAAATGAAAGCCTTCTTTTATTAAGGGAAAAACTCACAATGTTCTCTCCTTTCGGTGTCACTGATGAAATGACAAAGCCAAGCATCATGCTCAAAAAACAAAATGAAAATACCTGAATAAAAAAAGAAAATAACATAAAGCATAGCCTAATAGTCCTTAGCCTTTAGGGTTTAGGTAAAAAGTCCTTACCTGGGAGATTTAAAAAAAAAAAGGCTGGAAAGTGTATTATTGATTATGAAATCAGACTTGTGGAACAAATTTATTTTTAACCTCAGATGTAGGTGGCTTTCATCCCTCCATCTTGATGCTAGTTTCAAAATATATGTGCTCTGTAGCTCTTCGAAGCAGGATTGTCAGGAGAAGGGAAGCTGTTATTAGCTCTTGCTTCAAGAACAATGATGGGAACCAAGAGTAGCATCACTCTTCCCTGTCATTTGCCACCTAATTCATCCCTATGGTCTAGATAGCTCTATTCCAACAGCTTCTGAACACACCATTTTCAATATGTTTCTCTTTGCACTAGTTAACTGGCAGATACAAGGTGTTGGTGAGCTATGAATCTTATGCTTGGAGGAAATTTCTGTTCCTGCATCTATGGACCTGGAAGTTACACTGCCAGTTGATGAAATGCAGTTTTCGGCACCAAGAGGTGAGGATTTTGGTGAGGGGCTGCCTCAGGAATACACTTTTGTGTGGGACAAAGCTCATCTATGCAGTAGCTCCCTCTCTGCCAACAGACAACATCCATTTAGGAATAGAGTACTGGGAAGGCTAGTGGTAGGGTTGTGGGTGGTCCATAGGATCTTCGATTTTGCAAAGCCTCCTGTTCTTTCCTCCTGCAGGACTACAGTAGTATTTGGCTGCAGGTGATTCCACACCTTTGAGTAGTGATAGAAAAAGGATTTCTCCACTTGCCCTACTCCCCATTTGTCCAAATCAGCAATTTAAGCCGAGGGCAGAAGATCAGATTTTCCCCTTATTTCAGACCTAAATCTCATATGTCATAAAAAATTAAAATCCTTCCCATCTACCCAGTGCAGATTCCAAACAGCCACCCAAGTACAATTATTTCAACACATTTTGCAATCAAAAAGTAAATGTCTCAATGCTTTGAGGAGCCGATTAGGAGAATTATAAACTAAACAAGTATTGACTCCTCCTTTGCAGACCTAAAGGTTATATTTTTCCTGTATGCCATTTTCTATAAAAGTCAACGCTGTGTATAGGAAAGAGGAAATGAAGCAAACTCCTACCAAATCTTATCATAACAGATTGAGACTTACTTGCATTCTTCTCACTATAATTTTTGGGAGTCCTTCAAGGTAAAACTGTGAAAATGACCTTTACTTTTATGCTTTTTTTAAGTGCTAGCTTGGATCATCATTTTCTGCACTATTTATAATCCCCTTTTTATGGGAAAGCTGACCTTTATAAAATGTAGATATGGACAGAATGCAAATGTATGAGCAGATCTCTTCCACTTATTTGAAAAAAAAAAGTAATAAACAGATAAAAAGGAGACCCAAGAAAAAAGGTCAAAACATATAATGTAGATCATGCTACCAGCAGTGATTCTGAGAAACAAACTGCTATTACTTTGTCACTCTTGTTGAATTCAAACATCAGAAGAAAGATAGGTAGTACAAATGTAACCCTCATCGGGGCTGGAGAATTCTTAGCGGTCTACTGCATGTGTGAAAGCTCTGTGGAGAAATTGCTAATGTCCTCTTTACAAAGTCATTAAACAGAAAAATCTCTGAAGTATATAAATATGACTATGGTTATGTTATATAGCTTAATGCCCTGAAATGGCCAATATAGACTGTAGATAATGCACATCTTCACATTAAAGCATATGTATCACAATCATATGTCACAAAAAATACACTGCTTCTATGATCAGAAGCAGGTTTCGGGTGTGTCTTGACATTATTGTGACTCTCTTAATAGCCTTTGAAAGGATTGTTTTCTAACTTCGGTAACTGAAAACACAATGAAGTCTAAGAATATATGGTGCTTGTTATACATAACTATGATGTTGTTGGATTGCTTGTTTTGTTGCTTTTTTAATATGAAAAGAAAAAATATTAAAGTATTTAAAACCCCAGTATCAGTTCTTTTGGTTTTTGATTGAATAATTACTTTTATTCTGTCTCTAAGATTCATTTGACACTTCAAAGGGAATTTTTGTTCAGGACAGAAACATCCATAAAACAGTAAGTAGAATGCCACATTGTCTTATCAGAACTCATTGTGCATGTATTTTTTTCCCTACTGTGCCATATTTGTGCCTATTTTGCAAAAAAAGACTGGTCCCTGTGCTAATTTACTTACAACCTCAGGTCTAAATTTATCCATGTGAATAATCCTATTGGGTATTTGCAAGATTGGGGCCCAAGTCTTATATTGCACAGCAAGGTATGGTAAGGATGAGGTTTACAATATTAAAAGAACATGTATACTTGCGCTAAGACTACCAAGACTAGAGGGATGGTGGAATATTAACATGGGCGGGGAAAGGGAGGGAAGGATGGATTTGCAAGGCAGATAAGAAATTTAATTTTTTGCGACCATCAGTCAAATGGTGGCCTCACATCCAGAAAGAGATGTCAGAGAAATTGCTGCAGATGGTTTGTCTATTTTCCCAGGCATATGTTTTAATGGATGGCAGTTGTTTGCTCATTGGGAAAAGACTGTAGTTGCTTAGATTTCCGGCAGAGCTTCATGTCTTCCAGTTGGAGTCCTGCAGATATAGAGAAGGGGCTTTAGAAAGCTGAGAGTCGGAGATCATAGCAGAGATGGCATCGCCCTTCACTATTCCAGTGTAGATACATTAAGTACCCCTGCAGTTTACTGTGTCTGAACTAAAAATCTGAAGTTCTTTATTTGGTGTGAACTTTAAAACTTCTATGGCTATTTTGTTGTTTGTTCAAACAGGAGTTTGCTCTGATACCCTCCAAAAATTCCCCTGCTGTGTTCTGCTGAGCACTAGCTGTTTGTCTAGTGCCCTCCGTGCCATTTATAGCTGTATTTCAGTAGTGCTCTGTATATCTCTTCTGTAGTTTTTCAAGTGTTTAGTAATTAAATGCAAATTAAAATGTTATAATACTAATGGACTATGAGAATTAAGATATTCTTATTGTACCAATCTCCTTAACTGATAGGGAAAAAGATGACTAATATAAACTAAATATTGTATTCAAGGCACTATGAAGTTTTTCATTTTAAAACACATTACAAGGCAGTTCCTTTATTTGCTCTTCCCATTTTTATATTTTCTGTGCTTTTCAATAATAGCTAGGTCTTGTATAGTGCTTTTATTCAGAGAATGTCAGGATCATTTTTCTCATTTTAGAGATGGGGAAATTGAGGCACAGAAAGGTGAGGTAACCTTCCCAAGGTCACATAGTGAGCCAATGGCAGAACTAGGACTAGAACCGAGGCCTTGGATTCAGTACAGTTTTCTGGCCACTAGGTAAAATTTCCTCCCAGTGACGGTAATAGCAGTAATGATGACTGAGTGACTCATTTCCTTTTATTTAGGCCCCTTGTCCTGTATTGAGCTATATACAGGTAGACCCTTCTGGGTTGGCAGAGACCAATGACTTCAATCAGACATCACAGTGCAGGATCAGGGTCCTTAAATAGTAGATAGCTTTTATTGAGTCTTCATCCTTTGAGGCAATCTTTAACTATCTAGAAATGATCTTCCTATCAGTCATTATTGGCTAGCTGCATTGAAATGCACATACAACTGACTCAGATATGGTTTCATAAACCTTTACCAAGTCCCAATACGGTTGGTGCTTTTTGAAAACTAATACATTTAACTATTTGCAAGGCAGGTATTATGTTTTGATAAGAAGTCAATAAACTGACAAGCTGTTTGGAGTGGCTCAGGAGTGTGAGTGTCAACCTCAGATAGACTGTTAAGAAGCAGGGCAAAAACTGGTTGTGAATTCTATACTTTAGATTTCACTAACCAAGTATTAAGTGTAAACTCCTCAGGCACAATACAGCCTTAAAATGCAGACACAGACAGTCCCCTTTGGGTTCTCCTGTCTATCTTGCCACCTAAGCAAGCTTGCCTCTGTGATAGATGGTCCCTTACACCAAAAATAACATCCATATTCAGGTTACTCCCAGTCCGAAAAGACCAGTCGCTTACCCCAGGTCAATTTCACCTCAGATCTCACACTAAAGACAATGCTTGTAGCCAATCCTATAATAAATTAAAGATGTATTTATTAAGAGAAAGAAATACATTATTTCCAAACTTAAAGCAGATAAACATAAACACACTTGAGTTACAGTCTTAGGTTCCACAACGTAATAGATACACAAACTGTGATATGCAAGCTTTCTATGGCTAACCCAGGCTAAGCGGCTGGGGATCCCTTGCTTATGCTTAGAAATCTTGCCCTCTCCAAGACAAAGCAGCGTAAAAGTGCAGTTTCTTCCTTTCAATTTTTTTTTTTAAATAATTCCCTTCCCCCAGAGCTCAAGCTGATGGGATGAGTGTTTGTGCATGCCTCTTTTTCATGGGTGTGTGCGGGGGCAACCAACCAAGCCTTTTGTCATCTGATGTCCCACAATGGTTTGTTTGGTGTCTATGGGCCTTCTTTCGCTGGGCAGGAGATAACACCTTCCCTTCTAAGTGTGGGGTTTCCAGTTTCAGAGCAGACACTTAAATTTTACCCTATAATATGGGATTAATGTTTGCAGCAATTTACAAGCATTTCATAAAGTCTAAACACTAAACACATTTTTATAAATCAATCTCTATTTTGCCATTACTAACACACAGGTGAGCCAGACTGGTTTCCAGCTATGCTTTTGTCAGAGTTCAGTTGAGGCCTAGGAGCCTTGGCATGAGCTGACACCTGGTCTGCAGCTTCACACTGATCTACAACTTTCAAATATGAATAATAATGAGCTCATTTGGCTCTTGATCCTGCCCCCATTTGAAATCTATAGCAAAACTCCCAATGACTTAATTGGTGCAAGAGAGGGCCCTTCATAGTTACTCTATTTCCCAATGGCTACTGTACCTTAGCATCATAAAACTATGGCTCAGTTTGTGGGCCTATCATCAGGAAATAGTTTTGTAAAATCTATTTTAAAATGTGGTTTTAAGTGCTGAATTACTGTATTGAAACATTTAGCATTTATATAACATTTTCATAATGTACAAACATTGACTAGTCAACCCAAACAACACCTTCGTGAGGTATAAGGTTACATATTATACCCATTTTAGAGAAGGGAAAATGGAGCAGGGAGGTTAAGTGAATACCAAGGCCACACAATGAATAACTGACAGAGCCCTCATTGGAATCCCTGCCCCACTAATTCCAAATCCTGCATTCACTCCTTCAATTTTCAATGCCTTTCAAGGACATGGGTCCCTGACTAAACTTTTGAACTTTGCTTTTTCACACTGTCCATAGTAGTTAAAAACCAAAACAATTAAAAAAACCACATGTGAAACAGTCAATTGGGCTTTGTAAATCTGTTGAAGGCTCTGATATCTAAGGGATTGTCAACATTGATTCATTGCAGTCTGAATGGTGGTTTCAATGAAATGACTACTTGAGGAAAATGCAACCCTTTTCATTCCCCCTAGACCTATATCTTTTTAAAGAGGAGAGAAAAAAGCATTAAAGTTATCATTCTTTGAAGACTGTAGTCCAGTTACACTTTTTCAAAAAGTTAATACTATTCCCCCTCCCCTTCTCCCTTCCAGTAAATGCAGAAGGGCACTGGTTCTCAAACACTGGTGCTCTGTGGATCACTAGCTGTCTGCACAGCCTGCAGAACTGAATATTTTTGGGAGCTAAATATTTGGGTTTAGGGTTGAGGGAGTGGGTTAACAGAATGAAATAATTTGGTGACCACAGTAGAAGATGTACATAGATGACTGTAGCAAAATAATTTTTATCTGGTTTTGTACCTGAAACAGGGCATACTAGGCAAAATAACCAAATCTTTATAGGTTTCAGAGTAGCAGCAATGTTAGTCTGTATCCGCAAAAAGAACAGGAGTACTTGTGACACCTTTGAGACTAACAAATTTATTTGAGCATAAGCTTTCGTGGGCTACAGCCCACTTCATCGGATGCATAGAATGGAACATATAGTGAGGAGATATATATACACATACGGAGAACATGAAAAGATGGGAGTTGCCCTACCAACTCTGAGAGGCTAATTAAATAAGAGAAAAAACTTTTGTAGTGATAATCAAGATAGCCCATTTCAGACAGTTTAACAAGAAGGTGTGAGGATACTTAACATGGGGAAATAGATTCAATGTGTGTAATGGCTCAGCCATCCTCACACCTTCTTGTTAAACTGTCTGAAACGGGCTATCTTGATTATCACTACAAAAGTTTTTTTCTCTTAATTAATTAGCCTCTTAGAGTTGGTAGGGCAACTCCCACCTTTTCATGTTCTCCGTATGTGTATATATATATATCTCCTCACTATATGTTCCATTCTATGCATCCGATGAAGTGGGCTGTAGCCCACGAAAGCTTATGCTCAAATAAATTTGTTAGTCTCTAAGGTGCCACAAGTACTCCTGTTCTTTTTGCAAATCTTTATAAAAGTTCATTGTATACTTTTGCTATGTACAGAAGTCAAAGAGCCCGCAAACCTAGTGTTGCAGTCCAAACAACAACAATACACCTCTTTTTGACATTTTTTTAATAGAAAATTGTCCAGTAGAGAGGAAGTGGGGAGGTGTTTTTTATTTCATCCTGCCCCCAAAGGCAGCAAAACATACCAATAAATCTCACTGGTTGTATAAAACTCACTACAAATGTGCCCAGACCTGAAGAACTCTTTGTAATTCAAAAGCTTGTCCCTCTCCTCAACAGAAGTTGGTACAATAAAAGATATTACCTCATCCACCTTGTGTCTCTACAAATGTGTCAGTCAATAATACTTTAAAAGTAAAGGGCTACAGAAAAAGTATTTGCTTGCTCCCATCTTCTAAGGGAGACTGTCAGAACAACCTGTGGTCACGTGTAACTAATTACTGGTGGTGCTGAGGAAACAGAAGGTTACATCAAAAGCCTATTGCTTACCCAGGACTATATGGTCAAGTGGATACTAAAAAACTGTATAAAAGACCCTTGGGTCCCAATCCTTTTTATCTCAGATCTGCCTGAGGTTTCATGCAAAGGAAGCCTACGCCACAAGGACTGAGATCCCAGTTCTCACTGGATCGCCCTGAAGATGAACATTGGACTATAACCTATGGACTAAATTCTAAAAGATCTCTTTGCAACTACAAAGCTCACCATCTCTACTATGAATCTGAATCTCAAGATTGACTCGTGTCTGTATGTATACTGATCTTTTAACCACACTCTCTCTTTTCTTTTGAAATAAATTTTAGTTTAATTAATAAGAATCGGCTGTAAGCGTGGTAAGATCTGGAATATTCATTAGCCTAGGAGGTAATGCGTCCGATCCTTTGGGATTGGTAGAACACTTTCTTTTATATGGTGAATAAGATTTTCATTAATCCTCATCATATCTGACTTGGATAACTAGGTGGAGGCCTGAGGCTGGATCACGTTAAGGGAACTGTGTTTTGGACTGCTGAGTAACCAGTAAGGTATAATAGAAGCCGTTTAGTGCTGGCTTGGTAAACCTAAGTATTGGAATATCCACCAGCTTTGGGGATTGTCTGCCCATTCTTTGTAGTTCACCCTAATTGAGTGACCTCAGCTGGCTCCCCTGGGACCCCGATCACAGTCATGTAATGCCAAGGCTGCCGTTAGGTGCTTTTTACTAGGGTTGTGCAGGGCCGCCCAGAGTGGGGGGGCAAGTGGGGCAATTTGCCCCGGGCCCCACAAGGGCCCCCACGAGAATATAGTATTCTATAGTATTGCAACTTTTTTTTATGGAAGGGGCCCCCAAAATTGCTTTGCCCCAGGCCCCCTGAATCCTCTGGGCAGCCCTGCAGATGGCTCACACAAGACCTTCCATGACACTTTTGGCCTTAATGTACAGTTCTGTGATGAAAAGTAACATCCATAACTCCTGCACAAAACAGAAGTTCTCCACATTCTCAGCTAGGCCAGTGTGAAAAGTGGTAGGGGAGGGGCTATGGGATCAATGATTATTTAGCTGCAGTAGTTTACACATTGTGCAAATGAAGTAGGAGAGTTTTGTGCACTATTCTAACCCATAGTCTGGAGCAGCAGCAATGGGCAGGCAGTGCTGTAGCCCTACTTTCTGGCACTGAATTTGGGGGAGATGCGGGTTTCCTCCATTTACTCTGCAGTATATGAACAAGAATGACATTTGCAATTAGACCAGCTCCTGTAGGTTATTCAAGCTTTATGTGAGCTTTCAGCATGTAGGCAATTCTTCCAATTGAATCACTGTTTTCTGAACCCTGGGAAATGCTTTGTTTCCTCTTTCTAGTCCAGACATCTTTTTTCTTGTCCTTTCACTGTGACAATTGCCCATGTCTGGATGGTAGTATTAGGATTCCCCCCATGATATTGGTAGGAATGATCAATACACATTAAAGAACCACCATCTCTGGCATCTTTATACCTTTTTAAAATTCCTCAGTTTATCTCAGAGCAGACTTAACTTGAGTAATTAAGATTTTCTCATATCTTCAATGATCACATCAACATGTAAGGCCTTTTTGTACATCCAAAGGTCTAATACTGTGGCTGAATTTTATAAGGTGTTTTATAATTTTATTACCATTATTTATAGTTCTGCAAGCTAAAATATAGACAATCAAATCTCATGCCTCAGGGTAGACACTGAGCACTGGCATGGGACAAGGTAGACCAGGGGTGGGCAAACTACAGCCCGGGGGCCGCATGCGGCCCTTCGGATGTTTTAATCCAGCCCTTGAGCTCCAGCCAGGGAGCGGGGTCCGGGGCTTGCCCCACTCTGTGTGTGCCATGGCTCCGCACAGTTCCCAGAAACCTAGGGGCAGCCAGGGGGCTCTGCATGCTTCCCCTGCCCCAAGTGCTGCCCCCGCAGCTCCCATTGGCTGGGTACCGAGGCCAATGGGAGCTGCAGGGATGGTGCCTGCTGATGGGGCAGTGCACAGAGCCATTTGGTCGCGCCTCCGCGTAGGAGCCGGAGGGGAGACATGCCACTGCTTCCAGGAGCTGCTTGAGGTAAGCACTGCTCAGAGCCTGCACCCCTGGCCCCCTCTCGTGCCCCAACCCCCTGTCCTGATCCCCCTCCCGACCTCCAACCCTCTTGGTCCCAGCCCAGAGCACCCTCCTGCACCCCCAACCCTTCATACCCACCCTCCCCCCAGAGCCCACACCTCCAGTTGGAGCCCTCACCTCCCCTGCACCCCAACCTCCTGCCCCAGCCTGGAGCCCCCTCCTGCACCCTGAACTCCTCATTTCTTGCCCCACCCCAGAGCCCACACCTCAAGCCAGAGCCGGAGCCCTCATCCACTCCCACACCCCAACCCCCAATTTTGTGAGCATTCATGGCCTGTCATACTATTTCCATACCCAGATGTGGCCCTCAGGCCAAAAAGTTTTCCCACCCCTGAGATAGACATTCCAATTCCCCTTCCCATCCCCCCACTCATATCCAACATTGGTACAATTTGGTAGGTACATTATTGGTAGCTAGGTTGGGAGGGGTAGCTTTTCTCTGAAGTGCTATTCAAGGCAATTTATCAGGCTTGGCAGTCTGATTTTCTGATGCCTTGTACCTTGTATAGTCATTTATATTCATACACAGTGAAGGTAAAGTAGGTGTAAAACACTACCAAATCAGAATAGCAGCATTTTGCATTTACTTTTCACATGTATAAATGACTGAACAAAGTAGGAGGCAGAACAGAATAAGGTCTTTGATACTCAGATGTAGTATTGGAAATCTGACATGCTAGCTTCATTTTAAATCCACTGAATATATATTTGGTCAAAAATGTTTTGATAATTTTGCCATCATGAAGATACTTTCCTTATAAGGTATCAGACAGACTGGTTAACTGATAATATTACGTCTGAAAAATAAAAGCTTTGATCCTTCTAAATCCAGTTGAGAAAATTAAGGTATTAAAACTAAGCCCTTAAGTGATTCACAGTTCTTCTCCTTTCTGCCTCCACATACTGTATTTCTCCTACTAAGTTAGTGTAATATTGTATCTAATATTCCTCACAATTTATTAATAGCCTAGTTCTGTATCCCTCATTTACATTGAATAGTCCTTACACAAATAGTCTTATCGAGTTAAAAGTGCTACTGAAATAAAATACGTCTGTTTGTTTCTTTGTTTTTTTAAAAAAGTGGGAAACAATTAAAGATATCTCCATACTATATTTTCTGACCTTTCCTGGGTGCGTTGATATGACAAGTGATATAACTAAAGCCCTTTAACCTTTGTTATATTTTATAATCAAATACCAATATAGGTCACACTGGAATACTGCCAATCAACTGTCTCTTGTTTTCTAATCTATTTTCATAATAAAGTTACTAGGTAAACCCACAATGTTAAAGCAATTTAAACAAATGCATTCATATTGAAAATTTCATATAGGCTGTCACATAATATATTCCACTGGGTTGTTTTTAATAAAATATCTGTCTTTATTAAAAGTGCATTAAAATCAATGAGGGTAAAAATAATGTTCACTGAGCAATTAGGCTGATTTAAGTGTGCCTGACAAGGCTCTGGAAAAAAAAAATCAGCAACTCAGTGTAGTATTGCATACACATATCATAACAGATTTAAATAGAACCTAAAACACATTTAGGAAAGAACTACACACACTTAAAGTAACAATTACATAGTAGTAGTTACAGGGTGTGCTGCTCATATATTATACTGATAATAGCACACATTCATAGAAAGTGGGTGTTAGTTAAATGGTAAAAGAGGTTACTTTATTTTAAGTGGCAGTTCCACATTAAAAATCCTTGAGACTTAGGCTGGGGTACTATTAAATATCATGGTTCAACACCTGATTTTTTTTAATGAACTTTTTACATCCCTAAAGACAATTATTCTACTGCATAATGAAACAGGAACTTGTAAAATATGACAAAACAATTATAAATGGAGTTACTGCCACTGTATTGCTAATTATGTCCATGTTTTCATGATTACTTCACCCATGAACTAGGGCACTGCTAAAATGCCAGTCAAGTTACACTATTAGTTTTGAACATCTAGATATAATACAGAATTAAGCTATTTTTAGACAGTATTTAGAACCACACTAGCTTCGGAAAGTTTTGGAACTTATGTGTTTTTATGAATGTATGTTCTGACAGGATGGGTATAGTATCGGGACGGATTGAACTAAGAAGAGGTAATATTAGTATTGGACTGACTATACTAATACTTGCTTTAAGCCTCTGAGCATGCCTAGTATGAAATAAATGTTTCCAGAATCTTGACCACAGTCAGACTGAGCTGTTGCAGTTAATAAAGTATTGTGCCACCTCTCCTGACCAATCTGCATCGGGAATGCTTACTAAACATTTCATATTTTGCTTGTACAAAAAGATAGATTTCCAGATTTTAGGTTAAATTCTACCTTCAGGCTGCACAGGTGCAAAGAAGGGCTGAGTCTGGTCCTGTATTTAATGCTATGGAATGGCATATCTACACACTGTACATATCTTTTTATATGATTAAGGTAGGTCACTCTTCATGACCACCTGATAAATGTATAGATTTTCACAATTATAGGATAAATCTGTTTGTTCGGGGGGAGCATGAACAGCTCATTATTTGCTCAAATTAATAACTATGTGCTCAATATTGAGCCAGTTTCTGACACAGGACCCACCGTGCAAACACGTACATACATGAGTAACTTTACTCACACGACTGGTGCCACTGACATCAACATTTAAAGATTTGAACCTAAGTTTCATAATCGATGTGTGCTGGCAAAAGGAGATTTGAGGGCAAGTTTTTCTTCCTGCTTGAAAATCTCAGTTTAAAAAATAAATGCAATTATTCATTTTGTTTAGTACCAGCTCTATCCTGCATTATGGCAAATGCTCCAGGATTAAAGACATTTATTTATGGAGTGATTTGGGTGGTTTAAGATATTTTCCATCTCCAGTAAAGTAGTGAAACACTGAGGGTAAAAGTTTCATTAAGGACTTACATGCTGCAAAGAGCCTTCCCCAGGACCTCTAAACTGGGATAAATATTACCCAGGAATTTAACCTCCATGCTGAGAGTCTGTACAAAGCCTTCTACAGCACCCTCAAGAGTGAAATCTGCTGCAGTCCACGTGCACAGAAATCTAAATCCACTGCAACCCATAATCAAATGCTACAGTGCAAAATTACAGCACAGCCCCACATCACCCCTTCCATAGGCTGTTGGAGCCACTGGGTCAGCATAATCACCGTTCTCAGTCACTTCCTCCACCCAACTCAAGACCACCCCACATGACAGTCAACACAGTTTATAAAGGGCTAGTGGAGACCCTGTCTATGGTGTGCATGAGAGCAGAAGCTCCCCTTCTTCCCACATGGCTGCTTCTCCCAATCATCCCTATGAAGCAGCTTAATCTGTGTGGAGAGCTTTTTGTAGGTCCTTTGCAGTTGGGTGTTTTTCCACTCATAGAGATTTGTGTTTAAAATCACACATGAACATTTCTGTGAGCAAAACTGTAAATTCCTGTGCAAGGTTAGAATGAAATTATTGCATACAGGCTTTGACTTTCACTATTTCATCTAAACAGCATGCAGAGTTGGTGATTTGTAGTCAGTTTAACATCTACATTTGATTCAAATATGCCATACATGATCTTGATCACCTAGATTTATTGGGAGGGGGAAGCAATTACTTGTTTAATTAACCAGCAGTAGAGGGTTTTGTGTAAATCCAGATTTAATCAGCACTATACTAAAATGCGTAGGTTAAGTTACCTAAAGGCTCTCCTGTTTTAAAGGAAACATTGTTAGGATGCACTTTGCAGATTCCAAAATGGATATACCTTAAACCCAATTTTCCAATAGATAAGCATGATAGAACGTTTTTCTCACTACATTCATTGATTCAGCATGAAACCCAACACATTACTTAAATTGTATTCATTAAAGAGTCTGCACATCAAATATTTAAAGTGAGAAAAGAGAGCTCTTAGTGAAAACTAAATAGCTCTAGGGGAAATAAACTATTGCTTGAATCTAGCCAGTCTATCAGTCTCAAAAAAAAAAAAAAAAAAAAAAAAAAATCAACACCATAGAACAATTTAGTATGTCTAACAAACAAAATTGTGTACAGGGATAAAAAAAAAACACTGCTAATCTGACATAGATTATATTTTATTTATCTGATACTATTATGATTTGCTTTGAAGAAATGAATGAACAAAAATAAATACACACATCTCTAATTCTTTATGAAGTCCCAGGGAGATGTAAAAAAGCTCTCCATCTGAGAGCACAAAGAGCTTACCATTACATTCAAAAAGGGAAAACCAAGAAGTATCCTTACAAAACCCACCTTCAATTATTTCCTTTCATGGCTTTGTTTCTGTGTATTTTTCACCTGAATTAAAACCATTCCTCTTTTATCACAATTAAAGCACACTATGTAAACCCTATGGAATGAAGAACGTATCAATTAAAAGCTTTCAAAATTAAGCTAGTAAAACTATCCAACAAGGAACAAATAATGTCTGTATACAGCCTGAATAGCAAGGCAGATTGGTTAGGTGTGGAGACGGTGAAATCCTGGCTCCATTTAAGTCGATGTCAAATCTCTCAACTTCAGTGGGGCCAGGATTTTACCTGGAAAGTCTGAAGTTCACTCAGCAACTCCTCCAGGCAGTCTCTAGCTGAACTGCATACCAGACAGACTGTGCATCTCATTGGAAGCAGGCTCTAGAATCCTATACAGCCTCCTGGAAAAGTAAAAAACAAAAACAAACATGGGGACTTCTTAATTCTTTTAATTAAACTTTAATTAGACCCCTCCAGACAGTTATATTCTATTAATTAGTTGTGGAATTGTGCATTTTTAAAAACAGATTGCCTACCTACCAGTACTTGGAAAGAGCTCATGGTTACAGGGTATTTTTTACTTGTCACTAAACAAAATAAGCCTCTAGTAGTGTAAACAAAGTCCCATGAAAGATTTAGAAACTTGGTTCAAATGCATATCTCTCAATATCCTTGTGGAATACATTTGCTTTGAATTAGTGGAAATAAAACCACCTGCAATGGACAGAATTATGATGATGATGATATATTTTACCTGGTTATATCAACCAAATGTGGATTGGGGTTTGCTTCCTGAATTCCCACTGACTTCAATAAGACTACTCATGAGCTTAAAGTTAAGCTTATATGTATGTGCCTTTCTGAATAAGGATGAACTTAAGCATGTGCTTAACTTTAAGTCCATGAGTAAGTGATTTGCAAACTAGGGTGCTTTACTTTTTAAAGTGCTTTGCTGAATTAGGGCCTGAAAGCAAAGTTCATCCCAAACAATACAAAATATTCAATTTTGGAATTAGAATCATAGACTTTAAGGTCAGAAGGGACCATCATGAACCTCTAGTCTGACCTCCTGCACATTGCAGATCACAGAACCTCACATACCCACTCCTGTAATAGACCCCTAACCTGAGTTACTGAAGTCCTCAAATTATGGTTTAAAGACTTCAAGTTACAGAGAATCTACCATTTACATTAGTTTAAACCAGCAAGTGATCTGTACCCCATGATGCAGAGGAAGGCAAAAAAACCCAGGGTCTTTGACAGTCTGACCTGTGGGAAAATTCCTTCCCGATCCCAAATATGGTGATCAGTTCGACCCTGAGCATGAGGGGAGCTGCTAAATTTAGGGACTATGAGGATTCTAGACTTAGACAGGGAACCTGATTCTGATTTCACTCATAGTGATGAGAGTCAGAAGTAACACCACTGAGTGTAAAACCAGTGAGAATTAAAATGAAAGCAAGGTACTAAGACTGTAAAGCAAACTGAGGAAACAATTAGGAAGACAGAAACTGGAAATATAGGGTTTATGTTTTCTCCTGATTCAGATGCAGGACATTAAATGTCAATTCTTTCCTGGGATTCAGACTCTGCTATTGCTGGGATTGAATATGAACTGCTAGGTGAGTGCATGGTACCTGCACATAACCTACTCTATATCCAAGTAAATAATTGTGATTTTTAGAAACCTAGACCTAAAACTAGGTATTTTCATTGCTTCAGTTTTTGGGTGCCCCTTTTCAAACACCTGAAGAGGCACGATTTTTAGAGGGCAGGTGCTTCGCACATTCTGAAAATCAGACTGTCTCAAGTTGTGTTCAAAAAGAGGAGACACCCAAAATCAATACTCATTTGCCCTGAACTCTTTTACCAATCATTGGCACTGAGATTTAAGGTGAGGAATATCTTGTGGACATTTGCTTGCATAAACAAAAGATAAGCATGAGCTCTCAGAAAATCCTAAACCTAGGAGAAACTGATTACAGATTGGTGACAGTTGGTTATGTTAATACAGTATCTCAGACAAATCCCTGCTCTGTCTCATTAAAACAGCTGAAAAACAGTGTCAGGGGAGAAAGGAATCATAGGTTGTTACCTGTGGTATCGTGAATGAAACCATCTGTGAATGTTGCATGAAAATAAACTACAGCTGCTTTTTTTAGGCAAAAGCAATAAAATATTACTGTAAAGAGATTACTTAGATTATATAATGCAAGCTCCAATGCCATTATTTTGCAGCCAACATAAAAGTTTTCTATTCTGTGGGAATTATTTTACACAGTTTTTGTAGGAAAAAACAGTAACTTTCTGTGGCTTCATCTCAGGATGATTCAGATACAATGTCTCAAGATTGCAGTGCTTCTGGGTAACAGGGAACGTGACAATACAGGGCAACTGCATCTGTATTTTCCCTCTGTGGTCCAGCAAAGGCATCCTCTCTTAGCCCTGGTCTACACTACGAGTTTTGGTCAAATTTAGCAGCATTAGATCGATTTAACCCTGCACCCTCCACACGACAAAGCCATTTTTGTAGACTTAAAGGGCTCTTAAAATTAGCGCTGAAATCGACCCTGCTGGGTCGAATGTGGGGTAGTGTGGATGCAATTTGACGGTATTGGCCTCCGGGAGCTATCCCAGAGTGCTCCATTGTGACCGCTCTAGACAGCACTCTCAACTCAGATGCACTGGCCAGGTAGACAGGAAAAGCCCCGCGAACTTTTGAATTTCATTTCCTGTTTGGCCACCGTGGTGAGCTGATCAGCACAGGTGACCATGCAGAGCTCATCAGCACAGGTGACCATGGAGTCCCAGAATCACAAAAGAGCTCCAGCATGGACCGAACGGGAGGTACTGGATCTGATCGCTGTATGGGGAGATGAATCCGTGCTTTCAGAACTCTGTTCTAAAAGACGAAATGATTAAGCCCAGCCAGACACCAGGGCAGTTAGAAGAGCGCAGCAGGGCGCGCTACGCATCAGAGAAGCTTTGAAAACCAGTTTCATGACTGGCCAGACTACGGTGTGAAAGTTCTGTTTGTTTCTCCTTGATGAAAGCCCACCCCCTTGGTTCACTCTACTTCCCTGTAAGCCAACCGCCCTCCCCTCCCCCCTTTGATCTCTGCTTGCAGAGGCAATAAAGTCATTGTTTCAAATTCATGCATTCTTTATTAATTCATCACACAAATGGGGGGATAACTGCCAAGGTAGCCGGGAGGGGTGGGGGAGGAGGGAAGCACAGGGGTGGTGTAGTTTTAGGGGCACCCCCTAGAATGGCATGCAGCTTATCATAGAAGCGGGATGTGTGGGGCTCTGACCCGGAGCAGCCGTTTGCCTCTCTGGTTCTTTGGTAGGCTTGCCTGATATTCCAGGCAGGACTGAATCTCCGTTAGACAAAACTTAAAGAAGGGAATGACCTGGAGTCACTCCCATGTATGTCCAGGCACCTCTGACTAACCTCACCGAGTCCGGCCAGGAGCACCCATGTCTACCCAGGTGCCCCTGACCGACCTCACCGAGGCCGGACAGGAGGAACCAGGAGACAGCAGCAGACTGTACAATACGGCTGCTAACCGTCTTTGCTAACTTGCAAAGGCAAGGAGCTGCTGCTATGTAGCACTGCAGTACCGTGTCTGCCAGCAGCACCCAGAAGACGTACGGTGACAGTGAGCTGAGTGGGCTCCATGCTTGCCGTGGTATGTCATCTGCACAGGTAACCCAGGAAGAAAGGTGAGAAACAATTTTTTGCCGTTGCTTTCATGGAAGGGGGAGAGGGAGGGCTGACGACATGTACCCAGAACCACCCGCGACCATGTTTTTGCACCATCAGGCATTGGGAGCTCAACCCAGAATTCCAATGGGCGGTGGAGACTGCGGGAACTGTGGGATAGCTACCCACAGTGCAACGCTCCGAAAGTCGACGCTAGCCTCGGTACTATGGACGCACTCCGCCGACTTAATGGTCTTAATGGTCTTAAGTGGGGACACACACAATCGACTGTATCAAATCGATTTCTAAAAACTCGACATATTAAATCGACCTAATTTCGTAGTGTAGACATACCTTTACGCTCCCTAGCTGTCACCTCTCTTGGGCGCAGTCACAGTCTCTCTCTTTCCTTAACAAGGTATTTCCAGGCTCACACTCCCTGCTTACAGACAGACTGCCTGAGTAGGCCAGCATCTCTGTTTTGCTTTCTCTTTGGAAGTGATAAACAGCGTAATTGCCTACAGGTATAAGTTATCAAACTGCTCCTTAAGCAAGCCCATTTATTCTTAAGCTGAAAACATTACAGAGAAACCATTTAAAAAAACAAAGAACCTAATGTATGCTAATAATTTTATCAGAGACTAGCCTTTCCTCTGACCCCCTCCCCCATCTCCACAAGGGACCTGGTCTTCATCAGTCATTCCAACCCTTCCCTAAGGATTGGGAACCTCCCCTGGGACAGAAGGTCATGTCCATTTGCTGGATCAGAAAGAAGTTCCTGAGTCAGTTTAAACTCAGGCTATTTATCCAAGAGTCCTTTGTTTGTTGGCCTCTGGAGAATCCAGTTTGAACTAGTATGTGTAAGATTCCCAGGAGGTGGTACCTCTCTGGATATGTTTTTATCAGAGTGAAGTTGCCTAAAATCACTCCCTACAGCTTGTAGTTCCTGATGAAGCTGTGGTTACCCTCCCCCAGAGAATTACATACAATCCTTGGCCCACAACAATACATACAATCCCAGGCCCTTTTAAATCGCCTGGGTGGGCCGCAGGGCTCCTAGGCACGTGCATGACCGCTCTTGGCCCCGAGCTTTGGAGGGCCCCATGGGCCAGCACGATTGGCCAGCATGGTTGGTCCTGGAAGTGACAGATTCGTCACTTCCACCACGGGCCCCGCCCCGCCCTAGAGACAGCCCTGGCCCTGCGGCCCGGAATTGCTGTTGGTGGGCCTGCAGAAAATTGCCATATCTGTCACAGGCACATCTGCAGCCAGAAGCCTATTTCCTTCTTACCTTCTGTAACCTTTGGAATCATCCTTGCCCCGGGACTCTGTTCCTACCATATATCCATAAATCTGCCTATCACCACCTCAACAACATTGCCCATATATACCACTGCCTTGATTCCACGTCCTCTAAAACTTCATCTATGACTTTGTCTCCTATTGTTTGGATTAATATAATGCTTTCCTCTATAGCCTCCTCAAATGCTAGCTCTTCATGCTAGCATATGCAAAAGTTGCTGCCTTCCTTCTCACATGCACCAAGAAAGATGACATCGCCATCTTCCTCCTCAAATATTTTCAGTGGCTCCCCATTTATTACAACATTCAATCTGAAATTGTCCTCCTTGTTTTTAAAAAAGTCCTTGTGGACTTCCTCTAGCCTAACTCACAGGCCTGGACTCTCACTATCCTCTCTCTTTTCATTTCCTCTGTTCATCCAATGTAACCCTTCTTTCTGTCCCTTCAAACAATCTTAGCACTGTTAGCACAAGCACCTTTTCCTATGACACAGACTTTTTGTGTCTCTCCATTGTACCAACTCTTATAAATTGTTCAGATCAGCAACTGTTTTTTTGTTTGTTTTGTTCAGTATGTGTATAGTGGCAAGTACAATATGGCCCTGATCCCCTAATGGGGCCCAAAGGGCTAATACACAATCCTAATAATAATTTCAAGACTTACTTCTTTTTTACTTTTCCCTCCTTTTGTGCACCAATGCTTTGGTAAACAAAAACATTTAACTCCATGCATCTGAAGAAGTGGGTTTTTTAGCCACGAAAGCTTATGGCCAAATAAATCTGTTAGTCTTTAAGGTGCCACCGGACTCCTTGTTGTTTTTGTGGATACAGACTAACATGGCTACCCTTCTGATATTTAAAAACATTTAAATAACTCTTTCAAAAACTTTTAATCACAACTTTTTTTTTTTTCAAAAAATGAAAATTGGGTCTGTTTTGAATCCTGCAAGATGGAAACAACTTAATTTTTTTTTTTTAATTTCCCCTTTTTTTGGTCTTGTTTTAACCAGCTCTCTGTGAATGGCTTTATGGCTCATCCCTTAATTTATTCATCACAGTATGACTGTACACCATTATTTGAAATTAGTTATCTGATATAACCTGCACTACAGTCTTGCTCTATTTCACTCTAGGACATTTTGATAAATATAAAACTTTGTTGAGAAATTATGTGATACAAGATACACAGATCACAAAAGCAACAGCCATAACTGCTTGCTATTTTAAAAAGAAAGCAATTTATTTTAAAGCAAAAATATTAAAGCAGAAATTACAAGAACGCTTAAGTAAGGTTAACCAGATTAATCATGATTGTAAGGTAGGTTTTTATATTCCAAAACTTTTTCTAATGTAGCTGCGAAGGAACAAAAATCCCCATAAGCGACCATTCCATGAAAAGAGATAGACATGATAATACATATACCCAGAAATATTAACTTATTCTAGTTTGAAGGTAACCAACACCATACAGTGCAATCTCATACACCCACTGAATAAGGTATGGCCCAGTTAACACTTGGAGGGAAGACCTTGGAAAATCCTTGTGAGAATTAGCTATGCTATTCCAAGGCCTGATTCAAATCCTATCCCTAATCAATGGAAGCACACTCACTGACTTCAGTGGAAGTTTGATCAGGCCCCCAGGGGGTGGAGAAAGAGAGAGAGAAAGAAAGAGAAAAGGGGGTATTGATGATAAAAAAAGGTGGAATATATTCCTCTGAGTTAGTACTGAATGAATGCCAGAGCACTGTGCTAGTGGGTGATGTGACTCTCTAGATAACACATTTCAAATAAGGCATAACACTAAGTTACCAATCACTTCTAGAAATTAAGGCTGATATTTACAAAAGATGCCTATTTCCCACTAAAATCTCAGCCTAAATATCCCATAATACTTTTCAGAATATGGGCACTGAAGCCATCATGCTGGCCAAATTATAGCCAAGGTAATTACATTCTGCCCACCAACATTTTTTTCACAGTCTCCGTGGGATAGGGTACGGTATTTTTGTAGGATCGTCTTGTTCATTTCCTCTTTTAAACACACACACTGCATATATGTCATATATAATACCACATGCACAGTATAAAATACGTGTGCAAAAACATTCATTTTACTTATAAATGTGAAGCAGAGCATGTACATACAGTAAGAAAATAAGCACATAAAATAGGACTGTGGCATAGGCTCACTCTTCTCTAAACATAACCTAGAAAGTAAGGGTGGTGAGCATTAGCATTATTCATCAACGTAAGTGTTCAATAAAACTCCTGTTAAATTTGGGGGCATGTGGATCTCCCCCACACACCCCGCCCCCAGAGAAATGAAACCTGGAATGACGGCATATTTTGGGACTTGAATGGTTTATAAATCCCGCATTTCTCTCAAACCTGGAGTTATGTATTCAATTTGGGAAATGATCCTGGTCTATAATTGCCAGAGATAAATGTCCTTTGATCCATAAAGGATTTTTAACAACCAATATGCTGGATTTGAAAAACAGATTGGCATTAGATATAATACCAGTTATGAAGTTTATTTGAATATTGTGTTGAGTAATGTGAACTGTTTGCTAAATTACATGTGATAAACTGAAAACATTTCTAATATATCTTTGGGAAAAATACTACACTTTACTGTTTGGGGCAGAGAGGCTACAGAGTTTAAAAATAAGCATGAAAGGATGCTTACTTCATTGAGGAAAACTGATTTTGGAATAAAACATTTAAATGTGAATACAACTGAAAGCTGGTATCCAAATAATTAAATTGAAGGTTTCTTAGCTTCATTTGTCTTTCAGAAAAGTTGGACCTGTAGTCAGTGCTTAGCAGCTCAGACTATATTTATCCTGTAATTGTGAGTGCAGCACATGTAGACATATCCAAAGCTAGCTTTAAGCTTGGGTAGCAAGAGCGGTGAAGCTGCAGCAGCCATGGACTTCAGCATGGACGTATAAGCCCACCCAGGACCCTGGATACTTAGTCAAGTGGTTAGCCCATGCTCAGGTCCATGCTGCTGCAACTTCATTACTATCAATACCCCTGCTAGCTAGATTAAAGCTTGCTCAGGTCTGTCTACACATGCTGCAAGGACACCTCTAACTGCAGTGTAGACATACTTAAGACTGGACTAATCCATCCTCCTTCCCTTCTCTATCACTGTTCTCTGGTCCATGATACCTCCCAGTCCTGCAATTCCTCATCCTTTATATTATTTCCATATCTTCCTATTCCTTGTTCCCCAAACTGAAGTGGTTGCTATATTCTACTTTTTCTCCTCTCTCCATCTCCAAAGTCTGACTGTTCTATTTCCATTTCCATAATCAAGACACTGTCCAGACTGTGGGTATCTCTTTTCTTGATTACTGTAATCTCCTCCTCTGACCTTCTGCACACAATCTCACACTCTTCCAGTCTGTTAAAAATACTGCTGCCAAAATCATCTTCCTTAACTGCTGCACTGACTACCTCTGGCCCTTCCTCAAATTCTTGCATAACCTTCCCATTTCCATTTGCAACAAATCCAAGTTCCTCATCACTGCCGCTGTAAAATAGCTCCTGCCTAATTCTTCACACTTCTCACTTTCTACTCCCTTCCTTACCAACTTCACTGTGCTTAAGTTATCAGGCTTCATTCCCGTTGGTTCTTCTACACCATCCCTTATGCCTGGAATGAATCTGCCAAGGCTCCACCCTCTCCCCTTTTAAAAACCTCTGGAAGCTGCACTTCTTAAATCAAACCTAAAAACTCAAGTTCCCACCCCAAGAAATGGTCCTTTAAGGGCACTTTCCCCACATGAACTCGATAGGACCAGTAAAGTACTACTCAATATGAGTGAAAGTGGCAAAATCTGGCCCTAACAATTGTAAAATGGAATAAACAAACATTTTGTGGAACTGCAAACTTGTGACATACATCACTGCTCATTCATGTTATTTTTTGTTGCGCTCCACATCTTCATTTGTACATTTACTACCTGGATTAGAAGGAACTCGGGACAGTGAGTCAATGGGACCTAGGCACCTAAATCACTTAGGTGCTTTTGAAAAGTGTATCATGCCTTTTTTCATCCGCAAAGCACTCAGCACATTGCCATTCCTATACAAATAGATAGTAACAGCAACTTTGGCTGGCCAGATCAGGCAAACCATGGTGTTGGCTTCTGATTCTTCTCTAGAACTCAAATATGGAGTGTCACCAGTGTAACTGAGGGCTGGTCTAAACCCAATCCTTCTGCTGCTAACATTTCTGGACTAGAGAGGAACATACAAAGGCCCAGATCCTGCTGCTTTGGCCTGCTGTGGAAGTGCACTGTCGCAGCAAAGCCAAAGAGTGTGGCCTATTGTCGATTCCCCATGTGTTGGAAAATCCTTGGGTGGTGCAGAACCACCAGTTTAGCTCTTATGCCGCCTCCCTTGGAGCTGCCAGTGCATGTCATGTGGCTGGTGGGGAAAGAGAAGTATCTAGGGCATCCCTATGCCCTACCAATACCTAGCTGCTCAGATGGGCCTTCTGAGCTTCTCTAATCTAGACCATTGAATGGACCAGCCCAGCTGACCCATGGATTGGGGGATACAGCAAACAGAGCTTCAAGCCATGGTTCCCCTTCCACACGTGAGAATCAACTTTGGCTGGCCAGATCAGGCAAACCATGGTGTTGGCTTCTGATTCTTCTCTAGGAGCTTCTGGCACAACAGCAGCTTTTAACATCCAAGCAACATCTCTGTCAGCCTCTTGTGCCAATTGTACTTCTAAAATTTTAGGACATTTGCCATTCTATTTCTTTGACAAAAATATCAAAGATGTGTAATATGGGCAGACAAAACTGCTTCCAGAGATATGGTTTTATAATCCATAGGCCTGCTTTCTGCTACATCATTAACTCAAATATGGAGTGTCACCAGTGTAACTGGGGGCTGGTCTAAACCCAATCCTTCTGCTGCTAACATTTCTGGACTAGAGAGGAACATACAAAGGCCCAGATCCTGCTGCTTTGGCCTGCTGTGGAAGTGCACTGTCGCAGCAAAGCCAAAGAGTGTGGCCTATTGTCGATTCCCCATGTGTTGGAAAATCCTTGGGTGGTGCAGAATCACCAGTTTAGCTCTTATGCCGCCTCCCTTGGAGCTGCCAGTGCATGTCATGTGGCTGGTGGGGAAAGAGAAGTATCTAGGGCATCCCTATGCCCTACCAATACCTAGCTGCTCAGATGGGCCTTCTGAGCTTCTCTAATCTAGACCATTGAATGGACCAGCCCAGCTGACCCATGGATTGGGGGATACAGCAAACAGAGCTTCAAGCCATGGTTCCCCTTCCACACATGAGAATCAGGACGTAGAGACTGGGGCGTGGGAATGAGATTATATTTTTCATGCCTTACTAGAATCCTGGAGTTCCTTTCCCTTACAATAAAGGTATTCAGCTACTACAGTATGAGAATGGGGCCCTACATTTTAAGCTGCACAGTGCACTTCAAGATACCTTTAACACCATCTTTGCCAGCCTCCCTTCCCCCAATTTTCAGATTTGTGCTAATCACAATTCGGTTGGTTTGTAAAATCCAGCCAACGAGCTTGAACCTAAAGCCAAAGTATAGTTTAGTACTTTTTAATTAAAAAAAAAATGCATTTGCCTTAAGAACTTTGGTTTCCTAGTTCATATATTCCCAATTAGAAGCATTACTTAAAACTGAAAATCTTTAGAACATCTGATTTAGCTTCTTTTACATCCTCATGAAATAAGAAAATATTGGGGGGGGTATGTCTTTTAAACTGCACTATACCATGATGTTACAACTTACAAATATGGGGGAGCCTTTTAAAGATGCTAAGATTTAAGTACCTCATATGTATTCTTGAGTCTCTTGAACTAGAAAACACAGGATTCAACTAATTTTCTGCCTTTTTTTAAAACCAAAAAAAAAAAAATGAGGTAAATGTTTTCCCCAGAGTAGATAAAGGCCAAAAACAAAATGTTCAGAATGTCTCAATATCAGCATACACTGTGCAGAATCAGACAGTAGAGTTTACTCGTTAGTGTGACAAGACCTCTGTCTTATGACACTACAAAAATTTTAAAAGGTTACTATAACCTCTAGGGCTGCAGCTCAAGCTCTTAATTCTCTGCTTTATAATTTGTTATGAAGATCTCTAGCTAAGTAAAGCAAGTGCTACATATAAGCATGAGAAACTGAATTTCAAAATAATGTAACATATTTGAAGTCAAATACACAGTACAATACCCAAAATATTTCTATTAAGGTTAATCACTGGGAGACTCAATGCAAACTATCAGATACCATTAGATTTCATGGCAGAAAAAACAAATGGACAAAAAAATGTAACTGTGACAGATGGCAAGTTCCTGCAATATTCTGGACAAACTGTCCTGAATTAAGTTAAAAACCTTTGGGGTTCGTTGTATTAAAATATAATTGTTTATGTGTTATTGTGATATTGAATGTAATGTTTCTTGGAGGAGGGGGTATGCTAATGTACTTTCTCTGCATATCAGTCTTTGAAACTTCTCACTGGGGAAAGGACCCATTCGATATGTCTACACTGCAATTAAAACTCTGCGGCTGGCCCATGCCAGCTGACTTGGGCTAAGTGGCTCAGGTTAAGGGTCTGTTTAATTGCAGTGTAGCCATTCAGGCTTGAACTGGAGCCCGAACTCTGGGACCATCCAATCTCGTAGGGTTATAGAGCCCTGGCTTCAGTCTGAGCCTGACCATCAACGCCTCAGTTAAACAGACCCATAGCCATAAATCCATGTACCGGAGTCAGCTGGCATAAGCCAGCTTTTACCCTACAAACAAATATACTTGGATAGAATGAGCTGGGAGGTAGCTTAACTGTGGGCATTTATACTGTTATTCTAAAGAGGAAGCAAACAGAACTGATTAGGCAGTCAGACTGTTGCTGGAAATAACACAGTGAAGGCAGGGAACTGCTCAGCCTGTAAATATCCCAGTCAGAAAGGAGCAAAACATGTTTCCACCATAGAGAGGCAACAGATAAGGGGCCTGGAGCCTGAGAGTGGGAATACAGGTACAGCTACCCTGAACTGTGACAGTAACCTAATCATAAGTTTAGAAAGAATCTCAAGAGAATATTTCCCCCACCCCCTCATGGATCAATTAATTTTCTTAAATCACATACAGGAAATGTAGAGCCATGTGCAACCCCATACAGTGTTGCTGCAACAAAGCAGGGTCTACTTACATCACAAAGCATCAGCCAAAATTAAACATGGTGGCCACTTTTTCAGAGGTGCTGAGCACCAGCTATTTCCTCTGACATCAATGGGTATTGCAGGTGCTCAACAGTTGTGGAAATTAGACCAATTGGGTGTCTACATTTTGTCTTTCATACTTTCCAAACAACAGAATGTAGGCTGAACTTTTAACCTTATCATTGCTTGGCAGCTTCAGAGAGGTTCATATCACTTGTCAAGTACATAAAATGCCATCCTGATACTTGAGCATGAGCATAGGAGCCACAGTCATAATTTATGAATGTCAAGTTTATTTGTTAGGGGTACGATTCATGACAAATAATGGCAAAATGGTGTTCTGTGCTGAGCATATGATTAATTTTCAGTAGAATTTTATTGCTGCTCCAAGCTGTATTGCAGGCACAAGGTGAGTTTGGGGCTCAAGAATAATTGGGGTGTGTGCATGAGAGAGGGAGATAAAAGAAGGATGAGGAAAATAATAAAGAAATAATGAAGTTTCCATACCCTTTTGAAATGTGCAGGATAGCTTTGGGGAGCTAGACAAGAAATGAATTTTGCTTTGAAGGAATAAAGCGAAAGGGAAGGAAGTCTGGAAATCCTCCCTAACATTTCTGTTGCATATTCTCAAATTTATTGATCCAATATTGTAAAAGAAAATTGACTAAGGCCATTTTCCATGTATTGTATTTTTTAACTGACACCCATTCATATTAGACTTTCAGAGGGTAGATAGAGCTTCTTGTAGAAGAAACAGTTTAAAACAGATGAATGTATTAGATTATTGAACTTTTTTAATTTTAAAAAGTAACGTTTGATCGGGGATATAACAGTATAAGAGATATCACTGGGTGTCATTAAAATGTCAGCACTTACTAACAGATGTATGTTTAATCAAATTTTTAAAGATGGGTCAATAATAATCCATAGCATTTTATTTAATTGATTTCTCATCTTCCTCCTTTCCATGTTCAAAGACTGTATTCAAACAGATCGTGTTTTTCTCATTTGTTTGTCCAAAAAATCTGATTTTTTTTTAAAGCAAATTATTCTTGGCTTGCAGCTTGTTTGCCAGCAGGCTGTAACCAAAATTTTGAAACTAATTTGTTTTGATTGTACACTTATGTCTGATGGTGCATTTTTGTGCCTGATTGGATAAAAGTTACACACCTGATTGTGGGAGTAGATACTTGTGAGTATAAATCTGAAGTTCATTTTCTACAATATTCTCCAGGTTTTGCCTAAAACTCAGTTTTGGTGAATTGCAAGTAAAACTTTGTTCGCATGAGGATTTGTTACAGCTATTAAGCACAAACAAAAGCAGTAGAAACCTATTCTAAGCTAATATCCTAACAGGTTCAAATGAAAATTGGCAGAAATGTTTTGTTGAATTTGTTCAGCTATACTAATTAACCATTAATGGTCAATAAACTGAGCTTTTTATGCATTCAAAATCTTTCCAAAGGATTATAATCAGAGGCTATTGGCTAACATTTTCAAAAGATATGTGCCTAAAGTTAGGCATCTAGGTTCATCTTTTGGCACTAAAGTAGCCTGATTTTCAAAAGTGCTGATGAAATCAAAGCCCACTGAAACCAAAGGATGGTGTTAAGCACTTTAGAAAATCTGGACACCTATTTAAATGCCTAAATAAGAAATTTACAAGCCTAATATTAGCCCTCCCCCCCCTTTTTAACACAATCTCAAGACTTATTTACAGTACAATTTTTTTGAACAATATCAGTATATTGATCTCTGCATGAAAACCAGAGCTAGCTCGCCCACACAACAGGCTGTCGCTTAGGGCAGCATAGTATTAAGGGCAAAAAAATGCTTAGTGACTGCTAATTGTGTGTGGCATGGATATTTCTCAGTTTGCCTTGGGCAGAAAAAGGCTAACTCTGGCACTGACATGTACATACTGTATCTAAGGGGAAAATAACATCCCTCTGTATGTATCTTCCATAGTCAGATGATTTTGATAACTTTTTTTAAATCAAACAACTAAAGTATGGAAAATTCTGCTGAATACAAATCAACTTCCTAATTGGTCTCATCACAAAGAAAAGCATTAAGATAATCCACATAGCTGTAGGCAGTCAGAAAATACACACATTTTGTTCATATAGAATTTCTAGTTTCTAAATGGCCATACATTTTAGAAAGTAAATACATATTTTAATAAGTGATCATTTACAGTGAAAATACACCCAAAAGAAAATGGTTACATGTAATAAAGCACTGAAGCCAAAACACCTTGACTTTTGCCACAGCACAGGGTTGGAAGGGAGCTCAGGAGGTCATCTAGTCCAACCCCCTGCTCAAAGCAGGACCAATCCCCAGTTAGATTTTTGCCCCAAATCTCTAAATGGCCCCCTCAAGGATTGAACTCACAACCCTGGGTTTAGCAGGCCAATGCTCAAACCACTGAGCTATCCCCCCCATGTCAATGTCGGAAATGATATATGTAATGTATTGTGTACTGTCACTGCATGAGGTGTCACCCCATCATATATGAAGAAGTGAGGATTTTCAGGAATCTTGGAACAGGGTGCCACTGTTTTTGTTTTGTTTTGTTTTAATTTGAATGGCAAAGTCCATTGCCGTCATTAAAGACTAAACTGTAATATCCTTCCTTATGCCAAAGAATCAATGGGAACATTTGGGGATTATGGCAGAACACAGTATGAGATTATAACAATCTGGAAATTAAACACAGATATTGTGACATGAAATCTGAGAAAGGCTTGAGCATGTGTTAAAGTCCTGCCATTCAAATGTTTTAAAAACAAAGTTTCTCTCACTTGTGCTAGAGGGACAGATCCTGCCACACATGCACTTGCTGACTATTAACTTACCCTACAATTGATCTCACTGGAATCTCTATGGAACTACTAAACCTGACTAAGAGTGCCAAAATCTCTAGCCTATAATTTAGATTATCCAGATCCAAGTTTCCCCTTAACGTCTCAAAATATAAATCTAAACTAATATTTTTACTGCTTCTTTTTTCTTTTAGAAATTGTTTGCAGTGTTGTTGTGGCCATGTTGGTCCAGGACACTGGAGACACAAGGTAAGCAAGGTATTACCTTTTCTTGGGCCAACTTCTGTTAGGGAGAGAGACAAGCTTTCAATCTTATACAGAGCTCCTCTTCAGGTCTGGGAAGTGTCCCCTCTAAGTACCTTTCCCAGACTGGAAGAAGAGCTCTCTGTAAGCTCAAATGCTTGTCTCTCCCCAACAGAAGTTGGTCCAAGAAAAGATAATACCTCACCCACCTTGTGTTTCTTGTCAATAGCTATGTCTCTGATAGATTTCCTATCTCACTGCAGTCAGAGATTAAATGTGTGTAAGAAACCTCCCCGTAGAGGGGTCTACTGCAGGGGGGGAAAGGCAGTTTTACATCATGTACCAGCTTAATCTGAGCTATTACTAGGTCTTCTAAACTCACCAGTGAAGAGTTGTTGGAAATGGCTTGACATTTATGCATTTCCTTTTGACATTATCGGGGTTAATTAAATGATAACCTCCCCAGTAGTGGAACATGTATGAGGCAATAATGTCACCTGGGCTCATAACCGCAGAAACTACACAGCCAATGTTTACTGCTGCGTGAAATGCTCTGGTACCTATTTTGCAGTATGTTTTTTTTTTAAAGAAAGGAAAACAGAGAGAATTGGTGTTTTGAATTGCTTCATGTTGGTGGACTGCAGAATGAGAGGGTCAAGCAATATAGCTTTATAGGTAATTTCAAGAAATGCAGAAACTTCAGTGAGCATATTTCAGTAGCTAAGAGCTACCTTGCCCAGTTCTTAAACTGGGGAGCCATAACTCATAGAAGTAATCCCACCGAGGCTACTAAGTAAGTAGCCCCTCCGAGACTGGGTAAGAGCTCCCCAATGTAAGTAAGGGTTGTGGAATCTAGCACGGAGAAATTGTATGTTGCACTTTCACAGCATTTCTGAGAATCTCCAAATGCTTAACAAATATTAAGATTTAAAACATCTGTAATGATGTATTTAAGTTAAGGCAGTTAAGAATTATTTCACTTATTTTATAAATGGGAAATTTAAGCACAGATTATTATTAGAATGGCTAAGGTTAGATGGTTTGTTCTGATTTCCGTACCTGCTCTCCCCAGTAGACTGTACAACCTACAAAGAGTTATCTGATTGAATGAAGAGATGATGGGGGAAGGTCATAAAGGTTTTCTAAATTAGGATTTTGGAAGGAATTAAAAAGTGGAAGAGAAGCTGTGAAAAGGGTCAATTTGTATGGACAAAGTAGCAGCTGGAGCAGAGTGAGCTAGAGTGCCAGGGAGTTAGGGATAGCTGGAAGATAGGTACAATCTGGAGCTCAGGAAGTGGTGTAGGGCAGGAAAGGAAGTATAAAAATGGAGATTGAATACGGGCGGTAAATGGGAGCTGTACTTTGAACATAGAACGTGCTATAAAAATGCTTAGTAAACATCAGCCCCTAGGTTTCTCAAGTTGAGACACCTAGTGGAAGTTAGCACTCATTAGCACTACAAAAGTGATTTTCCTCCCTTCTTGTCAACTGTTGACAGGGCCGGCTCCAGGTACCAGCTTAACAAGCAGGTGCTTGGGGCGGCCAAGGGAGAGGGGCGGCACCTGCGGCAATTCGGGGGCGGCAGGTCCCTCACTCCCTCTAGGAGCGAAGGACCTACCGCTGAACTGCCGCCGCCGATCGCGGCTTTTTTTTTTTCCCAATTGCTGCCGCCGGTCGCGATAGCGGCTTTTTTTTTTTTTTTTGCTTGGGGCGGCAGAAATGCTGGAGCCGTCCCTGACTGTTGAGAATAACCTTAACTGAATTGGCTCGTTAGCACTGACCCTCCCACTTGGTAAGGCAACTCCCATCTTTTCATGTGCTGTGTATTCATACCTGCCTCTGTATTTTCCACTCCATGCATCTGATGAAGTGGGTTTTAGCCCACGAAAGCTTATGCCCAAATAAATGTGTTAGTCTCTAAGGTGCCACAAGGACTCCTCGTTGTTTTCGCTGATACAGACTAACACGGCTACCACCCAGAACCTCTATGCAAATCTTCAGAGTGAAATCTCACAAGAACATGCCTGTTACTGCATCTGTATAGCAAAAGGAAAACATTTATGGTGATTTGTTCTGCTTAAAACAACATTTCTAATTTAATATTTTGTTCAATAAGACTTTTGCTAAAAACATTACAGATGGTGAAATTTGTACCATTCTGGGGAAAGCAAGGCTCCCGAGCAATTGATTCTGCAATCTTCCCACAGACATTCCAAATGATGTCTTGAATATACAGTCATCACAAAACTGTCAGGTCCAAAAAGATAATAATACTGTGGCTCGTATGTTCCTGTGCAACAAGACATTAATGGAGCATATCAACCAGCAGGGTCTAAAAAGTGATTAAATGATGGGTAAAATTCTGACTTCTATAGGGGATTAAGGAATGCAGAAGCCCCTTAATTCCCCCCATATAGGGGGACCCCACACAAGCTTGAATCACCAAGAGGACAATCTGGCTAGCTCAGTAGTGGCTTCACAGCAGCTAAAAATCAGAGACTGGAAAGCTGCTGAAGAGGGCAGAGGGTTCTCTTTGCAAATTAGCTTCCTGCACCTGACCACCCTTGAACTGATCCTGCCCCTCTCTTTTTCCTGGAAAAGTCCCCTACAGACTACTCCATAATGATGTAGCAGTAACCCCTAAGAGCTGTCCCAGCATGAAAGAGGGGACCAAGGATTCATGAAAGTGTTTCATTGAGGGTGAAGGCAGAATGCTTTATCCCCTTACTCCTCAACGGCCAGAGTGGGTGGTATTCAACCCAAATGGACCCACCCAGTGTAGTAACAGCACTATTTTGGGGAAAGAATGGTGACGATTGAGAGGAGATAACGGTTGGAGGTAGAAAAGTACAGGGGATTTTAAATGAAGAGTTGGACTGTGATGTTGAAAGAGCAGAAGCTAGTTTTAAAAACGGATTTTGAATCTGACATGGCTGGCAGGCAAGGAAGATTATATTAGCTGTAGCATACTGGACAATATGAGGTTCACTTGTAACTGGAATTATGTTCATGTAAACCAGTTACTCAGTGTGCTGTTCTGTTCCAGGGGGTTAGTACACTTGAAAGGCTTGTTTGCTATCACTGACAATTTAAGTGATGTTTGTTTAAAAAAAAAAAATCTGAAAACAGCTGAGTTTGCTTAAATTCTCGGTTTCTGTGAAATCACTTTTCCCAGCTATATCTAGCCTTGGAGTTTAAATATCAGTACCATCTCAGATTTTTTCATTATATTCCCCTAAATAGTTAGGCAATCACTGTTAATTTCTTAAAGAGGGGTTTTTTTAAAAAAAGTTATACAGAATGAGTGAATGAAACACAAGAGTGTAAAAGTTCAAATATACAGTCATCTATCTTTGTGGCATAAACAGATTTTCCATGGAATTTTGCATGCCCTCTCTGCCTAGTGAAAAGGAGCAACGTAGGGTTTATACCACTCCTGGATCGTATCCTACCCTTTTGAATCACTCCAACTCAAGCAAACTGGTGCCTGCACCCTGCATTGTCATATCATGTTTCTTTCTCCAGTTTTCGGCTCCCAAACTCATTCCATTAATGTTCCATTTCTCTCTCTGTGTGTCCTGCCAAACTTCCTTCCCTACACTGTGGAATTATTTAATCTCCATTTAAATCCTGCTAATTTATTTAATTTTTAATTCAGTCTTACTCCCATTGACTTCAGTAATGCGGGACTGGGCCTTTATTATTCTGTCACATAGAAACATGCAATTTCAACTCTTTTCCCTAATTAATCTGCAGGCAGAGAAGCAGTAGAAACTAAAGTTTTGAATTTTTTGTTTAGACATTTGACTTGTTACTGTTGAGCAAAATAAAGCCCCAATTCTAACAGTTATTCCATGTAGGTGGACCCCAGCACCTTCATATAGCTGATGCTACTTAGGTGCAGGGGTCCACCTCTGCAGAATTAACTTGCTGGATTGGGGTCAAAGCCTTTAAATGTTGAAAAAGAGTGTGTGATGGTGGGGTGCTTCATTAAATAGTAACTCAAAATGGGGCTAAGAGATTCTCTTTCTCTCTCACACACACACATACCCACCCATCCACCCACCCCTTCCCCCTTTGGGCTGACATTAAGCACAGAAAAAGTGTGTCAGTGTTGGACATTTTTCCTGAGAACGTTACCAGCAAGTGAAAGTGGGTTAAAAGATTATCCCAACATAATTATAGTGGTTGCTACTAGGCAATGGCTGTATTTCCTATTTTCAAAATCTATTTAATCCTCAAACTGTCTTTCTTCTCAGTGCACAAAGAGTTGCTAGAGAAAGTCCCGTGAGGAAAAGTCCAGATATAAATATTTAAGTCTTGGAGGGAGGCCTGAAAATAAAGTAGCACTGAAGTGTGTTTTAAGACTTTGTTAGCAATCACAGTATTTCTCCCTCACCTCTTCATTTCAAGATTTGGATGCATTTTACCATTCAACAGAATAATGAAAGGCCATTTGCCTGTTTACAATAAAACATGCAGTAGACAAGCATTTTGCTTCAGTGTTTAAGGATGTAGTGAAAATTCTTTAATCCTAAATAGGGTGTTGACATATTTCACAACAAACAAAGCAGAAAAACTGATGAGCTATTATTTACA
Source organism: Emys orbicularis (assembly GCF_028017835.1). Lineage (NCBI taxonomy): Eukaryota > Metazoa > Chordata > Testudines > Emydidae > Emys > Emys orbicularis. Next base: position 147,610,718 of record NC_088684.1, on the reverse strand, counting down.
AAACCTGACTGCACAGCTTTTGTTTAAACATAATGAGCCAGATTCTTTTCTCACTTACACAAAGGTACATCTGAACCAACCTCATTGATTTTAGTGGAGTTACACCAGAGAAAAATCCACTTGACTTGCTGTTCAGATCTGCAGTACTAGATACTACTTTTGATTCCGCATCTTATTTAAAAATAGTGTTTAAGGAAATAAAATATGTATATTTTGAAAATGGAAAAAAATGTTTTAAAAATATACAAAAGCTAATTAAGACCCAGGGCAGATCCCAAACTGGTGTAAATTGTCATAGCTTCACAGCTCCATTTCAATGGAACTACACTTATTTACACCAGCAGAGGATCTAGGTCCCTGAAATCTTTAACAGAATCCATTAAGACGGTTACAGTCTCATCCAAAGCCAATTGAATAGAGTCCCATTGATTTCAAAGGGGTTTGGATGATCAAACCAGAACACTTCCATCATAAAAGTGTACTTTGTTCATATATTTTTTACATTAGTATGGAAGACACCAACATTTTTTTCTGTACATAAAGTTCTTCTGTATTAGGTTTGGACAGCATAGATTTATTAGACATGCATCTAGATCACAGTGACAAATAAGTCAAAACTGAAAGATGCAAATTTTAAGCTGAAAATTTGCAAGTCATCAAGCCAAGGCAAAAAATAAAAATAAAAAAAATAAAAATTAAAAATAAAAATAAAAAAAAAATCTTATTTTCCAGATTGTGTGTCTTCAGAAGTTAATAATCTGGACAAAATATATTTTAAAAAATTAGATACATTCAAGTGGCTACAAAATGAAGCTGGAAGAGAAGCATGTTTAAATATACATGTATAAAAATCCTAGTTATGGGTTGTAACGATGCTGGTTCTGGCGGGACCCAACTGAGAGTGCCAATTCAGGACAAATCGCTTAAAACAGGGCAGTTACAGCCCAAGGCTAGGGTTTTTCCACCTCTAAGGCAAACCAAACCAGCCAGACAAAGAGGACTTTGGTCTCACCCCACTGGCTGACCACAAGTCACACAAGCAATTCCCTTAGACACTCCAGTTTCCCAGTATCACCACCAGTGCCACTCGTTATGAGGACGAATGGTTATGAAAACCAAACCCCAATGAAAGAAAAAAAAAGTTCTCTCAATCCCAAAGAATCAAAGCCCCAGACCCAGGTCAATATACAAATCAGATCTTATCCCCAAATCACGCTGTTGCCAATCTTTTAGAATCTAAAATCTAAAGGTTTATTCATAAAAGGAAAAAAATATAGATGAGAGCTAGAATTGGTTAAATGGAATCAATTACATACAGTAATAGCAAAGTTCTTGGTTCAGGCTTGTAGCAGTGATAGAAACTGCAGTTTCAAATCAAGTCTCTGGAATACATCCCCAGCTGGGATGGGTCATCAATCCTTTGTGTAGAGCTTCAGTTTGTAGCAAAGTCCCTCCAGAGGTATGAAGCAGAACTGAAGACCAGATGGAGATGAGGCATCAGCCTTTTATAGTCTTTTCAAGGTGTAAGAACACCTCTTTGTCCTTACTGTGGAAAATTACAGCAAAATGGAGTCTGGAGTCACATGGGCCAGTCCCTGCATACTTTGCTGAGCTGCAAGGCGTATCTGCCTTCTCTCAATGGGTCAATTGTATAGCTGATGGCCCTTAATGGGCCATCAAGCAGGCTAGGCAGAGCTAACACCAACTTGTCTGGGATGTCTCCCAGAAGCATAACATAAGTTGAAATGCAGACAGTATAGAGCCAATATTCATAACTTCAACTACAAAATTGATACACACATATAGACAGCATAATTATAACCAGCAAACCACAACCTTGTCTTAGACACCTCATTTGACTCCCTTTATATAAGATTTGGTGCCACTACAGGATTTTGGTTGCAACCATGTTCTATATGGTCCCAGATTATCTCAATAACGTCACATGGGTACTAGATCATAACACCATTCTGATTGCTGTCTCTAACTCCTGGCCTCAACTCATCCATTTTAGAACTTCCAAGTACCTGGGAATTAGTAGCAGGTCCCACTCCCTTTGTCAGCCTATCTAGTGGGGGAGAACCACATTATGCATTAGTCATTTCTAGCTGTTCTTGCTACTAGTCCCACCACCTACAAGTTTCACAACCCCAGGGCCGCTCAGAGGATTCAGGGGGCCTGGGGCAAAGCAATTTTGGGTCCCCTTCCATAAAAAAAAGTTGCAATACTATAGAATACTATATTCTCGTGGGGGCCTGGGGCAAATTGCCCCACTTGCCCCCTCTCCACCCATCTTGGCAGCCCTGGCCATCTGCACTGAAGTGAAATTCAGGCCCAGGTGCAGAGAAATCACAACCAGGCCTTAATACTACATCAGCCACATGATGAGGACATCTATCAGCTGTAAAATGGCAAGGTGTTACTCAACAGATCTGTTGTCTGTGTATTCAGGAACACATCTGCTGACTGCATGGACAAACAACTTTATAAAAAAAAAACTGCTTTTTCCTCCTGCTAGCACTGCTGAGCCACCACAGTGAGGAGAGTGAGCTGGATTCTATGCCTCTGTGCATCATCAACAGAACCGGTTACTAAGTTCCAAACAGCTACAGCACTGCAAATCCATTGGCAAATCATAGGTGGCAATGAGGGTACAGCGAGCCTATTTTGGTCTGCAGAGTCTTTATTGATGATGAAGATAAATGAGAAAGAAAGAATCCAATCTTGACTCTCAGATGCAGAGGAATTTCTACAACTTATATCACTGCTTTGTAGAGAGGCAGAGAGAGATCTTACTTCTTTTTCATAGAAGCAGCATCAGTAGTGAGTCTGTGCTAGCCCTATTTTCTGGTTTTGAATTTGGTGGACATATGGGTTTCCCACACTCACTTTGCAGTATACGAACAGCAGTCATGCTCAACAGAAATTTCCAAACAATAAATTGCTTAATAAACTCAGACTGCATCTACTTAAGACTTGGACATACCTCATGTCACTTCTTTCCTCAAAGAGAAGCTCACCAACATCCAGGATGGCCTTATAGACTACCAAAAAAAAAAATCAAGCTGAGCCCTAGATTACAAGCATAACACCTTCCTTCCAAGACAGGAAACCATGGAAACAATGAGAACTGCCAGGGCCTCTTTGACTCTGTCCCAGCTTTTCCTGGATGATAAATGAATAGAGAACACCTACTAATGAAGATTCATAGATTCCAAGGCCTGAAAGGACCATTGTGATCATCTTGTCTAACCTCCCCTATAACTCAGGCCATAGAACTCTCCAAAAATAATTTCTTTTGAAGTAGAGCATGTCTTTTTTTTAAAAAAAAAATCCAACCTTTGATTTAAAAATTGCCAGTGATGGAGACTGACAATATTTTCTCTGACAGGGGGAATCTACCACCCACTCTGAAACATGAATTGGTCTGAGCAGTACTTACAGAAGCTATCATTCAATGTGAAAAACTTCTGAGAAACTAGTACAAAGCAGTCTCCAGTGATAGCTACCAGTATCCTGGTGCCCTCTGACTTAGGCTTTAGGACAGGTCTGACACATGACGGATCAGCTAAGATTAGAGCCCTTGGGCAATTCACTGGTGGGTGAACTTCAAAGAAATGTTCAAAGGTATTGTTGGGTATCTAGACAATTCCATTGTTAGAACTGATTAAAAGGAAAAGTTAATTTGCTAATATATGTTTGTATATGTCTTTGTCCATCTACACCCTGTTAGATGTATACTAGTGTAACTAAATTGACCTGTTGTTGCTATAGCCCAGGAGTCGGCAACCTCTGGCATGCGGCTCGCCAGGATAAGCACCCTGAAGGACTGGGCCAGTTTGTTTACCTGCCGCGTCCACACGTTCGGCTGATCACGGCTCCCACTGGCTGCAGTTCGCCGCTCCAGGCCAATGGGGGCGGCGAGAAGCAGCAGCCAGCACATCCCTCGGCCCGAGCCGCTTCCTGCAGCCCCCATTGGCCTGGAGCAGTGAACCGTGGCCAGTGGGAGCCGTGATCAGCCGAACCTGCGGATGCGGCAGGTAAACAAACTGGCCCGGCCCGCCAGGGTGCTTACCCTGGCGGGCCGCGGGCCAAAGGTTGCCAACCCCTGCTAGCCTTTTTCGTGCCCTGTAACTCTGTAATTACCTTTACATTATTTACGCAACTCCAGTTAATTAGCATTAGCTCAATTAGCTCAAAAGGTCTGTATTTAGTGCATAGATGTGAGTTTATTTGATATGTAAAACTAGTTATATATAGCACTGTAACTGGATTACTAGGAAGTAAAATGTTGACTTCAAAGAGTGTGGGACCTTGTGTGTTCAACAATGGGAAGTCTAAAGGCCCATGCTGTGCTAGGAATGTTTTCCAAACTGTTTTCAGCTATAGAGATGTACCCTGGGAACAATCTTGCATCTCTGAACTTCTTTGATTCTGATGGGGGGGAACCCTAGGCAAATGTACAGAGGACCTCAAAAGCCCTTATGGAAAACTAGCAGACATTACATCTCTGCATCATTTTGACTACAAACTCTAATTCACCTGTAATGTATTTTATCTGCCTTAACTTCTCAATAACCCTCATTTCCTTTTCTTAACTAATAAATATTTACTTAGTTTACTAAAGGATTTGGCTGTCAGCATTGTCTTTGTGAGATCTGGAGTATACCTTGACTTGGGGAATGTGACTGGCCCTTTGGGGCTGGAAGAACGTAATGTGTGGTGAATATTGGTTTTAATAATTTATTATTACGTCCAGTTTGTCTACAGTCTGGAGTGTCTAAGGGCATTGGCTGTGACTCCATGGTATATTAGAATAGTGATTCGGGAGCACACATTGGTTGCTGGTTTGGTTAAATCTAATTATAGAATATACCACTAGTTTGGGGTGTCTACCCCATTTTCTGACAGTCTGACCTGAGCTAGGCCTCTCAGTTGTGAGCCACATATCAGGCACCATGACACCAGGTCATGGCACAGAGGCAGCACCTGTTACCACCTGTTGTATATACACAAGAGAAGAATACCCATACTCCTTCTGATACCATTGAGCACCAAATATTTTTGTCCTGTCTCCAAGAGTGAGCAAAAATGCCTTGAAATGGTCAGGCCTTTCTTCAGATTGAACCTCAAGTATCATTATGGGCTTTTCCTCCATCTACAGACCTCACCTGTATATTCCACCCCCCACCCCATGCCTCAATCTTTATACCTGGCTTTTCAACGCCTTTGTATCAAACATAAACAGCACTGTAATCTAGCTTTCTCAGTGCCTAGCTGAAATCAGCATCTGGATGAAGAGCAGCTGGCTACAACTAAACCCAAGGACGACTGAAGTGAAGTTGGTAAGAAGAGGAAATCACTCTGAAGAACTTGCTGTCTCCTCCAACATCCTTTACCGACTTTATAAGGTACAAAAGCCTGTTTCTTTATCCTACCTCATAGCCTTTTTCAGGAGGATGAGTTACAGAATCCTCAGACATGTCTTTCCACAGTGAATTAAAGACAGTGTGTCTACCATGCTACCTTTCCTTGGCTATCCATGGGATGCTTTCTGGAGTCTTTGCAGCAAGCTCCATCTGTTTTGGATGAGGGTTCTCTGTTTTGTTTTATTACACTCATTGTGGACAAAGTTCTGTCAGCTTGCTGTTCTCTGGAGATGACCAAACAATAATGTTTACTACTCATGGCATGTCAGTGATACACCCTGCTTATTAACAGCCAATAATGTATGCAGTATACAAAAGTACATCTCACACACATAATCAGTTTTTATCCAAATCAATAATACATGAGAGGCCTGGATTAATAAGTGAGATATAGAAAGACAGGCACCAGTGCTGAGCGGCCTCTTGTTCCGCCACTCCCACACCCATAGTATATGAGGCAGGAGGAGGTGGAATGGGAAATAGTGGGGAGGAGTTTAGCAGAGCAAAGCTTCAGTATGCTGAGACTTCCACTGGTTAAGGTCTCTAAGGGAACTTATGCCGGTGGCGTAAGTTAAGAGCTGCACATTAGCAGTGCAGGATCAGGAAGCTGCAACCTGACATCCCGTCCCCCATCCCTGCACTAGAGCTCCCTGGGGTATGGTGAAGAATGTGGTCCAGAATATTAAATCCATCAGTAAGCATCTACATTCTTTAGAATTATATATAAATAAGATTACAGTGATTGACTTGATTACCTACTGTGATGGGATGTCCATCCCACACAAGGCATGAGCAGATAAAATAGGCTTATTAACTTTATAGGCCGCACCTGGAAGAGAGCTAGGGCCTGATAAGCCCCAATGGCTGATGAAACCAAGCTGGGACAGGCTTATAAAGAGAAGAAGTTAGAGATAAGAGAAGGGGCTGCAGGGAGGAGCTTTGCAGTCACTCCCCAGAGAGGAAGAGAGTTGGCAAGGACATAGAGGTGTTTGGGCGGGACAGTAAGCACTGAGATGCTGTCTGGGACTACAGACTATGATAAGAAACCAAGAGCGGGGAAGTGGCCTCAGGCAGTGGAGGAAGCTCTGCTAGTAATCTCGGGGTGGGGGGAAATATAGAGAAGAGAATGTAGCCAAAAACCCAGTGAAACAGCAACATGGTCAATGCTTGAGCAGACTGATTGCTGGGCAGAGGGTCCCTGGACTGGAATGGGAAGTAGGGAGGCAGGGCAGGGTTCCCTTACTGGCTGCTGGGAATGTGGCACAGATTTGGTTGCAGTTCTGATGACTGCCTGAAGCTGCAGATAGACAGTTTGTCCAGGGGGACTTTGAGACTTTGTCCAGGGGTCCTTTGAGGAGAAGGACTACAGTGACCTGGCCAGAGGGCATGAAGCAGGAGTATCCTGAGTCAAGAGAGAGAGAGAGATCATGGGGTGAGCAACTGAAGGAGGGGGTGCCAGACTGGAATAGCGCTAATCCATAGATGTAGCCATAAGGAGCCCCACAACAGTGAGTGTGAACCCTATTACACCCACCTATGACAATTTTTGCCATAATGGGTGGGGGGTAGTGAATGAGGGAGGCCCATTTTGTGTTGCAACCAACCCTCAGTCCTTCACAAGTGTGTGTCAGGGATATATGGCATAATCATGCTTTTGTATGAGGCCATAGTCTTCAATATTGCTCCCACAATATAGTAAGACCTACAGAAATCTCCTGGGCTTTGAGGCATGATCCTTGTAAAATAGTAACAAACTAAAGGTTGAAAATATTGGAGGGGTGAGCTGTGATTGTAAATCATGTGCATTTACACTGACCACTTTTTCAGAGTATGTCTTGCACTCGAAATACTGAAAAATGAAACAATCAGGCCAGTGGGTAACTCATAATTGAAAAATGGGACATCTGAAAATATGCCTTACACTTCTAACAGTGTTCGACTGCATATTGCAGAAGTTCCCATAAATAACCCGATTAAAAACTTTTGGCAAAGTAATGGATAATTTTCGATAGAGGGACAAAGATTATTTAAGGACATAAGTTCCTTTGGCTCAACTGAGTTATGAATTACCCCCTTATGAGCTTACCAAGCACATCTCGCAGCTCTCTGACAGTCTTGACGGAGTCAGTTAATTCACAAAGTGACAAGAAGAAACAAAACAAACTGAAGTGTTGCAAGTAACAAAATCAAGTTAGTCATGGCAAATCATATCGAATGTTTTATTTAGAGCATGCAAACCATATATCTGCTGGTTTAAAATAGCCTATGTTTTATCTACCTGTTATACTAAATCCTGAAGATGAAGATCCTTGTACCCATACAGATCAACTTACCTGCTACCTGGTATATTTGTTTTGTTCTCTCCTTCCTTATAATTCCTTTAAAGGTAGGGTATCATTCTTTTTGATCCAAAAGCATCTTATAAATGTTAAGCATTCACTATCCTGTCTTCTAACCTCACAGTCCCTGTGTGATTTCCAGACTGAAGGCATGGGTTGCTGGTGCTGCTTTAATGAGGTACACCTCTACCTCTATATAACGCGACCCGATATAACACGAATTCGGATATAACGCGGTAAAGCAGTGCTCCGGGGGGCGGGGCTGCACACTCCAGTGGATCAAAGCAAGTTCAATATAACACGGTTTCACCTATAACGTGGTAAGATTTTTTGGCTCCCGAGGACAGCATTATATCGAGGTAGAGTTGTACAATATAGGGCTATAGTCATTAGAACAGCAACAAAGGGAGAGATGGGCAAAGACCTTCTGCATGGGCTATGGCACTGCTTACGGAGAAATGTGTGCTGCTTCATGCTGGCTCTATAGAATCAGCTTTGAGTGGCTGGGTGTGTACATGGAGGGAGTGAAGTCTTGGAATGTGAGTACTGGCAGGGAGAGTGAAGTACTTCAGGTAGCCAGGCTACTGCAATGACTCTGCAGCTCCTCTCCACACCACCCACTTTCTTTGTCCTCCCATAAAATCTCTGCTTTTAAAGGGCTACAGACTCCCCTCTTCACCTTTGTTTTGTTTATGGAAATCAATATGAATATACAATCACAAGGCCCTCTCCAAAATAAGTAAACATACATACTACTTAAACATACAAATTTAACAATGTACTTCAAGTTAAGCATACGCCTACGTGCTGTCTTGAACGGAAATGCTTTTCTGAATCAGGACTTTAGTCTAGTGCTAAAGACCTGATCCAACTTCCTTTGACATTCCCATCAAAACTTGTACTGACTTTTATGGTAGCTGAATCAGGCCCCTAAATGAACATCTGAGAATTATTACAATATGCTCGACTGTATGAATCAGGATGTCACATTATTTAAATTCAAAAAGCTATATAGCACTAACAGACTGTTTCTTGAAGCATAACATCTGATTTGAAAAAACAGCTCATGTAGTAATATTTCTGGCTTCATTAGAGGTGCAGATGTTCATGCATGTATTGTTTTCTTATAAAAAGATTGTCTGAAGATTTTGAACTGCCTTTATGTTGTAGACTCTTATTTTAAAATAGAAATGTCAAGTCTTGTTCATAGGATGACTTTCATTTTTTGCAATTATGATTCATTAGAAACAAACTAAAAACAGACATCCAAGAGCAATTAACATATTGAGGTTATTTGTGTTTTTAAAGACTTTTGTCATTAATTTATAACAAACTGTTAAAATTGCCATTTTTACCTTGACTAACCCATGAAATCAGTTGTCTGTCTGATTTATTGGGAGCTTGGCTTACTTTTATAAATGGGTTTAAGGAATAGAGGGGTTATGAGAAACGTTTTCTCTTTGCACATATAAAATCTCATAACAAATCCTATTGCACAAAATTACAAGAGCAAGGCATACTGTGGTTTATAGGATTTTTTCTGAATGTTTGTAGACTGCATTTTTTGCTTTCATTATAGTTCTGCCTGAGTAGGAAAGGTCATCTTTATTTATTGATGTATGTGGTCACATGGAAGGTCAACGGTAACCATTTTCCTCCCAAGGAAGTATGGCATGGACTTTAAGAACATTAAATAACTATGCCAGGTGCATCACTGCTATGTATGGAGAGCCTCCCATTCTAACTATCAAACAGGGAAAAATTAGAGAATATAAAAACCCTAGAAAAGGGAAAAAAACAAATAGAATTTAAAAGTGATTGTGCCTTGTCCTAAAGACTACAAGCAAATGAATAACAATAAAAAAGAAAAAAAGTCTGTACTGTTTATGAATAAACAGACTTCCAAGGCTTACCCGTTCCTTAATGTTTGTGGATAATGCAATGAAAAGTCTCTGCTTTATGCAAAGGATAAACCTTTTTGATGGAAAACAATAGCATTAATGTCAAAGGGAATGTGGTTCTAAATTGCATTAGAAAAAAACTGCATTTAAAAACATATGTCAACGGTATTTGAAATAGCTGTGAGCAAACAATGCAGATGTACAGGTTACTTTCAATAGTAAGGGTAATCTAAGAATATAAAATATTTGATAGAAATTAGACTTTCTACTAACTTAAAATGTGATAGAAAATTGTATACATTCTGAATTACGTTTTAAAATGTAACAGCTAGATAAGAGAAAAACCTTACTTTTGTCATTACGGCAATAATGGGATGGATTTTGATTTAGCTTTAAGCACTTGCTTAATTCTCACTGAGGTCCATGGTACTTATGCACATGCTTAAAGTTAAGCATGTTCTTAAACGCTTTGTCCTTCATGACCAGAATACTCCGTGCTTGCAAGATTGGGGCCTTACCAAGAATTGCCTAAGGCCTTTCCCTCTGGTCTTTTGCTAATTCAGTCTGCGAACTATCTTCTCTCTTCCAGTGAAGGGAATTCACTCTTTATCCGACCGGGGTCCAAGTATATAAACTCCATCAGAGGTCCTCCTGAATCATTTAGAGGCTTGCGCCTGTTCTCCAACTGATTTCCATGATTCAGAATCAGGCCTTAAATAAGGATTTTCTCCCTCATCATTCTGGAGGCCACTTCGGCCTCCAAAACTGACACCAAGGCTACTTGCGTAACCAGGAGTAATCATACTGCAGAGTGCTAGAACACAACCCTGTGCTGTGAAATAAATACAAAACTCCCTTTGACTTTTCTGGAAGCAAGGTTGTACTATACCTACACTCCACATACTAGCTCTTGTTGCAAGGTGTTCTACACCAAATTACCATGCTGGACTCTGAGGATGCAGGCTACTTTCCAATTAAGATAAAAAGAAAATGAACTAATATTACCTATTCCTTGTACACACATTAAAACTGCCTAACTCTCTCATTACAAAGAAGACAAATAGATATCTCCATTTTTACAAATGGGGAAACTGAGGCACAAAAGTAAAGTGACTGGGAAGTAAAGTCATCCAGTGGACCAGTGACATAGCTTGGAATAGAACCCACATCTCCTGAATCTCACTCTCTAGCACTATCTGCTAGGCCACACTGCCTCTTAATTATAGAATTGTAAAATGTAGGCATGCCAATAGAACAACAATCCTTGACCCTAAATCTGAACTTTAGGGAGGGTCACCTTTCTCCCAGCATTTGAAATATCCAAGTTGTGCTAACCGTAAGGTGCTAATGCCCCACTAAACTCCTGTGATAGTATTGGAAAAACTAAAAAGAACTATTTTTAGCCTTTTCTTAGACTATATTGCTTTTGTTTTTTGAGAAGGGCGTTCTTCTTGTTCAGGCATTAGGAAAATTTAATAGGTGCTCTACCTGCGATAATAGATAATCCCATATTTTGTCATTCTAGCAGTATAGCATATTGTCACAATCTCTTCTTCATCTATCAATTTAATTAATCTATAATATTTGGTTGAGAGTAGTATACAGAGATAAAAAGCTCCCATATCACCAATTGAATTCTGAGACTGTCACGGCCAAGGCACATAATCAGCAGCATGGGTGCCATATATGCCCCGTGTACTCCAACGAACCGAATGTCATTGCTTTATCGCAATCATACAGTATACAAACTGCAAATAGTTTATAAGTGTTAAAGTATGTGTGGAGATTGGAGAACCATAATTGGAGGTCAACATTTAAAAAGTCAACATGGTTATTACAGAGTGATATCTAAGATGTTTCAGTTTTCTAGTATACTTCAAATAGGATGTGAGTGACTGACTGACTGACTGACTGACTATGTGTGGGAAAGGAGAAAGTGGGGGACAGGATGAGGTGGGAATTTGCCGAGAGAGACGCAATGCTTTACAGAATAATATCCAGCATAGGAAGGAGGGTTTCCAATAGAGAAGGCTTGACACGTGACAAGACATTTTGTGATTAGTTCATCTTTTTAAATGTATTATGTTCTCTTAACAACATGTAAACTATACAGAGACACAAGGTGGGTGAGGTAATATCTTTTATTGGACCAACTTCTGTTGGTGAGAGAGACAAGCTTTCAAGATTATACAGAGCTCTTCTTCAGGCCTCACTCATTCAAACTGCATACGTGTAAATTATATAAACACAATATATTGTTTAACCAAAACTGAAAACGCATATTTGTTGGAGAGTAGATAATACAAGTGAGAGTCTCACTTTCAATTGTATACCTATGCAACAATCAGCAAAATGTTAAATACAATTTAGACTAACAATTGTCCTACCTCTACTCCCAAATAGTCCAGCTAGTATTGTCCTGTCCTACAAGTAGAGAATAGTTATCAGTTCCATTTCTCTATGCTGATCCCAGCCCCTTTTAGTTGGTAGATACTTTTAAACCAGTGCATGGTGCTATATTGCTGCAGTCTGAAGCACTGATATTGCATACAATTATGCATGTGAGAAGTGCCATTGAAGTGGAGGGTCTCTAGGAATACAGTTAGTCATGTGCATCTTTTGCCAAATTGATTACTTCCTGTTTAAATAAGCTGTCTCTCTAATTTCCTGCATAACAGATTGCACAACCAGAAAATGAGGAAGTGGGTCCCTATTTCTCCATGACCACTCCACTCTGCTGATGGTATGATTGCTTTGGTTTTCTTACCAGAGCTGCTCTGGGCTTTGATTCTATTTATTTATTTATTTTTGAAGTGCTCATGGATGTTGACAAGGCTGACTACTTGATGGAAATGAATTGTTCTGGCATGAAAAAGTACAGTCAGCACATTTCCTGCAATTCTGAAGTTTGTGATTAGCAGTTTCTTGGAATCTTCTATCATTTGCCAGTTAGCTGTGGAACAATGAAACCACTCCCCTGTGATCCACATTTTCAAAGAAACAAAACAAAAGACTGCAGCAATCATGCAAAGTATGATAGGTTCCTTACAGTCAATGAAAGAACAGTAGAATGTTTGGTGGCTGGAGAACTGTGTTTTCAAGTTGTATTGCAGAGTGACAGTGAGATAAACCTGAGCAGAATCAGGTCTCAAGCACATTGCTTCAAAGCAATAAATACTTGGTCAGTTTTCCCCCTGTAGTGCAAGAACAGTGAGAAGAGGATCAGGGGAAGGAAAACTCTGCAAAGTACCACTTTGTGGAGTTTTCAGCAGATTGTTGTGTTGGGAAGGTGGAAGTGACTTTCCCCACCTCCTGGAATAGATAAGGCATTCTGTCCCCAGATTCTAAAGATTTTTTTTTTTTGAGATCTACCTGGAATCTTGGGCATCTGCTTGAAGGCAATGACTGGCCTGGTGGAGACCTCCACATTGGGCTCTTGTGTACTCTCCCAGTCTGGCTCGCTGGCACAGTGTCTCCAACAGAAATCTCTTTCAAGGGGGATGGATGCACTAAAATGGATTTCAAAGGGATTTGAGGTCTTCCTGTCTGTTAAGGCATTTAAACCACCCCCCTCTGGGTGATATCTGCATGCCTACACTGCAGCACACAGCAGTAAAAGCACAAATTCAACAATTGCCTGCCAGCTTCATATATGATAATAGAAATGCTAAACCGGTGTTGGTTAGAGTGTGAAGACAAATATGCACATAATGCTTCAAGGAGCAGATTTTTAATATTGAGTGTCAGCACTGAGGGCTTTAAAAAAATCTTTTCCCCTTCTAGTCGGGGAATGTAAAGAACATGTGGGGACATAATGAGAAAATAAATTGAATGACCGCTGAAGGAGACAAGAAGATGACCAATTACTCAAGCTGAAAGTACAACAAAACCCAAATCAACAATCAGTTGCTTCCTAACTCATACCTGGTACATGCCACCAAGCTGTCGTCCTTCAAATCTGCTGGACAATCAGGTAGACATATTTTTATCAAATAAAGTACAGATGTTTGTCAAATGAATTACAATGGTAAAGTCAACCCATACACGATAAATAAGCTTATAACTGCTAGATTTGAAATTACACTGAAATAAATTCACTTGCTGTTTTCCTAGCCTTCAGTTGCTTATTGAAATGCCAGCACATTCATTTTATTTCATGTTCTTATTTAAAATATCAGTGAGACTGATACAGCAATATCCTGGACAAACCTTACTGAATTAAGTTTAAGTATCTTAGGAATTCATTGTATTAAAAACGCAAATGTATTATTGTGGGATTGTGGGAGGGAGGGAGAGAGAGAAACCAGACTAATGCAAATCCTGGGAAGTGTTATCAGCTATTTGAAACCATGTGAACTTTAAAGTTAAGTGGGTTTCCCACAAAATCTCTAGGGGAAAGTGTGTGCAAATGTAAGTCTTCCAGTTATCGGGGGGAACAAACAATCTTTTGACACTAGAGAAACCCATTGTCTATGAATTACCTATTTCCATATCAGAAATCTAGGCTGTATGAAGGAAGGACTGAACTTCTCATGAGAGTATGTGTTCTGAGCCAAGTTGATTATGAATCAATAACCACAGAAAAGCCCTTTGGTGGCATTTGAAAGACTGTTCACCTGCCAGAGCCTCTGTTGGAGCTGGAATGAACTCGAGTAAGCTTATTAGTATCCATATCAGTTTTTAATGTTTTCTCTGTAATGCTTTCATCTTGAGAATAAATGTGCTTTCTTAGAGCTGTGTGGTAACTTGTGACTATGGACATTTACACTGAAGAAGGAAGGGAAAGCAGGCCTCATGAGGCAGTCTGACTGTGCCGCCTGGAAATACCCCAGTCAGGAGGGAAAGAGGTGGGTCTCTTCCCAAGAGAGGTGAGGGCTGGGGAGCCAGAAGCCTAAAAGGGGGTGCTTTTGCTGGATCATGAAGTAGGAATACAGTTTCAGTTACACTGAAATGTGACGAGACCCGATTCTTTTCTCTGTCATTGGTAAAAGATCATATATTGATTTCAGTTGGAACAGGATGAGGCCCTCAGATAATTAGCAGACTGTTTTAATTGTTCTTGTTTAAATTCATTTCCTTTTAAAACTTCAGCTTTAGACTTTTGAATGAAAAAATATCTCAGTCCTTAAATGATATACAGTGGAACATTGCAAATTCACCTTAATCAAAGGTAAGCACATTGTAACATACAGTACCCGTTTTTGAAACTACTGATTTAAGGCCTAAATCTTCACAAGCATACACTTTGGCATGGCTGTACTCATGTATATGCTGGCAATATGTCTACTCTTGGAGCTCGGAGTGTGTTTCCTAGCTCACTAGACATACCCATGCTAGCTCTCATCAAGCTAGTGTGTTAGCCACCCTACATACAAACTCACTGGCCCTTGTGGGTACATATTTCTGGTGGTTAGCCTGTGCCAACAGTTGCTGCTGCCCAAGCTACATGACTATTTTTAGCATGCTAGCTCAATAAGAGCTAGTGCAAGTGCATTTACATGAACTAGGATTCACAACATTGCACCAAGTGTTGACAGAACCAGCTTGTTGTTGTCTGTGCTCATATATATATATATGCACCCATATACCCAGGAGTGTGATTACATGTTGTGCAAGGCAATGAAAAATTATGTCCAATGTCTATTCAATACCTTCTATCATGCATTTTCTACATACGGTGGACTTTAATTCTTTCTCCCATTGTACTTATTACTAGATATCTTAACTGCTCAGAATATTATTATGTGAAATCTAATACATTTTGTATTTTTTTTTCATTTTCTCAGTCCCTATGATGATGAATTTCAATAGTTCGTGGCTACTATTACCAAGCTACCCTGTTACTTAAGCTCTCAATCTGTTAAGTAAGAATTAGCTTTTGGACATCTTCTACTTATGGTTCTAGAAACATAAAACTGTCTTCATAATATTGCCTTACCATTGTTGTGCTTGGCATAATGATATTTATGAATCTGAAGGCAAGTTATAAAGATAAGTGGGTCTAGTTTTGTATGAATTGAGAGTTATTCTATCAAGTCAGTGGAGTTATATTTGGGATAAAACTGTTGTAAATGAGAGGAGAATCAGACCCAATTGAGTTTTAACAAGAGTTTAAGCGAGCTGCATATGGGGCAAAAAGTTCCTTGATTATCCATAGAGTTCTTCCCCCAAAACTCTCCAGTGAGATATCTACTGAGAACACATTGAAAAAATAATTTAGAAGTTATGTAAAAACTAAACTTATTGGCTAATCAATGTTGAGAACATAATAGTGATAGCCTTGGAAAACTGCATTTTCTAAATTAACCCTTTCCTCTATCATTATAAACTACAATAATATTTCAATATGTATTAGAAGGGGGTCAAGACTAAACCTTTAATCCCAATCCTCCTTTACAAGGTTCCTGAAGTCTTGATAAAATTGTAACTTTTTTTTAGATTTTAATCTAAATCTGGGTTGAGTCCTACCATATTAAAAATCAGTGAAAGTCTCTTAAGCAGGTACATCTCATTCCGTGGAAACCCATATATGAAGATAGTGGATCAAGGAACATATTTGCTAGACCAAAGAAGAGAAATAAAACAAATCCTTCTTATTCAGCAATCCTTTCCCCCAAATTTGCTTCTTTATATGGATGCAAATTTTAATATTTTTTGTCTGCCACTTTAAGGAGCGTGTCCCATCAATAATGCACAAAAATCATCCTGAGTTTTAAAAGTGTGAGGAAACTTCGAAGTGTAATGAGCGTTGTCAAACCAATTGAAGAATATGCATACTGGCTAATCAAATCATCCTATGCCATCCAGAGTTAAACCTTAGAAGAGTACATTGTTGTCTGGCAGAATTAGACAGACAAAAAACATAATTGAATTGCTTCAGTTTATTTGAAATAAGTTCTTACATCAGTGTAAATGGTGGCCCTACATAGACCAGAGTTGTATAAGAACAATTAACAGATCTAAGGAAAACAAAGCACTGACAGGTTTGAAGAATCTCAGTCCTTTGTGTGTGGAGATTGATTATGTCAACTAATGGCAAGATTTGTGCTAAGTCATTAGATAAAGAAAAGGCCAATGGTTCAGAAGGCATTAGCACAAAAGGAATTGTATTTCTCCTCTATAACATCACTTTGCTTTATACAAGAGATTTCCTGGATGAACTTACATTTACTATTAGGTACTTGTTGAATAGCCAAATCAGTTGTAAATAGCTGTTAATTTGACAGTCTAATAGACTGATTTGTCTTTTCCTGAAATCTTTCTATGGTAAACAGGAGTTTTAAAAACATTTTTCTACATCTGATAAGGAGCAACAGGCTTAACATTTTCTGTTACAAATCATACACATTTTTACCTAATCAATAAATTTTTAATTCAGTGCTACCTGTTTGATCTAGTATAGAATAGTGGGTTCAGAGTTCTGTAAAAATGTATTCCCCAGTGTCAGAAGTGATGGGAATGTATATGTGGATACAATGCTCAGTTTAATTTAGCTGAGTGAGTCAAACATTTTGATTACAGGATTTGACATTCCTAGACATTAACTTTATTTTGGGGGGGAAGGGTGTATTGCTTAAAGGTCATAATATGTAACAAAAAGAATGGGATTTTCAAAGTCATCTAGCAGATTTCAATGCCTAATGCTTCCCCAGCACCTTCTCCACGTGCTGGGGGGAAAGAAAATTTGGCCTGATTAGTGCAACTTCTGCTTTCAGTTACACGAGTATAAATCTGATGTAACTCCACTCACTTCAATGAAGCTAGTCCAGCTTTATGCAGATGTAACTCAGAGCAGAGTTTGGCCAAGTTTTTCTTGTTATATATATGTACCAGCTAGTAACTCTTCTCACTGGATTTAAACTGATTTTACCTCACAATATTACTGTTTACAGGGTAATCTTCCCATTATTAAATGGATACAATTTGTTGTCGTCATGGGAAATAAATTAAAGAGACAGCTAGGCTAACCACCATTAAGACCTGTTGCATTCCTTACATTGTTTTAAAGTGGTTGTATGGATATGGCTTCTACAGTGAAAGCCTGACTCTGTTCACCTTATGGCCTCAGCTCTGCACAGGATCAGCTAGTGTGGAGCCTGTGCTTGTATGGAATTCTACTGGAGTTCACACTAGCAGATTTCATTGCAAGTTTGGCTTCTATGGCTGAACTCACGTTGCAAAAATCACTCCAGTCTGGTGAATGTTGGTAAGGTTCCTCTGACAACCATGGCTTTTCCCCCCTAATCTATGCTATAGACTCTAGAGTATATAGAAAGATACTTATAGCACATATTTAGTAACATGACTAACAGTCCCTGCCATAATTGCCACAGAGGCATTACCACCAGCAAACAGCTTTACATAGGCTTGGTGCTAGGCAGATTTCAGCCATGGATGGATAGAACCACCGAGTCCACATGGAAATGCAGTAGGGGGTATTGCATTCTGCTGCCTTACATTACACAAGGAGACCCCTAGTTGTGACTTTGCTAGACTAACTTTTGTCTGCATAGACCCTTTTTAAAGAGACAGTGAGTCTAATCCTTCTGTTACACTGAATCTAAATCTCTCCTTCGCCATTAGAAGTCACTTATGGCATGAATGTTTTTCTGCGTGTATCATGGGCTGCTCTTTTCATGACCTATGTTAAATCACAAACTTTCCCTCTCTAGGTAGTGTTTGAGGGAGGAAGTCTTTTTGGTCAGCACCCTTTTACATGTTCTTCCAGCTGCTATGGCTTCATTCTTAAAACACATTCCAGCTATTTCCATCTTTTGATTGACTTTAGCAATGAGAAATTGTTAAACTCTTGATTTTTTTATATATTCATTCCATTTAATATGTGCTATTTTCCTGAGGTGGCAGATTTCAAAGGCATTTAGACATCTGTCTAACTTTGGTGGTTTTCCAGTTTTCACATCCATATGTTAAGGTGGAAACAACATTTGAGTTGAAGATTCATAGTTTTGGCTTTTAAATTGTAGATGTTTTGATGACCAAATCTTGTTGAAGCTGGTGAATACAGCCGCTGTCTGCCAATCTGGACATACCTTGGCAATAACATGCAAGCCAGTGGGTATGTAAATTGACTCAACCCCTGTATTACTTTGCATTCAGAGGGTTCTCATTAGGGTTTTTTTTTTTTTTTAAAGCAGATGCAATTCTGGACAGTCTTTTGGACTTTCATGTTGCTTAAAATGCCACTTGAAAGAGCAATATCAGTAAAACTAATTCTTCTAGTACACTGTTGCTGAGCCATGCAGTGCCTGTGTTGTATCCAACTATACTCTCTCATAATGAAGTTAATGGCAATGCCAAACAGGAGATGTCAGAGAATGCCTCCTTGTCTTACACCAGTATTCGTATTGAACCATTTGCTCAAGTCTGTTTATTTTAACTGCATCTTGATACAAAGCCTTGATTATGTTAATTACATGTCAAGATGTTTCAGAATAAATTGTGATGGAGGCTATCAATTGCCTGTGTGGCAAAGTACCTTCTTCTCCTCAGCAGGCTCAGTCCTTTTTAGCCTTGGAGACTCAGGCTTGGGCAAAGCAAATCCTCGTAGGTAGCACAGGGTCTGGCTATTCCTTCCCTCAGTCAGTCCCTTGGGCTTGTTTTCTTCCCTTCTGGGGACAGAGTGCAGCCTTCCTTACTGGAAGGGTTCAGAGCCTTGCTGCAATCTGCCTACTGGCAGCTTCCCTGCTTCTCTTACTCTCTCTCTCCCCCTTTGTAGCTGTTTGTCCTGGTTTGCCACATATCTCCCCCCCGCTCAACACTACGGGGTTGGGCTACTTGGGTCGGAAAGCAGTGCACTCTCGACAGGCCATGTTGGGTTCCAGAACTATGTCGTACTGTGAAGTGGAAGGGTTGAAGCGACAGGAACCATCTCGTTACTCTCGCGTTCTTGTCCTTGTTTTGGTGCATCCACTGCGGAGGGGCATGGTCCGTGACAAGGGTAAACCTCCGTCCAAGTAGATGGTAGCGGAGGCTTTCTATGGCCCATTTTACCACCAGGCATTCCTTCTCCACTACGGCATATTTCCGTTCCCTAGGTAGGAGCTTCCTACTGAGGAAGAGGACGGGGTGTTCGTCATCTCCGACCCTTTGTGAAAGCACCACTCCCACCCCTACTTCAGAGGCGTCGGTTTGCAGGATAAACTCCTTCCCCCAGTCTGGGGCTACTAGTACGGCCCTCTGCACAGACCCCGTTCTCAGATCCGCAAAAGCGCCTTCGGCTGCAGCAGACCATTTCACTATGTCTGGGCCCCGAGCTTTTGTTAGGTCCATTAATGGGCATGCCCTGGTGGCGAAGTGGGGAATGAACCGCCTATAGTACCCCACTAGTCCCAGGAATGCTCTGACCTGTTTTTTCCAGAGTGGTCGGGGCCACTTCTGTATAGCTTCTAACTTGTGGAGCTGGGGCTTCACCACGCCCCTTCCCACTATATACCCAAGGTACTGGCCTCAGCTAACCCAATCGAACATTTGGAGGGATTGGCAGTCAGCCCTGCCTTCCTCAGGGTGTCCAGGACTGCTTCCACCTTCTCCAGGTGCGTCTCCCAGTCAGGACTATATATGATGACGTCATTGAGATAGGCTGCCACATACTTTCCATGGGGTTGCAACAGTTTGTCCATTAGCCGTTGGAAAGTAGCGGGGGCCCCATGCAACCCAAAGGGGAGAACCGTGTACTGATATAGTCCTTCTTGAGTTGCAAAGACTGTCTTCTCCTTGTTGGCCTTGGCCAGGGGGTTCTGCCAATAGCCCTTGGTAAGGTCAAGGGTAGACATAAACCGTGCCTTTCCCAATCTGTCAATCAGCTCATCTATCCTGGGTATAGGGTACACATCAAATTGGGACACCTCATTGAGCTTGCGGAAGTCATTGCAGAACCTCATACTGCCGTCAGGCTTAGACACTGAAACCACGGGACTGGACCATTGGCTATGAGATTCTTTGATGACTCCTAAGGCCAGCATTTTCCTGACCTCTGTCCTAATCTCTTCTCTCTTGGCCTCCGGGATCCGGTATGGCTTGACGTTCACCTTCACTCCAGGCTCTGTGAGGATGTGATGGTGAACCTCCGTAGTCATAGAATCATAGAATATCAGGGTTGGAAGGGACCTCAGGAGGTCATCTAGTCCAACCCCCTGCTCAAAGCAGGACCAATTCCCAACTAAATCATCCCATCCAGGACTTTGTCAAGCCGGGCCTTAAAAACCTCCAAGGAAGGAGACTCCACCACCTCCCTAGGTAACGCATTCCAGTGCTTCACCACCCTCCTAGTGAAATAGTGTTTCCTAATATCCAACCTAGACCTCCCCCACTGCAACTTGAGACCATTGTTCCTTGTTCTGTCATCTGCCACCATTGAGAACAGCCGAGTTCCATCCTCTTTGGAACCCCCCTTCAGGTAGTTGAAGGCTGCTATCAAATCCCCCCTCATTCTTCTCTTCTGGAGACTAAACAATCCCAGTTCCCTCAGCCTCTCCTCATAAGTCATGCACTCCAGACCCCTAATCATTTTTGTTGCCCTCCGCTGGACTCTTTCCGAGAACACATCCTGGTTGCGTTTGATCAGGCTGATCACTTCTGATCATTGTTCTGGAGTCAACTCTGGGGATATTCCCACCAGGTTGGGCTGGGTGCTTTTAGGGGATGGTGCCCCCAGCGCAGCCACCGGAGCTTCCCTACCCTGCCAAGGTTTCAGCAGGTTTATATGGTAGATCTGCTCCAGCTTCCGGCGACCGGGCTGTCGGACCTTATAGTCAACTTCTCCTACAGCTTCTATTACCTCGTACGGCCCCTGCCACCTGGCCAGGAGCTTGATCTCCGCAGTAGGTATGAGCACCATCACTCGGTCCCCCACCTGGAACTTCCGGGTCATTGCTTGGCAATTGTAGTTTGTCCGTTGTGCCCCTTGGGCCCTCTCCATATGTTCGCGCACAAGGGGGGCAACTTGGGCTATTCTGTCTTTCATCTGCATCACGTGTTCAACAACGTTTCTCCCAGGGTTTGGCTGTTCTTCCCAGTCTTCTTTAGCCAGGTCCAGTATGCCCCTGGGGTGGCGATCATATAACAGCTCAAAAGGGGAGAATCCAGTGGAAGCCTGAGGAACCTCCTGTACGTCAAACAGTAAGTAAGGCATCAGGGCGTCCCAGTCTTTCCCATCACGACTAATCACTTTCCGTAACAGGTTCTTCAATGTCCTATTAAAGCGTTCGACAAGGCCATTGGTCTGTGGATGGTAGACCGATGTTCTAAGGGTCCGTATGTGGAGCATTGTTCATAGGTCCTTCATCAGCTTAGTCACAAAGGGGGTCCCTTGGTCCGTCAGGATCTCCTTAGGTATTCCTACTCTGGAAAAAATCTGGACTAGTTCTTTGGCTATGGTCTTGGACATGGTATTCCGTAGGGGTACGGCATCGGGGTATCGGGTGGCATAATCTAGTACTACGAGAATGTATTGATGGCCCCGGGCTGACTTCTCCAATGGTCCTACTATGTCCATAGCTATACGCTCAAATGGGATCTCGATAATTGGCAGAGGTACCAGAGGGGCCCTTAAGTGTGGTCGGGGCCCATGTATCGGGCATTCTGGACAGGATGTACAATATCGCCGGACCGCTGCATAAATGCCGGGCCAAAAAAACCTCTGTAGAATCTGATCAAGGGTCTTATCTATCCCTAGATGGCCCCCGAACAGATGGCTGTGGGACAGATCCATTACGGCCCTCTGATGCTTCCGTGGGACCAAGAGTTGTTCTATGACTTGCTCTTGGACCTGGACTACTCTGTATAGCAGATCGTTCTTAATCATATAATAAGGCCCCGGGCCCTTAACTCTCCCCTCCACGGGGACCCAATTTACCTCGACTACTTCTTTACGAATATTGTGGTATATGGGATCATTGGCTTGATCCTGACCAAAATTCCCAAGTGCAGTCCCCATTTATCCAAACTCGGGGGGGTCTACCTCCGTCTCCCCCTTGGGGAAAGCCCCTGGGGAACCAGGTCCGGCGATAGGGTTGTTGATCGCCGACCCAGTCCCGCTGTCAGTTGAGCCCCTTCTTTCTCCTACAAGCGTAGACCTCTGGTACTGGGTCAGTATCCTTGTCCCCCTCCTTTTATCCACCCTCCGTTCCCTCCGAGTCTTCCTGGACTTCCCCGGTGGGGAGAACAAATCCTGGCTAAATTCATAGAAGGCCGGGGGAGGGTTAATCATCTGGGCCACACCCTGGGTCCCAGCGTGACTATTTTCTTCTACCTCCTCCCCGGGGAGTAGGCTATCAAACCCCGGGAAGTCTCGTCTGATAAGGACAGGGTATGAGAGTTTCGGAACTACTCCCACCATCAACTTAGTGCGGTTTCCGAGAACTTCTATTTTTATGGGGATGGTCGGATAATAGTTGACATCTCCATGCACACAGGATATTCCCAAGCATTTGGCCCAGGATAGTTGGTCCTGCCCGATCAGCTTCCCCAAGACTAACGTGATTGCACTTCCCGAGTCTACTAACATGGTGGTCTTTATATCATTCATCTTAACGGGCCTAGTGTATCTATGAGGGACCATCGCAATCCCGACAAGACTTATTAGATCACATGGTCCCCCTACATCTCCCAGTTCATTGCATAGGCTCTCCTAGATTCGGGCATTGGGCAGCGATATGCCCCAATTCACCACAGGCATAACATCGGTACCCCGCTCGGGGCAGCCCCCTATTTTTTGGGCTGCTGGGCTTTATCTCCTGAGTCTTTCTCCCCCAGTCCTCAAGTCTCTCTGGGACCGCCGGCTGCTCTTCCGCCTCCTTCCTCCCCTCCATTGCCCGGCCTGGCGCTAGGGCAAACCGGGGCCTCAGCGCAGAGACTGGTCTCTGATTCTGGCGCCTTCCTTCCCCGGTGGTCCGAGAAAGTTCTTGGGCCACTAAGTGTCTCTCTACTAGGGCAACTATTTCATCATAAGAGGAGGGATCATTTTGGCGGACCCACCCTCGTATGTCCGGTGGCAAACCCCTCATGTACCTGTCCAACTCCAGGATTTCCACTACTTTCTCCGGCCCATGGGTCTTGTGGCGGAGCCACCTCCAGGCGATATGGATCAAGTCAAATAGCTGGGACCTCGGCGCTTTGTCGTCCCGGTACTTCCATTCGTGGAAGCGCTGGGCCCTTATGGCCGGCGTCACACCTGACCTCACCAGGATTTCCGCCTTCAGCTGGGGGTAATCCATAGCCGCTTCTGTGGTCATGTTGAAATAGGCCTTCTGAGCCTCCCCACACAGAAATGGAGCCAGGATGCCTGCCCACTGGTCTTGAGGCCAGGCCTCCCGCAGTGCCGTCCTCTCGAATGCAAGGAGATAGGCCTCTATATCATCCTCCGTTGTCATCTTCTGTAAATAGTTGCTTGCCCGTAGCGGCTGGTTCCCCTGGGGCCCGTGCATCAGCGTGGTCAGGGCTTTCAACTGGTTCACTACTTCATTCAGGGTGGCTCGATCTTGGGCCACCTGGTTCATCAGCAATTGGTTTGTCTCCTGTTGGACACGTACTGACTGTTGCTGGGCCGCCATCTGTACTCTGGTAGCCTCTTGTTGGGCTGCAGTGGCCTGTATCAAAGCCTTCACTACGTCCTCCATTTTTTTTCCCCTTGGTGTGATTTACCTTGTCCTGAGATGGCTTGCCACAGAGCCTCACTCACAATCCCACCCCTGACATCACGTGTGGCAAAGTACCTTCTTCTCCTCAACAGGCTCAGTCCTTTTTAGCCTTGGAGACTCAGGCTTGGGCAAAGCAAATCCTCGTAGGTAGCACAGGGTCTGGCTATTCCTTCCCTTAGTCAGTCCCTTGGGCTTGTTTTCTTCCCTTCTGGGGACAGAGTGCAGCCTTCCTTGCTGGAAGGGTTCAGAGCCTTTCTGCAACCTGCCTACTGGCAGCTTCCCTGCTTCTCTTACTCTCTCTCCCCCTTTGTAGCTGTTTGTCCTGGGTTTGCCAAACCTGTTACACTGACAAAACATATTTGAAGCCCAAATGGACAATTTTACCCCAAAATACCCCAGTGACCTGTTAGGTAAGTAACTATAAATAACCATTGCATGTGTGGAGTATTGGGAATATTTGTATTAATATTCTGCATTCCATGTGTGTGTCCATGATGGGTTACTTGCTATGGACTTGGAGCAAAACAGTTTGTTAAAGAAACCAATCAGGAAAGAAACCAATGGCCAGATAAAGGCATTCCAGCAACAAACACACACAATAGACAGGTTTTATTGCAATGAAGAGGTGACTTCTCAGACCCATCCCTGGTGACATAGCTGTTTTGCCAAGCCTGAGGACCCGGAGATCAAAAAGTTACTGATCTGTTGAAAGATCTACCCTACAGGCAGGAGTTTGCTGTAGGCTGGCAGAACCAGGGGTCTGCAATAAACAGGCTGTAACTTGGTCCCCAAGCAAACAGTAGTTACCAAGGTTGTCATAGGACTGGAGGGGAATGCCAAGTGTACGTAAGACAGTATGTTTATAGGTCTTGGTTGTTTTTAAATCCATTTCTTGGCGTGCTATGCATCTTTTGGACCAGTAAACCCTATTTTGTGTTGAAGAAGCTGCTTCTGTCTCACCGCAAACTGTTATTGTCCACAGGCTCCTATAGGGAAATTGACTTGGTGGCGAGGGGGAGTGTGGTGGACATAATATGCCTAGATTTCAGCAAGGCTTTTGACAGTCCCCCATGACATTCTGATAAGTAAGCTGGAGAAATATGGGCTTGACAGAACTACCATTAGGTGGATACATAATTGGGTAAACAACTGCAAACAAAGAGTAATGATTAATGGAATGATGCCACATTGGAGGGAGGTCTCAAGTGGGGTTCCACAGGAATCTGTTCCAGGTCTGGTGTTTAACATCCCTATTAATGACCTGGATGTAAGTATAGAGAGCATACCGATCAGGTATGCAGATAACACAAAGCTGTAGGGGCTGCCAATACTTTGGAGGATATAGCTAAAAATCAGAGGGATCTTGATAAATTAGAGAACTGGGCTATAAGCAACAACATGAGATTCAACAAAGATAAAACTAAGGTGTTACACTTAGGGAAGAGAAACCAAATACAGAATAGGGAAAAACTGGCTTGGCTGCAGCACTGCTGAGAAGGATCTGGGAGTTGTGGTAGATCACACCTTCAACATGAGTCAACAATGCAATGCTGTTGCCAAAAAAGGCAATGCAACCCAAAATTCCATTTAACAGAGGCATAGCTTGCAAGTCACAGGACATGACAGTACCGCTCTACTCAGTGCTGGTTAGGCCTCAGCTGGAGTACTGTGCTTCTTGCACATCCAGTTTTGGTCACCAATGTATAGAAAGGATGTAGAGAAAGTGGAAAGGATCCAGAGGTGAACAACAAAGATGATCAAAGGGATGAAATGCATGCCATATGAGCAAAGGCTGAAGAAACTGGGTATGTTTAGTTTGGAAAAGAGGAGATTAATGGCCTTCAGGTACTTGAAAGGCTGCCTAAAAAAGATGGAGATAAGTTCTCTTGCCACAGAGGGCAGGACAACAGCCAATGGGTTCAAACTACAGCATAGCAGACTGTCATAACTATAAAGGGAAAGGTAACAGCCCTCCTGTGTACAATACTATAAAATCCCTCCTGGCCAGAGACTCCAAAATCCTTTTACCTGTAAAGGGTTAAGAAGCTCAGGTAACCTGGCTGACACCTGACCCAAAGGACCAATAAGGGGACAAGATACTTTCAAATCTTGGTGGGGGGAAGGCTTTTGTTTGTGCTCTTTGTTTTTGGGGAGAGTTAGCTCTTGGGACTGAGAGGGACCAGACATCAATCCATGCTCTCCAAATCTTTCTGAACAAGTCTCTCATATTTCAAACTTGTAAGTAAACAGCCAGGCAAGGCATGTTAGTTTTAATCCAGGGAAGGGAATAAGCACATTGGGAGCGGTGGCAGCGGACCAGATCTAAGCTGGTAGTTAAGCTTAGAAGTTTTCATGCAGGCCCCCACATCTATACCCTAAAGTTCAGAGTGGGGAAGGAGCCTTGACACAGACTTAGATTAAATCTCAGGAAAACTTCCTTACCGTAAGAACTGTAGGAAAATGGAAAAGACTGCCTAGGGATGTTGTAGAAGCTCCTTCACTTGAGGTTTTCAAAAGGAGGTTGGATAGCAATCTGTCTTGGGTGGTTTAGAGAACAAATCCTGCATCTTGTCAAGGGGTTAGAGTAGATGATCCTTGCTGTCCCTTATAACTCTGTTGTTCTATGTGCTTGTTGAGCCTGCTATATATCATGGTTGTAACCCAGGGGATGTAACTCCGAGAAACAATTGGAGAGTGGTTGTGTTGCAGGGTCCTATCCTAAAGAGGAGTGGAGGCATGGGCCTGTCACTTCAAAGGGGTGCACTCGCGAGACAGGAAAAGATTTCAGAAGGGGCAGCCTGCCCCAGGACCATAACACAATGTATTGAAAAATATATTAAATCTGCACAAACAAGGGACAATTCCCCCAAATGTCTACACTGTCCCTTTGAATCACCTTACATTTTAGTTATAAGGGCCTAAGGTTGGCAGGAACTCATTTATACTTTCTAGTCACTACAAAGCAAAATATAATCCTTGTTAATCGGCTGCAAGTCAGTCTTGACTAAAACGATTCATTTAGACCAGTTGGATAGAACAATATTTACTACATGTTAACATCGGCTTCCCCCTTCGATGTCTGGTCTGTGAATAGTGTTCCTCTCACTTAAAAAATAGAATTAAATAGAGGGAATTATGAATCCCTGCTAGCGTTGCAAATATTTGGCCTAATGTGAAAAATATGTTGTCTTTGTCTTGTGAATAACTCTGCCAACCATAACTGCTTAAGGTCAATGGCTAATTAAATTTCACATGCAAGCAGAGAGAAAGTAATCCACACATCCAGAAAGTGCTTAGAGTACAGACAGTAATCTTGTTTAGCTCTTCATTTGCTGAGAGAACTACTACTGAATGGAACCCCACATCTCAAATTAGCTTCCTCTTAGTTTATGCTGACAGGAATCTACTTGAACAAGAACAAGCAATTTTAAGGAAGAAGAAAATACAATGTTATCTGTTTTATGATGCTGATATATTTGACATGATAAACTAGGCTAAATGCTCAGATCTAGGTCTAGGTTTTGTCTTATTGCCATTAACACTACAGCAGTTGAAGAGTATGAAAGAGACTCAAAGATATTGAATCTCATCTCAGAATATGAAGACACTTGGATGTAAGGGAGTATGGGAAAAATGTGTTTATTGTGCGTGGTGTTACTCTAGTAAACAATACATTTGTCTGAACAATAGCACTCTCTGGGACACATTCCCACGCACTAATGCTGACATTAATAACTAATGTAGGGATCATACAGCATCTCTAAATCAAAGTATTTCTGTTAATAAATGTCCTCCATCAGAAAAAAGTCTTTAAGGAAGTGGGCAGGGAAGGGGGAGAGTGGATGTTAAGAAGGAAAATAAACTACTATGTTCTTAACAAGCCTTCTATTTAACTCCATTGTAAATAGCAATATGAAAGTCATAACAGTACAGCCTGTACCTAATGGCTCCCAGCTCTTGATGTTAAATGAAGGAGTGGAGATCAAGAAACTACTGAACATGTGAGTGGAGAGAAAAGCAGAGAAGTTCAAAAATGGTACAAAAAGCTTCAGAAGGCAAGAGCCCTTTTGTAATGCAATAGGCTTCAAATAAAGGTCCAGCAAAACCTTTAAGCATCTGCTTAATGTAGTACTACTCAAGTGAATGGAACTATCCACATGGATACAGTTAAGCACATGCTTACCTATTTAAGGATTGGGGCCTCTCTGAGGGGAAGAGGAAGCAGGAGAAAATATTGGTCAGACATTCAGGAGCTAAACTGAGAAAGGTGAACTGGTTCAGAATAAATAAAAAATACCTGCTCTTTCACTCCTCCTTTTAGCGGCTTAGGAAAGTTCCGCTGAAGGCCCCCTGACCTGCCTGTCTTCCAGAGGTGCTAGAGATTATCAACCACTTCCTATTCTACCACCTGTACCTGCTGGAACAGCTTTTACTCAAATGCCTCATGCACAGTCAGGCAATTTACAGGGTGAGGAGACAGCAGAAAAGGTGTGGGCTTTTTGTTTGTTGGTCGGGGGGGGGGGGAGGGTAGACTATAAACATGCTTCTTCCTCCAGCAGACAGATGTCTTAAAAGGTGGGAAGGTTCTGGAAACAGTCCTCCTTGTCTTAATCTAGTGCTACTGGTTGCCCTAAGAGTTTTAAAGCTCTCAGTCTAAAGCACCCCAGTGTGGTGCCCTGGACTGTTCTATAATACACTTAGGTCCTGCTGTTTTAAAACTTCTAACGTACCATTGTTGCAAATACCAAGGTGGGCAGGAGCTGCCTGTCTTCTAGAATACGCCCTGGTGTGGAATATGGGTGGTGGTGGGGAAATGCTGCTTAATGACCAACCTTCTCACATGTCTGAGAAAGAGTGAGCCAGTTGGCTGAACCATATAGATGCTCTGAATAAAGAAAGTCCAGATTTCTAACTCTATTAGGCTCCTTTGAAAATCTCATCCTTTCGCTTTATGAAGCTCTCATTCTTATTTTTTATGTAGAATCATGGTTGCAGAGTGAGTCATTTATTATTGTGACTAACATGGATGTTATGAGGGTTGATCACTTTTTTAAAAAGGGCCACTTCTAGTCAGGTGCCCAAATATATAAGTGTAGGAGATGCCCAACTTTGGCATCCAATTAAAAAAAAAATTGTCCCGAAACCCCAGTTCTGTTACCAATAAATGATAATATCCACTAATAATAACAGATCTCCATGCTTTCTCAATGGTAGACTCATGTTGCAATACAGAGAAAATGCTGCAATTAAGATATTTTGTACTCTTCATTTAACAAATTTGTGGGGGCTGGACAATGCATGGAAATATTTCCCTGACAAATAAGTGTGTGTTAATGGAAGAATTGTGCCGCTCCTCTAGGGGCACCATCTATTGGTGAGCACTCAGTGTGACATCTGCCTTAGGAGAGGAATTCAGCTGTCCTCCCAGGCAAAGATCAGCCACAGACTCATTCCTATTAATGATTCTAAAGTTTTCAATTTCATCTGCTAGGTTGTTCATCCACGTACCTAACAGCCCATTAAAAACGAATGATTGGAAACAAAACTTAAAAAAGGGAAAATAATTCATAGATCCATAAGTAATCTTCTGTGATGCCCTGGGCAAAAGCATAGAGTGAAAGCTGACACATGCTTCAAGCAGTATTAACAGACAATCTTCAAAGAAATGGCATATAAAGGAAACATTAAATTAAAGCATATCAAAGAAGTATAATTGAATGATGGGAAGCAATAATTAGGAGCTAAATAAAGGTATTATAAACATTTCTGTATGATTGTGGTTACTTCTGAACAAGGGGTAATTACCCATTCTCAAGTATGAATGCTAATTTCCTATATATTGTGCTTCTATCTAATATGTTAAATTGATTTTTTCTTTTTATATCATCTATTTAAAAAAATCAATACAGCATACTACTAATCCAATTTCTCCTTGTAGGGAATTTTATGTCTTTTGTATGAAGCTGAGTAAAATAAATGTACCCTTACACCTAGGTTAAAACAACATGGGTTTTTGAGATCACTCTTGAGCAGAGAGATCTTAATGGTCACAAAAGGAAAATATTAATAGCCAATCAACCACTGTATTAATTAATTGCATTTAATTTCCAGGGTCCGTGTGTTCTCCACATCCATCTAGTTCTCCACAGTTCTACTGATTCATGTGAATTATTGGACCTTAAAGGCTACTTTAATAATTAGTAGAGTTAGCTGGATAAGTTATGTCTAACATTTTGATGCAAAACAAAGTCATGGACATTTTGTCCATTTCCCAACCACCTTCATAGGACCTCAATAAACTGTGATTGTTAGTACAGTATATACTTTAATTGTTCAATACTCAGCACTTTATTAATTTTCAATAAAAGATGTCTATAGAGCTTAAGATCACCACATTAATAGATAGTTACACATCAACAGAAATAAAATCTGCTGTCTTAAATTTGGGTCCATAATGTTTTCATAATAGGTATCAAAGAATACAACAGGTGTATAGATAAACAGGAGACATTAGTTTATGGATAAACTAAAGTTTTATTTATACCCTTGAAGGATAATCATGTCTGATGTAGGAAGAAACCAGTCTTGTTAGAGCAGTTACTTAGGAGGGGCAGGTGATGTATCAGTTCTAAGGCCAAGGTCCTGCAAAGACTTATGTGGGTGCTTAATTGTACATATTTGTAACTCCAATTTTACTTCAACAGGACTATTCACAGTGCATGAAATTAAGCATGTGTGTAAGTCTAGGCAGGAGTGTGCCCTAAATCAGAAAAATCTAGTCTCTGAGACGTGTGTGGGTGACTATTATAAACATAACCTGCGCAACCATCTGTGACGGGGTTTGACTCACCACTATGGCACCTCCTGCTGGCCATCCTGGGAATTAGTTGGTGTCTCACCTGCCGTCACTCCTGTCTCCATGTCCAGGACCCACATCACCCCACAGACCATGTCATCCTCTTCTGGAGGCAGCCCTCCGGCTGTGTCCCATTCAGTTCTTTCCCCACTTCCAGGAGACTGACAGTCCTCAGTCCAACCACTTGCCTTAGTGGCAATCTGCAGTCCCAGTTCTAGCCACTTGTCTCAGTGGCAGACAGCAGTCCATCCACTGGCCACTTCCCTCAGAGGCCAGTGGGGGCAAGGGCAGGGGGAGCCCAGGCCCACCCACTACTCTGGGCCCCGACTCAGGGACTCTATAGCCAGCAGCCATGTACTGCCCCTCCTCCAACTCCATCATCTCCTTCCCTGGGCCACTTCCCCCACAGTCCTAGCACCTCCTCTGCCCTTGTGTCAGGGCCTCAGTTTGGCAGCCATCAGCCTGGAGCTTTCTCATACTCTGCTGACCCTGCCCAGCACTGCTCTGTCCATGGTGCTCCAACCCTCTAAGCAACCAGTTCTCCTCCCTCAAACTCCATGGACTGATTGCCTTGTTCTGCTCAGCAGCCCCTTCTTATAAGGGTCAGGCTGGCCCAGATTGGCTCCTCCAATAAACCTTCCCCTAATCGGCTGGCACTACAAGCCTTTTCCTTATTGGCTGCCTCCCGCGCAGCCTCCCCAGGTTTGCTTTAACCCCTTACATACCGGCGAGGGACAGATGCCCCATCACACCATCCCATTCCTCTTGGATTATGGACACAGATATGTATCTAGACTTGGCTGATTCCCTCTTTGTGCTGTTTCTTCAGGATAGCTTTTATGCTGCTCCCTTGAGACAGAATCCATTTTGGGCAACACCTTCAAGATTTTATCTAAACATCTAGCTTGCTCTCACAAATTGAAGCTTTTTGCAGGCACACAATCTTAATGTGAAAAAATTGTGTGGGTACAGATTGAATTTGTAATTGTAGCATATAATTCAGTTTGAGTTAAATCCATTTCACCTATGTAAAATCAAGCTTTATGCAGGTGAAATATGTGGTGTTTGGAGGGAGATGCATCCCTCCAGTCCAAGACAATGTCTCAGAGCTGCAACATAGTCCCTCTGTAGTCACTGCATGAGCTTGTAGGCTCTCAGGAGATGAGAAAATGGAGGAGGGTAAAATATGGATGGGAAGTCAAATATGGAAATCACCAACTTTAGGTAATACAAATAAAATGTAGATCCTCAGCTCTCCCAGTGGAATCAGCATGGTCCACATAAAGATGCCAGGTCCTAGAGGTTGCTCCTCCTCCTACCTGGGGAGCCAGACCAGCCAGGAGGAGATTCAGGATGCTATATAAAGAGCTTCAACCTCTAGATATCCCTACACCCACCAGCATTGACAGGTCCAGCAGAGCCTAGGGCATGTAAATCATGGCTTGCTAATTCTCTCTGTTCTCTCACCATCCCAGGGCAGGTCTTCACTACGGGGGGGGGTCGATTTAAGATACGCAAATTCAGCTACGCGAATAGCATAGCTGAATTCGACGTATCGGAGCCGAATTACCCCCCTGTGAGGACGGCGGCAAAATCGACCTCCGCGGCTCCCAGTCGACGGCGCTTACTCCCACCTCCGCTGGTGGAGTAAGAGCGTCGATTCGCGATTGTCGCGTCCCGACGAGACGCGATAATTCGATCCCCGAGAGATCGATTTCTACCCGCCGATTCAGGCGGGTAGTGTAGACCTAGCCCCAGCCTTCCAGTCCCCCCATAGTATCAGTGTTCCTGCAGTTTTGAAATTAGAACTCTACATTTGTTGCTTTCCTGTTAGTGCTTGGTCGTTCCCTCAGCCCACCTCTCCTACTAATGCCACCACTCCTCAGCTCTTTACCTTCCTTGACCCTAGCAACCATGTTTCTCACCATTCTTCTTTCTCTCACCACTCTTTCCCCTTCCCACCACTTCCCTTCCTATTTGTCCTCTTTCCCTCCCACTTTCCCTTCTCCCTCTCTTGCTCCCTTCAGTCTTTTTCCTTTCCCATCATTCTTCTCATCCATGTAAAGGCCCATTCCCATGAAAAAATGTATAAAGACACACCTAAGAAACCACATAATCTTACTGTTTATTCTCCCCTCCCTTCCTTGACGCTGTTTTTGTTGTTGTTGTTGTTACTTCAGTCTTTAGCTACATCCTGTCTACTTAGGTCTTGTCTATTTCCAAAGTTGGTTTGACTTTAAATTGGTTTAAAAGCTATTTTAGTTAAACCGATGCACAGAACAAAGTGTGGACAATCTTAATTTGATTTTAAACCTGGCTTTTATCAATGTAATCTAAATTGATTCCTCACTAAATGTATACTAACATTACAATAGGTAGGCTTAAATCAAATTACAAGTGTCCATGCTGGGACTACAACTATTTAACTAAACTGGTTTAAAATAACACCTTTTGTTAAACCAGTGTAATCTTAAATACATAGGCAAGGCCCAGACGGTGGTAGTTCAGGCAGGGACCTGTTTTACTCCAAGCTCTGTGAGGCGTCTAGCACAAAGTATCATATTTGATAAATGATAAGGCTGAGAGATGGGAAGAACAGCGTCAAAGGTGATGGTGGGGAGAGGGATTAGGAAGAAAGTTGCAAAATTCTATTATTGCTGCTTTTTAAAAACTTCATGTTGCAGGGCACCTATGAAGAGATATTGGAGAGACAAGAGGAGATATTTGAGGGACAAGAATAGAGGTAACGCTGATATCAGGAGAGATCAGGAGTGGACAGTTAGATGTAGGAGTCATCAGTACAGAGGTAATAAGAGAGACATTGGTAGCAGAGGTTACCCCATGTTGGCATGAAGGTAAAATAGCTCACCTTTTGAAGCTTGATTTTTGTTTAGGGTTTTGTGTATTTTTGTGTTTGGTTTATTAAATGAGAAATGCTACTTTGGGTTCATATTGTGCTTTTTTCAGCAAAATTTAAGACAAAATCTGGTATTTCAGGTTTGCCTGCATTAAAAATACCAGTCAAGTAACTGCTCTATTTCCAGGAGACACTTCACATTATAATTAACAAGAAGTGATTTTTATTAAAAATGAATCATTATGACTACAGTAAGCTGGCCTTCTACTGTTAGTGAAACAGATGGTTCAGTTTGTAACGTTATAAATATAAATGAGTGTTAATGCCATTGGGAATCAAAGTGCATAAAATCAGGTACATTTAATGAGTAATTTTTCTGGAATATGTTTCAAAAAGTCTATTTTGGGGTCAGAAAATAATATTTTGATAATTGTGATAATCCTTTTTAGAAAAAAAACATCAGGGCTTTATGATGCATCCTTTTTTGTTCAAATTGCTGTCTTTGCAAAACATTTGCTTTTAAACATGTGTACAATATGTGCATATATATGCTTTAGCAGGTGGAAGAAAAGAAGAAAGTGACAGTGAGAGAGGGAGGGAGAGAGAAATAATTATACTAGACAATTGTGTGTTATCTAAAAACACCAGTGGCTTTTTAAAATGGTATGTAGAACATGAACCACTGGGTACATATTGTCCACTTAGTATTTGCACCAAAGCATTTACCAAAACAGCAAGCCAGATCAGTTGTAATCTTGCAACTGAAAAAGGTAATTTCCAACATTGGGGCCAAAAGATTTTTATTATAGGAAGCGTTCCAAAGTCAAAATTTCTCTGAGTTTCTAAGGGTTGCCTAATAGCAAATAACTTATGTTAACTGGCTCAAGAGACCGTCAGTCATCAATTTCATGGGAAAAAAGAGATTTATCAAGGATTTGTCTTCACTGCACAGTTAACTCAGATGACCAGGTGTAGTAGCCATGCTGCAAAGCTATACCTAAGTTATTATGCCCTCACTAATGCCACACTCACTTGTATGTCTTGCTAGGACATCTGGGGGCATATCCCATGGTTATATGATCTGCTTTATGATTGTCTTCCAGTGATTTGTAGGACAACTTCTCTTTTCTTCTGGGTGCACAAGGAGAATTGTGGAAAGGCACTGCAGGACTATCAGCACTTGAGTGGTTTAGTCTGCATCCTCACTGCAAAGTGGTTAGATTACCAGTTCGAATAAAAGCCGTGTATGTGCTTTAGTCTATACTCCAGGATGGCCACCTAGTCTGGGTATAAAGCACTGTGACCCTAACAGCCCAGTGAAAGAGGCTCACTGGTATCTGGTAGTGAGTTTCAGCTGAACTGACCAGTTCAGTGTGCCCCAATTCATTAATGTCATAAACTGTATCTGATATATGTCATGTAAGTTATCATTGGGAAACAAAGAACACACAGATCATTATTGTGAGGTGTATATACAGTAAAAACTGAAGGGACTGTACATATATGAAGGAAATGTGGAACTAAAATGCATTTACCAGGAAAGTCTGGGGAGTGGGTAAACAGTAGTCTCCTAGACAAAGGACAGGCCACAACATCCAGCCAGGTGTCATCAGATTCAAGTAGCAATGACAAGTTGAGCAGCCATTCATTTGCATTAGAGAGGAAAAGAATAGATCCATTTTAGCAAACAGTGGTGAATAAACCACCATGGAACTTCATTCACCAAGAAACTCGGTGACTCCTTCCTCAGAACTTACTTTTGGAGGTTAACCTTCAGAAGAATCCATTTCAAAGTTTTACTGGACTATAAAAGAGAGGGGCAAAGAACCCCATTTTATTTTTCAACTAAGATGACAAAAGATCCATGCACTTTGGGCTTTATGGGAGATCCTAACCAAGGCGGGAGAGGGTGTCAATCATCTTGCTGGAAAGGTATGAAAATAATCTTACCTTGAACAAAGACTGTTGTTTTAAGTCAGTCACTGGAAAATATTTTTCACTCATTTGCTTGTAACCAGTTCTAGCTCTATCCGTTGTACTTGAAGTCACTTAAAATCCTACTTACCTTTATTAATGAATTGTTTTATTTTAATCAAAACCAGTCCAGTGCTGTTTTTGAATTGAAGTGATTGTTAACTCCAGCGTTGGTGTCATCCTGACAGGTGTAACCAAGGCTGGTGGAGGCCAGAGTGTGGCTGTAGTGTAACAAGCTGGCTGCTGGGGTCAGAGCTGCTAGTCAATGGCTGCATATCACATGAACATTCAGTGCATACTTGTATGCTGGCTGGGAGCAGAGAAGGGAGCAACAGATCATTTAAAGGTACTCAGGGTTCCAGGGCAGGTGATGAGACAACCCATCAGTGGTCTGGATTGTACTCCAGGATGTGACAAGCACCATTAAATTTAACAAGAGCTGGGTTATGGACAATACCCAAATAAGAGCCCGAGTTAACTTTGCAGGGAAGATAGACCCTATATTTTGAACCTTGCAGAATGTATGTGGTAGCATCCCACTGGCAATACATACACACATAGTAGTTAATATCAGAGATAAAACCATTAATGAAGGCCACATTCACCCTACATTGACTAATTCGCAAGTAAAACTAATTTAAGGACTTTCAACACTAAAGTCAAAGGTGTAAAGTCAAGTTAATAGTTTAAAAATAATTATGCTCCTAGGGTGAATGTAGGATTTATAATTGGTGTGTCTGTCCTTTTTAATTAGATAATTAGTATAGTAAAAAATTTTGAAATTGTTTGACTGTTCTGTAAAGTCTACCAGTAATGATGAATTACTCTAAAAATCTGTCAGTGCTAGCTAGTCCTGCTGCGTTGTTTGAACAATGTATGTCTTCATCAGTTGTGCATGGGGAAACCTCTTTTTCATAATTGTTTTTTCTGACTTTAAAATAACTGTAAAACTTTCATGAATACAATATTAATCTTATTAATTCAAAGCCAAGAAATGTGAATTTTAAGGATGAATGTGCAACTTTAATTCTACCTCCCTGTGCATATGTATTACATTCTGGTCTGTCTTTACATGGTCACATCCTATTTCTCAAATAATTCAATATACGATAACAGCATTCAATTTTTTTACTGCAACCTTGGATACTTAGTAGGAGAATAGGGTGGATCCCAAGTGAACATGCTACTGGTTTACCCCATTCTGAATGGAGGGGTTGCAAACACCTTGGAGGACAGAACTAACGTTCAAATGGATCTTGATAAACTGGGGAACTGGGCTATAGACAATAAAATGAAATTCAACAAAGACAAATGTATAGTCCTACACTAAGGGAAGAAAAAACAAATGCACAAATACAGAATGGGGAATAACTGGCTTGGCAGCAGCAGCACTACTGAGAAGGATCTGGGCATTGTGGTAGATCACAACCTCAACATGAGTCAACAATGTGCTGCTACTGCAAAAAAAAATTGCAGTTTCGGGTTGCATTACCAGAGCATGCATAGCATGAAAGTCATAGAGGTGATAGCACCTCTAGTCAGAGCTGGTTAGCTCTGGTTAACAGCTGGAGTACTGTGTCCAATTTGTAGATGTAGAGAAAAGGATATAGACAAACTAGAAATTATCCAGAGGTGAGTGACAAAAAATGATCAAAGGGATGGAATGCAATCCATATGAGCGAAGGCTGAAGGAACTGGGTATATTTAGTTTGGAAAAGAGGAGATTAAGGGGGTGGATATGATAACAGTCTTCAGATAGTTGAAAGGCTACTATAAAAAGGATGGAGAGAAGTTTCTCTTTTGCCACAGAGGACAGGGCAAGAGACAATGGGTTCAAACTAAAACATAGCAGATTTAGACTAAATCTCAGGAAAAGCTTCCTAACTGCAATAACAGTAGGAGAATGGAACTGCCTAGGGAAGTCATAGAATCTCCTTCACTGGCGGTTATCAAAGAGATTGGATAGCCATCTGCTTGGATGGTTTAAACACAACAAATCCTACATCTTGGCAGGGGGTTAGAGTAGATGACCCTTACGATCCCTTTTGCTTTATTGTCCTATGATTCTATGCATCATACTTCACTAGGTAGCCTGTCAGGTATAACTATCAAGATGACAAGCCAAACATGCGATAAGAAATTAGTGAAGTCACTGTAGACCAGTGGTTCTCAAACTAGGGCCACCGCTTGTTCAGGGAAAGCCCCTGGCGGGCCGGGCCGGTTTGATTACTTGCCGTGTCTGCAGGTTCGGCCGATCGCGGCTCCCACTGGCCACGGTTCACCGCTCCAGGCCAATGGGGGCTGCAGGAAGGGCGGCCAGCACATCCCTCAGCCTACGCCACTTCCTGCAGCCCCCATTGGCCTGGAGCAGCGAACCGCAGCCAGTGGGAGCCGCGATCGGCTGAACCTGCGGACGTGGCAGGTAAACAAACCGGCCTGGCCTGCCAAGGGCTTTCCCTGAACAATCGGCGGTCCTAGTTTGAGAACCACTGCTGTAGACTACCCATTGCAAAATTGGCATTCCTACACCCATAGCCCTAACCAGAGAGGAGGCAGTCTTTGATGGAGTGAGCAGATCGAACTTATAAGTGTTTAAAATCCAAAACCAGATCCTGATCTAAATTTTGCAAATTACACCTGTTTTTATAACTGGCTGAACCAACACAATGAATCTGAACATGCTTGAACTATGAGTATTTGAAATCCTGATCCAAGTCCAAATTTTATGTTTTGAACTGATATCTTATTGAATTGTACATGGTATAAGAGATAGCATTTTAGTTATGTTGATAATGTATTTGAAACATGATTCGCAGAGCAACATACTTTAAAAAATAGTTTAGATCATGAAGTATTTGTATGAGTTATGTATAAATGTAGTTTATATTAGATATTAACTTTCCAAATGTCGGTATTGTAAGTATGTTATTTTGTATTATCTACATTTCCTATACATGTACGCTTGTGGCCTTGACAAGAAAACCTTTATACCTCATTATGTAATCACTAAATAGAAAGCATTTGTTTCATGAAAGAGTATCATATAGTGAGAAATATGTGATGGAAGAAGCCTATGGATTCACATAGCCCAACCCCAGTATTTTTCAGGCTCGTTCTCTCTAAATTGTTGTCCAGGTTGCTTGGTCCAGCTAAAAGAAGGGGATGGGGGTTGGATGGGTTGATATATTTTCCATCCTGTTCATTTAATTGTGTGTCTCAGTAGTATGGTTTCTGCAGCAGACAGGTAAGTGGTGCCCCCTTGGTCTCCAGCAGTGCTACAGTGGCTGAAGCCAGTTGTAAAATGAGTCCCATGTGTTCATACAGTGCCCTAGATAAAATGGTTCTCTATCTCCAAGTTGCAACTCTATCCCGGGGTTCAGAGGAACAGAGTTACTTTGGGTATGGCTATACTACGCAGCTTTTAGCGACAGCCGTGCCGCTAAAAGCCGTGTAATGTAGCTACTGTTTGTCGGCAGGAGAGAGCTCTTTTGCCAACAAAGTGCTGTTCACACTGGTGCTTTTCGTCGGTAAAACTTTTGTCATTCGCGGATGTGGATTTCTTTAACACCCCTGAACGACAAAAGTTTCGCCGACGAAGAGCCCAATCAGGGAAGTTAATCATCACACCCGAGGCATTCAACAGAAAAACTTCAGCTCCCTGTGCTAATTACCATGGAGGAGACATTTTATATCCTTAAAGGAGCATGAACAAACCCAATAATAAAAGAAGTTGCAAACTCATTAACACCAGCAACAACAAAAATCATAAATTCCTACAGCTTTCCGACTATCATCCCAGTCCGACTCTAATGGAAATCAATACAAGTTGGATAAAGTTCTAAGTCAGTTATTTGCATTTTTAAAATCTCTATGCACTGTGCTATCAAGCTACTGCTTCCCTGGGCTTCATGTATACAAATGTATGTATTTGAAAATGGTCATGTACACCATGTTCCTGTAAGAGTCTGAGGACCATACTGTGGGGTTTGTGTGGTGGGAGCACGTGGCAAAAGGGAGCATAATTAGAGGATAGGTTTCAAATACTGTCAGACTAGCTATTGGCCTGCTCCCATGCAAACTTGGCTGTACTGCCCTGGAACTGACTCATTAATCACAGAACCTGATTGGCTGCAGCATCTGCAGCCAGATTTATAAGCCCACCAGCAACAACAGAGCAACCAGCTGCTCAATGCTAATGCCTGTGGAGTCTCTGCCTTCCTGTGCTCACCCTCACTACTAGCCCTGCTCCAGCCTAGACCCTGCCTGGCACCTTGCTTTGGTCCAGTCCTGTCCTAGCCTCACTCCTGCCTCAGAACTTGCCCTGCTCCTGCCTTCCCTGACTCCCTGTAAACTGGCTCTGGACCTTGGCTTTGCCTCTGCCTCGACCATTGGTTCTGGCAGTGAGACTCTGACCTCCTCCTCCGATGCTAGGCCTGACTTGTGCTCTGAACACTTGGCCAAACTGCCTACAACCTGGTGTCCTGACAAATGCACTTCTGTGAATCTGAGAGGCTGAGTTTCTTTTGAGTAGTACATAGTTCACAGCCCAGAGGCAGGGGATAATGGTGGCTTAATCCACTTTTGCACCCTCCTGATTCTCAGCTGCTCCAAGGGCCAGAGTGAACACCAGTGTAATTTAGACAGGCCTGGAGTTCTATTTAAATTACAGAAGCCTGGCTCTGACAGCCAACTCTGCCCAGAATTTCTACTGTGCCAAGTACTGCAGCTCAACCTCCAGTCCCACCCCTGCACACTCCCTACACCAGGGTTTGTGTGGGAACCCCGGTAGACAATCTGTGGCACTCTTCCTCAATTCTTGCAATAGGAGAACTCTTCCCCAGCCGTAGTCTGGCTTTTATTGCCCCTTTATGCTACACCAGCCTCTTTACCTGGGGCTGGAGTGGGATTGAGAGTCTCATAGCTTGTCTTTGGACAAAGAACTTTAAGTTATGGCATATAAACATGTGCCCTGTGATCTTGCAGTGAATCACTCTGGCAAAAGAGGGTTTCTTGAAGGTGACAGGACTTTTTGTTGCTGAGCAGACTGTTGGTTATGGATAGCCAAATCAAGGAAATGCTGCTAAAGTTGGTTTAGTCATAGGCATTCTAGGCAGTGGCACACAAAAGGGGAGATCTCTGAAGTGATTCTGCTTCCAAAAGGAGGATCCTTTCCAGAGTTCCCTAGCACCTGCTGCTATACCTCTGTGGGTACAGCAGTATGCTGCACCCTGAACTCCTGTCTCATGCTGCTGTCTGGGGGGGGACGGGAGCATGGCCCCAACTTTTCCCCACCCCTTTGGAGTTATCTTGTTTCCTGACAGCACTAGGGGGAAGTAGCCCTTAAATCCCAAGTAGCATAAGTGTTGCAACTGTGCCTAGCTGCCATGCCGTAGTGAAAGATGGGGTGAGAGTGGATGCTTCTTACACCACCATCTCCCTGTGTGCCTTTATGGAGGAGCTGGGCACAGTTAGGCACAGAGTAATTTAACAGTGTTCTGACGTCTCTAAAGATGACTGGCACTGCTGAGATCCATGCAAAGCACTTTGCCAGCAATGAAGCACCATTAAAGCAATTTAACTGTGTTTCTTCAATGGTATTCTACCTTTTCCTACATCACCTCTATTTATTTTCCCACTTTTAATGCTAAAACCCAGGAAATTCCAAAAATAAGGTTTCTCTCTCATCTTAACTTTCCATGTTGCTGATAGAAGGCATGGTGTTTCCTATTCCAATTTACCTTAAATGTAAATATTAATAAATTCCCCAAGAATATCTTTACATTACAATTAAGGTTGGGAATATGTATGAGTTACACTAGCAGACTATTTTTGCAGTGTACATTTTATAAAAATAAAACCAAACCAAATCTGGGATTTCAAAGTTCTGGTTAAAGTTAAAAAGCAGAGGATTGTAAGTCAGGAAATTCATAGGCAAGTTTCCACAAGCAACCTTAATTGTGACTTTGCCCAGCATACACCTGTCTTATAGTGTAATATCTGAGTAACTTCAGACTTACAACTGCGAGAAATAAACATAGAAAAATGAACAAAGACCAATTCCTGCACATAACTAAACAATGTTAACGACCGAGCCAATGTAGGCTAGAATTGTTCACTAGACAGTGCATTTGAGAATGTTGAACAGAGGATAACACTGTGTTGGCAAAGGGATGGACTGGATGATGTAATCGACTTTTTCCATCTTGAAATTCTATGATTATTGGTCATTGGTCCAACTGCATACATTCATACATACAGTCTCCTTCCTTGGAGGTTTTTAAGGCCCGGCTTGACAAAGCCCTGGCTGGGATGATTTAGTTGGGAATTGGTCCTGCTTTGAGCAGGGGGTTGGACTAGATGACCTCCTGAGGTCCCTTCCAACCCTGATATTCTATGATTCTATGATTCTATTAATTTCATATCATATCACTGTTATAAAAAACAACTGGATTGCTTTGAGCTCCTGAATATCTGTTCAGTGGGTAACATTTTTCTTGTCTGACAACTGCATTTTTATTTGGCCTTTCCAGTTCCGTTTCTTCTTATTATTTTTATCCTTCCTGTGAAATGTCTTCTCTGAAGTGACATTTATCCTCCTTGGAACAATATGTTAAAGGCAGAACCTGAGCAAAATTATGTTAATGAAGCTGAGCCAGCTCTTTCCCAATATTACAGGTTGTAGTCACCTGTTTCAAGTATATGAACGTATGCAATCATATACTTCAAATCCAGCCGATCCTTCTCTCATCACTTTACTTTAAAAGTGTTTTCATAGGATACAATGGTGATAAGTATGGCATGAATGCTTAGAGAGGTAGCATTCTTCAACTGAAGTTCTGCTAGAGCTCTGAGAACTGTATTAAGATCACCGATGTAAAGGACAAGAAATAATTTCTTAGAATTATAAGGGGGAGTAAAGGGTGGCCTCATGAACCTACTTTACATTTAAATCACAGTTATAAAAAGTGCTTTGAGGATAGAGAGCCAGATCCTCAGGTGGTGCAAAACAACCTAATTCCCACTGGTTATGCAGATTTACATCAGTAGACGTTATGGCCCACAAATTGTTTCAGAGCAGTTGTTTTCTAACTAATGTCAATAAATCATTAGTGACTGATAGAGCACTTGCTAGAATTCTGCAGAAAGCTGGCAGGTTACATGATACTGCCTCCTCCTTATTTCCTTCTGCTTCTATCAGTTACCTGGATGCCTATAAAAGCAGCTGGAAACAAGGAGAGAGAGCTAGTCTACCTACTGCCTTTAGGAGATGATGCTATGTAGGAAGAAAAGAAAAAAAACCACAAACAGAAGCTTCCTGATCTACCAGTGAAATTGGAGGTGCCAGGCAGCACCAGGAGCTACCAGAGAGACATGAGAAAGGAGGCACTAATGGGATCAGAGTCACCAAAATGAGTGGAATATCCAAGGAACCGGGGAGAATGACCAGTAAAGCTTGGCAGAATGTGCAGGCTAGCTGGGAAGAAAGGAACCAGGTAGCCAGAATGGTTACACGGGGCTGAGGGAGAGAGGAACAGAACTGATAGAAGGGGAAGATGAAAAGCATGTATGATTAACACAGCAAGTTTTGTACTTTTGGGAAAAATTACAGTTATAATTAATATAAATATTCCTTAATACTGATCTTTCAAGTAAACAACTGTTGTTGTCATAGGAATGTTTTGTGATTGACTGGGAAATGGAGATGATCCACAGTACTGTTCAAGAACCCTTCTTTTAGACAATCTAGTGCAACGGTATTTATGCTAACCACTCTCCATGCTTGTAAGAATCTGTGCATCATTGTACCAATTATCTGATTATCTGCAAATACTAAACTATCATTATTTAAAAACAATTTTCTATCTTAATTTGCAAATGAGCTACTTTAAAGCATGTCCATAATCAGTCTCTTAGTGGGGAGAGTGTATTTTGTTTACCCTGAACATGTGGAGATGCTTGAGAATCAATAAATGTGGGCTAAAGCAGTCCCCCAAGGAATTAGCTTCACATGGACTGCAGATCTGGAGAAACATTGATGGGATTGTGACAATTAGAAAGGAGCAGCCTGTTTCATTAATGGCAATGCTTCAGGAAAACTAGGGCTTTCTGTTGGCCTCAGTACTATCTAAGCCATATTCAGGGGACTCCTTTGTGCTATGTTGTAGCCTCTTATCTTGAACCACTAAGCCACTCAACACCATTAGTGTCAGGAGAGACATCCATATCACTTGTTTCACTGCCATCATCTTCTAGGTGAAAAACTCCTTGTGTATCTTTAAGAATGTCAAATATTATCTTAGTAGTTAGACGTGCTTGTCAGTTCGTAACAATGTCCCCAAATGCCCTGAAAATACATTCTGAATAAATTGTAGGAAGATGACTGCTTAAACAGTGGACAGCAGTTTAAAGTCAAAATCTGCCATTTTTATTTGTATTTTTTAAATTTCAGAAGCCAGTATACCAGGCAATCCTCCAGCTGTGTTGTTTTGTGCTAAGTTGATACCTGGCAGGTCACTTGGGGTGGCACAAATTTCCACTTAATCTTGAAGCCTATTCAAAGGAGTGGACTCATGTTGTTAAACAAATACAGTATCATTACATGATAGTCCATTTTCAGAGTCTACCTGCTATTTTCCATACCTTATTTGTCATACTAAATCTTACCTCTTTCAACAAAAACTAAATCAGCTAACTCTTAACCTCACAGTGACTGTTTTAATAGGAGAGGAAAGTGTTGTCTCCATAATTAACTTGTACAAGC
Source organism: Emys orbicularis (assembly GCF_028017835.1). NCBI lineage: Eukaryota > Metazoa > Chordata > Testudines > Emydidae > Emys > Emys orbicularis. The sequence continues at coordinate 147,565,944 of NC_088684.1, read as the reverse complement.
AATGTCATACTCGTTCAATTGTATCTTAAGCTAAGTGCCTGCTTGTAGTTTGGAGCAAAGCTTACTGGGGGAGGGGATGATGCTATCTCATTTTATTTGAACTGGTTCACACAACTCTAATTTCTATTACTTGAACCAGTCACCCAGCATTAGGTGTCAAAACATGGGCACAGAGTAAGAAGTCATAATGCACCCACTTTCCAGCAGATTTATGTGGGTATTTATCTGTGGGGAAAGTAACCCACTTTGAGTTATCTGAGTGAAGTGAGTGGTAAAGTTCCAGGTAGGTGTTTGGCACATTTAGACCGTGACAGTGACAATTTGACACAAATTGTGGCTAAGTGAAAGTGAAGAGAAGTTACTGAGTGTTTTGAGAAGGGGGAAAAAGAAACAGATTGTGAGAAGTGAAAACTGGTAGAGTAGAAATGAAACAGAATTATTTGTTGAGAAAGTAGCTCCCCAAACAATATAATGGCTTAGACATGAGAAGAAATAATGGGAATTGGACCCAATTCTGGAAGCTGCTCTCACCAGGCACAGGGGGCTACCCACAGAGAACAGTTTGCAGGATCAGGGCCTTGCTGAATAAAAAACACTATAGAAAATATAATCAGAATTGGGGTGTGTAACTCACCACCGTGGCACCTCCTACTGGTTACTCCGGGAATTAGCTCAGTCCAGTGGAGCGTCCCCTCTCGGTGATATCCCGCCTGTTGTCTTGCCCTCGGTTGGCTTCTGAGCCCACATCGCTCACCAACTCGCGGCATCCTCTTCAGGACCACTGCCCTCTGGCAGTGTCCCTTAGTCCTTCCAGTCCGCCTTCCGGGGGTGGGGGAGAGGGTCAATCAGCAGTCTCTATGTCCAGCCACTGTGGTCAACCACACACCCCAAAGTCTAATCCCACCTGTCAGGGATCTGGCATGGTCTGTAATGGCCGCTCCCTATGGCCAATGGCTGGGTGTACTGCAAGGGGGGGACCCAGGCCCACCCTCTACTCTGGGTCCCAGCCCAGGGACCCTCTGGCAGCAGCCTTGCTGTCCTTCTCTCCCCTCGTCTGGCTGCTTCCCTGGGCCGCTTCCCCTATGGCCCCTTGCACCCGCTAGGGCCTTCCCTTCAGGGCCTGCAGCCCGGTAGGCCTCAGGCTAGAGCTCCTCTCTGCTCCCTGAGCCTGGCCAGGACTGCGCTGTCGGTGGTGCTAGTCTCCCTGCTCTGGAGACAGACAGACCTTCCCCTGTCAAAGGCCTGAGACAGACTGACTGCTCCCGCCCTGAGCAGCCTTTTTATAGGGCGGAGCCTGGCCCTGATTGGCTGCCTCCAATCTGGGCCCTGATTGGCGACTCAAAGAATACTTTCAAGATAACACTGAACACCGCACTGATACACAGATACCCTCCCACCAACAACACAGGAAGAAGAACTCCACATGGACTCCGCCTGAGGGTCGAAATGACAGTCTGGACCTATACATAGAATGCTTCCGCCGACGTGCACAGGCAGAAATTGTGGAAAAACAACATCGCTTGCCTCATAACCTAAGTCGTGCAGAACGCAATGCCATCCACAGCCTCAGAAACCACCCTGACATTATCATCAAAGAGGCTGATAAAGGAGGTGCTGTTGTCATCATGAACAGGTCTGACTACCAGAAGGAGGCTGCCAGACAACTCTCCAATACCAAATTCTACAGGCCACTTTCCTCAGATCCCACTGAGGAATACACTAAGAAACTGCACCATCTACTCAGGACACTCCCTACACTAACACAGGAACAAATCAACATACCCTTAGAGCCCCGACCGGGGTTATTCTATCTACTACCCAAAATCCACAAACCTGGAAATCCTGGACGCCCCATCATCTCGGGCATTGGCACTCTCACTGAAGGACTGTCTGGATATGTGGACTCCCTACTCAGACCCTACGCCACCAGCACTCCCAGCTATCTCCGTGACACCACAGATTTCCTGAGAAAACTACAGTGCATTGGTGACCTCCCAGAAAACACCATCCTAGCCACCATGGGTGTAGAGGCTCTCTACACAAACATCCCACACACAGATGGAATACAAGCTGTCAGGAACAGTATCCCTGATGATGACACAGCACAACTTATTGTTGAGCTCTGTGACTTTATCCTCACGCACAATTATTTCAAATTTGATGACAATATATACCTCCAGACCAGTGGCACCGCTATGGGCACCCGCATGGCCCCACAATATGCCAACATTTTTATGGCTGACCTGGAACAACGCTTCCTTAGCTCTCGTCCACTCACGCCCCTTCTCTACCTACGCTACATTGATGACATCTTCATCATCTGGACCCATGGGAAGGAGACCCTGGAAGAATTCCACCATGATTTCAACAGCTTCCACCCCACCATCAACCTCAGCCTGGACCAATCTACACGGGAGGTCCACTTCCTAGACACCACCGTACAAATAAGCGATGGCCACGTTAACACCACCCTATTCCGAAAACCCACCGACCGCTACACCTACCTTCATGCCTCCAGCTTCCACCCCGGACACACCACACGATCCATCGTCTACAGCCAAGCACTGAGGTACAATCGCATCTGCTCCAACCCCTCAGACAGAGACCAACCCCTACAAGATCTTCACCAAGCATTCTCAAAACTACGATACCCACACAAGGAAATAAAGAAACAAATCAACAGAGCCAGACGTGTACCCAGAAGCCTCCTGCTACAAGACAGGCCCAAAAAAGAAACCAACAGAACTCCACTGGCCATCACCTACAGTCCTCAGCTTAAACCTCTCCAACGCATCATCAGTGATCTACAACCCATCCTGGACAATGATCCCTCACTTTCACAGACCTTGGGAGGCAGGCCAGTCCTCGCCCACAGACAACCCGCCAACCTTAAGCATATTCTCACCAGCAACCACGCACCGCACCATAACAACTCTAACTCAGGAACCAACCCATGCAACAAACCTCGATGCCAACTCTGCCCACATATCTACACCAGCAACACCATCACAGGACCTAACCAGATCAGCTACAACATCACCGGCTCATTCACCTGCACGTCCACCAATGTTATATATGCCATCATGTGCCAGCAATGCCCCTCTGCTATGTACATTGGCCAAACTGGACAGTCACTACGCAAGAGGATAAATGGACACAAGTCAGATATCAGGAATGGCAATATACAAAAACCTGTAGGACAACACTTCAACCTCCCTGGACACACAATAGCAGATGTAAAGGTAGCCACCTTACAGCAAAAAAACTTCAGGACCAGACTCCAAAGAGAAACTGCTGAGCTCCAGTTCATTTGCAAATTTGACACCATCAGATCAGGATTAAACAAAGACTGTGAATGGCTATCCAACTACAGAAGCAGTTTCTCCTCCCTTGGTGTTCTCACCTCAACTGCTAGCAGAGCACCTCACCCTCCCTGACTGAACTAACCTCGTTATCTCCATACTGATTTATACCTGCCTCTGGAGATTTCCATTACTTGCATCTGAAGAAGTGAGGTTCTTACCCACGAAAGCTTATGCTCCCAATACTTCTGTTAGTCTTAAAGGTGCCACAGGACCCTCTGTTGCTTTTTACAGATTCAGACTAACACGGCTACCCCTCTGATACTATAGCTTGTGAGAGAGACTTTCTAGCACAGGTCCGCCTTCATCCAGTGTTCTGCATTTCCTACAATGGCTTCACAAAGAAAACAAACCCAAGCCTTTAAAATCAACCAGTGCCTATACACCTAGTGCTGAGCTGTTTTTCTGTGGGTTAATGGCATATTTATTATTATTTTTAATTTTTCTTTGACAATGCCCTTCCTCTGCTTTTCCTGATATGTTATGTAGGGACGGTGGGAAAGAGTTTCTTTGACACTTTCCTGCTAAAACAAAAACACATTGAAGGGTATTTTTGTGGCCGAGTAAGAAAAAGTTTTTAAAAAGACCAAAAACAACCCAAGAATGAACTCAACATTAAGTATTTTCTATGGCTTTTTTATAACGTTTATATTTTTGAAGCATCTTTTTCAAGTCACTAGTATGACTCTCACCTCTCTTTCTCTGAATACAATGGAGAAGGTTTCAGGCAGGGGGGCATATACAATGTAAGTGAAAAGCTGAAATGTAAACCACGAGTCCTCATTTTCACCCATTAAGGTTTTAACTGAGGGATTTTCACCAGCCCTCATTTTCACATTACAAGGTTTTAACAGAGGGAAGAATGCAACTCTGACTTTAATCCTCCCTTGTTACTGCTTCTATGACACAAAGAGTTAACTTTTTGTTGAGTATTTTAAAAACACTGTGGTGGTGAACATCCAAAATACAACAGCAAAGCTGACTCCTTTTTTCCCCACAAGTTGGTTAATTTATTTCACTTTTGGACAAACTCTGCTTCTCATTTGTAAAACTTGAACTGGATTTCAAAATAAAGTTTCAATTCCAGTTGGTGTTTCTACACTAATTTCTGGTGGCAGCCATCATGCTGAAAACTGGCATGATTTGTGACATGTGGCTGGGGCAGCATACTGTCAGACACAGGAAACCAGTATTCATCTTCATATAGTGACTTATCCTGCTCACATTGAAGTTAATGGCAAAATACCCATTGCTGGAACATGATCTTAGGGCTTGATCCCACACATAGTGAAGTAAATTGAAAGGTGCTTGGATCAGGCCCATAACACTAATGGGTGAAAAATCACCCCTTCGGAAGAAAGCCAATAAAAGGCCTATTTCACACTTACACCATCTAAATAGGGGTTAAATGGCACATAGACTTTGTGCAGGACTTTACACAGAAGTAAATCCAATTCATGCATGCTACTCTTATTTTCAAATATAAGACCATGTCTACACAACAGGGACTATAGTGGCATAGCTACAGCTCCATATAGCTATGCTATCATAATGCTGTAGCATAGGCACAGCCTACAACCACAGAAGGGGATTTTCTGTCACTATACGAATGCCATCTCCCCAAGCAACAGCAGCTAGTTTGACAGAAGCATTTTTCCATTGACATAGCTGCATCTAAACCGGGGGTTAGGTCAGCATAACTCTCGCACTCAAGGTTGTGGATTTTCCACACCCCTGAGCACCGTCACTAAGGGGACCTACATTTTAAGTATGGACCAAACCTAACTCAGTGTATACAGAGACTCTTCTCACTATGTGATGTCTCTGATTGTTGCACTCAAAAAACCTCTACACTTTCCATTTAGGTAGAAATAATCCCTCTGGCCTCCAGCTACAGTTTTCCTCAGGCAAATTTACCTTTTTCCCCCCCTTTTGTAAAGAAGGTGGAATTAATTTATCAGGGAATTATTTTTGCACAGGATGATCATAGTCCTTGTCTACATTTAAAAAGTTTTGCTAGCATAGCTATGTCAGTTAGAAGTGGGGGGGAAGGGGCGGGGGGCGAAATATACCCCCAACTGACATAACTATGCTGGCAAAATCCCCAAGGTAAATGCACTTATACTGGCAAAAAAGAGTTTGCCAGCATAGCTTATTTTGTTCAGTTAGTAGAAATTATACCACTACAAAAAACTCATTTGCCAGTAGAAGCTGCATCTCCACTAGAGGAATTTGTCAATTTAGCTGTACTGAAAAAACTCTTTCTAGTGTAGGCAAGGCCTTAATCTCAATTCTACACATATCAGCTTCAACAAGAACTTTGAGTGTCTTCTTCCTCTCACTTGATGCTGGCTGCAGCATTGAGTACGATGGTGCTGGATCATGGTCCTCTTCATTCAGATTGTATTTTGTAGGCTGACATCTCCATTCAGTGCCTTTTTTGGTATTTGTAGACCTTAACCTTAGAAATTTTGGTTGTGTAAAAAAAAAATCAGCATTTCCTCAAAGATATAACAGTAGCTGTCTCCTGTTTACATTACTGATTTCCAATATATTAATATCTGTTACAGTAACAAAGAGAATTTGCTACTCTATCATAAGTTTGTGTATGTGTTTTACCTGTGTTTGTATACTTGTTTTGAAACAGATCTTGGAAGCTGATACTCATTTATTCTTTAGATATTTTGGTTCTCACACTGTATAATCGAGACTCATTTCTTCAAAAGAGGGTACTAAGTGTGTGCCTGACTTTATATACCTAGTACTCCTATGTACTATGTACATGTATATGTAATTCTGTGCCAAAACATTAAAAATTCTGCATTTTTATTTGTCAAAATAATGCAATATAATCACACCAGTTTCAATTACTGTATTTGGGTAATTTTATCAGGCTGTTGATTAATCACAGTTAACTCACATGATTCGCTCCAAAAAATTAATCGTGATTAAAAAAATTAATCACGATTAATTAAACAATAGAATACCAATTGACATTTATTAAATAGTTTTGGATGATTTTCTACATTGTCAAATATATCTATTTCAATTACAACACAGAATACAAAGTGTACATTGCTCAATTTATTATATTTGATTACAAATATTTGCACTGTCAAAATGATAAACAAAAGAAACAGTATTTTTCAATTCATCTCATACAAGTACTGTAGTGCAATGCCTTTACCATGAAAGCATAGGTGCCAACTCCGTGGGTGCTCCGGGGCTGGAGCACTCACAGGGAAAAATTAGCGGGTGGTCTGCACCCACCAGCAGCCAAGGTCCCCCCCTGCCTCCTTCTCCCCCAAGCGCGCCGCATCCCCGCTCGTCCCCCTCCCTCCCAGCACTTCCTGCCGCCCTGCCGCCTAACAGCTGTTTGTCAGTGCTTTGGACTTTCCGGGAGGGAGGAGGAGGAGCGGGGACGCGGCACGCTCAGGGGAGGAGGCGGAGAATAGGTGGGGCAGGGGCGGGGACTTGGGGGAAGGGGGTGGAATGGGGATGGGGACTTGGTGGAAGGGGGTAGAATGGGGGCAGGGCAAGGGTGGTGCAGGGGCGGAAAGGGTCAGGGTCAGGGGGGTGTCGAGTACCCACCGGACAAAGGGAAAGTCGGCACCTATGCATGAAAGTGCAACTTACAAATGTAGATTTTTTTTGTTACATGACTGCACTCAAAAACAAAACAATGTAAAACTTCGGAGCCTACAAGTCCATTCAGCCCTACTTCTTGTTCAGCCAATCGCTAAGACAAACAAGTTTGTTTATATTTATGGGAGATAATGCTGTCGCTTCTTATTTACAATGTCACCTGAAAGTGAGAATAGGCGTTCACATGGCACAGTTGTAGCTGGCGTCACAAGATATTTATGTGCCAGATTCGCTAAAGATTAATATGCCTCTTCATGCTTCGGCCATCATTCCAGAGGACATGTATCCATGCTGATGACGCTCGTTAAAAAAATAATGCATTAATTAAATTTGTGACTGAACTCCTTGGGGGGAGAATAGTATGTCTCCTGCTCTGTTTTACCCACATTCTGCTATATATTTCATGTTATAGCAGTCTCGGATGGTGACCGAGCACACATTGTTCGTTTTACGAACACTTTCACTGCATATTTGACAAAATGCAAAGAAGATACTAATGTGAAATTTCTAAAGATAGCTACAGCACTCGACCCAAGGTTTAAGAACCTTAAGTGCCTTCTAAAATCTGAGAGGGACTAGGTGTGGAGCATGCTTTCAGAAGTCTTAAAAAAGAAACACTCTGATGCAGAAACTACAGAACCCAAGCCACCAAAAAAGAAAATCACCCTTTTGCTGGTGGCATCTGGCTCAGGTGATGAGAATGAGCATGTGTCAGTCTGCACTGCTTTGGATCGTTATTGAGCAGAACCCATCATCAGCATGGACGCATGTCCTCTGGAATGATGGTTGAAGCATCAAGGGACATATGAATCTTTAGCATATCTGGCATGTAAATATTTTGAGACACCGGCTAAAAGAGTGCCATGCAAACGCCTGTTCTCACTTTCAGATAACATTGTAAACAAACAGCAGACAGCATTATCTTCTGCAATTGTAAACAAACTTGTTTGTCTGAGCGATTGGCTGAACAAGAAATAGGACTGAGTGGACTTGTAGGCTCTAAAGTTTTACACTGGTTAATTTTTTTAATGCAGGTTTTTTGTACATAATTCTACATTTGTAAGTTCAACTTTCATGATAAAGAGATTGTACTACAGTACTTGTATTAGGTGAATTGAAAAACACTAATTTTTTTGTTATTTACAGTGCAAATATTTGTAATTAATAAATAAATATGAAGTGAGCACGGTACACTTTGTAATCTGTGTTGTAAGTGAAATCAGTATATTTGAAAATGTAGAAAACATACAAAAATATTTAAATAAATGGTATTCTATTATTGTTTAACAGTGCGATTAATAGTGTGATAAATTGTGATTAATTTTTTTAATTGCGCAATTAATCAAAATTAATTTTAATTGCTTGAGAGCCCTAGTAATTTATTTAAAATAAAATACAGAAAAAAGTCACAAAATCTAATCAGCATTTCCTAAAAACATGAAAGTTAAGTTACAAATACTTAATAACCAATACCCTGTATTCCAGTTATAATACTGGCTGGCTACTTTGGGAAGTGTGTGGTTCTGATTGTCCTGACATTTTATTGACTGTTTGATAAATGATTTATTTGCCCTTGTGGTCTTTTTTTTTTTTTTAATGGGTAAGTAAAGTAGATCCCGAGTTGTAATCTAACCTCATTGTACCATTCTGGCACAGGAAAAAAGTGAGATAGCACATAGATCTTCCTAGCTGAGGATTCCCTTACTGTCATTTATAATAAGGCTTCTTTATACTACTCTGGCAATGTAAAGGAGCCTTAAAACTTTTACACATGTTTTATGCTCCTAGGGATATTGACTAAGTTTTTGTCTACACTAGCACTTTTGTCGGCAAAACTTTTGTCAGTCTGGGGTGTGAAACAAACACACCGCTGACCGAAATAAGTTTCACCGACAAATGCGCCGGTGTGGACAGCGCTATGTCAGTGGGAGATGCACTACTGCCACTCCTTGGGGGTGGTTTAATTATGCTGATGGGAGAGCTCTCTCCTGCCAGCATAGAGTGGCTACAGAGGAGACCTTTCAGCGGCGCAGCTGCTGCAGTAAAGCGGTGCCGCTGTAAGGTCTGTACTGTAGACACAGCCTAAATTGGAACAATTAACTAAGAAAAGGAACATTAACAACTATGCAGGCAGGCTGTTGCATTTCTGCTCTGACTCAGGGGACAGAGTCTGCTTCATGCCTACCTCCAAACAACTGGAAGTCCTACCCCTCCACACTAGGTGTGCGAGGGGGACAGAGTCTCTCTCTCTCTTATCCACACACATGCCTGCCAAGCCCTGCCTCCTGGCAGTAATTAACATCTCCCCACACATGCATCCCCACCTCTTCCCCCCACCCCGTGGTGATTCACATCTCTTCTGGCTGCTCCAGGTGCTCGAATAGATTCACTAGTGCTGCAGGGAAGGGTTGTGTGTCCCCCACATATTTACTTGTTTCTCTGTTATTCTGCAGGGGAGGAAAGAAATCTGCGGATGATATGAATTCTGTGTCCAGGCAGTGGTACAGAATTCCCCCAGGCGTAAATTAAGGCTTGATATTCACAGAAACTGAGTAGCCACCATTCCAACTAAAGCCAATGGGAGTTTAATGCTTCTAAGGGCTTGATCCATTCATATGGATGGCATTTTTGCCATTGACTTTAATGGGAGCAGCACCTGATCCTAGATCATCCTCCAGGTTTCTCAGGGTGAGAACCCAAAAATCAAAGCATCCAAAATTAATGGGCAGTTTTTAAAATTGTGGTTTTATTTTTCTGTATCTCAATTTGCCTTCTGTAGAATCAGATTAACAATATTTTCCTACTTCACATAAGTATCGTGAGCTTTCATTCTATAATGTGTGTAAAGTGGTTTGAGCTCCTTGGAAGAAAGTGCTGTATATTATAAGTGCAAAGTGTAATCTAATCACTGGGGTGGCTAAAGCATGAAGTGATTAGGATAGTAAAGGAAAAGGGACTGGTGGATGGTGATAAGGAAAGGAAGCAGATGTCAGAGCATTGATTGAAGAGGGGTGCTAGAACAATTTTCATAGTGGGGAGTGCTGATGATGGAAACCATTTTTTTTGTGTGTGTTTGTTATTACTACTTCAATCCAGGGGTTGTGGCAGCACCCCTAGTTCCAGCACCACTGTCACTGAGAGATGGTAACAAGAAGTGTTCCCTCTAATTTTTCCCAGGCATGTGCGGAATGAATTTTGTTATGTGCACCAATATGGAGGTGATGTGTCACACATCACCTCCATATTGTTACCAGGTTTGCCTGTTACTTTGGGGTATGCTCATTTATTAGGGTTACTCTTCGGGGGCAGGGGTTCTGTACTTCTTTCAATGTACTGCTTGTGTCACTTGTGTTCTCATATGGAGCTCTACTTCTCCCTGCTGCAAGTTCCCTCCCAATGGAGCTATCCTGCAGGACCTAGGTTCCCCAGGGCTGGGTTCTTCCAGCCCCAGAATCAGACAAACACACACACACATTAACAGAGTGCATCTGAGAGGATCAGGTTAATCAGCACTCCCAAGATGACCCCTTATATGTCCCTGGACTCAGTAGGCTGGGTCAAATAGTACCTCCAAGCCTCATATGCCATGGATACCGCACCGGAATAGAGCATGCCTTAGCAGGCTGGGTCGAGCAGCACTTTCCATCTGCAACCCTCATATGTCCCAGGTTCAGCATGTCTCTATCCCCACATTTACATTACAATTGTTCCGGTAGTAACCCACTTGATGAGCAAATCCCACAGGATTTTTGGGTACTGCGGGGATCTTTTATCTTAGGTACGAGGAGCGTTACTGCAGAGCGAATGAGGAAACCAAAAAACACCCACAAGGGGGAGAGGGAGGGAGAGAGAGAGAGAGAGAGAGAGAGAGAGAGAGAGAGAGAGAAGCAACCAGCTTAATCATGAAAGTTATTTATTGCCAGGTAATAACCATAGGGGAGCCAAACAAACAAAACAATTATAATATTAAATCTAACTTAAATTTGATTATAAAAGTCAGGTTTACAAAACTATAACTGATCACACAAGTCAGGGTCAGAAGGCTATACCTAGAAAGAGAGAGAGAGAGAGAGCTGGGTTCTCACCACTCCATGAAGCTTGAATCGATCGGGGGTCCCAGGTTGTGGTGGTAGCTGAGGGTCCAGAATGCTGGAGACAGGCAGAGCCCCCAGCATGATCAGTCAGGAAAAGATGAAGTCCCAATGGAACTGATGCAGATTTGGATCCAGGTATCAGAAATCTTACTTGAGCATAGGTAGGGTTTTTTTTGTAGAGAAACAACAATGGTTCAAGGGAGAACACTATCTTTGTTTATGTGTAAACAAGGGAGTATACCAAAGTTGTTTTGTTCAGGCTAGACCATGGGAGCTGATCATTCCTGGATTTGAGCAGTATTCCTTGGAGGGAGCTCACAATGCAATTAGGGAGCTTCACTATTTTGGATACCAATAAAAGATTTATTAATAGAATTGGTCTGACAACTACTGAGCTGTGTGCAGGCGTGGGTTCATTAACATCTGGAGCAGAGATCCCCCATCATGCAATGCTTCCCTGCTTTTCTGGTCCCAGAGTTCCATGCGGTTCTTGCCTTGGAATCTCTGTTCTCCATTCTGTATGCTAATGGAGATGCCTCCTTGTCCCATCTTCGATGCAAATGAGGCTAGGGGAGTTTCCTTAATCCTATCATCCTTAACCCAGAGGTTTAGGTGTCTCCACCACTGCCTTTTCATTGCGTTTTGTAAGTCTTTTTCTGATCGGTTTTGGTACAAGCAGAGGCTGGTCGGGGGGAAGGTCTTTTGTGGGTCAAACAGACTGTGTACTGTGCCCTGGTTCCCCAAGAACATAGAGCTGCTAGGTAACACTATTGGTGCACATAACAAAATTCATTTGGTGGAGGTGGGGCTGAGGGGTTTGGAGAGTGGGAGAGAGGCTCAGGGCGCCTCTCCCTTGGCCACGGCAGGTCTGGGCCAGCTGGGTTGGCCAGGGAAGAGGCACCTCTTCTCTGGTCACAGCAGGCCCAGGCTGGGATGGGTTGGGGCCGGGGGCAGGGTGCCTCTTCCCCAGCTGCTGGGTCTGTGCTGGGGGAGAGGCATCTCTCCCCGCTGCAGCCTGAGCACCTGTGCGGAGCTTAATAGGCTGCTGCTTGGCTGCACAGCTTAGAGAGAACTTAGGTAACAAGGTACGAAGCAGAAAACAGTGCCATTAAGAGAGGCAATAAATTATTTTCTTTGAGAGAGACTCAAGTGATTATCCCTGTGATGACGCCTGACATGACAGAAGTATTAGGTTTGGTCCTACTTTTATCTAGTTGTTCAGTTATTCTTATCAGTGGCTTTGCTTTAGCTTTGCTAGCCATTTGCTGGAAAAAAACACATACGGCAGTGGGCCTAATCCTGTAGTCTTTACTCAGGCAGGTCCCTAGGAGTTTTTGCCTGAGTGAGGATTACGGGGTCTGATCCAACATTAGAAAAACTATCCAAGACAAGATGGTAAGATAGAAGGCTTGCCATGTAGAACCAAAGATGATGATGGTGATTTCCCCTCCTCCCCCCATAGTACTATACACATAAGAGACTTGGCACAGGCCTGTGGATTTAATTGTTTCATGGTGTGGTGACTCCACAAGGCTGGAGTTCTCCACAAAGCTGGAGAATTAGCTTTGGAAGTCAAATGTGCAACATTGGCTGCATAGTTCATTTCCAGCTGATAAATGTCTTGCTTTTCTTAGACCAAAGGGTGCATAAAGATCAAGTAAATCTTCTATATATATGATCATGGCTTTTATATCTCCTACTAAACTAATTAAAATACATTTGAGTGCGGTAAGATTTACTATCAATTTTATTGGAAATAGGAGCTGCTAAAATGGGATCAATATCCTTTTATTAATTAAGACAAGAATACAGTGAAACTATAGGATACATTTGTGATGGTAATTATAGGTAGATTGCAGAGGTAAAATAGAATGTTCATATAGTATATATTTAAGTGGTTGTGGTCATCAAAGCAGAAAGCACTCTTAGATGCTTTATGGTCATTGTGTCTCATGCAGAAACGGATTGTGTAGATCCACAGAGTGAGGCAAGCTGCTGTGGGCTTTTAAAAGCCTGGGATGTCAACTGTTTACAAACACAGTGTTGCAACATGGAAAACTTTCTGTTCTGAAATAATTGTGTTTGTACATATTGCCTATTTCTCTTCCCCCGGTTTTTATTGCTGAGATCCTGTATGCATGAAAACAAGATCTTTGTGGGAGCAGTGCATGACAACTTATGACTCATAAAACTTCCATGTCCTGAACAGTGAGAAGATAACTATATTAATAGGAAATAAAATGTAGTTTTGCCTAGCTCAGCCATTAGTGGTTATAGTGTAGGGGGAGAAACAGAAATAAGGATGAAAAACAGAATATTATTGGGCCAGATTCTATTCTCACTTAGAACCTGATATAACATCTATTGAAATCAATGGGAGTCTTTCCATAGATTTCAGTGTAGTTTGGGGATCCAGGCCCTTAAGGATTAACTGTATTGAAACTAATGGTTTTACACCAGTGTAAAACTGGTATAAAACTAGTGTAAGAGGGAGAAGAATCTGCCCCTTTGTTTGGCTGAACTGAAGCAACTTGTGATTCTTTAAAACCTTCTGTGAAACATCTAATGATATGGAAACAACGCTAATCTCTGGAAGCTAAGCTGGAAAGCCTGGGCACAAAAATGCTGAAAATCAAGTGGAAAGAGGAAGATAAGGAGAGTTGAAGAGAAACTGCAGACTAGTGAGATAGGAACAGGAAAGATCCAGGGTGTTTTATCTACAGCAAATATAAATATTCTGATTTTGAAGAGGCAGATGAACCAAAATAGATAGATAAAAATCAAGAAACAGATTTAAAGCCAGGAAAATATGCATCTTGGATTTCTCAGGTGTTCCACAGCATTTATTACTCACTGCTGCGATGCCTTGTTGTAGGTCATCTGGGGCAGGGGCGGCTCCAAGCACCAGCGCACCAAGCGCATGCCCGGGGCAGCAAGCTGCGGAGGGGGGCCTGCCGGTCGCCGTGAGGGCTGCAGTCAGGCTGCCTTCGGTGGCATGCCTGCGGGAGGTCCGCCGGTCCCACGGTTTCGGCAGCAATTCGGCGGCGGGTACGCCGAAGGCGCAGGACCGGTGGACCTCCCCCCAGGGATGCCGCCGAAAGCCACCTGACTGCCGTGCTTGGGGCGGCAAAATACATAGAGCCGCCCCTGATCTGGGGATTAGCTATCAACCGGTCTGATGCCTCTTCCTTTGATTGCTTGTTATGTGATCTCTCTCTGGACTCAGGTTTGTCCCTCTTCATGATTTGGCCCTCTGGCCTGGTCCCTAGAACTACCGGGTCTAAAGAAAATATTTATCCCATTTTTCTGAGGTGGGCCCAGGCATGCAAGCCAACGGGAGAAATCTGAATGAGTTTATAGACATACATATGCAAGAGAACTTTTCAACTGATTTTTTTCAGTTCAATTTTTTTTTCTTAAATGGTTTCTTTTCCCCAAAAACAAAACTTCATGACAATTGTCCAACCCTATTGCATTTTTTGCCAAAAAATTCTTGCTTTTATATTAAAAAAACTTACTGAACTCAGGATTGAAAATTATCACAATCATTTTGATAATGTGTTTGATTTTACATGTGTATAAATGTGTGTGTGTGTGTGTGTGTGTGTGTGTGTGTGTGTGTGTGTGTATCCTGATATTTTTATGTAAATACAAATGGTTCAGGTTTGAATGCTTCAAAATGAAAACATATTGGAAATTTCAAAATATTTTGCAAAGGATTTGGGATTTTTAGCAATTTTATAGAATAGCTGCCCTTCCCTGCCCTCTCGCTCACAGAAGGGAGCACTGGGGCTTGCAACCCTGCTCTACCCCAGATGTCTAGAGTGGGTGGGCTTGGGTGGCTGCAAAGTGGGTGTCCAAGACCTTACTTCCCCTTACTTTCTTGTACAACTTCATAAGACCCTGCCATAAACTAGCCCTTTTGAAAAATCAAGTTGTACTAAAATTCTGATGGTTTGGGTGCTTCATCTACGCACTGTATAGGTAGAAAAAAACAATTTCCTGAGTATTCTTTTCTATTTAAAGCTAAAAATTTAAAATAAGAGTCCTGGATGCCAGAGATATAAAGTGGTTTGAACAACAGTCATCAAAATACAGTATTGCCATCTCTCATGATTTTATCACAAGCCTTGCAGTATTTGGAAATATCTTAAAATCCCGTCTCCTGGAGTTTAGTGACTATGTGAAAATCTCAGCTATCATTTTTTTTAAAGTAATTTTCTAACCTTCATAGTTGCTGAGAAAAGCTTGAAAATATGACCAGAGTGTACACTTAGAACTCAGAAAAAAAGAAAAACCACAACATTTACTATTTTCTTAAAATCTCATGATTTTTTTCAATCAGTCATGATTTTTTTTGATCCTATCATTATTGTTGAATGTTTGGCGTTGGCAATATTGAAAATATGTTTCTTAAAGTGTAAATAAATTTTAGTTTCATATGCTGTACGCGGTCTAATTGTTCAGTGTCTTAGGACATACAATTGTGGCTGCTACTCTGCCTATTGGTCACAGTGACATGACAATATAATATAATATAATATAATATAATATAATATAATATAATATAATATAATATAATATAATAAATAGGAATATTTTCAATTTCCCGGTTATACTTTTCACATTCTGTGGTCTCTAACATGCTAAGAGACATTTTCTTCCCCCAACAAATGTAAGAACAGTTATTTAGCCAGTGTGTAGAAAGTTGAGCAAACGGATGTAATTGAGAATATTGTTCTTAAACTGGTGCCAGCTAGACTGAAATCTTATATATTTTCAGTATTCAGATCAATAAGACGTTTTCTCCATGGGCACACTGTTTGAAAATAAATGCTGATTTTGTCATTTAAAGACATATTTAAACTTTGATTTGAATGAAAAATGAAATAGTGTTAATAAAAAGTTATCTGTCCTGTTGCTTATTATTCCACAACAGATGTTACAATCTTCTGAAACATGCTGTGGAGCTTTATTGAGATTATAAATTCATTTAGAGCCTGATCCAAAACCCATTGAAGTCAATGGAAATTTTACATTGACTTTAATGGGTGTTGGATTAGACCCATTAACAATACATTTGGAAGCAGATGAGCTCTTACATTTTTGCAATTGTTCTTTGTAAAGAAACAATTCATTCTTCTGTATGTGTCTATGCGAAGCCCACTGTAAGTGTACATGCACCTTCTGCAAGCATCATTGGATTTTTTGAATAGCGGTGTCTGTTGGGGCTGCACATTTGCCCTGTGTCTCCTCATGTTTCCATATGAGGACATAAAATGTGGGGCTACTGTGACCCTTCCTCAACTCCTTCTTAGCACCCTTGGCAGCGAGACAGAACCTAGTAATTGTCTGGCCCATTAGTTCTTAGCTCTGGCTAAAATTCTACAAAATCTTCAGAGCCACTTCTGATCTTCTGTTTCAACCACTGTGAACCAATCAAGAACTAATTGGACCGAACTTCTCTGGTAAGAGCCCTTTGTACAGAGCCCCATGCAGGGTTTCTGTAATGGCATCAAGCCCTGACCCTCCTTTGATGGACTAATCCCCCTTAAAGATGGGCACAGTAAGTGACATTTCTGTCTGAGAATCTCAGATTGTGAGAAGAGGCTCGATATGTTCATTCTTTTCTGCATGGACTCTCACGGTGTGAGATGCAAGTTTGAAGCTCCGCCTTCTGGAACAATCTCTGAAGGTCACATTGGACCCAGAAAAAAATGAACTCCAGAATCCTTCTAATGGACAAGCCAGCATCATCTAACACTCGGTTAAGCAGACAAGCAACGCCTAAGACCATTGTAGAGAAGAAGTCTCTGAAGAATGACCTGAAAATGGCATTAACAGCAGCACTGAAACCACACACACAAGCAGACCTCAGGTTTGACATGGAAGGCTGCATCAACACCTCAGGCACTGAAGATGAGCACTGAGGCAAGAACTCGAAAAAAAGCTCAGGGTATTCCTCCAGGGAAAGGTACAGCAAGACTTCTGGGGCTGAGTCTTCCAAGTGCTGCATGGCACTGAGGGATGGAGAGAAGCATCACACTGTGTCACAGCAGAGTCTGCCACCATTGGCACCCAAAGTGCCTGTTAGGATATAGATATTTAGGTGTGTCTGTAAAGGCCTATACTTTAAGAATACATTGCATCGGATAGGTGAGTGGCAGCCTGTCCGCGCAGCAGTCCATGCACCTGCTTGGAGGGGGTATGGCAAACTCTCGTGATGGTAGTTGTGGGTTCCGGAAAGCTGGGGTAATGGATTTTTTGAACAAATGGATAAGAAAGAATCAGGGCCCATACCAGGGGCAGGGGTCCACTTGGGATGAGATTGAGAAGGAGATGGGGGAGGTTTGGGGAGGTGATTGACTCAGACCAAGAGACTGTTTTCTGGTCAGATCTGTTAGGGGACCTATCAGCCCTCACTGGAATCACACAATTGTTCCATATTGCTTATCACCAACAGGCTGCGGGGTAGGTGGAATGCATGAACTGCACCATTAAAAGTGAGCTAAGAAAGGGAGTGGAAATGGGAGGAAAAAACTGATCACAGTTACTGCCCTTTGTCTTATTGAGAATAAGGGCCTGAGAATCAAAGGGCACAGGATTTTCTCCATATGAGGCTCTTATGGGAAGGTCCATGGAAAGTGGGAAAATCAACTTACCCCAGTACCTGAGGAAGTCACTACACACGGCTTAACACAAGAATGGATTTTAACTCTAATCGACCATGTAAAACAGGGACAGCAGGTGGTGGCCTGGCGAGAAGAGCAAGGAGTAACAAGAGTCAAAGCATGTTATAACCTGCCCAGGGAGCATAATCTACCCATGGTGGGATATCTAGTGATGTACAAGATTCCAGCTCAACACCATCTATTCCCAGCTCCTAAATGGAAGGGCCCTATCTTGTCCTTGACCAATTAGGGCCCGGTCTGCTATTATTGGGTACAGAGAATGGAGAACTGGAGTGGGTTCACTACACACAAATAAAAAGGTACAAACAGGGGATGCGTAAATTTTGTTGTGTGTGTATTATAGGTTAATTCGAAAAGGATGAAACTTCCCTGGCCCTGGATGGAACAATTACTAGTGCTAATCACAATTGTCACATTTACAAATTCTATTCAGATCCCACAATGTGAAGTGTCAAAAGGAGGAAACACATGGACGGCTACACATGCAACCTGTGGTAATAAAGCTAATGAAAACTATGAAAATCTCCCCATAGAAAGATGTACCACTAATACTCCAACAGGAATTTGGCAGTGTTGGTATATGGTTTATGGATTAGATGGGGGAATCCCAACCCGGTAGAGAATATCAAATTTATCAGGAAATATTGCATGGTAGTCCCTGGGTGCTGCCATAATTAATGATAGTGAAAAAAACACAGCTACCCACCTATGTGGTTTGTTACAGAGGGTCCAAAGAATATAACCCTCTGGTCTCCTGGAGCAAATAAACCCTCTTGGGAAAATAGGGGCCCACATTTAGAGTGTAATGTTACCATATGTAACCACAATGGTACTTCCATGGAAGACAATCCCCAAAGGCGTGATTGTTATGTACATATTACATTGGGCGTAAAATCCCCTTTGGGATGCTGGGTGTATGATGAGTTAACCATTTTACAGAATGTAACCCTACAGGTGATATGGCTGCCAAGTTGAAAGAATCCAAATTTAAAGTGACCACAGCCTGGATTTGAAAATATTCCCCGGCAAGCAAATGTATGGGAGCCATCGTGGGAGCAGGTGCAGCCAGCATTTTGAAAGGACACGTTAAACTCTATTACATGGGTGGTTCACCCCAAGGAACGGTGGGTGAACCAAATTCATCCTAATTGTAGTATGTTCATAAAGGGACTGAAACAACAATTTAGTTGGTGGGTGAGGGGACACACCTGGAATTGTCGTCGGAAAAGGGAATTGTGGGCAGCAGGGAATACTATGCTGGGTACATGGATTCTGGGGGACAAGTGGGTAACCAAACAATTAGTAAGCCAAAATGTGAAATTTCAACAACAAATAAATAAATTAATGGCACAGCAATTATTGGCAGTTGCAACAGGGTGGAGGAAAGTAGTAGAGGTAAACTTGCAGTTCACTCATAGGGCAGGGGACCTGGTGACATATGTGGGGGATGGCTTCAGAAGATTAACACGAGGAAAAGTGGGTGTAGGTATTCAAAATGCTCAGTTAATAATTTTAGTGAATATTATGGCAGATGTTTGGTTAGAACAGTGGCCTTCAGTATTAAATCAGGAGGCTAGCCCATATTTATCCACAATTGAAAAAACATACGCATCTACCTGGAAAATAACATCCCCAACCTGTGGGGACAGTTCTTGTGTAATTGTTACTATGATACCATGGGAAGGAAATGCAAATAAGGTGGTCTCCTTGAACCCTATGGGAGTAACGAGGGAAGGGGGAGAGCATTGGGAGCCACTAGGATATAGGTGGGGGGGGGGGGTGGAATCGGGTAAATTGGACTGTCATGACCATACTGCGGTGGTCAGGACTCTCGGTGTTGCTGTGAATTATCATAGCAGCTGGTATATTGTTAACTGTATTTGTGTTACATTGCATATAAAAACGATAAAGGGGGGGGGCACAACCCCCTAAAGAAGAGCCACTAATTATAACCCAGGGGTCGGCAACCTCTGGCACGCGACTCGCCAGGGTAAGCACCCTGGCGGGCCAGGCCAGTTTATTTACCTGCTGACGCGGCAGGTTCGGCTGATCGCGGCCCGCACTGGCCACGGTTCGCCGTCCCAGGCCAATAGGGGTGGCGGGAAGCCGCAGCCAGCACATCCCTCACCCGCGCCGCTTCCCGCCGCCCCATTGGCCTGGGACAGCGAACCGTGGCCAGTGGGGGCCGCAATCGGCCGAACCTGCCGCGTCAGCAGGTAAATAAACTGGCCTGGCCCGCCAGGGTGCTTACCCTGGCGAGTCACGTGCCAGAGGTTGCCGACCCCTGGGTTATAATTAGTGGCTCTTATTTACGGGGTTGTGCCCCCGTTTTATCATTTTTATATGCAATGTAACACTGTCAAGGCTGCTTCCCCACTTTGAACTTTAGGGTACAAATGTGGGGGCCTGCATGAAAACTCCTAAGCTTAACTACCAGCTTAGATCTGGTCCACTGCCACCATCCCAAAGCTTATTCCCTTCCCTTCATAGTTATGACAAACACAAATACAGTTAACAATATACCAGCTGCTATGATAATTCACAGCAACACCGAGAGTCCTGACCACCGCAGTATGGTCATGACAGTCCAATTTACCCGATTCCACCCCCCCCCCCCCCACCTATATCCTAGTGGCTCCCAATGCTCTCCCCCTTCCCTCGTTACTCCCATAGGGTTCAAGGAGACCACCTTATTTGCATTTCCTTCCCATGGTATCATAGTAACAATTACACAAGAACTGTCCCCACAGGTCGGGGATGTTATTTTCCAGGTAGATGCGTATGTTTTTTCAATTGTGGATAAATATGGGCTAGCCTCCTGATTTAATACTGAAGGCCATTGTTCTAACCAAACATCTGCCATAATATTCATTAACATTATTAACTGAGCATTATAACAGGGTTGCCGACCCCTGTTATAACCTATAAGTAATGTAAGTAAGCCCTCCACCCCAGTGTACTAAACAACTCGGACCCAACCTTCTCTGACCCACTATAATGGGAAATCTGGAACACTAACTGGAATAGGTGTAGTATGCCCGTACAAGAGAAAGTGCAGGGCATGGTACTACACAAGGGGCAGTGGGACAGATGAAATATCAACACCTTCCACCTTGATGCCTGGCCCTATCAGGAAGTGTGTCACCATGTGTCCTATGCTTTTCCAGGAATATCTGGGCAGGAGGATCCCAGAAGGAAAAAAAAAAAGGGTGGCATGTTAGGATATAGATATTCAGGCCTATCTGTAAAGGCCTATGCTTCAAGAATTTAGGTATGTTTATCATTTAGCTAGTTATAGAGGTACAAAAGAAAGAATCAAAATCACTGTCTGCCTGTGTAAGGGTCTTCTTTCACTGTGACAGTCTGAGGCCCTGTTCTTAAGCTAAGGCCTTTGGCTAAGCAGTGGGAGCAGCCATAAGCTGGGAAGCATACGGTCACGTCCTCACGCATTTCAAACCAGTCATATTGAAATAAGGCAATCTGGGGCTATTAGAAAGGTGATCTGATCTATCACCTCCAGAGAAAGGGAAGAGAGCCTAAAAGATGTAAAAGAATATTTAGTTTGATAGTTTTCTGTTTGTTAAGAACTCACTCATCAATAGACATAGCTGGAAAACCCTTATGTCTTTATAGATGTAGTTGTGAAATCCTCTCTTCTGTATTGTTTTGTCATTATAGTTCCCACTTTGCTATTGTTTATTTGCATGGTCTCTGTCTGGTTCTGTGATTGTTTCTGTCTGCTATATAATTAATTTTGCGGATGTAAACTAATTAAGGTGGTGGGATATAATTGGTTAGCTAATCATGTTACAATATGTTAGAATTGGTTAGGTAAATTTCAGTAAAATGATTGGTTAAGCTATAGCTGAGCATATTAATATATAAATTAGGGGCAAACAGGAAGTAAGTTTGGATTCAAAAATAAGGAAAAAGGAACTTGGATTTAAGGTTACTGGAAGTTCACCCCAATAAACATTGAATTGTTTGCACCTTCAGACTTTGGGTATTGTTGCTCTGTTCACACGAGAAGGACCAGGGAAGTGGGAGGGTGAAGGAATAAGCCCTCTAACAGTGCCCCCATAGGCATTGACCTTGGCCTCAGGGATGGAGGTTTGAACTGAACCAGATCCATTGCTGGTGCTAAGATATCCACTGGCATGCACAGAGACTCTGGTACCCCAGACATCCTAGGATCAGTGCCACTCCTCGAGGGAGTCTACTCCTCACTATCACTGGGGTATATTTTTTCCCTATCATCGAGCAGGGAACTCTCCCATCTGACGTCTGTGGATGATGCTACCAAGACACCCATGGACTTATCCTACAAGCTGCAGCCACCACTAGCCAGCCAAGATTGGCACTGGTCCAATCAACAGCCTGTGAGTCACCCATATGCATATAGGATATGACCTATTGGAGGGGACTGGTGCTCACCTTCAGAGGCATCAAGGAGCTTGTCTCCATCAAGTCAGAGGCCCCCTTCCCCAGCAGCTTTCCTGGCCAGACCACCAGTGCCAGAAAATCAAGAGGAGCTTGGCCCAGGGGCAGAGCAACATCAATACCCTGTGCTGCTGCCTAAGGATCTTTTCTTTGTAATTGACAGATGGAGGAGTATCATCAGCACTGGATGATTTAAAGCATTCTAGGAGCTCCTCATGTGGATTACTGAAACTCTGGAGATTGAGACTTTGGTCATCCTAGAGAAGTCCCACAAGCTGTTCAACATCCTGTCAGCTTCTGTTATGCCACAGTCACCCTTTTTCATTAATTAGGGACTGATAGTCTCTGCAAAAGCTCTGTGGAAAATACCAGCCACTACAAAACCAACAGTGAAAGGTGTTGAGAAGAGGTGCCAGGTATTCAATTCAGGGTTTAAGTACTTTTACAACCAGTCCAACCCTGCCTACTGAGTTGTCTCAGCCATACAAGAAAAGTCAAAGTCAAACAAAAGAATTCCAAAGGGAAAAAAACCTTGACCTGTTTGAGAGGAAGTCATACTCTTCATATTGCTACAACTACAATAAGCGAACTGCCAGGCCCTCCTGGCCAAGTATGCCTGTCTGACAGACAGGTGAATCCCTTCCTCACAAAGCTTCCTCATGACAGCAGAGTGCAGTAACTGTGGTCCTTTGAGATATTGTAGTCAGTGTGCATTCTGTGACCCACCCCACATCCTTGCTTTTTGGAATGCTTAGCAACACAGACTTTGAAATGAGAGAACTGAGAAAGGGTGGTGGCCACCCCACCTTTTATGACCCCATATTGTAGCATGAGGAGGCATAGGGCACATGTCCAGTCCTGATGGACATTGCTAGTCAAGAACATCCGGTCTTGTACATATGAGGATCATGGACACCTACAGTGGGATCCACACAGACTACAACATCTCGAAGAACCACAATTACTGTAGGTTAAATAAACAATCTTTAATACTAGTTTAGTTCAATTTCTAAAGGGAAATTAAATTTTGTTTATTAATTTATTTATTAGCACTGAGATATCGCAGTAAAAGGTGCCTTTGAAATACCTGAGGTGTGAAGTTTGTTACAAGACTTCACTCAGAGTGCTGCATGCCAAAAGACCTCTGACACAAGCTCATTCTGTCTCCTATCATCTCCTTCTCTCAGCACATTCGTCTGAGCTCTTAATGTTTGTCATCACATCATAAACCCAAATCCCATCTTCAGACATATGACATGGACACTGTCTTCCAGGAAGTACAGTACCTAATTAATTCCTAATTTGATCACAAGGATTCAATCACTTGAGCCTCCCAGTTAAAACCAAACAGCAACAGTATATCTGTTGAAACAGAAATTACAAATCCAATTTAAGCATGATCACTAGTGTTAGCCTTGCTGTCCTTGCTAACAATTCAACCTCTAGAGAAGCAGTGATTCAAAGTGATTCTCTATTGACAAAGGAAGTATCAAAAAGAGGCCAGGTCATTCATATATATATATATTACTCCTCAAATCTACTATTCTTTGGGCACCAGCTTTCCTCTTTATGAAACTGCAGCATTATTATGTGTTCGTAATAGCTCTGACTTATCCATGACTTTCACCTAACAGCAAACAACATCAGTCTATTGGGACTCATTCTCCCTTACTCACTTATGTCCCCACCAGATGTTTCATTAGGACTGCAAAAGTTAATGTCCCCTATATCCACTTGATCAACTTTACTTTAAAAAGTAGTAAAGGGTAGCAAAGAGCATGATGTGTGCTCTTGCACAGCAGATGTCACACATGAACCATGTTAGAGGATGACCGATATTCATGTTAATTTATAACT
Source organism: Emys orbicularis (assembly GCF_028017835.1). Lineage (NCBI taxonomy): Eukaryota > Metazoa > Chordata > Testudines > Emydidae > Emys > Emys orbicularis. The sequence continues at coordinate 147,541,854 of NC_088684.1, read as the reverse complement.
GTATGGTCTCTGTTTTGTTTTTGCTAGAATACATGGAAATGATACCTGAAAAATAGACTTTCATAACAGGGAAGGTTTTTTTCTGAAATAACCTTGAAATAATTAAATGCTTTTATTATTTTATATATTATTTTCTTTACAGAGGAAAGATAGTGCCAGGGCTAGAATGCTAGCTTACGATTCTGGGGCCATGGACTCAAATCCCTGCTGTGTCACAGACTTGCTGTGTGACCTTGTGAAAGTCACTTAGCCTCTCTGTGCCTCAGTTCCTCATCTGTAAAATGGAGATAATAGAACTTCCCTATCTCACTGGGGAATTGTGAAAGAAAAGTACATGACCAGTTATAAGGTGGTCAGATACCATGGGAAAGGGGACCATTTACATACCTTGGGTAGTTTCTTTTTCATATCTTTGCCGATGTCTTTTAGTTATTGAGGATATTAACCCTAAGCACAAATATCCTAATCCTCGGTGTTGTCTACTGAAACATCAAAGCCTCAGCTATGTGTAATATGGACAGTCCCCAGTCGTTGGGAGGCGGACGGGATTGAACATGGGGCCTCTGGAGTTTAGTGCATAAGTCTTTACCACATGAGCTAAAAGCCATATGGCTGTTAGCTAAGGCTATAACACACACACACACACACACACACACACACACACACACACACACACACACACACACACACACACACACACACACACACACACACACACACACACACACACACACACACCTCCTTCCAGTGTACATACTTCTTTCCCTTAAGTAACATGTGCTGGAAGATGGTGGTCATGGCACATGTCTGTTGCAATGCACCTGTTTCCAGTTCCCTGAGTGGAGCCACTCTGGGATCTATTCTGTCTTTTGTAGCTTCTGCTTCCGATTGTTCTTTTCACTGTGGATTGCTTTTATTTAAATAAAGAAAATAAAGACTAAACCTGAGAGAGAAGGCAAGAGACAGAAAACAGAGGCTGGTTTTCTTCATCTGAACTGAAAGGCCAAATTGCAGCTACCTTATTGCTGCTCCTGCAGCAGTCTGGTTTATTCTGAATTTAAAGGGGCAGTTCACAGAAAACAGAGTGAGTAGAATCTGGCCCAATCAAACTATTCTCTCTGTTATGCAGCTATGTCCACCACAGTGATGAAACCTGCATACTCTATCACTGTTCCCCCGACCTGCTTCAGTGGCCTGGGACAAATAGCAAGGGGAAGTAGGCCACACCAAAAGAGGAATGGGTGGGTTCAGGAAACAGGGACAGTTGGACTCTTTCCAGACAAGATTCCTAACTTTTGATATTCTCTCTCCTCTGCAATATAGCTTTCTCCTATGGCTTCAAGAGAGCTTTAGAAATTAGCTAGTTCCCCAAGTGCCAACCACTTAGGGATTTAGCTAGTCTTGTAAGGATCAGTATTTAAGTATGAGCTTGTTCCCTCCTCAACCCATCTGTCATTTCTCTGAGAGAATATATTAATTTCCAGAGCAACTGACTGTAAAGTTGTCAATAGGATTATTATGACTTCACTACAGGTTCAAGCAGACAAGGCTGGACTGTTCTGGAATAAGCTCTTATCCAAGCTCAAAACTCCAAAATAATAGCAAAGCTGTTATAAAAGAAATAACTGGCTTAATATGTCTCCTCTGCATTCTATATACATGTTCATTTTTTCCAAATTTGCCTAAGTCTAGACCATCATCATTCACAATTGCTAGATAAAACCTTGACAAACTAGATAGTTGGTCTGAAATCAACAATATGAAATTCAATAAAAACAGGGCCAAAGTACTACAGTTAGAAAGGAAAAATCAAATGTCCAACTACAAAAGAGGAAATAAGTGGCTAGGTGCTAATAGTGCTGAAAAAGAGCTGAGGGTCATTGTGGATAGCAAATTGAATGAGTCAACAATGTGATGCAGTTGTGAAAAAGGCTTTTATCACTCTTGGGTATATTAACAGGAGTGTTGTATGTAAGACATGGGAAGTAATTGTCCGACTACACTCGGCACTGGTGATGTGTCAGCTGGAGTGCTGTGTCCAATTCTGGGCACCACACCTCAAGAAATAAGTGGAAAAATTGTAGAGTCTGGAGAGCAACAAAAATAGTAAAACAGTTAGAAAACATGACCTGAGGAAAGGTTTAATAAACTGCAAATGTTTAGTCTTGAGAAAAAAAGAAGAAAGGGAGACCTGATGATACTCTTCAAGTATGTTAAGGGGTGTTTTAAAGAGCACAGTGATCAATTGTTCTCTATGTCCCCTGCAGGTAGGACAAGAAATAATGGACTTAATCTGCAGCAAGAGAGATTTAGTTAGATATTAAGAAACACTTTCTAACTATATAGGTAGTTAAGCTCTGGAATAGGCTTCCAAAGGGAGGCTGTGGAATCTTCATTGTTGGAGGTTTTTAAGAACAGGTTAGACAAACAGCTGTCAGGGGATGGTCTAAGTTTACTTGGTCCTGCCTTGGTGCGGGGAGTGGATGAGATCTTGAGTTCCCTTCCAGCCCTACGTTATGATGATTCTATGTCTGGTTGTTGGACTTTCCCGAGCTCTTTAGCTACAGACCTGGAATCTCACAGACCTAGTCAAAGTCCTGTGCTAGTGGTTAGGGATTAAAAACCTGCTAAAGTTAATGCTGAATTACTCTGAATTTTCCATTAAAAAAATAATACCTGTTATATAAATAATAGAAGAGTACAAATATTTGTAACAGTTTTACAACACCAGTATTCTGTAACAACATTTGTATTAGCATTACATTAAAAATAGATGATCTTTTATAGGAGGAAATGTATTAATCTTTATATATTAAAAGTATGTTGGAATTTAGCAGAATTAAAACAAATATTAGAAATGTATACGAATAAAAATAGAATCTACAGTGATATTAGAAATGACAAAATAATAAATATATAAAAGAACATAAACCTGTATTCGTCAGGGCATAAGCCATACACTTGCTGACAGGAGCTAGAAAAAAGCTACTTCTATTAGCAATTTATTCCATTATTGTCCATTAGGAGGTTTCTCACACCTTCTAAAACATCTGGTATGTGTTACCATCAGAGACTGATTTGGTACAGCAATTCTATCTCAACCTGTTTGAACTTTGGAGAAATTCTGGCCTATATGTCTGCTCCATGGCTTAGGTCCAGCACTGTATGCTACTATTTTAAATTAAAATACTATAGAAATAATACCACAAAAATAAAACAAGTGTGAGCACCAGTTTTTCTATTTGCCCCTTCCGCAATATTATTCATCCCAAGTTACTGGAGAAATGTTACAACCTCAGCTCAAAAAAATCACCTGTCAGATCTGAAGGGCAGTGGATTTTGATTCCAAAGATCTGCTCTCCCATTCATGTCAATAAAAGTTTCACACACATTAGAGAGTGGTACCCTATGGATCTCTGAGAGGAGATGAGTTTACACCAGGACCTCATAATGTAATTTTAAAAAATGTCAAAGTAGGTGTGCACTACATGATTACTAATGTTTCTTAATTTTTTTTGTACAGCCTTTGAGACTAGTTTTGACAACTGCTTGTACAAATAACTTTACAGAAAAAAATATCCTGGACTAATAATATGCATGTGATATTTCAGGTAAATTGGTCTATTTTTATGTAAGTTGAGCAGGGCCTTTAAGAGATATAGTGTGTCAAATATTTTGTTGTCTCATATGACTGGAACATTTTCCTAGTAGGATTTTGGCTTATCATATCTCCAAATGTTTGGTGAGAAGCTCCAAATTTCTTTTAATCTGTTAATCTTGACAAAAACTAGTGCTTTTGACAGATTTTGTTGGGGGAAAGGACTGTTTGAAAGTGGAATGGTAATTGTCACACCTCAGGGCAACTGCACTTGTATGTCCTTCAGTGGTTCAGCAACGGCACCCACTCTCAAGCTTCCAGATTCCCAGTTGCTGTCTTCCTCATTCCCTTCTGACAGGGCTATTTCCACACTGCACTGTTCCCTGACTTCACTGTGATATTGCTAGCAGAGACAGGGCTGCCCAAATGTACCTGCTTGCTTTCTCTTCAGAGAATGTTAGCAGTGTATCTGTCCACATGTATTGATACTACAAAACTCTTTTTGTGCAAGTCTATTTTATTCTTAAGGTAAAACCAATACATAGAAACCTATTCAAAACAATAAAATAGCCTGCACACATACTAATAAGCTTACAAGAGCTCAGCTTGCCCAATGCTAACATGGGCTTTGGCATGAGCAGTCCTTCAACACTTCCCCAACCCCACAAGGCATTTGCTTGTGGTTTCCGGTTTAATCGCAGCTTCAGCTGAGAACAAGCACACAGTCTTATGAGGCCTCAGTAGGCCACATCCTTAAGTCCTTCCAATCCTTCCCTAAGGAGTGGGGCCCACCTTGGACAAGAAGAGGTCCTGTTCACTTTCTGGCTCAGGAAGGAGGCCTGAGATAGTTTAAAACCAGGCTATTTATCCAAAAATCCTTTCTTTGTCTGTTGATCCCTGGAGCATCCAGTTTGAACTAGTATATGGGACCTCTCCAGGGGACTGATGATGTTTCTCTGGGGATGTGACAACCTTAGTGAATTTGTCTAATCATCCCCTGCTCTTCTCCTTTTTACCCTTCACATGGAAATACATACAATCCCTCAGTTAACACACAGACAATTGCATTTTTAATACAGTGGCCCCCAAAGAGATTGAACTCAATTTAATAACGTTTAACTCGTTTCAGCAAGGTTTGTCCAGGATATTGTCAGTCTGTCACAGTAATTATTTATTGCTGAGTATGTAGGAGCAGCTTTTAAAGTGTACATTGGTGTTATGAACTCGGCAACAGAGCACAGGTGGACTTTGTAAGGATTGTATGGTCCCAATTGAACTTTACAGAGTACTTATAGTCCTTGTGTTCCCAAAGAAGCTAGTAGGGTCTTTGGTCTCCTATCACTGAGCAATTAATAACTGTGGGTTGTTGTTGTCGTATTTTTTTTAAATAAGGGACAAAAAATTAATACTGTAAATATGTCAATTATCTCAAAGGGAAAAAAACCACAACCTTGATAATGTAACTTTCAAAAAATCACCTAATAGTGGACAACATAGTATGGAAAATACAGCTAAGATCACTCAAATATCCTTAATTCTGATCCTGTTTTCTACAGACTTTCCTTCTTTGCACCATCTTAATAATTTTTTTTTCTAGGATCTTGCTATTATCCCAACTTCCAAGCAGTTGAAGAGCATGGGATTTCAGGAGAATGTTGTTTTACCATTAGGAAAGAAATCTGTGACCTCAAGGATTAAATTGTGGCATTTAGCCACTGGTCTGAACAGACAGTGGAGGGAAGCTGCATAACTTCATGGATAGCTCTTGGAGGCACAGTCTCCAAGCATTCTGGTGTGCAGTGAGATTGTCCAGTCAGCTCCAGCAAGTGTGGCTGAACAGTTGACCCGAGTTCCCCATAATGCAGAGACTGCAATTGTGACAGGGCCTTGCACAGGCTGTGCAACTAGGTGGGGGAGTCGGGCAGACTCTTTGCACCATGTAAAGGCCAGTCACACTCTAGTTCTTTGCTAGTGTGTGACTGTATGTCTTCACTCAGCTTCAAAATACACCCACTGGGTGAAATCATGGGCTTATTGAAGTCAATGGCAAAACTCCTATGATTTCCCAGGATTTTACCCAGTAAAACCCTCTTTGTGTTAGAGGTGCGTCTCAGAGCAACTCTTCAGCCAGCTGGTGAGATAGTCATTTGGAACCAATGTCCAAGTGGCGTTGACCTATGCAGGATTTTCCATTTAGGCAAAAAAGAGTGATTACAACACTACATATAAAAGAAACCTGGCCTTGATCATTTTTGTGTTCAACCATAAATATGCAAGTACCTCATCCACATACCTTTCAATGATTTACCACCCATTCTGATTTCGTGTCAGTTTGCTTGTGGAAATAGAATATTGGCTCTGTCAGCTGCCAACTCATGGCTGCAAAAGCATTAGTTAGGGGGTTAATTTTTAAACTGAAAATTTGTAATTAGAATATTCAGCATGTAAAAACAAATTTTATCACAATTGTGGCACAGATGTACAAGGAAAGATTCTGATGCCAGCTACAGTGGTGCAAGACCAATCTGTCATAAATAGTGAAATCCATTTAGCAGCTCAAATGCCACTAGAGCAGGCCAGCTACTAATTGTCAATCACATTGTTCGATGAATGATGTTCAAATAAATTATTTAAATACTAGTATATTCTAGTATTAAACCAATTCTATATGCCAATAACCCGATTAAAATCAACCCCAACCACAATTATTTAACCGAATGGCACAGTGGAAAGCAAGCAATAAAAACTATATGTGAATGAAACGATTATTATGAAGTTAAGCTGTCTTAATATTTCATTAAGCTAATACTCTCAGGCATATTAAAGTTTACTACTGGCAAAGTTACTTACTAACATCTTGAAAACACTCTACATCCTCCACTTTTAATAAAGTACTGTGCTTTTGATTAAGATAGGGTCCTAGGGGGGCAGTTAGGGTGGGGGGTTCTCAGCAGGGGGCAGTCAGGGGACAAGAAGCAGGGGGGGTTGGGGTTCTGAGGGGGGCAGTCAGGGGGTGGGAAGTGGGAGGGAGTGGATGGGGCAGGGGTGGGGGTAGGGCAGGGCTCCCCCCCCCAGTGTCCTCTTTTTTGATTGTGGCAATATGGTAACCCTAATTAGTCACAATCATGTACTTTAAAATCTATCTTAAAACTTATTTTACTGTAGTGTTCAGAGAAATTCCAATCTAAAGCAACAAGTACCACATGTTTGAAAAAGCATATTCCCTGCCTCAAAGAGTTTACAATTATATTCTGTGAAAAGACATAAATGTCTGTTGGAAGTTGTTTTGGGAAGGGCAAAATTATACAACCCCATCCCACCAATGGTGGTTCTTGTAGCTTATAAAGATGATGTGTATATTGTGACAAAGTTCCTCCTCTATCTTGGTGGGTCCTGCACTTCTTGGCGGATTTTCTTGCCTCAGAGATTCACCATGTGGGTTGGGGAACAGCCCAGAGACCTTCCCCTCTGGAAGAACCCACAGTCCAGGTCAATTGAGAGGTTTGGGGGGAACCCGGGCCCGCCCTCTACTCCGGGTTCCAGGCCAGGGCCCTGTGGACTGCAGCTGTCTATAGTGCCTCCTGTAACAGCTGCATGACAGTTACAACTCCCTGGGCTACTTCCCCATGGCCTCCTCCAAACACCTTCCTTATTCTCACCACAGGACCTTCCTCCTGGTGTCTGATAACGCTTGTGCCCCTCAGTCCTCCAGCAGCACACCCTCTCACTCTCAGCTCCTTGCACCTCTTGCTCCCAGCTCCTCACACTCACACCACAAACTGAAGTGAACTCCTTTTAAAACCCAGGTGCCCTGATTAGCCTGCCTTAATTGATTCTAGCAGCTTCTTCTTAATTGGCTCCAGGTGTCCTAATTAGCCTGCCTGCCTTAACTGGTTCTAGCAGGTTCCTGATTACTCTAGTGCAGCCCCTTTCTCTGGTCACTCAGGGAACAGAAAACTACTCATCCAGTGACCAGTATATTTGCCCTCTACCAGACTCCTGTACCCCACTGGTCTGGGTCTGTCACAGTAGGTTGAGGACAGTCAGGTTTCATTATGACATTGGGCACAGTATTTTGCTGCAAAGGCATAGCATACCTTTTAAATAACTATACAAAAAATTAGAGAAAAATCTTGATGTGGAAGGTGTATTTTTATCTTCATATGACATATATTGGCCCAATGACAATAAGACAAGTCCATTAATATTTGTCCTCTAGGCATCTTCACAGAAAAAAAGATTAGTGTCATATGTACTTACATGTAATTTACCCATTACCATTAGGAATGTTTCCCTAACCAAATTAAATCTAAAAATATTCCAGTTAATCTCAAGGAAATCTTTGTAATATAATATGTATATGTATATTTTAAATTATCCCTATAAATGTATTCTGATGTTGCAAACACAAAGAAAAATAGGATGAATAAAACAGTAAGATTTTAAAGCATTATTTGTAATCTGTATTAAGAGTGATGTAATGTTAATGGTTTAACAGAAATTAAAGTAAATTATACATTTTAGGGTATGCATTATATGGGGTTAGGTTCACCAAACGAAGGACAGATACAATTCATGTATCCATATTTATAGAATTTTAATGGACAAATGCATGGGGCTTTTTGTATTAGTTATTTTAATACTACTATTTTTTAAAAAAAGTATTCTGCTTTCAAAGGGAAATATTGAAAATCATATTTAACAAATATCTCAAAATACATGGCCCAGTTCAGAAAAGTTAGTGTCTCCTGGAAGTTGATGATTGCCCTCATCTCATTGATTTTAGTGTGAGCTGGGGGAATTCAGCAATATGTAAGATCGGGTCCATAATTTCCTCTTTTTTTTCTGTTGGGAGTTGGCTTCTTCAAATTTACTCACATGAGTAATTCTTACATGAGCAGTCTTGTTGAAATCAATGGGATGGCTCTTGTAAATAGAGATTACGGGATCAAACCCTCAGTTTGTAGTAAGCAGGAAGGACTTCTGAACATCTGCTGTTCAATAAAGTTCAGTTAATTAGTGATTGATTTACTCCTCTAGGTCAGTGTTTGAACATTGCATTTCTTAACCTTCTTCCTCACCATATCTATTAATAGGTCTATAGTTTGGAGGTTGTCTTCCATTTTGGCAAAAATAATTAGGTGTGTTAAGTCTCTTGCATCTTCCTCTTAATAACTTCAAATCAATGTCATGAAAAGCCTAGAACCTATCTTCTGTTGTATCTTCCACTGGTGGTAGTGTACTGATTAAGTTTGTAAGAGTGCCTGATAGAGTGGCCCAAGTAGGAAAATCATGTCTCATTGATCTCTTAGAATTCTTTGACTGTGCTCTGACACATGTGATTCTGGCTACTGCTGGAAACAGGTTACTGTATTAGATGGACCACTGGTCTGATCCATCACGACAGGCAGACTTGCAAACACTTGCACTAGGTCTGAATTAGGCCTACTGGGCCAAACTCTCCTCTCATTTGTATTTCTGTTTTACACCACGTGATGTGGTATACAAACCCCACACTGGACAACAAGAGGTTAATGAGCTGCTTTGGGTGCAGCCAGCCCTGTCACCACACATGCACAGGCTGTAGGAGGAGGTAAAGCTCACTTTGGGGCAGACTAGGGAAAAGAACAGACCTTTACCCCTCAGCTCCTTAGGAAAGGGCTGATTGAAGACAGAAGCTTCCCTGACAACCACTGCCTGAAATTCCCTCCCTGAGGTAATAGAAACATAGAAATGTAGGACTGGAAGGGACCATAATAGGTCATATAGTATGCACCAAGGCATGACTAAGTATTACCTAGACCATCCAAGACAGATGTTTGTCTAACCTGTTTTTAAAAACCTCCACTGATGGAGATTCCACAACCTCCCTAGGTAATTTGTTCCTGTGCTTTACTGCCCTTACAGTTAGAAAGTTTTCCCTAATATCTAACCTAAATCTCCCTTGTTGCAGTTTAAGCTCATTACTTCTTGTCCTGTCCTCAGTAGTTAAGGAGAACAATTTATCACTAGGGTCCTACCAAATTCACAGCCATAAAAAATGTGTCAAGGACCATGCAATCTAGTGTCCCCATCAGATCTGGCTATTGTAGAATGGTCATGGTATTGCCATGCACTGCCTTCAGAGCTGGAAGACCAGAGAATGGCAGCAGTTGGCTGGGTGCCAGCCAGGGCCGGCTCCAGGGTTTTGGCCGCCCCAAGCAGCCAAAAAAAAAAAAAAAAAAAAAAAAAGCCACGATCGCGATCGCAATCGCGGGCGGCAATTCGGCGAGAGGTCCTTCGCTCCGAGCAGGAGTGAGGGACCGTCCGCCGAATTGCCGCCGAACAGCTGGACGTGCCGCCCCTCTCCGAAGTGGCCGCCCCAAGCACCTGCTTGGTAAGCTGGTGCCTGGAGCCGGCCCTGGTGCCAGCTCTGTAGGCAGCGCCGCTGCCAGCAGCAGCACAGAAGGAAGGGTGGCCTGGTGTGGGAGGGAGTCATCACAGTCTGAAACATTTTCAAAGGGGGTCCCAGCAAAAAAAGTTGAGAACCCCTGATTTAGCAGACTCCCTTATCCAGGGTGACTTACAAACATAACAGTAATAGAATACAATACTTGTTTTAAATGTACTGTATGAACACATCCACAAAATTTGCTATTTATGCCATGACCAACCAGTGAAAAATGTGATTTCTCTGCAATTTAAGTAGACCCCTATTTATCACCCTCCTCTTTATAACAGCTTTCTATGTACTTGAAGATTTTTATTGTGTCCCCGCCTCAGACTTCTCTTCTCCAGAGTAAACAAACCCAGATTTTTTTTCAATCTTTCCTCACAGATCAGGCTTTTTTGGACCTTTAATCATTTTTGTTGCTCTCAACTGTCCACATCTTTCCCGAAGTATGGTGCCCAGAACTGGACACAATCCTGATCCTGATATGTCCTGAGAGGGAGGTGTTTCCCTCTCTCTAGTACTAACTCTGTTTGTGTTAATTCTCCAGGCTTTCTGTTTATGGACTACTCCAGAAGGGGAGAGACTTGGAAATGACCTGGCTGGAGGGCCAAGTCACCAGAAAAGGCAGACCACTGCAGATGCAGAACAGCCAGTGGCCACAGACCCCAGTGAAGAGAGAGTTGCCACACCCTGCCCAGATACATAGAGGTGCCAAGTAGTGTGCTGACTACCTCACAACTGGTGGAAAATGCAGGCACCCTTCCAACCCCTGGAGAGAGGAGAGGACTGACTGACTCAAGTAGTCAAACACTCTCAAACTAGAGATGTGGGTTGTTAGGTCAGACAAAAAGGACCTAGAGTGTTTTCTTAAATGAGTGGCTGAGAACCAGCAGCAGCAACAACAACTACTCCTGCAGCAAATGGCTGCCCAGCAGCAACTTAGTGGCACAACAGCAGGAACAGTAGCAAAGGCTGGTCCAACAGGTAAAGATCCTGATGCAACTTTCAGGTCTCCTTGGGGGCTTTAGGCCTGGGCCTACTGGTTCTGCCCGTGCCAGTGAAATTCACAAAGACAGGGCCTGGGGACAACCCAGAGACCTTCCTGGTAACATCTGACACTAGTATAAGTGAGATTAGAATTTGACCTGTTTTGTCTGTGATCCTTACTACTATTTTATTCCTCACAATATGTGATAATCTTGGCTTACCTGATTGTAGCGGGGTGGTGACCCGCTCCAGCCCTGATAGGGGTGGAACCAGCCCTGGGAGAGGGCTGGCAGGCTGTGAAAGAAAGACCTGGGCTGATTGGGGAAGCAGCCACAGCTGGGCCATGCCCCAATCAGGGTCCAGCTGGCCCTATAAAGGTTGGGAGCCAGGAGCAAGGACTCAGTCTCTCTCTAGCTGTAGAGGGAGAAGGGCCTGGCTACAGGGAGCTAGAGACAGGGTACCTGAGTGGAGCAGGGCTGGGGAAAGGCTGGGGAGCTCCAGCCTGGAAAGCCCCAGGCTGTGGCCTAGCATAAGGCCAACAGGTACTGGGGGTTGCAGAGGGCAGCCCAGGGGTAGGCAAAGGCAGCAGGTCCAAACCCAACCTTGCCTGTGATGAGTGGCGTATACTGCAGTCTGCCCCAGGGAGTGGGGCTAGATGGTGACTGGCAGTAGCCTTACACTGAGGCGAGGTGGGGTTAGTGGGTGGGGGTTCCCCTCGGAGGGGAGACCCTGAGAGAAAGGGGTTACTGCCAGGGGGCAGCACCCCAGCTAACAGGGCACCGGAGTCCAGGGAGGGACTCGGGGGCCAAGCGGTAGTGGATCACAGGCCTGCAGAGGGCACTCCGGAGCTGAAACGAGCTAGTTCCCGGAAGTCACCAGCAGGAGGCGCTGCAGGGGTGAGTCCGCTCCTCTACACTGATCATAACTGATGTCTATCAATTATAATTCCTATTATTTCAGTTATTACAGATGCTTTCTTGGGAGCTGGCATTGTACTGTATTATGTAAACTTTGGCTGCCATTCTAACTCTGTGGCAGGTCACCGTTACTCCTAATTGATGCCTCTTTGAGTGTCCTCTAGTTTTATCTTCTCTTGCTCTATGTATCAAGGATGAGAGATGGGGAATTGTTGTGCTCCAATTATAAACCCAGCTAACCCATGATTCTTTTAAAGATAGATTGAAATCTATCTTCAGGTGTGATTGCTGTATTGAAACTGAACTTATGAGAACATTATCTGTACTCCACTTCTGCTCCAATCTGAGTGGTGTTCTCTTTTTACTTTACATTTTAAACTCAGCTACCTATTACTACTAGAGCCATCAGTTTTGTATATCAGGCCCTTATGCTGTGCAATAAACTTTTCCCTATTGTGTACCATTGCTAATATCAGTCATTCTGATAACATCTTTTCCAGGAACCCAGTTTATAAATCTAGCTCATTTTTCTCATCACTTTAGAATAAAAACCAGTGGGTGTGTTAAGGAGAAGAATGGTATTCCAAATCCAGATGCTAGTGCTGATGCACGCATACCCACAATTAGCCAGGGTGGAAGTTGAAAGTGCAGCAATGAGGGATCAAGCTGAAGCTGTACAGAGCCACTTGCACGCTGGTCACTGCTACCATCAAAGTTAGTGACAACAGATTTTTGGCAAAAGAGCCTAGTGCAGGGATCAGCAACCTTTGGCACGTGGCTCACCAGGGTAAGCAGCCTGGCGGGCCGGGCCAGTTTGTTTACCTGCCGCATCCGCAGGTTCAGCCAATCACGGCTCCCACTGGCCGCGGTTCGCTGCTCCAGGCCAATGGGGGCTGCGGGAAGCGGCGCGGGCCGAGGGATGTGCTGGCTGCCGCTTCCTGACACCCCCATTGGCCTGGAGCAGTGAACCACGGCCAGTGGGAGCCGCGATCAGCTGAACCTGCAGACGCAGCATGTAAACAAACTGGCCCGGCCCTCCAGGGGGCTTACCCTGGTGAGCCGCGTGCCAAAGGTTGCCGATCCTTGGCCTAGTGTAAATACTCCTCTGTTTATGATCCAAACATTCATGCTCTTGAATTTTACTGATAAATGTTCATGAAAAGACCATTTCAAGGTCACAGGATTGACTATTTGTACTGGAAAAGATGTATTTTATGTGGCATGGTTTACTGTTTAGCATAGTGAGACAAGGTTCCCAAACTCCTTGCTGGACCTCTAACAAAAAGGCCAACAAGCAAGGTCAGGATTTGGTCACACCATTCAGCGTGGACACATGCTTTGATATTGGGATAAGACAAAATTAAATTTATACTCTATCAATCAATAAATACTAATTGCCTAATTTTTCTATGAGTGATGCATCAGGCAATGTATGGGGATTCAGACAAGAAAAGATCTCCTGTTTTCCAAAATTTCCTAATCCAATTTATCTGCTAGCTCTCCTTAAATTGTCACTCTTCCCTGGGTTATTGAGAATCAACCTCACACCTTCCACCCATCCAGAAGGACTATCAAAATCAGATGGACCATCAAGGAATATTGTAATGGGCCTATCACACCCGGAAGATGGTACATGCAAGGAAACTCGTCCTATGGACTTGGATGCTGAATGAAGGAAATAAAGTAAAGTCACTGGAAAAATGTCCATCTTTTTGGCTGTTTGAACTCTTACAGGGCTAGAGACACCAAACACAGGCCAGAGATCCACAGAAGCTACCCCTGGTTCAGCCTTGAAAGATAGTTTGAATTGACAGATCACTACAACACTGACACTCTTAGGATTTAGATGATAACTCATTTGTGTATATGTTTGGTTGCTTGCTTTAACCTGTAAATAACTCTCATTTCTTTTTCCTGATTAATAAACCTTTAGATCTTTTATTACAGGATTGGCTAGAGACACTGTCCTTGGTGTAAGAACTAGGGTACCAATTGATCTGGGGTAAGTGACTGATCTCTTGGGAGTGAAAGCAGCCTGAATGTGGTGTGATTTTTGGTGTAAGTGACCATTTATCTCTAAGTCCAGTTTGTCTGGGTGGCAAGATAGACTGGAGAGTCTAAGGTTTCTGTCTGTGACTCCATAGTAAGACTGTTATAGTGATCCAGGAGTTCACATTTTTACGGGCTTAGTGAAATCTAATTATAGAACACCCCTCCAGTTGGGGGTGTCAGCCCTGTTTTTGAAAGTCTGCCCTGAGGTAGGCACTCAATCGTGAGCCACTCAAAACTGTGTGACACATGTTTTCAGTCTTTTCTATGCATCCAGGACAGTTACAAAATTACTTTTATTAAAAAAAAAAGAAAGCAAGAAAGCTGAGATTTGTAGGTAATGATCTGATTCCAGCAGCTGGATGGGGCTTTAAGAAAAACAGTAAATAGTGCAAGACTCATGATAATTTTTTTTATAAGTTGACAGTGAAAACCTCAATGAGTTTTTTCAAGTCCTATTCCTGATTACAGGTGTCACATTTCTCCACTCAGGGAACAGAAACAATATCATGTGACTTCTGAGCAATTACAGTGTACTAACACCTCTTAAATTGAGAATTCAGTACTTGCAGCAAATTGTGACTAATATGTAAAGACAGAAATTTGGACAAATATTTGACAAGTACATTCATATAATGCATGTGTGTGAGGAAGTTACAATCCTCCCATGGACATTACACAAGGAGAAAAAGAGGCTAACTTTGACAAGTAAATTATTCACTGTGAATTATTTGTTCTGCCCTAGTTTTTTTCCGCTCCATAAGTATCTTAAAATGCAAGGTGATTTTATTGATTGATAATGCTTCTCCTCACTCCAATGTAACAATTTAGATGTTTAAAGCTTCCCAGAGTCAGCCACTGGATAGGGGAATAATTCAATATATTAAGGCACTGTTCTGCCACCATTAGCCGCAACATATTATCTGCTGCTTCAGCGATAGCAAACCACCAGACATGAACATCAAGGACAATCAGTATTTCAGAAGAGATGGCTGCAGGCAGCTTACCTGTTCCACCATTGTTAACTCTTGGTGTCATTGTAACCTGCTGCCCTCACCCTCTCTAAATTAAATCAAAATGAAGGGTTTTAAAGCACTTAACCAACCACAAGCTCTGAGGTGGCTGGATCACTCTCTAGCATCCTACACAGAAACTTCTTGACAATGGAAGTGTTAGTCACAGATGTTATTCACACATATATTGCAAACCAGTGCTTTTCTTAACGATGAAGAAGGCTTAAAACACTATAATCAGCTTGTAAAGCAAATCATAATCAGCAAGTTGGAACCATGGAAACGAAACACTCTGAACCTTATGGTTACTAAGACAAGGCATAGAAGTCACTGCAGTCTTCAAATAATTTCACTGAGCAAACCACACTGCACTCTGACTCAAATTATGTCCATTTCCAACACACCCAGGTTGATGACTTTTTAATTACAAAACAATTATAAATCTCCACACCACCTATATTCACAGGTAAACACTGTATGTATTACGTTTCCATATTTTTAATATAGGAAATAAAGAAGCCTATTACCCCTCAGCAAGTGCAATTAATGTAACCCAACCAGATCTTGTTAAGCAGGAAGGCTTAAGGGAGAAGTATCTCATCATCTGCATAATTTCATAGCACTATAGAAATGTAGAACTGTAAGGGACCTTGATAGGGCATCTACTCCAGCCCCATACACTGAGGCAGGACTAAGTATTATCTAGACCAGCCCTGATAGGTATTTGTCTAATCTGTTCTTAAAAATCTCCAATGATGGAGATTACATAACCTCTCTAGGTAATTTATTCTAGTGCTTAATTACCCATACAGGTAGGAAGTTTTTTCCTAATGTCTAAGCTAAATCTCCCTAACTGTGATTTAAGCCCATTACTTCTTGTCCTGTCTTCAGTGGATAAGCAGAACAATTTATCACCCTTCTCTTTATAACAACCTTTTATGCACTTGAAGAGTGTTATCATGTCACCCCTCAGTCTTCTCTTCTCCAGACTTAAAAAAACAAACAAACACTTTTTTCAATCATTCTTCATAGGTCATGTTTTCTAGACCTTTAATAATTTTTGTTGCTCACCTCTGGACTTTCTTCAATTTGTCCACATCTTTCCTGAAATGTGATACCTAGAACTGGACACAGTAGTGCAGTTGATGCCTATTCAGTGCAGAGTAGAGTGGAAGAATTACTTCTTTTGGTTTGCTTAAAACACTCCTGCTAATACATCCCAGAATGATGTTCAGGTTTTTTTGCAACAGTGTTACATTGTTGACTCACATTTAGTTTGTGATTCACTATAATCCTCAGATCTTTTTCTGTAGTGCTCCTTCCTAGGCAGTCATTTTACTTTTTGTATTAGTGTATTTGATTATTCTTTCCCAAGTGCAGTACGTTGCATTTGTCCTTATTGAATTCCATCCTATTTATTTCAGACCATTTCTCCAGTTTGTCAAGATCATTCTGAATTCTAGTTCTGTCCTCCAGAGCTCTTGCAAACCTTCTCCCCCACCCCCCGCCTTGGTATCGACCACAAACTTTATAAGTGCACTCTCTATGCTATTATCCAAATCATTTATGAAGATATTTAATAGGACTGGACTTGCATGAGCCCATTCAATATGTCCTTCCAGTTTAACTGTGATAACTACTCTCAGAGTATGGTTTTCCAACCAGTTGTGCACCTACCTTATAGTAGGTTCATCTACGCTTTATTTCCCTAGTTTCTTTATAAGATAGTCATGTGAGAAAATATCAAAAGCTTTACTGAAGTTGAAATGTACCTACTGCTTCCACCACATCCACAAGGCTGGTTACCCTGGTCAAAGAAGGATATCTGGTTAGTTTGAAATGATTTGTTCTTGACAAATCCATGTTGACTGTTACTTATCACCTTATTATCTTCTAGTACTTTCAAAGTGATTGTTTGATTATTTGCTTCATTATCTGTCTGTGTACCGAAGTTAAGCTGACTGATTTATAATTCCCTGGGTTGTCCTTATTCCACTTTTTATAGAGAGGTACTATATTTTCCCTTTTCCAGTTCTCTGGGATCTGTCCCATCCTCCATGAGTTCTCAAAGACATTCATTAATGGCTCAGAGATTTCTTCAGCCAGTTCCTTAGTATTGTAGGATGTATTTCATTAGGCCCTGCCAACTTGAAGATATCTAATTTGTCTAAGTCATTCTTAACTTGTTCTTTCCCTATTTTAGCCTCAGATCCTACCCCATTTACACTGATGTTCACTACATTAGTCACCCTAACTGAGTGAAACAAAAAAGGCATTTAATACTTGGGTCATTGATGCATTTTCTATTATTGTCTTTCCCTCCTCATTGAGTACTGGACCTACCATGTCCTTGGTGTTCCTCTTGCTTCTAATTTATTTATATCCCTAGCTAGTTTAATCTGCTTTGTGCCTTGGCTTTTCTAATTTTGTCCCTAAGTGTGTGTGTGTAGACCTATTTTCCACTTTTTGTATGACTGTTCTTTGAGTTTTAGGTCATTGAAGAGCTCCGGATTAAGTCAAGGGTGATCTATTACCATACTTCCTATCTTTCCTATGCACGGGTATAGTTTGGCTCTTGTTTCCTCCATTCCCTTCTGCAAGACTACTTGAGAAAGGGAATTTATAATGGGATGTGGCCTAGGGTCTGGCAGATGGCCAGTTTCCAGGGTATCATCCATTTGAAATCTGAAGAGCTGTGATATAGAGGCCCATTGATGGGTCACTATTGTGTGTCAGCAGCTCTTGGCAGGCCTGACATACTCACTACACCTAACACATCATAATCTGAATTTAAAATGTGTCATGTAATAACTCATGGGTCATTAACATTCTTGCATGCAGTATGTATGAAGTATATACAAAGAATTATGAATATGAGCTAGAATTATATTCTTAAAATATGTCTGGCAAGCAATGTATAAGCACAGTCTTCCTTAGACAAAGTAATGAGTATTTGTCTCACCAGCTTGGTCATCAGGCAGAGCCGATGAAGATACATTTACATAAAAGGTAAACAAAGCCATCAGCTTAGTGTGTGGGGGAGATCTGGACTATAAAGAAGGGGGGTTCTGAACTTCAATTGATAAATAATTGAATCAACTGATTTTATACAATATTACTGCATTATAAAAGTGTATAAAATAAGGTATTTTATGAAAGCTAATGACACTGGTGATTAATATCAATCATTGTTAAATGTATGTTTTAATACTCTATGAGAAATTATAAATATCAAAGGATATTATGGCTTGAAGTCTCTGATCAAACACATGGAGAATCAGATTTTTCCCCAGACAGAAGAGAAGGCAGCTATTTACCTGTACCCAGTGAAATTATGCAAGATGTGACCAAAAACAATGGAAACCCCATTAACATACAAATCAGCAGAGGGATGGGAAGTCCACAGGAAGGGAAGAACAGCATGAGGTTATCCTGAGTCTGAGGAAAAAATACTGAATTTAGGAAAATATAAGTAAAAGGAAGAAACTATCTTGGTATCCATCACTGGACAGATACAATGGGCCCAAAATCTTGAAAGCTGAGAAATATGGGTCTTTTAACTAAGGGGGTTGCAGTCTCTGGGAACTGAATATAGGTGAGAAACCTGCTTATCCTGAGGTGTTTCACCTAATTAGACAAGGAAAACCATCAGCTTGTACTTCTGCAGAAGGTTCTGATGGAGAGAAAGTCAGCCATGCCTGGAATGAGGACATTGGTAAGAAATTTACCTTGAACCAAGTCTGTAGCTTGTTAGGTCTTAACCACTAGAAAGTGTATATTACTTTTTTGGCTTGTAACCGTTTTGTCTTTGTCCCATGTACTTGAAATTACTTAAAACGGTTCTCTTTTTTGTTAAAAACCTTGTTTTACTTTTAATCTAAACCAACCAGTACTGTGTTTGAATTGCAGTGATTGTTAGCTCCAGTTAAAGCAACACACTGCTCCTTTAAAGAGACAAAACCACAGTAACAAATCTTATTACTTCTTGAAATGTTCCAGAATTGGGCTGGACATTTCAGGGCAGACAGTTTTCAGGAATGTTGTGACCGGAGGTGTTTTGCAAGTAGTAACCAAGGTTGATGTAACCAAAAGAGGGGTTTTGTGTTGTAGACAGGCTGCTGGGGTCAGAGTACTGAACGAGGGAGTCACAGCAGCAGGATTTACCCAGGGTTACAGGGCTGGTGGTGACACAACCTTTTACTAGTCTGGGTTGAACCCCAAAACATAACAGTGGCATTTGTCAGCAAGCTTCTGTTAACCCTTTTATTATTTACACCCTAATCCAGGAAAGCACATAATCATGTCCTTAACTATAAGTAGGTAAGCAGTTCCAGTTAAATCAGTGGTGATTCACATACAATGAAGTGTCTACTTACCTACCTTACCTGTTGGCAATGAGGAACCTCGTGGGGTGGGGTGACTGACAGGAGATTACTCAGCAGTCTGGTCAAGCAGGAGTTACAGACTCAGAGCCCCAGTAGGAATGAAGAGCCATCTTGTACTTGCAGGGTCTTTTTTGCTCTGACATCTGTGTATCTCCAGGAAGCTACTGATTTGGGGGGGGGCAATCCCCCAGTTTTTTTTACAGAGCAGCACACTGTGGTCACCATAAAATGGAAGAATTAGGAAGAATATATGTGACGAGAACATTGCAAATTTTCCTGTTCTTTGTACAGAAATACTCCATGTAGGGGACATAAGTAATCAAATTACAATCATGTGTTTGTGTCTATATTTTTAGATGAATTAAATATGAAATAAAGTGTTCAAGGTCTGATTCTCATTTGCACTAAAGAACTTATACTTCTGGTGGTATAAATGTAAAAGGGATGTAAATTACTTCCCCACCTATTTTACACTACTAGAGCAATATAAAAACACTATAAAGGTACCTTGGTGTAAATAAGAATGAGGCCCTGAATATATTAAGAATTTTTGCAAAAAGATATTGTAACAAGTAGAAAATATTGTTGGTGTGTTTCTTTAAATTTTATCCCGCATGAAAAAGAGTAATAAATGACTGATACAAAATGCAGGATAAATAATTATCGGTCAGTGACACTGGTGGTGGAAGGGGATAGATATCTAAATGTTGAATATGGGTCCTATCTGCACATTATTCTGCATATAAAACCAATTAAAGTTTATGAGAATTTTGCATAAAATTTGATGATGGGCCACAGAATGTTTTATTGATGAAAGGGTATGTTGGGGTACAACAAGTGTTAAGGTGTTAATACAGTTCTTGTTTAATCTTACTAGAATAAATAGCTAAGAACGGTGATCTGTAGTTTTGCATGAGGTTAATGGTGGCTTACTTCCATTGTAACACAACCACTAAAAACCTTTAACCTTTTTATTAAACAAACAAAAAAGAAGAAAAAACCTCCAAAACTATTTAAATGATGTGAAATGTAAAGAATTCATGTTTTCATTTTACCATTTACCTTATTCCTTTTCCCTTTAGTCTCATGGAGTTTTTTATAGGCGGAAACATGTTTGCAATCTTCTTAGATGGTAATAAAGATATTAACTGACTTTCTTTTTTGGGAAGAACAGAAAGTCAATTTAAATAATAGGTCTTGGGTTAAATAATGGTGTGACATTAGGAGCCCACCAATGCCAACTGCCACACTCACCCCCTCCCCATACTGTACTCACATCAGGCCTGACACACTCATTGCCCCAACACACTCTTGTCATAATATGTATCTCAAAGATGTCATGTAAAGTATCATATGTAAACTGGTGACACACTGGTCCCAAAAATCATTGCATGATGTGTATATATATGACTTGTGCACAAAGAGGTATTGGAGTGAGCTGGAAATAAGTTCTTTAACTGTTTTTAGGAGGCAGCACAAAAGCCTCAGCTTGTCCTAGACAGAGGAATGTATATATACTTGTCTGAATGCCTTGATCACCAGCAGAAGACAATGAAAGTACATTTACATATAAGATAAACAGAGCCATCAAACTAATAAGTGGGTAAAAAGACTGCTTAATGATCACACCAGGACACAGAATCTGCACCCCAGTAAACCTTCCTGGTTCTTGAAATAGAAGCAAGAGGCTTTAGGTAATATAAAGGAGATCCAAGAGACATTTTAGTTATTTTTCCCTTAGGGGATAATAGGGTACAGCACCCTTTGAGCCTATGAAAGCTGGATCCTCTTGGCCTGGAAGGCAAGAGCTACTGGAATCTTGATGTAAGTGAGAAACCTGGTTAGACAAAGATTGTAACTTGTTGAAATTAAGTTTTAGTCAGGAGAAATCATGTCTTATTTTGCTTGTAATGCCAGTCTCTTTCATTCTTGCTTCATATCATTAAGCTTTCTATTCTTTGTTAATAAACATATCCTCCTTTTATTACAAAACCATCTCAGTGCAAGGTATGAACAGAGGTGAAAGTAAGTCGGTATGCCCTGGTATGGTGTACCGGCAAGAGCCGGTGCGCCGTACCGGGGTGACCCGGCTTCCCCAGGCAGCAATTTAAAGGGCCTGGGGCTCCCAGCAGCAGCTGGAGACACAGGCCCTTTAAATTGCCGCCATAGTCCCACTGCTGGAGCCCTGGGGTAGCGGCAGCGGGGCTCCGGGGGTTATTTAAAGGGCCGGGGCTCCCGCTGCCTCTACTTCCCTGGGCCCTTTAAATAGCCACCGGAGCCCTGCCGCCGCTCCCCCAGGGCTCCGGGGGCTATTTAAAGGGTCTGGGCAGTAGAAGCAGGGGAGTCCTGGGCCCTTTAAACTGCTGCCGGAGTCCCCCAGCTGCCGCTGCTACCCCGGCGGGGGAGGGGAGGGCACTTACCGGTACAGGGTGGGCTGGGGCTGGCTCTGACCCCCCCATCCCCACCCCTTCCACCCGAGGCCCCACCCCTTCCGGGGGCCAGACCCAGCCCCAACCCAGCCCTGTACTGGTAAGTCCCTATTTCTACCTTCACCCCTGGGTTTGAAACAGTGCTGTGTAGCCGAACAGACTGGTGTGTAGTCTGCCTCTTTAGAGACAGCAAACTTAATAACTTCTGTGAGCCTCCAGTGAGAGGGACTGGACACTGCAGTGAGATGTCTCTGAGCAACTTGGGAATTAGGGTTTACTGACTGCTTCTTGCAAGGTAAAGTTTTGACTGGCAGAGTCCTCAAGAGTTCGATGGCAATACAGAGAAGCTGGTTTGTCAGGGAGCTGATACATAGCTTAAGGCAGGAAAACTCTCATTGCTGAGGCTGACAGGAGTAACACATGGGTCTCACAATTCTGGAGTCCCCAAGCAAGACGTCACAAATGGATAATTAGATCTTGGGTTCTTGTTGTTATTGAAATCCAATCTTGTTCCCTTTAAGATAAAACAAAACAAACCCACACAAAAGGATCAGAAATGAAAGAAATTGCAGCTTCTGTTTCTGTTGCTTTCTTTCTTGCAAATAGCTGCTGACCTACTACAGGCACAGCATAGTTTTATAAGCCATTCCAGTTGCTGGATAATTTACCAATGCCAGGCTGTTTAAGGCTTTGTTTTTAACTTACTTTTCTGATCATAAGCTTGCAACAATGTTGCAGATTATGACTAGACAGAAGTCAAAGGGGAAAAAGATAGGAAAGAGGAGAAATAAGCTGGGGAAGGAAAGGGAGGGAGTGGTAGCAGGTTCGAATTATAGTGGTGTTCAGGGTTTACCTGATCTTGAGGGAGGTGTTGATGCCAGATGGTTTATATTTACTTGCTTGCTTTTGTCACAACACCTTTCATAATCAGGAAAATTAAGGCCATGGTGCGTAGCTGCAGATACAAGTATCCCAGCAGCTGCTAGAGGTAATGGAAGCCATGATAGTGCAATTTGAGCTCATTCCAATCTGCCTGCCCCACTTAGCACTCCAGTGTCCCTAGATAAGCAAAGCTCAGAAAGAGGTGGCAACCTCATCCCATTAAAATTAATCAGTCAAAATACACACATTTCCTTTCATTTCTAGACTCCTGGCAGCTCATTGACATATCAACCTGTGACCTTTTCAGGAGCCTTCAAGATGCCTGAGCAGTTTTTTTTTTAACTCAAAAACATCCAGTTTGTACCAGTTTCCTACTGTACGTGACATCTCACTTTGAAGTCTTCAGTGGGTGGCTCATGGGCTGTGGGGGAGTTCCATCTCTTCCTCTCCTCCTTCCCAAGTCTAAGTCCTGGAACAGTGATATTGGGTCCATTAGAAAAATAATATAAGAAATTCCTTTACTCAAACATTAACATGGACAAACACTTCAATGAAGGGTTCAATATTAAACTGTCAGTGATGGATTAAGGAACAGGTTCTCTGAATCAAAGATCACTTTGAAAACAACGGGTATTTTTCAGTCCAGTATTTACAAAAATCCAGGTACTCATGTGAAACAGATTTCTGCAATAGCTGCAGCTAGGAGCCAAAATGCTATAAGCAGTAGGTCTTTCCTCCAAAAGTCTCCTGGTGGCAAACGTGCAACTCTGTTAATGGAAATTAGATTCTGATGACAAGAAACTTCTTGCTTATACAGATTTTTTATTCAAAATAGTCCAGCCCTGCACAGTGACTCAAAATATCCTGGTAGGCAGAAATGGGGAGAAGACGGTAAACATAAATATAATAGACTAGACTCCGTGGAAAGAGCTATTCACTGGTAAAAAAAAAAAAAGAGAGAGAGAGAGAGAGAGATATTTAAAGCTATAGCAATTTAAAATAACACAAATGTATGTCTACATATTTGAAAAGACTGTGGTATCAAAGCACCGTATGCATTTAAGATAATATTGTAAAATGTACTGGACACATCAGCAGCTCAATAAGCTTCAAGGGATTCAACTAAATGCTAGAAATGTAAGAGCTGAGTTAGAAGACTCTAACACGTGTTTGGGGATTGTGAGGAATTCTATAACTTCTGGAAATGAACTAAATTTATTTCACATGCTCAGAGCTTTCTCAAAAATGTTTCTTTAGGTCTGAAATTTTCAATGCTCATATAGCAGATTAAATAATGTTTAACTCTATTAAACTCCCCTTTTTCTTGCATCTCAGCTTAACGTTTGTTGAAGCAAAGGCCAGAGTTCTGTCTTTTCAGGATTTGTCAGAAAGCATAACAAGGAGTCAGAGCTATTGTATGTAAAATCCTGAATGTAGCTGTTAATAATAGTTCCTAGACAGCTTCAAAGAGAGAGTACCACACAATTTCTTAGTAAACAAAGATTTCACACATACAAACCAAATATTTCAAATAGCATTTGGAATACTTATGAATAATTTCCCAACAAAAGCTATTAGGCAGTAAATCTACTGGTCATTATACAACCTTCCTCACATCAGTTGCTGCTACGCATATTTAAATACAAGGTTCCAACATAATATTTACACTACTAAACTTCAGCATGCATGCACACCCACCCACCCACCTTCCTGATCTGGCAGAGATGATTTCTTAGTCTCTTTAATGTGGCCATGATATGTAGTGTTGTGGAGTCTTCAGAGCTTAAGAAGAATGGGAGCCTCTCAGTCCCTTTGCCAACACTTCTGAGCTTTGTCAGTAAACACAAGGGTGGAGATCCTTACAACTAGCAGCATTCCTGCCCATGGGTTAATAGTTGATTGATCTCCTCAGTGGCTGGTGAAAGGGCAATCTGTAACCTATAACTGAAATGGTACAGGTACTGAGCCACAGCCTCCACAGCAGACCCAGCTCTTGATACTGTATCATTCATCTGCTGAGTACACAGGGCTGTCTTTGACTCCCTTATTTATACCTTTCCATCCTTTGCCCCCAGCTCTCAGATAGGGAATGTATGTGACCTGCAAGACTGTTTGACTTAAATGAAAACTTCTTATCAAGCTTCAGAAGTGGAGACTGAGCATCTCTAGTAACTGCTACGGCTTACTTTTGGATGCTTTTGCACCCTTCTTGCATGTGAGCAGGGACAAAAATCAATGTCTCCCTCCCATTGCTCCTCTCCCCTTTCTTTGGGCCAAAGGCAGTGCAGAGAACCAAATGCTGCCATATAAAGCACATAGGTTACACATGCTCTCACCCCAAACATAGATATTTTAGCAGGGACATTTCAGGAAAATATCTTGAGTTATTTTGATGTATGGGAGAGTAAATAAAATACATATAAATATTCAGATTTTTAAAAAGTAACTTTTTTCTCGCTAATAACTCAACATTAATGGAATGAAAACATTTCAGTGTTTACACTTCCATTAGGAAGTGTACTAGTTAAGATCCTAGGGTCAAATCTGCAAAGGTTTTTAGGCACCTAAAAATACAGATAGGTGTACGGGAGCTGGGGAGATGGGAATGCTCAGGCAAAATTCTGTATAACTATACACTACCATTTCTTCTCCATCTCATCTTAACACTTGCTGAAGCACAGCTCAGAGTTCAGTCTCCCCAGGACTCTTGAGAAAACATTCCACAAGAGTTAAACCTCAGGGCTATTGTAAGTAAAACTGAGGTAAATAGATATGAATAATCCCCAAAGAGAGAGCACCATACACTTTCTTAGTAAAGAAAACATTTAATGCACACAAAACACATTGCAAGTAGTATAAAATATTGTAAATGATGCTTAGAATACTATGGATAACTTTTAAACAAAAGCTATTAGATAGTAAACCTATGGGTGTTCCTTATGCAGACTTTCCCCCTTTTGTTTCTGTCACAAATATTCAAATCTAAGGTTTTAATATAACATATTCTATACTTTAGCACATACATCAAAACACGTTTTCAGTCTTTATAGTGTACCCATATTATGTGTGTGTGGTATCTGGCTAGTTCAGAGTTTGAGAAATGGCAGCATCTCCATCCTTTCAAACACTGTAGAACCTTGTCAGCAAACGAACAGTCTGGGGCTCTCCACAGCCAGCAGCATTCCAGCCCTTGGTTTAATAGCTGGCTGCTCCTCTCAGTTGCTGATGAAACAGAATTCAGTAGCCTGTATCCAAAATGGTACAGGGATCAGGACCCAGCCCTAACAGTGTGCCCAAGCGCACTCACACACATATTTTGATCCTGCATCAATCAACAGTTGAATCCACAAGGCCGTCTTTAACTCCTGTATTTATAACATTTCACTTCTTGTGCTCTGATTGGCTCTCAGATGGTGACAAGGGTGAGACCTGACAACTGGGGCCCTCCCGGAGCAGAAACTGCCTACAAAGAGCATGTCAAGTAACTGCCAAACCCTGTTCTGAGATGCCCTGCATGTGGGGAGAGACACAGAATATCCAGCTAAAATGTAGGTCTCCCCACTGCTTCTCTCCCCTTTCCTGGGAGAAACAAAGTCAAATACTGATGTATAAAGGATGTAGGTTACATAGGTGCCTAATTGGATTTACAAACACCACTAAGCAGCATAGATGCCTAACTCCCATGGAAATCAACGGGACTTGGGCACCTAACTCACTTGCACAAATCTGAAAAATCCCACTAGATGCCCACTTGCATCATTAGGTGACCAAATACCTTGGCAAATCTGGCTCCCTAATCTTCAAATTAAAGCTTCTCTATATGGACAATTAGACCCTAGCAAGCTAGGGTGTGAATCCACCTGTACTAGCTTATTGCAATCTGTTCATGTGGACCCTATAATGTACGGATTGTTAATGTACTCTGAGCTCATCCTCTTCGAAACTGCACTAGCACTTTAGTATACATCAGCAGGGTGCAAATCAACATTTATACCACAGCAGATTAGTGTGGGGTAGATTCACACTCCAGCTTGCTGCGGTCTAATTGTTCATGTAGATGACATCCTTAGCTAAAGCAAAACTCCTATTGCACTTAAACGTTGTTTAGAGCTGGCTGAAAAATTTTGACTGAAATACTTTGGGAATTTAGTTTAAAAATTCTTCAACTTTGGAGAGGCTGGAGACTGATAATAGGAAAAATGAAACTGTAACTCTGTGACTTTTCCAAAGATAAGGAAATATTGAAAAGTTACATTGGCAGAGATACAGAGTTTCTGAAATGAATCTGCTGATTGGTTGGCACTATCTATTACTGCCAATTAGATATTAAGTACTGAATCCCTCTGACTGTTGGGGAAGTAATGATTCTCTTTTCAATGTCCAAGTGAGGAAAAGTTTTGGAAGGGAGTTTTGGAGAAGAGTAATGCTAGGTATTGGAGTTGAT
This sequence comes from Emys orbicularis, assembly GCF_028017835.1. Lineage (NCBI taxonomy): Eukaryota > Metazoa > Chordata > Testudines > Emydidae > Emys > Emys orbicularis. The sequence goes on along the minus strand of NC_088684.1, from coordinate 147,514,717 downwards.
CTTTGCAGACAACAACAGTCAAATTTGGGGTGTTCTCTCCAATATAGTGTCAAAAAAAGGAGGGAACCAAATGCTTCCTGAATTGAGTTTCAGCAATGCACTGGGAAATGTCTGCTAACCACTTGTGAGCTGGCCCCTGACCACTTTTGGGCAGTGATAGCCAGGGTGGAATGTCTTCTTAAGGCCTCCTCAAAGAAAGGGCAAGCTTCCAATGACTCTTAAACATGTGGTGGTTGGTCCCTTGCTCAAGAAACAATCACTCAGCATTAACAACCTTCCTACCTATCACCCAATCTATCACTTTTCCTTCCTGGAGAAGGTTATTGAGAAAATAATGAAAGGCCAAGTCTAGCAACTTCTAACATTCTCTACATGTTAGGATCTTAATCAATCGGGCTTCAGAACTAGGCATAGCATGGGAAAAACATTAATATCTGAAGGCAATGATCATTTGAGGGCAATGAACAGCATCTGGAGTCTACGCTTATGTTAGATCTATGAGTGACTCAACACTATTGGTCATAAGACACTGCAGCCCCTAATGGAAGTTTGTGGAGTTGTCTTAAGGTGGCATCACACTTGCCTTTTGAAGGGATTCTAAGAAGATTATGCAGGGTGAAGCTGCATTGAGTAATTGGTGACAATTACTTTACTTTTCCCTTTTGGCAGAATATTTGCTAACAGATCAGTATTTCCATCAACCCAAATATATTTGTTGTTTGAACATATGAGAATGTTTTTATTTGTAGATGGATATAGTTCTCTGCAAATATTTGACATATGCTATTTGTGTAGATTAATTAGATAAATCATATTTCTTTTCTCTGATCTGATGAGAGTGCAAGCATTTCCAAGGGTATTATCAGGGTCTGAATTTAAAATTTTTATATTACTTTGAAATTTGCTTTTCATGGATATTGTACCAGAACAACTTGGTTGCATGAATGTTTATACACACAAAGACTGTGAGTAGGGCTGAACTCAATTCATTTAACACTTTGAGCTAATATTCATGGGAAATGTTCTGCAGTAATTGCCCAACTCTAGTTTTGAGCAACTGCTTTTTCTCCCTTAGGGTGCTTGCTTGTGGAGTTCCACAGAGTGAGATCTTATCACTGTCTTGGCCATAAGAAAGACTGAAAGGAGTTATGATTCCATCCATATGTTGATTATTAGAGCTAAGCAAAATTCCAACATTTCAACATGTGTTTTAATCCCAAAACAGGATGAAAAATTGATGCTTTAACATTTCTGCAGAATGGAAAGTCTGAAAAAAATTAAATTGGAAATGTTTCATTTCAATCTTTTTGATGGAAACAAAATCTTTTGACATTCTCAAAACTGAAATATTTCATTTCAGTTTGTTGAAATGTCCTGAAATGCTTGGTTTTGTGTCACTTCAACATTAAACTGTATTTCCTTATGGTGTTGCATCATGGGATTCACATGACTTTATGCATTCTGGGAGTTGTAGTTTCGGAGCCTGATGCCCCATTTTACCATATAGGCCAGGGTCCCTGGCTGGACTACAGCCTCCATAATGCAACCAGAATCAGGTAACTCCCATGACACACCATGCAGCCTGGTCAGAGTGAAATCAGTGCATTGCCTCTTAGAAGCCGGGCCCATAACACAGAATGAAGACTAAATTATAATTCCTTAAGATAATGCACCAGTATAGGAAAATGCAATCTAATGATTTGTTTAACTGATTTGAAATGAAACATTTTTAGTCAGTTGAAAAACCAAAAACAAAATATACTCCCATTTAAGTCAGACCAACCTGCCATGAAATATTTTATTTTCCTGACAGAAAATATATATATATATATATATATATATATATATATATATATATATATATATATATATATATATTCCATTGAAATAAATTGATTTTATATACATATATATTGGCTAAATCAAAAATTTACATTGAAAATTTCTACTTTTCAGAAACTGCATTTTCTATTGAATTTTTTTTTTTTCCCCCACTGGAAAATGCTGATTTTCTAAAATGAAACTCTTTGTGGGAAAGGATCTGTTTTGACAAATTTCCCATTGGAAAAAAAAACCCAGAATTTAAAAGTCTTGAAATTTTAAAAACATCCTGTTTTGACATTTGCAAAATGAAAATTTAAATTTTTCCATGGCTTTTTGTTTTTAAATTTAAGCTACTTTATAGATTCATAGATTCATAGATTCTAGGACTGGAAGGACCTCGAGAGGTCATCGAGTCCAGTCCCCTGCCCTCATGGCAGGACCAAATACTGTCTAGACCATCCCTGATAGACATTTATCTAACCTACTCTTAAATATCTCCAGAGATGGAGATTCCACAACCTCCCTAGGCAATCTATTCCAGTGTTTAACCACCCTGACAGTTAGAAACTTTTTCCTAATGTCCAACCTAGACCTCCCTTGCTGCAGTTTAAACCCATTGCTTCTTGTTCTATCCTTAGAGGCTAAGGTGAACAAGTTTTCTCCCTCCTCCTTATGACACCCTTTTAAATACCTGAAAACTGCTATCATGTCCCCTCTCAGTCTTCTCTTTTCCAAACTAAACAAACCCAATTCTTTCAGCCTTCCTTCATAGGTCATGTTCTCGAGACCTTTAATCATTCTTGTTGCTCTTCTCTGGACCCTTTCCAATTTCTCCACATCTTTCTTGAAATGCGGTGCCCAGAACTGGACACAATACTCCAGCTGAGGCCTAACCAGAGCAGAGTAGAGCGGAAGAATGACTTCTCGTGTCTTGCTCACAACACACCTGTTAATACATCCCAGAATTATGTTTGCTTTTTTTGCAACAGCATCACACTGTTGACTCATATTTAGCTTGTGGTCCACTATAACCCCTAGATCCCTTTCTGCCGTACTCCTTCCTAGACAGTCTCTTCCCATTCTGTATGTGTGAAACTGATTTTTTTTTCCTAAGTGGAGCACTTTGCATTTGTCTTTGTTAAACTTCATCCTGTTTACCTCAGACCATTTCTCCAATTTGTCCAGATCATTTTGAATTATGACCCTGTCCTCCAAAGCAGTTGCAATCCCTCCCAGTTTGGTATCATCCGCAAACTTAATAAGCATACTTTCTATGCCAATATCTAAGTCGTTGATGAAGATATTGAACAGAGCTGGTCCCAAAACAGACCCCTGCGGTACCCCACTCGTTATGCCTTTCCAGCAGGATTGGGAACCATTAATAACAACTCTCTGAGTACGGTTATCCAGCCAGTTATGCACCCACCTTATAGTAGCCCCATCTAAATTGTATTTGCCTAGTTTATCGATAAGAATATCATGCTATATACACTATAATATTTATAGTGCAAAAAACAAACAAACAAACAAACAAAAACAAAATACATCCAAATCTGTTTCCTGATCAGCTCTACTTTCAGCTGTGTGTTTCTGTCTACTGAGAGTCATTGATTTGTAGTCTTGGGGGTCTTATAAAACTGATCTCTCCTTCTTGATTACTAGACAGAGCCTGTGACAGACTGACAATAACATGTAATATTCCAAATTAACTTTGATGAGTTAAATTAAACCTTACTGAATTAATGTTAATACCATTGAGGTACATTGTATTACAAATGCAAATGTTTATGTACTGTTGTGAGATTGTATGGAATTTCTTGAGCAGGAGACAAGATGAGAGCAGTCTCTAGACAGTATTAGAAAAAAAATCTGGAACAATATGTGTGAAGTGGATTTCTTGGGAAGTAGTGTGGGGTGAGGGGAATGCAAATGCTCCCCCTCTGAGCCAACCTTTTGAAGATAAGCACTGGGGAGAGGAAACCATTGTGTACTAATTACTTGCTTCTGGAAACTCAGATCAAAGACCCTCAAACTATATAAAGGGAACTAATCATGTTAGTAGGGTGCTTGTTCTGAGCTGAAGCTGTGAGGAAATGGTAACCACACAGACTCCCCTAAAGTGGGGGGTTGAAGGATTGTTCCTACCAGAATCCAGGTGAGTCTTTGGATTAATTCCGGTAAATTTATTAGCATTCATGTAGGTTATTTTATTGTTTTCTTTGTACTGCTTTTACTTTAAGAATAAAATATGTTTGCATAGGAAGTGTGTGTGGTAACGTATATCTGTAGCAATTATACCTGTTATCTGTCTCTAAAGACAAAGCAAGGAGGTGTCCTTAGGCAACCTGTCTGTTCTGGGAAATACACAGTGAAGGCAGAGAACTGTGCAACCTGGAAATACACTGGTCAGAATGGAATGGGATGCGGGTCTCCCCCCATAAAGGCAATGGTTGGGGAGCTGGAAGTCTGAGAGTAGGTGCCCTTGCTGGAGCACTGAGGGGAAATACAGTTGCAGGTGCCCTGAACTGTGATAACAGCAGTAGCCCAAAACTGTTTTTCATGAGTATAATACAATAAATCACTAATGGTATACACCAAGTCTCAGTGAGCCAAGCCTTTGATATCACCGGGCTAGAAGTCTGCAGTGTGATGCAGCTGGGGCTCTCTCTCTAGGCAATTTGGAAAAGCCCCCTTTTTTAATACAGTAGAGAAGGTCACTTGTGCCCTGCTCTGATTTACAATTAACTTCTAGGTGAAATTTAAGGTATTAATTAGACCATTCAGGCTTTATAGAATATACATATCAGTTCTCTTCACTGGTTTCTTCTCTTATACCCTTCCTCTCAACTAGACTCAACAAAAGCACCTTGCTCTCTGACACAAAGAAGCTTACAGCAGTTGGGGATAGGACATTCTCTGTGGAAAGTATCTTCTTCCGCACTTTGCCCCTGATGGGAACCCATCTGAGCTTGGGTGTGGTTGCATTCTGGAAGTACTATAAAACACTTATTTGTGCTACTAAAAGCAAGCACTGGGATTTCACTTTAAATAAGTCTCCTGCCTGGGAATTCCGTATTTTAAGTAATGAGAAGAGGAGTCTGTGCTTTCTGCTTTTGATGAAATACCTGTGCTGGTCCAACTTATGTCAAGTGCACCCTCACAGGACAAAGTTGGGTGCTCTATAAATGTCCAGTATTGGGTGTGTGTCTATGTGTTTATAAATGTATACTAGCAATGACTTGGACTTGAGATCGTGATATTAGATACCTGAGTAAGAGAATGCCAGACCAGCTGTACAGAAGTCTAAAGCTCACACTGACAGTTATATATTGTGATCCATACATTCATGACTTCCAGGCTTGCTCTTGCAACACACTCTGATTATTGGCATATATTGACTTAGGATTTGAACACAGTAGGGCTTACTTCAGTATTAAGTGGCTCAGGGGTGTGAAAAAGACACCACCTTGTGTGACACAAGTTTCACAGACTTAAGAACTGGTGTGGACAGCGCTGTCGGCGGAAGGAGCTCTCCCATTGGCATAGAGTGTCTGCACTAGCAGCACTACAGCGGCACAGTTACATTGGTACAGCTGCGCCTCTGTAACAATTCTTGTGGCCGTTAGTCTGTAGAGTGCTTAGCTACTATGGTGATGAGTATGGCATAAATATCTACAGGTAGGGGTATGGGCTTTGTTTTGTAAATGCAGAAGTATAAAGTTAAAAATAGCCATCTGCTTATCAAGAAATTCACCCTTGTAGAGATTCAGGACAAGCTGCATGTACAACTTCAGTGCCATGCCACATGCAGAGAGTCAATATTAAATGCCATTTTGACTGCTTCCTTCAAATTTTGGATGCATCAAAATAAAGGTTTTCAATACTGCCAATAATTAACTGTGAACAAGAGATGCGTCATATTTTCTATGCATTCAACAAGATGAAGTCAGCTTTATATTTAACTTATTTTTTTTAATTAAATCATGGGTAGAAGGCAATTAACATTGATAATTGAGGATCTATTTTAATTTAAAAGCCTCATGCTGATCAATGGAAGCAGTAAATCTTCCAGATTTCTAGCGAGCTTTTAAACATCTATATTAATCAATAGGATCAATCTTAGATGAATTTTGTTCTCCACTGGAAAACTTCTTCTGTTGCAAATATCCATTACCCTCAGTAACTAAATCTATTCTTCGCCTAATATGGGATACTCTGAAATCCAAACAGTCCACACCCTCACTCTATTTACATCAAAGCAATAGAGTTTTCAGGGAGGAATCAAAAGCCAGTGGTTAAAGCAGGGGACCAGGAGACAAATGCATGGGTTCTATTCTGGGCTCTTTCTCTGTCTTCATAGCCTTGAACAAGATACATATGTTCCCTTTCAACATCCCCATCAACCTAAGGCTTTTTGTTTGTTTGTTTTTTAATGGAGAAAATACATCATTCCTTTACCAAGGTTTTGCAAGGCTTAGTTAATGGCTGCAGAATGTTATATGCCTCAAAGCAAAGACAATGTTTCAAGTAATAAATATTATAGAAGAAGTTACAGAGTGTCCTCTGTAACTTCTTCTATAATATTTATTACTTGAAACATTTTATTAAATACATATGTAACAAATATAAGTAGTGAGCATTTTCTTTTCAGTGCACCTGTCTTTTGTCAGAAAGAATAAAGCAAAATATGCAGGATGCATATCTGCATTCCTGTATCCTGATTTTAGTAATCATGATTGTTGCATTCCTTTCAATGTTTTGTTTGTCACACTGTTTAGTTTGTGTTTTTCGGTCTTGTCTTTACCTCTTACTATCCTAGTGACCCTTTATGGGAGCTGGGGCTCTGTTGCACTCTGCCAGGCTTAGCCCACTTCCCCAGCTGGACAGAATAAGAGGACTAGGGCCATATGACAAAACTAGGCCTGCTGAAATGATAAAAGGGCAGCCTGTTGTCATGAAGGAAAGATCTTTTAGGGAAACTAGTAACTGTATGTTTTACATACAGTTCTTGCTAAAGAAGCACTAGAAAAAGAGAGCACAAAGAGGTAAACAAGAGTACACAATCTGGCAAAGACATAAGTGATACAAAAGAAGTTCCCCAGATTCCACTTTGCATTCCTGATCTCCATTTTGAATAAGCAAGAGTCACACCACCATTGGAAGCTGCAGGTCACATGATATTTACGGAGCAAGTGTAATCAAAAGCAAGGGAAAGGTCAGCTGAGCTTTAAAAGTAGGGGAAAGGTTAGCAGCTTCTAAGTCTCAGGTAAAAAACAGTTGCAGGCTAAAGATAGAACTGGCAGTGGGCATCCTTGGAATGTTTGTACTGAGCATGTGCAATAAAGATCTGACAGAAAGATATTATCAAAGGTGTCTAGAAAGTTCTGACAAGATAGTATAAAAGCCAGTGTGTCAGTGTGCAGCTAGGGAGTTGGAAGGCCAGGAGAAGAGAGACAAAGAAATGAGGAGCCAAGAAGCAAGCAGACTAGAACAGAGCAGCTCGTGGCTGATGGCAAAGAAGCAAGGGAGCAAGCAACAACAGCAGAACCAACATAAGAGAGTCCTGCCACTGAAGCGAAGTTAGCAGACAGAATAAGCCTGTCAGTTATAATTATAGTATAAAACTGTATAGTGTTAGTGTGTACATGTGTTGATAGTGAAAGAAATGTATAAGATTTAAACCATTTATGAATTGCTGTCAGCAACCTGTGACAGACTGGTCATCTGTAACAGGCTGCAGCCTATTGGAATAACTCAGCTGTATCTTATTGTGGTTTAGGGGTACTCTAACTTGTAAGGTATTTATGCTTTATATTATTGTATCAGGGATTGCTGTTTGCACCAATAAAAGGTGCCTTGTTTTGGAAAGAATACTGCTTGTGTCAATCATTTATTTATCGGAAGGCTGTATCCATGCCCTCCAGATATTTCCTTAGTCACCATAGAGACCAGGTTGTTTTATAAGAGGTGGGATGTTTTTGAGGGAACCCTCGGTAAACCCAAAAGGTGGCAATAAGTCAGCTATTCTAGGGGTACCCTAAATCTGTTTTCAGGGTAACAGAAACATATCTTTAAATATGTAGACGTGTCTGCACTGCATTACAGAATGATTCCCTGAAGTAAATTGTGCCATCTAGGTAAAAATTGAGCACCTGATCCAATTTCCACTGGAATTATTCTACACAAGTCTTTCATTTCACTTCCATGGAAGCTGGAATAGGCCATGAATGAGAAATGGACCTATAGATAGATAGATAAATAAATAAATTAAATTAAATAAAGCGTATTACAGTCCTTAAGGGAAAAAAGTTAACATTGTATAAATGCAAAGAATTATTAATGACTGTGACCAGGGGCCTGGGATGAACCACAATGAGAATGCCCCACTCAGGGCAGACTGCAATAATCAGGGCAGACAATCCCCAAAGCTGGTGGTTTATTCTATAATTAGATTCACCAAGGCAGTAACAAGAGCTTTGCAGTACCACACTGGTTAACCAGAAGCCAAACACAGTCCTTCTTAGGCATTCCAGCCCTTGGTTCCCATCCAAATAAGTCTAACATAGTGAGGGGTCACTGAAAACCCAATTCACCATACGTGAGGTTCTACTAATCCCAAAGGATCTGATACTTACCACCAGGTCAGTATGTATCTCAGATCTTACCCAAATATCACACTGTCAGCCAATCTTCAGTAAACTAAGTAATGATTTATTAATAAAGGAAAAGAAGAGTTATAAATGGTTATATAATAGATCATATACATGCAAATGATTACAAACTCCTTATATCAGGTTTGTAGCAGTGATGGAATAGACTGCTGGCTTGCAAAAGTCCCTCTGATAACTCCCCAGAGATTGGAAGGTTCTCAGGCCATATTTCAAAATACTCCTTTTAGTTGCAAGTCCACAATTTAGAGAAGTTGGAGCAGGAAAGAGGAAAAGCAGAGATGTCACAGCTTGCAATTATTAGCCCAGCCCAGCTGAATGGAAAGATACTGGCCCAAGATGGCGTCCAGGGTCACATGAGCATGGAAAGTTTCTGGTAAAATATGGAGTCTTAGGTCAGGCGTCCTCATCTCATGTCCTTACATGGTTTCCTGAATTACAGGGGTGGCCATTGGCCCCTCACTGTGTGAGGTAGCCACAGGAAAGGCCTACCGAATGGGATGAGTTTCTTCAATGGCCCATTGTTAGAGTGGATGTCCTTAATGGGCCATCAACACGTAGCTAAAATTTACCTTTGGGGTGCCACCCAGAAACACAACACATGTTTGAGATACCAATGCATAGCCAATATTCACAATATCAGATACAAAGATGATGTATGCATAAATAGGATAATCATACTTAGCAATTCATAACTTTTCTATTGATACCTTACATGAAATACTTTGTATCAAATTTAGTGCAATTGTGCAACAGTGGTAGTGTAGTGAGTCGGTGTGGCTCCCCTCCTGTCCTGAAGAGGGAGCCCCGGCGCAAACACCCAAGTGGGCGGAGCCACCGCCGCCTGTCCCCGCCCCCCGGAAGTCAAGGGGCGGGACAGGAAGTATAAAGGCCGGCAGCCAGAGCTCAGTCAGGCGCCGGCCACCGCAGGGAGCAGACGTGCGGTCGGGAGCTCCCCGCCAGGATACCTCGGAGGCCCGAGGTGGATGCCGTAGCTGGCCGGAGCTGCCCCGAGCTCATTACGAGGAGGAGCCGCCAGAGCCCGTCCGCTCCCGTCGCTGGGAAGCGCCCGTGGAACTCCCCCACAGCAACCCTGAAGGAGAGGCCCCGCCAGAATCCTTCCCGCCCTGTTGTTATCCGGAGGAACCGCCCGAGGACCAGTGGCCGGATTTCCCTACAGAGCTACCAGACCTGCCGCCAAGCCCCGGCCGAGAGGAGGCCCCACTGATGGACTGGACCGCAGCCGGTGCCACAGACGAGGTAGGCCCTGAGGGGGATAATGGAAGTAGCCCGGGGGTAGCCGACCCCAGTCAGGCTACAGAGGCCTATGAGCCCATGGCAGTGTGTTTCGGTCAGGATACCCCACTGACCGGCAGCGACACTAATCGCTGCTAGGGCCCCGGGCTGGGACACAGTGGAGTGGGTGGGCCTGTGTCCCCCCCTGCCACCCCTACACACGGGTGGCAGGCTTCCCCCTCACCCAACGCAGGTAGGAACCTGAGCCCCTTACCTGCCTAGGCCAATTGCCTGCTTGTGCTCCGCCCTGACCCAGGGCCAGAGCTCCTAAACTGCCTGTGTGCTCAGCCCCTGCTACAGAGGCCTGAGCTTATTGACTGCTTGTGCTCAGCCCCTGCTGCAGAGGGCCTGAGCCAAATTAACTATTGTGCTCCGCCCTGACCCAGGGCCAGAGCTCCTAAACTGCCTGTGTGCTCAGCCCCTGCTACAGAGGCCTGAGCTTATTGACTGCTTGTGCTCAGCCCCCTGCTCCAGAGGGCCTGAGCTAAATTGACTATCTGTGCTCAGCCCCTGCTCCAGAGGGCCTGAGCTAAATTGACTATCTGTGCTCAGCCCCTGCTCCAGAGGGCCTGAGCTAAATTGACTATCTGTGCTCCGCCCTGCCTCCAAGGGCCAGAGCTTATAGACTGTGTGTGCTCAGCCCCTGCTGAAAAGGGCCTGAGCTTATTGACTGCTTGTGCTCCGCCCCTGCTCCAGAGGGCCTGAGCTAAATTGAGTATTTGCGCTCAGCCCCTGCTCCAGAGGGCCTGAGCTAAATTGACTATCTGTGCTCCGCCCTGCCTCCAAGGGCCAGAGCTTATAGACACTGTGTGCTCCGCCCTGCCTCCAAGGGCCAGAGCTTATTGACTGCTTGTGCTCAGCCCCTGCTACCGAGGGCCTGAGCTTATAGACTCGCTCGCCCAGCCCCAGTTACAAAGGGCCCGGGCTTATTGACTGTTTGTGCTCAGCCCTGCATCCAGGGGCCTGAGCTTAGTGACTGCCTGCCTGCCCAGCCCCTGTTCCAGAGGGCCTGGGTTCTTGACTGTGGTTTCCTCAGCCCCCTGGACCAGAGGGGCTGAGTCCTGAGCTAACGGACTGTTTAATTCGTGCAGTAGGGAGTCGGTGTGGCTCCCCTCCTGTCCTGAAGGGTCGAGCCCCGGCGCAAACCCTTTTACACGTAGCAACAATGATTTAAATGGTCATCTTCATTCATACAGCATCACAATGACAATGCAGATCCTAAGAGTTTCAGAAGTGCTTTCTTTCACTAACACATTTTCAGACAGCTCTAATGTTATTTGCAAACCCATTTATTTCTTATTTACTGCAACTATTTTTTTTCCCAAAAAGTCTGAAGATAATTGGAAAAGATGTGCTAATGTTTTTAAATAAAAAAAGTTTACCAGTAATTTAACTATAATCAAAGTATTTAGACTGAGTCTGGATAATATTTCTAAATTTATTTTACATTACTCTACAATGCAGTTGAATCCACAGTTTCTTCCAGGGCACGATAAAACTCTCTAATTATCTTTTTTTCCCTCTTTAGTTTCATGAAATATCAACCCATTTTATCTTTAAGTGGTTTGATAGAGCCAAACTCATTTTGTCACCTAATTAAATGGAACAGGAGTTGACTTGGCTTGTTGCCCAGTGTGTATAGCCTATGTCTGATGCATTGAACAGGGGGAAGGGGGGAAGGGGATAGCTCATCTTATTGAGTGAAAACTCTGGAGTGCACAGATTTTTATTTGTGATCTTTTGAATCCACATGAAAGTCTCCAATTAGTTGAAATTGTAATTAACCCAGTCTAGATAAATGAATAAACAATTCCATAGCCTTAGACTGGTGGCTTTGTTCAGAGCATAAAATAGAATATATTTTCACTCAGTTAAGACCATGTTTTCAGAACAACATGCATTAGTAAACCAGATAGCTTATTTTTACTTTGGGTTTTCAACACACGCCAAAATGAGAATGAAGACTTTTTTTTCCCCCCTAGTAAATGCTGCCTGGAGACAATTCCTTAGCTTTTGATAAACCTCTTTGTAATCCTGTACTATTCTTCTTTTCCTTCATAAAAAGTTCTGAGCAATTAAAGAAAGAAAACTTACAAGCCCGTTAGAGTTTAGTAACTGAATATTTGTCATGCAAATTTCAATGCCTAATTTATCAGTTTTTAAAAATGAAATCACATTAACTATATTTGTATCTATTAGATTACTTTGCTACAAACTAAAGCATATCAAAACAAAGTTACTTGCAGGTAGGGTGACCAGACGTCCCGATTTTATCGGGACTGTCCCAATATTTCCTTGTTTATCCCATGTCCCGACTGATGTGCGGTCGGGATACTGGACAAACAAGGAAATGCTCCGGAGCCCGGAAGTGCTCGCACCCCCCCCCCCGCCGTCCCGACTCCACCCCCTCCTCCCCCCATTGGCTCCCTCCCCGAATCCCCGCCTCTTCCCCAGGCTCACCATTCCTCCTCCCTCCACAAGCGCTGGAGGGAGGCCCCAGAGACGCAGGGGTAGCGCGGGGCCAGGGTGAGTGAGAGTCCGGCCTGGCCCCGAGCAGGCAGGACTCAGTCGGGTGGTAGGGAGAGTAGGGGGGCGGCCCGTGGGGCCAGGCGGCGGCTGTTCTCCCCCCCTGGGCAGCAGGACTCGGGAGCAGCCGCTGCTGCAGCTCCCACTGCCGCGGGGGGAGGAAGCGGCCGATGGCCAAGCTCGGCGGCTGCGGCTCTGGCGCCCGGGCCCAAACCCTCTGAGCCCGGGCCTGTTGCAGGGACCCAGCAGTGCGCACGCTGCGCCCAGCCCCTGGCCAGTCACGTCTGGGCTGCTGCCCAGCTGGTGCAATCCTGCGGCGGCCCCGGGGCGGAGGCATCGGCAGCCCAGCCCCATTCGTTCCCCTGCGGGACCCGAGCGGGACGGGGGGGCTGGGGCCTGCTGCCCCCACTCCGGGGCCGCCGCGGGATAGCACCAGCTGGGCAGCAGCCCAGACGTGACTGGCCAGGGGCTGGGCGCAGCGTGCGCGCTGCTAGGTCCCCGCAGCAGGCCCGGGTTCGGGGGGTTCATGCCCGGGCGCCAGAGCCGCAGCCGCCAAGCTTGGCCATCGGCCGCTTCCTCCCCCCACGGCAGTGGGAGCTGCAGCAGCGGCTGCTCCCGAGTCCCGCTCCCCGGGGGGGAGAACAGCCGCCGCCTGGCCCCACGGGCCGCCCCCCTACTCTCCCTACCACCCGACTGAGTCTTGCCTGCTCGGGGCCAGGCCGGACTCTCACTCACCCTGGCCCCGTGCTCCCCCTGCCTCTCCCGGGCCTCCCTCCAGCGCTTGTGGAGGAAGGGTGGTTTTTTTGGATTTTTTTGCCCCCCCCCCCCCCCCCCCCGCGTCCTGATATTTGACTTGCGTGATCTGGTCACCCTACTTGCAGGATTGTTTGCCAAACAGTATATCTTAAGCTATTATGGAGGAGTATCCACATAAACTGAATTTAACATTCATATTTATGAATGTATTCCTCAAAACAATCAGGGAACAGAAACATATTGGTTAAGTGTCCAATCGAAAAAGGCTCAATTTCATAGTCCAAAATATCACAGAGGACTCCTCATGAGCAATCAGCAAATAAAGAAGTATTTGGCAAATAATTATAAACAACAAATACATTCAAGAAAGTCATGATCTACTCATTGATCAGAGATTTTTCACCTGTCTCCAGTACTATTGTAACAACAAACAACAAGTAGGTATTATTACAAAGTCAGCATTTTCTCAGTTATCGCACAGTGTTCACAGTATTATCCAATACAATAACTCCTCACTTAAAGTCATCCCAATTAACATTATTTTGTTTTTATGTTGCTGATGAATTAGGGAACATGCTCATTTAAAGTTGTGCAATGCTCTCTTATAACGTTGTTTGGCAGCCGCCTGCTTTGTCCACTGCTTGCAGAAAGAGCACTCCATTGGAGCTAGCTGGTGGGGGCTTGGAACCAGAGGGGGGCTGCCGGTCCACCATCAGCTCCCCACTCCCCTAAGTTCCCTGTGCAACAGCCTCCCAGCAGGCTATCAGTTGCCGGCAGTTCAGCTGTCCCTCCCCCCACTGCCATGTGCTGCTCCTGCCCTCTGCCTTGGAGCTGCTCCCAGGAGCCTCCTGCTTGCTGTGAGGGGGGAGGGAGGGAAGAGGGGGGGTAATGTCAGGGTGTCCCCCTCCCCCCTGCTCCTGCCCCCCGCTTACCCCATCTCCATAGAGCAGGGAGGGACACGACAGGGCTCAGGATGGAGGGAGCTTGCTGGCAGAAGCTGCTGTCTCAACTTGCTGATCTACATAAAAAAGATCTACATATATATATAGCCCAGCCTTGTATTAAAGTCTGTGTTGTATTAAAGAAGTGTATAGCCACATCTTTAATCTCGCATCCTGCATGTTAAGTATGTATACTTTACTTGTAAATGGAACTGACTGAGCACATTTCCTAGCAAAACCACTATGATTAATGTCTGTTAAAGGAAAATTAAAATAATCAATTTATATCCCCCCCCCAAAAAAATTGCATTAGTACTGCTAATTCATTACATCTAAAAGCATCATTATGTAAACACATTGGATTTGTACCAAAAAGCATTTGTTTTGAGGGAATATTTTCATTACACTGTTAAATTGTATATACTGACCAACATCTAGAGTTCAGTGTATTATATAGTTTTATTTTCAAAACAAAAATGGTATATGATGTTGATGGCTCGGTGTTAAGTACTTGATGTTCACTACTTAGTTTAATAATTGCAGCATTTAAGCTTTTAACAAAGCTCCTATTCCTGGAATAAAGTCAAAACTACTTATCACCAGAATGTTGCTGAATAGCTAAGGGAGTAACAGGAGATGCACGGCTGCTAGATCACTAATTCAAGCACTACTAACAGAAATTATTTCTCATGTAGTACATTGTGAAATGAGTTGGTTATCTCATTGGGGTTGGGTGGCACCACCCTTTCTGTGGATAGGGCTCTGCACAGGGACTGAACACCTGGGGTTTTATTTTTGGCTCTGCTGCTGAACGGCTGTGTAACTTTAGGCAAGTCACTTCACCTTTTTACTTCTCCTCCTACCTTTTGTCTTTTCTATTTGGCTCATAAACTCTTCAGGGAATGTCTTTTGGTGTGTATTTGTAAAGTGCATAGAACCAGTGGGAATCCATCTCAGCTGGTGTCTACAGGCCCTGTAATACAAATGATTTGTTTTTTTAAACAAAATTGATGGCAATCGTATTGGCAGTCCTAGCAAAGATATTGGGCCTGATTCTCCTTTGACTCACCCTGGTCTAAATTAGGAATGACTGAGGTCAGTGGGGTTATGCCAGTGTAAAATCAGTATATGTTAAAGGAGAATCAGGCCCCGAGGATGTAATGAGTAGTTACTATCTCACCTTCATATTTAGAGCCTTTAGTCAAGGCATTTTAGGGGCAGTGTGGGTAGCCTGTACTACTGTGTACCAGCTGTATCTATTCTGTGAATAGTTATCTCCAGTGCAGCCTAGCCAACCTCTTTCATTGGCACGCACTAAAGTCACTTTTTTAAAAAAAAAGTGGTAATGTTGGGAAGGTGAGGGAGAAGAACAACGCAGAAAACTTCAGTGAAAATAAGTGGGCTGGATTTTAGAGTGAAATTTGCAGAGACGTGAATGGTTAATACCCATCATGCCATTTTTTCCTTGGATATGAGACAAAGATTGCAGAGCATTTGCTGGGTATTTAAAGCTTATAGGAGCATGGCTACAAAATGGAGACATTATGAAAGTAAATAAGAGTGAGAAATATAAGAATGCAAGGTATTCCCAGTGGTGGGGATGGGAAAGATCTTGTGGAGTTTATGGGCTGTGCTTTGTATTTAGAAGTTGGTTCATCCCCTCTCAGGGTCGCAAACAAAATTTTCCTAAGGAGTGGGCCCAGGTTACCAGCCATGTTCTCGCTGAACCATCTCTCCTTCTGGAGCAGCCCTGTATAAACTGACCTCACAGAGTAGAGTTATTGTGTTATAATTTGAAACACCTAAGGGTCACCCCATTCCAAAACCACTGACCAAGATTTAGCAATGGTTCGTCACAGTGGTAGTATAATTTACTCGGCAGGTGAGAGCTGGGGAGAGGGGAGCAGGAGTGTTACACCATAACAACAGGTTACTTAATGGTAGATAAAAGAATTGGTTGTCAAAAAGTAACAGAGATTTTATTTAAATTCGAACAAACAGAACTGGATTCCACCTAACTACGATAATGTTAAATATATTAAAAATTAATATAATAAAAATAAGAGTTTGAATACACAAACTATAACTTACTTCTAAGTGTACTTAACTAAGTATAAACCTCTAAGGGAAAAAAAATCTATATGTCTTTCTGTATGTACAGGCTATTATCTTGTAGGTTTTTGTTGTTATTAATTATTATTATTATTTTAAGCAAAAAGCTTTTGTCTCACCATATGCTCACAGCAATCTGTACTGGTTGAAAAGCTTTCCAACCAGGACCACCCCTCTTCCAGTTCAATGATGCTTTCTCTGTCTTTTGAAAATTGTAGCTGCCAGGAGTAAAGATGAGGGGAGAGAGAGGGGTGAGATGTTGTGTGTGTCCTCTATTCCTACACAATTCTCCCCTCTTTGAGGAATATCTGCAGCTGGGGTACAGGTGACAGCAGGTCTGGGGAATAGAAACCCCCAACTGTGTTTTTGCCAATATGTAAAGTTCTTGCTCACACCCTTCTTCCTGCCAAAGAATGGCTGCTTAACTTAGTGATAGTTTACTTGACTTTGTTGACATCTGGCTTGCGTATTGGCCTGTCTTTTGTTTCTGAGAAACTTGTTTGGGCCTACTTTTCTAAACTTGGAACATGTTACAGCAATGTGTTAGAGAAGAATCCTATAATTTTACATACAATGTTGATACAGACCTTTTACAAGGACAATAATGTTCAGCAGTTTATGAGTTTTCAAGTGACACCTCACAAGGCATACTTTGTACAAAATTCATCATAGTCTTGTTAAAGTGGTGAACATAGTGGTATAGACTGTCACATTATGCCTGTTCTGGATCTCTGGGACCACAAAAATCAAAGACAGGAGATGACCAGATCCGATGTTCAGGAATGTACAGGAACACACCACCAAACACCGGGATTCTCTTCTGCACATCTGTCTGTCCTGCCCAACCTCAGCCTCTCCACTCTCACACACTTTCTCTCAGTCCTGGTTTCCCCCATCCCTCTGGCTGTCCTCTTTCCCCGCCACCTGTGTATCTCAGGTTACTCACTGACTCTCTATTTTTCTCAGGCTCCCCCTGCCTGCCTCTGTCCCTCCACCATTCCCCTTTTCTCCAAGTTCCTGAGGGGATGGGCCACTTTCTCAGAGGAGGGATTACCTCCCCTCCATAGAACAATGACACATGCATTCACCACAAACATACCCTAAATCAGATATCTTCATACACGCCTGAATCTTTATTTATCATATTTACACCTGGAAGCAGAGGAGGTAGAGCAGGCAGCGTAAGGGAATGGCAGCCCGGGATTCTGGGGAGCCTGGTCCAGGGCCTGGAACCCCAGGAAGAGCTGCTGTCCCGCTCCATATCACCTCTCCCTGCCCTTCCAACCAGAGAGACCAGGAGAGACTGTGAATGTGTGGTAATATTTATGGCCAGTGGGGTGGGGGGAAACTGGGCCTCTTGTTTCCTGTTCACACTTCTGTTACCTCCATATGAAGAGGGTTAACACAAGCCAGCAATGTAGTCATCATAAATAAGGTAGTGGAGAAATAATGAAGAAGTACAAGCAGTGAATATTAATGAGCATAACCACATAGAGCATCATGGTAGAAAGATTTGGAATGTGACAGCAGAGTAAGAAGAAGTCCCTATCTTAAGCAGTCCTGTGAAGCAGAGACACAACTATGTTATACCCAGGGGAAAAAATGAGGATTATCTAAAAGGAACATTACATACCTACTGGGAAACTGCCTGACTGTCACCTGTAAGATAAAATTCAAGCTGTTTGAGGAATTAAGTGACTCTGACAATAGTTTGTCAACACTATTTAGCAATCCAAGTCATTTTACCACTATAAGTCAAGACGCTTCCATACTATATTCTGTTTTATCTCTGGCAAAACAACTCAGCACCCATGTCTAGTTATCTTTAAGGGCTGATTTTTAAAGGTTTAGACAAGCTATATAGTTTTTCTCTTCAGCTCTATCCACAGACAGTGGACAAATTCAAATGAAATAGATACCAAGTTTACATATATTTCTACATCCTTTGAGATGTGTACAGGATATGTATGGTATAGTACAGAGGTCAGCAACCTTCGGCACGTGGCCCATCAGCGTAATCTGCTGGCGGGCTGTGAGATATTTTTTCTTTACATTGACTGTCCGCAGGGATGGCCCCCTGCAGCTTCCAGTGGCTGGGAATGGCGAACCGCAGACACTGGGAGCTGGGGGGGGGAGAAGGGGCGTGCCTGTGGACAGTCAACGTAAACAAAATGTCTCGCAGCCCGCCAGCGGATTACCCCGATGGGCCACGTGCCGAAGGTTGCTGACCCCTGGCATAGTATCACTTTTAAATATGTAATTTTGAAGCCAATAGCAAAGCAAGAATAAATAACTTCTTGTATACTCTTAATTTTCCCAATGTTGTACCTATTTGCCTCAGTTATGTAAATTATAAATATAGTAAATAATTATAACTGTAATCTCTCATTTTGATGACAGGATGGCTCAGGAAAATGGTAGGGATGCAGAACCTTTAACTTCAACATTACGGCACTCTTGTTGCAATGGGGCACTGCATGCTCACAGGAGATTCTGCCTGCACAGAGCCCCATTGCGGGATCTAGGGCTTGCTCCTGAGAGGTGGGGATTCACATTCTACTACTAAGCATTGTTGTTCTCCATTTCTGTAATTAGTATTTTATTGAACAGTTCTCAGATACAATACATCACTTTGTAAATATTCAAGGCATTCAAAAGCATCACATGGTAGAGGAACAAATACAAGAACCATTGACTCATAGAGCACATAGATTCAGACACACTTGAAGTTTAAGAGCATTTTTTTAGTTAATTAATATAATCTCTGCAGGGAGGAAACTTTACCAATACTGTATTAAATAAAACATGTTTAAACTACGTTGAACTCAGGAACAGCAAGGAACACCTACTAAAAGAATAATAATAATAATAATAATAAATAAGCAGGCACCCATTTATACTTGGGGTATAAAAGGAAACCTTCATTACCAGCAAATTTCTTTGCTACAGAAAGGTAGTTGCATGCCTAATTTTGGGGGGTGGGTTTATAAAGAAGTATTTACAGATTATGAATGTCTGTCTTTGTCCTCATTTCTAACCATTATTAACAAGAAACAGTTAATGCTAGTTTACATCATATATTGTAGTCCTCTGACAATTTCTACTAGAAGCTCCTCAGGGTCCCCAGCTCTCCTATTTCCCTTGCAACATGAAGTTTAAGAGTAGCACAGGTTCCTAGCTACCCTTTCAGTTTTCTCTGATCTTACAATTTAAGAGCTCTGCAGTGTTTCAGCTGTCCCTATCATGTGGAACTTAAGTGCTCTGCAGAGTTCCTGGCTCTCCCTAGCTAAAACTGCCATGAAGGCTGTAGCAGGGCAATCTTCCCCTTTAAGGGCCTGTGGAAAAAGGGAGCAGCAAGCCCTGGCCTAAGGAGCAGCCCAGCAGGCAGATGTTGGGAATAAGCAGATCCAGATAAACAGAAGCTAATGATTAGCTCTGATTCCCAGCAGAAAGATAAAAGTGAAGACCCAGCTTTTGATGAGAAGGGGGGCTTGGAATGTTTTCCTGAATGGTTGTAAAAGAGCAGGTAGCCCCTATGATCCCTCTGAAGCAAAAGGAAAGCTTTGAACCTTGAGCTCCTGGGAAGTAGAGGATACTGCAATATTAGTCCAGGTCAGGACTATTACTTTTTCATATTTTGTGAGTGTATGGCAGAAGAATAAAAGAGCCTGGATAGAAAGCAAAAGTGGAATTGGGGGTATAGTCAACTATTTTGAAGGTAGCTTTCCTTTCCTTCCATCCTATTGTGGAGAATTGGAGTCCTACAGATTTCAAGGTGTGTGTGCCCTATGTAGCAATGCCTGTGTTGCCATTTCTCATCTGCTTTACTTTTCCCCACACAAATTCTTTGTATGGACTTCATAAAATGTGTATCACCACACCAAGTGATAAAACTGACCTTTATAAAAATAGGTCTATTCAGGGCCAGTGCTACCATTAAGGCAAACTAGGCGGTTGCCTATGGTGCCAAGATTTGGGGGCGCCAAAAAGCGGTGCCTCCAAATTTTGTTTACAGCGTTCCTGGGCTGGGCTGCCGGCGGCGCGCTGACACGTGCGGCTCAGACTCCCTCTCCCAGTGCAGCGGCCGCTCCATGCAATTATTGTCATTGCCGGCGGGGGCGGCATGCTCGGGGAGGGGGCGTAGCAGAGGTGAGCTGGGGTGGGGAGCCCTGCGGCAGCTCCCCCCCCACCCTGAGGCACACACCCCCCGTGGCAGCTCCCCACCCCAGCTCATTTCTGCTACGCCCCCTCCCCGAGCACGCTGTCGCCGCTCCACTTCTCCCGCCTCCCAGGCTTGCGGCGCCAATCAGCTGTTTGGCACCGCAAGCCTGGGAGGGGAGGAGAATTAGAGCGGGGGCGGCGTGCTCGGGGAGGAGGCGGAGAAGAGGTGAGCTGGGGCGGGGAGCTGCCGCACGGCTCCCCGGGGGGGGGGAGCTGCCGCGTGGAGGCGCCTCAGGGCGGGGGTGGGGGGGCGGGGAGCTGCTGCAGGGCTGGGGGGGGGCGCAAGGTGGAAGTTTCGCCTAGGGTGGGAAACTTCCTTGCACCGGCCCTGGGTCTATTTCCTAGGTTTTAGTGTTATCTGAGTGCTTCTGAAATCTGGAGTTGTGATCAAACTTTTTTTCTTTATGTTAAAGGTACTCAACATTTCATGTTTCTATAAAATGTCAGAAGAGGGCTATTTTAAAACATCTAACTTAATAGCTGGAGCAATTACCTTCAAATTGTGCAAAGAACTTCTGAGTATTCTCTGAAAGCAATCACAAAAATAATTTTTGTGTGCAAAATAAAAAGGGATTGAACATAGTGGTTTATACCAGAACCCTGCTTGTAATCTTAACTATGCTACTGAGTTGCTATGGAATAGCTCTGTATTCTGAGTACTTTTTAATGACTTGTAACTCAAAAACAGCTTGACAGATTTAACTTCATAATTTGCAGGAAAATAAACACATTTGGGTGCCATTCTGCAACAAATCCATTACTACTATGCATGGGGCAATCTACATAAACCACCCAAGCCTTCATAGCTAGGATTAGCTATTATTAATCCCCCTTTTTGCTTCCTCCCTGCTGCTTCCCTTTCTCTATTATATCAAGCATAAACTACTTGCCTTCACATTTAAAGCCCTTTATGGCCTATCCCTGCCCAACCTATCATGTCTGATATGGTATGAGACATTGACTCCCACCTACTCTTCGCCAACAATGTCAGCGTACATTGCCTGACTGTTGGAAAATGTGACAAGCACTTTTATTCATTCTCTTGTGCTGATTCTTGTGCATGAAAATAGTACCCCACAAAAATCTGCTAAGGCATTAGTCTTCCTTCAAATCCCTTCTTAAAACTTTCTTCTGCTTAGATGATTGCAAACCACTTGATAATGGTTAGACAGCTGATGTGTCGTGACCCCTGCTCATCAGATTTATCAGAATTATTTCATGGTTACCTTGTTCTCCTCTCTTGTTTTATTAACTCTTTCACTTTAGATTGAGGAAAAGTACATGTTGTGTGTTTTCCTCTAGCTTTCCTTTGTTTATAGTTGAAGAGATGAGACATTCTCATATTGGTATTGGTATACTCATACATATTGGTATTTCCTCCTACAGTGTCTGTGTAGGAGTTTAATAGTCAGTCCTGGAAGGCCCTACATGATTTCTGGAAAGTTCTGCGTGTCCTGAACTCCCATTGCAGCCACTGATTCTTAATACCATAATGTTCCTAATTTTAAAAATTAAATTTTAATGCTGGGGTTTATAAAAGATATTGAATTATTCAGGCTCAGAATTACTTTTCTGGTAAAATATGCTAACAGCATGGAAGATTCCTTTCTGTTAACATGTTACCTAATAATGTGAGGCAGACATGCAGTAATTCATCACTCAGGCATATGGCAGCAACTGACTAATCTCCTAAATAGAGTCTATGGTGACTCAACCCCCAGGCATGCTGCAGCAACCTACCCCTGAGCAAGGCCCAGGTCAGATGACTACCATCCCCACTGGGCTCAGGTGTTTCACTGATCCTGCCAGAGCTGCAAGTTATTCTATGCAACAACACTACTCAGCCAGGAACCCTCATGCTGCCTCAGTATTAGACATCCGAGGCATTCAGTCTGCTCTTGAACTGATTCCTGTTCCTACCCCGACCCTGGCCTGAACCTTGTTCCCTCTCACTTCAGCCTTGTCCATGCCTTACCCTGTTCCTGATCTCCACCAACTCTGCACCCATCTCCTGTTCGCCAAACCCTTGGCTGAGTCCAACCTGGCTTTGACCTTCACCCTGTTTCCTGACTCTAACTACGATCCTGATTTGGCATGTCCATGGACTCTGACCTTGGTTCTGAGCCATGGCCTGTCCCCAGGCCGTGGTTTCAGCACTGCCCTCAGCCTGGTTCTGACCCTACATCTGGCTTTGACTACCATTCCAATCACCAGGCCTGACCTCCTATAATCCAGGACCTGACAAATAAGGCCTCATGTCTCTCTCCCCTGAACATAAACAAACAAACAAACAAACACAGAGGGGTAGGTGGCTTAATGAAATTTACCACTGGTGCTACTTTAAAGATTGAGTCTCAAATTGAGGAATGCTGTTTTATATAATTGTCCTTGACTTCCTTGTTGACCATCAAAAGCTGTTTGTTTTTAAACTAGACTTGCTTATCTCCTGTCCCATCTTCTTCCTCAATTTAATTCTGTAGGGTAGTCCTAACACCAACCCTATAGGTGTAAATTAAAACATAATTTATTCTTCTGAATTTATGTCCCAGGTTATGCAGAACAGAGAACCAGGACTGACTTATTGAGAGTGGAACAGGTGGCATCCCTACCTTTAGTTTGCCACCAGCATTTTGCAAGTTATAGACAAATTTTACATTGCTCATCTCCAACTTCCTACTATTAGGAAAAATATACTCTGAATCGGAAACAATTTTTGCAGTGGCTGTTTGCCATTTTTCATTAGGCAAAGGACATCAGTCAGATGTGATACAGCAGTTGTGTCAAGTTGGCATGTCGCTCATGTTTAGGCCTTCACAGCAACAGAAAGTGACAGTTTATGTCTATCCACTAGAATGCAATCATGTAATTTCTCAGTAACACATGTCAGCACAGTATAAATTAGCTTTGCTTTTCCTAGCTGAAAATAGGTGAAAATCCTTTCACATTTTCTGTGGTGCAGGAACTTTCTATCTGTGGTGGGGTTTGGCGGGGGGAGAAGGGGGAGTGTTAGATATGTGAAGGGTGCTGGTTTATGAGACTCATGCCATTTGTCAGCCTCATTTTCTGTGTAACAAGCAACAAGATGAAATGATAAAATGATGCTTCATGGCAAAGTTCAACGTAATAAAAAGTTATGTTCATCTGGGAATGTAGCCATCAATTCATGTAGTGGCTCTTTTAGTAGGAAAAAATCATAATGAGCTGGCTAGCATCTGAGATCTGGTATTCAAATTATGTGCACATTTTATATTTCTAATTTCCATCATTTAACCAAATCAGAAGGATAAAATCGTATAATAATGAAGCACAAAAGGCCCAACTATCTTTCCACAGACAGAGTTGTATGAGTGATGGCACATGCAAACCCTCCTTTTCATACTCTTATAGCTACTTAGGTACGGATTTAGTGTGTGTGTTTATGTGCATGAGTAGTGGGAGGAATAAATGCATCTAAATGTGTGCGTCCAAATTGGGCATACATTTACTCATATATGGCAGTGACCCTTCTCAATTTGTAATGCATCTGCTCTTTGCTTGTTGGTTAATGGAGGCACTGGACCAACTCCAGAGATGGCCACAGAAAGAAGGTTGGACAGAGTTGAGAAGGGAAAGGCAGCAAAATGTCATTCTGGATATGTTCCCCCCCCCCCCATTAATTGTTATGAGCCACTGCCAAAAAGACTACTAAATCCCTGTCTCTTTCCCTCCCTGGGACACCAGTAATCCTTAAATGCTTAATCCTGGATTAATTCTTGAGCTTGTCAACTTTACTGGAGAGCCTCATATTGTCCTTGATAAACATTGTAATTATGTTACCACGTGCCAAAACCATATTTTCCACCTCATTGACATTTTGCTACTGAGCATTCGTCTACCTTGAAGATCCTTTGACTATTTCCTTAATTGCCTACACTGACTCCTGTGGGCCATCTACTTGTGTGTGAAGGCTAAATGTCTAGAAATGGAACTTTTACCTTTCAGCAAATTAGATTCATCTTTAAACAATGGGCAAAATCTGCTCTCGGTTACACAGGCCTCAATCCAATATAAAGTCATTGGCACATGGAAAGAATAGAGTCCAACTCACTCTCTCTTAGCTGTGTTGGGTCTGCAGGGCTAATAGAAGTAAAACATTTTTTTTTAATCACCACAGTAAAAAGGTATGACTGAATACACATAGGGAGTAAATCAGTTGAGTAAAAAGGTTACATTTTTTTACGTAGTTTTCCAGGGGAAAAGTATGCTAAAATATGAGCTTAATGGAGGGGTTGTGTTTGACTCTTCTTTTGTACTAGTACACCTCTTATCCCAAGACATGCACACTGTTCCTGAGATTAACAACCCTTGTTTGATTTAATTCTAAACTATATAAGGAAGATAGCATATGTTGTTATGTTTCTTGGGAATGTCCCTAATGGTGATTTCTCATGTCAATTAAATTATTTGCTATGGACAATCTGTCCAGCAGTTCTAGCAAATGACTCTGGGTCTGATCTTTTCAGAAGTACTGAGCAAGCAAAACTGCAGTTGAAAAGCAGTGGGCGTTGTGGAAGCTCAGCACCTCTTAAAATCAGGCGAGATGTCATTTGCTAGAGGAGACAGACAGGCTGTTCATAGCAAACAATTTAATTGATAAATTTCACCCTTTTTTCTGTTCATGAATTGTTCATGAATGGGATCTCTTATAATTTTGCTTGAAATTACTTAATGAAGGTTTAATGGATTGGAAACCAATTTCAACCTATAGATTGCTCATTAATTGTGTTCATGTATATTTGTTGTTGTAGCTGTGAGATTGGAAGCATTCGAAATGAGGTATTGTTTCTCTTCCCAGTATGAGTATATGACTAATAAATGTTAGAGGGTGTCATCAAGGGTAAAAGTTTCAAAAGCTTGTAAGTCTCATTTTCAAAAAAGACTTAGGTGCCTAAATCACTTTTGAAAATGGGATTTGTGCTTTGAAGTTATTTAGGTGCTTTTGGAAATTTTATCTTGTATCACTGGATTTTTAATTTGCTTAGGGAGAGGGTGAGAACAGTTCAGATGTTAAGAGGAAATGGGCCAATAGAATTAGGACACTTTTGACCATTTAAAAACTTTTTATTTTCTCTGCCATTGAGTCAGCCCTTGCTATTTCATATTAAGTGGCAGGATAAGATCAACTACGAGGATATTCATAGTCAAACCATCTGCACTGGTTCAGTTTCAGCAGCTTTTTTGGTAGGGACATATTATTAGGACAGAAGACAAAGAATAACAAGCATATTTTCCAAGGAGTGCTGCTACGCTGCCAGCAACCACGAGTGGCATAAGTTCACCAATGATGAATATAAATTGAATATCCAGCCAGACCATCTTAATGACCTAGCTAGAGAATGACCTGGATAGAGTTTGATCTTCAAGGAGGCTATGTCCCTTGGGGATTTGCTGTGATGATGATACCTAAAATATCACTCTTAAATTCCCCCCAGCCCAAGGCAAACAAACAAATCTGGTTCATTTTAATAGTATTGGCTTTGGCCACATTTAAAAGTGATTTATTTCCTCATGACACTCACAAAATAGTTGCATGTTGTGTTTGAGTGCAAGTCCAAACCATGTGCTTTTTCTTGCTTATTTAATTGACGGTGCTAGATGACTGGTCAGAGTGGTTTTGTTTTTGTTTTTCCCCCTAGCTCCAAAGAATATGATCACATAGATGGTCTTATTTAAATATGTTAGTACTAGGATTCTGGCATGGGGTTTGTTAACATGGTCTTTGGTTTGCCATGTTGTCAAACATCCTGTTTGCCCCATCCAATGTTCAGCAATGCACAGAATTAATGAGTATACTAAGTTTAAAGTGTCTAGGTCAAACTATTTCTCTCTAATTTATGTGAATATATGTATACAATCCTTTTGCCATGTACTAAGCATTTGACAAATGTGATTCACACTTAATTTTCCTGTTACTATACCTCAAAAGTTCATTAGTATTTATTAAGGAAATGGTGGATACTGGTGCACAAATTTTATCAGGAAAGTATTTAGGTCACGTTGCTAAACTCTTTTGAGGCAGCACTATCCATGTTGTGCTTGAATGGGGGATTGCCTGATGCAACTTAATCTGAAAAATTAATTTCACAAGGTTCAGTTCTGAAAATTACTGTATTTAAGGAATTAAAAGGTGAATCTAAAATGAACATCAGAGAGGCTTATCACCAGTCATGAAAACACATGAGAAGCCTTGAAACCAGTGGGATGGGAAAAATTGGCATATGAGGCTTCTGCAGGGCATCCTGAATGTCATCTTTGAACAATGTTGACAATTTGTTCATTCAGTCCTTTTCTGCCATGGCTCAAATGTATTCAGAAAGGGCATTGGGGGAATATATTTGCTGGAAACAGGAGTAAAATAGTAAAATCAAGTTTGAATTTTTATCAGCTGACATTACTTAGGAGTTAAGTATGTAACACTGCAATTAATGATTCATTATCAGCATAGGATGTCAGTTTGCAAACTGTAAATTCAATCATTTGAATTACACAAAAATCTGATTCCTGAAGAGTTTTCAAAAATTCATATTGGATGCCAGCTTCCCCAGCTAAGACAAGTTTTAGCTTTTTCAAAAAATCGCCCACACACCTTGCTGTGATAATCTCTGCAGTGGAATATAGAACTGGTGTTTTAGAATGCTAAACTGGCAGATAATAATGCATAAAGGGATAGCTAGAAGTTTCTTCCTGGAAGTAATATCACCTCTCAGAATATCAAAACAATCCCCCCAAAACACACCCATTGTTCAGTTTTATATTCAAATGAAACTCTCACAAATAGATGTTCAGTTATTTCCTTTCCTAACCTGTGTATTAACAGATGAGCTTTGTTATAATTATATACATATATAACATTATACAATTGATATAACTTTAGGGCCTTTGCGCAATTGTGATCCCATTATGCTGGTAACTGTACAAACAGATAGTGAGAAAGAGACCGGAAGAGCTTACAGTCTAAATAGACACAACAAGGGGTGGGAACGAAAACAAAGACATTTATAAGTGAAGTGACTTGCCCTAGGTCTGACAGCAGATTTGAGGCAGAGCCAAGAACAGAATCCAGATCTCCTGAGTCCCAGTCTAGTACCCTATCCACTAGATCACATTGCCTTTTCTTAGGTTTCTTTAAACATATTTATTCTTTTGCTAAATACAAGTTAATAGATAAACTGGCCAAACTTGGAACACAGCAGCCAAACAGACTCAAATCCGTATTTAAGTATCTAAGTAAATGGCTTGAGTTTTAAAAGTGAACTCAATGGACGTAGCTGGATATTGGTTTCAGCTCACTGACTTCACTATAATGAAGAAAGATCAGGGCTTCAGAAAACTGAAAAAAACATTACTGATGTTTTTCTCAAAAATGAAAAAGGTTAGCTCATGAGTTCAAACCCAACATATGTTACTAATGACCAAAACTCCTGGTCTGATATCTGTTTTAATGTTCTGTCTAAGTCCAGTGGCTAGTGGACAGGTGTTCTCATCAAAACCCTTTGTGCTGTTTGATAGCCTTTTTAGCAATCTCAGCAAAAAGGGTAATATTGAACAGGTATGAGGTCCTGGTCAGGCCTGGTAGGGCATGCCTTTAATCCTAGCTACTTGGGAGGCTGAGGCTGGCAGATCACTCAGGGGTTCTGGCCTGTGATGCACTCTGCCGATTGGTTGCCAGGTGCCACTGACGATCTGGCCAGAGGATGGCTGAAGGACTGGCTACAACAACATGAATGATGTGT
The DNA here is from genome assembly GCF_028017835.1 of Emys orbicularis. NCBI lineage: Eukaryota > Metazoa > Chordata > Testudines > Emydidae > Emys > Emys orbicularis. The sequence continues at coordinate 147,486,601 of NC_088684.1, read as the reverse complement.
TGTGATCGGTGCTCTCTCTCTCAGGGCTGATAGACCAACTGATTGATCTAGGTGATGAGGTCCTGACTACTGCCTCACTGCCAGAGATGGGTCCCTCCTTGCACATCACCAGGGTAATGTGAGGGCAGCTCATGCTGCTTCTCTCTGTGTGTACCTTATCAGAGGATAAATAGAAGATAGAGCATCTAGTCAGTAAAGTAATCAATTCTCAAGAGTATTGCACTTGCATGATACATTTTGATTACATTAAAATCGACCATTTTGTATACAATCTTTCATGAAGGCAAAACGGGGAGATGCACACAGCTGCAATGCCCTACTGCACTGGGTCCTACAGCATACGGATGCTCCCCAATATGATGTGAGATATAAAATATTATACATGTAGCTTTCAAAGAAGGTTTAAACAATTTCATGAACAATAAAAATGTCTCAAGGTTAGACTAGCCAGAATAAAAAATAAGGCATATCAGCTCCCACTTCAGATCATGAGCCAATCACTAACTACTTGGTGTTACAAAGATGTTAGACTGTCCGCTCAAGCATCTAGTACTGGCCACTCTTAGAGACAAGATATTGTATCAAAGGGACCACTGATCTAATCTGCCAGTTCCTACTAAAGAGAGTGGAAGGATGATCTCATGGTTAGAGTGTTAACCTAGAACTTGAGCGACCTGAGTTCAAATCCCTGCTATGCCACAGACTTCCTCTATGACCTTGGATATGTCACTTAGCATCCCTGTGTCTCAGTTCCCTAGCTGTATAATGAGGTAATTCTTCCCTACCTCACCAGGGCTGTACTGGGGATAAATACATTAAAGATTGTCAGATACTATGTATGGTTAAGGAGTGCCAAAAAGTACTATGGATAGAATGTATCTTCTTGGGTCTCCTCCTAAAATATTCAGTAGTTTCTATATTAAGTAGCCATTGTTCAGCAACTCTGACTCCAGCAGCCTGCTTGTTATACCACGGGCATGCTCTGGTCTCCACCAGCCTTGGTTACTACTAGCCAAGTGACCCCAATGCCAACTTTCCCCAAAACTGTCTGCCCTGAAATGTCCAGACCTCCTCTGGAATGTTTAGAGATGTAATTAGGTCAGTTGCTGTGGTTTTGTGCCTTTAAAGGAGAAGTGTATTGCTTTAACTGGAGTTAACAATCACTTCAATTCAAACATAGCACTGGAATGGTTTAGATTCCAAGTAAAACAAGATTATTAACAAAAAGAAAGAGGTTTTAAGTAAGTTTAAGTACATGGGATAAAGATAGGATGGTTATAATTACATAAAAGTAAAATACATTTTATAGTGGCTAAGACCTAACAAGCTACAGCCTTGGTTCAAAGTTAATTTCTTATCAATCTCTTCATTTCAGACATGGCTGACTTTTTCTCCATCAGGGCTTTCTACAGAAGTACAAGCTGATGGTTTCCCTTGTCTAACTAAGTGAAATATCTTTGCCTATATTCAGTTTCCAGAGACTTCAACCCCCTTCATTGAAGGACCCATATTCCCTAGCTTGAAAGAGCTCTGGCCCATTGTATCTATCCAGTGATGGATCCACTTTTTTAATGTGGTAATATTGTAACAAAATAAGTTGATTCAATTATTTATCATTTTGAGGTTCTGACCCTCTCCCCGCTTTTTATAGTCCAGCAGCTATCTCCACTACACACTAGGTTGATGGCTTTGTTTACCTTTTAATTAAATGTGCCTTCATTGTCTTTGCTTGACAACAAATATACATTCCTTTGTCTAAGGGGACTGTACTTATGGAGTGCTTTCCAAGAATATAATTCTAGCACATGTTCGTAACTCTTTGTACTTCCCATACATACATCATGCAAGAATATTAATGATCAGTGAGTTATTATTTTTCCAGTGATATATTACAGGCAGCGTTCTGGGTGTATATCATGACAACTGTGTGTTAGGTTTAGTGAGTATGTCAGGCCTGACAAAAGTTGCTGACACAAAGGAGTGGGCCTGATTTTTGTTAAATGGACACAGTATGTCAGATAGCAAAGTAATTCTAATTATATTCTTGACTATGCAGAAATTGCAATTATACTGTAGCTCTCTGTATCCTGATCTCACCTCCTGCATATGTCCATGTTTCAGGCACAATATAGTATTGGAGCTGATGGTTCATTGGTCAGGTCAGGTGTAGCAAATACTCTGTATGTGTCTTTTAAAAATGTTATGTTTTAATCGGTTCACTCACTCAGACACTGGCTGATAAATGGGGAAGCAGAAGAAAGATGTTATTCTGCAATGGCTTACATATACATTTATAGTTTTTTTCTGGCTTCTGTATCCTTTCAGCATTTCATTTCACTTTGGTTGACAAGGCTGCATCTGTCCTTGTTTTATATATATATATAATATATATATATATATATATATATATATATATATATATATATATATATATATATATATATATATATATATATATATATAAACGGTTACTGAAGAAAGCAACAAATGAATAGGCCAAAGTGTATTGGAGCTCCATAGAATGCAATGTTTCTAGGGAAGGCAACTTCTGATCTCAATGAATTTAATAAGGCAGCTCTTTCAGTAGAATGGAGACTGAGTGCTCATTCTGCTGAACCATGCTCTTACTAAGCAGAGTGGAGTAGCATTAGACATAGAAATCAATTATCTATTATTTAAAGTGACAGATTTACTAAATCATTTCTGTAGAAATTCTTATAGAATATTAAGGTTTCTTAAAGATATAGAATCAATTCTTCTGACAATTTTCAAGGGAGTTTTCTTATTCTGTGACTTTGCCACCCCTTTTCCAGCCTTCATCAAATCTCACAAAGACGGTCTTATTTCTACATGGCTAACCTCCCTCAGTCTCATCATACAATCCAGACCCTCTTTCTTCACACAGGGGCCGGGATGGCTGAATCTAACAAATATCAATTTAGACCAAGATTTTCTAAAACTGGTGTTTAAAGTTCTTTTCCTTGGTCTAGATTTAGGGACACCTCTATCTCGATATAACGCTGTCCTCAGGAGCCAAAAAAATTTACCGCTTTATAGGTGAAACCGCGTTATATCAAACTTGCTTTGATCCGCTGGAGTGCGCAGCCCCGGCCCCCCCCCGGAGCACTGCTTTACCGCTTTATATTCGAATTCGTGTTATATCGGGTCGCGTTATATCGGGGTAGAGGTGTATGTGAATAAGTACCCTGATTTTCTCACTGACAAATTTATCAGAAGGGAGGCCATGGGGCCAATTTTATGGAGAAAGGGAGATAAGGACTATTGAACGTCTCAAAAAAGGCAAGAGAATTTTTATGTCTGGCTAAGCATTGATACCCTTGGGCACTTTTCATACAGAACCTTTCTGCGGCTTGCCCATCACTGGTTAGAATTCTAATGCTCCTACATGGCAGCACAAAGACAAACCTGGGCTTTATACATGTATCTATATATGAAGCTCATGAACTTCTATGTTTGCATTATTAGCACTGTGGTTTTGAAGAGGTCAGCTAAAATCTTGAAAAATCAACAAACACTATTAAAACAATGCATACACTTTAAAATGACATCATTTGGAAACTCTTAATCATATTAGAAGCGTGATTCTGTTTCCCCCCCCCCCCATATATACTATTTGTATGCAGTTGTTCTGGGGCACTTTGCCCAATTTTTGTCTTTTACTTATTGTATGGTGCCTAGAGCAATGGATAAAGCACCTATCAATCAAAATTATTAATTCAGGTTTTATTTTATATTTTAGGTTAGATGGCAGGATATTTCAAAACCTACTCCACCCGCATTACTTTCCAGGGATCCAAGAATGTGGCTAATAAGAATGAAATGTTAAAGCAGGGCAGGTTGAGCTAAGATATAGAATTGTTACACAAAGGGAGTAGAGGAGTTAGAGAGATGCAGCAGCATTGCAGGGGGTAAGTGTGTGCTTACAGTATGGAGTAGCTTGTTTACCAAAACCTGTGATTAATTCATCTCCTTGATCTGTAGATCAAAGACGTCTCTGCAATATGAAGAAAATTCAGCCTATCATGCAGGGGCGGCTCCAGGCACCAGCGCAGCAAGCGCATGCCTGGGGTGGCAAGCCACGGGGGGCGGCCTGTCGGTCCCTGTGAGGGCGGCAGGCAGGCAGTTTTTGGTGGCATGCCTGTGGGAGGTCCGCTGGTCCTGCGGCTTTGGCGGCAATTCGGCGGTGGGTACGGCGAAGGTGTGGGACTGGGAGATCACTCGCAGAAACGCCGCCGAATCCACGTGACCAGCGGACCGCCCGCAGGCATGCCACCAAAGGCTGCCTGACTGCCGTGCTTGGGGCGGCAAAAAACATAGAGCTGCCCCTGCTATCATGGACCTGCCTCTGTACTTGTTGAAGTCCATCTGAGTTTTGGCATAGACTTCAAGTGCTGCAAAATCAAACATGTACGTTACCAGAACTTCAGCCTTTCTCTTGTCAGTCTGTTAGCTAAAGGAGGAGCACTCTGATACTCGAGGGTCCTCCTCAATCATGACCCTTCAATTGCACCCCCAGAACCTTTCATGATAACTTTGAAATCTTGTTTCAAAGGATGTGAAATTTCATACGAAGCCTCAATTAAAAGCAGACTCAGTACTGTTGAAATCTCTGTATCTACAATCAGAGATAAAAGAACTGGAAATCAAACACCAGTGCTCTCAGAGCATTGCACTCCATAGGGAATTTGTATGTAAAATCTAGATTTTTATATTCCAGAAAAATACATTTGGGTGAGAGACTCTGTGTGTGGGCATGGGAAAAAGAAAAATTTCTAATTAACTATTTTTTATGCCCAATACTCAAAGGCTGATGTGTATCTTAATTAATACATATGGGCAATAACTCCCAAATAAATCCTAGAGCCACCACAAAATAAAGCAAAAAGGGAAACAAATAAAAAATCATTCTCATTCTCTGTCACACTCTGACTTTAGGAATGTCTCTCATCACACAGTTTATGTAAAAGAAGTAGGAAGTTGTACACTTTTCTGTACTACAAAATAGTATCATTAATCTAGATATTTGCCCCTTGTACAAATTTTACAAATGAAATATATCAGATATCTTATCTTATTGTTCCCCCTACAAGTCGCAACACTTAAAATAAATGTGAGTGCTCATCATTTGTTAGAATGAGAAGACATATATGCCTATGTCATCTTCCAAGTGCATTGTGGGAATACATCTAGAAGCCTTGCCTTTTAGTCTTCATGAAACTTAATTATATGACATAAGTCAAGGTTTCCTAATCACTGGATGTTAAGCTTCTATCACTGATATTCGACTGGTGGTCCCCACTGCAACCATACTTTTTTATGCTAGGAATAGACTTGGAGTCCATGTCCCAGATCACATCAAAATGAAGTAAAAGGCCTTTAAAGGGGCAGCATAGGGACCAGACGACAATGCTTATGTCCCACTGACAAATGACATTGGCTAGAAGGCAATCAATTCTGCAAGAATGATCTGAAGGAACGGATGTGTAATGATGACTAATTGTATTAGGGTTTGCTAGTACCCGCAGGGCACAAGCAGGATCAACAGCACCCAGCCCTGGAGAACCCATGGAGTCAGTGCCTATGATTATGTGACTTATTAATTACATGATTATAAATATTTGACTTAATATAATATGTGTACGGAGCCAGCTTATGATGGCCCTTCCACCACTTCCTAGAGCAGAGGAGGGGAAAGTGTGTAAGAAGGCTTTTCCCTGCCTTTGAGGCGATGCACAAGACCTCCCTCTATAATAGTCTCTGCCCTGAAGAGTCCAGGGACTGTTTACAATTTGTCCTCCACTTTCCCTGGGGAGTAAGTAAACAAAAAGGGAGCAGGGGCATGGCCCCAACCACTTTACACACTGGGTCCCTGGGAGGAAGCAGCCTGGTCCATCATAATGAATCAAGCAGACTGTGCACCTTCCATGTTCATGGAGCAGCTCCAGGAGGAATAGTGCCAGCCTGAGGCACAATCACACCAGTGCCCCTCCTGGAATACTTTGTTTCAGAGTAGCAGCCGTGAACTGCTCCTATTCAGAGCTGTGGCATGCACACCACAATCCAACCCTTAAGTGGGGGTGTGTGCATCTGTGTGGGGTAAGGTGGTTGTGTTACCGTTCTTGGGATACCCAGTACTGTGTCACCTTGTTAGCTCCCTTCCCTCCAGCCTCCATGAAAGGGAGACCTATGCACTGTCCTCTTGGGATGTGCCAGCCCTTTGTTTGCCTTGAAGGCTAACAATAGGTACACCCCAATTCCTGAGCCCCTTTGAAGCATCCCCCTACAGTGTCCAGCCTCTTCTCCACTGAACCCTCAGAAATACCAGGTCCCCTATTCCCAAGGGAACAGTGTACACAGCAGTCTGTATGATTCAACTCAAGATCAGCTCCTTGTATAATACCACAGCATGGAAATATATTTCTAATGAAAACAGCAGTAAGTTTATTATCAAAGATTCAAGAGATAGGAGTAAGAATAATGAAAACAAAAGGTTACATATAAAACAAAATCATAACATATCCTCAAAAGACTAACCTTAATTTAGTCTAGCCTTCAGTCTAAAGAAGTTTCTTACCAAATGTTCTTGGCAATGTTTTAACCAAGGCTATTCTTCCATTTTCTTGAATGTAATTGCATTGCCCAATTACTTCCTAGGTGCAGGATGACAGGGTGTCATCTTTGCCTCCTATATATATTCCCCAAAGTTCATGATCTTTGCATGTTGACTCTGCATGTGTTGGCTTACAATGCTTAATTTATATGCTTAGAGAGAGAAAGGTGAACAAACATATTTTTTTCTGAGAGAACTCTGCCTTGATGCAGATTTTAGAACATATTTTTAGTATACATGCATAACTCCCTAGAACCTATCTGTACATATAAGTTACAAAAATATTAATGACCAGTGTGATGCTGGCTTTCATTTAAGCCCTCACATGACATTCATTATTTGGTGAATCAGAATGCATACACCACACAAAATCAGGTTACTTTTGTAACATCCTCTCCCTCCTCTAAACACACTAGCCAGTTGGTATTAAGGGATTCATGGGTCATAAGTTGTTGGGGGGGGAGGGGGAAGGTTCCTCATGATTTGGCAAGATATAGGAAGAAGGCGATGGAAGGGAGGGGATGAGTTTGAAAGTGTGAATAACAGGGAAGAGGAACTGGGATCAGAACAAACAAGAGGTGTGTATAAAAGAAAAAAGGGCAAAGGATTAAAAAAAAGAGATTGAAAGTGCTCAGTAAGAGCATGTATCATGGGAGTGAGTCAGAACAAACAGGCAAATAGTCAATAACATTGAATCCTCAGGTGTCCTGTAGAATCAGATGCTTGTGTGGAACTGTTTGGTTCAGAGGAAAGCAGGAATATCAGGAGTAAATCTAGAAAATATGCAGAAGACTAGAGGATATGTTGCTGTTATGACTTCTGGAGGAGATGGGACTGCCCTGGAAGCTGGTTCTAGCAGCTAGTGAAATACAAGCACTTTCCAGGAGAGCTAAAGTTTTTTACCTTAGACTTCGGACATTCTGAATTAATGTTGCAACTCTATCCTTACTTCATCCTCTTGTGCTTAAACATTGCAGAGACTGTAAATTGTGGATGGTAATTTTACGTTCCAGTTATACTGCGACACTGTGGTGTGAATTAAGGATGCAATCACAGTCTGTTAATTTTCCTTCTTCCATTGATTTAAGACAGACAGATCTTTAACATTAACTACAAATTCTTTTTTAAAAGTGCAAGCAATAGCTTAAGAGTTGGGGGGGGGGGCGGGAGCTTTAGAGCTTAATGCTGCCCTTGGATGAAAGGGAGAGATTCTCTTTGACTTCATAGGGCTTTGTACACGTATGCACAAGCGGAATTTGTTTTCTGCAGTCCATTCTTGTAATTGTACCACTTATCTTCATCAGAACTGCTCTACCAGGTCTGTTGTGAGCAAATCTTTGTTAGTGAATCTCTGTATGTCACTTTTATTAGTACTAAGCCTCATTACTACCCTGTACCTATTTATCTTTCTAAATAAACTGTCAATTTTAAATGAGTTGTCACCTAAATAGAACAACAACCAGATTTTAAACAAATGGCCCTATACCTAAGTGATTATTAGAAAATAAGTAGTTGTACTTATCTAAAACAAAATCATCTTGTCATTTGCTAGGAAGGTGTTGGAAGATTCCGTTCCTCTGTAGAAGGACACAATATAGGCAAATGTCAAGAAAATCTATATTCCTCAAGGGAAAACATCTAGCACTTCAGTTGCCAGGTATAAAAAGTCTTAGGCTTTTTACAGAAGATAAGTGATGTACTTAAGATTCTCATTCAAAAAGAATCTGCTGCAAATAAAAGCACCAAAAGGATTTTCACTGACAATTAGCAAAGGAGAAAAAGAGAGAGGTCCCCCCTCCCATGCATTAGTATCCAAATAGCAAAATTTATAATTTATCTAAACGGAGGAACAGAATACCTCCCCCCCCCCCCCACACACACACAACTTTTCTACAACCAAGCTCCCAAAGGTATCAAGTAAACACACAAAATACCATATCTCCACATAGACAAAAACTGAATGATGGCTGTGAAAAATATGACATGATTCACATCCTTCCCTTTCCTTTGTGGCTGTTTCAGTTTATTAGTTAAATACAACACTTTCCCATGGGGAGGACCATCCTCTTCCCTGTCGTCGCTCCCAGGATCTCCCCCCACCAATTCCTATCACCTTTATTTTGCCATCTTTAAGCTTGCCTCTGGATAACACTTAGTATTGAGGAGGGTGAACATGACTCCTACTAGAGCATGTTAATATTGCTCCCTGAGTTGATCACAGAGGTGGCTGGAGAGTGACATGAGTATTCCTTAGAGCAGTGGCAGTAAAGGTTCAAGCTCAAATCAATTGCTAAGCAGTTGGCAAGCTTATTGTGAAAAAATGAGGTTATCTTCTGGTTACTTTGTTTCCCTCCCTCCATCTCTCTGTTTCAACCACCTGTTGTCTTGATATTGTCCTAGATTGTGAGGCACTGGCAGCAACCATTGTCTGGCTATGACATGTCTGTACAGTGCAATGGGGCCAGCTACTACAATATAAATAATAATATTGATGAAAATAATATCCCATGCTCTCATCCCCTTGCATTTGTGCATTGTGCTCCTTCTAGGTTGCCAAGCCATTTAATTTATTTGGAAATAAGATTTACTTATCCACACAGATTTAAATTGCTGCAAAGAATTTGTTCTGGTCTAGTGGGTAAATACATTTCATACATTGTTACATCCCGATTATAGTAAAACTTAATTTATCATTCTTGGAGAGGAGGTTTGAACTAAAAGTGATGTTTAATCCCTATGCTATATTTAAACTTGGAAAAAATAAAGTGATTAGTGGGTGCATTACTGCAAGATATACTGACATGACATGTTACTAGTGCCCTCCATTTGCTGCATTCAAGCTGAATGGCATATTACATGCATGTCACATGATGCTCCCTGCCCACAGAACACTAGGGCACAAAGAAACAATAGCATTTTATCCATGAAAGGTGCTATAGAGACCTGCTCACTATTGTCTAACTGACAATAGAGGACCCAATCTCTCCCCATGAAAGACAATGGGAGTTTTGCCATTAACTTCAGTGCAATGGACCCAATGCAATGAAGCAAAAGAGTAATGGAAAGGGATTTGTAAATATATATCCATGAATGGCAGTAAAGCCATGGATATAACAAGTGGGCAAGACCTGTAGTTACATCTATAGGTTTTGATGTTATAACTCAGATGTGTCAGAACCCAAATCTAATCTTCTGTTCTGAACACCTCCAAAGTATGGGGTAAATTTGGATCCAGGTCTCATCTTCATTGCTTGCCATCACAGATCTGATCCTGTAAATACTTAAGCATCTGAGTGGTTCATTACCTCAATATTAATTTTTACTACAGTGGTCCTGCTCGTGTGAGTAAAACTATGTGCATAAGTATTCATAGGATCAAACCCTGTGTCTATAATGAGCTGAACTTTAAAAATCTGGAGCTGAACTGTGCAGACCCCTAAACTTTAGCAGAATTTAGATCAGCTTATTATTTTCCAGTAATAACATTAACTAAACTCCCTCAAGTGTAGACTTTACTTAATAGACACCATGAACTCCTTAAAACTCACTCACTCTTGCAGTATGAGTGAGTTAATAAAAAGAAACAATACAATTAACAGATCTTCCACATGTGTCTGCACCAAAACTGAGTGCCCTTATGATCTTAGTATTGTAACACTGGCTCTTCTTCCATCTCTTTTCTCTGATTGTTGTTTACCATATAATTGTGTTAAGATTAAAATTAGACTGTAAATTCTTCAGGGCAGAAACATTACACTTTTGTTTCTGTAGAGCACCTAACACACTCATGGCTGCATAAAAGGGGGTGGGGGAAACGTTTAAAAATAACTCCCACACTGCTTACCATAAATATCTTCTCTCAATACTTTATCACTTTACATAAGCACAAGGAAACTAATAAAAAGTCAGTATTCCAAGGTTAAATAATTTAGCAGTCATATCATTTTTTATATTCCAAACGCACCTACATTATTAATTTAACTGGCTTTTTAAAAAGTAGAACACTTAAAATATATATTGTTGCACAGAATAACCACATTTTGTTTTTTAAATCATATAAATTAAGTGGAGAAATGAAAACTTGTTATGGATCAATAACATTTAAAAAATGCCAGTCTAATAAGCAAAATCCAAACGTTCCTCATTCTAGTGTTTTGAAAGATATTTGACAGTCCGGTGTGAATTTTTACAGCTAAGTTGTAAACCCCCCAGAAAATGGACAAGTTGGCAGAATATTAACCATAGTGGTGCAACTGGCATTGGTCTCCAATGTATTCATCCCATTTATTTCTCAATGTCATATTTATATTTTTGTTTAATTTGGTGAATATTTTGTTTACCCAGAGATATGAACTACTAATTTTGACAGATAAGAAACTACTGGAACTGAGAAAGTGATTCAATCATGCAAATATTCAGAATTTTTATTAGGGTGCCAAATACAATAAACAGCAGGTCTGCTTTCTTTGATCTGTGTCTGAGAAGAAGGCAGTAAAAAAAATTGGCTGTCACTAAATATTTCTGTTTATCTGCATGGATCTCAAGAAAATCAAATCATAATAAAAGGCTGAAATTTCATCTAGCAGCATAACATGCTACTGTCACCTTTTATTAACATGACAAAGTTTAAACGATAATTTGTGTGTGTACTCTTGTACCTCATTATTCATAGTCATTCTGTTTTCCTTAAGATTTCTGATAGGGAGAATTTGGTACCATGTGTCAGTTTCAGGGTAACTGAATCTTTATTTCCGTTCTGTGTTCTGTTGAGGACACCCAGCTAAAGATTTCTGGCTCCCAGCAATCACCTGCATTAGGCAAAGACCCACATCTCATTCTCTCCTGACTGTTTTTTTTTTTCCAGGATGCACAGTACCCTGACTACAATGTAATATCCCCAGTAAGCCAGACTGCCTAAAAGGCCAGTGTCTGCTCTTTGCTTTCTTGCCGAGGCTATGAACAGCATAATTGTCTGCAGTTATAAGTTACCACACAGCTCCTTCTAAGTAAGCACATTTATTCTTAAGGTGAATGTGTTACAGAGAAAACATATTGAAAACAATAAAATAATCTATAAGTATGCTACCAGAGCTTACCAGAGGTCACCCATCAGTCTTATGGGGCCCTAATAGGTCAAGTCAGTCCAATCCTTCTGCAGGGATTGGGGTTTCTCCCTTGGAAAGAAGTTCCTGTTCATTTGCTGGATTGGAAAAAAGGCCCTGAGTCAGATTAAATCCAGGCTATTTATCCAGAAGTCCTTTCTTTTTTTGTTGGCCTCTGGAGAATCCAGTTGAACTAATATACGTGAGCTTCCTCAGGGGGTGGAACCTCTCGGACGGGAGAGGTGTTACAACCTGGCTGATTTGCATTAATCACCACCTGCTGTTTTTAGTTCCTGGAGGAGCTGCGGGAGCACTCCACCATGGAACAGAACACAGTCATACATAAACCATTCATTTAAAAAAAGTGAAACCCATAGATACTGCATGAGGTTGTGATATCTGTTATGTCTTCCCCCCAGACAGTTTATGTACAATCCCAACCCACAAGAATACATAAACTTAATACAATAAGGTCTTTTCAGGATATTGCAGGAAATATTGCCATATCTGTCACTCCGTGCTTTCTGTTCCGAAATCTCCAAATTCTTTCCCAGTATTTCCTCTTCTTCCAAAACAAAGGAACAAACCTCTGCACCTGAAAAACAAGGAAAGTTAAATTAGAAGTTGTAATGTGTTACTTACTAAATAGGGCGTGTTTTTTTTTTAATATTATGGAAGAGAAGAACAATAAAGGGGCATTCTCTCATAAGTAGCTACTGTATGAGATATGCACTCTTTGCAACATAAGCTATTGTAGGCTGTATAATCATACATAAGTAGGTGCTGGCTGACACCTAATCTTCCCAGATGCTATGGGCACTTGGCTCTTGTGGATGAGTGGATAATAATACTTATTCCCTTATCTTATAATGAGAGAGTAAGTTCTTTGGGCCACAGACTGTCCTTTTTGTTCTGTTTGTACAGCACCTAGCATTGTGGGATCCTGGTGTATGACTGAGGATCCTAGGGGCTCCTGCAATGCAAATAATGCATAATAATAACTTCAAAGTGCTTTGAGATGGCTGGATGAAAATTGCTAAGCGTCGATATTGTTTCCTGTCTATCTGCATTTCTAAAACTGTGGTATATAGTTGCCAGAAGTTTTTCATCTTCACCATAATACATAACTGTTTATGAAGATAAATTCAATTCACATTCATTCCCCTGAAGCAAAATATATTCAATCATCGTTATATTTTTTGTTGGGGGCGGGGGGTATCCAATCAAAGCATTTAGGTCAATTTTAATCATTTTATTAATTTATTTTAGTTAAAACTCCATGGGCAAAATCCTCATGTTTCATCTGAACTGAGATTGTGACTGAAAGTCAATTGTTCAGTTTCCAGGTGGAAACTATTTCTGTTTGGATGGCCTACTCACTCTCTGTGCATGGTATATGTGCTGGAATCAGATTTTTGTGAGAGGGGCATGGTCTGGCAAAAAACAGAGGGTTGACTCCCGAGCAAATACCTTAATCCAAATTATCTCATTCCAAATCAGGCTGAAAGGAATGTCCTGTTGATTACAAAAATATTCCTCTATGTAATAATTCTAATTCTTTGTGTGATTAGCTGATGCACAGCAGCTGTCACAGATAGAGCTACTAGGGAGATGGAAACAGTTGAAGAGCAAGGAAATATACCACAAAAGCTACAGTAGGGGCCAGATCCTATAGTGTCTTGATTATCTCCTGAAAGATGAGTCCCCTCAACTCCCCTTAAGGGTATTCAGCACATTTTAGGATCAGGCCTTAGATGTGTAATATCTCAAATACAGTTTTTTTTCTTCTAAATGTGTTGCTGCAACATGAAGGTTCCCCTATACTGTGTGTTCTTTACATTGGGCTACGAGGCAAGCAACCCTTCATCACTCATTTGCAGAGCAGGCAATAAGAAGAGTTAAGACAGAATATCATAACTAATCTAGGGCCAACTAGAACGTATGGTTGGCGTTATGTTGCACCACAAGGCCACATGGAGATTTACACCATCAACAGAAATAGTGCTGAGGCTCTTCTACTCCATCAACACAGGTCTCTACTAGCTGGACTAAAGGTGAATCTCTCCATTAGCATTTAACAGTAGAAAGCATATGACAGAGGTAAACAATTCTGATTCCATATAATAGAAAGCAGTGGTACACATACACAAGGGCTCATTTATTAATGTATGTTTGACCCTAACCCTTGCCATTTGAAGTGGATTTTGTTGGCTCTAAAAACAAAATAATCATAAATCTTTTAGAATCAGTATTTACCTAACCAAGACCAGGATCCCAGAGTCTGTCCGCACAAGTTATATGCACACATATACCCCCAACCCCAAACACACATGGTGATAGCTTATTTTTAGGTATCTGATTCATCTTCGTGATTTAGATGATGAAGATTAGATCATAAAATGCAAGTGGTGCAGCCACAACTGTGCATATTCCCAACTAAGTGAAGATTAATGCTGTTTCTAAAACTAAACCATTAACACAGTCTCTTCTTGTTTATGCAATGGCAATATTAAAAATGAAAAAGAGCTTTTAGTTGAAATGCTGATGGCACAAAAAACACTAAAATGAATGCTGATGGGAAAAGATGTTTGTTTCAACACTTTGTACATCATTAGGCATTAGTATTAATACAACGAGATTAAGAAATGGGAATAATGCTGTGTGTATCAAAGGGAGTTATCAACCACCTTAGTTGTACAAATATGAACGATCTACAAGAAGCTGACCACAGTTTCCTCTCTATGGGGCAGCAGGGTTTTCTCAAATTTCTTTCCGTTACTGTTCTTGACCTGGCACAACTGTACTTTGGAACTACAGGCCAAGTTTATATACCATCCCCATGTGGCTAGTTGTACTTTTCTTGGCTTTCTGATGGTGATTTTACAGAATGCATTCGTCTGGAGTTTTTGTTTTTTGTCTTTTTTTCACTGCTTGAAGAGGTCAACTTAAAATTCAGTAATACTTCTAAGTTTTTCTGTTGCCTGAAGCAAACAATGTCAGTTCAATGGCATTTGAAAACATACCCATTGTAAGTGATCTAATCTTTAAATCCCCTTTTGTATTCTGGTCTTCTGCACGCCTTTTACATTGTCTGAAATTTGTTGCTCATGTTCACCTTTCTTTTTAAAGATTTAACACTGATTACGTAAAGAACTAAGTATATCTTATAGCTAAGCATCAGAAATGTCACTGTGCGCTGTTCTCTCCTATGCACTATGTGACATACTGCTGCTCCCACAGAATGTTTCATGACATGCACAGTGTCAACGGAGTTTAATCAACATCTCTGAAAGCAAAAGTCGGAAAGTCAGATAAAGCTCTACAGATTTCCAGTCTGCGAGGGCTGAGCAAGAGGACAAAGATGATTGTGGCTCACTCACCTGAGAAGGAATGTGGTTTCCGGACCATAAGTCACTCCTTGTTACAGTGGGCTTGGCCATTTATGTTGCTGACATTCTGAGGGTCTGTCTTACCAACTGTTAGATAAACAAACCATTATTCTATGGTAATTAGTATTGCTTGATTAATGATGATCAACTGATGCACACTTAGGGCCTGATCATGTAGTCTTTGAGACAAAACACTATTGACTCCC
This sequence comes from Emys orbicularis, assembly GCF_028017835.1. Lineage (NCBI taxonomy): Eukaryota > Metazoa > Chordata > Testudines > Emydidae > Emys > Emys orbicularis. The sequence continues at coordinate 147,471,273 of NC_088684.1, read as the reverse complement.
ATGTGAGGTTTGCATGGGGAAGAAGTCTGAGATTTCTATGCACTTTGAGCACATTCAGTCATCTTCTAATACTGTCTGGCATCCCAGTTTCTGTTAAATGACAGGACAGTGTCTAAATTCCTACAGCAACCTAAGGTTCAGAATCTTCCCCCCTGTGCTGTCATATAGCTATTTGGCATACTTAAACTTTTTTTCTCCTTAATACTGTTTTGTAATTGGTGGGATTCCAAGTTAAGTGAATTAGGAGATTACAGGCACCATTCTAAATCACTGTCTTAATAAACTCATAATTAAATGAGCTTTATAAAAGCGTCTGTTGTCTTCCTGAGACTTATGGAGGCAACAATGATGCTTTTCTTCAAAGATTTTCAAAGGCAACCTCCAAGTCTTTCTTCACATTTTGTTTATTTCTCTTTGAAAGCTCTGCAACTGCATTATTTTCTATTCAAATTTCACTTTGTGGGATTTCATCAAAACAACATAGAGAGCTCTACCCTGCTGTTCATCATCAAGCAAGATAAATGCCATACATGCTGCCTCAATACTAATGTGTTCGGCAAGATTTGGAGAGTCCTTTCAGAGAAAGGCAGGCAAAAATAGCTGAAGACATTAAATTAAAAGTGCCATTATCCCCAATGTTTGAAAGTCAAACAATTAACGTGCTGGCAACTGTGAATAACTAGCAACTGGAAAGAACCTTTGCTAACAGCTTCTGTTGGAAGCAAATTGGGAACAGGCAAATATACAAAAAAGATATTTAAGATTTCATCTTCGGCTAACAGATGTACCCAGACTTTGCCTGACTGTAGGTCACATTGGAAACCTGCCAGAAGCCTGGGAGCTGAAGCTAATTTTCATAAAATGGAGCAGATTTTAGTCATCTCCTTCTTTAGATGGAGCTGTGGCAACAACGGGTTTGCACATCCCATTGGAATACATCTAGACCAGTATTTCTCAACCTTTTTCATACCAAGGACCAGCTTGCTGCCTTCCTAAACTGTGTCAGGGAGATCTCATGAGCCAGCACCAATCGTGGACCAGGGGTTGAGAAACACTGATCTAGACAGCTTGGTTCAAAATAGAGAATCACATGATATGCCACTGGCTAAATCTCCATAGTCAGAATGACAGCAATCTCAGATCACAGAACTCCAAAGGTTACATTTCGCATATAAGTCATGATACTTTACCTGTTTCTGAATTAACCCTTATGAGCTTGCCATAGTCATATGCACTGTTTTTTCCTCCCCACCATTTACTTATTAGTACTTGTGATAAGTCACAAGGTATTGTAGGAAGATGTTGGAGATGGCTGTGAGTTGCAAAGCTCAGATCTGGATTCAAACATTCCATAGATGTGGTCGTGTTTGTAATCTTAGGGTTTGGTTCAGTGAATTATAGACAGAGTTTGCATCTAGATCTCAGCTATTTTTCCATTCAGAGTATTTTAGCACAAGCTCATATTCGGACCTGGTGCATTGTTTTATTTTGGATTTTTTTGGAGGAGGAGGGGGGAAAGAGGGTTTCTTAAAAAGAAAAAGAAAGCCTCTAGTGTTTTCTCCCTTCTAAACTCTCTGACTTTAATTAGTTCAGTCTGTGCTCTGAAGCCTGGATAACTTTGTAAGGGGAAAAACAAGAAACAGCTTACTTGCCAGGTAAGTTTTGCAATTCTTAGAGTGTCCGCTTCTTCTGAGCATTTCATCTAGCTAAACTGTAAATCGCAAACTGTGAATATCTCCCATTAGGTACTCAATTGCTTAAAGGCTTCCCATTAGTGACAGAGCTAGTATAAAAGGTTATATTTCTTTCTATATAAAAGAAATAAACCATCAAGTTATTCTCTAACTATCACTGGCACTCACAGAGGCAATCCTTTAAGGCATGTGCTTAAAGAATATGAAATTCAGGTCTCTAGAAACTGTGCTTTGCAGTTTCCTCCACTGTTATCATTAATTTTGCCTGCTTTTGATACTGTAAAATCACGGAAGCTGACATCAAAGCCATTTTCTATATCCTCCAGGGAGACCATACCTAAAAAGAGGTAATCATACCAGAAGGCAATAAACATGGGGGACACTGTAGACCTTATAAATAAAATATGCCTAAAGGGAAATTTAGACAGCCAAACAAGTGAATTATACAGGTGATCATTTATTTTTTCATCTCTAAAATAAATATGATAACTTTCAGGTGCAGTTAAAAATTCATTTCTGGAACATTCTGACTCTTCTGTCTAGTAATTAGTATTATAAACCTTTTCCCCCAAAATGCTGGAGAGAACAGCTCTTTAAGTAGTTCTTCAACTGTTCATCATATTTCTCCTGTTGGCTTGCTGTATAAAGTTAGAATTGGGTGGAGAACAGAAATGTTGTTTGGCAAAGGATTTTGAGATTTCAAAATTTGTTTTCATTCCAATTCAAAACAAAACCCAAAATGTTTCTAAATTCTCTGTGAAAGAAAATTCTGGGGGGAAAAATCAAGTCATTTCCTAAGGAACAATCAAAATGTTTCAATTTGGAAATGTCAGAATCAGACTTTGATATTGTTAGAACTTCCCTTTTTCATTGAAACAAAATTTCAGTGAAATTGATAAAATTTCAGAGTTTTAATTTTGATGGAACTACATTTTCCAACAGAACACTGTTTCATTGAGATCTTTCTGACCAGCTCTAAAAAAGTGTATATTAGGATTTAATCTCAATAAATACAATGCATTTCTTTCTATCACATTTTTCGGGATAGAAAGCTTTAAACACTTGAAGAAAGTAAATATTGTAGCAATTAATCTTTATAATATTTCTGTATGAGAAAATATGAATTGATGAGTGATACCTAAAATTGTGTTTTTCTTGGGAGCCTATTCTCTTGGCAGGTGCACATGCAGAAGTTTCAGTAATACCGGTGGGGGTAATAAGTGCATATAAATAGCAGAATCGACTTGTTGGTGTCAGCTATAGTATTTATTTTCTCTTCCTAGACAGACATTCATGTGTGATATGAAACTGATAGGATTGTTGTAGCTCCAAATCAAACAATCACAAAAGTTTATTTTATTAAAGGATACCTTTAGGCTTACAATAAGATCTATTAACTGTTTGGGTTCATGATTACAAAGGCACATAACACTGTACTACAACTTTGCCTGTCTGCTCTGTTCTTAAGCAAGTTGCATATTGAAATATACATGAACCCCATTGTTGAAAACTGGAGAATTAGGTGGATAGTTCCCTTCATGGCAAACGGAGACTATGTGGAGGCACAGAGATTAAGAGACAGATTTTTAAAGTTATTTAGGTGTCTAGTGCATTTTCAGAACCATCTAGGTGGCTAACACTCGCTGAAATAAATGGGTGTTAGGCACTGAGGTGTTTTTGAAGGTCCACTAGGCACTAAACACCTTTAAAAATCTGGCCCTTAGTGACTGGTTTCAGATTGGACAAAGTTTGATAGAACTGATTACAGAAGCCAAGTCTCTCAATTGCCTGTGCTGTGTGTTAACAAGACCATTTTCCCTTCACCCTTAGCTGGTAAGTAGGTGTGACATTCTCCTCAGGGAGCCCAGAATGGTAAATCACTGTTACATCTCTGCCTTTAGCAAGTGAGAGCTTTGCTGGAGCTTAAAGTGTGTTATGGCTCCCTGCCACACCAGTCTATCTGCCTTACTAGCAAATTCCTTAAGACTCTGCCAGTCTAAACCTTGCCTTCCAGGACTCATTCAGTGAACTCAAATTCCCAAGTTCTCCAGAAATGTATCTCTCTGTAGTGTCCAGTCCTTCCCAATGGACACTCACAGACATTAAGTTTGCTGTCTCTAAAGACCGTATTTTCAGAACATATTTCAGAACACATAACTCTTTACACACAAACTGTATATGCATCATATTATAATATTAATGACCAACATGTCCTTCGTTATTGTTCAGCCCAAAAGGGGTTTGTGGTTCTTTAGGGGTTCTCGGTGAAGGACTGAGTTGAATGAACCAGGACGAGGAGAAATGGATATAACTCAATTGTATTATATGATGATAATTATAATAAAATGTTAATTTTATGAATTCTTATTAACTTGCTACTATACTATGTAACAGATTTTAAGCAACTATAATTACTATGTAACTAAATTTGTAACACTTGCAATTATTATGTAACTAACTTTAAAAAGCACTTACAAGATAAGGGAAAGGAAACACATTAACAATTGAGGCCTTTTTCAGTCTAACCACAGTATGGGGTAACAAGCAAAGTAACCACAAACAAAGCAATGATAGTTAATTAATTACTTACAACCATGCAGATAACAGCCAGATGGGAGAGCATATACATAATGAGTTCGAGCCGGCTATACGACACACGCTCAGGCTGGATTTGGGAGCGGGAGGGTCAAGCCCAAGTTGATCAGACCTGGACTGGCCGTGACGTAGATTCGTTTTCGGGACACCTCTAATTGCTATACGGGGCGACTAAGTATATAGTTTTTGGAAGTGAATGTGGCATGCGTTGATTGGTTTTTTAGTGCCCCACTGTCTTTCCCTTATTAGGAAGAACAGTACAATATGGAAACTGCAGAAATGGCTTTTTGTGTGGTAACACTAGGGACACGTCCCTCATAAGTTTCCTGTGATAAGCACGATGCCCTAATAAGGTCGTGCAGTCTATTGGGCCTCTTTCCTGGCTTCGGGTCCGCTGCGGGGTTGCGAAGCGGCCTGGCCAAAACGAAGGGGGGGGGTATACGCTGTATTAACAGTTATCATATGATACCTTACAAGACACTATTTGGCTAAATATTCTGACAACAGTGTTGGGTGAGCCCTTTGCCAGTTACACAAAGGGAACTCTGGGTCACAGTAGGACTTCAGTTTTATGATATCTTTATGCTTTCTGAATATTCTAAAAGCCTGCTGGATTGTTGGTGCCATGATGAGTCACAGGCAATATTGCCACCTACTGAATGAGCAACATCACTCATTATAGCATTTATAGTATTAGGTATTCATAACCATCCCTGCACTGTCTTAGCCCCCATTGTGTTGAGTTTACCAAAGCTCATGGAGCAGTTAACAAGGTCATAGAGGTGCAGGCTAGAGAAGCTTATTTGGCTGTCAATATGGCCATTTCTAATGGCAGAATTAATATACGTTATGTGAAGTGCTTGGGGAACACTCAAATCATTCAGATTGTGCAATTACAAAATAAGGTTCTACGCATATGGAACTTTTTTTTAAAGTTACAGTAGAGCTGGGAAAAGTTTATTCACGAAAAAAGACAGCTTTGGCTGGACCAAACTGTTTGTGAATTTGTCACTTTTGGCAAACAGCTTCAGTCAAGAAAAAAAAGTTCCAAACGGGTGACATTTTAAAATGTTTAAATTTTTCATTTTGAAACAATGTTTTATTTCTAATTTTAGCTAGATTTAACTAAGAGGTAAAATACAACCCCAAAATAAAACAAAATGTTTTGTTTCAGGTCAAATGAAATGTTTGGTTTGCTCCAAAACAAAAATTTGGGGGGATCTTTCAATTCAGTCATCAAACTGAAAAATCACTGATTTACCCAGCTCTGGCATATACATCTGTCAAGAAACAAATCAGGGTTTGTTTGCACCGAGCAAGGTTTTTTGCACATGCAAGCTAGACATGTATAAAAATGCATGTAGACTTTTAAATATATGCTTTTTATAAGGTGGACCATAGTGAAAGCAAAACAGTCACCTCATAGAACAATTGGTGGGAATTTTCCATCATTGGGTAACATTAGAGACACTAGTAGAAAGTATTCTCCTCACACCCTTGGAAGAATTCTTAAACTTTATGTAATTATTGTTGCCAGGATTAATGGTTGATTGGAAGGTGGGAATCATGAGCGATATGAAAACAAATATATTTAGTAGTTGTTTACACTGCCTGTTGTGTATATAATACTATAATTACTGCCTATCCTTTTTCAGTGATTATATCTATGGGAAGAAAATCACTCTCCTGGTATATGTTTGTGTTGATAGAAGAGTTTGGAACATATTTCTGGCTGCCAGTACTTTTATTGGAGGTCCTTTGTCTCTTCAGTGTCAGGCATGTACCTATATAGTGTTGAACAGGAGAAATATGCAGTCTGTTCAGTTCAAGGGACCTAGTGCATCTCTTTAAGGAATCTTTAGATGATATGGAGCATTTTAATACATTGTAGTGAGTTTGATACACCAGTGCTATTTTATTCTTGTAGAAAAGTGTTAAAATGAAAGCTTAAAAGTTTTTGAACAAACTTAAATCTGTTCACTCTATTATATGTTTTACAGCTTCAAAGATTAGGCCGTGATAAATTATTTAGATGCAGTGTTTATCAAAGAGGAAGCTAAGATCTTTACATAGCTTTTCTGACAACGAAGTGACAACAAAGACTATTTCTTGATACCATCCAGTTTTTATCCAGTATCAGCTGAGTTACCCTTTAAGTCAAATGACAGGCTAGTTAGTCAGAAAAAAAATCTTTTTCTAAACAAATGCATGAAAGAAGAAAAAATAAAGAGAGAAACTATAAGCAGAGTCACTTCTATTTCAGTCCTTCATTGCTGCTTAACAATACTCTCCATTTTATTTGATCAAATCTTGGGAACCAAATCATTTGTACTCAAAATAATACAGCTCCTATCCCCTTGTCTTAATCGCATTCAATTTTTGGGTATCAGAAAATCAATGCTGATAAAAATGTTGCAGTTATTAGTTGCAGTATTCAGAGTGTTTTGTATAAAAGACTTGCGGGCTTCTGTTCACCCTCATTTGTGTGCACTGGTCTGCTAATTGTGCATGTGCATGGAGTTACTTGTTTTCAAGAATGGCTGGCTGAGTTACATGTACAAATGAAGGTGTGTGCATGTGTAAAACTTTGCAAGTGGAGTATCTACTTTTGTGAAAATGTCCCTGTAGTCACTTTAATGCATTATGCAAGCTATGCTATGCCCCCTGGTGGCTATATCTATAACAAGATCAGGCACTACTTTTCAATCAAACTGATAGGGAAAGACTTGGTCCAAGTGAGTATAGGTCACCATGCATAGCTATCAATGCACTAGTTGATGTACGTTCTTCTCTGGGCACGTCTTCACTACCCGCCGGATCGGCAGGTAGCAATCGATCTATTGGGGATCGACTTATCGCGTCTAGTGAAGACGCGATAAAATCGATCACTGATCACTCTGCCATCGACTCCGGAAATCCACCGCGGCAAGAGGCGGCAGCGGAGTCGACGGCGGCGTGGCAGCAGTCGACTTGCCGCCGTCCTCACAGCCAGGTAAGTCGACCTAAAATACGCAACTTCAGCTACGCTATTCACGTAGCTGAAGTTGCGTATCTTAGGTCGACCCCCCCGCTGTAGTGTAGACCTAGCCTCTGACTGACTCATCTTTTCTTTAACTGACACTGCTGAAATAGAGAGGTCATCTAGGAGGCTTAAATGGGATCCCAAAAATTCTAAGTTCATGAACTTGCAAGTACTGGTGAAAAATCAGCCTCTTACCAGAGAATATCCTGTTAGCCCCAACCATTTGCAGTAAGCAAGGGGGGGCGGGGGCAGAACCTCACCTCCTAATAGATTACTTGATTGTGAGTCAAAAAGCTCTTTTCCTCCTCCTAACTTAGTGGAGGGAACCATTCTCATTCCACGGTGGGAATGGGGACACATACTGGAGTTATTCCTGTCTTAGTGATTTTGGAAATTTTTGTGGGCTGCATGATTTCAGTAGTGGAGAGAAAAAGGACTGGACCTGACTTAATGTAGGAATTTTCAGTGAGCAAAAGGACCCCAGACAGTTCTACAAATTCCTGCTACAGAACTGTGTTTTACCTTTCTGGCCTTGTTCTGCAGGTTGATTCCTTTCAGAGGTCATGCATGCTGGAAAGTTGTGTGTATTTTCATGTTGATAGAGCCTTAAACTGTGAAAAGAAGTTCTGACTGCAGAGCAGGTATGCCCAGATTGGAATTAACCAATTCCGTCATTATAGTCCTTACCCTCCAGGAGTCCAAGGACTGTAGGAAGTTAATGTACATGGCATATCCAAAAGGAACAATGGACCTATCTTGCCTCCACATAGATCAGTACAGCTGAGTGGGCAAAGTAGGGAGCACACACTCATTGACCCCAGTGGGAATACTCATTGGTTAGGAGTAAGATGATACTTTGTGTGAGTAAAGCTGTCAGAATCCAATTCCTTTTTTAAGGTGGGATGATGTGGGGTTTTTGTTTGTTTTTTGTTTTGCTGGGAGATGTTTTATTTATTTACCAACTTTGGTTGGTTGGTTGGCTATTTCAGGCCAGATGAGTTGTTATAAAGAGCAGACTGGTTTGTTGCTTGCAGCTGTAGGTGATTCTAACATTCAGTTGGTGATTCAAATAAATAAAATGAATTATAGAAAAAATAACCCTTTATAGTGGTATTTATGACATTGGTTAATTATCATAACAAATAAGTAAAGTTAACTTCCATTACCATTCACTTACTTTACCCATCAAGATATTTCACTGGGAACATAAAGTAACAATGAACAAGAGATTCCTTCTTTAATTTATTGGAAACTGCTCTTTGGAGCAAATGTGTACCAAGGGATGATATAACTCTAACTAACTGCATATAAATGTGCAAGTACAAAATGAAGGTGGCTTCTATTATTGTGTGCAAAGGTAATTCAATTATCTATATTGCTAGAATTCTTTCATTTAGCATTCTTCTTGCCTCTGGAGCTGGGTGAAATTTTTTGGCCAAAACTTTTGACATTTTCAAAATGAAATGTTTTGATCAATTAGAAACAACTTTTCTTGTCAAAATTTGCTCCAATTTATTTTAAAATGTTTTTTAAAAGGTCAAATAAAACAAAATGCCTTTTTTCAAGTCAATTAAATGTGGGTTGTCCCAAAACAAATGAAAAAAATGAAAAAAATGTGTTTGGGGTTGATGTGAAGCTAATCTTTTTGGGCAGCAAACCAAAATATCAGTTATTTGTACAGCTCCATATTAACGAGATCTATGACCATGCTCTGTTTTTAAGTCCTGCTAATTCTTTGTTACTAACAAGCCAGAGAAACAGTCCAAGAATTGTGTGGATCATTGTAAGATGGTGCTTTTGTGGCTGATATGTGAATATGATTTTTCATATTTTATAGAACAGTTTTCAAGCAGAGTGTTTTACTAAAGTAACCCATAATAAACTATTTTCTCAGAATAGCCTAATACTGTCAGTTGTTTCTTTGTGTGTGAAATGGACCTGGCAAAACCCCTTCATCTCAATTTTATCTGGAAGAAGAAGGTTTTTGGAAGATCTGTGATCAGTCATGTAGAACAGCAGAATAAAAGAGAGAATCTGCGCTTCACCTTTATTCATCGGGAAGAAGATTATGTATTACAACAAACATTTATCACAGTAGCCTTTTGCAGTACATCATTGTATCCCCGTTTCCCCATTCTTTACAAGAAAATCAAACACATTTAAATCAGTCATTGAAATGCAATATTTTCACTCTCTTTTAGCTCTTAATTATTTATTTGTGAATTCAACTCATTTGGATTGTACAGTAATGCACTTTGACCTTTTGAAGATCCAAAGATGAATATATTGGGTCAGAGACCAGTGTAAATCCAGAAGTAGCTCCATAGACATTACTAATTTACATTGCCATAACAGATCAGAATCAGCTCCAATGTCATTTTACTGTATATGTTTATCAGCATCCTTGTTAGTGTCAATTCTCTTTTGTTGTTCCCTGACTCATCTCAGTGTTTTCAAAGTCTGGTATTGACTTCTTGTGCCCTGGCTCATATGCCATTGCCTTTAAACCCTATCCAGTTGAGTGCAGCATACCTGTGTCTATGCCTGGCGGACACTCAACTGCCTCATCAGTTTCCTGAAGATGTGTTCTGATCCTGCTAAAGAAGATTTTTATACCCGGTAATATGACATTTAAAGAACTAGCTGTTAGTTCCTTCAGAACCCTACTTCATATCTGAGTTCTGAGGTGGAAATTCTCTTACCCACTATCTGCTATATTCTGTTGCGTTACTGTTACAAAATGGTAGGTTGATTTATCAGCATTTCTTCTGTTGTATTTTAAACTCCTAATTTTTTAGGGCAGGTTCAGCTGCCGGTCAGGTTTTATTGGTATGAATTTGCATTTTATTGACACCTCTGCAGGACAGAATATACATCCAATTTACAGTACACGAAGAGCCCAGAAATCCAAATGTGTTTTGTTAATGACTAATACTTTTTTAACTTTCTTTTTTAAAAGATGGCACAATTTGAACCAATTATGCTACACTTAGCATGTCTGTACAAAGCCCCTTTGTTCCCACCACAAGTAACTGTGTGGGAGGATTCTACTGTCTCTGACTTCTCTTCATTACCAGGAATATATGCAATATCTGCAATCACTTCCTTCAGTTATCTCCCAGATTCCCTTTCCAGGGATTGAGTAGCTTCATTTGCTCCAGTTTTGCCAGATTTTCAGTTTAATCTGACACTATGCACATAAAAGAGTGACACAGTGGGAAAACACTAATCTTTATTTCCTAGCCTTAATCATATAATAGGGGTCAGAGTTACAAAGGGTTATGCAGATGGCAGGCCTCAGTATCACTGACTCTAGAGAGCTACTCTTGCTCCACTCCCTCCCTGGGTAAAAATTTTAGGAAACATCTCTCCTCCATGACACCCTGTAATTATATTCATGACAATGATATTTAATACAAGTACTTCAATTCCCTCTCATTGGTTTGGTGCTTTCATTTGAGTTTGGTTGGTAAACAGCTTGGAAGTGGTTTCAGTTCCTAAATGTCCCCGATATGCACTAGCTTATTTCATTTTTCATAGACACAGATATTATGACTGTGTCTGCTGTCAGTACTATTCCTCCTCCTAGTGTTAGCTTGTCTCAGAATGAATGGCATTGCTTTCATGCAGCACTATGACAGCAATGCTGTAAGTCTGAAATCAATTTCTGAAGCATAGATATTTGCACTGTTTCTATAACGGGTCTCATCTCCAGTTGTGTAGATAATGTTCCCATCAAATTCATAAGAAGTCGTCATTCTGTTTTCAGAGTATCATGGGGTGTGTTTTCCCTTACACGCCTACCTATTTCTTTATACATGTGATTATTACGGCTGGCTAGAAAACACTAATTCCATTTTCTGACAAACCAAGCTGAAGAGTCAATCTCTCTCACAAGTTGGAACTTATTGTAAATCATATTCATTGGGCCAAACAGAGACTGACACTGTAGCTTAGTGTTAGGACATTGATTCAGAGTAGGGATTTGATCCTGGGTCTCCCACCAACCATATGAGTACTCTAACCATTGGGCTATTGATTATTCTTGGGTAGGTTGTGTTGGTCTGTCAGATGCATATATATTCCACTGAAAGAAAATGGGCCTTAGGCTCCTAATTCACTTAAGCACTTTTTAAAATGTTACCCATTGTCACTTATTATTTGTGTTATTATAGTACCTAGAGGCCACAATTGAGATAGGGCCTCATTGTGCTTGGCACTCTACAGACACATAGTAGGAGACCATAAGCTTTTCAGGGAAAGAACCATCTAGACAGACAAAAAGTGAGAGGAGGAAGAGCAGGGTAAACTGACTTCCTTGAGCTCATACAGCAGATCAATGGCAGACCCATGTGTAGAACACCAGTCTCCTGAGTGTCAATTCAGTGTCCTATGTATTGGACTATGCGGGTCCCTTTGTTTCTCATCTTATTGATACTCCCTAATTCTTCCCCTGCTGATATTGCACATGCTAATCATATCTCTTCACAGAAAAATGAATGTAGATGTTGATTTGGAGAAACCAAATATATGATATCCTGTGTGTGGATAAGTACGGGCTGAACAAGCCCTCAGGCATCCAGTTCATTTGAGCTGAGTGCTCTAGACTTTGAGGGATTCTGAGCAGAAGATTGCAGTGGGCCAACTCTGACTGTATTCTGTGGTGGGGCCTGACTCACCCCTTGCCACCTCTCGGAGCTGATTTCATCATTCCCGAAGTCTTGTTCTGGGGGCCGTGATGTAGCATTCTCTAACACCCATGGTCTCAGCAGTTGTGAAGTTCCTGGTGATTAGTGGACCAGCACCTGGCAATGGAAAAGATGTGCTTCTCTTCCTCCCAATGTTTATAGGGACTTAACCTTCAGCTTCCTAATACCTACAAGGACGGTCTCAGATTGGAGTGAAGGGTGATGCTGCTACCAGGTGGGCCACACATGCCTGACACAGGAAGATGTTAAAATGGCCACTCAGCTCATCCAGATGGATGACAGTGGTGGGGTCAAGTTTCTAGCCCTCTATGAAGAAAAAATATATGGCAATTAGCAAATGGACTATAAAAACATCATATCATCAACTACTGTACATAGTAGAATTTTTCACACCATTTTTAAACAACTCAGTCTCAATAATATACTGAAACTAATTTATAGTTACAGCTGTTTCAGAAAGCTTTCTTATTCCATCTTCAACCTAACATGATTGACATGTTTAAAAACACTTCATGCATTTAATCCTGAATACAAACTGGTTCCTCTTAATAATTTGAACAAAATTGTGTTTGATATACTGTAGCCTACCACACTATAAAATGGTTGATATTTAATATTTACATACAACATATTATGAGACTATATTAGTGACATTAAGATGTTTAAGTATGTATGAAGGATTCTATTATTACCTCAGACTCACTCAATCAGAGGAAGTTCAGGGTACTCGTGATTCCAGTGGGGCTACTTGCATAATAAGTGACTACTCTGTGTCAGTGGGTAAAACTGTCAAAAGCAACCAAGTGATTTAGGGCTGGGCTTCCCAAAATACTTGGGTGCCTAGCTGCCATTGAAATAATTGGGAGTTAGGTGCTTAAATACCTTTGTGAATCCCATCCTAGGAGCCTAAGTCCCCTTTTCAAAAGTGCCTTGGTCACCTAGGAGCCTAAATTCTATTTGAACTCAAAAGGGGGGGTGGGCTTTTACGATACTTCTGAAAATTTGACTTAGTGGGATTAAGAGTGATAGGATTTGGGCCATTAGGTGGGAGGGTCCCAGAATTTGGGCTGAAGCTCAAGCCAGAATGTCTACCCTGCAATTAAATAGCCCCTCAAGCCTGAGCTCCACAAACCCCGAGTCAGCTGGCATGGGCCGGCTGTTGCTGTCTAACTGCAGTGTATACCTTAGAGAGTATGGATGGCTTACTCTAGTTTAAAGGGCTAAGATTAGTAGCCCTTTATTAAAATAAAGCAAGATTTAAATAATGGAATAAAGGGTAAGGTATAGGTCTCTGGAAAACCACAGGGAAACAACATGAACAAAGAGATCAGTTCACATTCATAAAAGACCAATCAACCAATCAATCAATGTTTTCTTTCATAAAGAAAATCTGAACAATACATGATATACATGTTGACTTGCCAGTTTGAAGAAAACAACATAGCATTATTATTATTCACTAATTTCCCATGTGTCCTGGAGGTAGATAAGTGCCATTATACAACACGCCCCAGATCTGTAAAGTTAGAACCTTTGTTCATTAAACTGGCAGTTGGTAATATCTGAGGTAATTTGTTTTCCCTTGATCTCTTAGTTGCTAATGTGATCCTTATAGATGGCTAAATGTCCTTGAAGTAATTAAAATGCAAATTAAAGGGAACAATATATCTGCCAGCGAAATCCCTGGGTCTACTGGGTACATTTTTTTTTTCTTCAGATCCTTAATTTTAACAACTTGTATTACTCAGCATTATGGGGAAGAATAAAGTTCATCATTAGCATGTGCCTGACTAAACACATCTACATGACAGAGGTCCATTAGGGAAATAAATTCACTCATTCATAATCCAGAAGAGGTACCAACTACAACATTAAAATAATTTATTTTATTTCCAATTTGGCAAGTTTATGTATTAAATAGATCATATTTCAATTTGTGCTAACCCAATCTACCAATGTAACAAACTCTTGTGTTACACTGGAATGCAATTATACACTAACTTACAGTGGAGTGTTTGTCCATTTAAAATTTATTGAATATCAATAAAGATGTATTTATTTTAAAATAACTAAAAATACATATATTCAAGCTGTAGGTGTTCTAACTCGCATTAACAATACAATTTAAAACTCAACAGCACTAAATGATCCATTCAGCAGGAGCTCAGCCAGTCAAACTCCTTTTCCCCCCTTTCTTCATCCAGGAAGCTTCCCCTCAACCTTCTCAAAAAGCCCTTTCAGGCAGACCCTTTTAGCAGCATGACCAGAAGATCCCAAAATTCAGGATTCTTTTGGAGCAAAGAGTAACAAATTGTAGAGTTCCAGAGCCCTGGCAGAGAATTCCCTGCCAGCTGCCCTATATCTTTTTTATAACTAGGAGATCCAGCATCATAGTGATGATTATCCTGGGAACATCTCCATGTATGCCCTGGTCTACACTATGAGTTTAGGTCGAATTTAGCAGCATTAGATCGATTTAACCCTGCAGCCATCCACACAACAAAGCCTTTTTTGTTGACTTAAAGGGCTCTTAAAATCGATTTCTGTACTCCTCCCCGACGAGGGGATTAGCGCTGAAATCGACATCGCTGGGTCGAATCTGAGGTAGTATGGATGCAATTCGATGGTATTGGCCTCCAGGAGCTATCCCAGAGTGCTCCATTGTGACCGCTCTGGCAGGGCCGGCTCTAGCTTTTTTTGCCGCCCCAGGCAAAAAAAAAGGCGGCCGGACTGCCAAAGCAAAAAAAAAAAAAAAAAACGGCAGCCTCAGCGTGTGGAGGGCGGTCAAGGCGGCTTGCAGGGGGGGTGAAGGGCGGCACCCGCCCACTCCCTCTGCCCGTGGGCAGCCAGGCGCTGCAGTCCGCTTGCAGCCGGGCGAGAGGGGCTCCCCCCTCCGGCCTTGGGGTGCCTCTCCCGGCTGGGCAGCTCCAAGGGGGCCGACACAGGCAGCACTGGCTGGGGTCTGTGACCTCCGCGTGGGGCCGGCATTGCAGCGGGGCTCGGCACAGTGCAAACGGCGCCGGGATCAGTGGGGCCCGCCCCTCCGCTGCCCGCCGGGCCGCCGCAGAATCCTCCCTCCCTCCGGTGCCTGCCGGGCCGCCGCAGAACCGTCCCTGCCACCTTTAAAGGCGGCTCGGCCGGGCCGGGATCAGAGTGGCGCGGGAGGCGGAGGCCGGTGCAGGCGGCGGGGAGTGGCACGTCCCGGGGAGCCCGGCGGCACGATGAGCAGCGGGGATCACTAGTTCCTGCCCCCCCGGGTTGGGGTCCATGCCCCTTCAGGGCTGGGCTGGCCACCCCAAGATTGGCCAGAATGCCGCCCCTTACAATGTGCTGCCCCAGGCACGTGCTTTCTCATCTGGTGCCTGGAGCCGGCCCTGTGCTCTGGACAGCACTTTGAACTCAGATGCACTAGCCAGGTACACAGGAAAAGCCCCGGAAACTTTTGAATTTCATTTCCTGTTTGGCTAGCGTGACGAACTTAGCAGCACAGGTGACCATGCAGTCCCCCCAGAATGTTTCTACGCTCCCCCTATCATCTCCATCCCTGAGGTTATCGCAGATTAGAAGGCGAAAAAACCGCACTTGCGATGACATGTTTTCCGAGCTCATGCAGTCCTCCTGAACTGATAGGGCACAGTGTAATGCATGGAGGCATTCAGTGGCAGAGACCAGGAAAGAATTGCTGTGTTTGCTTAATGGCAAAAGTATCATGCCTCGCTAGAGATCCTGCCCGAGCCAGGTCGCTGTGTCACATGCACTCTGCACTGTGTCAGCCTTGGGCGGGGGCATGACCACTTTGTGAGCAGGAAGGCCATAGATATAGACATTGCATTAGGTAGCTTCTGTAGCTAGAAAAAACATTCCTGTGCATTCGGCGAAGTCTGTAGCAAAAAAAAAAGAAGCCCCGTAGTGTACTGGTTATCACGTTCACCTAACACACAAAATGTCCCTGGTTTGAAACTGTGTGGAAACAGGTCACTGTTCCTTTTTCTGACTCCCCTCCTGTCTTAGAACAGACCGTGCTGTGAAATTTTACTTTGAATTATATCAATTATGAGTTAAATAATATGGAAGCTCTCTCTAAGTTATAGTCCCAGGTTCCTTACCCTTTAGGCTGCTCTGATAAATTAACATTTTTGTTAGGGGTGGGGGAAAATTTTCAGGAAGCCTTTTATAGGGACTAAATGCTATCTAGGACTCTGAAATAATCTTAACGTGGCCCACAGAGTGCAATCCTTCGTTCTGGATTTGTCATTCCACAAGTTTAACTGCTCCTTACTACTGTCCAGGCTTCATGAGCCATGGGAGCAAGGGGCAGGCTGGGGTAGGTGTGACCGCGCGGTAATGCCAGCTGGGAGAGCAACCTGAGGCAGAAGCCTCCAGCTCGCATGATATTCCAGGCATAGGGTGACCAGATGTCCCGATTTTATAGGGACAGTCCCGATTTTTGGGTCTTTTTCTTATATAGGCTTCTATTACCTCCAGCCCCATCCCGATTTTTCACATTTGCTGTCTGGTCACCCTATCCAGGCAGGACTGAATCTCCATGAGACAAAACTTAAAGAAGAGAATGACCTGGAGTCACTCCCATTCGGTGCTCTAAGAGGAGGATAGCCATGTCTGTCCAGACACCCCGATTGACCTCACCGAGGTCTGCCAGCTGAGCGGGGCTGAGCGGGACCCCAGCTGGCAGGAGCCGGCAGACGGAGCCCCAGATCAGCAGCGGGCTGAGCTGATCAGCCTGCTGCTGGTCTGGGGCTCCATCCGTCAGCCTCGCTCAGCCCGCTGCCTGCCTGGGGTTCCGATCATCCAGGCAGGCAGCAGGCTGAGCGGGTCCGGCGGATGGGACCCCGGAAAAAAGGCGCGAAACAATTGTCTGCTGTTGCTTTCACGGAAGGGAGGGGGAGATGACAACATGTACCCAAAACCACCCGCAACAAAGTTTTTGCCCCATCAGGCATTGGGAGCTTAACCCAGAATTCCAATGGGCAGCGGAGACTGCGGGAACTGTGGGATAGCTACCCACAGTGCACCGCTCTGTAAGTCGATGCTAGCCGCGGTAGTGAGGACGCAGTCCGCCTACTTAATGCGCTTAGTGTGGACATACGCTATAGACTGTATAAAATCAAATTCTAAAAAATCAACTTCTATAAAATCAACCTAATTTTGTAGTCTAGACATACCCTATGTATATAACAACTTTCCCAAGCACACTGAAAAGCTTGCAGACCCCAGTGAAGTCAGTGGGAGTTTGGTGAGTGCAAAGGCTGCAAAATCCTGTCCATAATCAACATGGTCCAGATCCTCTCACTCTTAGTTACACTGGGCCCAGGTTCTGATCATATTTACCATGATGTATATCTGATGTAACTGAGTTCAGAATCTGGTTCACTGGGCAGCACTCTGCTTTGTGAGTAATCTCAATTATTAAGGTACTACTTTAAGAAAAGGTGTTGGAATCTGGTCTCTATTTGTAAACTAAGGCTCTACTTGCAATTGTAGAGGGATTGAATTAGGAGAATGGGTTTGTAACATGGTTTACAGCCACTTCTCCCTAACATGGATACCCTTTGCCCCACGCCGCTCCACGCCACATCAGCTGCTGGAGATGGGATCTTAACCTGCCTTTAAAGACCTTTTCTTGGAATTCAGTTTTCAGAAACAAGTCAAATAAGTTTATGCCCTCTTTCACACTGGCAAACATAATGTTGTTTAAATTGCCTAGGGGTGATGGGCTGTACAAACCCCACACTGAGCAACAAGGGGTTAAGGAACTGATCTGGGCTCAGCCAGCCCCTCGCCACCACACCTGTAAGGAAATGCTTTAACTGGAGTAGGAGTTAAAAGGCAGCTCATTTGGTGACAGACCAGGGAAGAGAGCAGAACTGCAACCCCAGCAGAGGAGAGCTGAAGAAAAGGCAGAATCTCTCCTCATGCCAACTGCCAAAGGGTCCTCCCTGAGGGAGGGGAGGACCTGCTACAGACATCGCCCGAGAGAGAAGCAATGCCCCCTCCCTCTCATAAGGACTCTGAATTTTATTAATTCCCCATTGTTTTGTTTGGATTACCCCAGCAGGGAAAAGTCCTAGGAACGATCTGGCTCAGGAGGGTGGGCCATACCACAGAAGGAGGCAGTTGCTTCCCAAGAGCAAGCGAGCACTACCATGCTACATGCAGCTGCCAGAAGGTGCCATCTGGTGAGCCACCACCCGCCACGTTGCCTTAACCCACACGGCAACTTTGGGACAAGTGTGTGTGTGTTAGGAAGTGGCCCACATAGAGCAGTCTTAAGCATCCCCTGGCTGTCAGAGCACTGATAGCCCTCAAAGGGCTCTGGGTCAGAGCCTGGTGGAGTGGGAGAGCCCAGACTCCCCTAGTAACAGCTCCCCCTGCAAGTCATGGGACTAAGCCCTGGCCACTAGGTGCTGCTACCCTACCTACCAGCCCCCCAGTGAGAACCGTTAGACCGGGACAGAAATGTATTTAAATTGTCAGCTCTTTCCCTAATTTGATTTCCACGTCAGTGTAGTCAGGGCTTATATATAATATGTAGGCTACCGCTGAAGTGCCAACAATTTGAAAGATGGTGACAGCTTTAGCAGTACACAACAACACTATAAAGCAGTTGAGGACAGAAAGTGAAGTATATCTTATTCAGTAGAAACCACAGGATATAGTTTAAATTTGCCGATTTACCTCTGTAGGAATTTGATTCAGGATATTGTTACCTGATAAAATCTAGGGCACCCCGCTTATACCCTACCGAGGGCTCAAAGTGTGACCCAATCAATTTAGGCACCCCCACCCTTTCCCTTCCGAGGGCTCAGGGTGTAAGACACCTATCCTAACCCATGGGGCTCAGGAAGAAACCTGGTCCATTTAAGTACCCGCTCTTTCCCTGGGGGCTCAAGGCTCTGTGGGTCTGCAGAACCTTTTCCCAGCGAAAGAGCCTTACACAGTTGTGCTCTAAACATCTATTTATGAGCAACACACACAGAATACATATACCAAGCAAATCTCTTATGCTCACCACTCCCAGTATACAGACAAATTTCACTCCATGGCCAGTCAGGATTCATTCATCTGGGAGTTCCTGGCAATGTCTCTGCACGTGATGGTCATGCAGAGGGGTCAGAGTTCCAGCAGCTTGATGTTGAACTGCAGTCCGGAAATGGTTCCCAAAGAACATTGTTTTTCATTTACATTTTATAGCTAAAACTAGCTATCTCCTTCAAATTTACTAAACCTATTACATTATTCACACTCCTAAATAACAGAAATTTTAACCATTACGCACTGGCACCTATGTGTCCTCCTTTCTGCTCAAGTTTTTTACATTTTATCTTAACTCAGTTGTGACCTTCTCTGTTTATGCAGATGGTCAGCATAAACACGCTTGTCAGAGCTTATCTTACCATTTATTGAGTCTCTCGCTGTATCCTCCCTAACTTTCTAGAGCCCGAGTTTCTCTACTTTACAACTATCATGGAGTCACTGGGTCAATGCTCTGGAACTACTCCGTATGAAGCCAGTCAGGACTCTGGGGGAGCATGCTTCCTCTCTCTGAGCATGCTTTGACTTTCCTGGGCCTGACATTGGAGCATTAAGCATCCCCTTCCACACCGTGGGCTTCCTACAGCGAGTCCGCACAGGCAGGGCTCCTGGGGAAGCCAGAGGGCCCTGCACCCCAACTGCACAGTCAGACATGACTCTCAGCCAGCCAGTAAAACAGAAGGTTTATTAGTTGACAGGAACACAGCATAGAACAGAGCTTGCTATTACAGAAATCAGTAACTTTCAGCCAAGTCCATCTTTGGAGTCCTGGGCCAGACGCCCTGGACTCCCCCTTTTCCAGTCTACCCACCCAGACTGCCAGCTTCTAGCGAACCTGACCTCCAACACCCCCCTGTTGCTCCTCCTCCATCTCTTTGTCTCGCTTCCTGGGCAAAAGGTGTCACCTGGTCGCATCCCCCACCTGGGTCTCAGGTTACATAGGTGCAAACAGCTAGGCAGCCTCACCTGCCCTGAAGGCCTCATCAAAAATCACACACCCAATTCCCACCACCGAAGTATTGGTGCAGTACACAGGGAAACTGAGGTACACACAGTATTAGTATAGGACAATAAGACTCACATGCAACATAACAAGATGAATAAAATTCCACTTTTTCACAACAACCTTGGTGGTTATAACTCTCGTTTGGGACATTCCTGATGTGGGGTTGCTTTATCAGCAGCAGAACATACTTTTTTTCAATTTTAATGGTGAACTCCCTCAGTTTCACTGAAGGCTAGTTTAATTGGGGGGGGGGGGGGTTGATCAGGTCTAAGGCCTACAATATTGTGGGAAAAGACCCCATCTTTAATGACTAGTCAGATGAAGTTGATTTTTAGGATACATCTACATTTGAGCTGGGGGAGTGGTGTTTCCCAGCTCGCGTAGACGTGCCTGTGCTAGCTCTGATTGAGCTAGTGTCTAAAAATAGCACTGTGTTCATGGGGGCACGGGCAATGGTTCAGGGTAGCCACCCAGATATGGACCCAGGTGTCAGGCAGGATTGTACTCAGGGTAACTAGCCTGAGTGGCTGCCCTTGCCACCACAGAAACACTGCTATTTTTAGGTGCTAGCTCAAGCAGAACTAGCATGGGTACATCTACATGAGCTGGGAATCACACCTCCCAGCTCAAATGTTGATGCACTCATTGATTTCATCTGAAAGATGCAACCCGTTGTAGTAATTGGGCCTATAAATTTACTCTAATTGTGAGCTCAACTGTAAAAGTATGTGAAAGTTCATAAGATGTCACAATAACCTATAATAACAAATGTTGATTGGAAAAGGCACAAAAAGGAGACAAACTCAATTAGTCTAAACAAAAAGGCCTAGTAATATGGTTCATGGACTGTGTTAAAATCATGCTTGGTAAAAACAGATGTGGAACCTGAAATTAATGAACCAAAGTCGGTGTGTCAAATATTTGGCCTATCTTGTGAACAAAATCATGAGGGAATGGGCTATTCTGCCCACCATTTCCTCTTTTGGGTGCTTAATGAAAGAGACTTTGGGGAGCAACAGGGGAATAGGGAATAACAGACAGAGGCTACTGGAGTGAGCTTCACCATTGTGGCTGCCACCCTTACCATTTCCTGGGATCCCAGGCCTTCATCATCCTGAGAGATGTCTTGACCAAAGCAGGGTAGAGAGAAGGATCCAGATGACATCACCACCCCTACTGGCTCCAGCTGACACTCAAACCCCACCCGAGATGAAACGGGATTTGCCTTTAATAACAGCACCAACAGCAACAGCTCCAGCCCATTGTAACTAACTTTTTCTTTTCCCCAAACAGACAGTTATTACTAACTAAGAGACCGGCAAACAAGAGAGTGTTTCCTTCTAACACTCACTCCAGCTACAGGGAAAGGGAACAAGGAAGGTTGGTAAAATGAAAGCCCTATTTAATACTTCACATTTCAGATACTTCAACTGTGCTCCTTTTCTGTATCTTTACTAAAAGGTTAAAATGATTTTTAATGGTGTGTTGGCCATGGTACTAAGCAGTCTGAGATCTCTGTATATCAAATCATGTGCTGTGGTCAAAGACACCCACACAGTGATTTTAGTTCAAAGACTCAAGCCTGAGGCCAGTTTATTGACATACATACCAGTGCACTGGGGTGCAGTCCGAAGACTGACACCCCGAGGACCGCTCGCAGGCGGGTTTTTATTTCATTAAACCGCAAGCAAAGTACAAACAATACGTCATGAGTTAAGAAATTGGGGTTGGGGGTCAGCCCCTCCCTTAAACCGCGAGTTAAGAAACTAGGGTCGGGGTCAGTCCCCCCCCCCCCCCGGTACCTTCCTTATTAATTTTCCGAGAAGTGGGTGTTTATTTGGGTAGAGGGGCGCTTGGTGGTTTTCCCCAGGGGTGGTACTTGGGTACATTTCTCAAGACATGTTATTTTCCGGGGTCTTTTGGTTAAAGATTAGGGGGGGTTCCATGGGACGCCTAAAGAGGATCTATAATTGGCTATTTTTGCAGATAGCTGGAATCACGGAGTGGGTCACAGATCACCCTAAGGAGAAGCTGCATGAGTTAAGAAATTGCATTTAGCTAAAGTTACCTATTGCTTCACACAAGTGGTTATTATATTTCATTAGTCATGAACATATTTCATTAGTGCTGCTGCTGGGGCTTTTTTTTATTCTTTCCCTCCTTGCCCCACCCCCTCATGACCCTTGACCTTGTTTGGCAGAAAACTGTGTAGTTTAGTCTAGTTCAGGCCCTGGCCTGGGCCCTGGCCTGCACTGCTTTGTGCACGGGCAGCTAGCATAACAGATCTCTGTTGGAGGGTTTATTTAGGGGCCTTCAGATTCACAGCTCTGGCTATTAAAAAGAAGCCCCCCCCCCTGCTCTATTTCCCCACAATTTCCCTCCTCTGATGCCCTATAGGCATCACTACTATCATTAAACAAAGGGGCCATAGGACAGTATTCAGATTTAGAAATGACACTAAGGTGGTCGATTTCCAGATCTGAGGGACAATATAGTGTGGAGTGGGGAACATCTGTGAAAATAAAAAGGGCTTCCGGTGGTGGTCGGGGCTGAACCGGGAGCCGGGGCAAACGGCAAAATTTACATAGACAACAAGCAACAGCCAACATCAATCTGCAACAAATTGCTAGAACAATCCAAAATAGAATGTGAAGGGCAGAAGAGGTTAGCCAACTGGGTGTAACTTGGGCGATTTCCTTAGAGGCAAAGCATGCAATGTCGTGGGAGGAGCATAAGGTATGTACTTGATAAGCAGTTTGGAAGGCTTTGGCCTCTTTGTTGTATTCTATTTTTATTACATGCATTTGGTCTTGCAGGTGAGATAAGTTAGAGAGCAGAGGGAGTAGAGAAGTGAGGTTTAGGAAGCGGTTAGGGATAGGGGAAGTCCAATCAAATGTAAAAGGAACACTTGGATGGAGGGTTACATAAACCTGAGGATTAGCAGGCCATACAATAAAGCGGCTTCCTTGTGCAGTGGTTAAGTTAAGGTGAAAGGGGATAGGGATGTGGGGGTCCGATGGCAGGGCACATCCATGGCTCTTACTAAATAGTAATTTTCCCTCTGGATCTTTACCTTCCCAACATGCCAAATCAAAACGTTAACCACTTCTTCAGGATGCAATTTGCGGAGGCAAAATAGCTGTGGGGGTTCCAAGGGCCATAATGACCACAAGGTTCCGATACCCACCCAGATATGTTGAGATATGAGCGAAATCATAGGGAGTGGTGATGAAACGGCTAGGTTTATGGGGTGGTTTAACTTCCCATACCTGCCGGTGGATAACCCAGTCCCATAGACAATTCACCCAGGGTTCTGGCACAAGTAAGTGCACTGGAGCCCAGGTGCCATTTACCGGTTCCGAAGCATGGAAGGAGCATGTCGAGGAGTTGCAGGCCCAATTAGATAGGGTCCAGGTATGCCTCCACTTCCATAGCTTGGATGGCACTCCTACCGCGGTGGTAAGAGTTTTAGGCCACCGCTGATTTAAAACATCGGTTTGCATTTCTGCCAAAAGGTTGTTAAAGAAATCCTGCATTTGGCCACAGGCTAAATCCCAACTAGTGTCTTTTTCCACTAGGGCAAGGGGGTTTATTAATTTTTGCAGGAGAGTCTGGGTTATGGTTCCCAGCCCTGACAGGGCATGGAGGGCTTTTATATTGGTATAGGTGTTGGTTAGCCTTGCCCCAGTAAGGAGGCCTGATGCTTTTTCCAAATTTTCCAGGCGTTCTTTATGATCTTGGGCCTTGTCTATTGTCCAAATAGCGGCTGCTTCTGATAAACCATGCAAGACCCCTTCTACTACGCCTCTTTTCCCTTGGTGGAAACTTTCCCACTGCACAAGCTGGGCTAACCGAATGGCTGCTCCCTGGGAGCAATTGGGGTACTGGGTAGTTATTTGGAATTGTTCCCATAGTAGCATTTAGCACAATCCACCATTGGAAACGATAATCCCATTGGTAGGGTGTGCTATACCACATTTGTTGTTTTTAGACCTGAATTTCTCTGAGGCCACGGCCAGACAGATTTGTATGGGAATTGGAGAAGATATGAGGGGGAGTAGCTGGGGAGTGGGGACCACAACAATGGGCAACCATGTAGAGCTGGGGTACACTGCAATATGACACAGACCAAACTGGAGGCTACTGATTGGCCAAGATTTAGAAAAAAAAATTGCTTTTTCCCTCCCCACCCCAAGTTCGTTAAGGAGGAGAGGCTGAGGAATATTAAAAGTTTCATTTTCAGGTAGTTTTGGCTAGCTTCCGCAAGCTATTCTTCAAGATTTCGTAGTCTTAGTTCCCTTCGCTGTCCGGCAATGAGGCTGCAAGGGAGGGGTTATGAGCACAATCACCTTGCTTGGTTGGAGGCTTTATTATGGCCTCAGGTGGAGAAGTTGTTTTCTTAGCAAGGTCCGAAGGCTTAATGGATTTGTCAGCGGACAAGAGTCCCTTAGCATGGGGCCAGGGCAGTTCTTTGCTGATGGACCCCTATGCAGACCCAGTCTCTGGTTTCAGTGAGTGGCAGGACTGCTGTATATAAAAAGACCTAACACATTTCGTTAGTGCCTGACTATTGTGTAATTTATTAAACAACTGTTTATTTAAGCTAGGGCCAGCAGGGCACTGTCGGTAGCTGCATTGGGTGCTCTGGTAAAAAAAAAAAAATTGAGGGCTGAATCTGGTCTTTTGATTGGGAGTGGCCTTCAAAGGGCATTTGGCCATACTGGATCTGTGAAGCTGCACACATACTGGATCTGTGAAGCTGCACATAGCTCTTTTATAATTAGTTCAGATATGCCAGATTGTGATACAAAAGCTTTACAACAGCCCCCACATGACATATTTTACCAATGCAAAAACTGCCACAAAACCTCCGCCCAAGATCCTGCATTTGCCCTTTTTACAAGAAAATACCTTACTAAAACTAACACACTTACAATTATAACATTTAAACATTTGAATAAAATTAATCCAAATATTTAGAAAGAGTTCCCAAAGAGGGAAAAGTGCTGCCTGCCCAATTATTACGTCGCTGGCAGTAGTGCTGGGCCACAGAGGGAAAGTTTTACTTAACTGCAGCAATCAACGGTGCACGGTCATCCGGTGATGCACGCGAGCAAATAGGGCCAGAACACCTGAGGCGCAACCGTCCAGGGAGCGCCAAAGGTGATTAGGGTATAAGGTGTACCCAGCAACACTTCAAGATTTCTATTTGTGGCTTTTTAGTTGATATTAGCCTTTACTTGCTATTTGTTACCAAAACAGATTTAAAATTTTCCATTCTCCTGGCTTTGACTACCCTGCTGTAGCCACAACTTTGGTCTTTATTTTAAACACTTTAAATTTTGTAAAGCATTAAGTTACTTTAAGGATCAAATGCTAAATACCAAAACTAAACAACACTAGTTTACTTTGTTTGGCAAAAGTATTTAAACAACAGTAATTTATCTTAAACTTATAAAACAAAAAAAATTATACACACCAGGAGTGTCTTTTAACAAATTTAACTAACTTTTTCATACTCAATTGATTTTACCTATATAACCTTTTGCCTGGATTATTTACAGACACTCCCAAAGGAATGGCTGCAAAGAAACCAAGAATTTCTTTTTTTAACATTTATTCATAGTTTTACTGCTTATGCCATTATTCAAGCAATTACTATTATAAAAGAAAGAAAGTAAGAAGCCAACTCTGCAATTACTTAATTTCCACCAGCAACTACAGAGTTAACCCCTCACCCCCCTCCCCAACTTCCTTAAACTGCGGTTGCCTGCCCGTTTGGGCCCAATCCTTCTTTTCATGGGCACAGGCATTGTTTTACTATCAATTCACCAAGGAGGGTGGGCTTTTGCTAACCCCCCTTGTAGGAGAGGATTAATTATTTAACAAAGCAATTGCTATTATACTTAAAGAGTGGTTAAACAACACAACAACACTAAAACACTTGCTATCATGCTTGAAGAATAGTTAAACAACACTAAAACACAGCAATAAGCCTTAGTCTCCTTTCCAGGCGAGAGCAATTTTCCTAGCCTCCGTTTCCCAGATGAGGCCAATTCCTCAACATTCATGCCCCTGGGGAGGATTTATAAGGGAGGTCCTCGCATGCACCCTGTCTGGCAACGAGTTACCAATCCGCCTTTAAGAGGAACGGGGTAGGATGCCCTGTTGCCCCAGGTTTTGGCAAACGATTTCCAGGGGCCGGAGCCCACTCCATACGCGAGTCCACGTTCCAAAGGAAGGGGAGGGAGCCCACTCCATACGCGAGTCCACGCTCCCAAAGGAAGATTTGGGGAAGGGTTTCGGTCGTAGGTCAATCACACAGAAGGTTAGGAAAGGCTTGGTCCCCGTACACCCCTCCCCCAGTAGAGAGCACCGGCCCGCCTTCAAGAGAACGGGATGGGATACTCTACTACCTAGGAGTACACGGATGGATTCCCGGGGCCTCCCCGCTCTCCAAGCAAGGAGGGACGCAATCGTCACTTAATGGGCAGAAAAGAATGGGGATCCCCTTACGACCCACAATCACACATCACACCTAATTCAGGATTTTTACTACGACAGTCCTACCCAGCCACCAGCCTAATACTGGTGGGAGTCCTGCCAATCCCCGGGCCGCAGATCTCACCGGTCCACACGGCCTATTGCCGGTGGGAGCCACTCCGGCCCCTTCGGCTGCTCCGGGACTTCCTGGATTACGCCCTACCTCCTGTAGAGTTCAGGTAGTGGATTCCGCCCCCCCTCACTATGGGGTGCACTTTCCCGGGGTTCCTCAGCAGCCTGTCCTTCACTCCCCTCTGGGGAAACCACCTCCCAGAGGGCGAGAGCCACAAAGCTGACTAAGACAAAGTAGAAAGCTTAAAAAGCAAAGCATAGGAGCTTGGCGTACTCCTTGTTCTCGTGGTTAGTAACGGTTTCCTTTATGTTCCGGAGAGACCACACAGTCCATTCAGCCTCTGTTCCTGCCTGAATAATCTCCTGTCATCCAAAACTTGTTTTTATTCTGGGCTGGCACTCTAAAAGTGTTTAACTGCCAGACGGATGTCCCAGTAATTTCACTGAGGCTGTCCCAAAGAAACCGTCGGGTCTAAGACCCTCGTGTACACACCACAAAACAGACAGTTCCCTACGCCGCCCCCCCCCCCCAGCTTATAGCCTAAGTAAACAATGATAGAGATAGCGCAGCATGATGCAAGAATTTAAACAGACAAGTTACAGAATGGACACACACAAAACGAACAGGCGTCAGGCAAATGAGTCTAGCCTTGAAAGGTTCGGATCACAGCGCGTCCTTACCTGAACCTAGAGCCTATGGGCAGCTCCTCACCGAAGCCCAAATAGAGACAAGGGTCTCTTACCTGGCGCCTGGGATCGGTGTGGGAGCGGTCCACGGTCCTCCGGTCCGGTGGGACGTCGAGTGATCCTGGACGAGCCCCCAAATTGTTGTGGTCAAAGACACCCATGCAGTGATTTTAGTTCAAAGACTCAAGCCTGAGGCCAGTTTATTGACATACATACCAGTGCACTGGGATGCAGTCCGAAGACTGACACCCCGAGGACCGCTCGCAGGCGGGTTTTTATTTCATTAAACCGCAAGCAAACTACAAACAATACGTCATGAGTTAAGAAATTGGGGTTGGGGTTAGCCCCTCCCTTAAACCGCGAGTTAAGAAACTAGGGTCGGGGTCAGTCCCCCCCCCCCCCGGTACCTTCCTTATTAATTTTCTGAGAAGTGGGTGTTTATTTGGGTAGAGGGGCGCTTGGTGGTTTTCCCCAGGGGTGGTACTTGGGTACATTTCTCAAGACACGTTATTTTCCGGGGTCTTTTGGTTAAAGATTAGGAGGGGTTCCATGGGACGCCTAAAGAGGATCTATGATTGGCTATTTTTGCAGATAGCTGGAATCACGGAGTGGGTCACAGATCACCCAAAGGAGAAGCTGCATGAGTTAAGAAATTGCATTTAGCTAAAGTTACCTATTGCTTCACACAAGTGGTTATTATATTTCATTAGTCATGAACATATTTCATTAGTGCTGCTGCTGGGGCTTTTTTTTATTCTTTCCCTCCTTGCCCCACCCCCTCCTCTGGTCATGACCCTTGACCGAGTTTGGCAGGGAATTGTGCAGTCTAGTCTAGTCCAGGCCCTGGCCTGGGCCCTGGCCTGCACTGCTTTGTGCACGGGCAGCTAGCATAACAGATCTCTGTTGGAGGGTTTATTTAGGGGCCTTCAGATTCACAGCTCTGGCTATTAAAAAGAAGGCCCCCCTGCTCTATTTCCCCACACATGGATCTTGTTTAACACAGTTTGTTTAGTATTGGATGGTGACTGGGTTATGTTAACACCTTTGGCCCACATAGTCCATCTAAATTAATATAACATATGTCTAGCTGTATAGAACTCACTTAGGCCAGGTCTACACTGCAAGATGTTTGCCTGGTATACCTACATCAGCAAACCCTCCTATGGAGAGACAGTTTATGCCAGCACAATTACACTTTTGCTGGCTTATGCCATTTTCCTGAGTGAAGTAAAGTATACCAGCAAAAAAACGTGTATGCTGGTATAACTGCATCTAAACTAGAGGTTTTGTTAGTATAGAAATGTTGCCAAAAACAACACCCATACCTGACATTACTGTACTAGCAAAAGTTCCTACTGTAGACCTGGCCTTACTCCATTCTGGGGCACTCCTTTAACACCACTCCTGACTAGTGCTGCTGCTGAATTCTCATTGCACGCAATCCAAAGCTACTAAAGCTGATTTTCTTTGTTAGGTGGTGGGATGAAATCTCTAGGCACCAGTAAACCCGGTTATAGGCAAGTAACAGTGGCTTTTTGGGCCAAAGGTGTTTACAACTTTTGCTTTGCTCCCTACCTGCAAGGTAGTTGCTTCCCTGATTTACATTGTTATGGGTTAGCAGTGGCATAGCCAGGTTCTAACATCAGGGGGAGCGAATATATAAAAAAAGGCGCCACCCGCAGTCATATCAAATTACTAGTTACATACTTTTAAATTCCTTATACATATTTATTTTGTACTTAAAATAAAAACACAAGAATGATATTGTTTTATAAGTGCATGTGTTATTTTGCATTTAAAATATAAAAAAAGGTTTACAGTATTGTATATAAAATCAAAACATAATAAAACACGTGTTATTTACCTATTTTATATTTCAAAGATAAGATCAAAACAATATGATAATCTATGAAGCAACTACAACAGCCTCTTTCGTCTAAGCTTCATTCTAGCAAAGTTATCTATTACTTTATTATAATCTACTTCAGTAGCCAATTGTCTTTCAATGGAGAGCAAAGCTAACCCAGACAATCTATCTTCACCCATTGTAGAGCGCAGGTAGGACTTTATAAGTTTAAGTCGGCTAAAGGATCGTTCCGCAACTGCGCTACTTATTGGCAAGGTCAGAAAAATGTGGTACAATCTCGAAAGGTTAGGATAAATGGAACACATATCATTTGGCGATCATGAATTTCAGTACACTGTTGATGGTGAGTTTCTTGTCGACGCTTGACTTTACCCTACCGCTAGTGCTCATTATCTCTTTGTACATGTCTTTAAATGAAAGAAACTCTTCCACAATTGAGGTTTGACTGTCGATCACATCTGAGTACGTCTGCCAAAAATTCTAATTTGTTCACATTATCCACGTTGTCAAAATGCTTTGGATCTAAACATTTGGCAGCCTACTGATGTGTCACTGAATGAAGGAGAAGCCCGGAGCACTAGCTCTGCACTTGGGCACACCTGGAGTGTCAGTGATCAGGCTTGCTGGCCTGGCCCCCAGCCCCCATGCTCAGCTCACGCTGCCTCGCACTCCTCAGGCTGGGGTCACCCCACCCAGATGGAGGCCGAGGCAGGGGAAGCGCAGCATCTCGCTGTGAGGGGGCCATTGCTCGCACGCACCTGGTGGGACAGCCCCTCTCATCTCTCCTGAGGGGGCTGCTCTGCAATCTGTGGCCCCTGGAAGCAGGCAGCACACAGGAGCAAGGTGGGGGCACAGTCCCCCACATGAGAGAGACAATCGGACAGAGGTGGGCAGGGTCTGTTGGGGGTTCGCATGGGGGAGAGGGGGTGGGGGGCTGCACTGGGAGACTCTCCAATGCAGCATCTAGCCACGCTGGCTCTGTGCATCATGAGGACACTCGGGAAAAGGAGCAAGAGAGAGAGGCCGAGGAGGAGTGCCCTTCCCCTCCCAGCTGGGTCTGTGAGTCCCTGATCTCACAGAGTCTCAGCGCTGCAGGCACCCAGCCCCCAGGTACTGGGCTGCAGTGCAAGCTAGAGGGGCTGATACAGAGAAGTCAGGACCAGTCAGAGCACTTCCCATGTCATCATGAAAACTCACTCCTGGAAAGTTGGGTGAGGTAATATCGGGGGGGGGGGGGGGGTAATATATATCAAGGTGGTTGAGGTAATATATTTTATTGGACCAGCTTCTGTTGGTGAGAGAGACAAGCTTTTGAGCTTTCACAGAACTCTTCTTCAGGAAGAAGAAAGAACTCTGTGAAAGCTCCAAAGCTTGTCCCTCTCTCTCTCTCACCAACAAAAGTTGCTCCAATAAAAGATATTACCTCACCCACCTTGTGGCTCTAATTTCCTGGGAACAACAGGGCTACACCAATACAGCATACAAAAATGCAAGATTCACATGAACAGCACAGAGTGACCACCATCACACAAGGACACTATTTTCACGATTCATCTTAGCATAATGTCATCATCACACCAAGGAAGTAGCACCAGTACAATGAGATAAATATAGCCACATGTGCATGCCAAAAATTCACAGTACAAGCACACTGGGATCCACACAGAAGGATAGTAGTGTCAGTTTAGCTCTCAGTCTCTGAGTCCATCCCCACTAAACTGAGTCCAAAGGTTCAGCTAAACACAAGGGCACCTGCAAATAGCTGTACTAACAGCAGGATCTACACTGGCACAATAGGAGGAGTTGCATGTCAGGGCACTAATTCCCAATCCCAGTGCAAGGCAATATGGGATCCAGGCACCAGGTCCTTAGAACCAGAATTTGTACTCACAGGAGAGTGGGATGAAATTAGAGCAGTTACAGAAGGCAACTCCCAAGAAACAAGACACTTGACCAAATGGCTGGGTGGATGTTAAACAACCATCACCAGCCATTGTGTGCAGCAAGTGAATGACAATTAGTAATTTAATGACCACCATCACCAGAGAATTACTCAACCCTGGGACTCAGCATTGCCCCCCCCCCCCCCAACATGATCACAAGCCTTTCCCTTAGGAGACAATTCAGGTTTCCCCTGATAGGAGAGGGAAAATCAGGCTACCTCTTCCTGCCCCCCAACATGGTGCCTGGACTTGTGTTTGCCAGAGCACATGGACTAAACACATACTACAACAGCAGATAGTCCCAGCCTTCCCTTGGGAGACAATTCGATCCACGGGGTTAGGAAGCTTCATATGTATTGGCCATGTCAGACTGAAAGATTTGCAGACCACGTCTACCATGCCTTAAATTAATTTAAGAGACTGTTTAATGGAAAATCCCTTTAATTTAATAGGAAACAATATTTTTTTCCATTACACTCTTAAACCAACCTATAGAAGTCTATACCTGGGACTGAATTCTCTATTAAATTATATATGTTCATTTAAAAATATCTAAAGGGAACACATAATTGTCTAGTAGATTTTATGACCCTGGTTCAGAAAGGTACTGAAGCACATGGTTCTTTTTAACTACATGATGACTTCAGTAGGACTATTCAAATGCTTAAAGCTAGGCATATGCTTAGGTGGCTCTCTGAATGTTTTTCAGAGAAATCTACATAGCATCCTAGTCAATTACAGACCCCTAGTTGGCTTAATTCTAATGAATAGGCCTGCAAGAATTAGCTTTTTATTGGTAACTGTTGGTAAACATCCATGTCATTGTTCCAATGAAAAAAAAACTTCCATTTATAATAATTGACACTTATAGATAGGCAAAGTAAGAAAAATGTTGCTTGAGAACTTATTAGAGTTTGATTTAAGGATACTTACTCTGCACTATTTGAAGTGATGTTGACAATTTGTGTGTTAACCTTTTGATTCTCAATATCTGTCATTAAATAACTGCCTGACTCCCCCCCCCAACATTTCCCCAGACTGTCAAAAATTAAATTGATAATCTAAAAAAAGCTTTAAAATAAATTTCTATACTATTGACAAAATTATGAACAAAATCAAATTCTGCCAAACCTACTTACCAATAGAAATGAATTTTTAATTCAAAATATTATGCCATAAGCTTTGAACATAAAAATAAACAGTTCTTAAAATGAATGGGTATCTTTTAAGAACAAAATATTTGTTTTTAATGTGTGGATTTGACTACTCTTCAGATGTCTACATGTGTCCTTTTTGGTCATAGAAATATACAATTTCATGTCTGGATAGTTAACCTGCTTAGTTGAATTTAATGTATATTATTACGAAAAATGGCATTGCTTCAATATTTTTTTATCACCATGATAATACCTAAATAAAATAGTCTTATGATTTGGGCTCCTAAAGTCACTCTGTATTAAATTGTTCTTGGTACATTGTAAGACAGATCAATGGCCTGTACAAATGAATATCAGTCTTCAAATATATAAGCTTACCCATGCTGAAAATGACAATTCATGTTCAAAATATAGAGATGGCCAGTGGTATTATTTGATAGCCTACAGCACTAAATTTTCAAAAGAATTTATGCATCTACTCAGCTCTTCATTGTTTTTCTTAAACCAGCTTATGACAGAATTTTAAATAACTAAAAGCAATTTTCTGAAATCACTGTCTGGGAGGTGAGGTGAGAGTAAGGGCAGTGACATATAACAAGTTAGCAGGTATTTTTAGGATTCCTTTCATGATATAATAATAGTAATTTATACCAGGCAGAATGACTTTTAATTGAACATCTTTCAAGCTCCTGTGCATGCAGCCGTTTCGATTAATGGTAGTAAATGTGGAGAGCCTTAATGCTTAGTTTCAAAGCATACAATAACTTCGTGTTTTATCAACATGTCAGAATGAAGCTTAAAGCATATTTGGCATATTTACATATTCATATTATGTTGTTACTGTGCAGATTCTGCAATGTGACATTGGGAAGACACAAAATAAGTAAATATAAAAGCCAGCGAGTATTAAGGCTGTGCAAAGCCCCCAGTTTTTTTCAGCTGTTTCTATTAGGGTGGCCACCTTTGTTGGATGGAAATAAGGGGAAAACCCAAAGAATAAGGGACAACACTTTATTATAAGGGATGTTTTAGGGAAATACCATTTCCCTTAGTATATTATGTATTTTTCTCTCAAATGCATGTTTCTACTCATCTCAAGTATACAATGCAATTAGCATAAGATTCAATTTAATGTTTATAATGATACTTATCAGTTTTAATACATTTCAATACATCATAAAATAAGGAATGGGTGGTCTCGCAAAGGGCCAAATCAATGAAATTAAGGACAGTCTTTTGAAATAAGGGATGGGCGGTCACTGTAGCATTCATAGATGGCCTTTTAGGTCAAAAATGTACACTCTAGCAACTGAAACTTAGTAGCCCTCACTAGGCTCCAGAATCTAGCATTTTGATTGGCAAGTCTTTTTTCTTTCTTTCAGAGCTTTATTCCTCAGATATAGATATATCTGTGGCACAACTTGTAATAATTCTTTACTCCTATGGTAACTACATGCAACTTAAATTAGTAAAATTATATAATTATAATAATTACATTATCTGAGGGGAAACTCATGCTGAACTCCTTGGGTTTGACTCCTGGAGTCTGAATCATTCACGCTAGCAAGAGGCTAGTGCAAGCAAAGAGTAGATAGGACTTTCCAACAACAGAGAGTTTATGGATCTACAAGGAATGATGGCGCCAGCCCCACCAATCCTATAACACCTGTGAGAGTGGAAGCCTCTCCAATGCTTTGACATAGGCTTCTATTTCTTCAGGAACCACAACTGTCTCAAGACCCATATTGGACCTGCTGTACTCAGACTTTGTAAGTCTTTTGCCATTGATTTCAATGGGGCCAGGATTATACCCTGTGACTCCTTTCCAGTGAAGCTCCTTTTGACTGGAGTCACAAAACTAAATCTCTGTGTGTTGCTTTGAAAATGTAAGGGCAGATGTCCTGAAGTAGGGAGTGAAAATAGCTGTCACTTTGCATAACAAGCCTTCCACAGTGCCATCCTTATAGTGACAATATTAAATGTCTGTGGAGAGAGACACTTGCTTTTACTGCTGGTAGGAATTTGACAAATTCAGACTTTGTATTAACTTTGATTCCGTGTGTATCTATGCGCCCTATTCCGATTTGCGTGCAGCTTTTGGTACACAAATCCCATTAATTAAAAGTATTGCCCTCTTTCTCCTGTAACTCTTATACCAGCAGGTCTCATTGCAATAAATATTTCCTTATAGGCATTTGATGACATTGCCTGTTCAGTTAGGAGTGGTGCAGTCAGCCTCCTTAACTTTCTTTTTTTACTCATAAATATGAAATATTGTAGATCATCAAACATCATTCTCCATATATTACGGAAGTTATGCTCTCTGGAGATAACCTAGATACTACTTAGATTTCATTAACATCCTTAGTGACTATTTAAAGCAATAATGATCAAGGTGCAGGTCATTTTCTGGGGATTAGTGACTGGCTGAGAGGAGCTGAAAGCACAAGGCACAGCTGAGGGCCATTAGCTTCAGCCAGTCACTATTCCCTAGGGAATTTAGCTATAAGATGAAAATAAAAAGCAAAACAGACACATAAGGAAATTTTTGAGTGATAAAATTTTATGTATAAGCCTTTTATAAGCAGTTTTAGCTCTGTACAATAACAAGATTGCTTGAAACTTCATTAATCTTAAAATATGTTATTGGTATTATTTACTAACTGCCTTAGAAATTGGTCAATATTAAATATAATTATATACTTTGTGCATAAAACATGCTTTGGAAAAGGGTGGAGTGCACTGACTCTAATTCTAACAATAAAAAGGTTGCTGTGAAAGAAAACAAAGAAATCCTCTAAAAGAAAGGTAAACAATTTATCTAAAATCTGACACTGTTTTCTATTTCTTCTTCACAGCCTGTACAGAGGAACATCAGTACATTGAAGAACCATTGTGATAACTTTTTAATGAAAAAATCTGAGGCAGTTGAAAGGTAAAAAGTTTTTCCACTCTTCTATGCAAAATTCAAATCAATTTATTTTTATAAGGCATCCTTCATACAAAGTACCTTAAAATTCTTTACAGTGAAAGATAAAATAATGAGATGGCACTCATGGAAGCAGCTTCAATGAGTCTCATACAGACAACAAGCAAAAACAAATGAAATTGAACCCACTTGAACAGCACAAGCTTGAACTTTTCCAATAAAACCTAAAGCTAAGCTTTGATTTACATGATGAATCCTGTGCTTTTAACTTGGCTGTGGGGATAGGCTTTGTATTTGACCTGTTCCAATTTAGCTGCAGATTTTGTACACAAATGGTTATAGTCAATGACATGTATTACCTTTCCTGTTTCATTTATACTTAGCTACCTAATAATCAAGATGTAGTATGTGGTCTGAGAATTGAAGCAGAAAAAAAGACTTATTAGGCCATTGGTTACATTAATTCTGATCTGTGTAGATGTTATATCAGGTCTTCTTACTGTTGGAATCTTCACTAGATAATCAAATCCCTTACTTCATAATGCCCGTATAATTAACAAAAAGAAACAAACTAACACACAAAGAAACTATTAATGATGTTCCACAATGTGTACTAAGTCTTGCATAGGTCACTTGTAATGGCATATTTCAGGCCCCTTTCTTATTTTCTGTTTGTGAGCATTCATAAGAGCAAGATTTTATTTGCTTAATTTGGGGTGGAATGTGATCAGTGTTACTTGTGAGAGAATGGGTGTATTTTTTATTTGCTATTCATAATTGTTCTAAAATGTTTTAACCCTCCACTCAGTGAGCAGAAAGAATACCATATGTCTTTTACTGGGAGAAATTCATCCCAT
The DNA here is from genome assembly GCF_028017835.1 of Emys orbicularis. Lineage (NCBI taxonomy): Eukaryota > Metazoa > Chordata > Testudines > Emydidae > Emys > Emys orbicularis. The sequence goes on along the minus strand of NC_088684.1, from coordinate 147,435,139 downwards.
ATAGAGGTATCTCACAAAGTCTTTGCACCACATAAATTCCACTTAAAATAGGTCTATAATGGAATTTATGTGGTGCATGGTTATGTATTGCCAATCCCAAGCATTCAAAAATCATGATCCAGGTCCAAAGATCATTAGACTTTTAAAATTTAAAAATGAATTATTTGTATTTGCCTTTTGAATGTTAAGCCTTTAGCAGTAACACTTTCAAGCTGATCTCTACAACCATGAAACCTGGGAGCTTACATTTTTTTATGAAAGTGGAGTTCCTGATGTAACCGCATCACGCCAGGAGCTAGGACTTTAAGAAAAAACCAAGATTTTGCAAAACTCAGTAAAATCATGAGTTGGCTACACTACATAGTGCTTGTGTGGACCCTCTGTACAAGGGGGGACTTTGTCCATAATTAATACTGAACAGTCTAAGTGACCAGTTTATGAATAATCCATATAATGGAAAGCACTCATTCACACTTTTGGGCAAATGCTTATGAACAGTAGATATATTAGCAGAAATCAGAAAAAAATTCCCAACTAAAAAGAGGTAAATTCTTGGTTAATTTCATTTGCAATGAAAAACACAATCAGACTTTTATGGAAAGACACTTATTGTTGTAGTAGTGAATAATATGTATTATTTAGACAATCTGAGAAAAAATAGCCCTCTCTTCCTGGGATATAATCTTCAGTTTGACTTTGTGCAAGGAACTTTTAGGGTATGTCTACACTACGAGAGTAGTTCGATTTTACTTAAATCGAATTAGTGAAACCGATATTACAAAATCGAACGTGTGTATCCACACTAAGAACAGTAATTCGACTTTGTGAGTCCACACTAACGGGGCAAGCGTCGACATTGGAAGCGGTGCACTGTGGGCAGCTATCCCACAGTTCCCGCAGTCCCCGCTGCCCATTGGAATTCTGGGTTGAGCCCCGAATGCCTGCTGGGGAAAAAAATGTGTCGAGGGTGGTTTTGGGTAACTGTCGTCATTCAACCGTCACTCCCGCCCTCCCTCCCTGAAAGCGCCAGCGGGCAATCAGTTTGCGCACTTTTCTGGTGAGTGACAGCACGGACGCCACAGCACTGCGAGCATGGAGCCCGCTGCGACCATCGCTGCAGTTATGGCCGTTGTCAACACCTCGCACCTTATCATCCACCTTTTTCAGAGGCAGATGCTGAGAAATCGGGCGAGGAGGCTAGGGCAGCGCGGTGAGGACATTAAGTCTGAGAGTGGCACAGACCTCTCGCAAAGCACGGGACCCCGCGCCGTGGACATCATGGTGGCAATGGGTCATGTTGATGCTGTGGAACGGCGATTCTGGGCCCGGGAAACAAGCACGGCCTGGTGGGACCACATAGTGCTGCAGGTCTGGGATGAATCACAGTGGCTGCGAAACTTTCGCATGCGTAAGGGAACTTTCCTTGAACTTTGTGAGTTGCTGCCCCTGCCCTGAAGCGCAAGGACACCCGGATGCGAGCAGCCCTGACTGTCCAGAAGGGAGTAGCCATAGCCCTCTGGAAGCTTGCAACGCCAGACAGCTACCAGTCAGTCGCGAACCACTTTGGCGTGGGCAAATCTACCGTGGGGGTTGCTGTGATGGAAGTAGCCAACGCAATCGTTGGGCTACTGCTCTCAAAGGTAGTGACCCAGGGAAACGTGCAGGTCATCATAGATGGCTTCGCCGCGATGGGATTCCCAAACTGCGGTGGGGCTATAGATGGAACTCACATCCCTATCCTGGGACCGGAGCACCAGGCCACCAGTACATTAACAGAAAGGGCTACTCTTCAATGGTGCTGCAAGCACTGGTGGACCATAGGGGACGTTTTACCAACATCAACGTCGGATGGCCGGGCAAGGTTCATGACGCTCGTGTTTTCAGGAACTCTGGTCTGTTTAGACAGCTGCAGGAAGGTATTTACTTCCCGGACCACAAAATAACTGTTGGGGATGTGGAGATGCCTATAGTGATCTTCGGGGACCCAGCCTACCCGCTAATGCCCTGGCTCATGAAGCCCTATACAGGCGCCCTGGACAGTGAAAAAGAACTCTTCAACTACCGTCTGAGCAAGTGCAGAATGGTGATGTAGTGTGCTTTTGGACGTCTCAAGGGGAGATGGAGAAGCTTACTGACTCGCTCTGATCTCAGCGAAACCAATATCCCCATTGTTATTGCAGCTTGCTGTGTGCTCCACAATCTCTGTGAGAGCAAGGGGGAGACGTTTATGGCGGGGTGGGAGGTTGAGGCACATCGCCTGGCTGCTGATTACGCCTTTGAAAGCTAGGTTCCACAGTGAGCAGGGTAACCTGTGACTATTAAGTTTGTTTAAAGAGAAGCTGAACCTGCCCCCGTTTCTTTACCCTGGTAATGTTGACTATCCTCTCCAGTTACATACCCCCTTCACCCCGTTTCCCCCCTTCCAACACACCTTTAAAAATAAAATAAATGGAACTTTGTTCATTAACACCGTTTTCTTTATTAAGGGTTTCGTGGTAAAGGGTTGAAACTGGGACGCAGACTGTGGTGGGGAGCGGGTGTAGTGATGGAAAGGACGCTTCTAAACTCGAGGAATGACAGGCTCGTGCTCCTAGAGCGGTCCGCAGTGGTGGACTGGTTGTTTTAACGGAGCCTGCCACCCCTCCTTTTCGGGACTCTGTGTGTGGGGGCTATGTGAGTTTGTGGCGGGGGAGGACGGTTACAGATCCCCTGCTGCATGGCTCTGTCATCCAGGCTAAGGACCGGTGCATAAGATCTGTAACCGCCCTCCCCCGCCACAAACTCACATAGCCCCCCACACACAGAACATGAAAACCACCTCCCAGACTGACCAGGGTGCCTAGTGACTGCAATGTGTGTGTGACCTGCTGCTGAACCTGCCCCCGTGTCTGTACCCTGGTAAAGGTGACTGTCCTCTCCAATTACCAACCCCTTTCCCCCCCTTCAGACACACTCTCCTCTAAAAGAACCTGACGGAAACAGTAATTAACAGAAACGTATTTTTTATTAACAACTACACAGTTAGGGGATGACACTGGGACGGGGGCTTGGGTGAGGTGCTTTTGGAGTGAAGGAAAGGACTTATCAAAACTTTGGGAGTGAGAGCCGTCTGGTACTTGAGCTGTCTGCAGGGGTGGAGTGACTGTTTTCACGGCCCTTGCCGCCCCTCCTTCTTGGGACCTTGGGTGAGGGGGGGATGGGACTTTGTGGCAGGGGAGGGCGGTTAGAGATAGACTGCAGCGGGGCTCTGTCCTCCTGCCTCCGGTCCTGTAGAACATCTACAAGGCACCGGAGCATGTCCGTTTGCTCCCTCATTAGTCCAAGCAGCGTTTGAGTTGCCTGCTGGTCTTCCTGCCACCACCTGTCCTCCCGTTCGCTGTGTGATCGCTGGTATTGCGACATGTTCTCTCTCCACTGGGTCTGCTGTGCCGCCTTGGCTCAGGAGCAGCCCATAAGTTCGGAGAACATCTCGTCCCGTGTCCTTCTCTTTCGGCGCCTAATCTGCGCCAGCCTCTGGGAGAGGGGAGGCCGGGGTAGGTCGGGAGACACTCGCAGCTGTGGGATGGGAAAAAGGGAGTGAATTCCTCACAAAGATACATTTTTGTGAACAATGAACATAGTCTTTCTCTGTGAACAAGACCATGCACAGCACCTATCACATGCGCACTCAGGACAAGGTCGAATTTTCGGCCTTCCCATTCAGTGCCTGGGGTCTTGGAGTACAGATCACAGAAGCGGGGCAGGACAGCGGAATTCGGGTAGCAGGCGGACATGGTAAGCCGTAGACTTTTGGCTGCTGAAAGCTTAATTTATAGCAGTGCCCTCCTTTCACGTTCAAAGCAATGGCCCTAGCGTTGGCCAGTTCCTGCTGCCGGCAATCCGGCCAGCATGAACTCTGCCCCTGTCCCACCCCCCTCGCGGCTGTCCCCGGGAAAGATCCCTGTATGCTGCCCCTGTCCCGCCTCCACCGCGTGGCTGTAAACTGCCGGTCACACTTATGTAAAGGAACAGGCAATCAGTCCCAATACTAACATTCCCCTAATTTAAAGCAGGTCACCATGAGTGATATCACTCTGATGAGGATCTCGGACACAGAGAAAGACTGCATGCTGCGTGAATGCCAGCAAAAACCAGGGCCATATGCGGCCATGCTGTGCGAGTCACTGATCCCGGAGTACTTGCTGCTAGCCTGGCGCGGAAAAGTTTCCTACCATGGAGGACGCAATAAGGCCACTCTCCCCAGGAACCTAATGCAAAGGCTTTCAAATTACCTCCAGGAGAGCTTCGTGAAGATGTCCCAGGAGGATTTCTGCTCTATCCCCGGACATATTGACACAATTTTCCAGTAGCTGCACTGGCAAGAACTAAAAAGTAGAGCGCCTAGGGCAAAGTAATCATGCAAAACCGGACATTTTGAGATACTTTTGCAGTAGTTGCACTGGCAAGGACTAAAAAGTAAAGCGCCTAGGGCAAAGTAATCATGAAAAACCCATTGTTAATATTCCATTCCTGTTCTGATCAAAATAAATGTTTACATGTTTAAAACACTTACCAACTGATCCTTCCCCTGATTCAGGGTCAGGGTTAACGCCTTGGGAGGGTTGGTAAGGGATCTCCGTGAGGGTGATGAAGAGATCCTGGCTGTCGGGGAAATCAGCGTTGTATGCGCTGTCGACTGCCTCGTCCTCCTCATCTCCTTCCTCATCTTCCCTGTCCGCGAACATCTCTGCGGAAGCGGCCGTCGACAATACCCCATCGTCAGAGTCCACGGTCAGTGGCGGGGTAGTGGTGGCGGCCGCACCTAGAATGGAATGCAGTGCCTCGTTGAAACGGCATGTCTGGGGCTGGGATCCGGAGCATCCGTTTGCCGCTTTGGTCTTCTGGCAGCCTTGTCTCAGGTCCTTGATTTTCACGCGGCACTGCGTTGCATCCCGGCTGTATCCTCTCTCCGTCATGGCTTTGGAGATCTTCTCGTAGATCTTCGCATTCCATTTTTTCGATCGCAGCTCCGAAAGCACGGACTCATCGCCCCACACAGCGATCATATCCAAGACTTCCCGATCAGTCCATGCTGGGGCCCTCTTTCTATTCTGCGATTGCATGGTCACCTCTGCTGGAGAGCTCTGCATCGTTGCCAGTGCTGCTAAGCTCGCCACGATGTCCAAACAGGAAATGAGATTCAAACTGGCCAGACAGGAAAAGGAATTCAAATTTTCCTGGGGCTTTTCCTGTGTGGCTGGTCAGAGAATCCGAGCTCAGACTGCTGTTCAGAGCGTCAACAGAGTGGTGCACTGTGGGATAGCTCCCGGAGCTATTAGCGTCAAATTCCATCCACACCTACCCTAATTCAACATGGCCATGTCGAATTTAGCGCTACTCCCCTCGTCGGGGAGGAGTACAGAAATCGATTTAAAGAGACCTCTATGTCGAACTAAATAGCTTCGTTGTGTGGACGGGTGCAGGGTTAATTCGATTTAACGCTGCTAAATTCGACATAACCTCCTAGTGTAGACCAGGCCTTAGTTTGAGTAAGGAAAAAGGGATGTATGGCAGAAGTGATGTATTTGGAAGACTGAGGACATATTTTCTACAATGCATCTGCTGGATGGAGGAAATAGAGGAGGTAGTATATTAAAAAAAAATTTTTTTTTAGATTTAATGGAGATATCCTACCTCCTAGAACCAGAAGGGATCTTGAAAGGTCATTGAGTCCAGCCCTCTGCCTTCACTAGCAGGACCAAGTACTGATTTTGCCCCAGATCCCTAAGTGACTCCTTTCAAGGATTGAACTCACAACCCTGGGTTTAAAGGCCAATGCTAAAACCACTGGGCTATCTCTCCCCCCGAGGTAGTGAAATGGGTCATTTCACCTGGGATGGACACTGAGAGGTCAGACAGAGGAAAACTAGTAGAAAGAGAAAGCAAGCAAACAAAGGCCAAAGAGAACCTCCACAAGATTCAATAAAGAGCTATGCTCATCATGAGGCTGTAAATATGGAGCTGGATTTACTTTCATTGGTTTTGTTCATGTTACAGAATAGATATTTAAACACTACAGAAAACATGTAAGAAATTCTAAATGATTTCCCTGGGAAATGGGTTTTTGCAACATGTATTTTTATTATTGCAGAATCAGAGCATGACTTAAAAGATAAATTTCAAATGGGAAAAATTGATATGCATCTCTGAATTCTAAATATAGTACAGTATTAGAAAACATGTCACACCTGTATCTCACTGCTGAGCCACTAGTTGGGCTTATGCCAGTGGAGGGGTGAAGGATGTGGCACCAAGCAGAATGTATAAAGTTCAGAGTGAAAACATTGGTGAGATTGTCTTGATTGTACTGGAAACCAGGAATCTCATGCATGTATATATGTATTAGAAACACTGACATTAAGGACACCCTGTTAAGTTTTAGATGTTTGTATTTTGCCAGCATTATAGAAACAAATACACTTTTAAAATATGAATTTTTTCTATTCTTTTTGAGAGCCAGCTGAAGTGATTCAGGGGACTGAGTGGTGAGGAGAATTGTGCTAGCGAGTGCTAACGACCTCTAATTCATCACTAATATAATTTTGACAGATGTCTAAAGTTTTGTTTTATGTTAGAGATTTTTGTTGTATGCTAAGCATATCAATTTCACTAGGGGTAAAATTTTCAAAAGCCCCTTAGTCCCATTTTCAATAGTGATTTATGTATTTAGGAGCTTAAGTCTCATTGAAAGTCTGTGGGATTTAGGCTCCTAAATCAATTAGGTTCTTTTGAAAAATTTACCTTTAGGAGCCTAAGTCCCATTTACTTCCATTATAACTGAAATTGGGGCGATTCTGTTGACACTAAACTGTTTTTCCACATTTCAGACTCCTTCCTACCCCCCCTTTCTTTAGGATAAGACCGAAGGGTCAGTTCCTTCTCTTTTCCTTCCTCTTCACTGAAGAGGGTGTCCTCTCACATGATTATGGTGAAGGTGCTATAATAATGTGGTGTAATCCAATCTAAACACCTGGTGTTGGATTGTGAAGGATGCTTGTCCTCTGTCTGGGGTAAACATCTAGGCCACTGGCAACATTCCACTCCTCCACGCTGCAATGGGTGAAATGGGTCTGGTTGTGTAGGCCCATACAACTACAATCACAATATTAAAAAAATGCCTATCCAGTTTATGTGTGATCCTGCAACCTTTGCTCATCGAAAAATCCCAATGACTTCAATGGTTTGCATAAGTAAGGCTTGATTGATCTGACTTTAATGACATCATAATGCTGTGCTACAGTTTAGAAAAACTATGTGGTCTATCCAGATGTTAAATCTTGCTTTGTTAAACAGGCAGAAACTTTGGGTAACTTCACTGATTGCAGTACAGTTACTCCAAATTTAAAAAAGTATAACTGAAAACTGACTAAGATCTGCTGACTTCAGAGGAAAACTGAAAAATACAGGGTCTGCTTTTGTAATCACAGCATATACCCAGTCTTCTAAATACTGACTCTTTTTATATGGCTATGTATGAAAAGCAACATCACACATTTCCAACCCAGTTGAAAACAAAAATGGCATACTGTATAAAATAAATATTCAATGCAGCTAAAAAGTATATTTAATTTTATGCAACATTGTATGATTCATTGAACATATTCACATTTCCCATATGATTTCTTTGAAGAGTTACAAAGTAAGGGAACCAGTGAATTCTCCTGTGCTTTGCTTTAAAAAGATTTTACTGATTGATAGTGACTGACAACCAAATATGGAAAGGAAGTTTAAATTGATTTCACCATAAAAAGTATGTTTCAAGATCTATGTCCTTAGCAAACAAGTAAGTTAGATTCCCTAATGCTTGCTACAAATTGTAAATAAAATGTTTATTAATCTTACATAACATTAAACAAATCCATGATATGATTGCACCAAACCTTTTCTCTTTATTATTTTAGAGAGATCAAGGTGACTTCATTCTAAAAGCAGCAGTATGCGTTACCTTCTGACAATAAGTGGACATAACATTGTGTAGGTTTTATATACATTACCAACTCTGCATATTCTTTCACTTACTTAAGGCAACCTAAAAGCATGCTTTTACACTGAAATCAATTTTTATGTGAGATACTGTAACACTTCAATTGAAAATTGCTTTCAGGTTACAGTCAAAGCACTGCTGTGCTTGCAGATTGCTTTGACCATGACATTCTCCCTGACTAGCACAATAATGTAACCTTTCATTCTCATAAACATTAGGTGCAATGAGAATTTATGAAACGGGAAATTTGGATAACATTTATCCAGTATATTCAGTTTGTTCATTGTAAACATTAATGCAATACACTGTAAATTTAATTTATTTTATTATTACCACTGCAGCTGCTCCACATTAAAGGCCACAACCAGCATTCCATTAAAAGCCCTCTTTTAATTTCTCACCACCCAAATTGTCCAGGCTTTCTCCCCTGCAGGCGCTCCCTCCTCCTTCCCCGCACACTCTCTTTACCTAGAAAATTCTCGTGCTTATATAGGTCAGAAAAGAAACAATTTTTAGAATAGCTGAAGCAAATCTGTCAAGTTTTATCTGAATTGTGGGGTAATTATAACATATCTGACTTTTGCAACATGTGTTCAATGTTTTGGGGGAGCCCATCGCTCTCTAAGACAAACAAAAATGTTTGGCTTTCTGAGTTCAAGCTTCTTGCTCCATTTTTTTTTAACAGCTGGTTGAAAATGTTCTGCTTAAACTGTTTTTGATGGAAAATCTGAGTATATTTTTCATAAAAGTGTTTGTTTTCTGTGGAGAAATTGAGTTTGTTGCAAAATCAATCTTTTTGGCCTGTGATGGGCAGGATATTGCTGGTCAAGCTGGGGTACCCCCACCAGTCCAGTATAGGGGTGGTCCACCCCAACACTCAGTCATGGGCTTCCTCGTTAAGCGGGTGATTTCTGCCAACTTGTGGCCTGGCCCCTGGACGGGGTCACCTAAATGGGCATTTTGTGGATTCATAGACTCATAGACTTTAAGGTCAGAAGGGACCAATATGGTCATCTAGTCTGACCTCCCGCATGATGCAGGCCACAAAAGCTGACCCACCCACTTTCCCTTGAAGTCTTTAAATTAAGTCGCAGAGAATCCTCCAGCCTGCGACCCCTGCCCTATGCTGCGGAGGAAGGCGAAAAACCTCCAGGGCCTCTACCAATCTACCCTGGAGGAAAATTCCTTCCCGACCCCAAATATGGCGATCAGTAGAACCCCGAGCATACAGGCAAGATTCTACAGCCGGACCCTTATTTTACCAGCGATGGCTCGTTAATGCCTAATTGACTAAAATCACGTTATCCCATCAAACCATTCCCTCCATAAACTTATCTAGCCTACTCTTGAAGCCAGAGAGGTCTTTCGCCCCCACCGTTTCCCTCGGAAGGCTGTTCCAAAATTTCACCCCTCTGACGGTTAGAAACTTTTGTCTAATTTCAAGCCTAAACTTCCCCACGGCCAGTTTATATCCATTTGTTCTCGTGTCCACATTAGTAATGAGCTGAAATAATTCCTCTCCCTCCTTGGTATTTATCCCTTTGATATATTTAAAGAGAGCAATCATATCCCCCCTCAGCCTTCTTTTGGTTAGGCTAAACAAACCGAGCTCCTCAAGTCTCCTTTCATAGGAAAAGTTTTCCATTCCTCGGATCATCCTAGTGGCCCTTCTCTGTACCCGTTCCAGTTTGAGTTCATCCTTTTTAAACATAGGAGACCAGAACTGCACACAGTACTCCAAATGAGGTCTCACCAGCGCCTTGTATAACAGGAGCAGCACCTCCTTGTCCCTACTAGAAATACCTCGCCTAATGCATCCCAAGATCGCATTAGCTTTTTTCACAGACACGTCACATTGCCGACTCATAGTCATCCTGCGATCAACCAGGACTCCGAGGTCCTTCTCCTCCTCCGTCACTTCCAACCGATGCGTCCCCAGCTTATAACTAAAGTTCTTGATAGTCATCCCTAAATGCATCACCTTACACTTCTCACTATTAAATCTCATCCTATTATTATTACTCCAATTTACAAGGTCATCCAAGTCTCCCTGCAGAATATCCCGATCCTTCTCCGAATTGGCAATACCTCCCAACTTTGTGTCATCCGCAAACTTTATCAGCCCACTCCTACATTCGGTTCTGAGATCAGTAATGAATAGATTAAATAAAATCGGACCCAAAACCGAACCTTGAGGAACCCCACTGGTGACCTCCCTCCAACCTGACAGTTCACCTTTCAGTACTACCCGCTGCAGTCTCCCCTTTAACCAGTTCTTTATCCACCTCTGGATTTTCATATCGATCCCCATCTTTTCTAATTTAACCAATAATTCCTCATGCGGCACAGTATCAAACGCTTTACTAAAATCGAGGTATATTAGATCCACCGCATTTCCTTTATCTAGAAGGTCTGTTACTTTCTCAAAGAAGGAGATCAGGTTGGTTTGGCATGATCTGCCTTTCGTAAACCCATGTTGTAATTTGTCCCAATTGCCATTCACCTCAAGGTCCTTAACTACTTTCTCCTTCAAAATTTTTTCCAAGACCTTGCATACTACAGAAGTTAAACTAACAGGCCTGTAGTTACCCGGGTCACTTTTTTTCCCCTTCTTGAAAATAGGAACCACATTAGCTATTTTCCAGTCCAACGGTACCACCCCCGAGTTTACAGATTCATTAAAAATTATCGCTAAGGGGCTTGCAATTTCTCGCGCCAGTTCCTTCAATATTCTAGGATGAAGATCATCCGGTCCGCCTGATTTAGTCTCATTTAGCTGGTCAAGTTTGGCTTCCACCTCTGATATTGTAATGTCAATCGCCCCTCCTTTATTCCCCTCTGTCCTGCTCCCTCTATTCCTAAGCCCTTCATTAGCCTCATTAAAGACCGATGCAAAATATTCATTTAGATATTGTGCCATGCCTAGATTATCCTTAATCTCCACTCCATCTACATTCTTCAGCGGTCCCACTGCCTCTTTCTCGGTTTTCTTCCTATTTATATGGCTATAAAACCTCTTACTATTGGATTTAATTCCCCTCGCGAGGTCCAACTCTACACGGCTTTTGGCCTTTCTCACTGCATCCCTACATGCTCTGACGTCAATAAGGTAGGTTTCCTTGCTGATCTCTCCCCTCTTCCATTCTTTGTACGCTTTCTGTTTTTTCTTAATCGCCCCTTTGAGACGCCCGCTCATCCAGCTAGGTCTAATTCTCCTGCCTACTAACCGTTTTCCCTTTCTCGGGATACCGGCCTCGGACAGCTCGTGCAACTTCAGCTTGAAATAATCCCAGGCGTCATCTGCCTTTAGATCCCTAAGTATGTTAGCCCAATCCACTTCCCTAAGTAGTTGCTTAATTTATTAAAGTTGGCCTTTTTGAAATTGTAAACCTTAGTCACAGTTTTATTTCTGTTAATCCTTCCATTTAGTTTAAACCGAATTAGCTCGTGGTCACTCGAGCCAAGGTTGTCCCCTACAACCATTTCCTCAATGAGGTCCTCACTACTCACCAGCACCAAATCTAAAATGGCATCCCCCCTCATCGGTTCAGTTACTACTTGATGAAGGAATTCATCTGCTAGCACGTCTAGGAACATCTGAGCCCTATTATTGTTACTAGCATTTGTTCCCCAATCTATATCTGGGAAGTTAAAGTCCCCCATGATTACACAGCTCTTATTAGTTTTTACTTCCTTAAAAACATTAAATAGTTCTCTGTCCGCATCCAGGCTAGATCCTGGCGGTCTATAGCACACCCCAAGCACTATCTCAGGGGAGGCTCTAGTAGTTCTTTTACCCAGTGTAATTATTGCCCATACAGACTCCGTCTTATCCATTCCATCACTTATTATTTCTTTACATTTTAGCTCATTATTGACATACAATGCCACACCCCCACCTTTACCTTTTTTCCGGTCATTCCTAAACAGCACATACCCTTCCATACCTGTACTCCAGTCATGACTACCGTTCCACCACGTTTCGGTTATTCCTATGATATCAGGTTTCATTTCTTGGACCAGGAGCTCCAATTCCTCCATTTTGTTACCTAGGCTTCTCGCATTTGCGTATAAACATCTTACTGTATGCTGTCTATCCTTTCTCCCATTAGTTATGCAATTTGGTACGGACCCCGTACTGTCCATCCGCCCCCCCCCTTCTTATGTCCAATTCCCCACCCCTACGTATATCTGTGCTTATCTCTTTGCCCTCTTTTTCAGTGTTGGAATCTGGCGTGGAGATTAACTGGACATCTCCCAACCGTCTCCCCCAAGTTCCTAGTTTAAAGCCCTTTTGATGAAATGAGCCAGCCTCCCTCCCAGAAGTCTATTTCCTTCCCTACTCAGGTGAAGTCCATCCCGTGAGAACAGCTGTCTGTCCCCGAAAGCCTCCCAGTGGCCATACATCCCAAAGCCCTCCTTATAGCACCACTCCCCAGCCAGATCCTCACAATCCTGTCTTCCCTTTGCTGTCCTTCTCTAGGAACAGGCAGAATCCCACTGAAGATAATCTGAGCCTCTACTTCCTTAAGCGTCTTCCCCAGCCTGGCATAATCTCCCTTGATTCTCTCTAGCGAGAACCTAGCTGTGTCATTTGTTCCTACGTGAAGGATGATCAAGGGGTTCTTACCTGCTCCTTTTAGGATCCTTTTCAACCGCAGGTCCACATCCCGTATCTTAGCGCCCGGCAGACAGCACACCCTTCTGTTTTCTGGGTGCGCCCTGGTCACAGGCCTGTCTAACCTCCTCAGTAAGGAGTCTCCAATCACATAAACCTGCCTTTGCCTGGTGACAGTGCGATCTACCAATCTATCCCCTATTCCCTGCAGTCGTAACTCCTGTCTGTCTCTATTTTCCCTTATAGTCCCCCTAGTGCCATCCTGTATCCTCCTGGGGCTGAGTATTGATGCTGTCTCCATCAACTCCTCCCCTCTCTCCATTGGACTAGCTGCCCTTCTCTTCTTCCTCTGCCTCCCACCATCAGTTACCAGCCGCTGCGTCCCCTCCTCGTTATCCAAACACCCAAACCTGTTCCTGAGTTCTATTTCCCCCTCACTAGCTCTCCTTTTCCTTGGCCTGCTTCTCATGGGCACATGCTTCCACTGCTCTTGTTCTACCCCTGACATTCCCCCCTGAGAGACCATAGCCCCCGCTTCCACCTGCACCCCTGAGCCTTCCCCTTCCGCCACTCCCAGCCTTTGCTCCAGTAGCTGCTCGAATCCCCTTCTAAACTCCACCAGGGTCTCTACCTGCATCTCCAACCCACGGACCTTTTCCTCCAACAGGTCGATTAGGCAGCATTTCATACAAACATACCTCTGTTCAGGCGTCCCCGCTAGGACAATGTACATACCACAGCTGCCACATGCAATCATCTGCATTGTGTCCCTGGCTGCTGGGTTCCTGGCTGCCATGGTCTCTGCCTGCTGCCTCTGGGGACACAAAGCACACCGAACACCGCGCCCTCCTGCCTCCCCTTCCACCTCCCCCTGTAAACTCCCACTTAAACTCCCCTGTTAGCAGCCCTGTTTGCTGGCTCCTGGGTGCCGCTGCTCGCTGCTTGTGATTCTGAGCAGCAAAACTATCAAACAGTCTGTGGAATTAGCTTCTGGGTCAGGGTGAAGCAGCAAGCAGGCTGCAGCCCCTGAGAGGGGCAAAGTAAACAATTAGTCTATAGCCCGGCAGCCTCCTTGCTGGGGCAGCAAACAATCAACCAGTCTGGGGAATTAGCCCCATGGACAGGGCAAAGCAAGCGAACAATCAGCCTATAGGTCTCACGTCTCTCGGCGCTGGGGCGTAATTTAGGCAGCTTCCTGAATGGGCAGGAGCCCGGAGTCTCTACAGCCGGCGGGTCATCTGGCAGGTAGTCCCGGTCCCCAGACTTTACTCCCAAGGGCGCTGCAGGTACCTCCGCAGGAGCTAGCAGTGTACTCCCTTCCTTTTTCATCCCTGCCCCCAGACTGGCCTGGGCTGCCTCCTTTTATCTGAGTTCTCCACTTGGAACATGTGCAGCAAGGAAGAGGGGGCGTGGCCTCCTGGGCCCTCAATGATTGGTCCGCCTCTGGCGGTCCAGTGCGGGGCTGGTACACCTCGTCACACAACCTCCCCCTCATGTCCAGACCAGATGGCGGTCCCCCCCATACCCTGTTCCACTCCTACCCGGGAAAAGAAGTCCGCATTTGCATGGGCTCGGCCTGGGCGGTGAAGTACCTCAAAATCGTAGAGTTGGAGGGCAAGGTACCATCTCACAATCCTGGCATTAGTGTCTTTCATAAAATGGAGCCATCGGAGGGATTCGTGATCTGTGATGAGCAGGAAGTGGTTCCCAAGCAGGTAGTATCGTTGTGCTTCAATGGCCCATTTCACAGCCAGTGCCTCTTTCTCAATCGTTGGGTACTTGGTCTCGCGAGGGAATAACTTCCTATTTGGGTAAAGCACCGGGTGTTCCTCGCCACCATGCTCTTGTGATAGGACAGCTCCCAGGCCTACCTCTGAAGCGTCTGTCTGGAGTATAAACCTTTTCGCAAAATCCAGGTGAAAAAGGACTGGCCCCTGACTTAACCGTGCCTTCAAGGCCTGGAAAGTGGACTTGCAGTCCTGGGACCACTGTACCCTCTTGGTTTGGGAATTTTTCATCAGGTCTGTTAGGGGTGCTGCTAATGTGGCAAACTCTGGAACAAAGCATCTGTAGTAGCTGGCCAGGCCTAGAAACTGTCTCACCTGCCTCTTGTCATGGGGGTTGAACAGTCCTTCAGGGCTGGGACCTTATCCATGAGTGGGCGCAGCTGCCCCTGCCCCACCGTGTACCCCAGATATGTTACCTCTTTTTTCCCTAGGTGATACTTGGAGGGCTTGGCCATCAACACGGCTTCTACAGGGGCTTGCAGCACAGTGGTGAGGTTTCTAAGATGGTCCTCCCAGTTGGTACTGTATATCACTATATCATTGATATAGGCGGCCACCTATTGCTCGTGTGGCCACACTAACTGGTCCATAAGCCTCTGAAAGGTCACAGCGGACCCATGTAGCCCGAATGGCATGTTTGTAAATTGGAAGAGGCCAACTGGGGTGGCGAAGGCTGTCTTCTCCCGGGATGCTGGAGTCAGGGGGTTTGCCAATATCCTTCTGTGAGATTGAGAGTAGATATGATCTTGGCATTCCCCAATCATTCCAGTAACTCATCTACCCGTGGCATAGGGTATGCATCAAACCTGGAGATTACACTCACTTTCCGAAAATCAATGCAGAACATCGTGGACCCGTCTGGCTTGGGAACAAGGGCGATAGGACTCCTCCACTCGCTATGGGATTTCGCCATGACTCCGAAGGCTAGTATCGCCTCAAATTTTCCTTTACGATCCCTCACATCTTCCGGGGCAACAGTCGGTGATGATCCCACACCTTCTGTCCTGGGTTGGTGGCTATGTGATAGTACATCATCTTTGTCCACCAAGGGTGGGGCAATAGAATGGTTGAGAAAGACAGTCATTGTAGTTGTTGTCATTCCTCATTGAGCTCCTGCCCGATGTCAATCATTGTTGTGTCAGAGGGGGAGCGGGAGGTTAGGTGTCTGTCCCTAATTCAGGTTCAATTGGGTAAGGGGCAATTACCATGCCCTCGTGGGCTTTCCAGGCCTTTAGGAGGTTGACATGGTATACCCGGGTCTCATGCCGCTGTCTGGGCAACAGGACCTCGTAATCTACCGGTCCCACCCTTTGGACTACTTCAAACGGTCCCTGCCATTTGGCTAACAGTTTGGACTCAGATGGCAGGAGTAGCAACCAGACACGATCCCCTGGTTCGAAGGTCCGCAGACAGGCACCCTGGTTGTACCTCTGCTCCTAGGTCTGTTGTGCTTTTATTAAGTTCTCTCAGGCAAACCCTCCAAGTCTCTTAAGGCACTTTTGCAGTTGTAATATATATGGGATGAACCCGGTAACCCAGGACTCTTGTTCCTCCCAGGTCTCACGAAGGAGGTCCAGGATCCCCTGGGTTCCCTTCCCTACAACAGTTCAAATGGGGAGAACTCCGTAGATGCTTGGGTTACCTCACATATCACGAATAGCAAGGCAGGTAACAGTTTATACCAATGCCGTGGATCATCCTCTATGAATTTACGGAGCATCGATTTTAAGGTCCGATTAAATTTCTCGACTAAGCATTTAGTCTGAGGATGGTAGACGGAAGTCTTCAGGGCCCGGATTTTTAGTAGCTTGCATAACTCCGCTCTTAATCGGGATGAAAAGTTGGCGCCCCGGTCTGTCAGAATCTCTTTTGGTATCCCGACTCAGGCAAACATTTCTAAGAGTTCCTTTGCTATGGCAACAAACTTTTATTACAATATATGAAAAGATCTTAAATAACAAAACACTCCTAAAAAGGTATTCACTGTCATAGACATAAACTCCACCTCTCTCCCACTTGATTTCACATGCATCCCCCATTCTCAAAGGAATATCATGGGAGCATGGGTGCTCCTTGCAGTGTATCCTGCAGGTCATTAAAGCCAGGCACTGCTGAACCAAAGGGAAAAGCAAATTCTGGAGTGAAAGAACCATCCCATATGCAATATATTAGGAAGGGGCAGCTCTCATGTGATACCAAAGCAGTTATGGAGAGAGCAGCTTTCTCCATTGGTCAGAACCCAAATTAGGTAGGGCTTTACAAATAACAAACCAACAATTTAAACCTCACCCCAAAGTCAACTGTTAACCAGTGCAGATAAAGAGCTCTGGTATAATCTATTCTCTGCTGGAATACTGCTTAACAGGCAGGCCACCTCTCTCTGCACTAGCTGCAATGTCATGGCTTGAAGATGATTGTGACATACCAGGGTACAATCCAGACTATTGAGTAGCTGTCACCCCTGCCCTGTAACCAGTGGTGCCCTTTACACTGCTTTGATCCTGTAGCCTCCAGCCTAGACTGCTCACAAATAGCCTCCAGGATGCAAGTCACTCCCAGCTATGTCTCTGTGTGCTGCAGCTATCCAGCCAAACCTTGGCTCTTAGTAGTCTTGGCTATACTACAGGGTTACCTCAACACATTCCAAATCTTATATTTTCCACTAGAAAGGTATGTCCTCTACTGCCAAGCCCTGTCCTGGACAATACAAGTTTATATGAAGTCAGTTACTTCTGTAATAGAAATAAAATGCCCACAACTTGCCACTCCAAATGGAATTTCCCAAACACTTCAATTTAAACACAATGGGTTAGATGAAACAATAAACTAAGTTTGTTAACTACAAAGAAATAGATTTTAAGTGATTCTAAGTAATGAGGCATAAAAGTCAGAAATGGTTACAATAAAATAAAATTAAAACACTACTGGTGCCTAACTTAATAAACTATATGAGATTCAAGCAAAGTTTCTCACCATATGCTTTCAGTAGTCTTACTGACCAAACTCTCTAGGTCAGGACCTTTTTTTCCAGAATTCAGTGAAGGCTTCCTCTGCTGCTTCAGGTGCAGAGAATTAGAAGGCAGGTAGAGAGAGAGAGGGTATGTCTTGAGGTGCTTCACTCCTTTTTATTGTTTCAGTCTCCGTTTGGAAAAACATTTTCAATTGTGTATCCGGAAACTAAAAGTCTATATGGAAGGATGTTCCCTGCAGCTTTTTTTCTCACCTGTTTGAGGTTCCTTTGTTTCCCCTTCTTGCTTGATGACTCTGTTTACTGCTTAAATGCAAATTAAGCAGAGCACAAATTCCCTTGTTTGAGAAAGACCTATTTGCCAACCTCAGTTTGAAACATGTGTTGTTAACACTATACAGTGGAATCATAACTTCACATATAATGTTGCCATATATATTTTATCAGGACTATATTGACCAGCAAATTATGACATATTTTGTACAAAGATTATTACAATAGTATGTAGGCATGGATACAGGGGTACATTCTGTCACAATGATATCCATGGTCAAGAACTTAGTAGGATTCAAAAATGAATGTGACATTCATGTGGACAGTGAGATCATCCTGTTATATTACACAGGCTTGAAGAAGAAGAAATTAGGGGATATCAACCCTTGTACTTCAGAATTTGTGCCTATCACTAACTGATGAAGCTTAGTAGGAGTCTTCCCCGGTGAACTGTCAACTATGGCATTTCTTGCACCTTTTTCTTCTGGTGCTGACCTCCACTGGAGAGAAGATGCTGGACTAAACAGTGTAACACAAAGACTAGCTGGTGGTTCGCTACTTTGTCAGCAACTCTTATCAGACCTGACAAACTTACTACACCTAACACATTGTGGTCACAGTATTTGTCTGTAAAGGAGGTCATGTGAGGTATCAAATGAAAGCTTATACTATACTTATCATAAGCATTGTATGTAGGTACGTACTAAAAGTATGTTTAAACCATGTAACCATGCAAGGCTGATAAACAAGTTTGTCCTAGACAAAGGAATGTTGATTTACCTGTCTCCCTAGGTCTCTGATTTAAATAAAGCAGTGTAAAAGCTGAAACACAATTGTAGTTGGGTTAACTGGGGGATGTGTAATCAGAGTGGGAACACACTGGAAACTAATACCACAGGGGATTGTCTTATCTTTGGGGTCAAAATGCTGAGCTTTGGGGAAATATAAGGAGAAACAAAAAGACACATTTGTTATCTATCACTAAAAGAGCAAATAGGACCATGCTTTTTGCATCCATGAAAGTTGGATCCTGGCCCCAGGGATTGGTGATGCTGAGAGATTGCTTTAGGTTTAGCCTGTTAAAAGTTATGCTTAATATCTTTAGAAGGGTGTTATACTTTTGATTTATTTATACTTTTGTTTTATTTGTAACCATCACTGTCTCCATTATCCCTAATCAATACTCACTTGAATCTGCAAATTTCTGTTTTTTTTTTAAATAATCAAATTCTCTTTTACTATAAAGTCATCTCAGTGCTGTGATATTGAGTAGTCCATGCCTTCTCAGTGGTATCGAGTGAGGTGGTGTGTATATTGTCTTTTGGAGACAGCAGACTGGTTAATTACTGTGACTGTCCAGTGGCAGGGGCTGGACATTACAAGGGGATGCTTATAGGAAGTTTGGGAACTGGGGTACACCAAGTGTTAACCTGCAAAGCAAAGTAAGGTCTGGGAGAGTTCTGGAAAGTTTATCTGTGGCTAACAGACTGGGGGATAGGGAGCTGCCATCCAATTTAGCACCAGCAAGTCTCTCTCTCACTTGAGGCAGAGGCACATGGTGACCTACAGTTCTGGACTCTCTGAAAAAGTGTCACTGATGGAATTAGATGATCTGATTTGCCATGGCAATTCCTGTGTTTTAGAAAGGTGCTTGTGACAGGGTAATGAGGCCTAATCATTACTCCATCCCATCACATGGTATGGCCCTTTTGGAAAAGGTCCAATTTTAAAGTTTGGAAGGTATGATTATATATACACACAAAGACCTCAGAAACATTGGGAGAGAGGAAGTGGTCCCAGAAGTAAGAAGTCCCAGGAGTAAGAAGTGTTGGAGAGGAAAATCTGTTTCTTTAAGGGTCTGGGGCCAGGAGCCTTGCAGAGAGAGTGGCACAAAGTTCCCCTCTCACCCAGTCAATTAAGGATGAGCTGGGGAAAGGGGACCAGTGTTAATGCTGCTGCCTCCTTCTTAGCAGGGAAGACATCAGCAGGGAAAGTCTGGCCTGCTAAGCCCTCGGAGGCTGATTAAAGAAAAGAGGCTTCTGAGAGAGAAGCATGTTAACCTAGAACTCAATTCCAGAGAGGAGAGCTGAGGACTACTGCTTAAGGACCAGAGAACCCAGGTCCAGAGAGGAGAGCTGGAGAGACTCTGGTTAAGGAGAGAATGAAGGACTAATTCATACAGCCCAGTTGCAAAGAAGAGAGCTCAGGACTTCTGCTTAAGGATGGACAGAAAGGAGTAGCACAGAAGGAACCAGGAAGAGTTCCAGGAACAGAGACTGCTTACGGGTACAGGAAAGAAGAGTCTTATGAAACAAGGAGACCGAGATGACAAATGTCTGAGTAAGAACTTACTTATACATAGTAGTGTAGGGCTAAAAGAGACGTCAAGAAGTCATCCGGTTCATCCCCTTGTGCTGTGGCAGAATGCAGTAAACCTAGACCATCTCTGATGGTGTTTGTCTAACTGGTTCTTAAAAACTTCCAGTTGATGGGGATTCCACAACCTCCCTTGGAACCTATTCTAGAGTTTAACTACCCTTATAGTTAGAAAGTTTTTCCTTATATCTAACATAAATCTCTCTTGCTGCACATTAAGCCCATTCCTTCCTGTCCTACCTTCAGTGGACATGGAGAACAATTGATCACCATCTTCTTTATAACAGCCTTTAGCATATTTGAAGACTGTGATCAGTTCCCCCATCAGTCTTCTTTTCTCAAGACAAAACAGGCTCAGTTTTTTAACTTTTAATGTATGAATCTTATTAATAAATGAGAGCTTTAGAAAATGGGAGGAGGTGTGCTCTTTAATTTAAAATGTCTGTCTGGACTTGCTGATAATCTGAGTGAAGGGAAATGATACAGGGCTCACCAGCTATGCCACACTTGATCAACACCGCTGCACCGGAGTGACTTCAACACTATTGCAGTGTCGTTCCTTTAAGAATTAGTATGTGACTTTTAAAAGGCCACTTGTTAACTGAGTCTGCAAATGTGCAAGTCTGCTTAAACAAGTTCTATCCAAAAAGCAGTAAACTTTCCTAGAGGCTTTTAAAATAATTAATTGTCTGAGTAAGTTCATTATCATCTAAGATCTATTTTAGCTACACATTTTAATATTCTGTTTTTTGTTGCAGAGCTATTTAGATACTGCCATTCATTGATAATAAGTCATTTATTCCTCATTAACTGTTAGGATGGATGTAGATATTCATTACAGTGCGACAACAGACTCATTTAACTGCATACAGTACTTGATTATACACTACAACCATTGACTGGAATGCAAATTTCATTCCACATGTCTCAGTTTGGTTGTTATCCACACCAGTGGATAGACTATTTTACCATAATCTGCTGTGCTACTTAAAAAAAATAGCATGTCACTTAGCATAACAAACATCACAAAGACCTGTTGATGCTGTAGCCTCAGCTACACTGTGTTACAGAGAAGAATGGTTTCCTCACTTGAAACTCATTTGAGCTGTTTCAATGTGTCTTTCAAACCCTGTGATCCTCCTTGATATTTATGCCAAAATCAGTTTAACCTTAAACAAGATGAGTTTCCGCTTTAAAAAATACAAGACCATAACTGATCATCGTAACGCTGGTCATAGACGCAAGCTTTACTTTATAGTGAAATATAGACATGTGGTGCTTCCTGCCCCCATCCCACAAATGTCAAACTACCCAAAAGGAACTGAAAAGTATTTTCCATGTTATCGGCTGCAGTAACTACATGTCATTTGAGATCTGAAGTAAGTCTGATTGATTTTTTTTTTTAGTCTTCACATGTCACTACTTTTTTGCTTTCACTTGTTTTATAAATACAAAGATCTCTGCAAATGTAAAGTAAAATACTCATCATCCTGATTTTATTTCTAAATGCCTCACTGCTGAAGTGCTCAGAGTATTATAAAATTTAGTTTATGTAAGAAAATTATAGCATCAGGTTAGATTGGGACTTTACATCTTGCTCTTTATAAAGGGTGGCCCAGAAGCAGCCCATGAAAGGAATTGTGACTGAATCACATGATTGTTCTCAACCAATACAATATCATACCTTTTTCTACAGCCTAATTTACAGACCTTCCCCAGCTGCACGTCTCCTGGGAGTTGCAGGAGATGGGTTCTTTCATGTGGCTGTCTGATAGCATGCAAGAGCAGAGCTCTTTCCTGTAGTACTCATAGTGGGTGATATACCCCAGGTGTGAAGGTAGGTACGTGGCAGAAATTGTTGGCTCAGTAGCAGTACCAGGGTACCTGCACATCCCCTGCATCATAGGCTGCTGTGGAAATTCAAACTGGAAATAGACTGGGAATGAGACAGGGGCTGGTGTGGGGGTAGACACACATTTGTTTATGCATGTCCAATTGCCCTAGTACCTCATGCACCTAGCAGTGAAGGTCTGCAGACAGGGCTGGCCGACAACATTTTGGCACCTGAGGCGGGGAGCTCAAATGACGCCCCCATGCCCCCTCGCTTGGGCCAAAACTTTGAAAGATCTCAATTCTGCCTTCTTCCTGTTCTACTCCTCTCATGGCACTGCTCTGCTACCTACCCCGATAAAGGAGAACTAACAACTTAAAATGCCTTGTTCAAAAATTTTAAGTAACACTTAACTTTCAAACACCTGGACAGCAAATGTAACTTTTCTTGTCTGCATAGTAAACACTGGCATTTTTATCTGTTTGAATAATCAAAGTGGTGCTTTCCGTGCCTTCTTGGTTGCAAAGATTTGAACTGCTTCCTGCTGAAGGTCCACAGTCTGGGCCAGCTCATGCTCTATTGATATGGTTGCAAGGCCGACCAGCCTCTCCTGTGTCAGTGTGGAACGTAGATGTGTTTTTATTAACTTCAGCTTGGAGAAGCTGCGTTCTCCACTGGCAACTGTTACAGGAAGTGTTAGACGTATGCGCAGAACAACAAAAGCATTTGGAAAGAGGGTGGTCATCTTATTTGTGCACATATATTCCTGAACAGCCTTTGCCATTGATCCTGCTGAAATGTATCTTGAAAGGGCTTTCAGTTCAGCACCTAAATCACTTGCATCAATATTGTGCATGTCAGCATGTGTCAACACTGTCTCTAGTGACCTGCATTGCTGGTATAGGTCTTTTTCAGGTATAGTGAGGAGTTTTGGAATGTCATACAACATCCCAAATATACTGCTGTATTCCTTGAGTTGCATGAAATGTTCTTCAACTGACTGTATTGCACAATCTAGCACCTGGTTCTAGAATTCAACTTTGAATTGTTGTTTGGGGTCTCTTATGGGATTATCCCGTGCCTCATAATCAAAATGTCTTCTTCTTCAGTAACTCTTGTATTCTTGAATGGGTGGGGAAATAGCTTCAGTGTGAAGTTCCTCTGCCAACTTCTGTGCACTCTTCAGAATGTTTTGAAATCCCTCATCTGACCGGTAAGACTGTAGGTATGACTTTGCTTTGTCCAGTTGTTCCATTGCTCCAGATATATCAAGGTCAACACCTTGGAGTTTCTTGCCTACAACATTTATTTCAAACAGTATGTCATGCCACAACACTCAGCCCTGGTCTACACTATGAGTTTAGGTCGAATTTAGCAGCGTTAGATCGATTTAACCCTGCATCCGTCCACACGACGAAGTCATTTTTGTTGACTTAAAGGGCTCTTAAAATCGATTTCTGTACTCCTCCCCGACGAGGGGATTAGCGCTGAAATCGACCCTGCTGGGTCGAATTTGGGGTAGTCTGGACGCAATTCGATGGTATTGGCCTCCGGGAGCTATCCCAGAGTGCTCCATTGTGACCGCTCTAGACAGCACTCTCAACTCAGATGCACTGGCCAAGTAGACAGGAAAAGCCCCGCGAACTTTTGAATTTCATTTCCTGTATGGCCAGCGTAGCGAGCTGATCAGCACAGGTGACCATGCAGAGATCATCAGCACAGGTGACCATGGAGTCCCAGAATCGCAAAAGAGCTCCAGCATGGACCGAATGAGAGGTACTGCATCGGATCGCTGTATGGGGAGTTGAATCCGTGCTATCTGAACTCCGTTCCAAATGACAAAATGCCGGAATATTTGAAAAAATCTCCAAGGGCATGAAGGACAGAGGTTATAACAGGGACCCACAGCAGTGCCGCGTGAAGCCTACCAAAGAACCAGAGAGGCAAACAGCCGCTCTGGGTCAGAGCCCCAGACATGCCGCTTCTATGATGAGCTGCATGCCATTCTAGGAGGTGCCCCTACAATTACTCCACCCCTGTGCTTCCCTTCTCCCCCACCCCTCCCAGGCTACCTTGGCAGTTATCCCCCCATTTGTGTGATGAATTAATAAAGAATGCATGAATTTGAAACAACAATGACTTTATTGCTTTTGCAAGCGGAGCTCAAAGGGAGAGAGGAGGGTGGTTGGCTTACAGGGAAGTAGAGTGAACCAAGGGGGTGGGTTTTAATCAAGGAGAAACAAACAGAACTTTCACACTGTAGCCTGGCCAGTCGTGAAACTAGTTTTCAAAGCTTCTCTGATGCACAGCGCGCCCTGCTGTGCTCTTCTAACCACCCTGTTCTCTGGCTGTGCATATTCAGTGGCCAGGCGATTTGCCTCAACCTCCCACCTCGCCATAAACGTCTCCCCCTTACTCTCACAGATATTGTGGAGCACACAGGAAGCGGTAATAACGTTGGGAATATTGGTTTCGCTGAGGTCTAACCGAGTCAGTAAACTGTGCCAGCGAGCTTTTAAACGTCCAAAGGCACATTCTACCACCATTCTGCACTTGCTCAGCCTATAGTTGAACTGCTCCTTACTACTATCCAGGCTTCATGAGTCATGGGAGCAAGGGATAGGCTGGGGTAGGTGCGACCACGCAGTGCTGCCGACTGGGAGAGCAGCCTGAGGCAGAAGCCTCCAGCTGGCATGATATTCCAGGCAGGACTGAATCTCCATTAGACTTAAAGAAGAGAATGACCTGGAGTCATTCCCATTTTTGTCTAGGTGCCCCTAGAGGCCAGCCAGGAGCACCCATGTCTGCCCAGGCACCCCTGACCAACCTAACCGAGGTCAGCCAGGAGCACCCACGGGACGACGACAACGGCTAGCAGTTGTATTGTACCATCTGCCCTCCGCAAGGCAAGGCAAGGGGATGCTGCTGTGTAGCACTGCAGTACCACGTCTGCCAGCAGCACCCAGGAGACATACGATGAGAGTGAGCTGAGCGGGCTCCATGCTTGCCATGGTATGTCATCTGCACGGGTAACCCGGAAAAAAGGTGAGAAACAATTTTTTGCCGTTGCTTTCACGGAGGGAGGGAGGGAGGGAAGAGGGCCTGACGACAAGTACCCAGAACCACCCACGACAATGTTTTTGCCCCATCAGTCAAATCGACTTCTAAAAAATCCACTTCTATAGAATCAACCTAATTTCGTAGTGTAGACATACCGTAAGCCACACAGAAATTTGAAGTTATGTATGTTTCTAGTGATTCCATTTCCCTTTGCCACTGTTCTCCCACGAACAGTTCCTGTCATAGCATTATCCTCCATAATGGAAACTATGGTATCATCTATCTTCCCAATTTGGTGTTCGATAGGCTTTATCGCCTCCACTTGACTTTCCCATTGTGTGGCACTTAGTGGTTTCAGTGTCAGAGAGGATGTTCCCAGATGTTGCTTCAAAATTTGCCATTGATGAGTTGATGCAGAGAAAAATACATACATGCTTTGAATTACATTAAAAAATTCAGCAGCCTCACTAGAAGCTGATGCTGCATCACTGACCACCAAGTTCAATGAATGAGAACTGCATGGGACAAAAAAAGCTGGAGGGTTTAACTCTTGGATCCATGTCTGCACTCCTCTGTTCTTCCCTCTCATGTTGGCACCATTATCGTAGCCCTGATCTCTCATGTCAGCTATCACAATTCCCGTATCTTCCAGCTTTTTAAGAAGTACATTTGTCATACGAGCTCTTGTAGTATCATCAATGTCAATAAATTCTAGAAAATGCTCTCTGACAGTCACCATTACAGGGGACATTTTCACTAGGTTCTGTTGTTGTTACAAAATGCACCATTAAAGTCATTTGTTCCGTATGGCTGATGTCAGGTGTGCAGTCCAAAATAACAGAGTAATAGCTTGCTGACTTCAGATCTACCACAATCTTCTGTTTGACTTTTGTTGCCAGTAAGGGGGAGGGATAGCTCAGTGGTTTGAGCATTGGCTTGCTAAACCGAGGGTTGTGAGTTCAGTCCTTGAGGGGGCCACTTAGGGATCTGGGGCAAAATCAGTACTTAGTTCTGCTAGTGAAGGCAGGGGGCTGGACTCAATGACTTTTCAGGGTCCCTTCCAGTTCTAGGAGATAGGATATCTCCATATATTATATTAACTGTATGATCTCATTTTGAATTGTTTTTCCAAGGTAGTGGTGTGTGTACATTTCTTGGGTGGTGATTCTTCTTAGATGCTCCTGGAGTACAGCATCAAATTCAGCCATTAGCTCCACAATTTTAAGAAAGTTTCCATTGTTTGGCACATACAGCTGATCTGAAGTGCCACGCAGTGGTAGGTTTTGGGTAGAAAGCATTCTCACAATGGCAATGAGCCTTTTCAGAACATTTTGCCAGTAAAGAGACTCTGATGCAATCTTCTCTTGATGGTGATCATCTATGATGGCCTTTAACCTTAGTCTCATCTCAAGCTCTTTCCACCTATGGAATGCTCTCTATGGATTTGCTGCCTTCTCATGGCATGCCAGATTTCTAGCCAGATTTTTCCAGTCCTTTGTTCCTGTAGAACCCAATGTGGCTGGAATGTTAGACTGGAAGAGTTTGCAACAAAAACAGTATGCAGCATTCTGGATTTTTGAGTACATAAGCCATGGCCTCTCCATTTTGTCACCATTGGGGATTTCATGCCAGTAATGAGTTGGATGGAAACTTCTATTTTCATTGTCTTTGGGGAACATGAAGTTTTTCACATGCAGTACAAGGAAGTCCCTCAGGCTACTGCTCAAGTGGGTCCACAGTCCTGGATTCTAGACTTAGGCCTGGTCTACACTAACCCCCAAATTCGAACTAAGGTACGCAACTTCAGCTACGTGAATAACGTAGCTGAAGTCGACATACCTTAGTTTGAACTTACCGTGGTTCAGACGCGGTCCACACGCAGCAGGCAGGCTCCCCGTCGACTCCGCGGTACTCCTCTCGCCGAGCTGGAGTACCGCAGTCGACGGCGAGTGCTTCCGGGATCGATATATCGCGTCCAGACCAGACGCGATAAATCGAACCCGGAAGTTCGATTGCCAGCTGTCGAACTACCGCGGTAGTGTAGACCTGGCCTTAAGGAACTAAACTCAGCAGCAGCTGTTTCTTGCACCACCACCACACTCTTCTCTGATCTGCACTTTTCTTCAGGAATGTGCATGGTTACTTCCATTTGAGATGGAGATATGGATGCTGCAGTAGCTGCCAGGTCACCTGCACTCTGACTAACTGGAAGATCAGGCATCTCCTCACCACTCACATCATTACTGGGGCCGGAAGGCTCACCATGAACATTTGTGTCTATGTATCTCAGGAGAGCTCCTTCCTGCTTAGATAGAAAAGCTTCCTTTGCTTTCTTTCTTTTTCTGAATGTTTCCCCAGAGGGGTGTTTTCTTCTTTCACTCATGACTGCTGTTCTGTGCCAGCTATAGTGACTCTCAACACTCAGTTGAAGGGGACAAATAAGCAGGCTGGTAGCAGGGCCTGAGTGAGGGAAGATATCAGCATCTTAAGGGCCTAACTGGCTCCTACCACTTCAGTTGACTGCCTGTTCTCCTCAAGTGGGTTCAGGGAAGCAGCAGGAAACAGGAAGCTCCCTGAGAAGCTGGTGTTAATCAGTCCAGGCTCCTGGGGGTGCTAGAGAGGTACATAAGAGGCTCCTCCTCCTCCTCTCTCTCCCTGCAGCTCCTGCTGCTTTCTGTTATTCCCTCTCACCTTTTCTCCTGCCTGCCTGTTATGTCTCTTGTGCCCTCCTTCCTCCAGCACAGCACTCCACCATCTCTGTGCATTTAGAGCAGAGAGAATACATATGCACCAGCAGCAGACACAATTTTCTACACTCTGGGTCCTAGTGACCCTCCCCCCCCCCCCCCCCCCCACGGTCTGGCACCTGAGGCGGCCGTCTCAGTTCGCCTCATGGTAAGGCCAGCCCTGTCTGCAGAGAAGATTGCAGTCTATAGGCTGGAAGAGCAGCTGTATTGCAGACCTTGAAAGGTGCATCAGAACAGGGCTTCTACTTGTGCACCTTACATGGTGCTCAACATCCCTCCCTGATTCTTTGATTTATGTTTCATTAGTCAGCTAAGTTGGCAGAGCACAAGTGCACAGTATAGTCTTCCTCAGAAGATGCATTTTGGGCACTATCAGTTTTTGACAAATAAGTTTTTCTTTTCATAAGCTGTTTAACCAAAAAATCTTTTTATATATGGGAAAAAAGGCATTCTTGTGAAAAATTTTGTTTAGTCGAAAACCAAATTTTCCTTTCAAAAACAGTTTTGGCAGAAAATTTTCAACTAGCCCTACTGAGCATCTTCAACTGCCTCTGAGGTTGATGGGAGTTAAAGGCACTCATCAGTTTGCAGGATCAAGCTGTTTACAAGCTCAGTGAAAAATATGTTGTAGAATGTATTGCACACACATATTACTCCCAGTGACTAACAACTTGGTCAAACTGAGACCATTTTTCACCAGAACACTCAAAGTCACTTTTCAGCAGGTTCTATTTCCAAGTTGTGTTCCAACTTTCTATTCTCTGCCATTTTCACTTCAGAAAGAGCACTGAAATATATCTATCTATATAGATATTGATTTATTAATGGGGAAAGTGAATTTTTTAAACCTGTTTGTACTCAAAAATGGCTGAACTCTTTCTGCTCCAACTTTAAAGATAAGAAAAACATCTTTCAGATCTCAAGCTAAGAAAATTTCAGCAATTTGAGTAACCTAAACCAAAGGATTAGAATGGAAACAAGTAGGCAACATTACCATCAGTATCAACATAATATTTTAGTGGCTGCCTGTAGCGGGGTGGTCCCCCGCTCCTGCCTGGAAGGGCTTAAAACAACCCTGGGAGAGGGCTGTGGCAGGGGAAAAGCTGGGCTGATTGGGGAAGGCTGCAGCTGGGCCACGCCCCAATCAGGCCTCAGCTGGCCTGTATAAAAAGGCTGTGAGCCAGAGGCCCAGATGCACTCTCTCTGTGTGTTCAGAGAGAGAAGGGCCTGGCTACTAGGAAGCTGAGCAGGGTACTGGGAGTGGAGCAGGGCTGGGGGAAGGCTAGAGGAGCTGGGGAGTTCCAGCCTGGAAAAACCCCAGGCTGTGGGCCTAGCTGAGGTCCTAAGGCCAGTACCAGGGCTGCAGAGGGGCAGCCCAGCTATAGAGGGAGGCATCAGGTCCAAACCCAACCTTGTCTGTGATGAATAGGCTGATATTGCAGTCTGCCCCAGGCGTGGGGGCTAGTTGGTGACTGGCAGTAGCCTTATACTGAGGCGAGGTGGGGACTAGTGGGTGGGGGTTTCCCTGGAAGGGGAAGACCCAGAACTGTGGGGGTACTGTCTTGGGGCAGCCCCCCAGATAAAAGGGCACCGGGGTCCAGGAGGGACATGGGGCCAGTGGCAAGGTGGATCATTGGCCTGCAGAGGGCGCTCCAAGGCTGGCAGAGCTAATTCCCGGAGATGACCAGCAGGAGGTGCCGCAGGGGTGAGTTGCACAGGCGTACACTGCCACGCCATTAAAATATAACATCGCTATTCTATCCAAAACTAGCTGAAAGGGTGCTTCGATAGCAAGGCAGAATGTCTTTTTTCCTTCAAGCAGTATATTAAGTGAAGAATTACAAAGAAGTATAAAAATGTTTAGCATACAGTTTTTAAAAAGAATTTAAAAATATTTCAATGGTAGTCGCATTATGACATGCAGTTACTAACTCAAAAGAGAGGATGGACAAAACTGAATTTCCTACTCTCCCACCCAAAAAAAACCCCAAAACCACCCCACTGGGAAATGTTTTGTGTTCCTAAGTGAGTAAGCTCAATTGAATTTTTCAGCCAACTAAGTGCTATTTATATTTTTTCTTCAAAGTGTTGTGCAGTATAATTGATAAAATGTCGAAGCTGATTCATTCAATTGGTGGCATGGTAGCTGACAACATTCTTCAAGTATTCAGATCTGCGTTAGAAACTGAAGACATATGTTGGGGAAGAAAATGGTGTAGGAATGAAAATATTGTTGATCCAGACAGATGGTAACTTTTTCAAAAAAGAAAACGAGCGACAGAAATATGACAGCTGAATAAAAGTTAAAAGCAATTAAGACTGACAAGGTAAAAGTGAGGCCAAGAAGTGGGGGTGGATTTTAAAATAATTCTTTAATAGTTTACAGAAGACAAGTTGTTCAATTAAGACTCTCCCCCTCCAAACGTATTTACTCTGATCTGAAGATTGGGCCCAATCTTGCATTCCTAGGTTCCCAAAACTCCCATTGCCTTCAAGTTTTAGGTGCTGAATGAATGCAGGACCAAGCTCCCATCTCCACAGCTGGTTGAATTATTCTTTGTAAAAAGTGGGACTAGTGTACTTCACACTAATGCCAGCCTTGAAAGTTAGTCATGAATTTGACTCCTTCTTCTGCCACCCCCCAAATTATGAGCTTTTTTAAAATTTTTGGTGTCTTTTTTGATTTTTGAACTCCATGTGTAACCGAATGCGGGTGATGATTAGCGTGTTTCCACACTCACAAATTTACAGTGAGTACGGTGTTTTTGCCCCACTACAGGAGCTCTAAGACTTGGGACCCATTGTACAGTGCTTACCACCAACAGTTAGTAAGAAATAGTCCCTGTCCTGAAAAGCTTACAGTCTAATTCAGAGAGCAGTGGTGAGGTTGCAATGTGGGTGCTGCAAGTAGGACTTCCCGGACTCATATAATACAGAGGCTGTCATAGGTTTCACCCCCACTCTGGACTTTAGAGTACAGATATGGGGACCTGCATGTGAACCCCTAAGCTCAATTAACAGCTTAGATCTGGTCTGGCTGCCACCACCCAAATGATTTATGAGTTATTTGGGAAACTCTGTCTTCTCCCCCAAAACCTTTCCCTCCCTGGGTAGCCTTGAGAGACTCCTCCACCAATTCCCTGGTGAACACCGATCCAAACCCCTTGGATCTTAACACAAGGAGAATTTAACCATCCCCCTTCTTTCCCCCCACCAATTCCTGGTGAGTCCAGACCCAATCCCCTTGGATCTTAAAAACAGGGAAAAATCAATCAGGTTCTTAAAAAGAAGGCTTTTAATTAAAGAAAAGGAAAGTGAAAGACAAACCTCTGGGAGAGATTAGCATACCAGCTACTCTCACAGACAACAGATTAAAAAAACAGAGGATGTTCCCCTGGGCAAAACTTAGTTACACAAAAGAATACCCAATTTGATTATTCCCCTAATTGCAAGACAAGTTACAAAAAGAAAATAAACAAAACCTATTTATTCCTTTTCTAATACTCACTACTCTGATAAGAACTGATTCCTTGATCTTTTCTACTCCTGCCAAAACTGAAACTGACCCAGACAAAAGGAACTTCCCTCCTTCCTTTTGAAACATTTTGTCCCCCCATTGGTTCCTCTAGTCAGGTGTCAGCTAGGCTAGGTGAACTTCTTAACTCTTTACAGGTAAAAGAGGTATTAACCCTTAACTATCTGTTTATGACAGAGGCCATCAAACTTCAGATGGAGAGGAACAACTCAATCTCTGCTGATCTGAGCAAGGTTCAAACCTATAAAAATGCTCGCTAACTCATTTATACTGACCTGAGGCATCCCGTCTCTGCAAGCGCTATGTTACATTTCTGAGAATGAGGCTTGCTTTTGGGGGAAAGATAAATGTATTACATCAAGGTCTGAGCTTTTGGAATTTACATATGCAGAGTTTTCTACTCTCTGGATACATAGGCAAAAATCTCCTACACATTGCTCTCAGTCTCAACAAACGCAGCCTCCCACACCCTGTTCTTAAAGGGACAGCTCCCATTAACCCAAATACAACAGTATAAAACAAATATTAACATAACCTACAGATTTGTGTCTAATCACAATATAAAATCATTGCGATAATCAGCCCAAGGTCCTTATATTAGCTTGTATGCATTTTTTTTCTTTTTTCCTTTCATCTGCACATGGAACATTAGCTTTCAGATCCATAGCACATAATTGTTCCACTTCATCTATAGTAATAACCAGTGATGTGGGAAACCTGCTGTTATCTTCTATGTGGAACACCTCATACAGGGAAACACAATATGCACAATAGCAATGGATTGCACAAGTATTTGTGAGACAGAAGTGGAATGCTGGGTACCTGCATTCTTGGTTTTTCTTCCAGGCTCCTGAAGCAGACTGTGGTCTAGTAGCTACATATATTTTAGCCAAATGTGGTAACACCCCCTGCTTGGATGGTCTTGGAAGACTGAACCCTGGATGTAAGAATATTGACCTTTATCATTTCAGATAAACAACAAGGTCTCCTAGAAGGGACTCAGTAGTGGAATTATACACCTTTGCTGTGGAACTGATGGAAAAAATGAAATTTCTATCTGGCAAGAAAGTCTAAAAATATAAAAAAAAAATTCATCCCAAATCGTGATGAAAAGTCATAGTATTGAAACTTTTCACTAAATGCAACATTTCATAAAATGAAAAGAATGAAAAGCTTTATTTGTTTAAAGCAAAATCAATTCAGAAACATAAAAGCATACTGTTGTGTTCCTCATTTTCCACTATGGGCCCTGCTCCCTTGCTGGACCATATCTCCCATGATGCACATTACTTGCAAAAGTTGGCATCACTGATATTAGGAGTAATTCTATTGAAGCCAATGGAATTACAAGGAAGTAAAACTGGTCTAAGGGCAAATAAAATAAGCCTCCCTATTCATTCTGAATTTAGTTCTATTTTTCTGTTTGCAAATCAATCCTGCTTTCTGCGACTGAATTATTCATTGACAAGTATTCACCGAGGGCTTAATTCTGGAGCCCTTACACATCCTGGTGAGCACTTACCCAAGTAGTCCCAAGGAAGCCAATGAATTAAGTGCTTACATATAAAGCTGCTATAGCATGTGGATTTTTCTGTTGATTTCCATTTATAAAGAATGGTTTTGAATCTTTGCCCTTTATTTCACTCCAGCTGCCTTTTTTCTACACGTCTTAAAATTGCTTATTTTGTCTCATCTTCAAGTTTTTGTGTTTGTAGTTGAGCAGGTAGAGTTGAATTTGATATTATGTATTTTTTTATTTATTTTCAAATGAATTAATATTGAGGGTTTTCAAGAAAAGAAGCCCTGGAAAGAAAAGAGGAAAAATACAACTATTGTAAGGAAACCTAACTTTAGACACCAGATTCCAAAACAGGATTTCCAATTGAAACAGTTTAATCTGTGTCAGATAACCTCAAATAAAAGAGAGAAGAACAGAAATACAATAATTGCTTTGACATGTGGTGATAAAACAGCATAACACGGATGAAAACTAGTTTGAACTTATCAGTCGTATTTCATTTCCTTCGAATGATCATTTTTTTTCTGCTGACAAGAAAAAAATATGCTTGGTTCAAACATTAAAGAACATATTTTATTTATAGCCATGCAGGCTTGAAATTCTTCATCCTAAATCCAGACTGAACTTTATAGAAACCTTTCAAAACTCAATTACATTTAGGAGAGGCTGTTTCTCCAGATTTCAGGGTCCAAAATTTTAATATTCTAGAATGAGGACACTTATTCTAAAAGCCTTAATGTCCATCCTGTCATCCTAACCAGGTTCTCTCCATGAATTCCTTGAAGTTTATCAAAAGACCTTTCATCTTCTATTGTGATAATTTTCTTTCTGTGATATTTAGTCTACTAAATGATTGTCAGTATTCAGTGGTAAGTTTAAGTTGGGTGTCATTTAAAAAAAGGGGAATAGATTATTCATCATGAGTATTTATATATAGTCTCACATAGCAAAAATGTATTAAAGGTATTTGCTGGATGATACACTGCTTCCTTACTATTTATAGACAACCTCTTGTAATGATTCTTGCAATAGAAATAAAATAAAGAGTTGCAATGTTGGCTGCCCAGGAACAAATGAAATAGAGCACAAAATCCTATGATAAGTCCACACAGTAAGAGTGGCTGCCAACTCACCTTTTATTTTAGCATGCTTGAATTTGAAATTGACAAATGAGATAATAAATATACCACATTTTATAAAACATTATTCTCCCCATTTTATGGATGAGGGCAGAGACTTGAGGAGGGTTACCAAAGATCACACAACAAAGTCAGTGATACAGTAGAGATTAGAATTCAGGAGTTCTTGGACTCTTTTTTTGGTGTTCAGTATACTGCTTCATGGTATTTTAGAGCTCATTTTAATCAGGGATCCGTTTGCTAGTGGATCACAGGTAACCTGATTTCCAGGGGATCTCACAAATATGTTTTTGGTTAACTTCTCAGGCCTGGTCTACACTACGAGTTTAGGTCGACTTTAGCCGCGTTAAATCGAATTAGGCCTGGACATGTTCACACAACGAAGCCCTTTCTTTCGACTTAAAGGGCCCTTTAAACCGGTTTCTTTACACCACCTCTGACGAGTGGATTAGCGATAAAATCGGCCTTAGGGGGTCGGAATTGGGTTAGTGTGGACGGAATTCGATGTTATTGGCCTCCGGGAGCTATCCCACAGTGCTTCATTGTGACCGCTCTGGACAGCACTCTCAACTCAGATGCACTGGCCAGGTAGACAGGAAAAGCCCCGCGAACGTTTGAATTTCATTTCCTGTTTGCTCAGCGTGGAGAGCACAGGTGACCACGCAGAGCTCATCAGCACAGGTAACCGTGATGGAGTCCCAGGATCGCAAAAGAGCTCCAGCCTGGACCGAACGGGAGGTACGGGATCTGCTCGCCATATGGGGAGATGAATCTGTGCTGGCCGAACTCCGAAGCAGTAAGCGAAATGGCAAAATATTAGAAAAGGTCTCCAAGGCCATGAAGGACAGAGGCCATACCAGGGACGCACAGCAGTGCCGCATGAAAATTAAGGAGCTAAGGCAAGCCTACCACAAATCCAGAGAAGCAAACGGAAGGTCCGGGGCTGAGCCGCAAACATGCCGCTTCTACGCGGAGCTGCATGCCATTCTAGGGGGTGCAGCCACCACTACCCCAACCGTGTGCTATGAGTCCCTCACTGGAGAAAGACACAGGGAAGCGGGTTCGGGGGACGAGGAAGATGAGGATGGAGATAACATCGATAGCACACAGCAGCAAGGAAGCAGAGAAACCGGTTTCCCCGACAGCCAGGATATGTTTATCACCCTGGACCTGGAACCAGTAACCCCCGACCTCACCCAAGACCCTGTGGGCACACAGGGGACCTCTGGTGAGTGTACCTTTGTAAATATTACACATGGTTTAAAAGCAAGCATGTTTAATGATTAATGATTAATTTGCCCTGGCAATCGCGGCCAGTACAGCTACTGGAAAAGTCTGTTAATGTGTATGGGGATGGAACGGAAATCCTCCAGGGACATCTCCAGAAAGCTCTCCTTCATGTACTCCCAAAGCCTTTGCAAAAGGTTTCTGGGGAGGGCTGCCTTATCCCGTCCGCCATGGTAGGACACTTTACCACGCCAGGCCAGTAGCACGTAGTCTGGAATCATTGCATAACAAAGCATGGCAGCGTATGGTCCCGGTGTTTGCTGGCATGCAGACAACATCCATTCCTTATCGCTCTTTGTTATCCTCAGGAGAGTGATATCATTCACGGTAACCTGGTTGAAATGGGGCGATTTTATTAAGGGGACATTCAGAGGTGCCCCTTCCTGCTCTGCTGAACAGAAATATTCCCCGCTGTTAACCACGCGGTGGGGGGAGGGGTGAAGTGACCATCCCAGAGAATTGGGTGTGTGGGGGAGGGGAGTTAGTTGGGTTTGTGCTGCATGTTAACCCTGAAACCGCAGCCCCTCCTTTTACATTGCAAACCCATTTTAAATGGCCAACCCAACGGGTGCTTGGTATGGTTAATGAAAGCAGTACTGTTTTAAACCATCCCCACTTGTTAACAAGGTTAAAAAAGCCAAAAGACTGTGTCTTACCATGGCTGCCTGCAAGCTGAAATCTGTGGCCTGGCACTGCGTGAGTGATCTCTCACACCAAACCTGCAGGCTCTCAATATAAGAGGAAAAATGCAACCTTGTAACGAAAGCACATGTGCTGTGTGATGTGAACAGCAAAATCTAACGTGAAAGAGTGTACCCATTGTTCTCTAAAATGTATCTTTTTAAACCACCTCTCCCTTCTCCTCCACCAGCTGCAAATGTTTCTCCTTCACAGAGGCTAGTGAATATTCGAAAACGGAAGCGAAGGACGCGTGATGAAATGTTTACAGAACTACAGACTGCCTCCCACGCTGACAGAGCACAGCAGAATGCGTGGAGGCAGTCAATTACTGATTTTAGAAAAGCCCAATATGAGCGAGAGGAGAGGTGGCGTGCTGAATCGCGGGCTGAAGAGCAGAGGTTGCGTGCTGAATCGCGGGCTGAAGAGGAGAAGTGGCGTCAGCTTGTAAACAGAAAGCAAGAGTCGATGCTCCGGCTGCTGGAGCATCAAACTGATATGCTCCTGCGTATGGTTGAGCTGCAGGAAAGGCAGCAGGAGCAGAGACCGCCGCTACAGCCCCTCTGTAACCAACAGCCCTCCTCCCCAAGTCCCATTGCCTCCTCACCCAGACGCCCAAGAACACGGTGGGGGGGCCTCCGGCCACCCAGTCACTCCACCCTAGATGATTTCCACAGCAATAAGTTTTAAAGTTTTAAAGTGCAGTGTGTCCTTTTCCTTCCCTCCTCCCCCACCCATCCCGGGCTACCTTTGCAATTATCCCCCTAGTTGTGTGCTGAATTAATAAAGAATGCATGAATGTGAAGTAACAATGACTTTATTGCCTCTGCAAGTGGTGCTTGAAGGGGGGAGGGGAGGGTGGGGTGTTTGGTTTACAGGGAAGTAGAGTTAACCGGGTGGGTGGGGGGGCGGAGATTTCATCAAGGAGAAACAAACAGAAGTTTCATACCGTAGCCTCGCCAGTCACAAAACTAGTTTTCAAAGCTTCTCTGATGCGCACCGCGCCCTGCTGTGCTGCTCTAACCGACCTGGTGTCTGGCTGCGCGTAATCAGCGGCCAGGCGATTTGCCTCTACCTCCCACCCCACCATAAATGTCTCCCCCTTACTCTCACAGATATTGTGGAGCGCACAGCAAGCAGCAATAACAATGGGGATATTCTTTTCGCTAAGGTCTGAGCGAGTCAGTAAGCTGTGCCAGCGCGCTTTTAAACGCCCAAATGCACATTCCACCACCATTCGGCACTTGCTCAGCCTGTAGTTGAACAGGTCCTGACTCCTGTCCAGGCTGCCTGTGTACGGCTTCATGAGCCATGGCATTAAGGGGTAGGCTGGGTCCCCAAGGATCACGATAGGCATTTCAACATCCCCAACGGTTATTTTCTGGTCCGGGAAGAAAGTCCCTTCCTCCAGCTTTCGAAACAGAACAGAGTGCCCGAAGACGCAAGCATCATGTACCCTTCCCGGCCAGCCCACGTTGATGTCGGTGAAACGTCCCTTGTGATCCACCAGGGCTTGCAGCAGCATTGAAAAGTACCCCTTGCGGTTTATGTACTCGGTGGCTTGGTGCGCCGGTGCCAAGATAGGGATATGGGTTCCGTCTATCGCCCCACCACAGTTTGGGAATCCCATTGCAGCAAAGCCATCCACTATGTCCTGCACGTTTCCCAGAGTCATTACCCTTGATATCACCAGGTCTCTCATTGCCCTGGCAACTTGGATCACAGCAGCCCCCACAGTAGATTTGCCCACTCCAAATTGATTCCCGACTGACCGGTAGCTGTCTGGCGTTGCAAGCTTCCACAGGGCTATTGCCACTCGCTTCTCAACTGTGAGGGCTGCTCTCATCCTGGTATTCTGGCGCTTCAGGGCAGGGGAAAGCAAGTCACAAAGTTCCATGAAAGTGCCCTTACGCATGCGAAAGTTTCGCAGCCACTGGGCATCGTCCCAGACCTGCAACACGATGCGGTCCCACCAGTCTGTGCTTGTTTCCCGGGCCCAGAATCGGCGTTCCACGGCATGAACCTGCCCCAGTAACACCATGATTTGCACATTGCTGGGGCCTGTGCCTTGTGAGAGGTCTAGGTCCATGTCCATTTCCTCATCACTCTCGTCGCCACGCTGCAATCGCCTCCTCCTCGGCTGGTCCCGGTTTTGCTTTGGCATGTCCTGGCTCTGCATATACTCCAGGACAATGCGCGTGGTGTTCATAGTGCTCATAATTGCCGCGGTGATCTGAGCGGGCTACATGATCCCAGTGCTAGCTATGGCGTCTGGTCTAAAAAAAGGCGTGAAACTAGTATCTGAAAGACCAGGGGAAGGAGGGAGGGAGGGAGGGAGGGGCGAGTGACGACATGGCGTACAGGTACAGGGAATTAAAATCAAGAAAGGTGGCTGTGCATCAGGGAGAAATACAAATAACTGTCACACAGAATGCCCCCCCCCCCCCCCCCCAGAGATTGAACTCCTAAGCCTGGGTTTAGCGGGCCGTTGATTTGACGGAGGGAGGGGGGAAGGAAATGAATACAGAACAAATCTATTTTTTACATCTTAAGACGACAGTGCAGCATGACTGATAGCCCTCGGCATTTTCTGGGTGCTTGGCAGCAAATACTGGGCGCTTACCAGTATGGTGATGACGGATACCAATCATAATATACTATTTATTGCCAAAAGGCAAGGGGTTGCTGCTGTGTAGCAATGTAGCCCCACGTGTGCCAGCCACATGTCTGCCAGCACCCAGATCGCCCTCGGCCTCTTCTGGGTGCTTAGCAGACAATACTTGGCAGAAAATAGTATACTACGACTGATAGCCATCATTGTCCGACGAGGACGGTTAAAGGCAAGGGGTTGTTGCTGTGTAGCAATGTAGCCCCACGTGTGCCAGCCACATGTCTGCCAGCACCCAGATCGCCCTCGGCCTCTTCTGGGTGCTTAGCAGACAATACTTGGCAGAAAATAATATACTATGACTGATATCCATGATTGTCCGACGAGGACGGTTACCAGTCGTAATAAACCATCTACTTCCAAAAGGCAAGGGACTGGTGCAATGCAGCCCTATGGCTGCCAGCCCCACAGCTACCAGCATCCCGATCGCCGATGAAGGCGACCACTCATGCTGCACCGTCTACCGCCAAAAGGCAGTTAGCTGCTGCTGCTGTGTAGCAATGCAGTCCCACGTCTGCCGGCACCCGGATGACATATGGTGATGGTGAGCTGAGCTGAGTGGGCTCCATGCTTGCCGTGGTATGTTGTCTGCACAGGTAACCCAGGTAAAAAGGCGCAAATCTATTGTCTGCCGTTGCTGTGACGGAGGGGGAGGGGCCTGACGTAATGTACCCAGAACCCCCCGCGGCACTGTTTTGCATCATTCGGGCATTGCGATCTCAACCCATAATTCCAATGGGCGCCGGAGACTGCGGGAACTGTGGGATAGGTACCCATAGTGCAATGCGCCGGAAGTCGACGCTAGCCTCGGTACTGTGGACGCGGTCTGCCGACTTCATGCACTTAGAGCATTTTATGTGGGGACACACACAATCAGCTGCATACAACCGGTTTCTATAAAACCGGCTTCTATAAATTCGACCTAATTTTGTAGTGTAGACATTAGTTCAGTAATCAAAAATCTATCGTTTTCAGAATATGATTGGTTGGGAAGTGAACAAATATAGTCTCCTCGGAATCCAGTATGAAAGAGAATCTCTGCATCTCCTGAAGAACGTAAAGGGAAGATGATACAAGGTGATCAGTAAGAAACAACTGCTCTGCAGACTTCCTGACCAAACATTGCGCCCATTGTATGAGAGAGAACAATAGACGTATACACTGGGGATTAGCAGTGGGATGCATAAATCTGTACTGCAGCTCTAAAACATTTCTTTTTCTGCAGGATGTAGAGCAAAGACTGAAATCTTATAGGAGAATCATTCTATGACTAAAAATGTTATTCTAAACATTAAGGGTTGTATTAATTTTGATGAATAAATTGGCTCAAAGAGTCAAATATGTGAATATGTATCAGAGGGGTAGCCGTGTTAGTCTGAATCTGTAAAAAGCAACAGAGGGTCCTGTGGCACCTTTAAGACTAACAGAAGTATTGGGAGCATAAGCTTTCGTGGGTAAGAACCTCACTTCTTCAGATGCAAGAGAAGAATCTTGCATCTGAAGAAGTGAGGTTCTTACCCACGAAAGCTTATGCTCCCAATACTTCTGTTAGTCTTAAAGGTGCCACAGGACCCTCTGTTGCTTTTTACAAATATGTGAATATGATGTGGTTACAGTTCAACATTAAAAGTTTTAAACAAAGTTCTGGGTTTGGTATACAGAGACCTCAACCTGCATTGGTACCATGGAGAAAACACTATTAAAAGTCCCTTTAACCTTTTATTAAATATATAGAAAAGAAGGAAAATTGTTATGGCTTTTGAAAAGTGAAGTATTAAATAAGGCTTTCATTTTACAAATATCCCTTTCCTTTCTCTTTTGTTGGAGAGGTTTTATAGAAGGAAACCCCACTGTTTGCCAGGTTTTAGATGGTAGTAAATATGGTGATAACTGTCCTTTTGGGGAAATGGGAATGAGCTGCTATTGTTTCTGTTGTTGTTAAAGTTTGATCCCATTTCCTAAAAGACAAAACAAGACAAACACAAACAAGAGAGAAAATGTGGCTTCTGTCTCTGGTGTGTTATCTCTCACTTCAACCTCATGGCTGGAAAGACACAGGAATGGCACATGGTCTTATTAGCCACTCGAAGAGCTTGCAAACTTTTACCAGAATTAGGCTGTTCAGTGTATTGCTTTTTAGCTACAGGAGCATTGCAATCTTGGCCGGCTAAGCTAGACTCTCTTAAGCAGGAGACAAAAAGAGTGGATTAGGAAAGAGAAGAAATAAGGTGGGGAGAAAAAAAAGGGCACATGAAGGGAGGGGAAACAAAGTCATAAATCTCAGGAGATATTTGGGATTTAGTCAAAGCCAATAGATGAGGTGATGTCATTTGGGTCCCCCTCTCTCTCCTGGTCTGGTCAAATCATCTCTCAGGATGAAGTCCCAATGGTGTGACAGTGGAACCTCGGGTCCTATGTGATGGTGCGAGGTGGCAGCCATGATGGTGAAGCTCACTCCTTTCAGCCCATCGGTCTCCCAGCCAGTTGTTGTCAGATCGCCTGCAGTTTGTCCCCCAGAGTCTCTTCTTTTGAGGACCCAAAAAGAATTGATAGGGGGAATAGCCCACCCCCTTCTTATCTTATCCACTACTTAGGCCTAATTTCTGACACACCAATTTCAGTTAATTAATTTCTAGTTCCACACTTCATGCCTGGCAAACAAGAGATCTTAACACAGTCTTTGAATTATATCAGTAGGCCTTTGTATTTGGACTAATTCAGTCTTTGTTTCCCTTTTGCAACTTTTCCCATCTACATCTATTGTTATAGGTAATTGTGACATTTTATGAACTTTCATTTACTTCTCACAGATAAGCTCACAATTAGGGTAAATGTGTAGGCCAAAAAACTACAACAAGGCAAAACTCCCTTTGAATTTAGTATCCAACTAAACCTTGTTTTATATAACAGATATGAGAAAGTTATTGGTGGAGGAGGACCCACGCTAATGGGTGTGGTCATATTTTCTCTTTCTTTATGACTGAGCTTCCTGGTCTTTGGGACTGATATTTCAATCAGCCCAAATACATAAGTCTTACTGAAGTGCATAGGAGTTCTGGATTTATAATTCTGCTGGACTGAGGCCTACCACCCACATCCAGACTTCAGTGGGACTACTTATATGCTTAAATTTAAGCATGTGCTTAAGCACTTTGCTGGATCAGAGTCTATATCAATAACCTGGAAGCAGCTCAGTAGAGTGAAGACAAGAAAATAGTTGTGATCCTGCACCATTCAAGTCAATGGGTGCTTTGCCATTGACTTCAGTGAGCACAGGATCAAGCCCAATAATTGACAGGTTACAGTTGTTAGACTAACTTGGGAGATTCTGATGTAGTAAAATCCAATCTGTGTTCAGCATGTTCTCTTTCATGGACAGTATAAGCAAAATCAGGATGCTGTTCTGAACAGACCTGCTGTGTTTGAGTTTGAAATAAGATATAAGCACCTGCAAAGTTACCATGCTGGCTGTATACACCTAAAGGCCCACACAAAGTTTCAGACAGAAAATAACTACTTTGTATCAGTGTAAATATAGTGGAGGAGAACATTCATGAATGTTTAAAAGGCAGCTTTTAAATTATTTACTGTATAATGTGAAAATTGTTCTGTAAACACACAACTTTTTCACAAAACTTGTTACTTTCCTAGTTTATGAAGCATTTTAGTTTTATTTTTTTTCTTAAAATTGATATGGATCTGATGTTTGTCAAAGGCCAAATTAAAGGTGACTGATGTGTCAGAGAAATCAAGTAATTTACATTATGGTTTCTGAAACATGGGAGATCATTAATTTGGACTATAAAAATTGCTTCCTTGTAATAGTCTGATTCATACTAGGAGTCCAGACTACTTAACCTACAGTTCTGGTCATGCATAGGTTGTATCTAAGTAGTTGAATATCTTACCTAGCCACTTTTCTCTCGCGCACACACACACACACCCCCCCTCAGAAAGTGTTTTCCTTTTTACCTGGTTTGGTTCACCTATATATACACCTCTACCCCGATATAACGCTGTCCTCGGGAGCCAAAAAATCTTACCGCGTTATAGGTGAAACCGTGTTATATCGAACTTGCTTTGATCCGCCAGATTGCGCAGCGCTGCCCCCCCGGAGCACTGATTTACCGCGTTATATTCGAATTCGTGTTATATTGGGGTAGAGGTGTAGTTACAGATTTCTTAATAAAATAAACAAAATATCTCTGACATTGCCCTATTTGTGCAAGTTTCTGTATTTACCACAGTCAGTTACTGATTGAGTTCCTTCCTCATAAAAGCAAAGTTAAAATTTGTGAAAAGAGTTGCTATCTACCAGCATGTAGAGTGCTCAAATAAATAAATAAAAATGCAAATTTCAAATTATGAAGGAAAAACATTTAATACTTGCACCAGATCTGGCTTGTATATTTGAAATGCCATCTCAACATTGGTTGCACAATATTGGCTACATATCAGCTACCATGATTATGAACATAATAGGCATATTATTTTTTAATTCTGAAATAAAAAGAGTAAAACTTCTTACGCTATTGAAATCTAATGAACTTGTCATCCTCTTATAAACTGAATCACGTCTAAAATTTCATGTCAAGTGAAGAAAAGAAAATATTTGTATTAATGAAGCTGTAATACCTTAATAATGTCTCTAAAATAGGAAAGAATATCCTTCTTACCATTATCCCCTTACTCGTGCAGTTTTCATGATAATTTAGACTCAAAACAATGGGTGTGAAATTTTAGCTGAATCAATTGAAATCAATGACAAAACTCCCATTGACTTCAGTAAGGCCAGGATTTCATGCTGTGACAGTTAAGCCTTCCTAAAAGATGTAATGTTGTCTGTCTTGAATATTTAACAAATAATTTCAAATCTTACTGAACTTCATTTTATCACCTGTGCTAGATTTTCTCGTATGAGGCATAAACTATGAGATCTGTTATGAATTATTTGTTCCTTTCTTTCTTTCCAGTTCCTTGGCAAATTTTATTTGCAATCATTTGTTCTGTTAAGCAGGTTTGATATGGCCTTTTGACCAGGCTACTATCTGTTTGCATGTTGCATGCTACTATGCAGATCTGCTATCTTGTTTTACATCTTACACTGGTCTACAATTTTTGAGAAGTCGTCTGCTTCAGAGATAAAATGTGCTATTTATTATGTATTTTGATGTGCTGAATTCAAATATGACAATTAAAACAACTGATTGGCTACTGTTTCTAAGATATTTAAGTTTTTACATTTTATGTCTGTGTATATTGTATAGATAGAGTTTTAATCATAAATTGTAAACCTAGGTCTTTTCATGTGTTTATGGTTGCTTTACATGATAATATTTCACCTGTCCTGTTTATGTAACACTTTAAAAATCAGCAAAAGGGTTATATAAATAAAATTTATTATGAAACAAAAGGCAAAAAACTATTCTGTACATAGTTTAGTCCTATTCAATGTCTACTCGGCGCTTCTTGGCTTGTCTCTTGTATTCATTAAATGGAGCATCTCTTGTCACTGTCCAGCAATAGTCTGCAAGCATTGATGGGCTCCATTTGCCCTGATAGCGTTTCTCCATTGTTGCAATGTCCTGGTGAAATCGCTCGCCGTGCTCGTCGCTCACTGCTCCGCAGTTCGGTGGGAAAAAAATCTAGATGAGAGTGCAAAAAAATGTATCTTTAGTGACATGTTGCAACCA
Source organism: Emys orbicularis (assembly GCF_028017835.1). Taxonomy (NCBI): domain Eukaryota; kingdom Metazoa; phylum Chordata; order Testudines; family Emydidae; genus Emys; species Emys orbicularis. The sequence goes on along the minus strand of NC_088684.1, from coordinate 147,390,937 downwards.
AGGCTTTTGTATGCCTTGAGGAGGTTTTCCACCAACAACCTGTAGTTGTCTGCCTTGTTGTTTCTGAGAAAATTTATTGCCACTAACTGGAAGGCTTTCCATGCCGTCTTTTCCTTGCCATGCAGTGCATGGTCAAATGCATCATCTCAAAGAAGTTCACGAATCTGAGGACCAACAAAGACACCTTCCTTTATCTTAGCTTCACTTAACCTTGGAAATTTTCCACGGAGGTACTTGAAAGCTGCTTGTGTTTTGTCAATGGCCTTGACAAAGTTCTTCATCAGACCCAGCTTGATGTGTAAGGGTGGTAACAAAATCTTCCTTGATTCAACAAGTGGTGGATGCTGAACACTTTTCCTCCCAGGCTCCAATGACTGTCGGAGTGGCCAATCTTTCTTGATGTAGTGGGAATCTCTTGCACGACTATCCCATTCGCAGAGAAAACAGCAGTACTTTGTGTATCCAGTCTGCAGACCAAGCAAGAGAGCAACAACCTTCAAATCGCCACAAAGCTGCCACTGATGTTGGTCATAGTTTATGCACCTCAAAAGTTGTTTCATGTTGTCATAGGTTTCCTTCATATGGACTGCATGACCAACTGGAATTGATGGCAAAACATCGCCATTATGCAGTAAAACAGCTTTAAGACTCGTCTTCGATGAATCAATGAACAGTCTCCACTCATCTGGATCGTGAACGATGTTGAGGGCTGCCATCACACCATCCATGTTGTTGCAGGCTACAAGATCACCTTCCATGAAGAAGGATGGGACAAGATCCTTTTGACGGTCACGGAACATGGAAACCCTAACATCACCTGCCAGGAGATTCCACTGCTGTAGTCTGGAGCCCAACAACTCTGCCTTACTCTTGGGTAGTTCCAAATCCCTGACAAGGTCATTCAGTTCACCTTGTGTTATGAGGTGTGGTTCAGAGGAGGAGGATGGGAGAAAATGGGGGTCCTGTGACACTGATGGTTCAGGACCAGAAGTTTCATCCTCTTCCTCGTCTGACTCAAGTGAGAATGATTCTGGTGCATCAGGAACCGGCAGTCCTTCTCCGTGGGGTACTGGGCGTATAGCTGATGGAATGTTTGGATAATGCACAGTCCACTTTTTCTTCTTTGACACACCTTTCCCCACTGGAGGCACCATGCAGAAGTAACAATTGCTGGTATGATCTGTTGGCTCTCTCCAAATCATTGGCACTGCAAAAGGCATAGATTTCCTTTTCCTGTTCAACCACTGGCGAAGATTTGTTGCACAAGTGTTGCAGCATATGTGTGGGGCCCACATCTTGTCCTGATCTCCAATTTTGCAGCCAAAATAAAGGTGTTAGGCTTTCTTAACCATAGTGGTTATACTGCGCTTTTGTGATGCAAAAGTCACTTCACCACAAACATAGCAGAAGTTATCTGCACTGTTCACACAAGTACGAGGCATCTCTGCTCACTTTGGCTAAACAGAAATGTGTCCCTTTGCAAAATCAAACACTGACAAATAAGAGAGCACGACACTGTATGATTTCTAGAGCTGATATAGGGCAATTTGTTCAGCAGAGTGATGTAAGCTTCGTTATGACTGCATCATCCATGACTTCTAGGAATAACATGATGCAATTCATATCATGTATGACGCAATACCAGCTTCAGATTGCATCATTCCTTGTTTTGCCTAAAAAGCAAGTACTGTCCAAACCCAGTCATAGATTTATTCATAGATCCAGTCAAAGATGTATTTTAGTCATTTCTGGTTTAAATTGAGATCCCTTCCCTTTATAACTCACTTATCCTCCGCCATTCCCAAGTCAAGGGTCGTATATACTGACCCAATAGCATATCTTGAAAACTAGAGCCAATCAACAATTTTAAGCATCATTTTCGTTCTCAGTGACCCAGAATTAGTAAAGTTTGACTACATTTATTTCAGAAGCATTTTGGCTGTAGAGCAGTGTTATCAGTAAACAGATATGAACACAGAATCTTGCATAAAGATACAATTCTTCTTTTGAGCCCTGGTAAGTTAATGGCCTCAGAGATGTCTTGTAGCAATTAATCCATGGGCTACTTGTGTTGTGTTTCAGGGGGAAAAAAGTATTTCTTTTCATTAGTTTTAAACATGTTGCTTGTCAATTTCATGGAATATCTCTTATTATTTTGAGAAATAGAGAAAGTGAATCAGGATATCCTAATATTTATTATTTCGTATACCTTTAACGTGTCTCCTTTTATTTATCTCCTCTCTAAACTAAGGGCTTGTCCACACCACTAGTTCCCATGCCTATGAGAATTGTTGCCCATGGTTAATTACAAAGGAGGTATTTGGAATGTTGGCATATGGGCAATGTATGAAGCACATGTCTGCAAGCACATCTGACTGGGATGCATTGCTCATCAGCAAGGATAAATTTAACTGCCAAATCAAAAACCTTCAAATTATTGTGAGAGAAGATATGCAGTATGAACTCTGACTCAAAAGCATATAGTTCTGTAAAGAGGATGAGAGTAAAAGGGAATAAAGAACTTTGGCAAGCTTTTGTGCTAGACACGGAGTGGGCTCAAAAGCTGTTTTCAGAAACAAGATGTAACTTCATTGGCAAAAAGAGTTTTTTCGTTTTCCACCTATTGTAACTTGTTAGAATTGCTGGAGCTGGAGTTATCTATTGTTCTCACAGGAACTATAATGATATATAGAGAGCATTAGAAAGTAAGAATTGAATGCTGGCAATGTTGACATTGTGAGGCCTGGCTGTGCTCTGCATTCAAAACCTACATCTTGAGCAGCCCATCTCAACCCTTCAGGATATCTGTGCTGTCTTGATGCAGCAGCTCAACCCATACCCTTACAAGACTCTGCTCTGTTGACAGCAGTGGCGGTGGGAAATAGTTATGGGTCTCCTGATGCCCATATTGGGGGTTGGGGGGAAATAGGTTCTTCCAGGCTTAATGACATCTGGGAAGATAACTGGGTGGGTTAGCACAACTGAAAGCCAACAATCATGACATGCTACTGGAAGCAAATGGGGCTTTTGCAAATAATGAGGCACCACATTGATGAGAAGAAAAAGGGGGCAGAGAGAAGGACCTCCTGTGTTATCCCCCACTCCCACAAGAGGTAAATGTTTTCTTTTGGGGGGCAGGGGACCCAGTCTGGGTTCAATCTGCAGCAGTTCAGAGGCTGCAATAGACTTCATAGGCCCTGTGCCGAGAGAGAAGGGGATAAGCATTCATAGGGCAAGAGACTGTCTCAAGTGGGAACACCCTCATGTCTGTTTGTAGATGTGGGTGTCTTATGTACTCCCATCCTCTCCCAGTCTGCCCATCATGCTGAATGGATGAAAAGGCAGGTTAGGGGGGGAGGGGCAGAGCTAATGCACCTTTACTCCTGTGTTATATTGGGTCAGGATTTGGCCCTAAATCAGCAGTAGTTAACTTTTCCCATGTAGAATTTGCTTTTTGGCAGCTTGAAGCTATGTCTGTTTTGTTTTTTTTCTCTTTTTTTGATAAATCAGATCTCATGTATTTTATTGCCACTCAGAAAATGTAATTAAAAATGTCAACAACACATCTATGTGTCCTCTGGAAGTAATCAAGAAACCATACCCAATTCATCGTTCAGTCTCCTGCATACAAAGAGCAGCAGACGATGCTTTATCAACAAAAATAATTGGACTTGTAATAGATGAGGCATCAGTAATGACTGAGACGAGGATGGTGCACTTTATTAACCTTGCAGGTTCTGCAGCTGTATATTGTCACGAAACAGCTGACTTGTCCTTGAGAGCCCTTTTCTGGGAACTAGCCTTAGACCAGTGGTTCGCAAACTGGGGTTCGGGAACCCCTGGGGGTTTGGGAAATATTACAGTGGGTTCTCAGGAAAAAAATCCCCAATGGCAGACAGAGCTGTCCCCAGGCAGCAAGGGGCTGGCAGCAAGGGGCCAGCAGCCCAGAGCCCCTGGACTTCCAAGAGCTAAGTAGATCAAAGCAAGCATATCTATCACACTGAGGAGATTTAAACTTCAAGAGTCCTTATAAGAAATGGAAAGGGAGGTGGATATTTTTTTCTGTTTTTAAAATTAAATAGGCAGCTAGTGTTCTTTTTAAAATTATTGTGAAGAACATGGTTAAGCTTTTTGTAATGTGTGTTGTTTGCCTGGACTGCTCAAGACATGAATGCTTGCATAGGAAGAACAATTTGAGTTGGCTTCTTAAATACCTTCATGCTGTTTCACATCTGATACTCCTTGATGAAACATAGGAACCTTGTCTTATAACAGGCTTATTCAAAATGATACAAGCTACGAAAGTGAGATCTTGGAAGAGTGTTGCTGTTTTCATAATGTAATAAAAATACTGTAATGATAAATAATAATAATAAAATAAGATCACTGCTTTTATCGTTTATACTCAGGTAAAGGAGAAAATCCCTGGAAATATTCATTTTAGGAGGGGGTTAGCGAGCCATGACATTTTAGTGAAAGGGGTTGTTAAAGTTTGGAGACCACTGCCTTAGACAGATGTTACCTTTTGTCCCTGGTTTATGTTAAAAACCCATTCAGGTTATTGGAACCTTGGAATGGGTTACTATTTGGAAGAAACCTGAAATATGATCTTTTCCAAAATTATTAGCTAAAACCAAATGTTCAGCCTCAATCCTCTATAAATATCTTCTGTCATCAGATGAATATGAAACAGATACATGAAATAATGGAGCAAAGCCTTGATGGTAATGTGGAAAATAATTGTCAAATGCTCCCTCTTACTCCCAAGCGTGTGGAAGGCCATAGGAGCTTTAAAACTACCAAACTCCCTGTATGGCCCTGTGTTCCATGTTTCCTTTTGGCATAGAAGTAGATGGGGAGTAGAGGATGGACAGGGGAGTGGCCACTATTAGGATCCCCAGTTGCAAGCATCCATCCACAGTCTATCCAGGAGGCAGTCATGGGCCCCAGCTGCTACTAAATTCCCTGGGCTTGAATATCAGCATTGGAGTCGATGCAGAGAAAGTCTTTGCAAAGCCATTCGATTTGGGTGACTTTTTCTCCTGCCATTCTCTTTTAGGGTATGTCTATACTGCAGCTGGGAATGTGCTTCCCAGTTCGAGTTTTCCCTAAATCATAGGATGACAAGGTAACCCTATAAATCACTCTTGATCTGAGATTAAAATGAATCTTGGAGAACCGTATTCAAAAAATACTGGGCACTGAATTGTAGGTTGAAGGCTGTCATAAGTACCAATGATAGTTGCTGACATTATACTAGCCAAAAAGAACTTGCACCTGTGCTGTAGAATTGTCCATAAATATCTATATATATTCTGGGAATATGTAATTAGAAGAATAAGTATGGCACTGTACTTAGCCTTGTCTCTAGACCTCAAGTTCTTTGTCACAGGAGATTTAGATTTCATAATAAATATTAACAAAAACTACGGAAAACTTATCATAAAGTAAGTTTAATTGCACAGAAACTAAGAGCCAGATCCTGCATCTCTGAGGCTGCTCTACATTACACCAAAGGTTATTTTGGCTATCTCCAGAATCGGGAAGTGGAAAGATGGCTTAGAGCCACTCCCCCACTCCTTAATGCTGTGACAAGCACATTGCAGAGGGACTTCAGGACCTGCCTTGTTTTTCTTTAGAGTAATGTGATTTTATATATATGCCACTATACATAGTCTTGTGAAAGATGTTTTAAAGATATTATGAAAAACTCAGTGGCCACAATTTTCAGAACTGTTGGTGAATTTTGTGAGCCTCAATTTTTGGATGCCATATCTCAGACACCTTGTGCTTGATTTTTCCAAAGTGAAGATATCACATTTACCAGGCTAGAAACAGATCTGTCCCTTCTCAGGGATCTCTCTTTATGCACCCCAATGGGAGTCAGGTCTCAGGCCTTCACCTCTCCTTGGGTGGAAATCCTCAGTTCATTCACTCTGATTTAGGATCTGGGTTACAGCTGTCTGACTACCAGCTGTGATTAATTCAGCCAGTCCAACTGGGTCTCAAACAAGTCAACTCTTGTCGGACCCTGCAAGGGTTTCTATTTGGAAGTCTGTGTCTGGAGTTGATTAAAGTGACTCAAAAACAGCATCTCCCTCTCCCCCAAATTATTTTGCCCAAAAGGTACATAACACTTTGAGAGGTGGATTTAAAATAACAAAAAGTTCTACTACACCTGTTCCCTTACTTAAGCTTAACCTCTCTCTGGATCTGGCATATTCCCCATCTAAGTTGGAGAATCAGTTTACACTGTTTGCAGCCTTTTCCCTTTATCTTTGTGTCTCAGTCAGACTGTCAACCTGTCACAACCTGGCCAACTTTTCTGACAACTTTCCCCCCTCCATTTCTGCCAGTGGCTCCTTTTAACCACTTGGGCTGTTCTTTTGGTTTAAATCTTTTAAGGTTTTGTTTGATCCTGGGTGTATCCTTGGGAAAAGTAAAATATCCTAGTCTGGATGGAACCAGATGGATGCTAACTTCCTCCAATTGTTGCCCAGTACTTGTTATCTTAACTCCCTTGAAGCTGTATATGTGAGGCTGACTTACCTGTGTCATTGTTTTACCTTCCATGGTCAGCCCCTCAACAACTCCTTTACAGCCTCCTTTGACTTAACTCTATGCATTCACTCAGGCAACTATATACAATTAAACAAGAAAACCGACACACATAATACTGATAAATAATACATACCTTTTCCCAGCTCATCACACTGAGGACTTAGATTGTAAAGTCTTTGGACTTCACCATTTTCTTTATCCAAAGATCAAAATCAACACAAACACACACCACACTATAACAACTAGCAGACAGGAAAAAAAATAGCAAAAAAAACCCCAACTCTCTTGGGCACATCTATTCTCCAATAGTGTATATCCACTAGCAATTTTTGGTGTTTTGTGTTTGTACAACACCTAGTACATGAGGGTTCCTGATACAAGATTGGGGCTCCTAGGTGCTAACTCAGTAGAAAAAATTAACTCATGTTGGTAACTCAAGCTGGGCACCTCAAATTTGAGACACACAAACTTAATGAACACTTTCTGAAAATTAGGCTGCATATGTAAAGTCATAACTCATTTGATAAACTCTTTGATTAATTTGTGTTTTTCTGGAGGGTTTTTTGTTTGTTTGTTTGTTTGTTTTTAAGCATTGCATTTGTGAGCTCCAGTTCTGCCCTCACAGCTTAATGTTAAGTAGGGTACTGAAGTAAAAGATAAATGAATTGTCCTATTAAATGAATTGGTTACACTGCTCTCCTTGACTGTGTTGTGAAGTTATACAATCAGTCCTCTCAAATACACAATTTAAATCAGAATTTATTTTCAATGTTGCACATCTCTTCTAGTATAATTGCAATAATATCACTGATTGTTGGCACTCAACATTCTTTAAATGTTTCTTTATAGTCTAGTAAAATGTTTCGACATGGCATTACCAAGCTAGGGAAAATAGCAAAAGAAGACAAAACAAAACAAAAACACGTATTGCTATGGGTTTAATGATAACCATGCTAATTCAGTGGAACACTTTTATAATTGAGTACGTATTTGTTTTACACAAAACATAACTATGGCTGAAGTTTCACTACAACTTGAGTTTAACTTCTTTAAGGCTTTGATCCTCAGCCCTCTCTCCTTAACCATAGGTAAATGGTAGGGTTTCCTGTGTACAGAGGGATGATCCATGGAAGACAAATTTTCACCATGTACAACTCCAGGGGCTCCAGGAAAAAAACATCTTCATATCCAATTGCCTTAGCAAGGCTTTCAACGTCTCCTCCTGCAGCAAGTGGAGGGAAGTGTTCAGGAAGACTGGTTTTGTTTACCCAGAGTTTTTCTGTACTGGTATCTATGTGGCTTAGGGGTGTGCTTCTCCCTCCTCCACACCCCTGATGTAGTTATAACAGTACAACCCCTTACTTAATTTTCTGGACTTAATTTTATGAGTATAAGTTACCTCACACCAGTAGAGCTTATTCCCTTTCCTGGGAATAATTTATATGCACATTTTTGGTTGTATAAGTTCACCCAACCCGGGGGGGCGGGGGAGGGAGGGGGGAGTTGTGCCACTTTATACAGCATAATTAAAGCAGTGCAACTTTTGTGTGTAGACAAGGCCTCAATCCTTGTCCCTTTGGGTTGAGTGGGTACAGGCAATATCCTTGCCTAACCTCTTCACCAAATGGGGAGATTGTAAACATCTTGGAGAGAAGCATTTAACACGTGTAAATGTTCATACATTGTTTATAAATAAATATATGTTGATTTTTCCATATTGGTAGGGATGAGCATAAAAAAACTCATCTCTAGATTTTTGAGCAGGCAAAAGTTTGAGGGGGGTTAGAACAAGGATTTTAGTTAGGTCTATTATAAATTCATATCTGGATCTGGTTTCAGACTTCTAAATACTCCCTTCACCTGGAAGTTTGGATTTAGGATTTTGGTTTGGGCATCTATATGACTTAAATGGAATGAAAGTTAGAATGCATTTCATTTCATTCCACTTTGTTATGACTAGAGTTTCACTATAAACAGGTTCTGCAGTAGTATCCGGTCAATAGAGATGAAAGTGCTTCCTTGTAACAGTAGCTACTAAAGTCAATGAATTCTGCCTCCTGTTATGTGACTGGGTTTAATCCTTTGCAGCCCTGATCTATGTCAGGTGATGGAGCCCAGGAAATTAAGATTTGTTTTACCAGCATTCATATATGCCTCACCTTACTTATGCCCAGAGAGAGAGAGAGAGAGAGAATGAAGTGTTATCTACACACAGTTTTTGTACCAATCTAACTATTTCATAGTTAGAGGAGTGATTTTATTTTACCCAAATAATTAAATTGGTACAACCCCTAGTGTGGACATAGTTATACCAGTATAAAGGCACCTTATACCAGTCAGTATAATACAAACCACTAAATCCCCAGGAATAAGCTACGTCCATATAAGCACCTTTATACCAGTAGAACTGCAACCACATGAGGAGGTTGTTCTGCTTTTACTATTCTGGGTTCTGTATCATTAAAGATATAGATTTAAAAAAATGTATAGACGAGCCTTACCTCTGACAGAAACAGTCTCTTATGAGAACATCACTAAGGATTACAATACACTACAAAGCTAAGTACAACAGTGTCTAGGATCCATTTCCAGAATACATCAATTGCTAATTCTTTTTTTCTTCCCAATTGTGGTATTTCCTTTCCTCTTTGCTTTTCTCTTTCTTCTTTTTTCTTTGTATCCTCTTCTGTCTTTCTTATGTGTTATAAGCATAATCCTGCATTCCTTTCATGCTCAAACTTCCCACTTAAATCTCTTATTATTCTTAAATATAATCATGATACCATAATCCTTGTAAAGCAAATTCTGCCATTTAATCCTATATCAAAGTTTTGTATGTTTCTGTAAATTGATTTTACCCTTCACCACCCTTAAGCAAGGATCTCTGAGAGTATCCGTGTTTTGGAAAGCAACCTATTTAAGAAGATAATACACTCCATTTTAACTCCCTTTTCTTCGGTTAAATTTTCACATAGACTGTATTTCCTCATTTTGACTTAAAGCCAAGACTAAGTAACAGACATGATTCAAATCTCCATACTGTGATGGGTTTCAGAGTAGCAGCCGTGTTAGAGTACTTGTGGCACCTTAGAGACTAACAAATTTATTTGAGCATGAGCTCCATACTGTGATGGGGTATGTATCCCACATATGCCCTGTAGAGGTTAATGTGTGCATAAAATACCTATTATGGTACATAGCTGCACCTGGAGGGAGAGTCAGCTTAACAGATCATGAAGCCCAGCTGGGCAGGAGCAGGCTAGTTAATATAAATCCAGGAAGTTGAGACCAGAAGCGGGGCTGGGATTGCTGGCTGGTTGATGTCATAGCACACTAAAGGGGCTGCTGGGGAGCTGGCTTTCTAGCTAGCTAGTTTGAGTGGCTCTTGCTGAGTTATACTTTGGGGTGAGATGGAAGATATAGTGGAGAATACAGAAACCAGTCTAGAAGATGATGGAGATAGCAGAGATAGAAGACTGGTCACAGGTTAGGAAAAAGAAAAGAGTGGATATGCCAGATCTAGAAGAAGAAACAACAAGCAGAAAGTCAGCAAAGAATAAAGAGGAAAATCTACATGTAATAATAATAATAATAATAAAGTCACTAGTTAAGGATGTGAAGATGAGGGATACAAACCCTTTGAAAGTGGCAGAGTGGATTTTTTAAAAAGTGCTGGCAACATAGAAATAGCTAGAAAGCTACAAGGAGGAGATCTGTTAATCAAAGGTAAAAACAAGGAACAAGTGGGGAAACTGTTATGGATTAAATTGTTAGCAAAACTGAAAGTAAGCTGCCAGCTGCCTAAGTATTTGATAGAAACAAGTGGAGTTGTATATGGGGTGTCAAATGAAATGACTGAAGATGAAGTAAAGCAAGGCATAGGGGATGATAATGTACTACATGCTGAGTGTCTAATTAGTAAGCTATCAACAGCTGTGCTAGTTACATTTAAGGGAGAAACCCTTCCAGATAAGGTAACAATAAGATATATCCCATCCCTGGTGAAAATGCCGAAGGTTTGGACGTATGGCGAATATATGTAAAGGGAAAATTAGATAGAGCACTCCTATACAATTATGTGGAAGGAATAGAATTAAAGTGTAGCAACTATAGTTGAAAGCACAGTGCAGCATATGGGAGTTGTATAGCAGAAAAGCAAGCAAGAAAAATATAAAAGTTACAAATAGCATAACATGTGTGGAATGTACTAGGAGACATGTAAGACCAAAAGGGGAAGAGGAAAGGAAACTCTGTAGAAGAAAGAGATAAATACACACGAGAATAAATCAAAGGATATAATGAGTGATTCAAGGAAAATAGGAGAAGACATGCTATGCATAAATAAAGAGAGGTATATAGCATTTAGGACTGAAGTAATAAACTGCTCATCACAGATGGGGGGGGGGACCAGAAAAAGTGAAAATTACAGTTAAAGAAGAAAAATGTCTACATGTTAGCAATTTATTAGTGGAATGAATCCATGCTTTTTTTAAATGAAGAAATACTGAAGAATAAATAGAATAGTAATAACTATTTATTGTTGGAATGCACATAGCCTAATAGCACATGGACAGGAACTAAAACAAAAAATCTTGATAAAGATACTAACCCTAATATAATTTGCATGCAAGAAACATGGTTAATAAGAAAAGTAGACTTCAGAATCCCAAGGAATCCCATCTACAGACAAGACAGGGAAGTAAGAAGTGGTGGGCGGGAGTTCATTCATTAAGGAAAACCTAAATTATCTTGAAATTGAGGCAAAGAAATTTAATATCACGATTTCAGTACAGAATAAATCAGTATATTTGAGAATATATAATGTGTATAACCCATGTGGAAAACTGAAGATTAAGGATTTGACAAAGATAGTGGAAGATGCGATAGGCACACATATTATATGTGGAATCCTAAACCACCATAAAAGAGTGTGGGGAAGTGGAAACATTATAAGAACGACAAATATATAGAACAATTCATTGATGAAAATAATTTAGTAATACTGCATGATAGTACACCCACTAGGTTTAATGTAGTCAATAGAAATCTCTCCTATGTAGTCCTCAGAATTGTGCCAAGTAGTATAGCAAGCAAATGCAGCTGGGAAGTCAATAAAGAGGAGGGAATAGGAAGTGGTCACTTCCCAGTACTTACACTTTATCAAGATAAAGGCAATGTTGAGGATGGAGGAATGCCTACTACGTGGAATATGAAAAAAGCAAACTGGGAACTGTTTAGATGCAAATGTAATGAAGATATTAGTGAACTATGTATAAGTGATGACATTCAGGAATTTAGTTGCAGTATAAATAAGGGAATCTTGATAGCAGTAAAGTTAGCTATATAGAAGATATCAAGTCACCCCAAAGGTAAGCCTGGTGTTATGATAGAATGAAGAGTGTAAAAAAGCAATTAAAGAAAGGAACTAGGCATAGAAGAAAGCAAAAAATACAATGAATATTGAGGACTTAATCAAATATAGAAGGAACAAAGCAATTGCACAAAGTCCTATTAAAAAGGCAAAAAAAGAAAGCTGGAGAAAATAGCGTGGAAAAATAAAGCAACTGAAACATCAGAGGTAGATTAAGAAAATGAATGGAATATGGAGTAAGAGCAATCTGATACCAGGTATCGTGGTAGAAGGCCAAAAGATTCAAAAGCTCAAATGAAGAAAAAGCAGAAGCCCTAGCAGAAATATTCCACATTGTTAGTTATGAAAATCAAAGTATAGAAATTTGTGTGAGGGGAAAATAATACTAAAGAGAAACATAAGAGGTGAGAGGCAGATGATGATACAATATTAACAAAAACTTCTGTATGAGGGAATTTCAGTGAACTATATAAAAGCAAAAACTCTCTGCAGCATACAAGGATGTGTATATAACAAAATGCTAAAACACATAGATGAAGGGGCTCTGAAAGTATTGCTAAAACTGTACAACAGCATATGGGAAATAGGTGAGCTATCAATGGAGTAGAAACTAGCAGTTGTAGTTCCAGTGTGGAAATCAGGGAAGCTGCAAACAAGCTGATCAATACAGGTCAATTCCCCTTATGTATGGGTATGGGTAAAGCCATGGAAAAAATGGTTCCTGAAAGATTAACAAAGTTCCTAGAGAGAAATGGATTTCTAGCTAATGTGCAAAGTAGGTTCAGGAAAGAACTGCAGCCAGTGGGAGCCACGATTGGCCGAACCTCCGGACACGGCAGGTAAACAAACCGGCCTGGCCCACCAGGGTGCTTACCCTGGCGGGCCGTGGGCCAAAGGTTGTCCATCCCTGTCCTAGAATAAATAAAACATGAGTAACTCCACTGATTTCAGTGGAGTAACACTGATGGAAGTGACCTGAAAATCAGGCTCAAAATCTGGAACTCATGTCTGTTTTTCATTTGTTGGCATATTTTATATCTTTGTTGCATAACAAGTAAACAGTTAATTTAAAAATACATTTGGAAAATACATTTAATTTTAGGATTGACAACTAAGCGTATGCATCAGTCATGCTGAATGACAACATAAAGGCGATGCCAGGAGTCTTATAATGAAGGTGATCTTTCATAGATGTCTTGAAATTAAAGTGAAAATGACAACTTCTCTCTGGAGAAAACTGTAATGGAGATACATCTGACCAAGCTATAATTGTGAAGGGAAGCACCATTCTATTTGCTTAATGATTGATAGCTGCCTTCTTTGCCAAAATAACTGAGACAGTGCAAACAAGCATGGGATTAATAGGTAAAGACAGGTAATTATAAGTCAGTTTTATCCCAAACGAATTCCAATGATTAGCTTTGGGCAACATGCTGTATTTTACTTCCAAAAAGTATCAATATGTGTGCGCATTCACTTTCTAAAGTAATCAACAGCCACTGTAAAGACTCAACATGATCTAATCAGGAATATTTATACATTAAAAAAGATAGAAAATGACCGGTTCATCTGCACAGCAACAAAGAATTAGCTGTTTAAGGCCCTGATTTAGCAAAGTACCTCCTTCCATCTCAATTCAGTAATGCATTTAAGCACGATTGACTTTATGAACAAATGTTAATCAAGACATATATAAGGCAAACTTGCTGTTCCTTCCTTCCTATGAACTCTCTTACCCATAAGGACTCAGTTCTCATAGAATTTTTTTGGGGAGGAAACAAGCCAGACTTAACTGTATCTTGTTAACTTGATCATTGATCTTACTAATAGGGCAACATTTTCTAATATGGCTAGCTAGTTTTATAATTATCAATCTTCATTTTATGATTTATTTAGTATTACTGCCATTTCTATGACACAAATCATTGTATTATCCAGACACATTGTTCATGGCTTAGATTGATGCAAAACTAGTTCCTATGCATAGGGAGCTGAGGACCTACACTCTGAACAATGGAATACATTTTGCACTGCCACACTATACAGTCTAATGTTCCATTGTAATAATGCTTAATTCTTATTATGCTTTTCATACATAAAGAGGTAAGCATAACTATCTTGTAAGTATAACATCAGGCCAGTGATGGAGTTGGAAACAGGACAAGGGTCTCCTGGTTCCTAGTCCTAATGCTTTATCTTCTGGACTACTCAGCAGTACCTTTTGAAATGTGAAGTCTTTACCTATGGCAAATGAGTCAATTTACTGCTTTCTTTCCTTATCCCTTATTCCAATCTCACAGATCTCTTTCAGCTGTTTCTTCCTTTTTCTCATCCACAAGTTCAAGGCTCCTTACTTGCTATATCCACAACTAAATATAGGTCTCAGAGGTGCATTTAAGTAAAAATACGACACATGTAAAACTATTAGGTAGCTAGATGCCAGTTGTTAGGGTGACTAGATAGCAACTGTGAAAAAACAGGAGAGGGGGTGAGGGGTAATAGGCGCCTATATAAGAAAAAGTCACCAAAAAACAGGACTGTCCCTTTAAAAATGGGACATCTGGTCACCCTACTAGTTGTTTACATTAAAATGAAAGGATGTAGTGAAATCTAAATTCAAATACAACAAAGAATGGTAATAGCAGTAGTTGGTGAAATATAGTTCAATTAAAATAGTATTTTGTTTTCAAATTAGAAAAATGACCTCAAATAATTTCAATATAGTGATCATGGAAATATTCAGTGCAACAGATGTTGAAAATTGTCCATTTTTGAGTGTTCATAGCTATTGTGAACATGCTGTGTTCTGTATACAATTTTTGGTCAGCAAACTTTTTATAAAAGTTTTCTTAATTGAAGTTGGACACTAAATGGATAGCATCATGATGGGCATTCTGAATTTTTAGTTGGAACTGGTTATATAGTAGAAGTGTGATATGATTCAAGTTCCTTCTTTAGGTCTCATTGTTGATTGAAGTTATCTCACCTGTTCAGGATGATCAATGGATACATTTGGACTTATTTCCATAGATTTGAAAGACTGAAGAAGAATTGGTCAAGAAAATATTTTTTCCTCACAAAATATTTTGAAAGTAAATTTTTCATTCATTTTTTCAATTTATTTAATGAAAATTACTAAATATAACTGGTTTCAGAGTAGCAGCCATGTTAGTCTGTATCCGCAAAAAGAACAGGAGTACTTGTGGCACCTTAGAGACTAACAAATTTATTTGAGCATAAGCTTTCGTGTGAATCTATCTCCCCATGTAAGTATTCTCACACCTCTTATCAAACTGTCTGTACTGGGCTATCTTGATTATCACTTCAAAAGTTTTTTTATCTTACTTAATTGGCCTCTCAGAGTTGGTAAGACAACTCCCACCTTTTTATGCTCTCTGTATGTGTATATAAATCTCCTGAATATATGTTCCATTCTATGCATCCGAAGAAGTGGGCTGTAGCCCACGAAAGCTTATGCTCAAATAAATTTGTTAGTCTCTAAGGTGCCACAAGTACTCCTGTTCTTTTTGTAAATATACCTGAATTCAATTTCAAATTTTATTTTGTTTAATTTTGTTTCACTTTGAATTTAAATTTTTGTTTCATTTTTCAGAAAAAAGTATGATTTTTGAAAGTCTGAAATTTTGTTTTTCCCTTCTTTCCTGCTTTGTCACTAAATGCAATAGAATGAATGGAGTCTGTGTTTATTTGTTTTTCCATTTTTTTCCTTTTTTTCTAATGTATAGCTTCTCAAACTTTCCAAAGTTGAGTAGTTTTGAAAACTTTTTAAGTTACAAAAAAAGAAAAGTGAAGACGCATAACTGCAAAACAGACAGAAAACAACCTAACCCTACCCGTCATGCATTCTACATCATTCAGTGGCAAAAAGGGGGGGGGGGACAAAGCACCTGAAATTTATTTATCTTTTGGTTTTCAAGACCTCCTTCTTGAATTGTGGGCACCAGAACTGGATACAATATTCCAGCAGTGGTTGCACCATTGCCAAATACAGAGATAAACTAACCTCTTTGCTCCAACCTGAGATTTCTGTTTATGCATTCAATGATTGAGTTAGGTCTTTAGAACACAGTACCATATTGGGAGCTCATGTTCAACTGATTATCCACCACAATCACCAAATCTTTTTTGGGGTCACTGCTTCCCAGCATAGAGTCCCTTCAGAATGTAGAGTGTGGCCTACATTCTTTGTTCCTAGATGTATACATTTATGTTTAGCGGTATTAAAATGTGTACTGTTTGCTTGCGGCCAGTTTACCAAGTAATCCAGATCCCTCTGAATCAGTGACCTGGACTTTTCATTATTTATCACTCTCCCAATTTTTGTGTCATCCATAAAATCATCTTTGATAATTTTGCATTTTCTTCCAGGTTACTGATAAAAATGTTAAATAACATAGGGACAAGAACAGATCTCTGCAGAACCCCAGTGGAAATACATTTAATATATGCCACGTCAATATTATATCATTCTAGGTTTTAAATCAAAATGTCAAGCAATAACAAGTTAAATTTCTTATGGTAGTCTAACATCAGCACTATTACCTTTATCAACCAAACTTGTAATCTCATCCAAAAAGGATATTGAGTTAGTTTTACAGGATCTATTTTCCATAAACCCCTGATGATTTGCCTTAATTACATTACTCCTCTTTGAGTCCCACATCAGCTGCTCCATTATGTGCACCTGATAGACAAATTCAAACTGGTAATCTTCACTTTCCAGCCATTGGATCTTGTGGTCTGAGTGGGTGGATAGAATGTGTGTACTATCTCCGAACCAGTTAGAAAAATCCTAGTGTCTTATTTTGCCTGAGGTCTGAGCCCTGTAGTGTCAATAACATCCACTGACAAGTTTCAGAGTGGTAGCCGTGTTAGTCTGTATCAGCAAAAAGAATGAGGAGTACTTGTGGCACCTTAGAGACTGACAAATTTATTTGGACATAAGCTTTCGCGGGCTAAAGTCCACTTCATCAGATGCATGCAGTGGAAAATACAGTAGGAAGAAATATATATAGATAGATAGATACAGAGAACATGAAAAAATGGGTGTTGCCATACCAACTCTAACGAGACTAATCAATTAAGGTGGGCTATTATCAGCAGGAGAAAAAAAAACTTTTGTAGTGATAATCAGGATGGCCCATTTCAAACAGTTGACAAGAAGGTGTGAGTAATAGTAGGGGGGAAATTAGCATGGGGAAATAGTTTTTACTTTGTGTAATGACCCATCCACTCCCAGTCCTTATTCAAGCCTAATTTAATGGTGTCCAGTTTGCAAATTCATTCCAGTTCTGCAGTTTCTCGTTGGAGTCTGTTTTTGAAATTTTTGTTGTTGTTGAAGAACTGCGACTTTTAGGTCTGTAATTGAGTGATCAGGGAGGTTGAAGTGTTCTCCAACTGGTTTTTGAATGTTATAATTTTTGACGTCTGATTTATATCCATTTATTCTTTTGCGTAGAGACTGTCCGGTTTGGCCAATGAACATGTCAGAGGGGCATTTCTGGCACATGTCATGTATCACATTGGTAGATGTGCAGGTGAATGAGCCTCTGATAGTGTGGCTGATGTGATTAGGTCCCTGTGTATCTTAAATCTCTAGCTATTAGACCTGGGATAAACTATATTTCCCCCATCATAGGTAACATAGGACAGGCAAATATCAATATCTTAATAATAATGTAGACAGTGTGTTTTGACACAAAGTATTGTATGTAAATAAAGATGATTTAAATGCAGCCATTATTCTCTAGGCCTTTAATGTGGTGTAATGCAATGCAAGCCAGTGGTCCTGGTGATTGTCTAGCTTTGATATATTATTTTTTCTTGACTAATTAGAAACAGTTGTGCGAATGTCATGAGGAAAATGGTTCACAGGAAGAATCCGAAGGGACCACTCTTGCTGACTTCCATTTACACTAGAGAACTTACTCATAGGTGGCCTAAGAGATGCACAAATTAATTACTTACTGGAGAATGTTTAAGTCAGAAAATAGAATAGCAGAAAATACATCCTTTAGCAGGGCCATTGCTTCTGATAAAGCAAGAGGGATTCTGATCATTATTGATGACATAGGTTGAGAGATACTAAGAAATAGGATATGTTAGGGGTAATGACAAAAGAGGCAAAAAGGAGAAGAGGTAAGGAGAAAAGAGGTCCCCTGCTGATACTAGACCCTATCCTCTGAGGTGATGAGTTCCCTCAACTCCTACTGCCTTCAATGGGAGTTGAGGACACTCAGGATCTTGTAGGGTATGGCCCATTGATTGGGGACATATGCATCCAGCAATCTTCCTCTCTCTCTTCTTACATAAGCTTTCCATCATTTTTTTTTAAATCAATTCTATGTTGTTAGTAAAAAATAGATTTTTCAAGTTATTTATCAGTGCATGTCTTTTGGCTGGCCCAGCATTTATACAGTGATTCTTATCATTTGGCATTATACAAGCTCTATCTCAGAAGGAATTTTTTTATAAATTCAAAGCAATCAGTTTTTAAAAAATGTATTACAGGAAGAGAGAGACTGTTATTTAAAGTACAATGATACTGTGTCAACCACTGAAAAGAGTGGGGGAAAAGAGAGAATTAATACTGGTACATACTTAAGTCTTCACAGAACAAACTCTCTTGATAACACATTGTAATCAATAACGAAGAACTCTAAATTGCAATCCAGTCTTCTTGTGTAAAAATGAAGCTTCTGTTATTTACAGCATTCAACTTAATTGAAGAATCATTGAAGATTTCTATTCAGAAGGGAACAGTTATCCTGTGGAATGAAAACATTTATGAGGAACAGCTTGATGACTGAATAGTTCCTTCCTTTCTAATGCTAATTACTCTTATAAAGAAGCCACATATAGAAATGGAATATAAAAAATTGTGTATCCAGTCACATACACCAAACATTTAAAAATATGAAATTAGATTTGCAAACATTTCCTATTTTAAAAATATAAGGATGCACATTGATCTTTACTAAGAAAGAGTCTCTATTCATATAGGGCCAAATTTACTAAGATGCCTAAAAGTGCAGATGGGATTGCAGTGGCATTTTCAAAAGTGTCTAAGTAGATTGGATGCCTAACTCTCATTGAATCATAGAATCTTAGGTCTGGAAGGGACCTTGAGAGGTTATGTAGACCAGTCTACTGCACTCATGGCAGGACTAAGTATTATCTAGACCAATGAAAGTGAAATGCTGTCATGGATACAGGGTGAACTATCTTTAGAACCCTTTGTATCCCTCTTGAGTGAAAATCTCTTGTGACAGGTTTCACTACATTCATTCCTTTTTGGGTGGAACCACATGGTCCTACCACTCTCAGATTAAGTCTCTTGAATGTAGCTCCCCTTCCTCCTGTTGCCCATCTGTGGTGCCACAATAGGCCCAGCTGTATGTGGCACCTGCAAACCCTTTCCCTCCAGTAGCCTGTGATCAGCCACTGATTTAAAGTGATTCAGAAACTGCTTCTTCAAAACAAAATATTATTTATTCACCCAAATAAAGGTACATAGCAAGAAGAGACAAGGTATAAAACAACAGTAGGCCTGAGGTCTTGCCTACACTTCATTCTTTCCTTGCAAGTTTTGGGTAGTTCCACTCAGCCCAATCATCCCTATTCCTGGGCTGGGACAGACAGACAGCCCCTGCAATATTCTGTGTCTCTCTGTCAGAGTCTCATCTCTAGCTGCTGCTCACCTCCCTTCCTCTCTAGGCCAGGGTGTTTAATGGATTAGTGCCCCTTTGATCCTAGGTTTGGACCTGGGGAAAATTAATCCACTTGCCTGGTTTGAACCAGGCAGATAGGCATTCCCCAATTAATAGTGCCCCCACTCTTTCCTTAACAACCTTAGTATTCTCTCCGATGGTACCCTTTGTCATTTTTTCATTTCCTGTTTGTTTTCTCCTAACAGCCTCCTTTTGATTTGACTCTTTGTAGTCACGCAAGATAATATCAAACAGGTAAACTGAGTTTCATATGATAGTCATAAAAATAATAGAGAACTTACTCATTTTCTTCAGGTTCCTTACCTGCTCAGGCACTTTTACAAGTCTCACTAGGCTCCTATCTGTACCTTTAGGTGCCTAAATACCTTTGTAAATCTTGCAAAAGGCCCATAGTCTTTTAGCATTCTAGTCAACATTTAAAATATCATTAGAATTCAGTACACCTTCATTAAATCTTCTGCTGATATTAATGCAGATCTGAAAATGGACAATCTCTGGCTTTAGCAAGGGAAGAATGCAACAGTTTGCTGGATTAGAATCTGTAATGTATGGTGTCTTTTTGTCCCTGATTCAGCCATGCACTTAAATTCATTTTTAGTTCAGCATATATTTATGTCCTGTTGACTTGAATGGGACTTAAGCACATGTGCTTATGATTTAGCATAGTTTAAGTGTCTTTATTCTCAAATTGCTACTCAACTGAATTTCACAGAAGGAAAGAAGAATAGAAGTGTGTTTATTTATGTATGTATCTATACAATATATCTGCAGTCACCAAATGTTTAATTATTTTATCAGCAATATTTCAAGTGTTGCCAACAACTATAGGTTTGCATCAGTCTTACTGCTACCTATCCCTTAGGCTTGCATTCTACCTATTATTTATTATTATTATTTATGTATTTGTATTCCTGTAGCACTCCAGAATCCTTGTCATGAATCAGGATCCTATTGTACAAGGCATGGTAAAAACTGAAAACAAAAAGATGATCCCTGCCCTAAAAGCTTGCAATCTAACGATCAGAAAAGAGACAGCAAATGGATATAGGAAGGTAGGGAAGTGCAAGAAAACACTGAGACAATATTGATCAGCATGATAGGGATTGGTCTCAGCACACCAGTAACCTAACCATTGTCAATTTTTTTGTAGGTACAATAGCAAAAGAATTTAGAGGAGGGATTTGAAGAAGAATGAGTTAGTTTTGTGGATGTTTACAGAAAGCACCTCCCAAGCATGAAGGGTTACGTGGGAGAAAGCACAAAGGTGCTTGTTTGGAAATTTAACAAGTGGGAGATGGAAGCTGGCACCATGGGCTGATTGGAGGTGGGAGTCAACATCGTGGGTTGTAGCCCACGAAAGCTTATGCTCTAATAAATTTGTTAGTCTCTAAGGTGCCACAAGTACTCCTGTTATTTTTGCGGATACAGACTAACACGGCTGCTACTCTGAAACATCTGAATAGTGAATGAGAGGTGATAGGCTGGGTGAGGATAGGTCTGTGAAGGGCTTTCAAAGTGAAGACAAGTAACTTATGTTTGATGCAATAAAAAGGGGGTAGCCAATGGAGAAATGCAAAGGCAGGGATTATATGATCAGTTATGGACTAGGAAAATGATATTTGCAGTAGCATTCTGAATGGATATGAGTGGAACAAGATGAGATTTGTCAAGAGCAGATAAAAGGATGATACTGCTGCTACTGAGGTGACATTCATCAGAGAGCAATCTGGTCATTCCCAGGGTTAATAAGATAGTGAAAAAATCTGTGACAAAGAATGAAAAATAATTAAGAGGGCTTTTTTTGGCTGTTGAGATTTTATTTAATTTTTATTTATCCTTAAAAAATAGAGCTAAGGAAAGGTCCTGGATTTAAATCTCTGGAAACCAAAGCTCTATTTATTCACAGGACAGGTGCAAACTTCTGCCACACTGCCCTGCTATTCTGTCTCTACCCTAACACAGAGTGGCTTTTAGGATGTGAGAGCGCTTTCATTCTCCATACCCGAGCAAATCTTGTTCTTTCTGTCTGAGACTGCAGCAAGAGTGTGCTGATGGGTTTTGTCATATGGACACCTGTCCTTTTGGAATGAGCTAGGATCATCAATTAATGAGCCACTGAACTTAGTAATCAGGCTATAGAGGATGCTGCATGGTGCATGCAGAATGTTTACTGTTCTCGTGATGGGCTTCCTAGATGGCTTCCTAAGCTGAACACTGCTGGTTCAGAGGCCACTGATTGGCTCCAGACTATTTAGCTGTTTTTTGGTTGGTTGGGTTATTTTAAAAACCTTGTCTTGTTTGTCTTACCCACACTCAGTCATGTGCTCTCTCTCTAATGACTTTTGCTTATTATTCACAAGAGTTGGACCTAGACCAGGGACTCAGGAGGCATGCCATAAACAAATACTATGCACATTTTTTTAAAAAAGGTCAAAAACCATTTGTAACTAGGAGGTGAAGGTTGGGGAAAGATGATTATTTATTTGTTTACAATATGAATAATGTGTTAATTGGGATGGGGAGCTGTGGTGTGACGTAAATATTTTATTTTACGGAGTGCAATTGATGCTGTTGATCTATCTAAAATATTGAGGACCAAATTCTATTATCAGATTCTCCAGCTGAAGTCAATGGGAACCCAGTAGTGCACACAATGGCTTTTATTTCTTTTCTCTTCCTTATGCAAGAGTACAGTGCAGAGATGGAGGGGAGGCTGAAACCGCTTTTCCCCACATCCCTCCCTCTTCTCCACCTCAACGCATAAGATACATAATTGTAACCTCTGACCTCAAGGGAGAGTGGGATCTGTTCCATCCCTACTCTCCTGGAGTCATAGAACACTACAGAGGAAGCTGGAAGGACACTACAGCTCTGTTTTGGAAGGAAGTTACACATCACAAAGGGTTGGGGTAGTAAGTGCACAGCTTCCATTGCTTCCCCTGTGGTATTGCATCTCCCCATTGCAGGACTGTTCCTAATGATACAGTATAGTCCATAGTACTTTGTAAGACATGCAGAGAAGGGAGGAATTATTGACCCTGTAAAGCATGAGGACAGGCAAGAATTCAAGGACTGTGGAATAACTGTAGGACTTTCAGTTGGCCTTCATTTTGTGCAATGCAAACAGCCTGTGCTAATCAAATAGTAAATACAGCGACAGAAATCAACTGTTAAATGCAGGTTTTGTGTACAGAGCGTTGCATGTGTGCAAGTCAGAGGCTGACAGCAAATTTGGTGCAATGTGTTGTCCCAATGTCCATGTAAACATGAGTGCATTTTAAAGTCATGACGTGCATCATGGCAACATCCCAAAAGATATTTTAAAATGTTAACTGCCTTGGCACAAATGGGTCAATCCAGCTCTCATTGAAATCAATGGGTGTTTTGTCACTGACTTCAGTAGCTACAGGATCAGTCCTGTGGACAAATGGTGCTGCCTTGCTTTCCAATAAAGTCCCAAGTGGTTCCTAATGTTTCCTGCTGGACCTCCCTCTCTCTGCCCCTAATTCCCGCTGACTTCTATGTCCTATAAATTAACAAGCTGCATCTGCCCCAAAGAGTTACTCAGCAGTTTTATACAGCATTCCAACTCCAGAATTATGTAAGCAGAGGAACGGTCCCACTATCTTGGGGAAATTTCCTGGCTTCTCTACTACCCCAGTGGAATTGGATAGCAAATGTATCTGAGTCACCACCCCACTTCCCTTTACCCAGTTGCCTGCCTCTCCTCAGGAACTCCTCTTTCTTTCTCTCTCATTCAGTGGAGTCCTTATAATCCCAATAAGACTGGGTCCCCGGATCCCTGGAGGGTTTAACCCCCACTCTTGTCATAGGGCCGTCAAGTCAGGGGCTAGGGTATCCCCACTCCAGGCTACTTTCTGCTCACTGGCCACTGACCTGGCCCAGTGATCACTACATTGAGTTTAAACCAAATACTATTTATGAAACAAAAATTTTAAACAAAAAAGGAGGGGGATGAATTGAAAAGCTTAAATGATCAAGGAATCCCATACTATGGGCACAGGGAACAGTAGTAGACAATAGTTTCTGGAGGTCAAGAATATTCACAGCCTATTCCTTATGCACCCTACTCCACATTCCGAAGACCTGGATGCACTGTGGTGATACTGTGAGTAAGACATCTGCTCTGGTCGTGGCTACATGCCCTAAGACTTTTGATGGTGGGACCCTTCTCCCCAGTATTGACCATCCCATCGGGTTCACATCCCCCCCGGCCCTCTGAGTTCAGCCTTCAAGGCTCCCTTTATCTGATGACATCTCCCTCCATTTGGCCCTCTTTGCCCAGGGTCCCCACCTTGCTCTCCCTAGCCACTCATTGCGCTTGGCTGCAGTTTACTTGCAGTTTCTCACTATCCCAGTTCTGGTCTCATGGTTCTCCACTGTAGCTCAGTTAGAGCTCACTGTCAGTGCAGCAGGTGTCTGGTGCTCTGACTGCTGCAGGCCCCAGGCTCTGCTCTGGTCTGCTGCACTCTTTCGTCTTACTCCACCCATGCAGCCCCAGATCACACGGAGGATGATCCAAAGGCTCTTGACTCCAGGGCTGGATTAATCATTTGTGAGCCCCGGCACCCGGACCATGGCCCAGCCCCCGTTCCACCCTCAGAACCCAGCCCCACTCGGCCTCTTCCCTCCCTGCCCCCCGAGGTCCCACCATGCTCCACCGCACCCTTCCCCTCTCTCCTGGTATTGGGAGAGGCCAACCCCCCCCCCCCAAAATATGTTCTACTCAGAGGCTAACAGCATCCTCATATTTACAAGGTGCATCCCTATGTAGGATTGTTACAGGGTCCAAAGCGAATTCTGCAGTAGGTTCTTGGACTATTTTAGAAATCTAATAACATTTTAGTAGGCTGTAGTCATGAAATGCATTCTGGGCAGTCTCTTAACTTATTCATTTTGAGGTACAGTGTAGAAAATGACACAAAGTAAATATGCTAAACTGAAAACATTCACTGATGCCTTACCTGTGACCATTGTTAAAAATTGGAAGAGTGCAAACTAAATCTGTTTGGTTATTGCTGTTTTTCCAAACTCTGAATATGGAATAGATTCTTTCCAATCTTCCCTGCTGCTTTGATAGATAAAATACATATGGGAAAATGGATTAGTTTATGAAAAAAAAATCAAGCCCTTTCTATAATATTTCATGGATACAGCAGTTGACAGTCCATGTTTGCAACTTGAGAGGATTTAGATTTTGTATATTTTGATAGGAATATAGAAATCCTGAATTCTATGAAAAATAGATGAGATTAATAAATGAGAGGAAATGCTTTCCCAGCTATTCAATATAACCAATATTTGTTTGGATTTAGAAATATTTTAATTCAAGAGCTTGTATTCTTTGACAGCTGAGTCATACTCTGAGAAGGGCTACAGCTCGCTGTTTACGAGAGATGAGAACACTGGAAAATAAGCCTTTTTAAGCTCTCTTTAAAAATACAGACCTGGGTCCCCATTATGCTGCTCCTTGGCTCTAGGATCTTCAGCTTGTTTACTATTTTTATCTCTGCACTATTTCATCTAATCTTTTATGATCCTTAAAGATCTTCAGAAGCTACTCAGAAATTATGTAGTGTAAAATTATGAATTAATTTACAAAATGAACAACTTGAGAGAAATTCAGAGAATTTGTTTGTAAAAGTGCACTAGATGATGTCCATCCCAGATGCTGGATTTCACTTTGGTATCAATGCACACTATACTCTCTTCCATTGCATAATTAACAGGAGACATTCTCCTCTCCTTGAGACTTAGGAAATGACACACTTCAGATTGTTCAGGTCCCAATGATTTACACATCCTCTCTAAAATGGGATTTTTGAATGGTGGTCCTGTTCATCTTGTTATTATATTTTGAAATTCTTTGTTTTTGGTTATGGTTTTTTGGTTTATTTGCTAAGAAGTTTTCAGGGTTTAGTTCTCTAATTTTAAATATTCATTAAATTTATGTTTGGCTCAATACAGTTCCATCTCTCTCTCCTGTCTTTCAGGTTCTCAAGCAGTCCCTGAATAGCAGCTAAAATCATCTCAAGGCAGGGAGCAGGAAATCTCTTCATCACGGGAGCAAGCCTATGTCACGTTCTTCTTGGTGCAATTATCTCTTTCTCAGTGTATCCACAGTGACACATCTGTCTGTTGCTTCCTCACTTAAGGATTCTTTGGAGTACATTGAGTACTATGTAGTCTTTTGAATATTCTGAATTTTGGGTGCACACTGGTGACTGAGGGACCTTGAGTTAGTTGCTTCTGGAGAATTTTTGGTAAAACTAACCTGATGTTTCTGTCTATTGGTCCACTCTTTTCTAGGATTTGCAGACTTTTCTTGATCTCATGGCTAGGTCATGACTTTTTTGGTCCCGTTGCTTTGGACTTTGGTAGGGAATGAAAGGAAATATCAGGGGTCTCTGAAACTACTAGATGGATTTTTTTGTAATCACTACCATGGTTTTGCTTCCTTGTATCCTGCCCATATACCAGCCACTCACATTCTTTGCTACCATTCTATTTTGCTAAAACCTCTTAGCTCTTACTCCACTTCCTCTTATCCTTCTGCTGATTCTGTTATTAGGAGAGGATAGCTCTCCACAATCAATTTGTTTGCATAGTTCTTTACTGGTCAGAATTGCAAATGGAACCATTTCTTCACCTGTAAATACAGAGTATAAAAATAGTGAGGAGCATATTCTTAGTTGGTATAAATCTGCATAGCTCCATTGACTTTCATGAAGCTATGCCTATTTTTACACCAACTGAGGATCTGTCACTGAAACTTCAACACAAATATTTCTCCTGAATTTGAAAGACTTTCAGGGCGTGCTTACATCATGGAGGGGTTATGAAGAGCCAACTGGATCAATTCAGAGATCTCAGTGGGGAAAGCAGTTGGGCCTGTTAAATGTTTCTTGAAAAGGATGGAGTAACAGTTGCTATGTTGGGACTTCTTTGCTGTAGGTTTATCATTGCTTTCTAGCTACTGAGGTGTCCCTCATCACCCTGGTATATAAGAATCTCACAAACATTAACACATTTACTCTCACAACACTCTGGTGAGTTAGGGAAGTGTTATTTCCCCCATCTAGCATATGTAGAGAAATAACCATAATCACATAGGAGTAGACCTAGGAATTGAATATAGTCCTCCTGAGTCCAAAGCCAGAAACTCAACCACAAGACTGTGCTTCCTCTCGAGCTGCTGTATTCATATGCACAGCTCTCATTAATAGTAATGAATGTGTGCAAATAAAATTTGACAAAATACTTACTCTTTTCTTAGGCTTTTCTTTTTAATCCTAAAATTTTCTACTCTGAATTTCTTGAAAGCTCTTTCCTTACAGACATTACACTTGAAAGTGGCATTTTTCAAGCACGAGAATGCTGCCTAAAGAGAGAGATTATGCTGGATTTCTTGCCTCACAAAATCCAGCTGTCAACTTTTTAAACCTTACAAATACAAATTAGTAGGAATTGCTAATAGGTCATAGGTAGACCTTGAAATTTTTGAATATCATTGTCACTTGTTTCCCTTTGTTTTCAATTTAATCATACACAGTTCCTTGGCTTCCTTCAGCCTTCCTTCTTTCATTTTATTTTTCCTTTCATTTTGGCACCTCGTTTTTCAGTCCTCTCTCTCTTTACACTTTCAATCAAATATGCTCAAATAGTACACAGTCTGAGCCACTTCTGTCTCTATTAATGGAAGTGGATACTTTCTTTTGTCTGCATTTGTCTTCTGGCTCTTCAGCTTTGTGCTTCTCATTGTAATGCTATTTGCTTGAGGATAACAACTTTTTTTTTGATATTGTGCTAGTTTTCTGGTAGTTCTTAGCTCTGGGAATGTTATTGCAAATAGTAGGACACACTGTATTGACTAATGCAAAGAGATAGTGTCTATGGGCCAGATAGTCCCTGGTTCTTTGCATACATGCATTAGGGCAGGGATCGGCAACTTTTGACATGCGGCCTGCCAGCGGCAGCCAGCACATCCCTCTGCACACGCCGCTTCCAGCAGCCCCCATTGGCCTGGAGCGGCAAACCGCAGCCAGTGGGAGCCACAATCAGCCGAACCTGCAGATGCGGCAAGTAAACAAACTGGCCCGGCCCGCCAGGGTGCTTACCCTGGCGGGCGGCGTGCCAAAGGTTGCCGATCCCTGCATTAGGGTGTAATGGGTGCAAAGGAGTTTTCTTTCTCCCTGGTGCACACCTTACCAAGGCCAGAGTTAAGCTGATGCCCAAGTCAGTGAGATGATGTCAGATATTCTATTAACAGAAGGGTATGATGTCCATTATTCCTTAGTTTCCTATGGCATCTGCTAAGCTCCATCAATTTGTGCAGAAGCTGTTGGTAGACTTCCCCAAGTCCATTCACCTATTTTGCTTTTCTTCCAGCTGTGCTTCCTAAAGTTTACCTGTCTTTCTTATCTCATGGAAACTCTCTGGAGTCCTAACAATGGCGTCTCTAAAGCCATCTTCTCACTCTTTTGTGTATTAAAGTGACCCCTCTGGAAATTAAGCAAGGACCTTTCTTAGGTTTTCATCTTCTCAGAACCAGTGAAAATGATTTCCTCCTGATTTAATTTTTGCCTTCTTCTTCTGAAAGAACTTCTGTACCCACTCCAATTCTTCTCAGTTGCAGGGAAGGTGAGAGATTTAAGAGAGGAGAATGGAAGAAGGTAGGACAAAGGAATAAAGTATTTTTAATTTTCTTTCTCCACAGAGAATGGGATAATTGATGTACACTGGCATGTTATCATTGGGGGCATAAAGGGACTCCCCCCCCCCAATCCAGATGATAAAAACATACTGTTCACAAAATATGATGATCAGACTATTTCTGTAACATTTAAATAGACAATATATTTTTATAATCAGGATTTACCGGCCTTTTTCATAGTGAAACTTTTGTTCTTATTGCAGTTAATCAAAAAAAAATCAAGATCTTGTGCATTCTCACTACATATTTTTAAAATGGAGGTCGCTGACTTTATACTGCCACGTCTTTCAAGATGTCTTACTCCTGAGAGTGCTTTACAGAGGTGGAGCTAATGTCATTTGCATGAGTGGCAAGCAGAAGATAAAATAACTCGAACTTTTTTAAGGTTTGAGAAAGATTGATATATTTCATTTTTAAATTTCATGTGTCTTAGTGCTTCCTGCTTTTAGGCAGGAAGACACAGACTAAAATGAAATCAATCAAACAAAAACATTCAGCAGACAGATACTTATGGCCTGTGAGGGAGGTAAGGGAGAAGTAAATAGTGACCAACATTTTATTCCAATGTTAGGGGGGAAAATGGTGGTATCTCCAATGTTGACAAATAGTGACTTTTGAGTGGTGATCAGTTAAAATACTTGGGATAGAGAAAGACTTTCCAAGATTTTTAACTGAAACTTTAATCACTAGAGGTGTGTGAAATATTCTCAATGAAACATTTTTCATGTCTTTTATGAATATAAAATGGGTCCTTCTTTTAAAAAAAAAAAAAAGCCATACAGAGTTGAAAGCGACTTCATAATTAATCATTTGAACATCAAGTTTTGGTTTTTGTCGTTTTCTTTTTTTCTCTGGCTTGGTCCACACTGGGGCGGGGGATCGATCTAGGAAATGCAACTTCAGCTACGAGAATAGCGTAGCTGAAGTCGACGTTTCCTAGATCGAACTAAGTTTACTTACTGCGGGTCCACACGGCGCAGGCAAGCTCCCACGTCGACAGCACTTCCTCCTCTCGGCAAGCAGGAGTTCCGCAGTCAATGGGAGAGTGCTTCTGGGATCGATTTATTGCGTCCAGATGAGACGCGATAAATCGATCCCAGAAGATCGATCTCTACCCGCCGAATCAGGCGGGTAGTGTGGACCTAGCCTCTGTGAAAATTGTAGAGGGAATTTTAATTGAATTTCACAGAAGAGCAAAATCAGAGGGGCACAAATTTACCTAAACTGGCAGAAAATTTCAAGAAACAAATAATAGACATTTTTTCACCAGTTTTACAGTTCTGGTAACCGGAAACAATAAACCCCATAACTTGAGTTTCACCCATTACTTAGCTTAACGTAGCCAAAGTACTATTTGATGTTTTCTAATGGTCCCCACTCAATTTTTTACCTACTATTACCTGGAGTCTTATTTTGGTTTTATTTATATTGGTGTAAATGTAGATTTTAAGAAGGAGTAGAGATCTGTTTTCAGTGCAGACAAAATATGTATCTTTAACATTTATTCAAGGAACCATGAGTTTGAGGCATTTTTGGCCCTGATTCAGGAAGGTGTTGTCAGGGCTGGAGTGTGGGCAGCCTGACTTAGGGGTTAGTGTTGGGTGCAATCCGAGGGTCTGGAGTCCGGGACCCAATTACCAGGAATCAGGCCAGGTTGGAATGCCAGGAGATCAGAATCGAGAGACAAACCAGAGGGCAGGGATCAAGAGTTAGTTACCATGAGTCAGGATACCAGGAGGTCAGGTTTGGACAATGGAACTAGAGGGCAGGAACCAGGAGGCAGTTACCAAAAGTCAGGCCAAGTCAGGACATCAGGAGGTCAGGGTCAGAAGGCAGGAGCAGGTAAACACCAGACCAGTGGTTCATTGCATGGTGAAGACTGGTTTAATAGACAAGTTCATTTTCCTCTTCTGGTTTAAATGGGGGCTGTAGCCCAGTCAGGACCCTTGGAGCTCTCCTAAACAGTGGCCTTATGCCCTGGTTGGGCTTCATGGACACCCACCACCACCACCACCAACTGCTGTCTGTGAGCTGCTGGGTGGAGAATTGGAATGTAATGATTCCCCAGGATCCCTACAGACCCAAGTTTGAGACTCACAGCGTTTGAAAGGTACTTAAGCATGTACCAAACTTTAAGCATGTGAGTAGTCCCATTTAAGTCCACTAACAGAGCTGGCCTAGGGGTGGTGAGTAGAGTGGTCACCTTGAGCACAACCTTCTGGGGACACCACATTGCTTTACCACCGAGATATGGGTTTTTTTGCTTGCCCTTCTACATGGCTGGCTGAATGGGTGTGTGTTGGGGTTGGGGGAGGTGGAACATGGGGAAAAAACTGTCCACACTGGGGCCAACCCTGTCACACTATTGACTTTCCTGTGCTTAAAGTTAAGCATGTGTGTAAGTGCTTTGTTGGCTCAGGGCCAGAGTTCTCAGCCCCTAGCAGGCCTGAGCAAGTTATTCTCAAGGTATAACAATTATTAAATATGAAAAAATATAGGTTAATGATGCATCATATTTTTGTAAATACTGTTTAATAGTAGAAATTAAATAGATTAGCAGGTTGGTCTTATGCAGACACTTAATATAAAGTAAACTTAATTTGTTGTAGCCGTATTAAGCTGCATTAACAATGGTGATTGCTAAACAATTCCAAAAATGAACATTAGGAAAATGTGTAATATAAATATATAGCTTTGTTACTGCACAATAGTTATTTTATACATTAGTCCTTCTACTATGGTAACTATTTAATTATTAATTTATTAATTAGTGACTCTAAATGCTACATTTAATTAAATATGTCTATTAGACCTATATTTTAAAAAGCTTTATTCTGTTAGTTGTTAGATAATTCTGAATTCATAACACAGTTCCTACAAGACCCAATACATCTTCTTGTTCAGTGATCTCCGACGGAGCCACTGAGGACAGAAATGTGTGTGCCTATTTTTTTTAACTATTAAGGTTCTGATCCAAAGCCCGTTGAAGTGAATGGAAAGACTCCTACTGACTTCACTGGACTTTCACAGAAAACATCATGATGTCTTACTTTGCATGCCTAAGGGCAGACTCAGAGGAAGGGAAGAAGTATGATTCAAAGGCAGTTGGCTGGCAATATAGTAATGCACTGGAAGAAATACATTTTCAAAAATGTAATGAAATTAAAATACATTTTCAAAAATATATGCCTAAATTGCAAGTATAAAATCTGAAGCTGCACTTGTAACACTCACAATAGAGTGTGAAATTTGCAGGTTTCTATTGTTTAATTTGTAGTAGCATGTGCAGTAGCATGTTTTGGGGACAACAGCTGTTTGTTTCACATGCTGAGTTTAAGCACACCTTTATAAAAATGTAGATATAAAAAGGTAAGTATATGCAAAACCTGTTCACAAATTATTTGTATAGTTTCTTTTGCTTACGTCTTTGTCTGTTGTTTTTGCTTCCTCTTTACAGGCCAGATCTAGTTCCCAGTACTTGGCTCTTCCCAATTCCATTTGACTTTCCTATTCATTTGACTTTCTCTCTTCTCAGAGTTTTTTCTTCCCAACCACATGCTCATACTGTAGTAGTGTCTCTGTACAAAGGATAGTACTACTGGAGATATGTGTTAATTACAAAATAACGTGACTCCATTACACCTGTATGCCATTCACCTGCAGCACAAACACTAACCATATACTCCCAGTACTCTGTACCACACTCAACATACATGTGCATTTACCATCCTTCCACTACTTAGTACCTCGTTCATGACCACAAATTATTTTCCAATTTATCTTCCTTGACACAGTAGTATCTTTCCTGTTCCATATACATCAAAGAGCTATCCAATTCCCTTCCTGCCTTTCTGACATACTGTGTTTCTGTCATGCTAAACATTGGCAACTTTGCAGCCATTTCATCCATTTACTACTCGTAATGGTCTAGCTTCCTGCCATTGTGATCATCTTCCTGTATATGTGTGTACTGATATCTATTGTGAAAGTGAAATGAATTATATTAAAGAAATAGAATGAATTAAAGAATGCTGTATGTACCTTTAAGTAGAAATGAGAAATGCTGCAAGCCAGGGGGCAGGAAAGCAGACATTAACTGCTTAATGAATTGCCCCACTTAAGGGCAATTGGTGAAGCATTAGCCTTAGATCGATAAGAGTTAATAAGGAAGCAGGATATGCATATTGTGCCCTATGCAAATTTTACAATTTTGCTCTCTCTGTCCCTTTGTTTAGTTCGCACCCTTTTATCTGTATAAATAAGACTGTTTGAATCTTGCATGGTGGCTCACATTATCTGAATGTATTAGCAGAGCGCTGTGCTAATAAAACAGAGTGGTCTGACAAACTATGAGTCCTGAGTCTAACTTTGACACTATATAGATATATACACCCTGGCAGTAAACTGTTGGGTAAAGCACAGGGGACATGGTTTAAGATCTCTGCAGGGGCTGGTGAAACTTAAAGCATATGAACTTTTTTAATGTTCCTAATCCACAGGGTTTCTGGCCAAACTATTAGGTGTTCAACAATGATGGGATGGAGGTGCAAGCTCTAGGATGGGGCCAGGGATGAGGAGTTTGGGGTGCAGGAGGGGACTCTGGGTTTGGGGGTGCCCAGGGCTTGGGCAGGGGATTGAGCCGTGGGGTGGGGCATGGGTTTACCTCAGGTAGCTCCCAGTCAGTGGCTCAGTGGGAGTGCTAAGGCAGGCTTCTTGGGTACTTCCAATGGGAGTGCGGAGCCAGTGCTCGGGATGGAGGCAGTGCGTGGAGCCCCGTGGCCTCCCTGCCTAGGAGCTGGACCTGCTGCTGGCCACTTTTGGGGCGCAGTGCAGTGTCAGAACAGGTAGGAACTAGCCTTCCTTAGCCAGGCAGCATTGCCCACGGGACATTTAACGGCCCAGTCGGTGGTGCTGACCAGAGCTGCCGCGACCCAGTGCCTTACATTCCGCGACCCAGTACTGGGTCATGGCCCGCAGTTTGAAAACCACTGGTCTATAGTGCACCCTACTTAGAGCAACCTCCTCTCTCTCTCTCCCTCCCTTTTCCAGGAGGTCACCTCCTAAAAAGGTGCACTTCCCTTTATTCTGAAATGCAGAATACTATATAATCCTACAACTGCTTAAATATAACCTCACAACAAACACTGTGAGTTGAATGAATACTCCACACACCTGAAAAAGACATACTTAGAGACAGATTGTGTTTTCCACAGTGGGTCTGTGTTGAGGGAAATGGAGAGCCATGCTGCCTCAGGAGGCACAATCCCTCTTCCCAACAGGTAGAGCAGGACAGCACATGCTGCACTATCCCTGCACGGTTCCAACACCTGCTGAGAGGCTGGGGTGACAGGAGAAGCCTGCCACTCTGTTACATTGCATGAATCCCAATGAAGCACACATGGTGCTTGCATTCAGGAAAATATTCATGAACCAGCCTCTCTTATTTCTGGTCCCAAAAGCCAATATCAACTAAAACCAAGTCTTCCAAGTATTTCAGACTCTTCAAAAAGATTCATTTTGAGTTTGGTTCTAACGATGGGGAAAGGTTTGATGGATTTTTGTTTTTAATCTCCAACCTAGTTCATCTGTGCCTAATTTTGATATCAATGAATTAATTAGAAAGCATGGGAAAGCTGTTACAAAGTAACCTTAGTTCTGCGTGGGGGGGCGGACTTTGGTAGTCAGCAATGACAGGGAAAGAAATACAGAAACATTACATGCACATTTTAATATGATTTTAATGAGCTATAGTTTTGCTTTGGTATATCACTGGCCCTTTCGTGTGGTCTGCTCAGGGCAGCCATTTCCTTTCCATAGGCTAGCATCTCTAATCAGTACAGTATAGAATTCCCAAAATTCTCAATTCTGATGTTGTTCAGGAGCTATGAAAACCCCCAGATTAAACTGGTTTAAACAGAATTTTTATTTGCTTAATTAGCTTCTCTAGAACTGCTTAATAACCACACAGTCTGTACTGTGAACCATGTAATTGTTGTGACATTACTTCTCTTACTGGGGTATTTTACTCTTGATGTCATCATCTCTCCCTTTCAAATTCTGGCTGGTGAGTTTACTACTGCCATGAACTGAGCACCATCAGAAGTGTTCAGATATTATTGAATGTCCTTAATGCCCTTCCATGTGATGCAGAGATTATATACATAAGCAGTAATGACATTCTAGTTATGTGGCATAAAGTGTTTAAAATAAAATATTAATAAATTTCAGCAAATATGTTAAAATCATTTCTAAGCTGTGCAATTGCTTACAAATTTATCAGGGTTGGCTTAGTGCCCAAGTATGCACAAAGCTCACTAAGTTTGAAAAGTCATGGTTCAACCCTGAAAGAAGATTTTTGTCTACTGCACTTTAATATTTTATAGACTGCTTTTTAAGACTATACAGTCCTCATGCTCCCCTCTGCTTTAAACTACCTTTGTGTTTCCCTGAACCTGGCCTCACCAAGTGTCAGCTCTGGTGCAAGAAAGCAGACAAAGGCTTCTAAGGTGTCTGCCAGCAGCCATGGATCAGCCAGACACAAGTATTGTAGAAATATGTTTGTAGGAGATTATAATTTAGAGAGGATTCCTCATAAGAGACAGTATTATGAATGTAGAAGTTTGGAGATGTGCCCTGGAGCAAGGGGTTGTGAACACACCATGGCTGTGTGCAGCAGCTCACTACAGAAGCTCTCCAGGTTGTTTTATTAAAGTTTTATTCCTTTCTTATTCACTGGTTTGATATTTAATGAACCCCAAGATCATTACAAGTATGTCCAGGCCACACCCCTTTTTCCTAGGCATTACCCCTACACTGGGGACTAGGAGGGGAAGTGGCAGAGGAGCAAACATGGTTATTTTATACCATCCAAGGAATCCCTGAGGTAGGGGTAATTCTTCAGTGGTCAAATATGCCAGTTTTCAGGTTGCCTGGCACTGCCATACTCGTTCAATGCAGGCCAAATGGCTTGGAGAATCAGGGCCACTTTGCATTAATGTACTCAGAGTGAGGCTTCTGAGAGTGCCATTTGAGGTTCTCAAAGCAGTAATGCCTAGAGGTACTTGGGTGTCAGTAGATTTGGGCCTCAGTATAGATGTCCTCTGAGATGTGTGGGTTTGGGGAATGGAACCACCAGTTTCTGGTCTTGTGGTAGAGAGCAAGTCTGCCTGCCCTCTCCCTCAGGGCTTGGAAACATCTCATATGCATTCATACGCCATACTGGCGCCTCTCTGAAGCTACTT
This sequence comes from Emys orbicularis, assembly GCF_028017835.1. Taxonomy (NCBI): domain Eukaryota; kingdom Metazoa; phylum Chordata; order Testudines; family Emydidae; genus Emys; species Emys orbicularis. The sequence continues at coordinate 147,355,279 of NC_088684.1, read as the reverse complement.
GCTTGTTCTAAGCTTTCTTTTATCTTTTTTTTTTTTTTTTAAAGTAAATCTCTGGCTGTTATGGTTTCAAAGGAAATGCAAAACATTTGAACCAAGCACATACAATTCAGAGATGTCTGCAAAGAACACAAACATTCTGAGAGATGTGAATTCCACCTACTACCTCAGTCAGATGTTAACTCACATGCCCAGTGATGATGATATAAACGTCAACACGGTTAACTATTTATTCTTCATATAAGAGAGCAGAGGGAGGATGATAGATCTGCAAAAATTTACTGACAATGATGTCTCATTCTAGTGACTCAAGTGGGATGAGCTTACTTTGTGGGAGGAGCTTGGAAGAGTACCACCATCTCTCTCCACCCCACCCTAGTCTGACCCCTGCCTCCCCAGTGGAAGAATTAACTGGAAACTCTATAGAGTTGCATTCCTCTATGCAGGGTATTCCAGTCTAAGGTAAAATAGGTGCTAAGTACTTAATCCTGTTTATTATGTGGTATTCCTAAATTTCTAGGTACAGTTCATAATGTCTTACTATAATATTTGCTTTTAAACAACCATCTTAGGCTATTCCAGTATTAACAGATGGCGTTTTTCCATGGTATACATAATCAGAAATTTCTCTCTTCATTGCCAAGTCTTGTTATAGAAATTTATATTGCCTGTATTTGGACTGTTAAAATATAATTTACAGTTTCTGCCCCCAAGAGGATAAGAAGTTATGCCTACGTGCTCCACTGTGTATCCCTGAGAAACAATTCACTTTCTAACTGTGAATTTTTTTCATGGTAAATTGGTTCTGTGATTGAAAAATAAACAGCATTTGTTTTCATGCTGTAGGGAAAGACAAATCATCATTTTTTCTAGACAAAGGCACTATAATAGAACCAGTGTCTGTATTAAAAGTGGACATTTTGTATTTTACATGAGAAATACAGTGGGGGTTTCACCTTTAAGTACTTGATTGCTAACAAATTCATGGGATGAACCTTCTGTACTGTTAAATAATAGCTGAACCATCCAAAAATAATAATTCCGATGTGGCAAAGCAACCATAACAGAAAACAAGCAAAATTTCTGTTCCACATGGAAATTCTAGGTACTATGTTTCCATCGCACAATATAAGCAGATTTTTCTTTTTCCAGGATGTCCATAGATGCTCCTTTCTGTGACACCTTCCCTAATAGAGCTACCTCTTCACCTTGAGTCTGAATGCTATTGAATATACAACAAGGAAGATTCATCCTGCAAAAACATGTTGCATCAACCGTGCCCTTTGTCTTTTCACTTTCAAGGATAGTTGAGGTCACTCTGTGCAGCCCTTTACTTTTTTAAAAATAGTCTTTGCCAGCTATGTTTAGTTAAACAAGAAAAAAAAACATGTTCAGAGATAACAAGAATACACAGAGTTATAATAGTTAATGCCAATAACATTTTTGGAAGGGATATTAAACCTCATGCTCCAAAGTTTATATCAATTGCTAATTATTAGATATCAGGATGAGATATGAATGTGTGTGTGTGCCGGTGGTGGAAGAGGGGCTGGGAGAGGGACAGATTATCCCACATCTGCCTACCATGGAACAGTTGTACCTTCCTTTGAATCTTCTGTTGCTCGCTGTTGTCTGAGAGTGGATATTGGACGAGGTGGACCTCAGATTGGATCCAGCATGTCAATTCGTATTTGCCTGTATTTTTAAGACTTTTAGGGAAAAGCTTTTGTTGATGTTGTAAAATTAGTTATTTTCTGAGCGAAGCCTTGTTTTGATTTATTGAAGTACTGACTAAGGTGTTACAGATGTGGAATTGCTGTGTATTAATTTGTGAACACTGAGATGTAACCATTTATGAGCACTGTATGTGAACTTGTCAGCCAGGGGAGATATGGTAAATTTGATTATTAGAATTTCCTGCGTGACTATATTGATCTAACTTCATTGGAGGCTGTGGGAAGAGCAATCAGGAAAGCAACACAATACATGTAGATAAAGACACCCCAACACATATTTGAAAGACAGTGAGCCAAGCTGTTAGCTTCAAGAATCCTGTCTCAATCTCTACTAGGTTGCAAGCTTTATTCTGACAAAGTGAGGAGGTTAGCAATCAAAAGAATCCTAAAGAGTTAAAAAGCCTTTCTTGGGGAAAGAGTTATAATTTGTCAGCAGCTATCTGGGGAGACAGGCTGACTCAGAGAGAGAGAGAGAGAGAGAGAGAGAGTGGCTGTGGAGGGGAGCTGAAACAGTAGGCCCTTCCCAGATTCAGGAAATGGTAAGCATTAGGGGAAAAGCAAGATATGCCTATAGTCTATTTTGGTATTTTTAAAGGTATGTTTTCTCGGAAATGCTTTTGTTCTAAATAAATAATGTTTAGCTTTATTAAGTATTAGTTGTATTAAGCACTGCCATTGTTATGGAGGGAACAGAAGTGTAAGCAGGGCCATACAATTTTGGGGGGGCCCAGGGCAAATTCTGAAACTGAGACTGCAGAGGGGGTTGGAGGCGGGGTTGGAGAGTAAGCCCATCTCTGCTCTAACTCTGCAGCGGTGGCTACTTTCTCATAGACTTTAAGGCCAAAAGAGACCATTGTGATCATCTAGTCCAGCAGTTCTCAAACTGTGGGTCGGGACCCCAAAGTGGGTTGCAACCCTATGTTAATGCAGTTGCCAGGGCTGGCATTAGTCTTGCTGGGGCCCGGGTCTAAAGATGAAGCCTGATGGCTTCAGCCCTGGGTGGCAGGACTCAGGCTTCTGCTTCGGCCCTGGGTGGCAGGGCTCAGGTTACAGGCCCCCCGACCTGGGGCTGAAGCCCTTGAGCTCAGGCAGGCTCAGTATCCCCTTCTGGGGTCATGTAGTAATTTTTGTTGTGAGAAGGGAGTGACGGTGCAATGAAGTTTGAGAACCCCTGATCTAATCTGACTCCTGCACATTTCAGGCAACAGAATCTCCCCTAGTCACTCCTGTAATAGGTCCACAACCTCTGGCTGAATTACTGAAGTCCTCAAATCTTCATTTAAAGATTTCAAGTTATAGAGAATCTATGCAACGTGTGAGAATTTCCTGTTACAATAATATAAATCAGAAGCGAGGAATTATATAAAGTTGATAAGGGAAGCATAGGAACACAAAGAGAAATCTATGGACAGCAGAATTAAATAAAAAATGAGAAGGGTTTTTTTTTTTTAAGTGTATTAGGAACAAAAAGAATCCTGACAATGGTATTGGTCTATTACCAGATGGAAATTTAGAATTATCAATATAATTCAGAAAAGGTGGAAGTATTCAACAAATATTTCTGTTCTGTATTGGGGGAGGTGGAGATGATGTAGTCATATCATATGATAACACTCTTTCCATTCCATTACTATCTCAGGGGGATGTTAAACAGCAGGTGCTAGAGTTAGACATTTTAAAATCACCAAGTGTTATAAAAGAGTTGTCTAAGGAGCTCTCAGGATTGTTAATGTTGATTTTCAGTAGGTCTTGGAACACTGGGGAAGTTCAGGAAAACTGGAACAAAGTTGTGTGTGTGTGAATATTTTAAAAGGGTAAATGGTATGATATGGGTATTTATAGGCCAGTCATCTCACATCAATCCCAGGCAAGATCAAGGAGCAGTTGATATGGGACTTAATTATTGAAAAATGAAAGTAGGCTGATATAATTAATGCAAATCAACATGTATTTATGAAAAATAATTGTGTCAAACTAACCTAATATCTTTCTTTTTTATGAGATTTTTTTTGATGGTTGATAGAGGTAACAGTGTTGCCATCATATAAATAGTTTGACGGTACCATATGCATATGGATTAAAAATTAGAATGATATAAAATTAACATGGCACACATTACATTAATTAAAAGTTGGCTGATAGGTCTCAAAATGTAATTGTAAACAGGGAACCATCATTGAGCAGGTATGCTGCTAGTGGGGTCTTGCAGAGATTTCTTGGCCCTATGCTATTTAACATTTTTATCAATGCAACCGCTGTTATAATACTATGTCCAGTTCTGTGATCACAATTCAAGAAGGATGTTGATAAATTGGAGAGGTTTCAGAGAAAAGCCACAGGAATGTTTAAAGAATTAGAAAACATGCCTTATAGTGATAGAATCAAGGAGCTCAATGGCTTAACAAAGACAAAGTCATGGGATGACAAGATTACAGTCTATAAGTGACTACATGGGGAACATATATTCAATAACAGGATCTTGAATCTAGCATAGAAAGTTATAACATGATCCAATGGCTGGAAGTTGAAGCTAAACAAATTCAAATGGGAATTAAGGTGTAAATTTTTAACCATCATCGTAATTGACCACTGGAAAAGAATTACCAAGAGTTGTGATGTACTCTCCATCACACTGAAAATTGTGGATTTTTTTAAAAAGCTATGCTCTAGGAATTATTTTGGGGAAGATCTATGGCCTGTGTTATATGGGACGTCATATAGATGATCACTATGGTCCCTTTGGCCTTGGAATCTATGCAAAACAAACTGCTGAGGACATCAGATGAATTGGGTCTATAGAATTCCTTATTTGCTATCTTCAGTTTTTCCTTGACTGTACACAGCCAGAAAAGAACAGAGTTTCCCTAAAACCCATCAGTTTCTCTTCCTTGTTTTTACTCTTAATTCTAATATGACTAAAAAGAGAGCTTCATGCTTTGGACGTGAAATGGGCTTTAAAAACTATCTATGCTGGAACAAAGAATGGAAAAAGTGAGGCCTTGTCAACACTTAAAACACACCAGCAGAGCTATGTCAGTTAGGGGTGTGACTTTTTACTGACATAGCTATTCCAATATAAGCCTCAGTGTAGATGCAGTTATACCGGTAAAAAGTCTACTTGCTGGTATAGTTTATGATGGTCCAAGAACTGGTATAAGCAATACCAGAAAACACTACTTTTTTGCCATTACAAGATGCATCTACACTAAGAGGGTTTGCTAGTATAGGCCTCTCCAGTGTAGGCGTGGCCTCAGAGACCTTATTCTTCCCTCACAGTTACCTCTAAGAATATTTGAAGACTTTCAATACTCAGTTTCTGAATAGAGCAAATCAAACATATACCAATCATATAAGAAAGTACATTCTGTAAGTTGCTCCTCATAGCTTTGGACTGAGAAACAAAGAGCTCTGTACAACGAGATTTGTAATACAGCCACTTGACATTTGCAACTGCTTCATCAAGCACTGTAAGAATGACATTCTTTCCTCAGCTTTCACAGCCTTTCCGAAGCCTAGCATTGACTATGACCAGCTGACAGGTTTTTAAGAGAGTTAAAAGCTGCCTATACTAGGAACTAACATACTTTTGAACAGCAATTAATTAAAATGCTCCTAGTCTGGACAAAGCATAATAAAGCAAATAAAATTCCCAAGGAATTGGCTTGTACGGCTTGCTACTTCCCATGAGTAACATCCAGACCAGTACACATCCATGGTGCGGGAAATAAAAATTACAGATAAGGAAACTAATTTTCATTTCTTATAATAGAGGATATTTACACTGATCTGGATAGATTTTCCCTAGAGATCAAAATGTTCTGAATATAGGTAATTTTGAAAATTACCCTAACTGACTAAGAAGCCTAAGTTCCATTTTCTAAAGTTACTTTGCAGTTTAGGAGCCTACGTTTCATTGAATATTTAGACTCCTAAAAATACAGACAGGCACTTTTGAAAACCCTCTTAGGTGCCTAAATACCTTTGAAAATTTGTCCCTAAGTCACTTTTGAAAATGGAACTTAGGCTCCTAAATCATGTAGATGACTGAAAAATGTACTCATAATTTAGTTTGTAAATAGTATAGTTTTTATTCTGTTCATGCTATCATCTACAGGTGTGATACTTATATTTTCCATCTCTTTTATGTGATTTTGCTCTGTTCACAACCTCCTGGAGTCCTAGTGTACTGCTGCAGTGGAAGAGAGTCTGAACTCAGAAGAAGGGACAGAAAAAATGTAGCTGAAGATGCCTCCATTATGGTGGAATGAGCAGTTCTAACCCATGATTAACACCCATACTATTGGATGCCCTTCATTATGAGATGGAGGCAAGGAAACTAATTTTCTCTTATCATACTGATTTACATTAGAACAGAAAGAATTTAGTTGTAAAATTTGATGTTTTCCATCTGGTTGCAGAACATAAAATTGAGTTTGCATCAATGAAGCTGATGTGCCAGATCGTCAGCTGATATAATCAATATAGCACCACTGACTTTAATGGATCTACATTGATTTACATCAGCTGAGGGACTGGACCATTTTCTTAGTTCATCTGAGTTTCATACAAAACCCAGTTCCTGTCAACCTGGCATTTACCATTCATGCGTAATTAATATGCAATTAAACATTATTAAACCAATCAAATGCCTTGGCTCCATTAAGGATTACTTGGTTGTTGTTCAATCTATCATTTTAATATTGAGCTCCCTTAATCTACACTTTTGTCACACCATCAGCTGGCTTCCTCTGAAATGTAAAAATCTGTATGGCATTCTTTAATTGCTTCCTTATAATTTCCTCTATTTGGGTTAGCTATTTATACTTATTAGTCCCTAGTGAACACTGTCACATTCTGGCTGGCCTTTTCACATACAGTACCTGACAAGCTGAAGTTATATCTATCCCATTTCCTTTAAATGGGACAGCGTCTTCTCTCACTTACTCCAGTAACTATGGAATTACTCCGGATTCACAACAGAGCAACTGAGACTAGAACTGGTTCCTATAATACTTTTGCTGACACAGCCTGAGGAGAGAGAATCTTGCTTTATTTATCAGCAGTGGATTAAAGTTACTTCTGTCAATCATTTGTTCCCTCCCCAACACTGTCTGTGGGTGGCTGGTTTCCAGGGGCCATATGAACTGATGGTTCAAATGGTGAAAACTTGCTACAAAACATTCTACATAATTCTACACAAGCCAAAAACTCCTACTTGGGATGTTGCAAAACAAACTTACAGTACAAAAATGGAAATCATGCAGAGATCTGCAGAGAATCCATAGACTTCAAAAAGAGGTGAAGTAATAATGAAATGTGGGAGGAGTTAGGACAAATGAACCTACCCAAGAAAACAAAAATTGGCAGCAAGTTAATGTTGTTCTAAGCAGCCCTGTTTGCTAACTACAAAAATTTGCTTCCATTGCAAAGTATAAACATTTCAGTGAATAGCTCAGCGTATGAGGACTATTTGGAAATATTGGGGATATGTGGCTTTCATCTCTTAACAGTGCTTAGACAAGCTCTCTGCCCATTTCTATACATATCCTTCTATTATACTTTCTGCTACATCTGTGGTACAGAAGCACTCCACATCTTTTCTACATCGCATCTGTGTCTTTTAGTGCCTTAATTTAAGATATTTAGAACAAACTTCCACAGGAAATTAGGTAAATCCAGAGTTTGGCTGTTTTAGGAAATGTTGCCAAAGATTCATTTTTGAAAAGGATTTTACACCATAAGAATTACACCCTCAATATTGACACCACCTTCTATTTAAAACTCCCAACCAAAAAAATCAAAAACAAAATCCATACTCCACCCCCAAGAAAAGTCTATAGCCTGAAAACAGAGGAGTGCCAGAAATTTCATAAAGTCCACTAGGGACTTTGTTATTGCTATCAATTTTATGTGGAAGGTACTCAGATATTACAGTGAGGCATCAATATCAAACCCTAAAATTAGATTAGATTATATATACAAAGGTACATATTTTTCTGTGAATTGGTAATATCTCGCAATGGTGACATGTATTAAATTAATTCGCATCACAACAATATTTGTGTATATTTCTCACAAAATATAGAAAACGTAATAATTTGAGGGCATATTTTCCTCTTGTCCTGCAACCGTCTGTCCCATTGACATTAATGGAATCCCTGACAAAGTGACTAGATCCCTACATTTCTAACTGCATAGTCCCATATAACTGGACAGACCTTGGTAGCAGTAGTGAGAGTTGGTTGTTCTTAACCACTTCACATTCTTCTCTCTTTCAGACAAATGGACCTTTATTTTCAAAAGTGGCTGTAGGTGTTCAACCTGAGACTCTTCAAAGGGGGCTAATTTTCAGAGGGCAAATGCTCAGCACTTTCAGGAACTCAGGCCTTTTAAGGGGTATCAAACTGGGCACTCAAAAATTGAGGTGCCCAAAATCACTTTTAAAATATAGGCCATGACTCATGGGGAATCAAGATAAGACAAGCTATTCATAAACTGTTTTTCAAATCAGTGGGAAGATAAAAACTGAAAGTTCTGTTCATTCCAAAAATAAAAAGGAGAAATACATTAAACAGTTAACTTTCTTCTATCATAAATGATGGCCTCTTACCTTTATCAGAGGACCATCTGATACATGCTGTTACGTACTAGGACTTTAAGGGGAGGCAGAGCAGAATGTAAGAGCTGACAGTCTGACAAAGCATAAAGACCTACTTCTCACTGCATTGAACATGACTTATACCATGTTTCTATCTTAAGTGATGCAAAAGTTCACAACTGACAAATATTTCTTTTAATGCATTTATATGATAATTCCCAAGCTGTCCAACATCCAATTATTTTGTTCTGCTGACTCTGTACAGCAAAGCACTCTATTCCCTAAAGAATTATGCCCATGTTAGGCTGAACATAGTCAAAATGTTTCTGGGGGGTTGGTTGTTTGCTTTGGGGGTGGTGGTAAAGTTTGTGCATGTCAATGCAATTGGTGTTCCGAAACATGGCATAGTCATTGTACTGTAGGTGATGTGTGGGAGGAGGCAAGCGCAGTCACATTCCTCCCCCACACCCTCCACCCCGATTTCTGCCAGGGTGGGAGTCAGTGCTATTGAAGGGTGTGCCTATGAAAGGCACCAGCAGCTAGTGCTCCCACGGAGCCCCACTAAGTGGCACCTAGAGCAGGGAAGTGAGACTGGACTGGCAGCATAGCTCTCTGCCAGAGGGGGAAAACCCCAAATGAGTATGGGGGACAAAAAATGAGAAAAACAGGGACTGAGGTGAAGGTCATAGGTTCAAAACGAGGGTACCAGATGGGGACACCGAGCAGAGAACCCCGGACAGGGCCCACTCATCCTCAAAGGTGTCGAGAGAGCCAGCGGATGCTGCCCAGTGGAACTCTGCCCAGATGCGCGAAACTAGGGAGGAACGGAAATAGGCCCCACAGTCACAGAGCACCCCCTCATCCAGCATCCTCCTCCTGGTAGTGTAGATGGAGAGTTTGTCCAGGGCCAGGAGGAGGTTGACGAGGAGGTCTCGTGACTTCGTGTGGCCACGGATGGGGTGTGCACAAAGGAACAGGTGCGGGGAAAAGTGCAGCCAGAACCTCAGAAAGAGGTTCTGGAGGAGCCGGCATAGGGGCTGCAACCTGGCGCATTTGAGATAGGCACGTGCCAGGTTCTCCCTCACGCCGCAAAAGGGGCAGGCCTCGGGTACAGATGTGAATCGCGCCAGGTACACGCCCATGCTCACGGCTCCGTGAAGGAGCTGCCAACCAATGTTCCCGGCGGGCCGTGGGACCAAGGTGGAATAAAGGCTGGCCCACTGGGGCTCCTCACACTCTTTAGGTGGAAGATAGTCCCGCCATTTGGTGTCAGGGCAGGACACGAGGGTGAGGAAATGCAGTGTGTGGAGCACGAGCGTGTACAGTTGGTCTCTAGGCGCGGTTTGGAACTGGACTGGCTGCAGGGTGTGCAGCCGGCTCGGGGTGTGGGAGCGGGGAGGCCGGGGGGGCTCGTGGAACAGGGCCCGAATAAAAATGTCCAGAGGGCCTGGGGTGAGGGGTGGGCAGGGAGCGCCCTCTCAGGGCCTGCTGCAGGAAGATGAGATAAATGGATGACAAGGCAGCCTCCACCTCCTGGAGTATGCGCAGGGGGGTCGGAAGGGTGGAGAGCCCCATGCGCTGACTGAGCACATGGGGATCCACCCAGTCCCCACTGTAGTAGTCCAGGAGGTCTCCAATCCTAGTGGTTTCTGCCAGGACCAACCTCCAGTGCACCGAGGGAGACTCCACCACCTGCACACGTAGATTGGGATTGTGTAGCAGGGGCTCCACGAGGAGGTCCGCCTCCTCGGTGGCCACAAAGGACCTGGTTGCCGAAAAGACCTTCCAGGTCTGGAGGAGGTCCTGGTAGAAGACCGGCAGCTCTGAGAGGTCTCGCGGAAGACCCCTCGGGTGGAGAAAAAAGAGCTGCCGGTCATATCAGAGCCCTCGGAGGTGGCGGAGGAAGGTGTGCGCCAACATGCTCCATGCCGGACTACCTGCACCGTAAAGGAGTCTCTGCAGGGTCTGGAGGCGGAAGACATGGACCTGGCTGTGAAGGCAGACCAGGCCCTGCCCTCCCTCCTCCAGGGGAAGACTCAAAACCCCTGCAGAGACCCAGTGCAGCCCCGGCCAGAAGAACTCCAGGGCCATCCTCTGGAGCCTGGCCAGGATCCCCGGGGCCGGGCTCAGGGTGTTGAGCCAGTGCCAGAGCATGGACAGGACTAGCTGGTTCAGCACCAGCGCCCTCCCTCGCAGGGAGAGACACCGGAACAGTCCTGTCCATCTCTGCAGCTGCTCATCCACCCTGGCCTCCAAATCCTGCAAGTTCCCTGGCGGAGAAGGATGTGTGGCAGATAGATAAACGCCGAGATAGAGCAGCGGACCTGCACTCCACCGGATGGCTTGAAGCACGTGTGGGAGGGAGCTCGCCTGCTACCCGTCCCCGACCACCAGGCCAGAGCTCTTGACCCAGTTGACCCGGGTGGAGGAGACCGCCGAGTAAACAGCCTGGCAAGCCTCCACCCGCGCCAAGTTGCCCAGGTCCTGGACCACGAGGAGCACGTCGTCAGCGTACACTGCCAGGACCAGCTGCAGCTCCGGCTCCCAAAGCACCAACCCTGTCAACCTCCGGCAGAGGAGACAGAGGAAGGGCTCAATCGCCAGAGCGTACAGCTGGCCCGAGAGGGGGCACCCCTGCTGCACTCACCGCCTGAAGCCGACCGGCTCGGTCAGGGTCCAGTTGAGCCTGACCAGACACTCCGCTTCAGCGTATAGCACCTGGAGAAAGCCCATGAACTGGGGCCCGAAGCCGAACGCCTGCAGAGTGCCCAGGAGATACCCGTGGTCCATCCTGTTGAACGCCTTCTCCTGGTCCAGGGACAGGAGGGTGAAAGACAGACCATCCCTACGCCCAAGCTCCAAGAGGTCCCGGACCAAATACAAGTTATGGAATATGGTCCGGCCCGGGATGGTGTAGGTCTGGTCAGGATGGACCATGTCCACCAGAGGGGTTGTGGGGAAACCTGCTGAGTCCCATCCCTTCCTCACTGGCAGCCACAGTTACCTGCTCAAGTATGGGTCTGGACTAGCCTGCCTTGGTTGTGAGAAGGGAGCTCAGGGAGTTAGTCAGGGCAATGTGAGGGAGGCAGTGGGGTCCAGGGGTTCTGGGGGTGGAGTGGGGAGCCCAGGGAAGCAGCGGGGACTAGGACAATAGGGGGATGGGTGGGGGAAGCAGCGGGGGCCAGAGCAATAGGGAGATGGGTGGGGAAGGCAGTAGGGAGGGGGGATGAGGGGATAGGTGGAGGGCTGGGGGAGGCAGCGGGGGCCAGGGCGCCAAAATAGAAATTCATACAGGTTGCCAATTTCCCTAAGACTGACAGAGCTGGCCTTAAGGGTGGGTGACATGGGCAACTGCCCAGGGAAGTGTAGTCAAGGGGGCACCATGCTCAAGAGGGTGTTGCTGGAGGGTGCCTTGGCAGTCCCCAGGAAGTTGACTGTGGCTGTGGTGGCGAGGGGGGGCTCTGCCATTGTGCCAGATCACTATCAACAGTTACCAGTCGCCTATGTATTGTGCAATGGGGACACTTATGCCATGCAAGGGTAGTTTGCAGATCCAAGAGGAAAGAGAGCTAATAAAATGTAATGGAAAATCGATAATAAATATGATTCATGAACACACAAACCATGATATTTCAAAACTTTGGGTGCACGGAGCAATGTTTCTCATAGGCAATTTTTTTGCACAGAACTAATAGACACATAGATTTTAAGGTCAGGAGGGACCATCATAATCATCTAGTCTGACTTCCTACACATTGCAGGCCACAGAACCTCATCCACCCACTCCTGTAATGAACCAATAACCTCTGGCTGAGTTATGGAAATTCTCAGATCATGGGGTCACTGTTGTGAATGATGTTGCTTTTCTGCCAGTGTGGCTATTTGAACAATATGTAGTCTGGCTACTGATCAATCCCACACCACAGGCCTGATGGAAAGAAGTGGAAAATCCTTGGTAAGGAAGAGAGATGTAGAGGTACATACTGATGCCCACCCCTCTGTGAAAACAAGAAAAAAGTGGATATGTTGGCATCATCCTGCCCTCACCCAAACCTCTTTGCAGACACTAAAGCCTCGTCTACACTACACCTGCTGGTCGATCTAAGCTACACAATTTGAGTTATCTTAATAGTGTAACTCAAGTCGACATAGCTTAGATCTACTTACCATGGGGTCCAAACTATGCTATGTTGACGGGAGATGCTCTCCCGCCGACATTGCTTCTGCCTGTTGTTGAGGTGGAGTACAGAAATCGATGGGAGAGCGCTCTCCCATCGATTGAGCACGTCTTCAATAGACTCGCTAAATCAATGCCGCTGCATCGACTGCAGTAGCCCCGATTTAGCTCCGTAGTGAAGACAAGCCTTAAGTCGGAAGAGCATACTAGTGCTGTTTATATGGACCATGATCCCCATGGAACAGGATAGGAAAAACTGATATATCATCTTTCCTGTCCTCCAGAGAAAGGGAGAAATTACACTCTTATGCCCTTTCCCTGATCCCAGCAGTGAACAGAAAGAGGACTAGCACCAACACTTATTTGAAATCTCTTTAAAGGTACATCTACACTGCATGCTTCTTTCAGCAGCATGAAGAGAATGTACCCGCATACCCCCTCTCTCCCAGTAGGGGAATATTATCAGATACATAGATAAACACAATATGTCGGGGAAGAGTCAATGTGGCTTTTGTAAAGGGAAATCATGTCTCACCAATCTATTAGAATTCTTTGAGGGAGTCTACAAGCGTGTGGACAAGGGTGATCCAGTGAATATAGTGTACTTGGACTTTCAGAAAGCCTTTGACAAGGTCCCTCACCAAAGGCTCTTAAGCAAAGTAAGCACACATGGGATACGAGGGAAGGTCCTCACATGGTTCAGTAACTGGTTAAAAGATAAGAAACAAAAGGCAGGAATAAACAGTTAGTTTTCACAATGGAAAGAGGTAAATAATAAGGTCCACCAGGGATCTATACTGGGACCTATGCGGTTCAACATATTCATAAATGAGCTGGAAAAAGGGATGAACAGTGAGGTGGCAAAATTTGCAGATGATACAAAATTACTCAAGGTAGTTAAGTCCAAAGCTGACTCTCAGGAACTCACAATATTGAGTGACTGGGCAACAAAATAGCAGATTAAATTCAATGTTAATAAGTGCTAAGTAATTCACATTGACAAAAATAATCCCAATTGTGCATACAAAATGATGGGGTCTAAATTAGCTGTTACCACTCTAAGAGAGATCTTGGAGTCATTGTGGATAGTTCTCTGAAAACATCGGCTCAATGTGCAGTGGCAGTCAAAAAAGATAACAATGTTAAGAACCAAACCGAAAATATCATAATGCCACTATATAAATTCATGGTATGCCCATACCTTGAATAGTGCATGCAGTTCTGGTCACACCATCTCAAAAAAGATATATAGGAACTGGGAAAGGTATAGAGAAGGGCAACAAAAATAATTAGGGGTATGGAACAGCTTCTGTATGAGGAGAGATTAAAAATTGGGGCTATTCGGTTTAGAGAAGAGATGATTAAGGGGGGGTTAAGAGGTCTATAAAATCATAAATGGTGTGGAGAAAGCAAACAAGGAAGGGCTATTTCAACATAACACAAAAACTAGGGGTCACCTGACGAAATTAATAGGCAGCAGATTTAAAATAAACAAAAGGAAGTACTTCTTCACACAACACACAGTCAACCTGTGGAACTCATTGCCAGGGGATGTTGTGAAGACCAAAAGAATAAATGAATTAAAAAAAAGAATTAGGTAAGTTCGTGAAGGATAGGTTCATTAATGGCTATTAGGCATGATAGTCAAGGATGCAACACCATGTTCTGGGTGCCCCTAAATGTCCAACAGCCAGAAACTAGGACTATACAACAGAGGATGGATCACTCAAAATTGCCATGTTCTGTTCATTCCCTCTGAAGCATCTGGCAGTGCCCACTGTTGGAAGACAGGATACTGAGCAAGATGGACCATTTATTTGACCCAGAATGGGCATTCCCTATGTTCTTACAAACAGCAGTGTCCTCAGGGAGGCATGGCGTAGGTGTGTAAAGGCAAGTAAATACCCAACATGCTCTCTCTTCACCCAACTCATGCCTCACCAGTTACACAGCTATTTTTAGCAGCGTAATATCCTTACTGCTGGATCTTTTCCCCTCCTCAGGAAAAGACTCCACAGTGGATAAAGGCTTTGGCTGGGGGGAAGGCAGTGGGGAAAGGCTCTGCCAGGTCCTCCACCACTGGTAGGGGAAAGGCAGCTGGGAAAGGCCTTCCAGAGCCTTTTCTTGTGGTGCTAAAAGGCTCCTGCTATGGGGAGCTGCTGAAGCTTTTCCCCACTGTATCCTCCTATCAGAGCCTTTCCCTTGCCTGCCGCAGGGAAAGATGCCAGTAGCCAGGATGCAGTAGGGAAAAAGCTTCGCCAGCTGCCCACTGTTGGATCCTTTCCCCTCTGGGGGAAAGGTTGTGGCAAGGGGGAGTGTAACATGGTGGCTTGCCCATGTTGTTAAGCCTGGGACTATGCCACCTTTGATTACAGGACAAGCCACACTTGGGATAAATAAGGTCATCCCAGGGTAAAAGGCAGCAGGAAGCTGCTGGGAGGAGGCTTCAGCAGTGAGAGAACTGCAGAGTGAAGCTGCAGGGAAAGAGGGACAGTTTTTTGGGGAGGATGGACTGTGCCAAGCTTAAGTCTGGGTAGAAGACTCTTTTTGCGTTTGAGGGCTTTGTTAATTTAATTAAAAATCCAGACATTAAGAAGACTGTGACTGAAAGAGAGACTATGGAGTTTGGTGAAGGAGCCCCGGTGAAGGGGAAAATAGTGGCAGGGTACAGCAAAGGCACCCCTGACCATGAAGGAGCGCTTGGTTAGCAGCCAGCCTTGTTACAGGGAGAAAAATGGGAACAAAGGCTCAGCCTTTTCCCAGCTGCCCCTCCCATGCCAGAGACTTTCCTTAACACAGTAAAAGGCTTTGGCAGTTGGGAGCTGTGAGATTTATGTCTCCCCCCACCAGAGCCGTGCACTGACACATGTAGCTACACATTGCAGTATGGACGCAGCAGTTGAGAACCTTCAGACCCTTTTCAGAGGAGGGTACACACACACACCCTGCTCTGTTTTCACAGGTCAAACAAAGCTAAACACTACTCTAACCAACACTTTTAACTTATAGTTGTCCGTTTTTGAAAGTCTCTAGGCATCTTACTACTATCAATTATCTGCAGCCCCTACATTCAGTATGGAGGCTGAATATAAACATCCCTACTATAAAGATATTATGTTTTCTTGAATATATAGCACAGTGGTTTATCTATCAGGTACTTCTGTCATCTTGCTCCAAGTATATACTAATTATTAGTACAAACACATTCATTATGGCCAATGCAAGAAAATATATAAGAAAACATAATTCAATTTTACTTGAGTTCCCTCTGTTCCTTTTACACTGCTAACATACACTGGCATAACCCAGGACCAGGTTCTTCCCTTATGTGTCTATTATTGAATCCTTATCAAGACACCAGAGCCACAGAAAAGCTGCTAGCAGTTTGTGAGCTTCTGCACAAGGAGCTATAAATATATCAACATTTTGTTTCCTTAGCTCAGCATATGTTGCCACACAGAATGCACCACAAGATTCATTGCCCAAAAGCGTACGTTGGGATCAGCAGCTGAAGATATGGAGGTAGCAGGTTTTCTGACAATTTTAACAGTGTGAATAGAGTGAATGGAGACAGTTCTACAAAACCAGTCAGATGCTATGAAACACCCATATGCATTTCCAGATGATGGATCTGTTTCCCATTGCTATTATCCTAAGCCATTCAGTACCAGTGCAGAGATTTAAAGAGGAGGGAGTAGAAAGTCCTGGGAAGAAAGAGGAAGAGCTGGTTCTTGTTCAGACCAGCCCACGAAGCAAGAAGAAAGTGAAGGCTCGGATTTTCAAAAAAGCTCCTGGTCAAGTAGTTTCCATTGTTCTCAGTGGAAGTTGCTGGATGAGTTTTAAAGGACAATATCTTTCTTACACCAGATTGTTGTTCTTCTTGGAGAAGCAGGCTGAAGAAAGCTTCTGTCCTTATTCTGTGTATATAGGGTGAGAGTGCAAAATACTCATTGCAGAACTATAAATGTCAAGTGCCAGGATACAGTATTTTTTTTTTTTTGCTTTGCTTTTGTTTTTTCCACCCCTTCTTCCCTGTTTCTTACAGCTGTGGTCAGGCCACACATACAGAAAGCAGTTTTCACATCTTTGCAGCACAACACTGAAAAGGATTTTCAAGTATTTTACAATTAACTGCACTATTACCCACTCCAGGCTATGCTGCTGCAGCTACTAGAGGTGGGAAATGTGAAGCAGCAGGAAACTGGAGGTTTCCATTATACTCTGAGGAAACACATAGAACTCCTACCACAACCTAAATGTCTTCAGGGACTGTATCCATACAGTGTCTTTAATATACAAAACAACACACACCCAGCAGCATTTTTCCATTGCAAACCAAAAAGTGGGAAGGAGGGGGGAATACTTAAGTCTGGATGGAGATGATAATGGTTAATGAAGGACTGTATAATAATGGGGATCTGTAGAGCTGCAGAGTGGCCTCCCTCCAAGCTTGACAAGGAGGGACCACTACATTTCCTCTAGTGAGCAGAGCCAAGATAGCCCTGTCCTCTCCTCTCGCCCCCCGCCCCGTGCAGGAAGCAGAGGGGCATGACAGGAAGGATAAGAGGTGGGCTCTTCAGCTCAGTTGGGAGGGAACCAGCAAAGGAGGCAGATGTCTCTAGCCCTCTGCAGGACTCCAGCTTCACTACTGAGCTGTGTAGCACCCTGACCCAAGAGGAAACTGAGTGTGGAGAGGAGCTGCTGGGACTGCCATCTGCAGTTTACCCAGGGGAGACTGAGGGCTCACAGATGATGGAGCACTGCCAATGGATTGTGGTAGGAAGTAGCCCAGGGAAACCAGACATTAGTCAGGTTTCAGAGTAGCAGCCGTGTTAGTCTGTATCCGCAAAAATAACAGGAGTACTTGTGGCACCTTAGAGACTAACAAATTTATTAGAGCATAAGCTTTCGTGGGCTACAACCCACTTCTTCGGATGCATAAAATGAATATGTTTATACTATTTTTTGGCACAAGTATGATGTAGAAGCAAAAGTCCATAAACAATGTTACTCATTTTTATAGAGAAATTTTCAGAAGAGAATTTTGCTTTAAGTTGTTAAATAGACCCCAAGAGGGACTGTGATCTACTGGTTAATTCATAGTTCTAGGAATCAGGATTGCTTGACTCCCTGTTCTGCATTGACACTTTGTGTTAACAACAGATCAGTTAACATCTCTGTGCTTCAGCTTAGTCATCTTTGAAATATACATAATATTACTTAGCTACTCTGCAAGAGTTTTGTGTAGCTTAATTCATGTTTGTAAAGTGCTTTGAGATCATTGGAAGTGAAAGCAGTATAATCATCATATACATGAAAAGTAGTCTTTTTGCCATGGTACACACTAGTTCATGGGACACATCTTCATAAAAACTAAGCTTGCTAAAACGAATACTAATCATTGGCACTGTTAAATAAATCAGGGAGAATATATGAATATTTAGTGACAAAAAAATATGAGCAAAGAGAAATCAGTACAGTTGTCTACCCATCACTGTGCACAGTTTCCTGCCAAGTCCTAAATCAACATATAATCAACATGATAGAATATGTACTTTAAGAAAATGACATTCTTTCTGGGGTTAAAAAAAATGAAAAGATCAAATACTTGTCACTGCATCCATTTTCAGATACCCACACACTTTGCAGTCATATTAAGTAAAGATAAAATTAAAGACATAGCTACACTGGAACAAATTATTTAAGGGAAGCTGGTTTCTAAGTCATTAGCATAGCATCAGTTAGTTTGATGAAAGGATGCCAGCTAATGTAATACCATTCCTTTTATTACCCTTAAAGTTTGTTAGCTTTTCTAGGTATTAAAATACACCGAACTTTCTGAAACCAGCTATGGAATCTCAGAAGAGTTGAAGATTTTTCTTTTGGCAGTCATTACAAGTCAGGCTGCCAGCAGAAAAATCTAAATAAGCTCAGTAATTTTATGATGCCAAGCATTCTATATCTAATCAAGCTCAAATCCTTTATGAAGTTTAAAGCCAACAATTTGTCTGACATCAATATTTAGTTAAGTCTGGACAAATCCACTATATATTAACAAAACCCAATAATCTGACCACAGTGGCCCCACAAAAATTTTATTTATTAAGGTTATATTTTGCATTTAAAACGGCATTTAATGCAAACTTGTATAATGTTCAATCCTATGCCACTGCTACCAAGGAGGAAAAAAGCCAACCTTCCTTCTGTCACTGAAGCAGCAAGGTTATGCCTGCAGAAATTTTCCAAACTATACATTTTGTCATAATCCCAGACTGCTTCTACTCACCCCCAAACCACAGCATTTCTTACTGTGAGGAATTATTCTTATTTCACAGAGATCAACCACAACTGAGATGATCTTTGGGCCACTAAAAACAAGCAGCCAAGAACGGGACCAGAAACATATCCCCTCCTTTGAAGAATTTGACTTGTTCCAAAAATGTTATTCATGGAAGCAGTGACAGCAATCAAGGTGATCACCTATGACTCTGAACCTTGTCCTTTCTAGATTATGAGAGTAGAGAATGCCTGGAGTAAGGCTACTAACACAGACTGTCACCCACCCTAAAATATGCAATGGTATGACTAGTGCTAAAGAAACCATTTTGACACAAGATACCTCATGAACTTCTTCCCAGTTTCTAATTAAATTAATCAATAAACTAAACTAAAAATGACTGTGCCAGCTATTAGCAGCAAGTATCTGGAACTCCTCTCAGTCAAGATCAAGGGCAGGGCATTACACTGAGGCAGCACTTGTTTCTCTAGTGGATGACTTCCTGTTCATCACAAGAGAAGGATATGCATCCTCATCTGCTTTTGATACTGCTGCTCACCAGATATTCCTGTCCTAACTTCATGAAGCTGCAAGGGTAAAAATGGAACCATGTTGCAAAGACTCAAGTCTTTCTTCTTAAATCAGAACAAGATGGACATTATGAGAAACTGCTCCTCTAGCGCTAGGGTCCCCACCTGATGAGCCCCCCAAAGTTCAATCCTATTTTCACATAAAAGTCAATTTCTATATGAAACTATCAAGAAACTGGAGACAACACAAGTTGAAATGCTAGTTGCACACATGTGTCATCTTGCTCTACATCAAACAAACAGCAGCATGTCCCAGCTCTCCCAATACCTAGCTGTAGTGGCAGGTGATGTTAGGGTTTCCATGTTCCGTGACCGTCAAAAGGATCTTGTCCCATTCTTCTTCATGGAAGGTGATCTTGTAGCCTGCAACAACATCGATGGTGTGATGGCAGCCCTCAACATCGTTCACGATCCAGATGAGTGGAGACTGTTCATTGATTCATCGAAGACGAGTCTTAAAGCTGTTTTACTGCATAATGGCAATGTTTTGCCATCAATTCCAGTTGGTCATGCAGTCCATATGAAGGAAACCTAGGACAACATGAAACAACTTTTGAGGTGCATAAACTATGACCAACATCAGTGGCAGCTTTGTGGTGATTTGAAGGTTGTTGCTCTCTTGCTTGGTCTGCAGACTGGATACACAAAGTACTGCTGTTTTCTCTGCGAATGAGATAGTCGTGCAAGAGATTCCCACTACATCAAGAAAGATTGGCCACTCTGACAGTCATTGGAGCCTGGGAGGAAAAGTGTTCAGCATCCACCACTTGTTGAATCAAGGAAGATTTTGTTACCACCCTTACACATCAAGCTGGGTCTGATGAAGAACTTTGTCAAGGCCATTGACAAAACACAAGCAGCTTTCAAGTACCTCAAGTATTATTTGCAAATAATAAAACAATGAAAATTTGCACTTAACTCCTGAGATTTCTTACTTTCTTCAGCAAACCCTCTCTTTCTATTCCATCCAAACTTTGACAGTAGATGTGAACAATGGGGGTTTTATAAACAGCCTGGTCTGTTTTATGGAGTCCTGATTTCCTACAGCTTTTTGAAAACCATGGTTTTCCACACAAAACTAGGGGACCTACCAAGTCTACATTACCACAGGTCTGTGAAGACTCCTCCAGCATTCAAGGCTACTCAACAACCTAAACCACCCTTGCTGCAGTTTAAGCCCATTGATTCTTGTCCTATCCTCAGCAGTTAAGAAGAAGAATTTTTCTCCCTCCTCCTTGTAACAACCTTTTATGTACTTGAAAACTGTTATCATGTCACTTCTCAGTCTTCTCTTCTCCAGACTAAACAAACCCAATTTTTTCAATCTTCCCTCATAGGTCATGTTTTCTAGACATTTAATCATTTTTGTTGCTCTTCTCTGGAATTTCTCCAATTTGTCCACATCTTTCCTGAAATGTGGCGCCCAGAACTGTACACAATACTCCAGTTGAGGCCTAATCAGCGTGGAGTAGAGTGGAAGAATTACTTCTCATGTCTTGCTTACACTACTCCTGCTAATACATCCCAGAATGATGTTTGCTTTTTTTGTAACAGTGTTACACTGTTGACACATATTTAGCTTGTGATCCACTATGACCCCCAGATCCCTTTCCGCAGTACTCCTTCCTAGGCAGTCATTTCCCATTTTGTATGTGTGCATGATCACATACTACTTTTTACATAGGACCCCTGCCTCAGTATACAGAATGAACTGTATTCAATGAGTAGCTATTCTATATTTTGTTTTACCCTTGTTTTTCAATGGGTGACATGCATTATTTACTACACAATATTCAAACCCTACTCTGAAGACAGAGTTGTTAATTTCCTCATAACACACTTCTTAGTTCCCATTTCTCCCCACTTCATCACAGCCTAGTCTCCCTCCCCTGCTCCCTTTCAGCTCCTTGTAACATTCACAGTCTTCTCACTAGTCACACTATGTATACTACCTATAATACACACACACACACACACACACGGAGTGTCAAATCTCGTACCTCTATGAAAATGAATATAGCATGTACATTTAACTGTCTTTTCTATCATCTATCAGGACATCTCTCCTAAGACTTGTTTTAACATTTCAAACCACTAAGCAGTTACAACACCTGCTATCTTAAAAAACAAACAAACCATCAAACCATAAGAAAAGTGTTTTTTTCCTCTTAGGCCTTGGAACTTCTCTCCCAAAATCAAACCTGGTCCATGCCCACAGTGCACCTGTTTCAGTCCTACACTAACAGCTGCTTTTTCATGCACAGATATAAAAAAGTCATAATGTTAAACTCTGTTATCTTATGCCCTGTGGGAATAGAAAATGAGGCTTTATACCACTTTAAGGGGAGGTACTCAGCTCCCAAGTGGGATACACAGTTCCTTCAAGGAATGGCCCCAGATAACAGACTTAAAGTCATGGCATATTTTGATGTAATTCTAACCTACTTTATTTATGAGCTAATAATACATTATTCATATTACTACATGCATATCTATTTGTGATTTATCTTTATCTGAGATCAGAGTCTAGGATGCACACTTGAGTCTGACTGCAAGGTGCTGGATGGATGCATTGTTGTGAAGTGACACGCCCTCACACTGGTATGGTCGAGACTAATAAACTCTTCTGGGCCTGTTCCATGTTAACAAGATGCCCCTGCAACGCCTCTTCAGCCTGGAGGAGAAGGAGCTTAAAAGGGGGAACTTACCACATGAAGGGATGGTGAATGGTAAGAAGGTTGCTCCACTTAGAGGCTGCTGGTAACGGATGTAGTCCAGACAAGGAAGAGACAGTGGCGAGATGCACCACTTCCAAAGCCACCCTGAATGACAGCACAGCAATACTCCCCAGGAAGAGGGGTAGAAGGTAAACCCTGCAAAAGGGCAATAGACTCTGGGAGACTAAGCCTTTAGAGCTGAATATCCAAGGGCTACCTGAGGGACTGGCCCTCTTTCCAGACCAATCCTCCTCTCTTGCAATGGGAAGGGAAGAGGAGGGGCCAACCCCTATTACTATTTTGCTAAATATGTATGCTTCTGTCTTTTTTCTAGGACACATACGGGACTCTGTACCTTTTATCCAAAAGGATCTGAATATACTCTTCTGATTTCTATGTTTATAAAAACATCTCAACATTTCCTTTTATTATTCAATTCATTATCAGCTCAGTTCTCCTAAGAGAGGGCTTGCAATAGATAAGAACTTTGGCTCTGGAAGGAAAAAAGACATCACTGACTATCTAAACCTTACACATTAATCCTATAGCAGCACATAAGCTCAAACACCACTAATTGGAAACAATCGGTAGGGTCATACCAATTTGCTCAGTAACAATTTAACTTTAGTCATGCCCCAACAGAAAGTCTTAGAGTCTATTTACTCTGAATTTCAAGTTAAACAGAAAGTAAATTAATTTTTAATACTAAATTAGTATAGAGTTTCTAATGAGGCACTTCTAGCAACCCATTGCATTAAATATTATCAATCTGAATTTTTTGTTAAATACTCCAGAGAACTAATACAGGGTGTCCTTTTTCCTGGTAGAAATTAAATTAGGAATGTGTAATGAGAATTTGCTGACTCTAATTTTATCTATATTTTCATGCCAAAGAAATACTTCCTGCTTGAAATTTTGACTATTGTTCTTTTCCCGCAGGGGATCTTTGGCTTTTCTAATAGGTGAAATCTTACATATGTAATATTGATGTCCCAGTTGTTCCCTCCACTTAGTGGAGGGGAGCTTCCATAGGCTGAAATCCGTTGTGGGGTGTGAAAGGGAGACCCTCTGCTGGGGAGCCAGCATGGAAGGAGATCCACAGGGTTTTCGGGGTGCTGCTGGGGGAAGGAAGGGGAGGGCAGAAGACCAGCAGCTCTCCATGGCGTCATGCGTTCCATAGCTTCCAACACTCTGCGGAGATCCCACCTAGAGTTAATGCTCCTTACTGCCACACCATGCTCCTGGATTTCGTGGATTTTATGACAGTAGTACCAATTATAAAACAAATGTGTTGTTAACACTGCTTTATTACACTCATGTACGTATCAGATCCATAGCAAGCAAAATGACAAGTATCTTAAATCTCTAGGTAATTCTTCCTTCTCCCTTCCCTTCCCCTCCTCCCCCCGATGTATGAATAGTTAAAACATCAGCTGAATTAAAACTTTAAATAATGTAGTATGTTTCTTCTAAAATCCCAGAATCACTTCTAAACAGATGTTACCATCTGGCTTCATTTGCTTATAAAAGAACCCTTAGGACAGCTTCCCATCAGGTTTCCAGCTGTAGAAATGAATTCATCTATTTCCCATGAAAGTCACGTGTGAATCAATGGTGAAGCTAAAGCTACCTGAAAAGTTCTGTCACACCTTCCTCCATGTCACACTCTGTGTATAAAATGCATCACATGATCTGCTTCTTCTATGGTGCCTGGAACTATCAGCTGTATGCTATTTCCCACAATACTATTATTATTACTGACTATTTACATTACTGTAGCACCTAGTGGCCTCAGCTGACATCTGGGTCTCATTGTGCCAAGCCCCGTAGAAACACAGAGTAAGAGACAATCCCTGATGGAAAGATCTTACAATCTAAAAACACAAGACAGAGAGAGATTTGGGAGAGGGAGTGTGTGAAAAGAAATAAAGACACACAAAGGTGAAATGACTGGCCCAGCATCACACAGCAATTCAGTGACAGAGTGAGAAGCAGAATTCAGGTCTCCTAACTCCCAATCCAGTGTCATAACCTCTAGACTACATCTTCTTTCAGACACATACCAGTCCTTATTTGCTATTTCTAGACCTTCATGCCTCCTTGTCTACTGCCACTACATACACTATTTATTTATTCTTACTCTAATTGTTCCATTGTCTGGAGTATGCTGTATGAGTTGTACAAGTAGTATCTTCAAAAGTGGAATTGTATTTTTGGGGTACTTCATTGTAAATCAGCAGTGAGCATACTTCTTGGTATATTAATTTTTTAAAGAACACCAGCAGACAGGAATTCTCATCAGGGATGGCCTTAGGATTTTTACTGTATCACAAATGGTCTGTCTAAGACACCACGATTACAGCCTGAAGAATGATCTTATGACATCATGTTACTGTTATTAATAATAATAATTTGTTTCTATTGTGGCAGGTACATCATGTTACCATTATTAAGTATTATTAATCATCCATTTATATTGTGGTAGTGTCCAGAGGTCCCAGCCAAGAAAAAAGAACATAAGAACATAAGAAAGGCCGTACTGGGTCAGACCAAAGGTCCATCTAGCCCAATATCTGTCTACCGACAGTGGCCAATGCCAGGTGCCCCAGAGGGAGTGAACCTAACAGGCAATGATCAAGTGATCTCTCTCCTGCCATCCATCTCCATCCTCTGACGAACAGAGGCTAGGGACACCATTCTTACCCATCCTGGCTAATAGCCATTTATGGACTTAGCCACCATGAATTTATCCAGTCCCCTTTTAAACATTGTTATAGTCCTAGCCTTCACAACCTCCTCAGGTAAGGAGTTCCACAAGTTGACTGTGCGCTGCGTGAAGAAGAACTTCCTTTTATTTGTTTTAAACCTGCTGCCTATGAATTTCTTTTGGTGACCCCTAGTTCTTGTATTATGGGAATAAGTAAATAACTTTTCCTTATCCACTTTCTCAACATCACTCATGATTTTATATACCTCTATCATGTCCCCCCTTAGTCTTCTCTTTTCCAAACTGAAGAGTCCCAGCCTCTTTAATCTTTCCTCATATGGGACCCTCTCTAAACCTTTAATCATTTTAGTTGCTCTTTTCTGAACCTTTTCTAGTGCTAGAATATCTTTTTTGAGGTGAGGAGACCACATCTGTACACAGTATTCGAGATGTGGGCGAACCATGGATTTATATAAGGGCAATAATATATTCTCAGTCTTATTCTCTATCCCCTTTTTAATGATTCCTAACATCCTGTTTGCTTTTTTGACCGCCTCTGCACACTGCGTGGACATCTTTAGAGAACTATCCACGATGACGCCAAGATCTTTTTCCTGACTCGTTGTAGCTAAATTAGCCCCCATCATGTTGTATGTATAGTTGGGGTTATTTTTTCCAATGTGCATTACTTTACATTTATCCACATTAAATTTCATTTGCCATTTTGTTGCCCAATCACTTAGTTTTGTGAGATCTTTTTGAAGTTCTTCACAATCTGCTTTGGTCTTAACTATCTTGAGTAGTTTAGTATCATCTGCAAACTTTGCCACCTCACTGTTTACCCCTTTCTCCAGATCGTTTATGAATAAATTGAATAGGATAGGTCCTAGGACTGACCCTTGGGGAACACCACTAGTTACCCCTCTCCATTCTGAGAATTTACCATTAATTCCTACCCTTTGTTCCCTGTCCTTTAACCAGTTCTCAATCCATGAAAGGACCTTCCCTTTTATCCCATGACAGCTTAATTTACGTAAGAGCCTTTGGTGAGGGACCTTGTCAAAGGCTTTCTGGAAATCTAAGTACACTATGTCCACCGGATCCCCCTTGTCCACATGTTTGTTGACCCCTTCAAAGAACTCTAATAGATTAGTAAGACACGATTTCCCTTTACAGAAACCATGTTGACTATTGCTCAAGAGTTTATGTTTTTCTATGTGTCTGACAATTTTGTTCTTTACTATTGTTTCAACTAATTTGCCCGGTACCGACGTTAGACTTACCGGTCTGTAATTGCCGGGATCACCCCTAGAGCCCTTTTTAAATATTGGCGTTACATTAGCTAACTTCCAGTCATTGGGTACCGAAGCCGATTTAAAGGACAGGTTACAAACCTTAGTTAATAGTTCCGCAACTTCACATTTGAGTTCTTTCAGAACTCTTGGGTGAATGCCATCTGGTCCCGGTGACTTGTTAATGTTGAGTTTATCAATTAATTCCAAAACCTCCTCTAGTGATACTTCAATCTGTGACAGTTCCTCAGATTTGTCACCTACAAAAGCCAGCTCAGGTTTGGGAATCTCCCTAACATCCTCAGCCGTGAAGACTGAAGCAAAGAATCCATTTAGTTTCTCCGCAATGACTTTATCATCTTTAAGCGCTCCTTTTGTATTTTCATCGTCAAGGGGCCCCACTGGTTGTTTAGCAGGCTTCCTGCTTCTGATGTACTTAAAAAACATTTTGTTATTACCTTTGGAGTTTTTGGCTAGCCGTTCTTCAAACTCCTCTTTGGCTTTTCTTATTACACTCTTGCACTTAAGTTGGCAGTGTTTGTGCTCCTTTCTATTTGCCTCACTAGGATTTGACTTCCACTTTTTAAAGGAAGTCTTTTTATCTCTCACTGCTTCTTTTACATGGTTGTTAAGCCACGGTGGCTCTTTTTTAGTTCTTTTACTGTTTTTCTTAATTTGGGGTATACATTGAAGTTGAGCCTCTATTATGGTGTCTTTAAAAAGGGCCCACGCAACTTGCAGGGATTTCACTTTAGTCACTGAACCTTTTAACTTTTGTCTAACTAACCCCCTCATTTTTGTATAGTTCCCCCTTTTGAAATTAAAGGCCACAGTGTTGGGCAGTTGAAGTGTTCTTCCCACCACAGGGATGTTGAATGCTATTGTATTATGGTCACTATTTCCAAGCGGTCCCGCTATAGTTACCTCTTGGACCAGCTCCTGCGCTCCACTCAGGATTAAATCTAGAGTCGCCTCTCCCCTTGTGGGTTCCCGTACCAGCTGCTCCATGAAGCAGTCATTTAAAGTATCGAGAAATTTTATCTCTGCATTTCGTCCTGAAGTGAAATGTTCCCAGTCAATATGGGGATAATTGAAATCCCCCACTATTATTGGGTTCTTAATTTTGATAGCCTCTCTAATTTCCCTTAGCATTTCATCATCACTATTACTGTCCTGGTCAGGTGGTCGATAATAGATCCCTAATGTTATATTTTTACTAGAGCATGAAATTTCTATCCATAGAGACTCTATGGAACCTGTGGATTCGCTTAAGATTTTTACTTCATTTGAATCTACACTTTCTTTAACATATAGTGCCACTCCTCCCCCTGCACGGCCTGTTCTGTCCTTCCGATATATTTTGTACCCCGGAATGATTGTGTCCCATTGATTGCTCTCAGTCCACCAGGTTTCTGTGATGCCTATTATATCTATATCCTCCTTTATCACAAGGCACTCTAGTTCACCCATCTTATTATTTAGACTTCTGGCATTTGTGTACAAGCACTTTAAAAACTTGTCCCTGTTTATTAGCCTGCCTTTTTCTGATGTGCCAGATTCTTTTTTATGTGGCTGTTTATCATCTGATCCGGCCCTTACATTATACTTTTCAGTCCTCTGCTCCTGACTATAACCTGGAGATTCTCTATCATCAGACTCTCCCCTAAGAGAAGTCTGTGTCCGATCCACACGCTCCTCTGCAGCAGTCGGCTTTCCCCCATCTCCTAGTTTAAAAACTGCTCTACAACCTTTTTAATGTTTAGTGCCAGCAGTCTGGTTCCACTTTGGTTTAGGTGGAGCCCATCTCTCCTGTATAGGCTCCTCCCATCCCAGAAGTTTCCCCAGTTCCTAATGAACGTGAACCCCTCCTCTCTACACCATCGTCTCATCCACGCATTGAGACTCTGAAGCTCTGCCTGCCTACCTGGCCCTGCGCGTGGAACTGGGAGCATTTCTGAAAATGCCACCATAGAGGTCCTGGATTTCAGTCTCTTCCCTAGCAGCCTAAATTTGGCTTCCAGGACATCTCTCCTACCCTTCCCTATGTCATTGGTACCTACATGTACCACGACCACCGGCTCCTCCCCAGCACTACACATAAGTCTATCTAGATGCCTCGAGAGATCCGCAACCTTCGCACCAGGCAGGCAAGTCACCATACGGTTCTCCCGGTCATCACAGACCCAGCTATCTACATTTCTAATAATCGAATCCCCCATTACTAACACCTGCCTTCTCCTAGAAACTGGAGTTCCCTCCCCCCGGAGAGGCAACCTCAGTGCGAGAGGCAACCCCAGAACCATCTGGAAGGAGGGTCCCAACTACGGGAAAGTTTCCCTCTGCTCCCATTGACTGCTCTACTTCCCTGGGCCCTTCTTCCTCCTTAACAGCACAGGTGCTGTCTAAGCGGAGGTGGGACAATTCTACAGTGTCCCGGAAAGCCTCATCAACATACCTCTCTGCCTCTCTCAGCTCCTCCAGTTCCGCCACCCTGGCCTCCAAAGTCCGTACATGGTCTCTGAGGGCCAGGAGCTCCTTGCACCGACTGCACACATACGCCACCCGCCCACAGGGCAGGTAATCATACATGCAACAGTCGGTGCAATAAACTGGATAGCCCCCACTCTGCTGCTGGGCTTCTGCCTGCATTGTATCCTAGTTAGTGAAAGGGTGGTTTACAGAAGGGAGTTTTGGAATGTGGTTTGGTTTATAGGTTTTAGGGGGGGGCCACGGGGATGGGGTTACGGCTGGCGAGGGACTCCCACTCCCTTCCAAACTCCCTTGCGAAACTCCCTGTTAGCAGCCCCTGGTCGCAAAGCTCCCTGGTCGCTTGTGCGCGGCTTTATAAAGCCCTGGCCTGAGTGAATGCCCCGCACACTGATTAAGGCTCAGCCAATTACCAGAGGCTTCGAGCTTTCAAACCTGCCTCCAACTGCCAGCCAGAGCACACGGTCCCTCAAACAACCAAACAAACAAACACAAGCTCAGCACACAGCAAGTAACCCCCAAACACAAACAAACACACACTACAGACAGTCACTTACCCCACAGATGCTGTATTAGCTCCTCCTTCACCTGGAGAACTCCCTTGCGAAACTCCCTGTTAGCAGCCCCTGTTCGCCAGCATACTTACAGCATACTACCATACCTTATGTAATCCAAAGTAAATTTAGCAGATCAGAGAATCTGTAGAGTCTGGGTTAAGATCACTTTGAAATATAAGTGGTTATTCAATTTCACTTCCTCAAATAAAAAGAACATCTTCATTTTAGTAAAGAGTAAAAGGAATAACCCTGGACAAATATACACAGATATTTGCATTTAAGTTACCAATGCCTTAAGGGTGCAGTCATTTACAAACCTCTTTTCAAAAGTTTTTGTTGGTTTTGGCTGACTCTGCCTTCACATTCAGGGCTGTATTCTCTCAGCAGGGCCGGCTCCAGGCACCAGCCCAGCAAGCAGGTGCGTGGGGCGGCCAAGGGGAAGGGGCGGCATGTCGGGCTGTTCGGCGGCAATTCGGCGGCGGGTCCCTCTTGGAGGGAAGCACCTGCCACCAAAGAAGAAATCGTCGCGGTGGAGCTGCCGCCAGAATGCCGATCGCAATTGCGATCGTGGCTTTTTTTTTTTTTTTTTTTTTTTCCGCCGCTTGTTGCGGCAAAAACCCTGGAGCCGGTCCTGTCTCTCAGGACTTTTAAATGA
Source organism: Emys orbicularis (assembly GCF_028017835.1). NCBI lineage: Eukaryota > Metazoa > Chordata > Testudines > Emydidae > Emys > Emys orbicularis. The sequence continues at coordinate 147,325,489 of NC_088684.1, read as the reverse complement.
GAAGTTCCCACTTATCCACGGAGAGAAAGATTTTATGAATATCAAACAAGCATAATTTATGCAGAAACACCACTAAAAACTCCATTTGGCATTTTTACTTGCATTAGTAATGTGAGGACCCCATTAAAATGGAACTTTCTGAAAAGAAGATTGAACCCCAATTCTCTCATCTCATTCCCCTAGTTAATCTTACTTTTCATAGCTCAACACTTGTTAATATATTAACATCAACAATATCCTCTTTATTAATTTGTGTTTAGGTTCTTGCTTCTTCTTTCCTTTATGTGCATTTACATTTTTTTTATACACACGTATATTTATAAACACATGGGGGGGTGAAATCATGGCACCACTGAAGTTAATTGTGAAACTCCCACTATCTTCAGTGAGTCTGGTACTTCATCCAGAATATATAAATACTGACTAGCCTGTCTGTGGGTTTGAGGACAGAGCTAAGTTTACGGGCAGACAACTTATGCCCTTTGTTTCCCTTGCTGGCTGCAGATTTGCTTGGGTGCAACCAGGCTAGCCAGAACTTGGCCCTAGTAGCTCAACCTATTTCTGTGCCAAAACACTTGGCTTCATATTTAAAGCAGTTCTGATTGTTATACTATCCTCACTGTCCTGCCCTTTTATGTGCAACACCCTGCAGTGCCTTTATTTATAGACACTATACTTTAAAATGTGAAGACTTGTACACATTTTTCATATTGAAATTATGCTTGTTAAACAAGCTTTCATATCTCTCTACATTATATAAAAAGGGTTGATAATCTGCTTCTATAACAGTGAACTGTGTAACCAGACCGACTGAAAAAATGGCTGAAATGTCCATGTTGAAAAAAATTGAAATATACCTCATTTGTTAAAACCAAACTCACAAGACTGTCAATATTATTCTACTTTCATAGATGGATAAAGTGTTAATCATCTGAAGATTTAACTATAGCTGAATCATGTCAATCATCTTAATGTTTATAAAATCAGATGCATTAGCAAAATATAGCAATTAATATGTTTTAAGTCCATTACAAAATATATATTTATAATTAAAAGGAAGCAGAGGAAGACGTAAAAGGTCAATTCCGACTAGAATTTGGAAACCTTAGAGCGATTTAAGGATGGATTGAGATAATACCAACAACACATAAGGTTAGATACTGGAAATTTCCCTTGAGGAAATGATTCATTACTTACAAGTAGATGAGTCAAATGTTGAGCTGAGTTATTTCCTCTTCTACCCAGCTCCCATTTATCCTTCACTTACTGGTATATGTTAAGAACACAATTTATCTTTGCTAGAGTTCTAGTCCTGATATTAATCTGCGTCTCCCAGCCTGTAGAGCTTTGAGAATGCATGTATCTATTTTTATGAAGAAATTATGGCATAATTAATTTTGTGAATAATGTACTAAGTAATTATGATTACAATTATTCATTAAATAATCAACCCAATGTTATTAGTATCTGCATTTATTTGCAGTCAAAGCAGTAACTTTGAGACACACACGTCAGCATTTGTGTACAGTACCATAAGGCTAAATTTATTTCCACTGAATTCTATACAGTTCAGGCCAGACACTATCTTTCCTTGGGTAAGCAAAGCCTTTCTCAAGACAGACACTCTATTATTCAGTTTATTTATTTTGATATTAATGTACAGTGGGATAAACTGAAAGCAAAAGGGAACGTTTTCTGCTAAATGATGAATTATTCAAACAGTGAATGAAGAGAACAGTGATTTCATTTAAGTCACAGATCTCTGGAGCCAAAGTCTGAAAAAAATGCAACTGAAACAGAACGATCATTTAAGAAGTTAAGAATTGGGGCAGGTGCAAGCCCATTGTTTCAGTGCTGTCATTGACATCTGAATGGACTATTACTAGACTGATCCCAATAGTCTGACTAGACAAAACTGTTCAGTTTTGTTTTATTGAATCCCACTCCCATGGAAAAAAGGCAAATGGGGAGATTTAGTTAATTCATAAATTAAAAAGCCTAAAATGCTAAGGGTTGGATTTTGTTTAAGTAGATATTTTCACATGCACAGGAATACACATTCATGCTCCTGCATATGGACATACATGAATCATTCTCAAAACCCTTAAGTGAATGCCTGTCCACAATGAAAGACATGCAAAGAGAATATGTTCACACAACTCAACTCAGCTATATGTACATAGGCGACCCTACAGTGCATGCACCATTTTGCTGAAATTTTCTATTTTGAGTGCCTGGATCTTAGGTACCTAAGTGGTCCAGTTTTCACAAACCTGATGGAAATTGATGGCAGTTGCAGGTGTTCAGTTTAATCAGAATATTATTTCTAAGTGGCCATTCATTGGTTACTTTCACCGAAGAGGGAAAAGTACACCCTGCTTGACAAACTATCTTCCATTTCTGTGGTTTACTGTCACAATAAAATATTTGCTAAATGAATGTACTGTTCCTACTACACAACATATCATTCAGCCTGATAATGTGAGCTTGGTGCAGAGCACAGTTGCTGATCATCTTGGTATTATTTCTAACCTTGGATTTTCTAATGAGAAGCACATCAAACCACAGTACATCTTCCCAAGATTGAGATAACTGCTGTGTCAGCCAGAAGCACAGCTCTTTCTTATCCATTTTTAGCACCAGACTATAGATTATTACAACTTATTGCTTGTAGTTCTCCCAGATGTTTGCTTCAGTACATAAACTTCAGTTTGTACAGTATTCAATGCCTATGGTATTCTGCAAACGTAACCTATATAAACATCAAATTGATACTAAAAACAAAACATTGGCTTCCTGTCAAATCCTGAATTGCTTTAAAGATACGTGTACTGTACTGGCTTATAAAGCTTGGAATGGCTGTGCCCTAACACAATGAACTATTGCTTGTAACACCGTTACATTTACCTGTGGTGTCATGCTTGAGCCTTCTGAGTCTCCTCATGACATGACTATAGTCGTTTACAAGTAGCACTAAAACCTTTTGTTTTTAGAGCCTGTGGCTCTAAAGCGCTTTGCTTTCCCAGAGCAAAAAGTTGAGATACTTGGTGTGACCTGGGGTGCCTGGGGTAGCCCACATAGGAAATGCCAACGTCAGGGCTAGGGTTACCATCTTTCTAGTCGCACAAAACCAAACACCCTTGCCCTACCCGTGCCCCGCCCTGCCCTGCCTCTGAGGCCCCACCCCCCAGTCACTCCATCCCCTCTCCCTCTGTCACTTGCTTTCCCCAACCGTCCCTCGCTTGCTTATTTTCACCAGGCTGGCTCATGGGGGTCGGGTACAGGAGGGCTGCGGCTGGGGGTGTGGACTCTGGGATGGAGCCAGAAATGAGGAGTTCATGGTGCAGGAGGGGGTTCCGGGCTGAGGTAGTAGGTTGGGATGCGGGAGGGGGGCAGGGATGCAGGCTCCAGGTGGCACTTACCTCAGGCGGCTCCTGGAAGCAGCGGCATGTCCTTCCTCTTGCTCCTATGTGGAGGTGCGGCCAGGCGACTCTGTGTGCTGCCCTGTCCGCAGGCACTGGCCCAACAGCTCCCATTGGCTGCAGTTCCCGACCAATGCTAGCTGTGGGGGCGGCGCTTGGAGTGGGGGCAGTGTGGAGCCCCTTGGCTGGACTTTTAACAGCCCAGTCAGCAGTGGTGACCGGAGCTGCCAGGGTCCCTTTTTTCGGCCGGACATTCCGGTTGAAAACCGGACACCTGGCAACCCTAGTCAGGGCAGGCTGAAAAAGGGAAAGCAGATATTCTCAAGACTGGTGGGTAACACTGAAGTTAAGCTCACCAACCAGTCACAAACTGTGCTTCTGATCTCCTGCACTGGTTATCAAGAAGCAAAAAAGAAATCACACAGCCCCTTTATTGCATTCCAGTTATCTGGCTCCCAATCAGCACCTAGGTCCAGTACAATGAGAAGTTATTTAAAAAACTGTGCTCACATATACAAAATGTTCTCCTGACCCCCAAAGGGTCAGCCACGTTACCAAGTCAGTAAATGTTTGGTTCTTACTGAAAAAAACACACTGCCTGCCAACCCTATAGTGTCTAAAACTAAAGGTTTATTATAAAGAAAAAAGAAAGAACAAGAAGAGAGATGTTAAATGGTAAAACAGTCACATACATACAAAGATTTCAAAGTCCATCAGGTTCCTAGCAGTATTGGTGAGTTTGCTGGCTTGAAAGTCCCTCCGGAACACATCCACAGCTTGGATGGGTCATTCAGTCCTTTGTTCAGAGCTTTGTTTGTAGAAAGGTTACTCCAGCGGTAAGAAGCAGGAATGAAGACAAAATGGAGAAGATGCAGCTGCCCTTTTATAGTCTTTTTGCCATGTGTCTGGTACTTCCTGTTTCAATGCACACGGCATTGAAAGGCCTTAGATTTCTCTTCATAGGCATGCCCTTGCATGCCTTGCTGAGTCATAAGGTGTATCCCTTGCCTTCTCTCAGTGGATCAATTGTATAGCTGATGTCCCTTAATGAGACATCAAGCAGGCTAGGCAGTACTAATGCCAATCTGACTGGGGGTGTCACTGAGATGCACAGCACAAGTTTGGAACTACAGACATATCATACATATATAACCCTTCTGCCAGGTGGAGCCAGCAGCAACCAGAGCCAGGTTCAATATCTAGGGGTTCATTTCCATCGATACAACACAGAACCAGCTCGAGCCCCCACCCAGTGACCTGGGAAAATTACACACCACCCCTGGGCACCTCTGAGAGGCAATACTTCCCCACTCGCAAGCACAGAGTCCAATGTAGAAAAGAAACTTTTAATAAAAGGAGGGAACTAACTCAGAGTTAATTTGGGAAACACCACAAACAGGGTTCATAAACATAAACTATGAGTAAAAGACCCACCCCCAAGTACATTGGGCGGTGCCCTTTTCCCCTCAGGTTCTTAAGTCCAGCAACCCAAAAGTCCCTTTCACATGCCTGACCCTTCTCTGCACCCCACTCATATTTGGTGTCCTGGGTCAGTGCAGACCCAGAGTTCAGAGGTGCATCTGCAGAGTTCACCTCCCACCCTGGGTGGGGGTAAAGAGACATCTTACTCGCACCGCTGGCACGCTCACCGGCCACCTGCTCACCGCTCGTCATGCCTCTCCGCTGCCGCCCTGCTGGCTGCTCATCGCACCTCTCTGCCGCCACCTGCTCACCACTCATCACTCCTCTTCGCCGCCGACCTGCTGGTCAGTCATTCGCCACTTGACTGTCAGTCACCTTCTGCCTCTCTGCTGTGACCACTGCACATCAACCTCTCAGTGATTTTAGCTCTTAGCAGGCAGGGCAGAAACAGAGTACTACCACAACTGGTTTCAGCTCTGATTAAGCAATTAAAATAACAAAAGAGGCTCCTAATGAAGCCTATTTAGCTCTATTCTTTGAACAGTGGGGAAGAACAGGTTAAGCCAGTCTAGAGAGAACCCTTGGGTGAGCAGGGGGGAATTGTTTTGCCTCCTGACCAGAACTCCTTTCCCCACCCCTCTTACTGTCACAGGGCTTTGGTAGTCGAGCCCCTGGCTCAATGAGGTCCTCTCCGCTAAGGGTGAACCCCCCCTCCCAATTGGAACAGGTTAAGCACAGTCCTGCTTCCATGAATTCCCACAATAATCACAACACTGATAACAGCATTTCACTACCTCTGAATTCAGTACTAATGTGATTTGCGACCCAACACCAGACAAGATTATTACAATAAGCAAAACACCGCTCCATCTGCTGAATATCTAAGCAAATCTAAGCAAAGCAGGAGCAAACTGTATTTACATAACCACACCCAGAGTCTCTCCCCCTCCCAGCTAACTGTCAGGGAAGCATTCATTCAGACCCTGCTTACACATATAACTTACAATACAAAGGTGATACATACACATAAACGAGATTATCATACCTGGAAAATTATAACATTTTTGCAGATACCTTACATGGCATATCTGGTATAACTCGTTGCAACTTTACAGTATTGGTATTCATAATATCCTAAAGTGTCCCCCAAATTCCATATAGTGTCACACTTGAATATTTCAGTTACTATCTGTGGCAGCAGAGTTAAGTCAACTGTGTTGCTCTAGCAGCATCAAGCAGCCCTAAAGCCAACCTATCTGGGCCCAAGAGGCTCTTGCCAACGTATGGGAAACCTTTAGTGGTGGAGAGCTGAAATAATGGCTCCTATGTTATCCCAACTCTCTGCAGAGGTAATGTCATTATCCCTTGCACCCTGGTGCCCCTTAGAGCAGTAGGCAACTGAGAAAATGAAAGCAGGCCTCATGCTGTTCTAAATTCTGCTGGAGGTCTGGATCAGTACACAGCAGTCCTGGGATCAGGAAAGCACAAATGTGAATTAAAGACACCATTGTTCCCCCCTTCCTGAGATGCATTGTGTTCCTTGGACTCAGCCAAGGATCAGGGCCTTCAAGTTGACATTGAAATCTTACTAAATTTGACTATTCTCTCTTACTCTCAAGGCATCCTCATGCTGTGATCTAGTTAGAGTTTACAATCCAGGAGGGCAAAGTGAATACTTGGCTGGGAGACCTCTATGTAGCTCCTAGGTACCACGGAAATGTCTCAGGGGATTTGTTCAATATTGGTATCCTCTAGGAACAATAACTGGATGGAATTAAGTAAAGGGAAATTTAATCTGCATATAGGAAACTTTCCTACCATGTTATGGTCAGTCTAGGAAGTGGAAGATACCCCATTGATCGGGGCATGTAAAACTAGACTGAACACAACTAGGAAATATCCGAGTAGGGTAAACCCTATACTGGCAGACAGTGTGACAAGATGACCTCATATTTTTTCCTGTCTCTAACTGCTGATTCTGTCATTTTACTAAACCAATGCCTAGGATGGTGAGGGGGAATGCGAGCACCAGGTTGCTGGAGCTGTAGATCACATCTGACCCTGTACAGGCTACCAACTGCAAGTCAAGACCCCAAGAGGATTCCATGCCACAGAACCAGTGAGCCCAACTGGTGACAGGAGAAAACCCTGCCTCACCGAGAGTGAAGAAAAAATAAGATGACTTTTGTTTAAGCTCGCCAACACCACAGTGCTGCAAACACTTCATCTTGGGACATGCAATGTCAGCCATACCTTCCACCTAGGGAAAGTTCCAGAAAGGGAGCTGGGGTTGGAGGAGTTAGTGTTAGAGAGTTGGTGATTCACTTAATTACAAATGTTGGTTTATTATTAGTTAATCTTAACACCTTCCTTTCCCAGATCCAGTGTTCCTGTTCCCAATAAGATTTCCCCTTGTGTTATGCTGTTATTTGTTATATGTCCTTCCCTTGTTGGGTTTGTTTTACTTACTTTATTGTCCTCTGCATACAGGGGTTTATTTTCCTTGCCAGCTTGTAGTATTTATGAATTTCTCAAAGGACAGCACTCCTGTTTATCTGACACAGTGAGGAGTCATTGAGTGGAGGCCCCAGGCCCCAAGGAAAAAAAACAAAAAACAAACAAACAAACAAAACAGTCTATAACCCACACAAGGAGAGGAGAGAACTTTCCAAATATTGGTGATAGCAAGCACAAGGGAGAGAAAAGGGACGAGGGTTAAGACACACCTCAGGGGAAGGGATGACACTTACAGTTTGGTCTTTTTGAGACTCAGCATGTATCACATCCTCTTGTTTAAATCTGAATATATCAGGGACAATAGTGATAATTAGAGTGCTGGTAAGAGTGATGAAGAGACTATCCAAAATAAACTCCAGTATATGTACATGTACAGATTCTTACAACTTTTTTTTTTTTTTTTTTTTTTGGATAGATGGTACCTTTTAGAGCTACATATCAGTGTTCTGGCTCACTTTATTCTTTGTTGGGGTTTTTTGGGGGGGGGGGGGTTGTTTTTGTGAATTGTAACTCCAATTTCAGCTATTGATTCAATGGTCTATATTTTTAGTGGATTTGTCATGTTAGCATCTTAGGTGAAAGAACATTCACTTTTATCTCCGATCCAATAAGCACAGACCAAATCATTCCCATTCAGACCCCAGAGATGCCCACCTGGAAAGCCAGAGGAAAGGGCACACCATCTTTGCAGCATTATTTCCCATTTTCCATGATTCACAGCAGCCTCTTGGAGGTTGAGAGGAATGGGGATTGGGGATATTGCGGGCCTGAGGCTACAGAAGGTAGTGGGAGTGTGTTATATGTGATTTAATTCCTTGGAGATTCCACAATAAGTGTTTTCTTTTGCATGAACTTCTCCTATACTTGGGAAAACCCCATCCACAAGCGGTGGTTTCAGAGGCAGTGGCCTGTTGGAACATCCCTACTTCCAGTGGAGTCAGACTGCCATGGAGACAAAGCAGAGTGAGGGCCCCAACAATGAGTCAAGAGGCACAAGGACTTGGACCAGGCCACTAGCAGTACCCTGTAATCTGTGCGGTTTATAGACTGGATCTTTTGTTGCTTCATAGGAGTGATAAAATCCTTTCCCAAAAAAGAACAATTCAGAAAATATTCTGTGAAAGTAGCCTGCCAGTTTCCTATCCCCTTTTCTGTACTAGGAGGTATCACTGAAACCCATTTATTTTGCCTTACTTCCCACCATTCCCTCCCACACTTGTGTTTAGCATAATTGACATTGCAATATTTTTGTTTTATCTCTCATCTCTTTGCCCTAGCCCTTCATTTGTCTACTATCTTCATGTTCTGAGTTTATCTCATTTCAACTGTGAGCTATTCAGGGCAGGGGCTGTGTCTATTTCTCCAAAGCAGCATGGAAGGTTTCAGCACTATATAAATATTTATTACTATTAATACAATATTTTGGAGGTATACATCGGTTGGTTGCTTAAAGCTAGAATGTATCACTGTGTCAATGTTAAAAATTTGTATTTTTTAAATTGTGGGTGCAAATCTTCATACTTAGTCTTGTAACTGCCTGATTGCATGCAACTAGATCTACAACTGCAATTCCATTGTTCTGATCCAATGTAACATATAAAAGACCTCCAGATTTCTCACACAAAATGGAACCTCTCTACTGGAGTGGATGTTAATGTGTACTGGGTCCAAGCCTGGGGTTCAAATTGGGCAGGCTCATAGCAGGTCAGTGACACAACACTACTTTTATTTATTTTATTTATTTATATATATATTAGGCTGCCATCTTGTGTGCCAGTATCTCAGAGTACACCAATACAGTGGTGCACCCCTACATCTGCACATGGAACAAATGTAGTAATAAATAAATATTAAGTGCTCCAGCGTGATAAATGCTGATTTCATTTAATAGCAGTGTAGCAGGGTGGTTACCCCGCTCCTGCCCTGAAGGGCTTAAAACAGCCAGGAAGAGGGCTATGGCAGGGAAAAGCTAAGCTGATTGGGGAAGTAGCCACAGCTGGGCCAGGCCCCAATCAGGCCCAGCTGGTCCCGATAAAAGGCTGTGAGCCAGAGGCCCAGAGAACTTTCTATCTGCATTCAGAGAGAGAAGGGCCTGGCTGCAAGGAGCTAGAGACAGAGTACATGAGTGGAGCAGGGCTGGGGACAGGCTGAGGAGCTGGGGAGCTCCAGCCTGGAAAGCCCCAGGCTGCAGCCTAGCAGAAAGCCAAGGGGTACTGGGGGTTGCAGAGGGCAGCCCAGGGGTAGGCCAAGGCAGCAGGTCCAAACCCAACCTTGCCAGTGATGAGTAGGCTGATACTGCAGTCTGCCCCAGGGCGTGGGGCTAGACGATGACTGGCAGTAGCCTTATACGGAGGTGAGGTGGGAATAGTGGGTGGGGGTTCCCTGGGGAGGGGAGATCCTAAGACTGAGGGGTTACTGCCAGGGGGCAGCACCCCAGGTAAAGGGGCGCCGGGGCCCAGGGAGGGACACAGGGGCCAGAGGACAGGCGGATCCCCGGCCTGCAGAGGGCGCTCCGGAGCTGGAACGAGCTAATTCCCAGAAGTCACCAGCAGGAGGCGCCGCAGGGGTGAGTCCGCTCCTCTACATGTGGTGGAGAATGCGGGCATATAGAGGTCCGCCCCTGATACAAGGGGCCAGGGCAAGGACTGTGGGACTATTGCCCAGATCCAAGACTTGAGCGAACAGAAGGTGGACCTAGAATGAGAGACTACTACTGGAGAGCCTGTGTGGCCCGGCGCGCCAAGCAGCAAGAGGGGCTGCTTCAGCTGCTGCAGGGGAGGGCACAAGGACCTCATTGGGGCCCAGGCACCTCGGGCAGGATGCCGGTGCTAAGGCCAAGGAACTGTTGGGCCTGTGGGGAACCAGGGCACTTGAAGACGGAGTGCCCCCACAGAACTCGCAGGGCCCAGGCAAGCCCAAAAGGAAGGGCTACGCCAAAGACAAATGGTGGAGAGACTCGAGTGCCCCCTCTGAAGCCAACAGGGGGGCTCCAAATGTGTTGGGCCTGTGGGGAACTGGGGCACTGGAAGAGGGAGTGCCCTCATGGAACTCGCAGGGCCCAGGCTAGCTCTGAGGTGGTCGGGGTGGGCACTGGCTGTGCCTCCTCTGCCACAAGGGGCGTGAGGGAAAGCAGCCTAGTCCCCAGAGATGGAGGGGGAGGCCAGAGGATCGGGCCGGGTCTGAGACTGCCCTGAAGGAGGGGGTGGTGATGACAAGGGCCCAAAAGAGGGGATGGTCAGGGGCAGAGAGGCCCCAGACAAGCCTGGGAACCCACATGGAAGCCAGTAGGGCCAATGTGGGAACCCAAACTGAAGGGGGAACCCACGTATGACCAGAGCGGTCGATGATGGGGACCCAGACTGTAGAAGAGGGAAGCAGGTTGCTCCTCTTAATAGAAAGCCTGCGAGCAGAGAGGGATTCCCTGCAGGCCCAGCTGAAGAGAAAGCTGGGCCGGTAGAACAACACCCCCATTCCCGGTGGAGGGGATCTTGAGGTGGGGTGTGTGTAGCAGGCCTGCAGAGGGCGCTCCGGAGCTGGAACGAGCTAATTCCCAGAAGTCACCAACAGGAGGCGCCGCAGGGGTGAGTCCGCTCCTTTACACGCAGCTTCTGTAACTGCTATTAAATAACACTGGTTTACAATTTTTGAGAAGTCGTCTGCTTCAGAGATAAAATGTGCTATTTATTATGTATTTTGATGTGCTGAATTCAAATATGACAATTAAAACAACTGATTGGCTACTGTTTCTAAGATATTTAAGTTTTTACATTTTATGTCTATGTATATTGTGTAGATAGTAGAGTTTTAATCATAAATTGTAAACCTAGGTCTTTTCATGTGTTTATGGTTGCTTTACATGATAATATTTCACCTGTCCTGTTTATGTAACACTTTAAAAATCAGCAAAAGGGTTATATAAATAAAATTTATTATGAAACAAAAGGCAAAAAACTATTCTGTACATAGTTTAGTCCTATTCAGTGTCTACTCGGCGCTTCTTGGCTTGTCTCTTGTATTCATTAAATGGAGCATCTCTTGTCACTGTCCAGCAATAGTCTGCAAGCATTGATGGGCTCCATTTGCCCTGATAGCGTTTCTCCATTGTTGCAATGTCCTGGTGAAATCGCTCGCCGTGCTCGTTGCTCACTGCTCCGCAGTTCGGTGGAAAAAAATCTAGATGAGAGTGCAAAAAATGTATCTTTAGTGACATGTTGCAACCAAGGCTTTTGTATGCCTTGAGGAGGTTTTCCACCAACAACCTGTAGTTGTCTGCCTTGTTGTTTCCGAGAAAATTTATTGTCACTAACTGGAAGGCTTTCCATGCCGTCTTTTCCTTGCCACGCAGTGCATGGTCAAATGCATCATCTCGAAGAAGTTCACGAATCTGAGGACCAACAAAGACACCTTCCTTTATCTTAGCTTCACTTAACCTTGGAAATTTTCCATGGAGGTACTTGAAAGCTGCTTGTGTTTTGTCAATGGCCTTGACAAAGTTCTTCATCAGACCCAGCTTGATGTGTAAGGGTGGTAACAAAATCTTCCTTGATTCAACAAATGGTGGATGCTGAACACTTTTCCTCCCAGGCTCCAATGACTGTCGGAGTGGCCAATCTTTCTTGATGTAGTGGGAATCTCTTGCATGACTATCCCATTCACAGAGAAAACAGCAGTACTTTGTGTATCCAGTCTGCAGACCAAGCAAGAGAGCAACAACCTTCAAATCGCTACAAAGCTGCCACTGATGTTGGTCATAGTTTATGCACCTCAAAAGTTGTTTCATGTTGTCCTAGGTTTCCTTCATATGGACTGCATGACCAACTGGAATTGATGGCAAAACCTTGCCATTATGCAGTAAAACAGCTTTAAGACTCGTCTTCGATGAATCAATGAACAGTCTCCACTCATCTGGATCGTGAACGATGTTGAGGGCTGCCATCACACCATCGATGTTGTTGCAGGCTACAAGATCACCTTCCATGAAGAAGAATGGGACAAGATCCTTTTGACGGTCACGGAACATGGAAACCCTAACATCACCTGCCAGGAGATTCCACTGCTGTAGTCTGGAGCCCAACAGCTCTGCCTTACTCTTGGGTAGTTCCAAATCCCTGACAAGGTCATTCAGTTCACCTTGTGTTATGAGGTGTGGTTCAGAGGAGGAGGATGGGAGAAAATGGGGGTCCTGTGACATTGATGGTTCAGGACCAGAAGTTTCATCCTCTTCCTCTTCCTCGTCTGACTCAAGTGAAAATGATTCTGGTGCATCAGGAACCGGCAGTCCTTCTCCGTGGGGCCTATAGCTGATGGAATGTTTGGATAATGCATAGTCCACTTTTTCTTCTTTGACACACCTTTCCCAACTGGAGGCACCATGCAGAAGTAACAATTGCTGGTATGATCTGTTGGCTCTCTCCAAATCATTGGCACTGCAAAAGGCATAGATTTCCTTTTCCTGTTCAACCACTGGCGAAGCTTTGTTGCACAAATCTTGCAGCATATGTGTGGGGCCCACCTCTTGTCCTGATCTCCAATTTTGCAGCCAAAATAAAGGTGATAGGCTTTCTTAACCATAGTGGTTATACTGCACTTTTGTGATGCAAAAGTCACTTCACCACAAACATAGCAGAAGTTATCTGCACTGTTCACACAAGTACGAGGCATCTCTGCTCACTTTGGCTAAACAGAAATGTGTCTCTTTGCAAAATCAAACACTGACAAATAAGAGAGCACGACACTGTATGATTTCTAGAGCTGATATAGGGCAATTTGTTCAGCAGAGTGATGTAAGCTTCGTTATGATTGCATCATCCATGACTTCTAGGAATAACATGATGCAATTCATATCATGTATGACGCAATACCAGCTTCAGATTGCATCATTCATTGTTTTGCCTAAAAAGCAAGTACTGTCCAAACCCAGTCATAGATTTATTCATAGATCCAGTCAAAGATGTATTTTAGTCATTTCTGGTTTAAATTGAGATCCCTTCCCTTTATAACTCACTTATCCTCCGCCATTCCCAAGTCAAGGGTCGTATATACTGACCCAATAGCATATCTTGAAAACTAGAGCCAATCAACAATTTTAAGCATCATTTTCGTTCTCAGTGACCCAGAATTAGTAAAGTTTGACTACATTTACTTCAGAAGCATTTTGGCTGTAGAGTAGTGTAATCTAGACAAACCAGGAAAATACATGAGGCTGAATTCTCAGCTGGGTGTCAGTTGGATTGGCTCCATTGAAGTAAATGGAGCTATGCAGATTTACATGAGATGAGAATCTGGCAGTGTATCTCAGACACACACCACAAAAACAACTCTTTTATATTATTTTTCCTGAGTGTGTTTAATACATTTTGTTCATTTATTCTTTTCTTACAAAGGGAATGGGGAGGAATGGTGAAGGAAGATGGCATTTTTTTCTTTCATTTTAGATAACAGAAGCTTATTGAAGCTGCCCTCTGCAGTTATGAAGGAATGTCTTATGTTGGGAAAGTAAGAGAAGAGGAACAAAAGTGTATGGGCCCATTTCTGTCTTGATGTAACTCTCTATAGATTTCCATGAGGTATTCCAGAGATGAATTTGGCTCTGCTTGCTCTCTGTCTGCATTGAAGCGGACACTTTGGCAACCAGGAAAAGGGGTGTTACCTAGCAACTGGAACCTTTAGGCAACACAGTTCTAAATGTAATCTGGATAACAGCAACTGAGAATAAGTTTAATAGTTGGCAGAAAGGCACATAGCAACCAGTTGGATCTAAAACATAGTGCCAACAATCTACAGCATGGAATCAAAGGGCTGGATGCTTGGAAACTTTTGGAAATAATAAAGTGCAAAATGAGAGGTTGCTCAAACATAAATAATGAAGTTTGGGAAATTTATGTGGGAGCTTCTTAGGCTTCATTATAAAACTAAACTCCCAAAGGAATCAGGCCTCCTTCACTGTATGATGTACTTAACAAAGAAATCTCTCAGTTCTACTCTGAAAAATAAATTATCATCCTTTTGGGGCTGAGGAAGGAGTTTTTCATTGATTATGCTTTTTTTCCTCCCAACAGGGATTTCAATGAATGTGCCCCCACACATGTGCATGGAGGCGATTTTTGCCCTCATCTGCCACAAGCCGTTTAAAAAAAACACATATATAAAGTTGTTATGAAACCATTCCAGACAAGGAGCACCAGCTTCATCCTTGCTGTATCTCTAACAACCCTTTTGCAACTATTTAAATACAGTTGCAGTTTACTATTATAACTGTGTTGTCATTTCCACCCCTTCTCAGTGAGTGAGGAGTACTAAACAAAATATACATTGAAAATACATGATTTTTTTTAAACAGGGAAAATGTTGCAGAGAAGATAGAAGGGCAACTTAAACATGGGGAGATGCAAGAGTCTATTAAAAGACACACAAACTTTTGGATGGTTCTACAATGGACTGGAAAAACAGTCTCAATTTAGCAAGCATTCATCGGACTGCTTATCAAGACACAAAATGGGCCAAATCTGTCCCTGAAGCAAACCCATTAACTACTTCACAATAGTTACCCAGGAATGAAATCCTTTCAAAATATTTGCTTAGCCTGACAAAAGTTGTTGTTTTTTTAAACCCTGTAATGGTGAGCTAGTCCCTAAGTTAAAAGCCTCAAAAATGGCACCACTGTTTAGATACAATATCTACGTATGAAGGTCAATAGCAACTTGGACAAATTGATCTCTGGGTGTCACTCCATTAAAGTCAATGGAGTTTCACCAGGGGGTTATTTAGGCCAGTCTTTTATATGGAATTTTCTTGCACTTATAGGTTTGTACCAGACTTTGTGTGTTCTATTATATTATTATTAGTTGAATGAGCTTCCTTGTTTTTTTTTATTGTTCATTTGTGTGATTTGTTTCTGTTGAAATTATTATAAATTTAGACAAGGGATGCAATTGCTCCTAATACACCTATTAAAGAAAATATACAAAAAGGCAGCATTGGATGAACACTGTCATGAATGAGCAATTACTGTATGTGAGGCATTTCACATCTAAGGGGAAATGTTTGTTTGTCTCATAATAATAATACCTAGCTCTCATATAGTGTTTTCTAATCAGAAGATCTCAAAATGCTTCACAATCTGTAATGAGTTTATCCTCACAACACCCATGTGAGGTAAGGAAGTATTATTAGCCGCATTTTACAGATGGAGAACTGAGACTAAATGACTTGCCCAACGTCAAGCAGGAAGTGTGTGGCAGAGGAGAATTCTCCCAAACCCTAAGCTAATGCCCTAATCAGTGGGCCATCTTTCCTCGTGTAGGTATTCTTGGCAAAAGTCAAAAAAATCCCAGCATTAACACTTACCTTAGCTGTCCCTACACTAAAATGAGGCAGAAAGAACTTTAGAATTCTTACATTTTTAGCTAGGGAACCATAGGCATTTGTTTTGGGGTTTTTAAAGAATTTTAGTTAACTAGTTTTATTTGCTTCTAGTTTTAGTTCCTTCTATTCTAGGGCTGTTTGAAAGTTTTCACCAGCACACTCAGCCCCTCAGCACGTAAGTCAGGCTCGGGTTCCAGTGACCAGTTTTGATGGCTGTTGTTCATATACCTTTCTACAACACCCCAGCTACTTCTTTCTTCAACCTTACCTTTGTGGTGTTCTGGGAGAATGACATTCTCAGACATGCTTAATCCTCCCTGATTTAAAACCAGGCAGCATTCTCCACAAGATTGCCAAAGGGTTCTGGGTGGCCGGCCATTTCACTTAACTTGTAGCTTCATGTGGTACATGAGTCAACAGCCACTGCTTGTGTTCCCTACCACCCAAGTGATTTGAAGTGTTATCTGTGTAGCCCATAGGGCTAGCCTGCTGGCTTGCTTTATTATATCGTGCCTTCATTTATTGGTTTGCTGTTTGCTTTATTATATTTGGCTTGTATTTTCATATTGGATTATTCTATGATGTTTGGCTGTAACACAAGGAACCTACAGGATTGTATCCTGTATGAAAGCTTAAGCAAGTTAGCATAAATTTGGCTTGTAACCTTTGGTAAATTGCCTAATGGTTACCCCTTTTAGATTTTTGGGGAACTAGACATGTTTACTTAAAGAAATTTGGGACTTAACGATAACTACAAGGTACACCACAAGAACATGGAAGTGACAACCAGAAACTGGTTCAGGCCAGAAGTAACAAGTTTCAAGAATGAGCTAATTGGGATTAATATGTATGAATGTGCTAGCCTATAGAATAAGTGCTCCCCAATATTATGTGGGTGAGGAAATTAGATTTGGGCATGGAAGGTTGAGCATTAACATGAATATTCAGGATAATGCTCAGGCCCTGTAAGGGGCCAAACCGCCCTGTGGGAGCAGCTTTTGAGCTCTGAAGCTTTTTCATGCTTTTTCATCTTCTTTGGCTTTTGGGTCTTTTAGCTCTTTATTGTTAACTCAGCTACTCATCATTTGACCGTATAGCTCTATTATTCACCATCAGATGATCACTGAGGAACCTGGATCATCACATACCAGGGATGAAGCTGCTCCTTTGTCTCTTACCACCAGCTCCCCAAGGAAGGATGTGACTATGCTAATTTACAAAGCTTTTGTAAAGGATGATACCACACATACCCCCAGAACTGTATTATTTCCTTTTGGTTCTGTGGTTTGGAGCTTTGATAACCTTTTCATTTATTTTAATAGAAGTCTCTAAAGGCTTTGTTTTGTCCTCAGCATGAGTGTTCTTGCCACACACCCCGAGGGTCCTTACAAGATATTGAATTCATATAATCATAGAAGATTAGGGTTGGAAGAGACCTCAGTAGGTCATCTAGTCCAAGCCCCTGCTCAAAGCAGGACCAACCCCAACTTAATCATCCCAGCCAGGGATTTAAAAACCTCTAAGGATGGAGATTCCACCACCTCCCTAGGTAACCCATTCCAGTGCTTCACCATCCTCCTAGTGAAATAGTGTTTCCTAATATCCAACCTAGACCTCCCCTACTGCAACTTGAGACCATTGCTCCTCGTTCTGTCATCTGCCACCACTGAGAACAGTCTAGATCCATCCTCTTTAGAACCCCCTTTCAGGTAGTTGAAAGCATCTATCAAATCCCACCTCGTTCTTCTCTTCTGCAGACTAAACAGTCCCAGTTCCCTCAGCCTCTCCTCATAAGTCATGTGCTCCAGCCCCCTAATCACTTTTGTTGCCCTCCACTGGACTCTCTCCAATTTGTCCACATCCTTTCTGTAGTGGGGGGCCACAAAATGGGACACCACATGTGGCCTCACAGTGCCCAATAGAGGGGAATAATCACTTCCCTCGATCTGCTGGCAATGCTCCTACTAATACAGCCCGATATGCCGTTAGCCTTCTTGGCAACAAGGGCACACTGTTGACTCATATCCAGCTTCTCATCTACTGTAATTCCCAGGTCCTTTTCGGCAGAACTGCTGCTTAGCCAGTCAGTCCCCAACCTGTAGCAGTGCATGGGATTTTTCCGTCCTATGCATGAATCTGCACTTGTCCTTTTTGAACCTCATCAGATTTCTTTTGGCCCAATCCTCCACTTTGTCTAGGTCACTCTGGACCCTATCCCTACCATCCAGCATATCTACCTCTCCCCCCAGCTTAGTGTCATTCACGAACTTGCTGAGGGTGCAATCCATCCCTTCATCCAGATCATTAATGAAGATGTTGAACAAAACCTGCCCCAGGACCGAACCCTGGGGCACTCCACTTGATACCGGCTGCCAACTAGACATTGAGCCATTGATCATTACCCACTGAGCCCGACGATCTAGCCAGCCTTCTATCCACCTTATAGTCCATTCATCCAATCCATACTTTTAAAACTTGCTGGCAAGAATACTGTGGGAGACCGTATCAAAAGCTTTGCTAAAGTCAACCACTTTACCCATATCCACAGAGCCAATTATCTCATCATAGAAGGCAATCAGGTTGGTCAGGCCTGACTTGCCCTTGGTGAATACATGTTGACTGTTCCTGAATATATTCACTACATTTAATTCTGTGTAGCTTGATTCCAGGACAAGGAACTTATTATCTTCTGGTCAGATCAATCGGTGAGCCTATAATATATATTAACCCTCCAAAAACCAGGCAATATCTGCCGCTGAGCTCAGTACAGAGCAAGCTGCAATGGGAAACATGGTGTTTCTCCTTCCTTGCTGCCCCATTGGGGGATCATTCTTCTTCTGCCGCCTGGAGAGATTTATGAATGTAAGAGAAGCAGTCCCCTTTACCCATTGTCCCTCATGAAGACGCAAGGATGAGTTTGCAGCAGAAACCCAGCTCCTCCTGAAGTTAGTGTGGAAGGGGAAGATGAGATAACCAACTCCCCAGAGGACAACAAAAGGTAAGAATGAGGGAAGCGGAGAATTCTAGGTTCTGAGGTGGCAGATCGTTGGGGGCATTTTGAAGGCATGGGGGATCTCCCTGAAGCCTTGGATTCATAGAACCAAAGCTGCCAAGCCTCTGGAATAAACCCTACAAGGCAGATTCACTCCTATTGTGTACAACAGCAGCATGGGGGAGACAATAGCAAGACCATTGGGGGGGCACTTTTTGCCTAAAAAGAGAAGAATCAAAGCCTCAGAATTTTTGTAGAACGGGGATGGAGAAACATCTTCTCTGCCTCCAAAAGCATTTGGCAGCCTGTGGTTTGTGGTCAGAAGCACAATCCCCGCCAAAAGATCAGAGATCGATGTGGCAGTATCAGGTGGGGAGGGTGAAAAGCGATCTCTTGAGAAGCTCATGTTCTGCATGCAACAAAGCCCTCAGTGATGAGACCTTTCTTCCTGCCGAGCTGCTGTCCCTTCATACTGTTGCTGGAAAGGAAGAAGAAACAGAACTAATTCTCTATCCATCCACCGTGACCACTCATGGAGACTGTGAGATTCAATTATTCTTCTCTGTGAAGGGCTGGAGAGGTAGAGAGAATGACAAGTGGGCTGATCAAAAGAGAAATCCTTGCTTATTATCCCTCCTTCCTGCTGTCAGCAGAGAGCAGAGCCCAGAAGCATTAGTTCTAATGCCACTCAAACTGGGAGGCAACGTGGTAGTCAGTGCTCAAAGCTGGCTTCACTACATGCTGGAGAGGTATATGCCAGCTTTAGATATGTCTACACTGCAACAAAAACCCGCAGCACCAAGTCTCAGAGCATGGATCAATTGACTCAGGCTCGCGGGGCTCAGACTGCAGGGCTAAAAATTGCAGTGTAGACATTGTGACTTGGGCTGGAGTCGAGGCTGAGAGACCCATCCCCCACATGGGATTTCAGATCAGGCTCCAGTCTGAGTGTAAAGATCTACACTGCAATTTTTTAGCTCTGAAGCCCAAGCTGTGCAAGCCCCAGTCAGCTGATTTACACCAGCTGCAGCCATGCCCCGGGTCTTTTATTACAGTGTAGAAGTACCCTTTATGTTCTTCCTGCCCCCCCATGACCAGATGTGCTTACTTTTGAGGGACAGGGCTGCTTCTCCCAAGTCCCTTCAGGTTTCAAGATATGTTCCTCTAACCCTCACAGAATTTCTCCAGTAGCTGTGGAAGCAATGAGTCTCTCTCTTCAGGCAGCCTACTGATTTTGTCATTGCTTCCCCTCTCCTGATGAATAGTGCAGTCCTATCAGGCATCCTGACACTCCTGTGAGTAGTCTATACTCCCACTGAGGTCAATGAAAATTCCACTTGTCCGTAAGGCTTGTGGGACTGAGCCCAAAGGCAGCAACTTTCAACAGAGAAATACATTTTCTTCCAGCAAACAGGAAGAATTGAGATTTAGTGGCAGGGAACTATATCTATTAGTACTATAAAGACTTAAAGCTACAAGAAAAATAAATTAAATGAATTAAAAAAAAATACTTTAGTCCATTACTCACTCTGGCCCTATTAAACAAGCCTGAATAACCTAGAGGTTTTAATGTACCCTGAACAAACCTAATTTGAACGTGAAAACCTTGATTCTTCTCCTCAGAAAGGGAGCTGGAAGACAGAGGTCTGATTATTTTCTCACCAAACACAGTATTTACACCTGTATTATTGCATTGATTTCATTAAGTTTGTGCGTGGTTTGAGAGCAGAATGAGGTCCACAATTATGTAACCCGTCACAATCTAGGGCCCAATCCTGCAAACACTCACATGAGTATTGCCGTTGAAGTCATTTGGCTTACTCAGATGAATAAGAATTACTGATGTGAGTAAGTGTTTGAGGGCTCAACCCCCTAGAGTAACCCCACTTGATTTAAACCTCTTATCCAAGCTAACATGGTAATTTGATTAAAAGACTACTAAAAGGGGAAAAAAGAAAAGACAATAGGAACAGCGAGATCTGCCCTACCTGTTAGACTCCTTCATCCTCCACCCCTCTCTTCCTCCTCGACATCTGTCTATGCATCAGCTCTCACGGGAATCGCCAGTACTGGCAACTCCAGTTAGCTCTTCATTTTCAATGCCCCCCTTTGTTCTGTGAGGACATGTCCCTTTAAGGGTCGCACCCAGCTGAAATACATTAGGAACCGCTGTGAGCAGTTCTGATACGGCCACCTGAGATATAACACCATACTCTGAGTTGCTGAGCTGAATCTGTAATAAATGATATATTCTGATCTTCCTATTGTCCTGACTGAGTCTTCTTATGCCAGTGGTCCTCAACCTATTTTCCATTGTGGGCAACATATGCAGCTCTCTCAGTGTTATATGGGGCTCGTCCACAATATACATACTACCTATTTGGCCCTGAGGATGTCACAGGGGACGCAGCTTTGTGTTGATTGGGCTGCAGGTTGAGAAGAGCTGCCTTATGCAAAACCCCTGGTACCAGAAGAGGACAGATAAGAGTGCTTGGAGAAGAGACTACAGGATAAAAGGGGTAAAGAAAATGGAGCAGCTGAGATCTCCACCAGAGTTTAAATTATCTGGCAATGCAGCAGATAATTGGGAGAGATTTCAACAGATTCAGCCTGAACATGCAAGTGAGAGGCTGCATTAAAAAAGAAGATAAGCAGAAGGTAATTTTTTTTAACTATTGTGGGGACAGAAGTGGTAGAGGTTTATAATATTATGAAGGTAAGTCAGGCAGAACAAGCATATTCTAAGATGGTTATAAGAAGTTTGAAGACTACTGCACACCCAAGACAAATGAAACTTTTGAAAGATATAAATTTCACATGAGAACTCAGAAAAGGAAAGTCGTTTGAAGAATTTATTTTAGATCTCAAATTTAAACCAAATGTGTAATTAAGGACTGCTTATAGATTCAATAATCAGAGATCAAACAGTGGTAAGTATTTGATATCCAAAGATTAGAAAAAGACAGTTGGAAGATCCATATTTGAACCTGGACAAGATAGTAAGACTATGTCAAGCAACAGAGGTTACCCAGAACAGATTAACATTTTTGGAGGGAAAACAAGATACTGCTTTTGTGGACAAAATCACAAACCCTCAACGCAAATGGAAAGCACCAAGGCAGTGCACAGCAGAAATGTACAACAAGCCTTCAAAAAGTGAGTTTGGAAGAAAGAAGTTTGTTGAAGACAACAAATAATTGTGTAAGGTGTGGAAGCTCAAACAGACCTCTGCAATGTCCTGCCTTTGCACAACATTGCAACAACTGCAAAAAAATCAATCATTCTGCAAGGGTTCAAGCAAGAACAGTGAATGCACAAAAAGAAACAATATATTCATGCTGTGTAGCAAGAGGAGAACAGTGCTAACGGCACAGAAGAAGAAGAGTTTTCTTTAGGAGTTTCGACTGAAGTAGCTGCACCAAATGATTGGACTATTACCTTAGAAAGAAATGGAACTACTGTAACTTTTGAACTAGATGCTGGAGCTCAAGCAGATGTGGTAACAGACTATACTTTAAAGATTTTAAAGAAAAAAACTGGGTACACTGACTGACCACCCAGGGAGGTGGAGGTGGAGGTGGGGAGAGGAGATACTGCTGCTCCAGAGAGATTCCATGGGATGAGAAAGACAGATAAAGTTCAGAAAGCCAGCTCTGCTACTGCTGCTCCAAAAGGGTGCTGGGAGAAAGGCAAAACAAGTGAATGGTATTGGGGAAGCCTATGAACAGTTTTTGCACAAATCGATGCAGTTTAGCTGATGCCAGAGGTAACTGAGGAATAATGGGCATTATTCCCATCTGTTAACTGAATATCTGACATCATCTCACTGATGTGGGCATCAACTTAACTCTGGTCTTTGTATAGTGTGCACAAGGGAGAAAGAACACTCCTTGCACCCATTGTGCCCTTGTGCATGTATGCAAAGAACCAGGGACTATCTGACCCATGGAGTTTGCCCCAGGACCGCCGTCAAGGATGGCCCCCAAACCTGTAGAATTTGTTTGAGTAGTACTGTGACCTGGTACATGCGGACAGCAGTGCCACTCAGGTTTGACCTGGCCACCCATGTGATGACAGAGAGACGGCTGAGCCAAAGCTGTGTGATACTATTACCCTGTGTACCAGGTCACAATGCCACTTTGGAACAGCCTTCCAAGGGGCAGAGTGGGGAGAAAACATAACTCGTTTCAAGACTGAGCTTGATAAGTTTATGGAGGTATGATAAGATTGCTTACAATGGCATATGGCCCATCCACAACTGCTCTTAGGAAATATCTCCAATGGCTGAAGATTGGACACTATATGGGAAGGGCTTTGAGTTGCTATAGAGAATTCTTTCCCATCTGTCTGGCTGGTGGCTCTTGTCCACATGTTTAGGGTCTAACTGATCACCATATCTGGGACCGGGAAGGAATTTTCCCCCAGGTCAGATTGGCAGAGATCTTGAGTTTTTGTTTTTGCTTTGCTCTGCATAGCATAAAGTCACTTGCTGGTTTGATTAATAGATTCATAGACTCCAAGACTGGAAGGGACCTCGAGAGGTCATCGAGTCCAGTCCCCTGCCCTCATGGCAGGACCAAATACTGTCTAGACCATTCCTGATAGACATTTATCTAACCTACTCTTAAGTATCTCCAGAGATGGAGATTCCACAACCTCCCTAGGCAATTTATTCCAGTGTTTAACCACCCTGACAGTTAGGAACTTTTTCCTAATGTCCAACCTAAACCTCCCTTGCTGCAGTTTAAGCCCATTGCTTCTTGTTCTATCCTTAGAGACTAAGGTGAACAAGTTTTCTCCCTCCTCCTCATGACACCCTTTTAGATACCTGAAAACTGCTATCATGTCCCCTCTCAGTCTTCTCTTTTTCAAACTAAACAAACCCAATTCTTTCAGCCTTCCTTCATAGGTCATGTTCTCAAGACCTTTAATCATTCTTGCTCTTCTCTGGACCCTCTCCAATTTCTCCACATCTTTCTTGAAATGCAGTGCCCAGAACTGGACACAATACGCCAGTTGAGGCCTAACCAGCGCAGAGTAGAGCGGAAGAATGACTTCTTGTGTCTTGCTCACAACACACCTGTTAATACATCCCAGAATCACGTTTGCTTTTTTTGCAACAGCATTACACTGTTGACTCATATTTAGCTTGTGGTCCACTATAACCCCTAGATCCCTTTCTGCCATACTCCTTCCTAGACAGTCTCTTCCCATTCTGTATGTGTGAAACTGATTGTTCCTTCCTAAGTGGAGCACTTTGCATTTGTCTTTATTAAACTTCATCCTGTTTACCTCAGATCATTTCTCCAATTTGTCCAGATCATTTTGAATTATGACCCTGTCCTCCAAAGCAGTTGCAATCCCTCCCAGTTTGGTATCATCCGCAAACTTAATAAGCGTACTTTCTATGCCAATATCTAAGTCGTTAATGAAGATATTGAACAGAGCCGGTCCCAAAACAGATCCCTGCGGAACCCCACTTGTTATGCCTTTCCAGCAGGATTGGGAACCATTAATAACAACTCTCTGAGTATGGTTATCCAGCCAGTTATGCACCCACCTTATAGTAGCTTCATCTAAATTGTATTTGCCTAGTTTATCGATAAGAATATCATGCGAGGCCGTATCAAATGCCTTACTAAAGTCTAGATATACCACATCCACAGCTTCTCCCTTATCCACAAGACTCGTTATCCTATCAAAGAAAGCTATCAGATTGGTTTGACACGATTTGTTCTTTACAAATCCATGCTGGCTATTCCCTATCACCTTACCACCTTCCAAGTGTTTGCAGATGATTTCCTTAATTACTTGCTCCATTATCTTCCCTGGCACAGAAGTTAAACTAACTGGTCTGTAGTTTCCTGGGTTGTTTTTATTTCCCTTTTTATAGATGGGCACTATATTTGCCCTTTTCCAGTCTTCTGGAATCTCTCCCATCTCCCATGATTTTCCAAAGATAATAGCTAGAGGCTCAGATACCTCCTCTATTAGCTCCTTGAGTATTCTAGGATGCATTTCATCAGGCCCTGGTGACTTGCAGGCATCTAACTTTTCTAAGTGATTTTTAACTTGTTCTTTTTTTATTTTATCTGCTAAACCTACCCCCTTCCCATTAGCATTCACTATGTTAGGCATTCCTTCAGACTTCTCGGTGAAGACCAAAACAAAGAAGTCATTAAGCATCTCTGCCATTTCCAAGTTTCCTGTTACTGTTTCTCCCTCTTCTCTGAGCAGTGGGCCTACCCTGTCTTTGGTCTTCCTCTTGCTTCTAATGTATTGATAAAAAGTCTTCTTGTTTCCCTTTATTCCCGTAGCTAGTTTGAGCTCATTTTGTGCCTTTGCCTTTCTAAGCTTGCCCCTGCATTCCTGTGTTGTTTGCCTATATTCATCCTTTGTAATCTGTCCTAGTTTCCATTTTTTATATGACTCCTTTTTATTTTTTAGATCATGCAAGATCTCGTGGTTAAGCCAAGGTGGTCTTTTGCCACATTTTTTATCTTTCCTAACCAGCGGAATAGCTTGCTTTTGGGCCCTTAATAGTGTCCCTTTGAAAAAGTGCCAACTCTCCTCAGTTGTTTTTCCCTTCAGTCTTGATTCCCATGGGACCTAACCTATCAGCTCTCTGAGCTTACCAAAATCCACCTTCCTGAAATCCATTGTCTCTATTTTGCTGTACTCCCTTCTACCCTTCCTTAGAATTGCAAACTCTATGATTTCATGATCACTTTCACCCAAGCTGCCTTCTACTTTCAAATTCTCAACGAGTTCCTCCCTATTTGTTAAAATCAAGTCTAGAACAGCTTCCCCCCAGTAGCTTTTTCAACCTTCTGAAATAAAAAGTTGTCTGCAATGCAGTCCAAGAACTTATTGGATAGTCTGTGCCCCGCTGTGTTATTTTCCCAACATATATCTGGATAGTTGAAGTCCCCCATCACCACCAAATCTTGGGCTTTGGATGATTTTGTTAGTTGTTTAAAAAAAGCCTCATCCACCTCTTCCACCTGGTTAGGTGGCCTGTAGTAGACTCCTAGCATGACATCACCCTTGGTTTTTTACCCCTTTTAGCCTAATCCAGAGACTCTCAACACTTCCGTCTCCTATGTCCATCTCCACCTCAGTCCAAGTGTGTACATTTTTAATATATAAGGCAACACCTCCTCCCTTTTCCCCCTGTCTATCCTTCCTGAGCAAGCTGTACCCATCCACACCAACATTCCAATCATGTGTATTATCCCACCAAGTTTCAGTAATGCCAACAATGTCATAGTTGTATTTATTTATTAGCACTTCCAGTTCTTCCTGCTTATTACCCATACTTCTTGCATTTGTATATAGGCATCTAAGATACTGGTTCGATCTTGCCTCCCAGTTTTGCCCTGACCCTCCTTTCTCTCCGCCATTATAACCCACACTCCCTCTTGTTTCCAACCCATCTCCCAGGTCTCCATGTTCCCCACTTACCTGTGGGCTTTGCTCACCTGTCCCCGTCGAACCTAGTTTAAAGCCCTCCTCACTAAGTTAGCCAGTCTGTGTCCAAATAGGGTCTTTCCCCTCCTCGAAAGGTGAACGCCATCTCTGCCAAGCAGTCCTTCCTCGAATAGCATCCCGTGGTCGAGGAAGCCAAAGCCCTCCTGGCGACACCATCTTCGCAGCCAGGCATTCACCTCCATGATGAATCTGTCTCTGCCCATGCCCCTACCTTTGAGAGGAAGAATCGAAGAGAATACCACCTGGGCTCCAAACTCCTACACCTGTACTCCCAGAGCCCTGTAGTCACTCTTGATCCGCTCAGTGTCACACCTCGCAGTATCATTTGTGCCCACATGGATGAGTAGCATGGGGTAGTAGTCAGAGGGCTGGATAATCCTCGACAATGCCTCCGTAACATTTTGGATACGGGCCCCCGGCAGACAGCATACCTCCCGAGATGAAATGTCAGGGCGACAGATGGGCGCCTCCATCCCCCTCAGCAGAGAGTCTCCGACCACCACTACCCTACGTTTCCTATTCGCAGTGGTGGCAGCAGACCTCCCAGCCTTAGGGGTACGAGGCTTCTCCTCCTTTACTGCAGGGGGGGATTCCTTCTCTCCTGTATCAAGAAGAGCATAATGGTTACCTATTACCACGGTGGGAGGGTTCGGAGCAGGGGTGGAGCACTGCCTGCTGCCAGAAGTAACCAGCTGCCAGTGTCCACCCTGAGCCATCTCCTCCTCCATCAGTGGTGTATCAGCAGTCCTGTGTACTGGGACAGCTACCTCAGCTGTCTCCACATGGACACTGTCCAGGAATTGCTCGTGGATTCGGATGCTCCTCAACCTAGCCACCTCCTCCTATAGCTCTCCCACCTGAACTAGGGTAAATGTGGAGAACAGTGGGCCTAAACCTGCTCTCAGTTGAAAACAGAGTAAATTGGGGTCTGGTTAAAGTATGGTCCTTTAGCTGTCCAGCAGAGAGAGTCTGAACTCAGAGGAAGTTGCTTCCATGGCATTGTGGTGGAATGAACACGTCTAACCTATGAATAATATCCAGAATAGTGGCTGCCACTGTATGAAAAAGAATGGTACTTACAGTATAGACTTGACAACATGAAACTAATTAGGTAGCTGCATTTGCCTTGTTTCAAGTCCTTTAAGGGCTAACAACATCATACAAGATGATGAGCAGCCTTACATCCAGGGCCGGTGCAACCATTTAGGCAACCTAGGCGGTTGCCTAGGGCGCTAGGATTTGGGGGGCACCATTTTCTTCGGCAGCGACCGCGGCGGCCGGATCTTCGGCCACCCCGGTCGCCGCTGGCATTTAGGTGGAGGGAGCTGGGGCAGTGGAGAGCGGGGAGGGCCACCTGCAGCAGGGGGAGGGCGGCATGCAGGGGAACTCCCTGCCCCAGCTCACCCCTGCCCCAGCTCACCCCTGCCCCGCCTCCTCCCCGAGCACGCCGTGGCTGCTTCACTTCTCCCGCCTCCCAGGCTTGCGGCACCAATCAGCTTAGGCGCCGCAAGCCTGGGAGGCGGGAGAAGTGAAGCAGCCACGGCGTGCTCGGGGAGGAGGCGGGGCAGGGGTGAGCTGGGGCGGGGGGGGTGCCTCAGGGTGGGAAGCTGCCGTGGGGGGGGCGCCTCAGGGCAGAGGGGGGGAGCTGCCGCGGGGGGGGCGCCTCAGGGCGGGGGCTCGGGGACAGGGGGGGGCGCAATGTGGAAGTTTCGCCTAGGGCGCGAAACATCCTTCCACCGGCCCTGCTTATATCTCATTGAATTTAGTGTAAGCTGAGACCACTCATTACTCAGAGGAAGAGCTCAGCAACTTACATGAAGTGCTCAATATCATCTATGGGTGAATACTTTTTTCACAAAGTGATCACTCTATCTGCCCTCTCAGTTCTGATACTCAAAGGAAACCTGCACAACAACTTCCAAAGATGAGCCTTCCATAACTTTGTTAAACATTAAAAATCACAGACTGAATAAAGACACTACATTTATGGGTTATTATAATAATCTATAACCCATTCACTCTCCCCACATACACTTTCTCCCCTTTCCCCTTATGACTGGAGAGGTGTTAACTGGACACTTCACTTTGAATGGTCCCTTGAAATATGTATTAACTACTTATGCTAAACAATCTGTTCCACCTTGTATTTAGCCATGACACTGAGTACATTTCTTAGACCCGAAGAAGATTTCTGGGTAAGTTTGAAAGCTTATTTCTCTCACCAACAGAAGTTGGTCCAATAAAAGACCATCCACCCACACACGCACGCATCTTGTCTCTCCTGCCTTGAACCTTGTGGAGTCACTTACACCTGTGCAAAGTGGGTGTGAAATGCCACTATTCTAATATGGTAACATTTTACACCCACTTTGCACAGTTGTAAATGACTCCACAATATGCAAGGCAGGCTTGAAGGCAGCAACAGTACTGGCAGCAATAATTCACTTCAGTGTTCTTTCCTTCTGTGTATAATGGCTGCCCACTGTAAGGTAGTGTTCTCTGTGAGGAGGTTTATTTTTTAAAAGAAAATCCTTCTGAGAGAACCAGAATGATTTGTGAGTAAGTTTTGGGTTATTGGGTCCTGCTTCTGCTCCCAAGTCAGCGACAAAATTCCCATTAACTTTAGTGGCATCCAAATCAGGCCTCACTAGAGGAGCTGAAGGAGTTTTTAGTAAGTGTTAGGGGCAGCTATAATAGTTTTCCTTTTCTAAGCCATGTGTACATAATACTTTTGCAGCAGGTGTTCCTTTTCGGTTGTGAAAGGCCCATGAAGTTGTTTGAGTATTTTAAACAAATCTTTTTGTTTACTTTGTATTATGTTCAGAAGGAGGTGATGTCGTTAACAGCTGCTGTTAACACTTGGAGTTTTTTCAACTCCAGGAAAATAAAGTTATAAACCCCACAAAAACGAAAAGAAAGGAAATGAAGAGAAATATTGCTGTCTTGTCTCCTGAAGTTGCTTAGATGTGTAACATTGAGTAGGCCACTGATATCAAGTAATAACAAATGGATAACCTGCAGACAGCACACCCTTGCAATCTGTCAGACGGTGAGCCGACTCTTTCAGACTGCGTATACCTCCCCAGATGAAGTGAATGACTAGCGAGGACACATTATGGGGAAGAGCAGGTGACTGAACCAAGGCTGCTGGGGTACGTAAAGGTAGCCTGAGTACAAGGAAAGACTCTCTTAGCTCCCAGGCAGAGGGCCTGAGGAGTGCAGCCTTCAGGAAGCTGGAGCCAGCAGGGGATACATATACACTGCAGAAAAGACATGTGGCAGTAAGTCTCAGAGACCTGGTCAACTGAGTTGGGCTTGCACCATGTGGCTAAAAATAGCAACGTAGACGTTCCCCCCTTGGGCTGGAGTCTGAGCTCTGAAACTCACCTGCCTCACTGATCCTGAAGTTCTACATTGATATTTTTAGCCCTGTAACATGAGCCTGAGTCAGTTGACCAGTTGCCATATGTCTATATGTTATCCAAATAAAAGACCTATGCTAAGAAGACTGGAGTTTAAAAGAGAACCTGCTGGGAAAAGGGCAGGTGCTGCTAACTCTCCAGAACTCTCAGGCAGAAGGAGATATTTGCAGGTTGCAGGAGTTTGTTGAGTGAGGAGCCCTAATAAGACTGAGAATCTGAAGGGCTATAAGTAAGGGGCACAGGTGCCGACTTTTCAAACTGCTGGGGGGTGCTCGACCCCCAGCTCTGCCCCAGGCCAAGACCCCACTCCACCTTTCCCCCAAGACCCCATCCTTGCCCCGCCTCTTCCTGTTCCCGCTCCACATCCGCCCCGCCTCTTCCTGCCCAGTTCCACCCCCTATCCCAAGCGTGCCGTGTCCCTGCTCCTCCCCCTCCCTCCCAGCCTTCTTGCATGCCGCGAAACAGGAGGAGGCGCTGATCAGCAGGGCCTGCCAGTGGGCGGGAGGCACAGTGAGGCTGGGGAGAAGCTGATAGGGGGTTAGCAGTGGGTGCTCAGCACCCATCATTTTTCCCCGTGGGTGCTCCAGCCCCGGATCACCCATGGAGTCGACACTTATGGTAAGGGGAAATTGATGTAATGGATGGGCAGAAGAACAGACCGAGTTGGTCATTCTACAGAGCCCAAGAGTCTTTTGCTCCTGAACCAGTTGAGAGCAGAATCTTTGTTTCAAGAGACCATGGTAAAAATTGGATTCCATTGTCTAGTTCTAGTCCTACCAACACCAAACTTTCTGACTATACCACTTACTTCCTGTCTCTAGGAGTGATTATGAGTTCTCCAGTGGACTCATAATGATCACTTGAAAGGTAGCTTAATAGGAATATTTACTATGTGCAAATTCAATTCAGTCTATCTCAAGAGGAAGTTGGAAGAAGTGATGCAGAGATTGGGAGGCAAAAAATTGGGGGGAAATGTATGGGAATACCTAAGACCTCATATTGTATTTCCTTAATATGGATACATATTTTTAAATGTTTATACCTCTTTTATTGCAGTCAGTCCAATGTCTCTATTATGGAAATAAGGCTGGGGTGGATAATCTCTATAGCAAAACATTTCTGGATACTACTGTCATCACCACTAGCTCAACGAATGCCTATCTGAGCATGTACAGAACAAATTCCAGTTGAAATATTTTAGCATATTTTGTTATACTCCTTTAATATGACTATATGAAAAAGTATAGAGAGCAGGTTAGTGTCCTTAACAGAGAACTCATGGAAAGGCTTGAGAAAGAGAGATGGAGGAGAAGTTAATGGGAGATGGACAGATTTGTGTGCGGTGATCAAGAAACATCCAAAATAAATGGGAAGTTATATGAACACCTGATGGCAGCAACTCTGTAGAGGAATCTATGGGCCAGATACATAGCTGATGAAAACTGGTGTAGGATCTGACCCTTCAGGTCATAAATGCTAGTTCAGATTATTATTTTCTTCCCAAAGAGATAAGTAATGGGGTATCCAGGAGAGATTGCAAAATTCTTCAGAACAGATAATTTAAGAAGAGTAGAAGATGTTGCTGTAGTGTTTTCCTTTTCCTTTTAAAGTTTTTTGTAATGTTACACAGTTAAATGACCAAAAACAAAAAGACCATTTAATTTAGATCTAGCAGTAAAATTATGAATATTTTATTTTATCCTCCAGTTAACTGTTCCATACCTTAAGGTGCTTCTTACACAAATGACCCAGACAGTGATCTGCTTGCTTGCACCTCTGAGACATCTGATAAAAAAAAGTATTAAATTGGATTACCTCATGAATATAAAGTGACAAGAAATGGTTCTTCATAAAGCACAGCCAAAGGGAACGTAATGGTTTTGCCTCACCCACATCAGAAATACAGCACAAGAAAGCAAGGTTGTCTTATTTCCCCTGAGCTTTTAAAAGGTGAAGCATAGGTGAAAAGCTATTCTCTATTTCCATATAGTACTAGTAAGACTCTCTGATAGTTACAGGGATTGGGTGGGAAGAAGTGCTTACAGATTAGGATCTAAAGCAACAAAGGCTGGATACTTCCAAATGTGTATGTATTTTGTCAATCTGTAGAGTAATGTGACCGTTAAGAAACCACAGAAACCATTAATCTTTCTGAGAAACTGTCCAAAGCTGAAAATCTGAAAAGAGGGATGTTGAAAACCTTTAAAGAGGACTTACTGGCCTTGGAGCCACTTGGAACTGTTTTGTAGACATGATTAACATCCGGCTAGAACATTAGGACTATACCAAAATTTCCTCTGTTGTTAATTTGATACCAACACTGATTTCATTGACTTGATTATATACTTATTATGGTTACATTGTCTGGGCTCCCTTCACTCCCATTGTCACAGGAGGTGTAACTACACACATCCATGGCAGTAAGGGTAGCTGACCCAAGAAGCAATGCATCCCCCAGTGGAAGGCATGTGGCATTTGCACTGCTGCTCTCCTCTGTAGGTTCTGACAGAGGCGTGCATCTTTAACTTGTGACTAGGGCTCCTATCCTGCTAATAGTGATTCAATACATTCTCTGACAGCCTTAACCAAATGTCTCTCTGGTCTAAGCCCAAGTCCACCAAAGCACGGAAGTACATGGGCCCAAATCCTCAAAATATTTAGGTACCTAACGCCCATTGATTTCAGTAGAAGTTAGGGACCCAAACACCTTTGAGGATCTGGGCTATGATTATCTTTAAGCATGTGCCTAAGTCCCATTGAGTTCATTAGATCTTAACCATGTGATTCAAGTTAAATACATAGTTAAGTGCTTCCCTGAATTGGAGATCCAGTCCTTCCCAATCTTTCCAGTCTCTCTTCATATAGAAATCTCTCCAGTACTGTAACAATTTTTGCTGCCAGTCTTTGAACCCTTTCTATTTTTGCTTTTTGTTTATGTATTTATTGAGGTAAAGGAATCAGAACCAAACACAGTATTCTAAGTAAGGACATACAATTGATTTATATAATGTTCTTGATATATCAATGTATATCAATTATTTCCTATCCCATACCTCATATATCCTTTTATTTTTTTTGTTTTTTTCATCACTACTGGACACTGAGTAGTGGTTTTTCACTGGTGTGCACAGATCTTTTTCCTGAGTAATTACAGTTAATTTAGAATCCAACAGTGTGTATAATTAGTTCAAATAATTACTTCCAGTACTTAGCTACTCTCCATGAGGAGGAGGCTGGAATAAAAGGAGCAGCCCATGTACAAGGTATGAGGAACCTCAAGATGCAAAATATATTTTGCAACCTCCTGTGGGACTGTTCCTAAGCATCAAGTTAGGAAACCACCCTGTTTAGCTTTTACTGTAGCTGATTAATAAGCTATTGTACCTGAAGGATCTTCCCCTTTTCCTTCCTGCAAGATGTAGTAAATAATCCTCTTAACTGTGCAGTTGACGGTTTACTAAGGACACACCAAGTAAGAGTTTGGGGGCTGAAGTGCTTATACGATGAAAACCACTCAAAATCAGGGACCTGCAGAGCTAAATGCATGTGTCTCTATAGCTTGAGCTAAAGAACCAGGCTGACAAGTAACACTTGTGATACATCCATATCCTTGCATGGATTGGGCCAGAGCGGCACATGTAGCAGCACTGACTAGTGCTTGCTTCTGAGATTGCCGTGTAGCTGGCATGCTACCCACACTATCTGAAAGGTTTGCTGTACCATGACACTCCCAACATTCTCACTGGATGGGGCCAATTACAGTAGTACTGCCACAAAAAGTAGCTTTCTTATCAATTGTCTATAATCATGACGATGAGCCCTTAAGAGAGGAAGCTTGTGTGTATCTGGCCTGGATAAACCTTCCTTCATTTTATAAGCTATTACTTGTAATATTTCTGATCCTAGTGTCCAAACTTTAAGAATAGCCTGAAAGATCTGGGTTCTTTAATGTGCATGTGGGTTTTCATTTATAACCTAACTTACTGGATTCATTTTCCCTGTTTCATACATGATCTGATTCTCTCTGGCATCATATAGAATCCTCAGGCACATCCTTTGAACTTAATAAATTAACAATGAGACCATTGCATTTATTTTTCCTTGGACATATATTTAAACAGCTCTGAGGAGTACTATTTCTAAGATTCTCTCTCTGGAGCTTTTTGAAAATCCTATGTACTTATCCATTCTTTTGAGGAGGTTAGAGAATTGGTGAGTCATAATGATGTATGGTGCTTGTCTCAGCCACAACATGCCTTTCATTTGTCTGCTACTGAAAAATGTGCTTCATCCAAGTTTACTTTTATATTTGTTAGAGTGAAAGAACACCTTCTTGTGAGCCACATTAAATGATCATAGAAGTACATCTTTGCTGTATTTTTATGTCCCTGATTCCAAGCTATCATGCTTGCTTTTCTCCCAAGGGAGTAAAACCAACATAGAACACAAACAGATTGATACTTACCAATAAATCTTCAGAGGCTTAATGAAGAAGAGAGAGAAATTCCTCCCCCCTTGATACCAGGGAGCATAATTCTGAATCTTCAGACAGCAGAATGTGTAAGACAGACCTTTAGAATGTCACAAAGACTAAAAATGAGAGAGACAAAAAAAATAGCAGGGGAAGTTTGACATTTTAAGGGATTTTGAGACATAACAGCTAGGTGTTACTCTTATTGGGCCAGGTTCTCAGCTGGTGTAAAACAGGTGTAGCTCTAATGAGTCCAGGAAAGCTATATTGAATTACACCAGCTGAGGATTGGTTCCATCGGTATTATTCTTTTAACATGTATATATTTTCCCCTATGAACTCTATAATCACTTTCAGGTTTAGAAATGCATGATCTATTCTTAGAGATCTTTTCTGTCATGAATTATCCACAAACAGATGTTGATTTTTACAAATTTATTCATTATTCAAAACCATTAGACAAATAGTTTGTGCACACATTTCATCATATTTTATTGTTAGTTAATTGTTTTGCTGTGAATTTTGTTTTGATGACTCACTCTTTTCCGTTCTTGCTGTGTGATTGGTCATCTAAATCACTTGGCAATGTTTAATGACCCCCAAAGTCCACAAAGAACTTTCAAGATAGCCACTTATTTGCTTGAGTGTTTGCAAAATTTTCTCTTGCCACAAACATGTTTATGAACTAAGGATCACATTCTTGTTCCCTCCCCTCCTGCTCACAAGGCAGTTCCTTACTTCTCAAAGCAATGGAGTAAGGTACTCCTAAAAATGTGAAACTGGTGCAGAATATGGCGCTTAATTTCAGTAATGAAATGTGAATTAAAGGGCCCATGTACAGCACTGGAGTGAAACTGTATTTTTTCTAAATTGAATCAGTGTTCACATAACCTTTTATTTGCAGTATTTATCCAACTCTGTTCTAGTTTCAATAGTTTCTGAAATCAGTAATGGTGAAATTATGTCAGTGTTGTGTTCAGTTGAGTTAAATGGGAGTAAAAAAGGAGTGTCGTATCTGGCAGTTCAGTATAAGGGCCAAGTATCCTGTGCACCCTCATTTTAGCATTAAATCCATCTCTTTATTCTGATAAATGTCTTTATTCATATGTAAGAAACTCTGTCTCTGCTTGGTTTACCACCCATCCCATTTTTTCTATGGTTATTCTGCTTTTGACCAGGTGGTTCCACTTCCTGCCAGCCAAGCTTGTGAACTTTTAATGGGTCCCAACAAAAGAGAGGCCTAAAATAAAAGCGCAGTACTGAACATGCCCAGACTTTGGTGACATTTTTTTATCTAGAGCTGAACTTTGTTACTAATGCCCATCTCTTTGCCTAGCAGAATTGTCAAGGCCCTGAAATATCACATTGTGACAGAACAGTATCAGACTTATGTCCCATTTTAACACAATGTTACCACGTGTGTGTCTGTTACAGCTGTCCCCCTGTTGGATTCCTTTTCCCCCCTTCCTTTCTGTTTGTGCTGAGTGGCCGCCCCCCCGGCCATGGAACTGACCAAAGTCACAGCCTGGCCCTGCTCATGAAAATGGCTTGTGCAGACTGACTGGAGCCATTGCTCTGCTCAGGGAGGTGGGGGCTTTTTCGCTCCTTTGTCTAGCTTCTTTGTTCGGACCCGGCTCGGTGTAGGGTGCTCTGCCCAGGTATGCAAGACCTAAAATGGCCACATCGCTGAGCATATGAGTCATACCTGTGACTCAGAACTTGCCCAGACATGTCCTGTGCCTACCTGCAGTTTCCCTGCCTTCTCTCCTCCCCTGGATTAAGGGGAACCAGAGTTACTGGCGGGAAACTGCCTGAGTTTGCCTTTAAAACCAGACATTTTCTGATCAGACCCCTGGTGAAGGTCCTTGCTTTGCCACCTGGTCTGATCAGCTAGGGGTCTTTGGGGGGCCCTCTCCCCGCTCTCGTTTGTTTTTGAGCGTACCCCCGTTTTAAACTCCCCTCCTACGAACAACGAATTTGTGCCTGGACATCTCCTGATTACTGTAAGCGAATTGAGTCCTCTCTGCGTCCTCTGATGCTGAAACTGCTGTTCCTGCTGCTGCTTTGGGGATTGGTAAGGAAAAACCTCTTGCACACTCCTCTTGTTCTGGCTGCTGGCTTTCTTTCCCCAGCAGGCAAACCCAAGCTAACCCTTTGAAGCTGTATCCTGGGCACACACCACTCTGCCCTCTGGAACTACCCCTAGTATAAGGTGCACCCATTAGGTTAGATTTAGCCTTTAGTCTAGATAAATTGTAATTTCATTTTGCATAGCTGTGGTTAAGTTAGGTTTAGAAAATTGCTTGCATTGTACTCTGTAAGTTAGGCTTAAAGAATTGTTGCATTGTGTTTTGTTACTTGCTAATTTGTGTAGCCTTGGTTAAGTTAAATCATAGATAAGATTTTGCTGTGTTCTGTATAATTGTCTCTCTGCTGTTTAAACTTGCAGCCTGTCTGCTCTCTCTCTCTCTCTCTCTCTCTCTCTCTGCTGTTTAAACTTGCAGCCCGTCTGCTCTCTCTCTCTCTTTCTCTCTGCTGTTTAAACTTGCAGCCTGTCTGCTCTCTGTGTCTCCCTGAGTTTAAATCTCCCTCTGCCTTTGGCCTCTGCTCCACCAGTGCTCCTCTTCCCCCATCCCCCAACCTCACTCCTCTACCACTTTCTTCCTCTCTCTCTCTCTTTTAATCCCTTCCCCCACGTGCTCACCCCGCTCCCACTGCTGCCAAACCTCAATTGTATTACTGAAGTCTAGCATAAAACCCCATTGGTTACCCCTTTTCTCTCTAACACACCTCACATTTTACATTTACACCACTGTGACACATTTTTTACCTAAAGTTGTTGGTTAGTTAACACATTTTACCCATACTGTTAGTTGGTTATATGCTGCTGTGACACACTCTTTACATAGAAATTGTTAGCTACCTGTTACATTTATACTTCAGTGTTAATTGGTTACCAGCTGTATTGTACCCCACTGTATTGTACCCCACCATTGAAACCCCCTATCCTATTTACTAAAAGAAACCCCTCCCCAATTGTCTACCTTAACAAACCCCATACCCTTCACTATTGAATTTTCCCTGTTTTTGCATTTTCTTAATAAAGTTTATTTTGCACCCCACCAGTGCAGTAGTTGTTCCCCAAGATCCCCTACCTGCTGGCAGGGTCAGTGTGCTGCATTGTGCCAACACAATGTGATAGTGTCATGCTTAATGATTTTGGCATATATGGCAACTCTAGATCCTTCTGACATAGAAACTGGGCACTTGTTGGATTTACAAGAGAAGCCAAGGATATTCCCCAAAGGCAACAGTAATGTTAGATAAAGTAGCAACAGAATGTCTCTCTTGCCAGTCTCAACAGAATCCCTGGACGGTTGTGAATTTTGTACTGGATCAGTGAAGTATTTATTGTTACAAAA
Source organism: Emys orbicularis (assembly GCF_028017835.1). Lineage (NCBI taxonomy): Eukaryota > Metazoa > Chordata > Testudines > Emydidae > Emys > Emys orbicularis. Next base: position 147,287,966 of record NC_088684.1, on the reverse strand, counting down.
GAATCCGTTTTCAGTTCATCAGCTGTTCTTTCATAGCTAGAGTTGGCAGACTATTTATAGCAAACAATGTAGCTGATGTATTTAGCCCTTTTACTCTTTCAAATTATTTGTGAAGAGATTCAGATTTTTATTATTTTGAAATTGTTCATTGAACACTAGATGTGAACATATGGCAGGCTATAAGTCATTTGAAGTATTCACTTTGAATATGTCTTCAGCTATTTGCTCCATATTATTCATGGTATGTGACTAAATACTTAAGTCACATGACATTGCTTCTGCTCTCTGACTGAATGACTGAAATTTTATAAAAAAAGGAGGTGAGCATTTGGGGCACAAATAATTAATACCAATATTCATCCACAAATACCTTTGTTAACATGTGAATCCAGGTATTCCAACTGTCATGTGAACAAAAAATAATTTGCACTAATCTTCATGGAAAAGCATAAGAATGGGGTCTGGAAAATAATGTAATTAAAAAAGAGATGCAGAATTAATCACATCCTTTGCAAATAACTTTTCTCGCTACCTTACCTGCTCTGTTAATAACTTTGGACTTCATTACAGTGAGGGCTATGTGCTGAAATAAACAAATTAGCTTTTTATAATTTGGTACTAAACTCAATTGTGTTACTGGTTTTAAAACTTTTTTTAAAAGTTTGTGATGGACCTCAGTTGTGGAACATATCTTGGCCCCAGACTCTCTGCTCACAACTTAATTCTTCATATCCTACTTACATCTGCGTTACTAGCCGTCCTCCAGACTTCTCCATAGTCCTGTGGTGTCCTCTATATTGAAACCCACCATAGCTTCAGCCTCAACCGCTCCATGATCCCTGTTGAGATGTATACTTACATTTTAAAATGAGTTGGGGGGGGGCTTTGTTCCTTCCTTTTTGGCCCCAGATGTCTCCACTTTCCATCCTGTGCACAGTAGTGAGCAACGCAGTCAAGGTTGTATGAGGCCTGGACTGAAAGTGAAGGTGGTTGCGGTCTGGGCAAGAGGCATTTAGATTGTAGTTAACCCGAAGAGGCATTGGAGAGCTGCTGACCTTTGGGGGGCATGTGGGAGGGATCAGTTAGTATGAGTATAGGAGTTATGGATATGGGGGAAGCAGAGTGAGGGGTTTTCTCAATGTGAGTGGCCAGTATGTTGTTCAGGCAGCTGTTTGGGAAGGTGAAAGGGAAGTACTGGACAGCCTCAAAAAATTAGGGATTTTGGAAAATGCTTAGATGTTTTATCTTGGTCAAATCTCCAAACCTTTTGATGCTTGCCCATTATTAAAAAAAGTAGGGAGGTTTGACAGGAGGGCTTTGGCTTCCTCCACCATGGGATGCTGTTCTGGGCAGAAGGTCTGCTGGGAAGAAATTGGTTCTACCTGACTAAGAAGGGGGAAAGCATCTTTGCTCACTGACTTGCCAATCTAGTGAGGAGGACTTTAAACTAAGTTCAAAGGGGGCAGGTGACAAAAGCCCACAGACAAGCATAAAAAAGCAACCCTAACAGAGGGCTAGATATTGGGTATGGGGGGGACATAGAAAATTACAATAGGGTCAGAGGAGCAACAAGAGGGAAATCCATGGGGCAATCTGTTCAACAGTTTAGCTTTCTGTACAAAGAACTGGAAGTATTAGTCCATAAACTAAATTATGACCTAATTGGCATCACAGTTTGGCAGATGCATCTCGTTTTGTGCCTTAGCCTGTCTGATTTTGTCCTTACATGCTTGCACTATTCTTTTGTACTCCTTAACATTCATCCATGTTTCCACTTTCTCTAATTCTTTTTTGATCTTCATGTTATTAAAGAGCTTCTAATGGAGCCATACTGGCCTCTTTCTGTTCTTTCTATCTTTTCTTCCCATCAAGATTCTTTCCAGTTGTCTTTAATATTGTGTCTTTGACAAACTAACAGCTCTCCTGAATTCTTTTTTTCCCCTGAAATTTTCTTCTCAGGGGACCTTACCTACCTGTTTTCTGAGTTTGTTAAAGTCTGTTTTTTCTGAAGTCCATTGTCCTTATTCTGCTGCTCCCTTATAGATAGATAGATAGATAGATAGATAGATAGATAGATAGATAGATAGATAGATAGATAGATAGATAGATAGATAGATATTATTCCCTTTCCTTGGAATCATGACATCTATACTCCCAAGGGACATGAAAGGAAATCCCCATCACTGGAATATCACATTCTTAAGAACAGATTGACGAACTCTTGTCAGGGATGGTCTCGATTTGCTTGATCCCACCTCAGTGTCAGGGGCTGGACCAGATGACTTCTTTCTATGAATCTATAAATAACACTCAAAATACTTGCCTCTCAAGTACAGTAATATGAAGATGCTGTTTGTTACATACAGTCTAACTTTAAGTGCATAATATAAAGTTATGAATGCTACAGTAAATGAGCTCTACTGTCATTACTGAAAACAAAATGTGAAAACCCTAAGTACATTACAAACCTTATTGTCCTTCCTTTGACCCAAACGTATATGAGGCTCGGTCTTGCTCTCTTTGAAGTTGATGGGAGTTTTATATTAGATTACAATGTTATCATGTTTGAGCCCATGGTTACTACAGAGAAAGATCCCAATCCAGGCAGGTATGTAAGCATGTTTGTAACATTAAGCACATTGCTTTCAGATGTGAGCTTTTAGATATTATTTATTGTGCAAAGTGACATTATCTTAGTTTCTGATATAGAATCTAATGATTTACATTTCATTTGGTTTAAAATATTAAGACAGTGTGGAGAAATGGATCTTCCAGATAAGGTAATTTCATAAAAAAAACCTCTGAGTGCTGTTTATAACAGCCATAATCTTCTTGATGTGCTGTTGTGATAAAAGTAATCCTTTTGATTTGCTAATGTTAATGACCCTTAACTTTGTCTTGGGATATTATAGTTATATGCTGTTGTTTAATGGCAAGTAGAAATAGCAGGTTGTTTGTGAGGCATTATTGTTTTGGCAGTAAAGATAATATTGTTTTATGTCGTATTTTAACAGCTTCATGAAGTGTATGGCTGGTACTGTGTTTATCAATGGACACTGGAAAAATCTGTGAAGATATCATGCTATGTCAAAGGGCAGAAGGTTTTGTTTAAGCATTGCATAAAAATGGAGCTATCTCAAAGGTGTTTACAGAGGTTAATGTGTTTAGCATTCACATCATTTGGTTGTGAAAACATGAATGTATTGTTAATGTGCATTGTTCCCTGTGACAATTTGTTTTCAGAGTTAAAGCAAAAAATGTAAATAGATTTTTTTAGTAATTGAATAATGCAGTCAATGAAGGCATCATGAATCAATTTCCCAAACTGATTGTTTGTGTTGCAGTTTTGGATTAGACCTCTCAAAGTTTAGCTTAATCTAACCAAATCAAATCTAAAATAAATAAGGTTGGCTAGAATTTACCAGTTTGCACAGGTGCACATGCATTTGATCATATGGTGAATTTATAGAGAGCCAGGGGCAAGGCTCCAAATTACAGAACCAGATGCCTGGCTCCTTTCTCTGTGAGATGCAACAAAAGAGAGAAATATAGAAAAGCCATGAACCAGGAGATAGTTCTGTTCTATAATCTAAGGTTTAAAGCAAATACAAAATGTAAGAAAATTGGAGATACAGATTTGCTTGAGCCAATGTTACTTTTAAAAAGATATCTCCCTATTTTGTTCATGGTTTATCTACAAACTAAGCTCCTGGATCTTTATTTTCCCCCTACTTTCCTACAATTCTAACAAGAGAGAGATCCCTCCAGCAAAACTCCTTTTCCTCTTCATCCCTCCCCCTTGATCTCTAGTGGCTTGTGAATCTATTATGACACTCTGCAGGAAACAAGATCATGTAAATTCACACTCTTTCATCTTCTTTTTTAATTAAATTCACTTGTTTTGTTAGTGGCAACATAAAAATGTATTTGCTTCAGTTTATTAAAATCTTCATTATGAATATGTATTTTAGATATACCTTCTTTCAATATTTTTGCAGATAAATTGCTTCCAGTAAAAAGAGAGGGAGAGAAGTAAAGTGAAAAGGAGAAGGAGGCTCAATGGATGAGATACAGACCTTTTAATCCTTTAAAATTTTGAATTTAGATCATACTGGGAAGTGGAAAGAGTGCAGGGTTGGGTTTTATCCTTGCTGGACAACATCTGATTTTAAAGAGTACCACACAGGATGCATGTATAACTGGGCATAACTAAATGTACCAGAATTGATATGTTTGGTTTACTGATATCACTGAATGTGCCATCTTCAACAATTATCTTGAGTTTCTTTCCTCTAATTCTGTTCTTTACCCTCCTCCCTTCTTGCACCTTCTACAGTCCACTAAAAATGGCTTTCAGTACAGTCTCTTATGACCTATTCCTCAACAAATCTCAGGGATTGTACTCTATCCTTATTGTCCTTGGGCTTTCAGTGGCTTTGATATATCCACCACTCCCTAGTTCTTTAAACTTGGTCCTCTAGTGGCTTTGATGGATCTTTCTGGTGACTCATCCCATCCCATCTTTCTCATTCTGTGGGTGCCCCTCAACCCTTCATCCTTTCCTCCCCACACACACACAGTTCTCTCACTACACCCTATGTCTAGATTCTCTTACCACAAGCATGTCTTTCAGCTACAGTCTTTTTATGCTGATGACTCTCAGATCAATTTCTGTAATGATGATCTGTCTCCCTTTATCCAATCTAGAATATTGTTCTATCTTTGTGATATCCCTTCATGGATGTTCAGTCACCATTTTAAATTCAACATATCCAAAACTGAGATCTTCCACCTCATTTTCCCCCTCCCTGCAGAGATGTTTGAGGAAATAGTTCTCCTAGCTTCAGCCAACCTGTTGTCCCTATGTGCGTTTACCTGCATAGGTAACCATTAAGCATTGATGACCAACCGTTATCCATGGTCTAGCAGGTACCTGACACAGATCCTGTCAATTCATGGCTGACTACACATTGAGGCATTCCATAATGCAGCAATTCTGTAACATCAACCAGAATTCATAAATTGTATAGAAACAGATTACCCAAATAGTCACAGGGCTTTGGGGCACTTCCATAAGATAAATATTTACTCTCATTGATTTTAGAAAGAAGGATTCAGTGTACAGCAGCATTCAATGTATTTGTGATACAGTAGTGAGCATATATATAACTTGTGAATAAAGAGGCATTTCTGTTCCTGATACACCCTTCTGACCATTCCACACACTGTATCCTCAGCATTTTGTATGGAAGAATAAAAAACATATTGAACATTTAATGAAACAGTGATCTAAAACCTTTCCAATGAGAAAGACATGACTGCATTTGTGTAGAAGTAAACTATACATACCTGATTATGCTATAGATACAATGGATTTTTTTCCTCCTCATTCATGAGAAGGTTCAGTGTACATCACACAACATGGATTGCACTGCAGATATAACTTTAGTTCTTGCAGGAAATATGATGTAATTGTTGCCCTGGGATGTAATAGATAAGCAAGTAACTAGAGTTGGTAAGGAATTTTTTGATGAACCATTTGTTAACCAAAGGAGGCTGAGATGTCAAAACCGAAACCATTTGTGAAGCAGGGATGGTTTCAACAAATCTCCTGATCTGAAACATTTTTGGAGAAAAACGTATTGAAATTGTAAAAACAGAAATTTTGACATATTCTAACTTTTTTGTGTGTTAAAACAACTTTTTATTTTGAGATTATAGTAAATTTAGACTAAAAAGAAGGCAAAAAAGGTCAAAATTGAAATTAAATGTTTTGAAATTATAGAAATAGGTGTTTTGATTGATCTGAACCAATTTTTTTCTGATTTAGATTTTGACTTTTATCCTTATTTGGGTGAGGATAATTTTTAAATATCTCAAAAATTTTCACAGTACAACAAAAACCTTTTCTGCCTGGCCCTACAAATTACCTCTCTTAGAGACTTGGGGGTAAACAAAGGAAAGTAACTTTTAGGATATAAGATCAAGTTAACTTTAAAACCATATCAAAATTAGCTTTTTAATATATATATATATATAAATATATATATTTATGTACATTTCTAAAAAGACTACATGCACTACAGCATGGGGGGATGGAGTAATGACCTTCTGAGGTCCCTTCCAGCCCTACATTTCTATGATTCTATTATTTCCATTTGTAGACATCTGTTCCATGCTGTAGTACGTATCTTATGATATTTATTCCTGTGAATATTGTTTGTTTTTGATACAGCATACATTTTACTGAGTCTGAAAAATGCTCATGTTTAAACGTCAAGAATGTGCATATTGGAGTGCTGTGAACCAAAACTTGAAATCCCTTTTCCAGCATGTGTAATTAAAAATGTAATAAAAAGGCTGAGATGGCTTTGGGGATTGGTAAAGGAATATGAACATTTTTGTTTCTAGGTCAATAACAAATTTAGACAAAGTTGGTAGTGACCTATAAACTGTTGGCTGTAAGGTGACTTGATGGCTGCAGTCCAGTTGATAGTAGGCAAGTGTCCACATCACAAACCATCCACTACAATTAGAACTATTTACTAGCCTTACTGGCCATTTCATCAAAGATACCTACAAGTGAATGGTCATGGAGAATAAACTACATTTAGTGGCTGATCCCTCTGAATGGGACATTGCTTCAGGTATCATGTGGAAACTTGGACTGCCATTGCTTTTCACAACCTGTTCTGTGGCTCACTAAAATACTTTGGTCCTCAGTGCTGTCAAGCCATCCCCTTTTCATATACACTAAATTAACACACACACACACACACACACAGAGTCAAGAGACTCTCCGATAACTCTAGCCATACAGTAATTGTGATCTACCAATTAAGCCAATAGATAAATGTGGCCATACCTTCAGTGGGCAGAAATGAGCATAGCTCTACTGAAGTCAATGGAATTGTGCTGGAATTGCACTGTAAAATGAGACTGTGCAATGCAATCACTCAGCCAGTACAAAAGAAAGATGATTTCCTATACTTAATATCAATGACAAATCTCATAGAGCTTCAGGAAGCTTATCTAAATGTTGCTCTATCACGTGCGAGGTGAGTGGGTGGATGAGTGTACAAGCAGCCTTTTCCTTCCCTTTAATGCACTCAGGTAGGAGCAAGCTGGTATGATGTCTTTTGTTCTACTGAAACCTAGGGGAACGGATTAACTAGTGTGCCGTTCTTCACACCACTGCCCTAAGGTGACCTGGCCTGCTAGCTTGGGAGCATGGCTAGGGCCTGGCCTCCTCCATGTATGCTGCAGTCAGCAGAGCACACTAAAAATTGCTGCAACCTGCTCTTTTTTAGAGCAGCAGTATGGGGGGAGGGATAGCTCAGTGGTTTGAGCATTGGCCTGCTAAACCCAGGGTTGTGAGTTCAATCCTTGAGGGGGCCACTTAGGGATCTGGGGCAAAATCAGTACTTGGTCCTGCTAGTGAAGGCAGGGGGCTGGACCTTTCAAGGTCCCTTCTAGTTCTAGGAGATAGGGAAAAAAAAAAGATCTCCCATCCTGCCCTGTTGTGGTACAATAGTTCAAGCATCTCCCAGCACTGCTGTTCTCCTCACTCAGTTGCAGCCAGGACAAAGAAGAGAATTCTCCTATTGTAACTTGTCCAAATAATTGCAGCCCCTGTAAATAATGAGCCTAAGTACATGGTTTAAGAAATACTTTTTACTTTAATGTAACTGAACTTTAATTGACCTCATCACAATAAAAAAAAATCAATCAGCTAGTCTGTAGGGAGGAGGTGAGAAGCTTAACACTTCTCTTTTAGTCATGTAGCTATGGCCACAGCTTTTAGTCATGATTAGTGCATCAGTCACTGATGCATCACTTTTAACATTTATTTTTATTTCAAGAAACTAAGTAGGAAGTATTAAAAGCCTTTCAATGTATGCTTTCAGTTAGAAAAAAAGAAAGGAAAAACTAAAACTGTCATTCATGGAGTACAACTAAATTCTATAATCCAGCAGAGGATATGTGTACAGTGGGATATGGCCCATCCGTAACTACTATTAGCAAATATCTCCAATGGCGAGAGATGGGACACTCTATAGGGAGGACTCTGGTTATTAGAGATAATTCTTTCCCAGGTGTCTGGCTGGTGGTGTCACCCACATGCTCAGGGTCTCACTGATCACCATATTTGGGGTTGAGAAGGAATTTCCCCCCAGGTCAGATTGGAAGAGATCTTGGGAGTTTTTCACCTTTCTCTGCAGCATGGGACATGGGTCACTTACTGGTTTGAACTGAAGTAAATGGTGGATTGTCTGTAACGTGAAGTCTTTTAAATCAAGATTTGAGGACTTCAGTAACTCAGCCAGAGGTTAGGGAGGTGGTGAGGTTCTGTGGCCTGCGATGTGTAGGAGGTCAGACTAGATGGCCATGGTGGTCCTGTCTGGCCATAAAGTTTATGAGTTTATATCACAGATGGGGAAGCTGGAGATAGGAAGATAAGAGAAAAGTTTCTTAATAAAATGGGTGTGTAAAAATATTGTTTAACAAGTACTGAGATGATCATCGCAATACAAACCACAGATTTGAAATAAAACTGCTCAAAAAATAGCTCAAAGAAGGCTGTTTTGCATTATAATATAATACAGATGTGATCTACAATGGAGAGGTGTATTCCAGAGCAGGAATAAAGAAAAATATATAACCTCCCCAAAACCGAGTAAATATACAGACTAAGAGAGACATCAGGATGAAAAAAGAAGTAAGATAGGAGAGAAAACAATGAGGGACTAATATTCAGAGAGTAAATAAGAAAAGATTTTGTAACGATGGTCAAAGTAGTCAAATATAGGTGTCTAACATAAGGCACTTAAATACAAAATTAGGCATTGAAGAAACTCAAGTAAATGGGAGATGAAAGTGCTCAATGTCTAAAAATCAGGACATTATTTACTTATCTAAATGTGGAATTAGATGCTAAATTTTAGGCTCCCATATTTGAAAACCTGGGCCACCCCGTTTTGTTTTGGCAATCTTCTGACCCAGCTTCTGATGTTATCTTTCCTCCTTCCACCATACCATCCTTCTATAACCCTGACCCCAAACCTGTGAAATCTGTCTTTTTTGCAACTTGATCTCTGACCCTCTTCTCTTCTCTGGACTGATTTTTTTCTCTCTCCCTCCTCCCACCCTGCCCCAGTATGTACTGGTGATGCCTGTTCTCTTCTTGATGATTTTTCTTTCCTCCTCTGTTCCCCTTCATCTCCCAGACTGTCAAAAGCCCCCCCCCCCCCCCCCCCCACACACACACACACACACAACCTTTGCTGAAATCCTGCAAATCTATCCTGGGGTCTCAGTAAATCTTGCAGTCTGTGATGGAGTATATATGATCTTCCAATAATAAATAATAATAGCTTGAAATTGACAGAGTGGATGAGATATCACAGTGCATTTTATGGATCTTGTGGTGGTAGAAGTGACTTTTCTCCAGGGCGGGGAGAAGAAATATTTATCTGAACCAGCTGAACATTATAAAAGTATGGGTTTTATGTGTGTGTTTGGGGATTCAGATCCAGACTCAGGTTAGGGCCATTGCTTCCCCCCCCCCCCCCCAAACCAGGTCAGCCATTTGTTAATATTTATTTTTAATCCTAATATATATGTTTTCTCTTAAAGGGCCTTAATATAACTGCAGTTGCACTAGAGGCCATGCCTATAATATGCCAGGCTCTGACTAGGGTGACCAGATGACAAAGATGAAATATCGGGACGCGGGGCGGGGCAAAAAAAAAAAGCCGGCGGCGGAGCAAAAAAAAAAAGCCATCCCTATCTCCCAACTCTCGGCTCCGACCCCCGATACACCACCAGCTCCCTCATCCCCTCGCTCCCGGGCCCAGCCTGGGAACCTCTCCGGCCGCGGGGAGCTTGGGGACCCACCCAGGCAGGGGGCGAACCAGGCAGCCGGGCCCGACGCCTCCCGGCAGGAGCGTATCCACCCCACACATGTGTCCGCACACCCGGGCCCTGCCCGCTCCAAGCTGCCCCCAGACCCACTGCGCTGCCCCGGGGGCTGCAGGGCTGGAGCAGCCTCCGTGCTGCGCTCCCGGCCCCGGCCATGGCCCGTGTGCAAACCTGGGAGGGAGGAGGAATGCCGCGTGCCTGGGGAAGAGGCGGGGCCAGGGCGGGGGTTTGGGGAGGGATCCAATGGGGCAGTGAGGGGGCGGGGCTGGGGGCGGGGCCAGGGCGGGGATTTGGGGAGGGATCCAATGGTGGGAAGGAGGGGTCGGAGTCGGGGCGGGGGGGACGAGAGCCCCTCCGGGCTCTGCCTGTGCGCCGGAGCGGAGGGCAAAATTGCTTGTTTGTCCAGTGTCCCGACCAAACATCGGTCGGGATGCGGGACAAACAAGCAAATATAGGAACAGTCTCGATAAAATCGGGATGTCTGGTCACCCTAGCTCTGACTCCCTTGGGTGGATGTGTGAGGTGAGAGGATGAAACAACCCCACTCCCACACACACCTTGCAGGTCTGCATGGGGTACCAAGAGACTTAATCTTTTTATATGCTGATGGTGGTGCTAGACATTCCAGTGGGGGCAGGGCCATACCAGCTATTGATCCAGAACTGGCCTGGGGGAATAAACACAATATACATGTCCTCTTGAAAAGGGTGTAGCAGTTGCCACTCCTGCTTGCATTCCCCAGGTGAAATTCACTCCTGTGGAAAGGGATAGCACAAGGTTTATTGCCCCCCGCCCATAAGTAGAATTTATCTAGTGCACAGGTTTTGTTCTACCCCTCTGCACTGGGACAGATGTCACTCACCTCTTCCTCAGCTATGCCCCAGCTAACATTCTGCCCCTAAAAGTTCATCACTGACAGAATGTCTCCAACTGCAAGCCCCTTTCTTTCCACCACGTAAACTTCTAGTGTAGCAACAGGAGTTCTAATAGCCTACAGGATAGCTTTGTATGTGTATATGAACCAAAGGCCAAGATTTGAAACCCTGCCAGCTCTTTGCTGTCTACAAAACGTGCATGGAAATATGTGTAGCCACAAATGCATTTACAAACAGGTAGCATGGAATTATTTGTGTATTCAATTAGCCAATCTGCATGCAAATGTAGGTTTTTATGAGTCTGCTTGGCTGTGAGTGCAAATGAGCTGCCAGGTTTTTAAAATTTAAACTAAAATCATTAACTCTCTACTAATTCCAGATCCTAAAGTTAGGGGTGAATGGGGGGGGGGAGGAAGGGGAGTGATGGTTGTATTTTTGGCATTTGGGAAGGCAAAGGAAGTAAGAAGAGAGGCTTATAAATCTTGATTCGCTATTGCCTTGCACCTGTACCACCTGGGTGTAAAATACTACCATCCTGACTGATAGCATTTCATGCCCACTTTGCACAGATATAAGTAAGTACATAAGGTGAAGTGCAATAGGAAATCATGGCCATTGTCTGCTGTTTAGTGTTTGAAGAGATAACTTTGATGGCTGCAGCTAGATTGGACTCTGGTATAAGTGGGTACAATACCATTCAGTTAGATGGAGTTGTTCTCACTTAAACCAGGGCTAAATGTATTAGTAAAGGAGAGAGCTAACTAACAAGAACCCCTGAAGAGATCAGTAGTGTTACTGACATATGACAATCTGTATAGCCTCAAACCAGTAATACTAAAAATTTTATTAAAGTGAATGTTTAAAATGAAATATATACGAGTTAAGAGGGAAGGTACTGTACATCTGGAGTCAGGCTTCGGTTATGGGGGGTTACAGGTATTGTTTGCAAGGATGAAAAGATACATATGTGACGGGTTGGATCACAGAGACCCCCTTGGGAGCTGCCACCTAATGTACCAAGACTACTTTTATTCCTGTTTTTCCTGCCACCTCAGGACTCCAGCACCCTGTCTTGCTGAGCCAGACACTTCCATCTGCTCCAACACAGACCCAGGGTCTGAATCACTTGCCCCAAAGCTGCAAGTTTACCTGAAAACAGCTCACAAAAGTGTGCTTGTCTTTAGCACTCAGATGCCCAACTCCCAATGGGGTCTAAACCCAAATAAATCCGTTTTACCCTGTATAAAGCTTATACAGGGTAAACTCATAAATTTTTCGCCCTCTATAACACTGATAGAGAGATATGCACAGTTGTTTGCTCCCCCAGGTATTAATACATACTCTGAGTTAATGAATAAAAAGTGATTTTATTAAATACAGAAAATAGGATTTAAGTGGTTCCAAGTAGTAACAGACAGAACAAAGTAAGTCACCAAGCAAAATAAAATAAAATGCACAAATCTATGTCTAATCAAACTGAATACAGATAATCTCACCCTCAGACATGCTTCAGTAAGCTTTTTCTCAGACTGGACACCTTCCAGGCCTGGGCACAATTCTTTCCCATGATACAGCTCTTGTTGCAGCTCAGGTGATAGCTAGGGGATTCTTCATGATGGCTCCTCTCCTCCTCTGTTCTCTTCCACCCCTTTATATAACTTTTGCATAAGGCGGGAACCCTTTGTCCCTCTGGGTTTCCACACCCGCCCCCCTCCACTGGAAAAGCACCCAGGTTAAAGATGGATTCCAGGTCAGGTGACATGATCACATGTCACTGCAAGACTTCATTATCCACTTGCCAGCACACACATATACAGGAAGACTAACAGGTAAACACAGCCATCTGCAGACAATGGTCCTGGTTAATGGGAGTCATCAAGATTCCAAACCACTATTAATGGCCCAAACTTTGCATAATTACAATAGGCCCTCAGAGTTATATTTCATATTTCTAGTTTTAGATACAAGAGTGGTACATTTATACAAATAGGATGATCACATTCAGTAGATTATAAGTTTTGTAATGATACCTTACAAGAGACCTTTTGCATGAAGCATATTCCAGTTACATTATATTCACTTATCATATTTTTATAAAACTATATAGACTGCACAACGTCACAACATACATATAGCATAACCTGCATAGACCCAGATTGGGGTGCAAGGGTTTTTTAAGTGTTAGTAGATAAGTGGGCTTGGGTACGCCATCCATGGAATGAATAAGGAGTCCAAGTCAGTATTGGTATAGCGGATAAGTACATGGGTGGAGTGCGTCCCTTGGTCCGTCAGGGAAGGAAGTGGGTTATTTCCCTGGTCGGCGGTCTCAGTTACTCAGTGTGGTATTGACGGTGTCCTGTGATGTGTTCCGTATAAATGTCTCTGGACCACCTGATGGTGTCAGACACCATGAGCTGTCTCATGAGCTGGGTGTAGCGTCGACCGACTCCGCACGCTCTCAGAACCGGCTCGTTGTGGGGGGTCCCACGAGCCCAGGGCTCCCACGATCAGGGCGTGTATCTGGACCTCGTAGCCCTGGGCTCTCAGGATCTCGGCCAGCGGGGTGTACTTTGACACCTTCCACACTCGGGCCTCATGGAGGGCCAGTGACCGGTTTTCAAAAGGCACCATGACATCTACGATGAGGACCTTCTTCTTTTCTGCATCTGTCATGACGATGTCGGGTCTCAGTCTGCTGTCTGTCCCGGGGATGGTGGAGTCGAGGGTGATCTTCCCCAGGGATGGCGGGATGGCTTTCACCAGCTGGATGGCATTGTGGCGGTGCCGCCAGGCTCCGGAGTGCTGTTTGCATCCACACAGGACGTGGGGCAGGGTCTCGTTTGTGTAGCCGCACTTCCTGCAGCGCTTGTACCGGTTGCCGTGGTGGATGGCTCCGTTGAGGGGAACGCAGTTGAGTCGGGCCCTGTGGACGAACCGCCAGTCAGCGAACCTGGTGAAGCTGCCCCCGGGGAGGAAGTGGTTGCTGGCGTCCCACTTGCTGGACAGCTCGAACAACTTGCCCTGGTCTGGCTTCCACTTGAGGTTCTCGGCATAATAGCAGTGGATGGTGTCTTTCAGGGACCTTTCAGCTCATAATAATATTAAATATCCATGCAAATAATAGGTTTCACATGCTCTAAAATGTTGAGATGTTTACATGCAATTGTGCATTGTACTTGCAACATTTTTTAATATTTTACTGTGCATTCATAGGGTCAGGAATAAATAAATTCCCCTCTCATTGGTAAATACATTTTGAAATTTCAATAAACATATTTATGCCCTATGGGCATACAACATCCATATCAAAGTGCTGCACCATATGGCCCAGTGTAAGCTGCACTTCACATTTTTGCACTAATTGAAATGACTGCTGCTTTAAAGGCATAGCATCGGGCATTAACACAAGGGGTTAATGAGCATATTGAAATTTTTTTTTCAAACTTAATGAGCTTTACTGAAAGCTGCTAAATATATTTTGGGAGCTCTTCAAGGGATATTTGCATAGAAAATTAATATTCTGTGTGACTATTATAAAGAAACATAGAGAACAAAATACAGGTCTGAGAAAGAAGACAACATTTCAAATCTTCAGGGAAAAAAAGAATCTGAAAAGAGGACAAGTAAAAAATGTCTGAGAAAGCTAAACAAGCAAGAAGAAAATTAAATCACTGGATAACACAGGGGAATAAGTAGAATACTAAGCAAATTAACAGGAGTGGGGTTCAAAAACTTCTTACCAAATAAATTCAACAAGAAAAAAGACCAAGGTTTCATGTCAAAAATGAGGGGTACCCAACAGTGTTTAAAGGGATAGCTCAGTGGTTTGAGCATTGGCCTGCTCAACCCAGGGTTGTGAGTTTAATCCTTGAGGGGGCCACTTAGGGATCTGGGGCAAAAATCAGTACTTGGTCCTGCTAGTGAAGGCAGGGGGCTGGACTCGATGACCTTTCAAGGTCCCTTCCAGTTCTAGGAGATAGGATATCTCCATTAATTTAAAAGAAAAAAAAGGATCAAAGGGAAAAATCATGGCACTTTTTTTAGAGCATCCTACAGAGCTGTGTCTAAAACTAAGCTTCAGGCACAGCCAGAGGAAAAAGATGAGTTTTTGAAAGTCTGCCTTTGTCCATATTACATAGGTAGTACTGAGAAACTGTTTGGATTAGGACATCACAAAGAAGGAGATCACCAGAGTAATTTCTAAATTGAAAAGTTACAAGCCCCCTGAAGAAATGAATGGCAGTCCCAGCTGAATTCTATAAAATACGCTCCCCATATGATGTGGAGATTTGTAACAAGGCTTCTCTTCCTTTGTCATGGGAAAAGTGCCTCTATCAGTAAGAAAGGGAGAAATTGCTCATGTTGGCTAATGCCCTACGTGAATAATAATCAAATCATCTCCATTCTGGGACCTATTTTCAGACATGGGAGGCTCATATGTATGTACCTAAATATGGATCTATCTGTGTAATTTTATCCAAACAAGTTGGAAAACTGGGCCTTTTGTTAAGAAGGGGCATGTGAGGACCTCTGCTAACACAGATCGGGTTTTCAACAGTGGCATGTGTGGAAGCTGGTTAGTACAGTGTGCACTAACAGGCTTCCTAGAGAAGATCATAGTGTACCTCATACTGTGTTGTCTCCAGTGTCTATTTATTTCCATTTTCCTTTCTCTCACCTTTCCCCACCTCTCTCTCTCTCCTTTTCTCTATGAAGTGTGATATCTACCTCTTCTATATTTTCTCTCTTCTGTCTTTTCCTCATTCTTCCATCAGAATCTCTCTCAGTACTGTATTTCTGTTCTCTAGCTTATCCCATAAATCTTTTCCCCTCTCCTCTACCCTCCCCATAACACATCCCCACACACATAGGGCTTGAAAATTTTACCATATACATACCAGCCAGAGGACTACACCTGCTAGCCAAAGACTATCATGAAAGATGGGGAGTCCCACTGCCCAGGCAAGAAGGGTTAGGTGCAGTGACACTTCAAGTGAGAAATAGGTTGAGAAGCCAACCCACTCCCTTCCAAGGAGCTGTGAAAGGGTGTGGTGGTATTGGTTTCTACCAGGCTGCCATCCCTGAGCCCTGCATGGGGATCCATGCTGTTTATCACCTCTGGCTAGCAGGTGTCTAACAAATTTGAAAACCACCCATGCCCTATCTGACTGCTGGAAAGCAAAAGAACACTCTCTGCCTTTTGACCCTGCCAGCACGTGCTGTAGAGCCTCCTGGCTCTTCTGAAGCTGGTTGAATGGTGGTCTCAGTTATTATGTCAGCCTCCCAGCCTCTTGTTTGTCTTCTTGCCTTATAAATACCTTCATTGCCTGCCTCTGGTTTTGTTCATAGCTTTCCCATAGAATAGCAGAGTGAAATTGACCTAATTGGTTTTTGTATTATGCTTTCCACAGCATTGGGGGGGAGAGGGGGATAGGTATAGTAGCATTGAAAAATTACTAGTCCTTGATAATTTTCAGCCTTTTAGCAAAGCTCTGAGCAGCAGCAGAGGCACTTGAGATGTCTGTCTGCAGATTCAGGTAGACAGAACTTCAGAACTTTTCACTCCAGTCATGTTTTGTAGGTTATATTCACATTCAAAGGGATAAAACATTTTTAATGAAGATTTAGATTCTCCAAGAATTGAAGGCACTTGCGTTGTAAAGCTTCTTACTTTTACATTTAGACACAACAAATCCTGCATCTTGGCAGGGCGTTAGACTAGATGACCTTGGTCCCTTCTAACCAGTAGCGTAGCTAGGGGGGTGCAGGGGAAGCAGCCGCTTCCCCTCAGAACATTTTCCAAAAGCGGCGCCTTGGTTAGGGGTTACCATGGTGCCAGCGGGCGTGGCCCACGCTCCGCTCTGAAGCTTGGCCTGCCAGGCCGGCGCTGGGCTCCTGAAGGCAAGGGGGGGGCAGCACAGCTGGAGGAGCCATGGGGAGGGGGCGGCATGGCCGGAGGAGCCATGGGGGGGCAGCGCGGCCGGAGGAGTGAGGGGGGGTGCAGCATGGCAGCCCGCAGCGCGGCCGGAGGAGCCATGGGGGAGGCGGCGCGGCTGGAGGAGCGAGGGGGGGGCGCAGCATGGCAGCCCGCAGCGCGGCCGGAGGAGTCATGGGGCGGGGCGCGGCCAGAGGAGCGAGGGGGGGGCGCAGCATGGCAGCCCGCAGCGTGTGGCCGGAGGAGCCATGGGGGGGGCGGCGCGGCCGGAGGAGCAGGGGGAGCGCAGCATGGCAGCTCGCAGCACGGCCGGAGGAGCCATGGGGGGGCGGCGTCGCCGGAGCAGCCATGGTGGGGGAGGCGCGGCGCAGCCGGAGGAGCCATGGTGGGGGCTGTGGGGGTGGCACGACATGGCTGGAGGAGCCATGGGGGGGGGCCGTGGGGGCGGTACAGCACGGCCGGAGGAGCCGTGGGGGGGGGGGGGCAGCGCGGCCGGAGGAGCCAGCCAAGGGGGGGGGGGTGCGGAGCGGCCGGAGGAGGAGCCAAGGGGGCGTGGCCAGAGGAGGAAGCCAAGTGAGGGCACCTTTGTAATGTTTGCTCCTCCTGCTCTTAGAACCTGGCTATGCCACTGCTTCTAACCCCATGATTCTATGGTTTTACATTGGATGTGGGGCCAATTTTTCAATGGAGTACTGATCTTAAACAGTTGCTCTCAGTGTTAAGTAACTGCATGGAGAGGGAGGAGGAGAGAAGGAAGAATTGTCACCCTTGTGTGGTGGAGTTGCTCAGGATCAATGATTGCAGTAGTATTTATGAGGACTAGATGATTCATGCTGTGTTGGATCCTCAGGCTTTGATCCAACTGATTCTATAAGCCCCCTGTTCTCCGCAGAGCAGGTAGTCCCTACAGAACCAATCTCCACAATACAGGGGGAGTGCACATCCCCATTGTGACTCCCTTCTATGGTGCTTCCATTCTTGTACAGTACAACCATTCTGGCTCTGTTGCCTATGCACCTTCTGCTGCAACAGATGCAGGATTTGTTTCATGATCAAATTAACCCACTGAGAGGACAATAAAATGCATCAACTATTCTCATGCATTAATGATTTAAAAATACTTTTTTCCCCCTTATGTGATTATCTGCAAATACCTGGACACTTCTGGGTCCATACCAGTTGTTAAAATCAAATGAATAATTGCTATTCTGGAAGGAGAAAATTCACAGAATACTCTGTTAAGTCTTTTAAAATGGACACAGAAAGCAATTACATGTTCTGAGGGGATAAGATCCAGATCAAATTTAGCAGGATATAGGAGTTAAATGGTGGCCTTTTGATACATACAATAATTGAGGATTAAGATAAAAGTAAGGGTCTCCCATTATCTATAATTGGTCATTTACCATTTTTTAAAATGAATGTGCTTCCTCATCTGCCACAATGGTGACAAGTGTGAACTGCTATTTTATCATGAAATAATATGTCAATGTTTTCGTAGTGTCTCTGCGGTTAATTCTTCATCTCACTAGTGATTCTATCCTTTAAAGATTATATCTATCTATAGATAGATAGATATAAAAACAAATGTTGACTTTTTATCTTGTTTGGAGAATGGAAGGGGTGGGGGAAACTTACTCATTGCTTCACATACATTCCACTTACTTTAACTGGAGTGGGCTAGACCAAAACCCTTTGACAATGTAGGGACAACCTAAATTAATTTTTTAAAGCTAGATTTTGCTTATGGGATTCCTGACTACAGACTTCATGGAAAGAGTTCACAGAGGGTGTTTTAATATGGTTCCATGGTAAAGAAAAGGAAAAGAAAAAAAAATCTGCCAAGCAGTGAATAAAATCTTTTTTTTCTTGTCTATAAAAATATGAGAAATGGAAAGAGTAGGTCATCATCCCCCATTTCTCACAAGTATACTAGGCAAAGGGCAGTTATTAATTTTAAGCCTGGCATTGCCTATAAGTTTACTTGTTTAGAGGGAATTCTGTATGCACAGAGCTCCCTCTCCCACATGGATGAGGGATGAGTGTCAGCCACCTCTTTGGAACTGTCCTGCCCTTCCTCCCTGGAGAGGATTTTCCACTGCTGATTCCTGGGTACTGGAGTTGATAGGTTGGGAAAACAGGAATTGTTCACCCAGTAGCAAAAGGAGAGGAAAGTTTAGTTACAGGATGTAGCTCCCAGAAGCTATTTTAACTTATACATGGAAATCCCTCCACTCTGGGGAATCCCCTTTAAAAGGAGTACCCTGGGCAGACAACAGCTGGGAAGTTACTGACATTGATGCTTCCAATGAAGTGGAAGTAAGCTGTGAAATAGCAAGACATTGTCCATCCTTATTGTGATGTGCACTGCATGCGCTTTATGAAAATATGCTTGTAATGTGAAAATAATGTAACTGGAATATGCTTTATGGAAAAGGTCTCTTGTAAGGGATCATTACAAAGCTTATAATCTACTAAGTGTGTTCATCCTATTTGTATGTATGTATCATTCTTGTATCTAAAACTAGAAATATGAAGATAACTCTGAGGTCCTATTGTAACTATGCAAAGTGTGGGCCACTAATGGTGGTTTAAAATCTGTCTGTTATTACTTGGAACCACTTAAATTCTAATTTTTATATTTAATAAAATCACTTTTGCTTATTAATTAACCCAGAGTAAGTAATTAATACCTGGGGGAGAAAACAGCTGTGCATATCTCACTATCAGTGTTATAGAGGGTGGACAATTTATGAGTTTACCCTGTATAAGCTTTATACAGAGTAAAAAAGATTTATTTGGGGTTTGGATCCCATTGGGAGCTGGGTCTCTGGATGCTAGAGACAGGAGCACTTGCTAAGTCGTTTTCAGTTAAGTCTGCAGCTTTGGGTGTGTGGGTCAGACCCTAGGTCTGTGTTGCAGCAGGTTAGTGTATCTGGCTCAACAAGACAGGGTTCTGCAGGTCCAAACTGGCAGAGAAAATGGGCTCAGAGGTAGTCTCAGCACATCAGGTGACAGTCCCAAGGGGGTTTCTGTGACCGAACCCATCCCATTTATTCCCAGAAGTCTTCTCTGTTGTATGACTTTGTCTTGGGTTGCAATGATAGGAATTAAGTTACTCACATGGAAGTGACTATGCTAATCATAGAATATCAGGGTTGGAAGGGACCTCAGGAGGTCATCTAGTCCAACCCCCTGCTCAAAGCAGGACCAATCCCCAGACAGATTTTTACCCCAGTTCCCTAAATGGCACCCTCAAGGATTGAACTCACAACCCTGTGTTTAGCAGGCCAATGCTCAAACCACTGAGCTATCCCTCCCCCCTTGTGTTAAGCCCACCCAGTGTGAATTAGATGTTTCTGGAAGACTGATCAGAGTCAGACTGAACTGAGTGTTCGTGCAGTTATTAGAAAGTGCTACGCCTTCTCTCCTGAGTGTTTATTAAACATTACAGGTGACTGTAAGTAGCTGTACAATGAACATAATTTAAGAACTCTTTGAGTTTAAGGTATTAAAGGACATACAACCTCACTGCATCTCCCCAAGACATGTTACCAAGAGTGAATATGTGCATTAAGGATTGATCTGTCAGATAATGTTATCAGAACAGAAAGTGGCTGTAAAGAATTCAAGGGAAGGATGTCTGATGTCTGTTTTTGGTTGCCTCTGACTTTTGTAATAATCATTGTCACTCCACTTTCTTCTTTATTCCTCCTTATTACATCCAGTTTAGGGATCACATTAAGAACATAAGAACATAAGAACATAAGAAAGGCCGTACTGGGTCAGACCAAAGGTCCATCTAGCCCAGTATCTGTCTACCGACAGTGGCCAATGCCAGGTGCCCCAGAGGGAGTGAACCTAACAGGCAATGATCAAGTGATCTCTCTCCTGCCATCCATCTCCATCCTCTGACGAACAGAGGCTAGGGACACCATTCTTACCCATCCTGGCTAATAGCCATTTATGGACTTAGCCACCATGAATTTATCCAGTCCCCTTTTAAACATTGTTATAGTCCTAGCCTTCACAACCTCCTCAGGTAAGGAGTTCCACAAGTTGACTGTGCGCTGCGTGAAGAAGAACTTCCTTTTATTTGTTTTAAACCTGCTGCCTATTAATTTCTTTTGGTGACCCCTAGTTCTTGTATTATGGGAATAAGTAAATAACTTTTCCTTATCCACTTTCTCAACATCACTCATGATTTTATATACCTCTATCATGTCCCCCCTTAGTCTTCTCTTTTCCAAACTGAAGAGTCCTAGCCTCTTTAATCTTTCCTCATATGGGACCCTCTCTAAACCCTTAATCATTTTAGTTGCTCTTTTCTGAACCTTTTCTAGTGCTAGAATATCTTTTTTGAGGTGAGGAGACCACATCTGTACACAGTATTCGAGATGTGGGCGAACCATGGATTTATATAAGGGCAATAATATATTCTCAGTCTTATTCTCTATCCCCTTTTTAATGATTCCTAACATCCTGTTTGCTTTTTTGACCGCCTCTGCACACTGCGTGGACATCTTTAGAGAACTATCCACGATGACGCCAAGATCTTTTTCCTGACTCGTTGTAGCTAAATTAGCCCCCATCATGTTGTATGTATAGTTGGGGTTATTTTTTCCAATGTGCATTACTTTACATTTATCCACATTAAATTTCATTTGCCATTTTGTTGCCCAATCACTTAGTTTTGTGAGATCTTTTTGAAGTTCTTCACAATCTGCTTTGGTCTTAACTATCTTGAGTAGTTTAGTATCATCTGCAAACTTTGCCACCTCACTGTTTACCCCTTTCTCCAGATCATTTATGAATAAATTGAATAGGATAGGTCCTAGGACTGACCCTTGGGGAACACCACTAGTTACCCCTCTCCATTCTGAGAATTTACCATTAATTCCTACCCTTTGTTCCCACATTCTGGCTCTACCTTCGTGTATGCAGTATGATGGATGGTATTCCTGTAGGGGCACCTTCATTGTCCCAAAATCACAGGGGTAGAGGGGGGAATGGGGTTGCCATTCTTTCTGTGCCATTTAGTACAAGTCTTTTTACAGAATTTATTTTACTCCAATACACATTTTGCAAAACATTATGTTGCCTGAGTTGTGGAAAGCCTTAATAAATCCTGAGTAATATACAGATGTAACAGGCTGTGCCACAGTGCTAAGCACTTGACTGGTAAGATTCACAGATGTCTTTCATTATGAGTCTTTGTCATCTTATTCGTCCACCCATAACACTGGTGTCATAGAATTGAATGTTTTATTAGCTTATGAGAAAGTTATTGAATAAATCACAGAAGCAGCAAAACAGACCTCGAAGAGTCAACAATAGTACCAAAATTATAATATAATATAATATTGGCCAATGGGACATTTATTCTTAGTCCATCAGTTGTAGATACAAAAGCACATATGTTAAACCCTGGCTCAACATAAAATCACAGAGCCAAGTTGTGTGCAGCCCCTGTATGGCAATGCTGGGGCGGCAGGGTGAACAAAAAACTTTCCCCTGGCTTTTGTGGCACAGAGGCTGGGAAGTCCCAGTACTCAGAGGAGAGAGGGGACTGCTTGGTGGTTCTCACCTCTGGGGAGCAGAATGCTGAAAAAGTGTCAGGGCTGTGGTCCTAACCCCCTCTACACCAGATCATGTAATGGCACTAGCATAGCAGGAGGATGCAAATCTGCCATTCCAGCCTGATAGATGAGACAGAATATTTATCCTTTGTTTGTAAGCAGTAGAAATTGTGCCTCCTTCTGGCGCTCCTAAGGCAGGGCTGCTATAGATTTCTCCCTGTGGGTTTAAAAAAATCCTCACTCTCGCCAATATTACTTTGATGTTTATCAATTAGTAATTCTGTTTCTTGTACAGTGAGAATATTGAATCACTATTTTTCTCTACTTGTTTGCACATCTGGGTAATCTCCATAGCAACTGGTATGTGCCAGGTGTCTGTTCAAAAAGAATTCTATACTCCCAGCCTCTCACTAGATTCATTACCTTAATTGCCTAGCTAATATTAAACCAAAATGAGACTCAACTGAAAGATAAAAAAGACACACTTTTTGATTAAAATCTTCACAAGCAAAATCTGTATAATATGTAAACGACATCAAATATATAAATTAGTTAAGTGCGTAAAATGTGCGTTAATGTGCAGACAAACCCATAACTACCACCGAAAAGAGGAAAAACACACACCATAGCCCACCTTCTGGAGAATTCAATAGGTTGTGGATCTGGCCCATAATGAACTGATAACTAGCTTTCTGATTTCATCACCAGACTTAGGGTGTCTGGGAACTATAAGGTCAAAATCTTAGTTGTTATAAATCAATGTAGCTGAGCTCATTTACACCCAGCTGACTATCTGGGCCTTTCTTTGTTTTGTTTCTTTTCTATACCTCTTCTAAGTAGATATCTAGAAAAAGAATTTTCCTTAAGATAGTATATAATAAATGGCAACTCTTATTTTTAAGTGATGCTAAGAGAACATTAATGTTGCACAGTTAAGAACTCAAATGTCAGGAAACAATTGCAGTAAGATTGTACATCCATCTTAATTCTGCCCTCTTGTGTGTGAATTATGTATGTTATATGAATCAGACTTGAATTTCACTATCACATAAAATATATTTTATCCAACCTTTAGATAGATATGCATAGTGTTTCGTAATATTTTTCATTCTTGTACAGTTAGACATTTTTTATTGTCAACTACAAACCTGATAATTTTTAGTGACATAGTAATTTTTAAATATCACAACTTCTCTCATCTTGTTTGTCAGTACTCATGTACATTTTCTTTTCAACTATCAACACATCTTTCTTTAGATGCATTTCTGGGGGTAAGGTAATTCATTAGAACTAGTCAAAAAATCCAATTTTTAAAATTTTGACAATTTAAAATTGTGGAGAATTTTAGGGTTTTTTTTCCCCCAAAAAAACATGATTTGTAATATATATATATTATATTGTATTACTTGAGAAATAGTCTAAGATCATTTAATTAAAGGACCATATTTCACAATGGAGTTGAAGTTGTTCATGTAACCTTCATTTCAGCATTTTTTGCCTTCCAGAGGTTAAACGGTTCAATCTTTAACATTCTCTTTTGGTAGATTTCTAATGAAATATCCTAGTTGAAAAAGACAAAAAAGACATCCTGTAGTATGGAAATATTAAACACCAATAAATCTACATATCCCATGCACATTATGAGATACACACACATTATCTTCATCAAGGTGATCAGATAGCAAGTGTGAAAAAATTGGAACACATTTTTTTCCCGTGGGGGGGAGGGTAGTAGTTGGGTATATAAGACAAAGGTTCTAATATCGGGATAGTCCCGATAATATTGGGATGTCTAGTCACCCTATCTTCATCAGATAATTCAATGGGATATTGACATTCCAAAATTCTGAATACTGGACAAAGTTGCTGCCTTTAACAGTAAGCATTAATCTTTTCTATGAGAAATCTCTGGAAATACTGAACTTAAATTTAAAGCATATAACTTGTTTGTAAAAGTGCCCTTTTGTTCCTAAATACTCCAAAATCAAGATTTCAGCTTTTGCCAAGGAACCTTTATTTCTGTACTGAGCCCAAGAAATAAAGATCAAGGTTAGAAAAAAATGGGTTCCTGAAGTTAGGCTTTTAGGTCCATACTTAGGTATCAGAATAGTTAATAATAGCAAGTTAGATACTAAAATATAGATGTAACTGTAGACTCCCATTTAAAAAAAAAATCTTGACCAGTGACGTTAAATGACAAGCTCTTATCATATCTTGCCAAGTTTTTGGAAAACCTCCAGATTTAGAGATGCTTTTCCTTGTACAGTGACATTTCTAGACAGAGCATTTACCCTCATTCAAACTTCCCAGGTTATACACTTCTGCGAGAGACAAAGGGCTGAAGTCTGTAATCAGATCTGACATCTTTGAGTGCACAGATGCTAGGAACTGACCACAAACAGCCAGCAGAGAATGTCCCTGCTGGTGTAAACATGCAAGCTTAATTCTCTGTGCCTCTGTCCCTCTGCCATTTAGCATAAGGCGCAGTTTTGGGGGGAAGAGAAGCATGGCAGAAGAATTCTGGTCTGCCACACCTATCCTCCACTGGTGTATGGGCTCCATGAAAGGGCCCTAAGCCAGAGACAGATCTTAGAGAACAACTCTAAGTGGTGTTGAAACAGGGAACAGCTCTGGTGTAGGACAGAAACTGACTCAATATTTTTGGTATAATTGCCCGTTATAATCTGCATTGATCAATTAGTCCATATGATGCCCCCTAACTATTTTTGGTCCCTTAGGTTACCAGTGTTTGTCCAGCAGCAGAATTATCTGTGGACTTTTGAATGTTTGGATGAACATCCAAATGAACAACTCCAGTTTGTTCTTACTCAGTTGTTCAAGCAATCATAGTACAATTAGACTATGAGACATTGTAGAAATTATTTAGAGAAGTGAGAAGTACTATTCTGAGGTCTTGTCTTTCTCAAGTTATTAAATTAGATGCATTAATTGTTCTTGGAGGTATCCTAATATCTACAGTAGGTGTAGTTCACTACTACCCTTACATTTTACTTTACTGTTGTCCTTATTGATATCATTTTTTCCAGGGAACTAACTAGCACAACTTGAAGTTGGGTTCACAATTAGAAGGCTGAGTTTGAAAAGAGTAATGCAATTTGACTGAGCATCATAAATGAAATTGAAATGACTATTCTGATGCTCATCTGCACCTTAAATACAAATTAATGTAACATGTTACTGTGGATTTATGAAACCGCAAATAGTCAGCAAACTGATACTGTTACGCTCAATGTATATTATAGAAAATTAAAAATATTCTTCTAATTATGTAATATACCTGTGATTTGTTCTAGTTTAAATATGTAGTGTTTGCTTTCTCTTCACTTGGTAGACAAATGATTTTTCTTTCCCTAAGGGATTATCAATGCTCTAGCTGTCATCTGAATCTAACACTCTATCTTTCTTTCATAGATTCAAAATAATTCATAGACGCCAAATCCCGCTCACTTTAATGACATGAGAATTCTTGCCTATTCACATGAGTAAGATGGCCAGGATTTCCTCCTAGGACCTAGATATAGTTTGTAAAAGACTATTCTACATGATTTATGAAACGTCTAACCTTTGCACAAATGTATGTGGCAGACTCATTTGAAAAAGATGGTGTGGAGGATACCTCTCCCAGCAAAGAAAATGCAGGCCAGATTTTCAAAAGGACAATTTTTTGTCCACCTATTTTAGGCACTTCTGTGATTCCCATGACCATAGTATCTGATAAATCTTTAATGTAGAAAGCATCACAACATCCTGTGAGCTAGGGAAGTGCTATTATTCCCATGTTACTTGTCCAAAGTCCCAGAGGAGGTCTGTGATAAAGCAAGGAATTGAACCCCAGTCTCTCAAGTCCCACACTAGCACCCTAACCACTGGACAAGCCTTTCTTTCACCTGAATTCTGCAAGCCTCTCAGAAATTGTAGGTGCACAAGCAGGTCACACACACAATTAAACCTTTGAAAACCTGCTCCCTAGTCACAGGGCCTCCCTCCTTTTTTTAAAGTATTCAAATATATTTTTCCATTTTGTTTAATGGTTTGTTTATTTGTAGTTAGAGAACCTGCATTTTTGAATGGTAGAAAAGGATTAAGATTGCCCCACTGAAGTCAATAGGAGTTCTGTCACTGACTTCAGTGAGACCAGGATTTGACACACACACCCCGCCCCCAAAGTAATTTTAAATTAAACCAATAGAGGATGCCTAATCAGGGCACCTGACTTGGTTTGAGCATCTCAGAAAATGGAGAAGAGGAGTGTAAGGGTTTAAAGAAGACAGGTCATGGTAAATCTCTTTTTGACTAGGGAAGGAGAGGTTTAGTAGGGATCTCAAAAAGAATGGACTGTACATTTTGATAAATATCTTTGCCTCTTCATTTGCCACTAATATTTCTGCCATATTACCAAAACTTGTTGCAATTTTCAGTGATGTTCTGTCCCTTTAAATCTTTGGGTGCTCTGTACACCCCATCCCTAGTAAAAAAGTCTCACTTTGGTTTTGGTTTCTGTTTTGATTCCAGAACAATAGAGTATCAAAGAGTGGAAGAGGGGAGGGATCAGCAAAGAAACCTACCTTATTGAGGTCAGAGCATGTAGAGATGGAGTGAGAAAGGCCAAAAGCTGTGTAGAGTTGGACCTTGCGAGGGGAATTAAAACCAATAGTAAGAGGTTTTATAGCCATATAAATAGGAAGAAAACAAAGAAGGAAGAAGTGGGACCGCTGAAGACTGTAGATGGAGTGGAGATTAAGGATAATCTAGGCATGGCACAATATCTAAACAAATATTTTGCATCGGTCTTTAATGAAGCTAATGAAGGGTTTAGAAATAGAGGCAGCGTGACAGAGGGGAATAAAGGAGTGGGGGTTGACATTACTGTATCCGAGGTAGAAGCCAAACTCGAACAGCTTAACGGGACTAAATCGGGCGGACCGGATGATCTTCATCCGAGAATATTAAAGGAACTGGCATGAGAAATTGCAAGCCCGTTAGCGATAATTTTTAATGAATCTGTAAACTCGGGGATGGTACCGTTGGACTGGAGAATAGCTAATGTGGTTCCTATTTTCAAGAAGGGGAAAAAAAGTGACCCGGGTAACTACAGGCCTGTTAGTTTAACATCTGTAATATGCAAGGTCTTGGAAAAAATTTTGAAGGAGAAAGTAGTTAAGGACCTTGAGGTCAATGGCAATTGGGACAAATTACAACATGGTTTTACGAAAGGCAGATTGTGCCAAACCAACCTGATCTCCTTCTTTGAGAAAGTAACAGATTTTTTAGATAAAGGAAATGCGGTGGATCTAATATACCTCGATTTCAGTAAAGCGTTTGATACGGTACCGCATGAGGAATTATTGGTTAAATTGGAAAAGATGGGGATCGATATGAAAATCCAGAGGTGGATAAAGAACTGGTTAAAGGGGAGACTGCAGCGGGTCGTACTGAAAGGTGAACTGTCAGGTTGGAGGGAGGTTACCAGTGGAGTTCCTCATGGTTCGGTTTTGGGTCCGATTTTATTTAATCTATTTATTACTGACCTCGGAACCGAATGTAGAAGTGGGCTGATAAAGTTTGCGGATGACACAAAGTTGGGAGGTATTGCCAATTCGGAGAAGGATCGGGATATCCTGCAGGGAGACTTGGATGACCTTGTAAACTGGAGTAATAGTAATAGGATGAAATTTAATAGTGAGAAGTGTAAGGTGATGCATTTAGGGATGACTAACAAGAATTTTAGTTATAAGCTGGGGACGCATAGGTTGGAAGTAACGGAGGAGGAGAAGGACCTCGGAATCCTGGTTGATCGCAGGATGACTATGAGTGGGCAATGTGACGTGGCCGTGAAAAAAGCTAATGCGGTCTTGGGATGCATTAGGCGAGGTATTTCTAGTAGGGATAAGGAGGTGCTGCTTCCGTTATACAAGGCACTGGTGAGATCTCATTTGGAGTACTGTGTGCAGTTCTGGTCTCCCATGTTTAAAAAGGATGAACTCAAACTGGAACGGGTACAGAGAAGGGCTACTAGGATGATCCGAGGAATGGAAAACCTGTCGTATGAAAGGAGACTCAAGGAGCTCGGTTTGTATACCCTAACCAAAAGAAGGCTGAGGGGGGATATGATTGCTCTCTTTAAATATATCAGAGGGATAAATACCAGGGAGGGAGAGGAATTATTTCAGCTCAGTACTAATGTGGACACGAGAACAAATGGATATAAACTGGCCGTCAGGAAGTTTAGGCTTGAAATTAGACGACGGTTTCTAACCGTCAGAGGGGTGAAGTTCTGGAACAGCCTTCCGAGGGAAACAGTGGGGGCGAAAGACCTCTCTGGCTTTAAGATTAAGCTTGATAAGTTTATGGAGGGGATGGTTTGATGGGATAACGTGATTTTAGTCAATAGGTCAATAACGTGCCATCGCTGGTAAAGTATCAATGGTCAATGTGGGTCTGGCTGGAGAATCTTGCCCGCATGCTCGGGGTTCTGCTGATCGCCATAGTTTGGGGTCGGGAAGGAATTTTCCTCCAGGGTAGATTGGCAGAGGCCCTGGAGGTTTTTCGCCTTCCTCCACAGCATGGGGCAGGGGTCGCTTGCTGGAGGATTCTCTGCGACTTGAAGTCTTTAAATCATGATTTGGGGACTTCAACAGCTGAGTCAAGGGAGAGAATTATTCCAGGAGTGGGTGGGTCAGCTTTTGTGGCCTGCATCATGCGGGAGGTCAGACTAGATGATCATAATGGTCCCTTCTGACCTTAAAGTCTATGAGTCTATGAGTATCCACAGCAGACAGCTGTGCTTAAATCATCTCCTCCTGTCTTTCTCTTCTCTGTTGGGTCCAAATCTCCTATCTCACGAGTGTCCAGTGCTTCCTCTGACTGAATGTATAGAAGAAACAGTAAGCAAATAATAATAATTATATATAAAGGGAAAAACGTTCATCTATAGGCACAAGGTGGCACAACAAGAGCCAGCCAGGAGGAGAGGGGAAGCAGGCAACTAAAAGCCAAACAAAGGAAGAAGTTTTTGCCATTGGTTCCAAGCTGCCAGAGAGACACAGCACTGAGGGAGAAACAAGTAGCCATCTTGGCTGACCATGTGCAAGTAGAGAAAGAGAGAAACAGGCTTTAGCCTGCACTGAGGAAAGTTGCAAGACCATAGTGGAAAGGGGGTGGAGGGAACCAAAACCAGTTTCCCTGTGGGTGGTACAGCCTATGTGCAGGAGGGTGTGAAATTCAACAGTTGGGAAGTGAAATGGAAACTTTTGTGGGCAGTGTTGGTGAGTCTGAAAATCGGTGAATCATAGGTGGTGTACCTTGAACATTTTGAGCAATTTATAGTTTGCAATTCTATTCCAGATGGTTAATTAGTTTCAACTTTGGTAACAGTGATGGGTCTGAAGGCATGCAGACTGCTGTGTGACCTTTTGTCTCCAATTGTGCCTGGAACTGCTACGTACTCCACAATTACTGCATCAATGCAGGAACATTTTTTTCCTACCTCATCTCTGTTAATAGAACAACATCAGTTCCATCAGTGACATCAGGGAAGTGAAGACTCAATAGCAAAGTTTGCTGCTATGCTAAGGAAGTTGTCAGAGCATTGTAAGTTCATTAAGTCATGTCCTGCATAGCCATTTTGTCTCTGGATTATGCAGCAACGAATCTGAGAAAAAGTGACTGACTGTATCAGCGCTTACATTCAAGAAGGCTATTGAGGTATCTTTTGCCATGGAAATGGCAGAGAAAGATTCTCTAGATGATCATTGGACATCTTCATGTATTGTTTAGACAATTTGGTTTCTGTTACAGTTGGTGAGAAACAATGGGTCTCAATTCTGTTCTGATGAATTTCAGAGATTCCTACCTTCAAATGAAATTCAGCATATACGTCCTGCTTCGTTGTATCCTGGTAGAAACACACTAGCAAAATTCTTTGTACAGACACTTAAGCATGCCTTAAAAGTGAACAAGACTATTTTGAGTCCTCACCAGAAACTGAAGATGTCTTGCTTGTCTATAGAAACACACCACAAGCTACTACCCAGGAGTTATCTGCATTTCTTTTGTTTTAAGCGATCTTTGTGTATCTGTTAGGATCTGCTAATTCCTGATGTTTCTTCATGTGTTGTCAAGTCACAGGCTATGCAAATTGATGTGAGATTTGTCATTGTTCTTTTCAAGTAGGAGACTTAGTGTGGCCTTATAACTATGGTTGTGGAGTAAAATGGATACCTGGAGAACTTGTAAAATGCATGGAACTTGTTTTGTTCGTGGCAAAACTATCTGATGATACTTTATGGAAATGCCACATGGATCAGTTGCAGCATTGACAAGTACCAGAATCTGGGGATGTTCCATTAGGATTTTCTATTCCTCCAATTGAACCTCCCCCTGTTACAACTCCTAATTTTGATTACTTGAAAATAAACTTTGATACCAGATCCAGTTGATCCTTTACCACTGGCTGTTCCTGTTGTTAAAGACACTGCTGCATCACCATCACCATGTTATCCTAAGAGAGCAAAAAGCAGTGGTGTGCCTGAACTTATAAATTGTTCAGCTAGTGTATTGCTATTTCAAGGCAGAATAATTTCTTGCAATTTAAGAGTGTGTGCTAGTCCACCCTACACTTTTAGTTAGGTTACATAGTGTTTTATATAAGCCACGTAAATTATAATGTATATTTGGAAGTATTTTAAAGTAGGGTGGAAGAATGTAATCTCCTGCCCCTTTAAATATTTGGGTACTCTGTATTGGCCTTCCACAGTGAAAAGCTTCACATTGGTTTTGATTTAGTTTGGTTTCTGTTTTGCTCCCAGAAGAACAATAAAGTCACCTCAATAAACAGCTGTGCTTAAATCACATCCCCCTGTCTCTACCTCCTTCTCTGTGATATCCAGATATAGCAGTATATGTTCTGTATCATCAACTTTTACTTCCCTGTTTCCTTGATTGAATACTGTGTCTTTTATTGTCCCAGCAATCAGTAATTTTTCAAATGAATTATACAGGGCTAAAACCCCTAGCCTCCCCTGCAGCATACCAGGCCCTAAACACTGTGGAAATTTCATGTTTCCATTGCACAATGGCAGCTAGTAGGGAGACAGATAGGCAGGGGGATTCTGCATCCCTATGTACCTCTTTTCAGAGGTGACTCTGTGGTGGTTTTGTGCTTAGGAGTAAAAAGGAAGGGAAATTGTGAGTGAGACTGTGAAGTGGTTCACCTGTTCATTGGGTTCACACTCAGCACAGATATACTCTAGACCAGGGATTGGCAACCTTTGGCCCGCGGCCCGCCAAGGTAAGCACCTCAGCGGGCCGGGCCGGTTTGTTTACCCTGGCGAGCCATGTGCCAAAGGTTGCCTATCCCTGCACTAGACCCAAAAAGTCTGTTTAATGGGAGTTTAGCAAGCTATATTTACTACTCTTCTCCATAGCTGGCATGAGTAGCTTCAAAAGATTAATGGAGAACGTGACTGAAGAATGTGTAGGTTTCAGTAATACATTTTTTTCCTGAGCACAGCCGGTTAACTTGGGGAGCACACCTAGAATATTTGTTTCTAAAACTTGGCATTAGAAGATCTGATCCTGCAGTCTTCTCTCTAGCAGAACTCCACCTGACAGCCTCCTAAAGCACAATCCTGCCAAGAGCTCCTTCACATGCAGGGGGAAGCACATGTGCTGCTTCCTATAGCATGCCTCCTTCAGGTGGCCACCTCCATGGGCTTGTGAATACAGTGGGAAAGCCAGGTCTCCATCTCCTCCTTGCTCCTCCACATGTAGGTTGTTCTGTGCACCAGGGCCATGCAGGGCCAGCTATTTTGTCTGGCCTTTGCGTGAGGTGTGCATTGGAGAAAGGGTGGTCTCCCAGTCTGCATCAGCACTAAGGGTAGGGACAGTATGTATTGATAGGCCAGGCATAGAATAACCTAATGTATTATAGTTTCATCAGATATAATTTAAAGCGAAGGAAGTGCTCAATAAAATGTTAATGAAATTCTAAACATTATGCTAACTTGGTATAGGCCTTCATGTTCAAGCTAAATGTTTTCTTCAAAAACAGCAATAAAAAAAAAATCTTTATTTTTCCACTTTAATTTTTTATCTCCTGGCATAAATGAGGGACCCCTGTATAGTTTGTATTATGAGACTATGCAAAGCTAATTATTACCTTTCTGAAGCAATATATGAATTTCCCCACAAATCAGTATCATGGAAAACATATCATGTAGCATCTAACAAATAGCCTTGAGGGCCTTCATAATTACTGAAAGGGATATTAGAACTGACAGATTTGAGATGTATGCTACAGAATAAAGAGAAATTATTATAGGCTTGGTTAACAATTTGTTGTTTATATTTATACATGTTTGACAAATCAGACAACTATTGTATTACTAGAAATGATCTGTTTTTGTTACCTTTCAAGTGGTGATGGATGGTTCAAACCAGTGTGTTTTTCTTTGTAACAGGAGGGTACCTGACTTCCTGCAGAGAGAGATTTGTGAGTCTTTTGGAAGGATAAAGCTATCCGTTAAAGAGCTTCCAGTCCATTTACTGAGACAAGTGTCTCACCTGTAGTGCCCCAAAGTATTTCAGTTAAGTGTACCAAGCACATTGGGAATAATGTTTAACCATTTGTTTCGGTATGCACACGGTAACGTTCTAGCAGATTTACTGATGTGTAAGCTTAAATGGATATGTATTTACAGCTTCAGAAATATGATCATTAATGAATAAATTAATGAAGTCTCCTGTGCAAAGCCAAAAATAAATGGACTTTGAGAGGGTTTTCTGCAGAGCTTGTAGTGAGGGGAACAGAAATCTCCTATGCATCCTTACCTCAGCCTATGGCGCACCAATGGAACTCGTCTTTGGCTGCTGCTGCTGCCTTGCAACTTACGCAGTTCCTGAGTTTTCCATCCAGAGCTCTTAGTTCTTCTGCCTTTTGCAGTCCTGCTATGTACCACAGCATATTGCCCCAGTTTTACAGAATCTCATGGGACAACATTGGGCTTGTAGTTATACACACATAACCCAACTGGTTGAATTCTAGGAAACCTGTATTTGTCTTCATACGTAACTGTAGGAATATTACTAATTACTGCAGCTTTCAAAAAGATCATCTTTACATTACATTTGATAATTAATTGTTGTGGCTGTAGCTGGATTACTCTGCTAAACAGACTATACTTTAAGTTCCAGTTGCAACATTCAGAGTCTCTTTCCAGGCACAGTTTTATTTCTCAAACAGGCAGAACACAAAAATAGTTCCTCAGCCCACCTTGTGCTCCAATTCCCAGGGGATTTTCACAGGCACCCCAGTTCTGATTCCCAGTTCCCCTTCTTTATTGCTTGATGGCTTCAGAGAGAGTCCATGGACTATACCTTTTTACACTTTCTGAAGATCACTGCCCCCTCTGCTATGCCCTTGGTTTCCTTGAGGTGTTAGGGATTCCATATGGCAGTTCCTCGCAACAGACTCTTTTAGGTCCTGCCTGGCATTGGCTGCTTCCTCTTAATCCATAAGGGTCTTCTGGGAAGACAGGAAGTACCCTCTAGAGAGCAGAGGTATTTGCCCTATGTGGGGTGTGGGAGTCAAATGCCTGTGTTCTCTTGAGGAGGAACAGGTGTCACACAACAGCATGAGAAGCATGAAAAGACTTAAGACTAGAGCTGGTCAGGAATTTTTCAACAAAACATTTTTTTACTGGAAAATGCCAACTCATCACAAATGGAACTTTTTGTGGAAACGTATCAGTTTTGACTTAACTCGCTTTGGGAAGGATTCTGAGGTCTAGGAGTGAGGTCCACCCAATTTTTCATGAAATGGAATTCTTGTTCTCTGGCCAGCCCTTCTAAATAGCTTCCTGGGATGGATACTTGCAAGAACAGGTGGCTGCTATCCCACAGATCTGAAGCTGTGTAGGAGCAGAGCTCTACTCTTTGAAGCTTAAGAGTTCTGCATGACAGGTGCCTTCACAAGTTGTACAGTCCTTGAGTTATGCAAGAGCAGGTCCCACTCCTGTGGGACTTATGAGCTGAATGGTAGCTGTCTTGTCCTGGTCCATTTAACACAATGCTTTCAGCCCCTTCCTCCACCTATCCTCTTTCTATCTATTCAGGCCATTCCTCATTGTCTCTAAGATTTAAAAGCAAGAACATAACCATCAGCAGTGTGTTAGGATGGTATTTTCTGCTCCACCCTCAGTGGATTCTGTAAGGTAATTTTTTTGTTTGGTTGGTTGATGGATTCCCCCCCATCCCATTCAGGTGAGGCATCTGTGGGGAAATAGGGCTTGCCAAAAATTGTGCTGTTATTGCTACTGAGAAAAATGTGTATAAACAGTTGACTTATCCTGTGCTCTAAATGAAGAAAGACATTAATTCAAACAGCTTTTCTGTTGCTTGAAGTTCAACATTCTTGCACACTTCATTGAGAAGGCATGGTCTCCAGGTTTAGTGAGTCCAAAAACCCAAACCAGTAATATATATATATATACTTGGTGCTTTAAAAGGGCCAATTTCACAAAGCTAAAAACAATTATGAGCCAAATCTTCCTAGAGGAAGAATTTAATCAGAAAAATGTGAATGATTATTGGAAATTGGTTAAGAACACTTGACTGGATGCCCCAAAAGCCACAATCAAGGAAGAAGACCGTGTTGTGTAAGAAACTGTTTCATAAATGTTTCTGTTCTATTTTTTTGGAGTGGGGGAAGCAGATGCTGTCTCATATAACGATGCTAACTCTGTAAATAACTTTGGAGGATATGAAAGAGCGGTTACTAAAGTTAGACATTTTAAAATCAATAGGTCTAAATAACTTACATCCAGGAGTTTTAAAAGAGCTGGCTGAGGAGATCACTTGACCATTAATAATGATTTTCAATAAATCTTGGTACACTGGGGAAGTTCCAGAAGACTGGAACAAAGCTAATATTGTGCCAATATTTAAAAAAGAGTAAACAGGATGACCCAGGTAATTATAGGCCTGTCAGTAGGACATCAGTCCTGGGCAAGATAATGAAGCAGCTGATATAGAACTCAATTAATGACGAATTAAAGGAGGATAATATAATTAATGCCAATCAATATGGGTTTATCGAAGATAGATCTTGTCAAATTAATTTGATATCTTTTTTGACAAGATTACAAGTTTGATAAAGCTAATAGTGTTGATGTAATATACGTAGACTTCTGTCAGGCATTTGACTTGGCACCATATGACATTTTGATTGAAAAACTAGAATGATATAAAATTAACGTATGTTGTATGCAGTGTTATTATAGCTATGTCAGTCCCAGGATAGTAAAGGGACAAAATGGGTGAGGTAATATCTTTTATTGGATCAACTTCTGTTGGTGAGGGAGGCCCACCTTGTATTTGGCTGTGACACTCTGAGTATATTTCTCAGACCCGAAGAAGAGCTCTGTGTAAGTTTGAAAGCTTTTCTCTCACCAACATAAATGCTAGGTCTCAAAATATAATTGTAAATGAGGAATCATAGAGCAGGTATGTTTGTAATTGGGTCCCTCAGGAGTCAGTTCTTGGTCCTATGCTATTTGACATTTTTATCAATGACTTGGGAAAAAAACCCATAAAACCATCACTGATAATGTTTGCAGATGACACAAAAATTGGAAGAGTGGTAAATAATGAAGAGGACAGGTCACTAATACAGAGTGATTTCAATCACTTGGTAAACTGGGCCAAAGCAAACAATAAGTGTTTTAATATGGTTAAATGTAAATGTATATGTCACAGTTCAGGGCAACTGCACCTGTTTTCCCCTAAGTGGTCCAGCCAGAGCACCTGCTCTCATGCTTCTCATTCCCCAGCCATTGCTTTCCTTGGGCCTGGTCTACACTGTGGGGGGGAGGGGATCAACCTAAGATACGCAACTTCAGCTTCGAGAATAGCGTAGCTGAAGTTGACGTATCTTAGGTCGACTTATCTCACATCCTCACGGTGCAGGGTCAACTGCCGCCGCTCCCCCGTTGACTCCACTTCCGCCTCTCGCCACGGTGGAGTACAGGAGTCGACAGCAAAGTGATTGGGGATCGATTTATCGCATCTACACTAAACACGATAAATCGATCCCTGATAGATCGATCATTACCCGCCAATCCGGCGGGTAGGGTAGACGTACCCTTGGGTGGAGACCCACATCTCACTCCCTTCTGACCAAGGTGTTTCCAGGCTGTACAGGTCCCTGCCTTCACGGTGTTATTTCCAGCAGGGACTAGGATGCCCAAGAGCAACTCCTTGTTTTCTCTTCAGAGACGGTTAACGGTGTGACTGCCCACCATTATAGTTACCACACCACTCTTTTTAAGCAAGCCTATTTTATTCTTAAGGTAAAAGAACTACAGAGAAAACATATTAAAAACAATAAAAGAACATGCACACATGCTAATAAGTTTGCCTGACATCACCCCAGCTTTCACATGGGCTCTGGCAGGAGAAGTCCTTCAAAACCCCACAGAGGGAGTCTCTTCTATGATCACAAGTTCATAACGGCCTTATCCCAGAACTATCACCTATCCTTATGGGCTTCAGTAGACCCAGCCCTTCCAAGCCTTCCAAGATGGCCCTGTCCATCTGCCAGATCAGGAAGAAGGCCCTGAGCCAGTTTAAAACCAGACTATTTATCCAGTACTCCTTTCTTTGTCTGTTGGTCCCTGGAGAATCCAGTTTGAACTAGTATGTATATATTTCTCCAGGCTTCAAAGGGCGGATAATGGAGGAATTACATTAGTATCTCCCTCTTACTAGTGTAGGTACATACAATGTCACAATAATACATACACAACTGCATTTGTAACACAATGGACCCAAAGGTATTAAACCATATTCAATAAGGTTTAATTTAATTCAGTAAAATTTACCTTAATTCTATAAGGTTTGTCCAGGATATTACAGGATATTGTCAGTCTGTCACAGTACATATCTAGGAACAAAGAATGTAGGCCATCCTGAATGAGTGATGCTATCCTCAGAAACAATGTCTCTGGAAAAGATTTGGGGTGGTGGTAATGGATATTCAGCTGAACGTGAGATCCCTGTGTGATGCTGTAGACAAAAGGGCTAATATGATCCTTGGATGCATAAATAGGGGGATCTCGTGTAGGAGTAGACAGGTTATTTTACCTCTGTTCTTGGCACTGTTGTGACCTCTACTGGAATTCAAGAAGAATTTTGCAAAATTGGAGATGTTTCAGAGAAGAGCCATGTGAATGATTAAAGGATTGGAAAACATGCCTTAAAGTGATAGACTCAAGGAGCTCAATCTACTTAGCTTTTAACAAATTAAAGGTTAAGGGTTGACTTGATTACAATCTATAAATGCCTACATGGCAAATGAATATTTAATAAAGAGGTCTTCAATACTTAATAAAGGGCTTTTGAATGTTAATTAACCACTGGAACAATTTACCCAAGGTCTTGGCGGACTCTCCATCACTGGCAATTTTAAAATCATGATTGCATGCTTTTCTAAAAGATATGCCTTAGGAATTATTTTGGGGAAGTTC
Source organism: Emys orbicularis (assembly GCF_028017835.1). Lineage (NCBI taxonomy): Eukaryota > Metazoa > Chordata > Testudines > Emydidae > Emys > Emys orbicularis. Next base: position 147,250,111 of record NC_088684.1, on the reverse strand, counting down.
TATGACCTCTGTTATGCAGGAAGTCAGACAAGATGAGTACAGTGGTCTCTTCTGGCCTTGGAATCCATAAGCCACCTCCTGAGAACTGCCAGCTGCATTGTAACTGGTTGTCATGTTACAGCTTGTCAAAAAAATTCTGATGAACAGTTTTCTGTCGGAAAATTCCATTTTGTTAAAATTGAAATATTTTGGGGGAATGTGTTGATTTTGATGGGAAGTGGTTGAAACACATAGTTTTTACTTTCTCATCTCATTGTGATAATGTTGAAACATTCCTGTTTATTTAGTTTTGACTTTAATGTTATTAATATTAATGTTCTATTATATTTACATATTACATGTAAATATATTCCAGCATTATTAAAACAATGTTTTTTATCAGAAATGTTTTGATTGTTCCATGTAGGGTTGGTGTTTTTTTGTTTGTTTTTTCAATGGGAAATTTAAGATTTCAGCTTTTCATTCTGATTTGAAATTAAATCAGATTTTGAGGTGTCAGGAATTCCCATGGAACTGAAATTCCGATTTCTGACCAGCTCTAATCCATATTCTTGATGTGGTATAGAGGGAGATGTGGTCCTTTAGGTAATCATAACTGAGCTGAAGGAAGGTTTTGAATATGAGGCTCAGAAACTTGAATTGGATTTGGAATCGGGTGAGAAATCAGTGTAGAGTGTGGAGAGTTACTGTCCTCCTGCTTTCAGGGTGTAGCCCTGCAGAGGTTATTAAATGATATTATAAAATGGGTCAAACAATGAGCAGTTATCTATAATGCATGATACTGCATATTTCAGTGAAGTTGGGTGGCATTAATTGGGAGTCCTTGCTGTATTATTTAGATCTAAAATGTTGCATAATACAAGGGGTCTTGCTGATAGTTATCATTGTGCCTAAAAGCTATAGAGGGAATGTATATGGTGCATACTAATAATATTTATCTTGACAGAAAAATAGACAAATTATAAAAAATGATACAAAACTGTGAAGAAATTTGACATATTAATGTGGTATCGTCTTATTACACTATTTACATTACTGTGTATTAGCAGCAAATTTTAGATGCTAAAATCGAGACAGCTAAGCTTTCAACAGTAAATAACAGTAATGAAAAATTAGAGACAAAGAATTGTCAATTTGGCAAAAAAATGACCCGAGTTGGCCTTGTGTAATTGTGTTTTCAAACCTGGATAATCAGGGAAATCAAACCATACAGAAATAATTCTGCTACAGAAATGTTGGCTGTGTAAGCAAACAGGAGATGTCAGTCATGGAAATTGTGGCAAAGACAATTTTGAATTGAAAGCATAATTTTCCTTATCAAAATGTGAAGAAATGAACTAAACAAGTCCTGTCACAATGTTTGAGAATTATGTCATTTTTTGCCGTCTTGTAAACTGCAGTGAGCTCACACCATAAAACAAAAACACAGAACACCATTCTTCAGGCATTTTGCAGTTCCATTAGCAAAACAGAAACTTGCCCACTTGTCAGTGGTGCAAACACAGCTACTGTATATTGTACCTTTTCCTTCACGGCCCGTAATCTGCAAAGATGTATGCACATTCTTTACTTTACATATTGCAAGTGGTCCCCATGACTTTACAACTGACAGAAATCTCATCACAGTGAGAATTAAAAGAGATTATGTTTTGAGTGAAAGCAGTCTGGATTGGCCGATCTGTCAACTACCCAAAACAGGACCACTGGTCAGGATTTCATAGCTGCTATGGTAGAGGAAAAGAAGTTTACTTCTCCACCACAATTGCTATGGTATAGTTCTTAAAACTTTCAACACCAAAATCAACCGGACTCAAAGTGTTATTTTCGCCATTAGTGATGTTACATGTAGTCCAAAATCTGCCTTCCCATTAAAGTAATCTGAAACACAGTTGGACCCATTTTTTTCTGTAGGCACAAAAGTTAAATCAATCTCTTCTGCTGAAAGGAGAAAAGATGTGCTCTGATCTCAGAACTGCAGGAGATTACAGTGTAACTAAGAATAAGGTTTCAGAGTAGCAGCCGTGTTAGTCTGTATCCGCAAAAAGAACAGGAGTACTTGTGGCACCTTAGAGACTAACAGATTTATTTGAGCATAAGCTTTCGTGGGCTACAGCCCACTTCATCAGATGCATGTAGTGGAAAATACAGTAGGAAGATATATATATATACACAGAGAACATGAAACAATGGGTGTTACCATAAACACTATAAGGAGAGTGATCAGTTAATGTGAGCTTTTATCAATAGGAGAGAAAAAGAACTGTTTGTAGTGGTAATGAAAATGGCCCATTTCCAGCAATTGACAAGGAGATATGAGGAACTGTGTGTGGGGGGGGGGGGGGGGGAAATAAGCATGGGGAAATAGTTTTACTTTGTGTAATGGCCCATCCACTCCCAGTCTTTATTCAAGCCTAATTTAATGGTGTCCAATTTGCAAATTAATTCCAATTCAGCAGTCTCTCATTGGAGTCTGTTTTTGAAGTTTTTTTGTTGTAATATTGCGACTTTTAGATCTGTAATCGAGTGGCCAGGGAGATTAAAGTGTTCTCCAACTGGTTTTTGAATGTTATAATTCTTGACTTCTGATTTGTGTCCATTTATTCTTTTACGTAGAGACTGTCCGGTTTGGCCAATGTACATGGCAGAGGGGCATTGCTGGCACATGATGGCATATATCACATTGGTAGATGTGCAGGTGAACAAGCCTCTGATAGTGTGGCTGATGTGATTAGGTCCTATGATGGTATCCCCTGAATAGACATGTGGACAGAGTTGGCAACGGGCTTTGTTGCAAGGATAGGTTCCTGGGTTAGTATTTTTGTTGTGTGGTGGGTGGTTGCTGGTGAGTATTTGCTTCAGGTTTGGGGGCTGTCTGTAAGCAAGGACTGGCCTGTCTCCCAAGATCTATGAGAGTGATGGATCGTCCTTCAGGATAGGTTGTAGATCCTTGATGATGCGCTGGAGAGGTTTTAGTTGGGGCAGAAGGTGATGGCTAGTGGCGTTCTGTTACTTTCTTTGTTGGGCCTGTCCTGTAGTAGGTGACTTCTGGGTACGCTTCTGGCTCTGTCAATCTATTTTTTCACTTCAGCAGGTGGGTATTGTAGTTGTAAGAACGCTTGATAGAGATCTTGTAGGTGTTTGTCTCTGTCTGAGGGGTTGAAGCAAATGTGACTGTATCGTAGAGCTTAGCTGTAGACAATGGATCGAGTGGTGTGGTCTGGATGAAAGCTGGAGGCATGTAGGTAAGTATAGCAGTCAGTAGGTTTCCGGTATAGGGTGGTGTTTATGTGGCCATCGTTTATTAGTACTGTAGTGTCCAGGAAGTGGATCTCTTGTGTGGACTGGTCCAGGCTGAGTTTGATGGTGGGGTGGAAATTGTTGAAATCATGATGGAATTCCTCAAGGGCTACTTTTCCATGGGTCCAGATGATGAAGATGTCATCAATGTAGCGCAAGTAGAGAAGGGGCATTAGGGGACGAGAGCTGAGGAAGTGTTGTTCTAAGTCAGCCATAAAAATGTTGGCATACTGTGGGGCCATGCAGGTACCCATAGCAGTGCCGCTGATTTGAAGGTACGCATTGTCCCCAAATGTGAAATAGTTATGGGTGAGGACAAAGTTACAAAGTTCAGCCACCAGGTTTGCCGTGACATTATCGGGGATATTGTTCCTGATGGCTTGTAGTCCATCTTTGTGTGGAATGTTGGTGTAGAGGTCTTCTACATCCATAGTGGCTAGGATGGTGTTTTCAGGAAGATCACTAATGGATTGTAGTTTCCTCAGGAAGTCAGTGGTGTCTCAAAGATAGCTAGGAGTGCTGGTAGCGTAGGGCCTGAGGAGGGAGTCTACGTAGCCAGACAGTCCTGCTGTCAGGGTGCCAATGCCTGAGATGATGGGGCATCCAGGATTTCCAGGTTTATGGATCTTGGGTAGCAGATAGAATACCCCTGCTCGGGGTTCTAGGGGTGTGTCTGTGTGGATTTGCTCTTGTGCTTTTTCAGGCAGTTTCTTGAGTAGATGGTGTAGTTTCTTTTGGTAACCCTCAGTGGGATCAGAGAGTAATGGCTTGTAGAATGGGGTGTTGGAGAGCTGCCTAGCAGCCTCTTGTTCATATTCCGACCTATTCATGATGACAACAGCACCTCCTTTGTCAGCCTTTTTGATTATGATGTCAGAGTTATTTCTGAGGCTCTGGATGGCACTGTGAATAAGAATAAGGTGTAATCTTCACCTCCTCTATCGCCAAACCCATCCTAAAATCAAGACTCAGACAAAATATGAGTGGCTATATGGTAGTCTTGGTTACCATGATTTCCTGAGCCAACCTAGACCATGAGCCAACCCAGTCCAAAATAAATAAATAAATAGACTTACTGCTCACGTGGCAATTCTGAAGTGCAGCATGGTGGGCTGTACAACACAGCTATCCCTATGTTAACTCCATCCTGGTACTCACAGAAGGTTAAAACAGTAAAAATTATCTTTTTTTTTTCAGAGTGAGATATCTCTTGTACTGTATCTTGTATCAGTTTCAAATTATATAGCTACATCTGTCCCCCCATCCCTTTCTTGATTCACTTTGCATTACAAATTGGATTAAGGCCACCAGTTCATTTCCGAACAGGTCACAAAATCAAATTGTATTCCAGCAGAAACATCTTTTGATCAATACCAGACTGGGACATTTTCAAGTCAGTGGCATAGAGGTGAAATGGCTCCATATCATTACCAAGTTTCTAAGGCCACCCAAGTCCCCTCCCTTCTAATTCTGAAATACAAAAATGTGTTTCCTTCATGTCCTGTGCTATTGGTGCCTCTCACATTAGGAAATGTGTCTAGAAATGTTCTGCATGGATTTTCATATATCAAGAGTAGAAAAAAATATTCCCTGACTGGGTGAGGGTGGGGGGATGGATTTAGGACTACTGCAAAAGATCACTTAAAAAATGTTCATAGATTATTGCTCTGGAGATTTGAAAGAGGTCTCTACACAAATATATAATTGTGGAACAAGATTCTGTACTCTTTACGATGCTGTAAAAGGACACAGGGGAAATCAAAACAAATGGAGGGGAAGCTTTTCCTTAAATCAGCTACAATAAATGCATTTGTTCAAGGAAAAAAAACACTAAAACTAAAAGCCATGTATGCCTGCTGTTGAAGAAAAGTCTGTTTGTACCTAATACATTGCAGGAAATTGCTCACAAATCTTTTATGCTTGAAAAATGTTGTCCTTGTAATCCTGCCAATGTCAGTGTTTCACACAGAACGGACGCAAGCATGAACAGAATCTTCTATTTTTTTCCACCTCAAAATCAACCCCATTGTAAAACAAATTCCAAAAACAAAATCTGAGCTTCCTTTCAGGATTCTTAGAGGAATTTCACCCACAGCAGGGGCATTGAGAAAGTGGTAAAGCTGACCAGCTGAGAGGGTCATGACATCCTGGGGTAATGTCAAAAAGAACACGGTAGAGAATCAGAGAGAGCTCTAGATTCAGGTTTGTCTTAAGGAAGGAATATAAATGGATAAGGGCACTTACTGGTGGCTAGGAAGTTTCCTTTTCCCCCCACTCATTTCTATAAATGATCTAATATTTCTCACCAACGGCTGCCCTGCCCTCTTCTCAGTTCTAGGGCCACCCAAAACATAACCAATAACATGACCTATTTTGGCTGTCTTCACCCTGTAATTGTAAAGTGAAAGCAAAGCTGATCAGATGCAGGTTCTTATTGCTGATGAACTCAAGCAACAATCCATTTCTAGTCCCCTGTTGAGCTGGATACAAATACAAGTAAATATTGTGGTTGTATGCTTTTATTTTTAAATTATGTAAATGTATGTACAAATTAGCTGCATCCTTTGGGGTTGTGCAGTTTCAGCAGCCTTGCTTTATTTCTTTTCCCTAATGACTTCCTGCCTCTTTCTTTTTTGTTTTGTTCAATTTTCTTAGTCTTTTCCCCCAAAAGATGTTCCGTTTTTCAGTGTTTACTGTGGGTGCGATTGTGATCTAGGCTGCACACATGCACAAGGGTAGGTGGGGGGCAGTATTTACTGCCCTGGAGGGATTATACATTTCATAGATCACAGTGCAGAGAGACATCAATCTCTATGAGGCTGCCACTCCTTTTCTCACTCCGGGGGTGGAGTGGATTGGCAGGGATGGGGAAGGGGTGCAGCCAGGCCCAACAGCTAAACCAGCAAAGAGGGGAATTAATCTGTACCAGGTTTAGGGTTGGCACAGATTACCCCCTGGAACAAGAGAAGAACAATATGGTCCCTGGTCTGCTACTGGGTCATCATCATTAAGTATTGCTGGGCCTGTGACAAAGCCACAATCTAGTCCTGTATCTGTATTTCTGTAGGTTCTTCCAGTTTGAAGATAGGGAGCAGGGGCAATAGTTGAGAGAGCTTGGCTGTTTAGCCATTCTCAAAGAGGACCAAATGAGAACCCTTAATCCTTTTGTGGGAACTGTTAGTTCCACCAGTTAGTTAGTTCTAACTGTTAGTTAGAACCACCAATTATCGATGAATAAAATATCACAATCTCAGATGATGTAAATAAGAGTAATCTATGTTTAAGTAAGAGATGAAATTGATATTTAGGGCTATTATAGCTGTGCTGTAATTAATACTGAGCAGAGGCTGGAAAGTCCTTTACAAATGTCTGAGCCACAGTATAATATTGTCAAGAAAACTGAAGGGATTGACCCATTTTATAATTTCAATTAACCTGAGGTACAAGCCAGCACATAAGACATCAGCAAAATCTAGAGAAGCAAGAACAAAAATTGCCAATTCAATTTTCCTTAGAAGAAAAACTATTTAGGGGGGTGTCCCACTCTCAATAACCCACCTTCCATTGGGCTCCTCTGCCTGCAGCGGGAAGCTAATCCTACAGGGCTTTTCTGTAAGCCGGTTCAGGTTACTGTATCATATTTGAAGGCTAGGTCTACACTACAGCGGGGGGTCGACCTAAGATACGCAACTTCAGCTACGTGAATAGCGTAGCTGAAGTTGCGTATTTTAGGTCGACTTACCTGGCTGTGAGGACGGCGGCAAGTCGACCGCTGCCGCGCCGCCGTCGACTCCGCTACCGCCTCTTCCCGCGGTGGATTTCCGGAGTCGACGGCAGAGCGATCAGGGATCGATTTTATCGCGTCTTCACTAGACATGATAAGTCAATCCCCAATAGATCGATTGCTACCCACCGATCCGGCGGGTAGTGAAGACGTGCCCGAAGTTACATATTTCCAGTTGTTGAGGCCTTGGTAATAGTTTAAATATTTCCTTTCATGTAGAAAAAAATTTACCCTGTGAGGCAGACAAGACTCATCAATGGATAGATTTTCCCTGCAGCACACAGAACTTCTTTGTGGGCCTCAGCCCTTCTCCCCTGCCCCCTCAACCACTCCCGTCAGTTAACATACTGCATTAATAGCACTGGAATGTAGGTTAATCTCATGCTTTTACACACAAATGTAATCTTTTATATATTTTGTCTGGGAAACTACAATCTCATTTACTGTCAGATACTACAAAAAAATAGCTACAGTATTTGCAATTAGTCATACTGTCTCAGTGACTGCCTTTGTATTGTTCTGCTCACTTCATTTAAGATACTGATCTTGGCAATTAAAATCTGTTTCTGAAGCAATGTTTATGGGTATTTTCAGGACATTGTATCAGAAAGGTTGCTTTTCATACTGCCTCCTCTGTATATATGAATCCAATTGGGAAAAAAAACAACAACATGTGAACAAGTTAGCTATTATGTGTGGAAGTTCAGACAAATACATCAATGGTTTATCTGCAGGAGCATGCTGTATATGTTCTTTGTAAGTCTTTATGGTACAAGGAAATTTAATTTTCTCTTTATTAAGTCAGTATATGGATAGTATTAATTTGTTAGTTTCAGGCCTTTTGTAATACGATGGTAGAAGGGGTACTAATGAAATTATTTGCAGAAGTGCTGAAAATAATCAGGTGTGTGCTTTTTTTTTAATATCTCTCATTTTCAAACAATTTCCCCAATATTGTAATATTTCCCCAATATTGTAAAGCAAATATCATTAAAATGTAAACAGGCAGATTAACAAATCTAATTGTATGTTAGCACGTATGCTGACAGGTCACATAATAACACTTTGCTGTTGTGTGTTTCTAGTTAAATACATGCCATAAGAATAATACTTGTAGCAATATTCTTCCCATAAGTCTACTATTGATCATGAGCCCCTATTTGGACAAACCACTACAAAATGAAACAAACATCTAATTCTTCATTTCTCTTGCTGTTTCTAGCCATCAGGTTGTTCATGATTTTAGCAGCTGTTTCTTTTTTTCATTGCAAGAAACGTAATGAACCAGTTTTTCCTCCTCTTCCTCTTCCCTCTCTGAGGAGCAAATGCATTCAGGAATGAGATCTTTGCTATACTTTGTAAATCAATTTTGCATGTTTCACCCAATGTTTCCACCACAGTTGTACAGCAGAACTTATAATCTCACTACATTATTTATGAGGACATTTAAATAATTTAAAAAATTGTAAGCTTGGAAGGGTGCAACCAGCAAAGAGGACCGACTTTGTTAGCTACAATGCAACACAGGTCTTTGACAAAGCTGCTGTATGCTGCGTCCTAGAAAATGTTATACAGAGCAGAAGGAAGATGGAACTTTGAACTACAGTAATACTTTAAAGTTTGTTTTCGTTGGTATTTGCAGTAGCTAACATCAGTAAGCTAAAATCGGCATAAAAATGCAAGGATCTGGTATTTGTGATCCATATCAGAATAAATCTATTTGGCTAGATTCACAGCTGGTGTAAATTGCTGTAAATCCACAGAAGTTAATGGAGCTACAGTGATAGAGCTACAAGTAGCTTCTATAAACAGTGTCTAGATAGTAAAAGACAGACTTTAAAAGGTATTTAGGCACCTAAATATGCCTAAATATGCATGTATTGGGATTTTCAAAAGTTCCTAGGTACCTAATTCCAATCTAAGTTAATGGGAGTTAGATGCCTAACCTGGTTAGGCAATTTTGAAAGTCCCACCATGTGTCCCTTTTGATCTTTAGGCAGCCAAATACCATTAAAAATCTGCCCCTAAGAAAATTGATTGCTGTTTTATAGATCCAGATCAAATGTAAAACAGGATTAATTTGAATACTTTTGTGGTTCATTGTAAACAGTTCTATTTAGTACACCTCTACCCCGGTATAACACGACCCAATATAACACAAATTTGGATATAACGCGGTAAAGCAGTGCTCCGGGGGGGGCGGGGCTGCGCACTCCGGCGGATCAAAGCAAGTTCGATATAACGCAGTTTCACCTATAACGCGATAAGATTTTTTGGCTCCTGAGGACAGCGTTATATCGGGGTAGAGGTGTACCTTGTCAGGCTGCATCTGTGCTAAAAAAGTTAGGGAATTCTCCCACTATTGGGCCAGCACCAGTGACAACAATATTGCATGCTTAAGGCCTGGAACTACATGGAAAATAGCACTGGTTGAACAAGGTTGATTTAAAATCTAGTTAAACTGATGCACATCCCAAATGCAGATGCACTTAAGCTGGATTAATTTTTACTTAAGATTTGATTTATCTTTATTTTGCAATTCGTAGAAGCTAGCTAAATGGATTTCAAGAAGGGTTAAACTGGTTTAATTATGTCTACATGAGGAGTTTGCACCAATTGAATTAGATCAATGTACATGGATTTAGTTAAACTAGTACAATTTTCTGGTACAGACTAGCCCTTAGTGCAGATTGTTCAAGAGCATTTTTACCACTGTGGAGAAATGCTCAGAGAAGTTATGGAGAACAGTGGTATAATAACCTTGTGGTTTGTCTAGATCACTACAGTTCCCACCAGTTTTAGTATTAGTAACAGTGGGAGAATTCCCTGCAATTAGGGTAGCCAAGTATGCATTTAAAAAGTACTGGACATTATCTTCATTTTGTATACAGCTGAGAGATTCTTCTCCCAATATAATACTAATAGAGATTTTAGAGCTTTTCTTTTTTTTTCTTCTTTTTTCTTTTTTTTTACCCATTGCAGACAAAAACAAATCCATATAATATTGGGTAGCTCTGCCAATTCAAAATAGTCCCTGAATATATTCATGGAACTATTTACCATTTAGTTTTCAAATTTTAAATAAAACATTTTCTCCTACTCTGACTATTTGGCCATATCCTTTACACCTTCTTGCTGTCTCATTTCTTCCGTGTTTTGTGGAATCCTTCCATTTAGCATCTCAATGTAACTGTTTAAAATTCATTATATTCACTATTTCCTCTACTAAATCTCTTGCCAGTTCTTATGAAGTACTGGATAGTCTGTATACTATGAAAACATCTTCTAATTTGTTTGTACCTCATCTTTCTTGTACCTGTTGTGTCCAATCTTTGTGATGGATGAGGAGGTGGGCTAATCAGCCTTTATTCTGCCACCCACTGATGGGAAACTTGATTGGATCCACCAGGGGCCAGATGGCTTCATGATACAAGGAGGAGTGAATTCAGGGATAGGCTCCTCCTCACCCTGGGTGCTCTGCTGCTCATTGGCCTGTTAAAGAGATGCAAGCTAATTGGCTATTGCGTTGTACTTGCATGAACTTGCCCACAGTTTGAGAACTGCTGATATAGTATATAGAACAGTATAAACAAGTCATTGTATGAAATTTTAGTTTGTACTGACTTTACTAGTGCTTTTTGTGTAGCCTATTGCAAAACTAGGCAAATAGCTAGATGAGTTGATGTACCCCCTGGAAGACCTCTGTGTACCCTCAGGGTATAGGAACTATGTTTTTAAGTTGCTGTGGGTCTGACTGATTGCCCATTTACAGGGTCAGAAAGGCCATTTTCCCGTCAGGGTCAAATTGGCTTTGGCCTGGTTTCCACCGCCCCCCCCCCCCACCACCTTTCTCATAGCATCATGGAGGCATAGATAGGTTAATTTAGGAATTTAATGTGAGGAACTGTATAAATCTTACTTTGTCACAACTTGCAACCCGTGTCCAGAGCAGGTAAATGTCCAAACGACCACCAAAATGAAAATAAGAGTCAGGGAATTTAACTGGTGGACCTCAGGTCTGTGGGAGAAAAAAGGGAGACCTGAAATCCTTGAAGACTAGGATCCCTCTTTGGTACCTTATGTACCTTTGCAGCAGAGAAAGCGAGAGGATTCAGCAGAGCAAGCTGGGGTAGACAGTGGAGAGTCTACCCTGGGATATGGCCTATATGATAGGTGCTGTGTGAACCCCACACTAAACCCACTTAAAATGCCTGGTATGGGGAGATAAGGCATATTGTGGCCCTCTCCAATGTAAACTCCATCCCTGTGTCTGTCCTCCTTCACTTGTATGTCCTGATCAATGAATGCATGCTCTTTGATACAGGCTATAGTAACAATGACATTCTTATTGGTACCACAGATGCAACAAGCTTCCCTATGGAAGATATGGTGCCACCCTTTTAACTTCTCTCTCTAGGAAGCCAGGAGCAAGGTTCTTTGTACACTACAAACATAAGGTTGATTACAACAAAATGTTAATAGTTTTAGGTTACCCACTCTAAAGGAAGTCTGGAAACTGTGGACTTTGAGCTCTGAAATGAACAGCAGCTTGTATGTCTATAAAGTAAATCCCTCTTCATAGTCACATAAGGTTCATTTTTGGCATCAAGATAGGGTTTATGACTGTCTTCTCCAAAATATACAACGGGCCAGATCCTCAGCAGGTGTGAATAGAATTCAATAGAGCTTAGTTGATTTACAGTGATTTTTGACTTCAGCGGAATTATGCCGCTTTATAACCTCTGACGATCTGGCTTGGCAAATTTTCTGTCTAGAAATAACTCATTGCCAGCTGACATCATTTTTCCATGTAGACTACCAGAGATATGCAGGTTTGATGCATCTTGAGAATGATGGCTGATTTTATATAGATAAGCAATATATTATTCTATATAACTAGACAGTAAAGGTTTGGCCAGATCATGAAAGACTAACCTCTTTTTGTCTTTTTAAAATGTATATACATTACTATTCATCATCTTTATTATGATAGGCTCTAAGCACCAACCAAGAACAGGGCCCCATTGTGGTAGGCATTGTACAAACACAGAGTAATAGACAGTCCCTGCCCCCAAAAGCTTGCAATTCTAAATTGTTTTTCTTAATTGGAGCATTTTCAGAATGCAGTAGTCTCACTCTCCTTTTTTATTGTCATGGATCATTCAATAACACCTATAAGTGTGCTCGACATTTCTGAGTTTCACAGAAAACACATCAAAGATGCATCCTTGCCCCAAAGAGTTGGCCATCTTAAAGATAGACTAGACCAAGCAAATGAGGCTGGTAACATTGGGGAGAAGGGAAGGGGAGAGGGAAGGCATGGATTACAGATAGATGGTTATGTGGCTGTTCAATTTAGGCATTTGTGTGTCTTGGTTCAAATGTGTACTTTTCATTTTGCTTTAATGTAAACACTTACTTTTTGTATGAGGACAGGTCAGACAGATTTTTGGAGTGATTTGAATGAGTCATGGGTGAAGGCTTGATTATTAGATGCTGCAAGTTGTTTCAAGCAATTAAGGCATCATGAAAGAAGATACTGAGACTTTGGTGGGAGAAAGACACAAAGGGGTTATCATGGCTGGTGTTATTAATGGAGCAAAGAGGGGATATGTTCATTAGGAGAATATGAAAGGAGACTAGGTTCAGAGGTGGGTAGAGTCCCTTTCGGAGAAATGTATTTGAGGTCCCAACACTCAGAGGTGAAAGTAAGCCGGTACGGCCCGGTACAGCGTACCGGCAAGAGCCAGTCCGCCGTGCCGGACCTGACAGGCTGGTGATTTAAAGGGCCCGAGGCTCCGCTGGAGCCCTGCTGCCACAGCGGAGCTCGGGTGGTGCTTTAAAGGGCCAGGGGCTCCGCCGCTGCGAGGAGCCCCAGGCCCTTTAAATCCCCACCCGAGCCCTGCCGTCGCTGTCCCGGGGCTCCGGCAGCAGGACTCGGGCGGTGCTTTAAAGGGCCCGGGGCTCCCCGCAGCGGCAGAGCCCCTGGCCCTTTAAAGTGCCGCCCAAGCCCTGCTGCCGGAGCCCTGGGGTAGCGGCGGCAGGGTTCCCATAGTGATTTAAAGGGCCCCGAGCTCCACTGTGGTAGCAGCGGGAGCCCCGGGCCCTTTAAATCGCCCCTGAGCCCCGGGGCTCCTAGCCGCCTCTGCAGCTGGGAGCTCCGGGGGTGATTTAAAGGACCCGGGGAATTTAAAGGCCCCACCTCTTCCGGTTGAGGCCACGCCTCTTCCGGTTGAGACCACACTCCCTGCTCAGGACTCTGGAGTACAGGTAAGTCCTTTAAATTTCTCTCACCCCTGCCAACACTACTCTTATCTCTACCTGAAACTCGGTGTTGAAGACTTTTAGAAACACCCACCTGTTATGCAAGAGTGGGTCCCAGAGAGACAGGGGACTGTCTAAACCAAAAAAACAAAAACAAAAAAACCCAAGATTTTGACAACAGCATTTTCATCCAACTGGCAGGCCAGTGAAGTTAGTATCAAAAAGACCCAAAAGGTATATACCGTACATGGAGGAAAAAAACAAACTATTCTGCCTATAAATAGCTGAGCTAGGAAATGAGAGGGAATAACAATGCACAGATGGCTAGGAGCATTATTTTTTTCCCCTTTTCTCTAAAGCAGCAGGTGTCTCCTGCTAGAAGCAGGATATTAAACCCGTTGGCTTGGTGCTCTGATCTAGTATGGAGAAGCATAGGTTATAATATCATAAAACAATATTCACAAGAACATAAAGATAATCTCCTTGAATTCTTTACACCACTTTTACCAGTTATTTGCAGTTCTGAAAACACTCAATGTGTGTGGATAATACTGCTTCACATCCTAGTAAGTTTTGTAGAAAAACAATCCAATATTCAAGTAAAGCTCACTCTGTCTGTCCTCTTTAAAGGTTTATCAATTTAGTCACTGAACACACCAAGAAAATGCTTACTGACTCCCCGCTTGATAGGCTATCATTGAATCAGTGACCAAAGATGCACTATTCAAGATTAAGTCTCGCATACACATCCAGCCTACCATTTAATATATTTCTTCAAAATTAGAGAGGATGGCTAGTCTTGGGGTGAAAGCTCTGGACTGGAACTCAGGAGGTCTGGCTTAAATTTCCTGATTCTGCCAACAGGCTTCCTGCGTGACCTTGGACAAGTCATTTAAGCCTTGATCCTCATGGGTATTTAGGTACCTAAATCAACTGAAATCAATCAGAGTTAGGTACCTAAATACTTTTGAGAATCTGGATCTTAATCCCTCTGTGCCTCAACTCTCTGCCTGTAAAGTGAGGATAATAATACTTCCTTTTTTCCCAGTTGCTTTGGACGAGGGACAGTCTCTTACACTAGGTGTATGTACAGTGCCTAATACAGCAGGGCCCTGAGCATGGTTATAACTTCTAGGCTATACTATTAAACAAATAAATAATACGCTTGTTTGGTAGGACATTCCTAAAGCGTGTGAAATAGCATGCCAGGATCCTTCTTCTTATGCCAAAATTTAAATGCTTTTCATTTGCATGCGTGGCGACTGCCATGGGACTTAGAAAATGTCTATGCTGTATTTTGATATTAATTCATTTTAGCTTGGAGACCCCAGATGTTCTTCATTCCTCATCTGTCTTTCTCTGATTTTTTGATGAAGGGCTATTTGACACTGTTTACAGACAGGGGACCTGCAGAAAAAGCTTAACAAATTTTAATTTCTATACCTTATTGCATACATGTTAATGTTCTGCAAAATACAAATTAGTTATAAAACGTAAAGACTTTCTCCATAGCAAAACCAACAGAATATAAATCAAAGGGGCTGATTCAGGGAGGTGCTGAGCCCTTTGACTTCCATGGGAGTGGGATCTCACAGGGTGGGATACAAAATAATTACATTTGATAACCATGAAAATGAAAGGTTGGTAGCACTGGCTGCACTCAGATGTAGTGAGGACATGGGAGATGCAAGCTTTACCACACAACTTGAACATGCCTTCATCCTGCTCAATAGTACTCATGCTATCCACAGCCTGGGCTTTGCTTGAGCAGAGACTGCCAAGTATATTAACTTGTGACTACTTTGTAATTCCTTATTTAGAAATAGAAATTGCTATAATCACAGATGTTAGAAATGGAAAGGACTTTTGTTCTGTCATTTGATTTACTGCCATCACAATACAAAGTCACAGCTTGAAATGACAAAGTTTGTCTCCATGATGGTATTGGAGTTGAAAGGGTATTGATTTAATTGTTCATGTGGATGATGGGCCCAGTTCACCTACATTTACTATATTACCTTTTCCTATATTATAACTAACTGAGTTACATTCAGGTAAAATTGTTGTATATGTGAGGAAACTCAGGTTTAAAGATTGCTGGGCATAACACAATCCTTGGGACTGTCCCTGGTGCTTTCTGGCTGGATCTACATGGCCAAATTCACTCTGCAAATAGTGTTTGGTCTGGGATTGGAAAGACTTCTGTTGACTTCAGTGGGCTTTGGATCAGGCTCTAGATCATCATCCCCAGTTGTGGAAGTATGGCTTCTGCTTGTTACTCAGGTTCTTAACAGAGAAGTTTTGCTGATGCTGCTGTTGGATGCCTAAGTTTCAATGGTTGCCAAGGGTCTTTCGTCATTTGCATGTGGCATAAAAGTTTGCATCCTGTTCTTTTGGATGTAGGCTGTGTCACAGATACCCATATCTTTGTAACCTCAAGGATTATTACTGTAATAACCTTTATGCAGGAGTTTGTATAGGAAGCACACTGAACGAGTATTCCATATTGTCTAGGTGGTAATCTCATGGTTTTAAATGTCATAAAAACAGCAGTTCCTGTGAGATTTTATCAACATCTGAATCAGAAAGTCAAACCTTTCTGGTTTGGGTTCTAAACTGAAACTAAAATTTGCAGATAGGAAGAGTCAAATCCAGCTCTCTCCATGACTTCTGAAATTTGAAGGTGGTTGAAAGCTTATTTAAGCTTATTTGATTTTTATTTTATTATTACAAAATGAAGGCCAGATCCTCAGCTGTATAAAGAGTCATAGCACCATTGAAGTCAGTGGATATACAACAACTGAGTATCTGATCCTGAGTAGTTTATGTTTTAAAATAAAAATGTACAAAAACTAAACTATCTAAAATATACATATTTTTTAAAACCTGTCAGTAGTGTATGCCTATTGTTTTCATGTCTTCTTTAGTCATGAAATTAAGATCAGTTGCCTTAGAGATGAGACAGCTCTTAGCTATTAGAGAGAGGGCATACAACAATGAGCTAAAAGGAAATATTAACTTAATTAGGTGTTCAGGGATATCTGAGTCACCAGCAAAATACTGTGTGTTCTGATAATAGAAGTTGCAGTACTGCCATGGGTGTCTCATTAGATGCTGTTTTCTTAAAATTAACACAGTATTTTCAAACTATGAGTTCTGAGTTTATTCAAAGGCCAGTGTATTACATATACATATTTAGTTGTATGCCTGATGTATTGACATCAGATTCATTTAATAGATTATGTTCTTATCTACACATACTCTACTGCACTTCAGATTTGGAAAGATAGGTCCAAAATTACAGCATGTTATGTATTTTTAAGTAGAAATTTGGATCTCATGTCTGGAATACTATCCTTCACTATCATTCTGTTTGTCTATTTAGGTTCCTATATTGCAACTCTCTGTGATATCTGAGTGCCTTGCAAATTCATTAGCATGCACACAAAGATCTCCCTATCTGCCCCTTTACTCCTGTTATGTTAAACTTTTTTAGAAAGCTACACTTCTTGGCCAACTGAAATATTCAGGGTCAAATATTCAAAGTAGTTTCATCCCAGATTTTAAATCTTATATGTCCAAATTTGTGAGGACATAGTTTTAGGATCCAAATCATTGCATAGGCAAGTTAGTTAATAAGTTGTTTGTTTACTCGGACGCACAGGTGTTGTTTGAAGGTGCAATGTTGAAATGTTGGGGCATAATGTTTCCAATGTTTACATTTCCATGTGCTCTAAAAACTTGGGCTTGAAGTTTAGGACACTCACACTTATTCCCATTGACTTCAATGGGATTACTCAAGTGAGGACATTCTCATCATTGTGATTAGGCTGGTATAACAAACAATAAATTAAAGGTTTTCCCAAAGCTTACATTTTCCAGTGTTGAAACTGGGAAGAGCAGAACTAATGCTGAGAGATGTTTAAAGTACTTCTGTAGTAGTAGAGCCTGTTTGTTTATTTCCTCTCCAGCAGAGGTTGGATCTGCTTCAGAATACTTTTCCTATTGGAAATCACTCTGAGATGGGAAGGAGGTGGCGGGTTGAGCAGTTTGGAGAATGTCTGCTCAGAAGTCATCTTCCATGAAAGTCTGAAATTCTGTTTCCCATTTATTTTGTAATGTGCTGTGACTTACCCATTTCACACTATTTATAGTTTCAGAGATAATAGCCCTGTGTCATTTAGATGCACCGGCTTTTCCACTTGAGATTTTGCAGTTTGTTTTCAACTGTCAGACTTGGATAGGGGCTGCTAAATGTCTGCTTAGTCTGTTCTGATGTGGAAGTAATACAATGGTTGTGTGTATAAATATATAATTTATCTTTGGAGGTTGCTTTGTTAAGAGAATTGTTCAGATATTTCTGACCTGACTTTACCACAGCTACCATTTTTTTATTGTCAGAAACATTGTTGCAAATGAGAACAGATTCAGGTCCTTGAACTCTGAAAGCTGAAAAAAATGAGTTTATGTAGGTGAGTTAGATTATTCTCTTCTATGTATGGAAGAAACCAGAAGTCTGTTATGTTATGTTATGTTCACTATACAAGATGGGTAAATTATTGTTTTTTTAAATCCATTTTAGTCTGGATTTGTGCTTTAATATGAGATATTTATGAAGTTGAATTGGTTTTAGAGGTGTAGGATGGATGATTTTCACCATGTGTGTCCAAGCCTTGTGTCTACTATCCAGATATTTACCCAGTGATGACAATCCCAAGTCTGCAAAAACTCATACAATTGTCTTAAAATCTGAGGTTTTTTTAAAAATAATATATTTGGAGTTCTTTTTATTTTCCTTCTGGTTTCTTTAGGGTGCATTTACTTCACATTTTCCAGCTTTTCTTGGGAAACACATAGGCTACAAACTTTTTTTTTTAATGACAGCTGAGTTTCTCATGCGATCCCCTGATTCCCACAGGTGGGGAATCTAAGAGAAAGATATTGTGAGTCTCACAATAAAAACATGAGAGTTGCTAATAGAGCTGGCTGGGAATTTTTCAACTAAACGTGTTTTCATCAGAAAATGCTGATTCATCAAAGCAGAAACTGGAAAATTGTCAATTTTGATGAATTTCCCAATTCAAGTGGGAGGAATAAAGTTCTTGTCTCCCAATTTTCTTGTTTTCCTTCTGAAGGTACTGATCCTGCAACTGATTCTATATATCCACACCCCTGCATCTGTGCAGAGGGTTGGTGAAGACAACCAGGCCCTGCTTCAGCACAGACATCTGCCCACATGGAGCTCGTTGCTCCAGTCAGCTAACTGAAGACTGTAGCTTTTTGTGTCAGCCAAATGCAAAGGCCTGGCTATCTTAAAAGCACGCTGGGAAGGGCTTCTATAAAAGGGTGATCTGTGCTGGTAAGTTTCAGTAGTGACCAGTCAGTCACAAAGAAAAGTGCTTCTAGAGATGGCACAAAATTCCCAGCTTTTAGAGGGCCAGAGAACAGGTTGAAAGATATCCCCAGAATGTCAAGGTTGGAACCACTGTTTGAAGTAAAAAGTATGGGCTCAATCCTCAGATGGTGCTGGGCTGAGTAGTGGGTGGACTCAGAGGTGGAGGGGACAGATGAGGTGTTATGCTGTACATTAGACCTGGTCAGGCACTGGCTGGAGCACTTTGTGCTCTAGGCCCACTTTTGCACACCCCTACCTATCCCTCTGCACTAGATTTACACCAGACATGGATTCTGCCAGACTGTGGGACATCCTCCATTGCTTATTGAAGGTAGCTTTAGGTCTCCTTTGGGCTACTGGAGTCATGCAAAAGTGACTTTTAGCAGGACAGGATTGAGGCATATGTTTCTGGAATAAATATTTAGCTGCAAGTTGTATATGAAATGTTTTCTGCATTTTGTATACCATCCCCACAGCACACCTTCTGAAACAAAACTTAGCCAGGAGGCATCTGTCAGACGTCCAGCCAAAGTCACAGACCTATTACGTTATCTGCACTGAATACTAATAAAACTGGAATTAAAGAGGCCTCCCCTCCACAGATTCTCAATATTGCCAGAAAATTGCTTGTAATGTAATTGCTGAAATGACTGTATCACACCTGGTAATGACTAGCCAAATGTATTTTCCACAAGTAAAATATTTAGGTGACTAATTCTAATAAGCACAAATATTTCTCTGTCTGGTATTAATATAAATTATTTTGTGTACAACCAAAAGCAAAGATGTTATTTTCCATTACCCAAAGGTACCTTCTCAAATACCCATGTACAAACCAACACATATGTTATTGACAAAAATATGATCTGAAATTTGGGGGGAAGAGGGGGCACACTTTCTGCTAGTGTACATTGACACTGCTACTTCGAGTATAGTGGAGCTGCATCGATTTACATCAGGTGAGATTTTGACTCTGAGCATGCAATAACAAAATAATATCACTACGTGACCGCTTCTAGCAACACATCAAATAGCAACTATCTTTGTGTTTGCAGCACATTTCTGTATTTCCATAATGTACAATGTATACTGTGCACGAATATAAACAATTATTGGATGGAATAAAGACCATCTGGCCTATCAAGTCTCAAAGCCTCTTCAACACTCCAGGATTCTCATCTCATTATATGCGGAGTGGTAGGCTATTACAGATATTTATGTTCTCTGTGTATAAAATATCCATTAAAGACATATGTTTGAGTTCTGCTTAACTTTTTTTTAATATTCAGTTTTTCTACTATTTTTTTATGAGACTCAGTAGTACTGAAAAGAATCATCACTATTACAATTTAGATGGAAATTGGCAAGGTTGATAGGCCCTAAATTTAGTCTTCTTTTTATATTTGTTTGCAAACTGAATGTAATTTTTATCAAAACAAATGTTTCAATTACATCATTATTTTCCATTTCAAAATTTTAAAAATGGTTGAAACAAGCACAAAAAATCTATTTCTGATAGACTCATATTATGTTATTGCAAGGTTTCTTACACTAGTGTGTATGCATGAGGAAAATGTTTAGTAAAGTAACACATTTTTTGAGTGGACAGGATTCTGCCTCACAAAAAACTACCACAATGGGCATCTTCTTTGCCAGCTTGAATTCAGAGGCCAAATATTGAACAGACCTGAAAAAATAACTGCATTCTTAAGCCTGCAGATGCCTGTTTGGAACAAGCTTGAAATACATTTGCGAGCTAGTATAGGAAGTTTGCACTGCAGCTGCTTGGACTCTTCTTCTTGTTTTTAACAGGAAGACACAGTGCTGTCAATCTGGCACCTTCCATGAACAAGAAATTCATTCAGAAATAAGGAAGAGAAAGAAAAAAAGCAAGTACATTTCCTTTTGAGTTTTCATGTTATAATAAATGATGGTGCATTATCAATTCTCTTTAAAATGATGGCACATCATGTCATTCTTTTAAAATGAAAATAGCTGAAGCTTCTAGTTTTAGAAATTATATTGTAAAGGTCAGCAGAGTGCTTTTTAAAAAGAACAAATTGTTTAAGTTCCGCAAAGAACAAGAAAATGGTTAACCAAAGTTAACTTGAACTTTACTAGTACATTTATACAACCCCATTTTTGAAAATTAGTCTCTTTTGCCAGCTTCCTAAGATCCCAGTTCTGAATTTCCCTTGGCAAATTCCTGAGGCCCTTACTCTAGTTTTATTCCATCATTACTCAGGCAAACTTAAGTCAATGGGAGTTTGCATGAGAGTGGCTGAATAAAGAATTTGGGACACTTGCTCCATTCTGAGTGCAGAGACAGCCTACTCCCACAGAAGTGGGTAATGGTGCCTAAGTTGCATGGATCTTTTGGAGCTCTATAAGATTCCGTATACTATAAGTGGTAGTGTAACAATGCGGTTCTGGCGGGACCCAACTGAGAGTGCCAATTCAGGACAAATCGTTTAAAACAGGGCAGTTACAGCCCAAGACTGGGGTTTTTCTACCTCTAAGGCAAACCAAACCAGCCAGACAGAGAGGACTTTGGTTTCACCCCACTGGCTAACCTCAAGTCACACAAGCAATTCCCTTAGACAGTCCAGTTTCCCAGTATCACCAAGAGTGCCGCTCGTTATGGGGACAAATGGTTATGAAAACCAATACCCCAATAAAAGAAAAAAGGTTCTCCTGATCCCATAGGATCAAGCCCCAGACCCAGGTCAATATACAAATTAAATCTTACCCACAAATCACGCTGTTGCCAATCCTTTAGAATCTAAAATCTAAAGGTTTATTCATAAAAGGAAAAAGATAGAGATGAGAGTTAGAATTGGTTAAATGGAATCAATTACATACAGTAATGGCAAAGTTCTTGGTTCAGGCTTCCAGCAGTGATTGAAACTGCAGGTTCAATTTAAGTCTCTGGAACATCCCCAGCTGGGATGGGTCATTCAGTCCTTTGTTCAGAGCTTCAGTTTGTAGCAAAGTTCCTCCGGAGGTAAGAAGCAGGATTGAAGACAAGATGGAGGAGCTGCAGCAGCCTTTTATAGTCTTTTCCAGGTATAAGAACATCTCTTTGTTCTTACTGTGGAAAATTACAGCAAAATGGAGTTTGGAGTCACATGGGCCAGTTCCTGCATACTTTGCTGAGTCTCAAGGCATATTTGCCTTCTCTCAATGGGTTCATTGTATAGCTGATGGCCCTTAATGGGCCATCAAGCAGGCTAGGCAGAGCTAACACCAACTTGTCCGGGACGTCACCCAGAAGCATAGCATAAATTTGAAATACAGACAGTATAGAGCCAATATTCATAACTTCAACTACAAAATTGATACACACATATAGACAGCATAATCATAACCAGCACACCATAACCTTGTCTTAGACACCTCATTTGACTCCCTTTATACAAGATTTGGTGCCACTACAGGACTTTGGTTGCAACCATGTTCTATATAGTCCCAGATTATGTCAATAACGTCACAGGTAGGGAGCGGCAAGCCAAGCGGAGATGAGGATGAGGGAACTAGGTGGGTTTCTTCCGATTCTCCCCAATAAAACCCATAGGTGAAAATAGCAAAAGTTAATATAGTGCCTTAGCATCTTCCACCAGTTTGTTCCTCCATGCTGTGTGTGATCACTGGGCATGGGGCTCCGGGGCAGCTGCAGGTTGTGAGTCCCTGACAGCACTACTCTAATCAATTCAAATTGGCTAGGAGCTAAGGGGAAAGCAGGAAGCCCCAGAGCCAGTGGAGATGCCAGTGCTATACAGATGGTCCTCTGTTATCAGCAGATCATTCAGTCCACACAGATATTTCAGGATCCACATAATCCCTAGCTGTGTGGGACTATGTGGGAGGTGATGCAAACCTTGCCTCTTCTGACTGAAGAATGCATAGGAAATACCACTATCAACACAGGTGGTGTTTCCTGTGCCCTGCCTGGGTTATTCTCATTTAGGAGCAAGGGTTTCCAGAGTAAGGACTTCAGGATGTGGTCCATTATTAATGCTAAGACTAGAGAAATCAAATCCTGTGCTTCAGAGGGTAAGTTGACTGGTTGTGGAAGTCTATAGGGAGTATTTTCCACCATTTACCATATTGAACAAGCAGTTAGATTGTTAAGCCTAGGGAAATAATGTTGATATACCATACTGCCAGATAAGACATCTCATCAGCAAGTCTGAGCCCTGGTTAGATGTATTGTGGGGCAAGAGGGAGGGTGTTTAAACTTACTCTGAAACCTCAAGTATTGGCCAATGTCCGGAGGATACCAGATTTGATAAGCCAATAGGTTAGTCCAAATACTATGCTCCTATCAAATATTGCAGGCGAAATGGAGACAATTCTGGACTATGCAGGATCCAGAAAATCTGTAACTTTCAAATGTTTAGAACACAAAAACAGCATTAGGCATTACTGACCATATCCTTTTGGGCTCTCACTTAACCAAAGTTAACATGAAATTTGTGATTAAAAGCTGTAACATAAGGACACCAATTTAAAAATGAAGAACTAAAGAGGAATGACTTGAGGTATTTTTGTGAGTGCACGTGCATTTGACTATACTGTGTTAAAATTCTAAGGTATTATAATAACTTTCAATAGCAATATTTATCACTCACAGATTTTTTTTTTAAAGAAAATCCTCCACCCTATCATCTCTCCCTGCTCCCCATGAACTAGTTTCCCACTAAAAGAAAGAACAGAACTTTTTGTTCCTTAAAATAACATTGAAAGCATTTAGTCTGGCAATGCAGTAAGTGCTCTAATTAATATAATCAAAACTATAAGCCATTATTGCAAGCCTGAAATGGACAATTTAATGGACTGAGTTTTACGCAGTTTCTATTGAAAGTTGACCTCT